>NW_027206291.1:1242500-2442500 GCF_024711535.1 Dipodomys merriami
AAAAAAAAAGGAGGTTAATCGTAATAACATAATGATAATACTAATGATCAAAATAACGGTCCTGGGCTTCCATCACAGCGTGACGATCGAGCGGGATCAGAATAAGTGCTAGCCCACGCGGGCCACCCTCAGCAGCTGCCCGGTCCCCTGTCACCCGCAGCCCCGCTCCATGCAGGGCGCCAACCGCTCCACAGTGACTGAGTTCATCCTGCTGGGCTTCTCCGCCTTCCCCCGCCTGCAGCCCCTCTTCTTCCTGCTCTTCCTGCTCATGTACCTCTCCACGTTGCTAGGCAACCTGCTCATCATGGCCACCGTGGGCCTGCAGCGCGGCCTCCACACGCCCATGTACCTCTTCCTCTGCACCCTGTCCCTGTCCGAGCTCCTGTACACCGTGGCCATCATCCCGCGCATGCTGGCCGACCTGCTGGCCGCCCGCCACGCCATCGCCCTGCCGGCCTGCGCCTGCCAGATGTTCTTCTCCTTCTCCTTCGGCTTCACCCACTCCTTCCTGCTCACCGTCATGGGCTACGACCGCTACGTGGCCATCTGCCACCCCCTGCGCTACTGCGCGCTCATGGGCCCGCGCGGCTGCGCCTGCCTGCTGGGCTGCTCCTGGGCCGGCGGCTTCCTCATGGGGCTGGTGGTGACGGCGGCCATCTTCCACCTCCACTTCTGCGGGCCCAATCGCATCCGCCATTTTGCCTGCCACGTGCCGCCGCTGCTGAAGCTGGCCTGCGGCCACGGCGTGCAGCCCGTGGCCAGGGCGGTGGGGCTGGTGTGCATCGCCGCCCTGCTGGGCTGCTGCCTCCTCATCCTCCTGTCCTACGCCTCCATCCTGGGCACCATCCTGAGGATGCCCTCGGCCGAGGGCCGCCGCAAGGCCTTCTCCACCTGCGCCTCCCACCTCACCGTGGTCGTCGTGCACTACGGCTTCGCCTCGGTCATCTACCTCACGCCCAGGGGCCCCCCGGCTCTGGAGGGGGACACCCTGATGGGCACCACCTATACCGTCCTCACGCCCTTCCTCAGCCCCATCATCTTCAGCCTCCGGAACAAGGAGCTCAAAGCCGCCATGAAGAAGACCTTCCTGCACAAACTCTACCCAGAGAAGCAGTAATGACCCGGGCACCCTGCCGCCCCTCACCCCATTCCTCTCCTCAAACAGGCTCTGGGCTTCCATGCGAACCACACTCCCCCTTATCTGTTTTTGTTGTTGTCATCGGTCGTAGGTCTTGAACTCGGGGTCTGTGCACTGTCTCTGAGCTTCTTTTGCTCAAGGCTAGCACTCTATACCACTTCAGCCACAGCGCCACTTCCAGCTTTTTCTGTGTAGGTGGTACTGAGGAATGGAACCCAGGGCTTCCTGCACGCCAGGCAAGCGCTCTGCCACTGAGCCACCTTTCCAGCCCTGCACTTCCAGCTTTTTGGTGGTTCTTTGGAGATAAGAGCATGCCGTGTGTTTGGGGCTTTGGCGATGATGCTCAGCTCTCAGCCCTCCTCAGCAGCTGGGATGACAGGCACCAGACACCAGAGCCTGAGGTTTGTCTTTCCTTTGTCAAGATGAAGAGACATGGGGCTGGGCGTGGCTCAGTGGCAGAGCGCTTGTCTAGTGTGCGTGAAGCCCTGGGTTCGATTCCTCAGCACCACAGACACAGAAAAAGCTGGAAGTGGTGCTATGGCTCAAGTGGTAGTGCGCTAGCCTTGAGCAAAAGTAGCTCTGGGATAGTGCCCAGGCCCGGAGTTCAAGCCCAGGACTAGTGCGCGCGCGCACACACACACACACACACACACACACACACACACACACACACACACGCCCCACATACACAAATTTAGAGTCATCTAATACTCCAAACCACACAAACCCACAATGCAATGTGAAAATGGAAGACTTCTCCTATGTCTGATACGACCCAGTACGGAGCGCTCAGATTGTAAAACCTTTACGCAATTTACATAGTAATGAAAACCACCTGAAGTTTATTTTCTTGTTTTATGCAATAAAAGTTAGAAAGAGCTACCGCTCAGGCCAGCAGTCTGGTTCTTCCCGTCAACTGGTCTTTTCTTTCTTCTTCTTCTTCTTTTATTTTTTGAAGGGGTGCATTGTGGAGTTTGAACTCAGGTCCTGGGCAATAATGTCTCTGGGTTATTTTCGCTGAAGGCTAGCATTTGAGCCACAGCTCCACTTCCAGTTTTCTAGAAGTGGTAAGAAGACTCTCCTAGGTTTTTCTTGCCTGGGGCTGGATTGGAACTGAAATCCTCAAGTTCTCAGCCTCCAGAGTAGCTGGGACGAGAGGTGGGAGTCCCTGGCTCGGGCTTACACTGTGTTAATTATTCCAAGTCACCTAGAGATAATGGGTCTGCTTTGGGGGCAAATCCCATGGGATCACCCGGGAGGAATGGGCGCATCCTCAGGTTTTGGGATCTGTGTTGGTCTGGCCTTAGAGTCTGGCAGTTCGCATGGCAACGCCTGGTCTGGATTAGCTCAGAGGCGGTGCCACACCAGCCTGGCGGTCTCTGCCCACTGCCCACCTCTGTAGACAGTTTCCTTAATCACCCCTCTGAGCTCTCAGCCTTGGGGAGACCAAGGAACGCGACCCGAAGGAACACTGAACCCAGAATGGCACACAGCCAGAACTGCGGGGCTGGGAGACATCCAGAGCGTGGAAGCTGGTTCAAGGCAGGAGATGGGGGGGGAGGGTGATAACCGAGGAGAAGGGGCTCCACCAAGTAGTGTACGTGATCACCCCCAAAATGCTGGCTGGCGTACACTGAGGATTCACACTTATCCCTATTTTCTGTCACCAGAAAAAAAAAAATAACGATGGCTTCTAGTTTTGGTCTTTAGAGACAAAAAAAGAAAAAGAAATGTTTGGTCTTCAGGGAGCAGGAGGAGCAGGTGAAGCGGGCACATTAGGGCAACCGACTTAAGTGGCCACGAAGCATTCAAGAATCAAAATAAATACTGTTTAATGCAATGCAATTCATTCAAAATCATTTGCTTTATTGTAAACTATATCTGTATATATATTTATGAAACAGTAGAGTGATCATAAGATGCATATAAACATCCAATTTTGTGTGTGTGTGTGTGTGTGTGTGTGTGCGCGCTAGTAATTAGGGCTGGAACTCAAAGCCTGAGCTCCCCGTCCCTGAGCTGTTCCCCTTACGGCTGAATCACTCAAACCACAGCTCCACTTCCAGCTTTTTTTGCCGGTTAACTGGAGATAAGAGTCTCTCAGACTTTTCTGCCCAGGCTGGCTTTGAACTACGATCCTCAGATCTCAGCCTCCTGGGTCACTGAGCTTACGTGCATGAGCTGTCATGCCAGCCTTTCAGCCTCCTCTGGATTTTAGAAAGTAATCTACAGTTCATGAACTAAACCACAACACACTGACTTTCCCTCTGGTGACAGGGAATCCACACAGACATCTTTGTCAAGGAAATTCCTTCCCCAAGAGGAACATTGAGGGGGCTGGGAAGGTGGCTCAGTGGTAGAGTGCTTGCCTTGCATGCATGAGGCCCTGGGTTCAATTCCTCAGCACCACATATGCAGAAAAAGCTGGAAGTGGCATTGAGGCTCAAGTGGTAGAGCGTTAGCCTTGAGCTGAAAAGATCAGGGACAGCGCCCAGGCCCAGAGTTCAGGTCCCACATCTGACACACACACACACAAAAGAGGAACATTGAATGCCTGCTCTTTGTCATCAAGGAAATGGAACTCACAATCCCAACAACAGAGTGCAAATCAGCCCTAAAAGCCTAGACTAGGAAGTAGCTCTATGGCTCAAGAGGTAGCTCACCTTGAGCTGAAGAGCTGAGGGACAGCACCCAGGCCCAGAGTTCAAGACCCACGACTGAGCGTTGGTGGCTCACACCTATCATCCCAGGAGACTGAGGTCTGAGGATCACAGTTGAAAGTCCCTTCAAGCAGGAAACCCCATGAGACTCTTCTCTCCAACTAACTACCCAAAAAGCAGGAAGCGGAGCTGTGGCTCAAGTGGTAGAGCACCAGCCTTGAGGGAAAAAGCTCAAGGACAACAGTGCCCAGGCCCCGAGTTCCAGCCCCAGGACTGGTGCATGTAATAAGACTCATGCCTAGGGTGCCGTGCGTGTCTCTCCTTCCCAAGCCATTCGCACCGGAGGCCCGGCCTCTTCACATGTGCTGGAGGCTGAATTTGTGCAGGAAGGTCTTCTTCATGGCGGCTTTGAGCTCCTTGTTCCGGAGGCTGAAGATGATGGGGCTGAGGAAGGGCGTGAGGACGGTATAGGTGGTGCCCATCAGGGTGTCCCCCTCCAGAGCCGGGGGGCCCCTGGGCGTGAGGTAGATGACCGAGGCGAAGCCGTAGTGCACAACGACCACGGTGAGGTGGGAGGCGCAGGTGGAGAAGGCCTTGCGGCGGCCCTCGGCCGAGGGCATCCTCAGGATGGTGCCCAGGATGGAGGCGTAGGACAGGAGGATGAGGAGGCAGCAGCCCAGCAGGGCGGCGATGCACACCAGCCCCACCGCCCTGGCCACGGGCTGCACGCCGTGGCCGCAGGCCAGCTTCAGCAGCGGCGGCACGTGGCAGAAGAAATGGCGGATGCGATTGGGCCCGCAGAAGTGGAGGTGGAAGATGGCCGCCGTCACCACCAGCCCCATGAGGAAGCCGCCGGCCCAGGAGCAGCCCAGCAGGCAGGCGCAGCCGCGCAGGCCCATGAGCGCGCAGTAGCGCAGGGGGTGGCAGATGGCCATGTAGCGGTCGTAGCCCATGACGGTGAGCAGGAAGGAGTGGGTGAAGCCGAAGGAGAAGGAGAAGAACATCTGGCAGGCGCAGGCCGGCAGGGCGATGGCGTGGCGGGCGGCCAGCAGGTCGGCCAGCATGCGCGGGATGATGGCCACGGTGTACAGGAGCTCGGACAGGGACAGGGTGCAGAGGAAGAGGTACATGGGCGTGTGGAGGCCGCGCTGCAGGCCCACGGTGGCCATGATGAGCAGGTTGCCTAGCAACGTGGAGAGGTACATGAGCAGGAAGAGCAGGAAGAAGAGGGGCTGCAGGCGGGGGAAGGCGGAGAAGCCCAGCAGGATGAACTCAGACAGGGAAGTGGAGTTGGGGTCCGGCATGGTGGCCATGTCCTGGGGAGGGGACAGGGAAGGAGAGCCAGGGCCGTGTGGACGGAGGGACAGAGGCGATGGTGCTTCACCCGAACCTGCTGCAACTAGTTCATCTGCCAGTATATGAAAAAGGAAATTAAACTATATATACATTAAACTATATGTACAAATTAAACTATTTATATACATACAAATTAAACTATACAATTATATATGTGCCAGTCCTGGGTCTTAAACTCAGGGCCTGGGCGTGGTCCCTGAGCTCTCTCCTTCTAATGCTGGTGTTCTACCACTTCAACCACAGCTGCACTCCTGGCTTTCTACTGGTTAGCTATATATACGAATTGTACAAAGTGGCTCAGCCACCAGAGAACTGGAAGTGATGCTGTGGCTCAAGTGGTAGAGCGCTCACCTTGAGCTGAAGAGCTGAGGGACAGCGCCCGGGCCCAGAGTTCAAGACACAAAACAGGACGAAAGAAAGAAAGAAAGAAGGAAGGAGGGAAGGAAAGAAAGAAGGAAGGAGGGAAGGAAAGAAAGAAAGAAGGAAAGGAAGGAAGGAAGGAAGGAAGGAAGGAAGGAAGGAAAGAAGGAAGGAAGGAAGGAAGGAAGGAAGGAAGGAAGGAAGGAAGGAAGGAAGGAAGGAAGAATTGCACAGACTTTGCTCCTTGGCCTGGCTTTGGAGCCATGATCTTCACTCAGATCTTGGCCTCTTGAGTCACTAGCATGACACAGTGCTCAGCAAAAAGTCTTTGAAGAGAGATAGAAACTGCCGTGCTCACAATACCAGATTCAAAGAGGCGATATAGACGGGTTAAAAGGCCTAATTGTAGGAGGTAAGAATATACAGAAAGAGCCAGGCGCCAGTGGCTCATGCCTGTAATCCTAGCCACTCAGGAGGCTGAGTTCTGAGGATCGCAGTTCAAAGCCAGCTCTGGCAGGAAAGTCCGTGAGACTCTGATCTCCAATAAACCACTCAGAAAACCAGAAGTGGCGCTGTGGCTCAAGTGGTAGAGCACTCACCTTGAGCTGAAGAGCTCAGGGACAGCGCCCAGGCCCAGAGTTCAGGCCCCATGACTGACAAAAAAATAAATAAATAAATAAATACAGAAAGAAACAGCCAGCTAATTCGGAAATAGAAGTAGGAGGATCATAATCTCAAGGTTAGCCCAAGTAAAGTATATGAAATTCTATGTAAAATGTAACTGCAACTGGGCCAGTGGCTCACGCCTGTCATCCTAGCTACTCAGGAGGCTGATATCTGAGGATCATGGTTCAAAGCCAGCCCAGGGAGGAAAGTCTGGGAGACTCTTATCTCCAGTGAACCACCAGAAAACCGGAAGTGGTACTATGGCTCACATAGTAGAGTGCTAACTTTGAGCACAAAATGGCTTGTGGGCAGTGCCCAGGCCCTGAGTTCAAGCCCCAGGACTAACAAAAATAAAAATAATTAACTGGGAGAAAGTGAGGGAAGGGATCACATTGTCCCAAAAGAAATGTGCTCTTGGGGCTGGGAAGGTGGCTCAGTGGTAGAGCGCTTGCCTTGCATGCATGAGGCCCTGGATTCGATTCCTCAGCACCACATAAGCAAAAAGAAAAAAGCCAGAAGTGGCGCTGTGGCTCAAGTGGTAGAGCGCTAGCCTTGAGCCGAAGAGCTGAGGGACAGCGCCCAGACCCAGAGTTCAGGCTCCATGACTGGACCCAAAAAAAAAAAAAAAAAGAAATTTGCTCTTTATTTGACTTACATAACTGTATCCCCACTCAACACCTTTATAATAACAGTAAGAGGGCTGAAAATATGACTCAGTGGTACAGTACTTGCCTAGCATGCATGAAGCCCTAGGTTCAATTCCTTAGCACCACATACACAGAAAAAGCTAGAAGTAGTGCTGTGGCTCAAGTGATAGAGTGCTAGCCTTGAGCAAAAGAAGCTCAGGGACAGTGCCCAGGCCCGGAGTTTAAGCCCCAGGATTAGCAGAATAAAAGAAAATAAATGTACTCCTTTACCTGACTTTTTATTTTTTATTTCCAATCCTGGAGCTTGGAACTCAGGGCCTGGCACTGTCCCTGAGCCCCTGTCCTCAAGGCTAGTGCTCTACCATGAGTCACAGCACCACCTCCAGCTTTTTCTGTGTATGCGGTACTGAGGAACTAAACCCAGGGCTTCATGCATGCTAGGTAACCACTCTTCCACTAATCCACCTTCCCAGTCCCTAGTACCTGATTTTTCTAACCATAGCCCCTCTGTATATCGCCTTTATAATAACAATTATGTGTGTGAGTGTGTGTGTGTGTGTGTGTGTGTGTGTGTCTGTTTGCGCGTGTGCTGGTCATGGGGCTTGAACTCGGGCTTGGTACTATCCCTGAGCTCTTTTGTTCCAGGCGAAAGCTCTACCCCTTGAGCCACAATGCCACCTGCAGTTTTCCGGTGGTTCATTGGAGATAAGAGTCTCCTGGACTTTCCTGCCTGGGCTGGCTTAGAGCGGCAATCCTCAGGTCTCAGCCACTGGAGTCGCTGGGATGACAGGTGTGAGCCACTGGCTCCCAGCTTTATTTATCAACTAGAAACAAAGCACAGAAAACAAAGGCAAGCGGCCCTAGTCCATCCCATTGTGGACAAAGGGACCGGCGGCCACAGGAGCAGAGCCCCTCCCCGGAGCTCCAAAGTTCCAAACTGAGATCCCAGGGCCACAGAAGCTCAGCAGGAAGTTCTGTCACAGGGAGGGCTTGTGCTAAAGGACCATTGCTAGAGGAGTCCCCGCAAGCTGGCCAAGCGCAGGAAGGAACAGGGGGTGAGCGCAGGCCGTGAAGTTCAAGGCAGAGAGCTCACACTCATTCCTGGTGGAATTGAAGGCGATCCTAACCAGGCCCCTTGGTGGCTCCCGCCTGTCTACTCAGGAGGCTGAAACCTGAGGATCAAAGTTCACAGCCAGACCAGGCAGAACAGTCTGTGAGCCTCTTATCTCCCATGAACCGCCCAGAAAAGCCAGGATCGAGCTGCGGCTCAAGTGGTAGAACGCCAGCTTTGAGTGAAAAAGGCCAAGGACAGCTCCCAGGCCCTAAGTTCAAGCTTCAGGACCAGCACATGTGTGCACGCACACACACGCGCGCGCACACACACACACACACACGCACGCACACGCACACACACACTGGCTTTGGGGACAAACACTCTGTGCAGAATGACACATTCAAGCTCACCTCAGAACCGACCGGGGACGCAGTGACCAGGGAGCAAGCCGGGCCAGGACCCGCACACAGGCAGAGCGGGGCTGCTGGCCATCTTCTCCCGCCTGCAGCCTCCCCCGATCACAGGCCTTCTCTGGTCCAGACTCCCCAGCTGCTGCTTTAGCCTCACACACCTCCCTGGTAGGAAAGGCGGGTTCCCTTCTTGGCTCACCTTTGGGGAGGCCCTGCAGCCCAGCCCCAGCCTCGGGGCCCCAGCTTTACCTCTGCGGCTGGGGCTCCTCCCCAGGGCCGCATTCCCGCAGGCCTGCCACAGGGCAGGGAGGGAGTCGGGCACTACCAGGCTGAGGGGGTACCAGGGGACATGGGATCACCCCCCCCCAGCCTCCTCCCGGGATCCATCTATCCACTGTCTCTCCTCTATCTCTCCATCCACCATCTACCATCCCTACTATCTATTAATTAGCTAGCAATCCTCCGTCAAGGATCTGTCATTTAATTATCTGTGGCTTGATCATCTGTCTTATGATCTTTCAGCTAATTATTATCAATCCTTCATAGTTATTTAATTATCTCATTATCTATTTATGTAATTATCCATTATATATTTATCTTTTTTTTGTTGTCGGTCATGGGGCTTGAACTCTGGGCCTGGGCTCTGTCCCTTAGCTCTTCAGCTCAAGGGTGAGCGCTCTACCGCTTGAGCCACAGCGCCACTTCCGGTTTTCTAGTGCTTTATTGGAGATAAGAATCTCACAAATGTTCCTGCCCAGGCTGGCTTTGAACCGAGATCCTCAGATCTCAGCCTCCTGAGTAGCTAGGATGACAGGTGTGAGCCACTGGTGTACGGCTGGTGCTCTACCATTTGAGCCACAACTCTACTTCTGGTTTTCTGGTAGCTAATTGGAGATAAGAGTCTCACAGAGTTTCCTACCCAGGTTGGCTTCAAACCATGTTCCTCAGATCTCCACCTTGGGGTACCTAGGACTACACAGTGAGCCACCAGCGCCCAGAATGTATTTATTTTTCTCTCTAATTTTCTATCATCTATGAAATTATTCATAGCCTATCAACCTACTTTCCTAATTATCTATTATATGTCTAATTATCCATATGTATCTAATTTGCCAAACTACCCATCCAGCTGGGCACCAGTGGCTCACACCTGCAATCATATCTACTCAGGAGGCTGAGATCTGAAGATCATGGTTCAAAGCCAGCCCAGGCAGAGAAAGTGGATGAGACGCTTCACTCAGCCACTCAGCAAAAGCCAGAAGTGGGATGTGGCTCAAGTGGTAGAGTACTAGCCCTGAACACAAAGAGGCTCAAGGACAGTGCCCAGTCCCCAAGTTCAAGCCCCAGGACAAAAAAAAAAAAGTGGGGCTGGGAAGGTGACTCAGTGGTAGAGTGCTTGCCTTGCATGCCTGAGGCCCTGGGTTCCATTCCTCAGTACCACATAAGCACAAAAAAAAAAAATACAGAAGTGGCGCTACGGTTCAAGTGGTAGAGCGTTAGCCTTGAGCTGAAGAGCTGAGGGACAGTGCCCAGGCCCAGAGTTCAGGCCCCACGACCCGACCCCCTCCCCCAAAAAAGTGGCAGAACACTAGCCTTGAGCAAAAGGGCTCAGAGACAGTTGCCAGGCCCTGAGTTCAAGCCCCATAACTAACCATCATCTAACTTTCTTGTATCCATTTTCCCCTTCCTTCCTTCCTTCCTTCCTTCCTTTCTTCCTTCCTTCCTTCCTTCCTTCCTTCTCTCTCTCTCTCCCTTCTTTCCTTCTTCCTTCCCTCCCTCTCTTCTTCCTTCCTTCCTTCCTTTCTTTCTTCTTTTCTTCCTTTCTCTCTTTCTTTCTTTTTCTTTCATTGTGCTTGTCCTAGGGTTTGAATTCAAGGCCTGGCATAGTCCCTGAGCTTTTCTTGCTCAAGCTGGCATTCTACCATGTGAGCCACAGCTCCACTTCTGACTTTTTGGTTAATTGAAGCCAAGAGTCTCACAGACTTTCCTGCAGGGAGCTAGCTCTGAGCCGTGGTCCTCAGATCTGGGCCCTTCTGTACTAGTACTCCAGGCGTGAGCCACAGTGCCTGGCTTCTCTGTCCCTTCCTATCCCTCTGTCCCTCCCTCCCCCCACTCTTTCCTCCCTGTCCCTCCATTTTCATTTTCCCTCTCCTTCTTCCTGGAGCCCACTTCCACTACTCATGTCACCCTCTGGCTTTTAGGAAGACAGATGCCTGTCCCCCCTGTCCTTCTATAATAACTAAAGACAGAAAGAACCTGCTGGGCACCAATGCTCCTGCCTGTCAGCCCAGCTACTCTGGAGGCTGAGCGCTGAAGATCACAGTTCAAAGGCAGTCAGGGCAGGGAAGCCTGGGCGCTGTCCCTCAGCTCTTCAGCTCAAGGCGAGCGCTCTACCACTGGAGCTACAGCGCCACTTCCGGTTTTCTGGTGGTTTTATTGGAGCTAGGAGTCTCACGGTCTCTCCTGCCCGGGCTGGCTTTGAACCGCGATCCTCAGATCTCAGCCTCCTGAGTAGCTAGGATTACAGGAGTGAGCCACCGACACCCTGCCGCTGGGAGACTCTTATCTCCAATAAACCACCAAAACAAGCCAGAAGTAGAGCTGTGCCAAGGTGGTAGATAGAGCACTAGCCTGGAGTGAAAAAGCTCAGGAACGGCAGTGTCCGGGCCCCAAATTCAAGTCCCAGCACCCACACAGAAAGAAAACACAAGAAAAGAAAAGAGGGACTGGGAGGGGGGTTCAGTGGTAGAGCGCTCGCCTTGCATACATGAGGCCCTGGGTTCAATTCCTCAGCACCACATAAGGAGAAAAAGCCAGAAGTGGTGCTGTGGATCAAGTGGTAGAGCGCTAGCCTTGAGCTGAAGAGCTGAGAGACAGCGCCCAGCCCAGAGTTCAGGCCCCATGACCAACAACAACAACAAAAAAAGGGGTGGGGGCCAGGCGCTGGTGGCTCACGCCTGTCATCCTAGCTACTCAGGAGGCTGAGATCTGAGGATTGAGGTTCAAAGCCAGCCGGGGCAGGAACATCTGTGAGACTCTTATCTCCAATAAACCACCCAAAAACCGGAAGTGGCACTGTGACTCAAGTGGTAGAACACTGGCCTTGAGCTGAAGAGTACAGGGACAGCACCCAGGCCCAGAGTTCAAGCCCCACGACCGACCAAAAAAAAGGGGGGCCGGCAGGGGAGGAGAGAGAAAGGCTGGGTGGAAATGAGCCCCCAGGTCAAGCCCCTAGTGACTTGCTTCTCCACATCTGAATAAAGGTGTCAGATTATAAATCCATCAAGTGAGTAACCCAGAAAACCAGGTCTCCAATACACCCAGACAGGAGATTTACTAATCTAGACCTTTATGTCTGCCTTTCTTCCCTGCTTCCTGCTTCCTTCCTCTTTCTTTCTCTTCTTTCCATGTGTGTGTGTGTGTGTGTGTGTGTGTGTGTGTGTGTGTGTGTGTGTGTGTGTGTGCTGATCCTGGGGTTTGAACTCAGGGCCGGGGCGCTGTCCCTGAGCAAAAGAGGTCAAGGTTAGCACTCTACCTCTTGAGCCACAGCTTCACTTGTGGTTTTCTGGTGGTTCATTGGAGATAAGAGTCTCACAGACTTTCCTGCTGCTGCTGGCTTCCAACCATGATCCTCAGATCTCAGCCTCCTAAGTAGCTGGAATTACAATCGTGAGCCACTCATGCCTGGCTTCTGTGAGACTCTTATGTCCAGTGAACCACCCGGAAGCTGGAAGTGGAGCCTTGGCTCCAGTGATATGAGCACCAGCCTTGAGCAAGAAAAGAAAAAAAAGAAAAAGAAAAGCAAGCAAGCTCAGGGGTGGTGCTCAGGCCCTGGGTTCAAGCCCCACGACTGACTCCCAATAAATAATAAGTAATGGACCGTCACAACCAGCGGAAGATAAAACTGGGACCGCAGGAACAGCCAAACGGAATGAGTGTGGGGCACAGATGGGGGGAGGCGTTGAGGGTCCGGCAGTTCTCCAAACCCTGGGCAGGAGGGTCCTGCGGTCTCATTCTCCAGGACTGCCTGTCCATGGTCGGTCCAGAAGTTACCTGGAGGACCCCCCTCACCTCACCCCGGATCTTTCATTAGCACAACAAAGACAATCCTTTAGTCTAGCCAACCCAAAGAATCTGGCTTCACAAAGCCCTAAATGAGTCAGATTAGTGCCCTGGAGGCCTGGGTAGCTCAGGCCTGCTTTACTCAGGAGGCTGAGATCTGAGGATCGCGGTTCCACGCCAGCCCAGACAGGAAAGTCGGTGAGACTCTAATCTCAAGTGAACCATCGCCCCACCCCCCCCCCCAGCCAGGCCACAAAAGAAGCCAGAAGTAGTGCTGTGACGTAAGTGGTAGAACACCAACCTTGAGCACAAAAAAAAAAGCTCAGGGCCAACGCCCAGGCCCTGAATTCAAGTCCCAACACCCGTGCACACGCAGAAAGGCAAAGGAAAATCCTGACCACGCAGGAGCCAGTTCTGCCAATCTACAATTATTGCCCACCCCCCAGCCCCAAACCGGGCCACATTCTTGCCCCAGGAAGAAGCTCAGATTAGCAAAATCTGTGGCTGGAATTCCTCCCTAGATTTCCCCTGCCCTGGAGGGGAGAGCTGCTTCCCAGCACTCCACCTTCAGGGTTGGGCATTTAACCACAGGCCAATCAACCCGGGCGGCCGAGGCGGGGCTTACAAGTTGCTCAAATGCGTCCGGGGAGGTAGGCTTTCTCATTTTCCCTTGCAGACTCCCGTACTGCACGTGTGCGCTCGCTGGCTGGGCTCTAGAGTTGAGTTGCTGATCGTGGAGTGGGGCTGACACCTCGGAAGACAGCTATGGTGAGTCCGGGAGGCCTGGCGTCTGGGCAGGTAGGGTGGGACGTTACCAGCAGGGGAAGCCCGGTGGTCTCCGGGGCTTCCCCCAGACACCCCCACCGATGGTAGGCCGGCCCCAGCCAGCCTCGCCCGCCCTCAGGGTGATTCCAGGACGACGAGCTAGTTTGATCACATCACCAGCCTGGAGTGAGCCTTCCTCCACCTGGGTCCTGTGTCCCCAGGCTGGGGGGAGGAGGGGGACTCTTGACAGTAAGTCCCTAAGTATTGGGTCTTGAGAAAAAAGAGGGGGCAGGTGTGCCCACCTGGGGAGATGGGCTCTTTCTGATGGAAATCGTTCTGGTCCTGGCCTGTTTCTAACGTTTAAAGGGGGGGAAAAAGGTGAGTCAGCAATCAGTGGCTCACGCCTGTAATCCCCGGCACTCGGGAAGCAGAGATCCCAAGTTCAAAGTCGGAGAGACTCTTAAGCCGGAAGTGGGGCTGTGGCTCCACAGTTGAGCACCGACTCGAGTGGAAAAGGCTCAGGGGCAGTGTGCAGGCCTTGAGTTCAAGCCCCCGGAGGACAGACACACGCACACCCACGAATGTTGGTTCTGTGGGGCCTCGTTCCTCCTTCCTCAGGGATATTCCCTGATGCTGGCCTCTTTTGGAGACTGCAGGGAGGAATTGGAGGCTGGGTCTGGCCTGGGCTTGGGTGGAGGCTCCCGGGCTTGGAGGTAGAAGAGGAATTTAAGAAAGTTTGTTCCCTTTCATTTTGTATTGTTTTGTTTCTACTAACGGGAGTTAAATCCTTTTAGGAACTAAACAGGTCCTAGGGTTTTGTAATTGGTTAACGAGGGTGTGACAGGGTGTAGGGGTGGGTGTTACTTTGCTTCTGGCTTTTAATCCACAATTGAAAGGGGCGGGGGCCTTTAATCGCTGCTCTTGGGTGGGAGGTGTGGCTGAGTGTTTTTCCTTGGTGAGCAATTTTCAGCTCTGTGTTAAGAAAACAGAGGGGGTGGAGAGGCTGATGGATTCCACCTGTAATCCCAGCTAATCTGGAGGCTGAGATCTGAGGATCTGTGGTTCCGAGCCAGCCGTGGCAGGAAAGTCCGTGAGACTCACTCCGATGAACCACCAAAAAGCCAGATGTGCTGCTGTATGTGGCTCAAGTGGTAGAGCACTAGTCTTCAGCGAAAAAGCACCCAGGCCCTGAGTTCAAACCACAGGATGGCACCAAACAACAAAACAAAACAAAATCACTTAATAGCTCTTAACTGTAGGTTGTGATATACAACTGCATGTAACACAGCGATAAAGGCAATTAACTATTGAGGTGTTGGGATTACAGGCTGTGCCACCGGCTTCAGGCCAGTCTGTAAAACTTACCTCCTATCAACTACTCACAAAAAAGCTGGAAGTAGTTGGGGCTGGGAGGTGGCTCAATGGTAGAGCGCTCCCCTAGCATGTATGAAGCCCACGGTTCGATTCCTCAGCACCACATACACAGAAAAAGTAAGAAGTAGTGCTGTGGCTCAAGTGGTAGAGTGCTAGCAAAAGCAGCTCAGGGACAGTGCCCAGGTACGGAGTTCAAGCCCCAGGATTGGCAAAAAAAAAAAAAGCTGGCAGTGGTGCTGTGGTTCAAGCGGTAGAGTGCTAGCCTTGAGGGGAAAAAATATATGAGGGACAGTGTCTTGGGCCAGAGTTCAAACCCTAGTCAACAAAAGAACAACAAAAAAAGCTCAAGTACTTTTCTGCCTGGGCTGGTTTCAAACCGCCATCCTCAGATCTCAACCTCCTGAGTGGTTAGGGATTCCAGGTGTGAGCCATCAGCATTGGCTTTTCTTAGTTTCTTTATATAGGCTCGTTATTGTTTGTCTTATCTGAGCTTTCATAGATTGATTCTCTCAAAGAAGTGGTTTAGCCAAGCCCTGAAGGCTCACACCTGTAATCCTTGCTACTTAAGAGGGTGAGATCAGGGCTGGGAAGGTGGCTCAGTGGTAGAGCGCTTGCCTTGCATGCCTGAGGCCCTGGGTTTGATTCCTCAGCACCACATAAGCAAAAAGAAAAAAGCCGGAAGTGGCGCTGTGGCTCAAGTGGTAGAGCGCTAGCCTTGAGCTGAAGAGTTGAGGGACAGCGCCCAGGCCCAGAGTTCAGGCCCCATGACCAGATCCCCCCCCCCCCCCCCAAAAAAAGAGGCTGAGATCTGAGAATCTCGGTTCAAAGCCAGCCCAGCCCGGGCAGGAAGATCCACAAGACTCTGATCTCCAGTAAACCACCATAAAACCGGAAGTGGCGCTGTGGCTCAAGTGGTAGAGCGCTTGCCTTGAGCTGAAGAGCTGAGGGACAGCGCCCAGGCCCCGAGTTAAGCCCCACAATCAACCCCCCCCCAAAAAAGTGATTTAATCACTTAACCCTTAATTATCATTTAGTGTGTACAATAATCCTGGTGGCCCTTTAAATTTCCTGGGAGATTAGTGTGACCACTTCTATTTCTGATGTCTGTCTTCTTGGTCATATTTGTGTACTAGTCACACATCCCTTCTTAGAAGAATAATTTCCCTGCTTATTCACTGATTTTCTTAGTACCTTGTTCAGTTGTTTATGAGCTTCTAAAACCTGTTGTTTTTTTTTTTTTTAGTTTTAGAAACATCCTCTCTTTCAGGAGACTTTTTTTTTTTTTTTGAGTTCAGTCATGGGCCAGGACTCTGGGCCTGGGCACTGTCCCTCAGCTCTTCAGCTCAAGGCTAGTGCTCTACCACTTGAGCCACAGCACCACTTCCGGCTTTTTCCTTTTTGCTTATGTGGTGCTGAGGAATCGAACCCAGGGCCTCAGGCATGCAAGGCAAGCGCTCTACCACTGAGCCACCTCCCAGCCCCCATGTCTGTCTTTTTTTTTTTGCCAGTCCTGGGGCTTGAACTCTGGGCCTGGGTGCTGTCCCTGAGCTTCTTTTACTCAAGGATAGCACTCTACCACTTAAGCCACAGCACTACTTGCTTTTTCTGTGTATGTGGTGCTGAGGAATCAAACCCTGGGCTTCATGCATGCCAGGCAAGCACTCCTAAGCCACATTGCCAGCCCTGTTTCTGATGTTGTTTAAGTTAGTAGGCTGATTAAGGGTTACTAAGTGGAATAAACATTTCAAAAAAATTTTTTTTCCTCTTTGGTGGGGGAGGGGAGATTATCATTTTTGGGGCTTGAACTCTGGGCCTAGGCACTGTCCCTCAGCTCTTCAGCTCAAGGTTAGCGCTCTACCACTTGAGCCACAGCGGCACTTGCGGCTTTTTCCGCTTATGTGGTGCTGAGGAATCAGAACCCAGGGCCTCATGCATGCAAGGCAAGCGCTCTACCACTGAGCCACCTTCCCAGCCTGTTGGTACAGTTCTTGTCTCCAGTTAACCAGCAGAAAGCCAGGAGTGCAGCTGTGGTTCAAGTGGTAGAGCACCATCATTAGAAGGAGAAAGCACCCAGGCCCAGAACTCAAGCCCCATGACCAACCAAAAGAGAAAAAAGTCTGCCCAGGCTGGCTTTGAACCATAATCGATCCTCATTTCTCAGCCTCCTGAGTAGCTAGGATTGCAGGTGGGTGGCGGTGCCACCAGCACCTGGCTTCCCTGACCTTCTCTGTGGTTCCAGGACTGTGTGACCTTAGAGGACGTGGCCATGACCTTCACTGAAGAGGAATGGACTCTTCTGGATCCTTCCCAGAAGAATCTGTACAGGGAGGTGATGCTGGACGCGCTCTGGAGCCTGGCCTGCGTGGGTGAAGGTGAAGTCTCGCTCCTACTCGATCAACGAGAAAACTAGGGCTTCCTGCTCACCAAGGCGGGGCGTTTCTGCACATGAATTCACCAAGGGAGCTGAGAGCTCACCCCTGTCATCCCAGGTGCTCAAGAGGCTGAGATCTGAGGATCCTGGTTCAAAGCCAGCCCAGACAGGAAAGTCTGTGAGACTCTTACTGACAATGAACCACCAGAAAAAACAGAAGTGGTGCTGTGGCTCAAGTGGTAGAGCGCTCACCTTGAGCTGAGGGACAGCAAGTGTGATTCGGTCTTTTTGTTGTTGTAGGTGGTGGTGGTTCTGGGGCTTAAACTCTAGGCTTGGGTGCTGTCCCGCAGCTCTTCAGCTCAAGTCTAGCACTACTTCTCGTTTCCTGGTGGTTTATTTATTGGAGATAAGAGTTTCATGGACTTTCCTGGCCAGTCTGGGTTTGAACTGCGATCCTCAGATCTCAGCCTCCTGAGTAGCTCGGATGACAGGCGGGAGCCACCAGCGCCCGGCTGATTTGGTGATTTTAACAGGCCTGGTAGTATCCTGTGAAGTAGGATAATTCATAATTTTTCTCTTTTTGGTCTATAATGTAGGAGGAATACAAGGAGATAAGAATGTTCCAAATGCCTCCAAAGCAAGGGAGAGAAATCTGAGGTAATTTCATCACACAGACGAATTTATTTCCCACAAAACAAAAACATGCCAAGAAGTTGAGCCCTGTTTTATTTAATGTTGTCTTTCTATAACTCGGAAGGCCAGATGCTAAAATCCTCACTACTGAGGACACAGGGGACACAGACACAATGGCACAAAAGACATATTCTGATTCTTTTTGTTTTTTTGTTTTTTTTGGGGGGGGGGAGTCCGGTCGTGGGGCCTGAACTCTGGGCCTGGGCGCTGTCCCTCAGCTCTTCAGCTCAAGGCTAGCGCTCTACCACTTGAGCCACAGCACCACTTCTGGCTTTTTTCTTTCTGCTTATGTGGTGCTGAGGAATCGAACCCAGGGCCTCATGCATGCAAGGCAAGCGCTCTACCACTGAGCCACCTTCCCAGCCCTAAAAGACACATTCTGATTGCTCAGTTTGTATAAACTTTCTTCCCTGCACAAACTGATTAAAATGTGCAAAATTAACTTCCAAATTCTGAGTGTAAAATGTAGATAAAGCTGGGCACCCGTGGCTCACGTCTGTCCTAGCTACTCAGGAGGCTGAGATCTGAGGATCACGGTTCAAAGTCAGCCCAGGCAGGAAAGTCAGTGAGACTCCATCTCTAGTGAACCACCAGAAAACCACAAGTGACACCGTGGCTCAAGTGGCTCAAGACAAAATAATTAGTAAACCAAACCTTACTCATGCGTCCCCTTCTTCTTTTTTTCCCCAAACAGAGATCAGGTGTTTGAGAGACTCTTCGTGTACGAAGAGGATGGCCCTCAAAATGAAAAATTGTTCAGGCACCTCCAACTTCCATTCAGAAGGACTTTGGGGAGAAAGTCAGGTGAGCATGGGGTGTGGGGAGCCCCCCTCCCCGCCCCCCCATTGCCCTCGGGAATCCTCCCTGCTTCTAGATCACAGAGAAATCGGAAACCTACAGAGGCCATCTCTAGAAAGGAGCAGGGTGAAGGCACCCCGGGCTGGAAAGCCCCCCAGAGGCCCAACGACATCGAAGTCTACGTGAAAATTGACACGGGCGGGAACGCGTGTGGTTCTGAGCGAGCTGGGAAAGACTCGGCCTCTCCCTCCCCCGGCGCTGCTGCTCCGGGGAGCACCCGCACAGGCCCCAAGCCATATGTGTGCAAAGAGTGTGGAAAATCCTTTTCTTTCTTGAGCAGCATCCGACGCCACATCCGGGCTCACACCGGAGAGAAGCCCTACGGGTGTGAGCAGTGTGGGAAAGCCTTCAGCTACCTCACCAACTTCCAGCAGCACAGACGGACCCACACGGGCGAGAAGCCCTACGTGTGCACACACTGTGGAAAGGCCTTTGCGTACTACAACTCTTACCAGCAGCACAACCGCACGCACACTGGAGAGAGGCCTTACGTGTGTAAGATCTGCGGGAAGGAATTCACCAGCCGCACGTCCCTGCGCTACCACGAGAGCGTGCACACGGGGAAGAAGCCCTACGTGTGCAAGCAGTGCGGGAAAGCCTTCCCCTGCACCAGCTCTATCCGCAGGCACAGCATGATCCACACCGGGGAGAAGCCGTTCGTGTGCACGCACTGCGGGAAGGGCTTCATCTCCTCCAGTTCCTTCCGCATCCACGAGCGCATTCACACGGGCGAGAAGCCGTTCATGTGCAAGCAGTGTGGCAAGGGCTTCGTGGGCCACAGCTCCTTGCAGTGTCACGAGAGGATCCACACGGGGGACAAGCCCTACATGTGTGAACAGTGTGGCAAAGCCTTTTCTTCCCTGAGCAATTTTCGAAGGCACAAGCAGATTCACACGGGCGAGAAGCCCTATGTGTGCAAGCTGTGTGGGAAGTCCTACCCCTACTACGGGTCCCTCCAGAGGCATGAAAAGAGCCACACGCGTGAGAATTCCACAGAGTAGGATGTATGAACCACCTCACTTAACAGCATGAGATACTCAAGCATTCAAGGAGAGGACTCGCCGCCTCTCGACTGAATTCACAGACATAAAAGTGCGTGCTAGGGGAAGAAAGAAGGGAGTAGAAGAGGTTCAAAAGATTTCAGTTGTCCCCCCAAACCACCTGGGCACAGGTGGTTTGTAACTATAATCCTAGTTACTCAGGAGGCTGAAATCTGAGACTGTTCTCTCCAATTAGCCAGCAAAAAGCTGAAAGTCAGAGTTGTGGGTTAATTGATGAGTATCCGCCTTGAGTGAGCAACCCAAGGGGGATCCAGCCCCAGGCCCTGAGTTCAAGCCCCAGGACGGGTACCCCCAGTGACACATGAAAATGAGCCTTGGACATTGGTTCAAAATCTTGTTTGTGAAACATACTTTTCAACCTGTCAAAAAAAATCGTGATGGAGATGAATGACTGAGCATCAGTCCTGTGAAAAGTCTGTGATGAATTGATTTATATAAAATGCTCCAGGAGTAGAGCTGTGGCTCCAAGTGGCAACTCACTAGCCTTTAGTAAAAGCTCAGGCACGGATCAAACCCCCACCAACAACTCAAACAGAAAAATACTAAAAAAAATAAAATGCTCCAGAATTGTACTATCTGGAAGAACAGTTTTAAACATAAGGTCTTTTTTGTTTTTTGGGTCTGGTTGTGGGGCCTGAACTCTGGGCTAGGGCACTATCCTTGCACTCTTCAGCTCAAGGAGAGCGCTCTACCCCTTGAGCCACAGCACCACTTCTGGTTTTCTGATGGTTAATTGGAGATAAGAGTCTTACAGACTTAACTGCCCGGGCTGGCTGTGAACTGTGATCCTCAGATCTCAGCCTCCTAAGTAGCTAGGATTACAGGAGTGAGCCACCAGAACCCAGCTAAACATAAGTTTTATGTTTACCCATGGCTTGTTTGTTATGTAGCTAATTTCCACTTTTGAAAGTAAAGATGAAGCCAGGTACCTGTGGTGGCTCACGCCTGTAATCCTAGCTACTCAGGAGGCAGAGAGCTGAGCATCACAGTTCAAAGCCAGCCCAAGTAGGAAAGTCCATGACCAGAAGTGGTGCTGTGGCTCAAGTGGTAGAGTGCTCCCCTTGAGCTTAAGAGCTGAGGGACAGAGTTCAAGCCCCATGACCCACACACAAAAAAAATAAAGATGACAATTCCCTAAGCTTTCTTTAGGCATTAGGGTATGACATTTTTTTTTTGGGGGGGGGGTCCGGTCGTGGGGTCTGAACTCTGGGCCTGGGCGCTGTCCCTGAGCTTCTTTTGCTCAAGGCTGCCTCTCTACCACTTGAACCACAGTGCCACTTCTGGCTTTTTCTGTGTATGTAGTACTGAGGAATCGAACCCAGGGCTTCATGTATGGTAGGGAAACACTCTGCCACTAATCCACATTCGAAGACTCTGTCCTATTCTTTTTTTTTTTTTTTTTTTTTTTTGGTCCAGTCGTGGGGCCTGAACTCTGGGCCTGGGCGCTGTCCCTCAGCTCTTCAGCTCAAGGCTAGCGTTCTACCACTTGAGCCACAGCGCCACTTCTGGCTTTTTTCTTTTTGCTTATGTGGTGCTGAGGAATTGAACCCAGGGCCTGAGGCATGCAAGGCAAGCGCTCTACCACTGAGCCACCTTCCCAGCCCCTCTGTGCTATTCTTATAGCCTTCATTTTTAAAATGATTTGTGCTTCACTCAATGTATTTAAGTGGTGTGAGGGTCTTCTCTTTAGACCACAAATCCCTGTCTCTGGTGAAATGAGATGAAATGAATTAAACAATCTCTGACTTTTTTTTTTTTTTTTTTGGTCGGTCATGAGGCCTGAACTCTGGGTCTGGGCGCTGTCCTTCAGCTCTTCAGCTAGCGCTCACTTCTGGCCTTTTCTGCTTATGTGGTGCTGAGGGATTGAACCCAGGGCCTTATGCATGCAAGGCAAGTGCTCTACCACTGAGCCACCTTCCCAGCCCTCTGACAAAGTCTGGATGAATTTGAGTGGGCTTGTTATGGGCCATTGATTGAATGTAACAAGTTTCCCCTTCTGTGTGACTCCCTGGAGAAACAAATCTGTCTTTGGGAATCAGAACAGGGAAGTCGGAAGCAATGCCAAGAAAGGACATCTAATGAGGACACAGGGATTAATCTGGGAGCTGGTGGCTAAACCCTGTCATCCCAGCTACTCAGGAGACAGATCTGAGAAGTGGGGCTGTGGCTCAAGTGGTAGAGCTCCGTCCTTGAGGGAAAAAGGTCAGGGGCTGCACCCAGGCCCTGATTTCAAACTGCAGGCCAGACTCCCAAGAGAGACCACCACCACCAAAAGCCCTACCACCCTCAGGAGCCATTCAGTCAGGGCCGCCATCCAATTAAAAGCGGGAGATAATTGGAGTTCTGTCCAATCAGGAGTTCTTGCCAGACAGTTATGCCATCCAATCAGGAGCTTCACCTGCTGCCCAATCGGAAGCTTCTTCTAACACTGTCCAATCAAGATGAGTGGGAGGTAGGCGTGGGGTCTGTGCTGTGGCTCTTCCCATTGGGCGGCTCACCAATGGGATCCTTCTTGTCCTAGATGTTAGGGTGCCAAGTGTTTGTCCCCAGCTGTGCAGACTCTCAGGCTTCAGGGGCCTATGGGATCCTAGGGGAATCCTGGCACTGGAACCAGGAGATGGTGAGATGTGGGGCAGTGTGTGTGTGTGTGTGTGTGTGTGTGTGTGTGTGTGTGTGTGTGTGTGTGTCAGGGTGCAGACCAAAATGCTGGCATGGGAGCTGTGGCAGGATCGAGGCCCCCAATGTCGGCTTCCAGGGCCCCCCGGTCACTGAAGCCCTTCCCTGGGGCATCCTGGTGTCTTCATCCTTGTTTGCCTGTGCCCGGACACCCCACTGTCCACTGGAGTATGAGGATCACTGACCCCGAGAAAGGAGAGGGGGGCCTTTGGGACACCACAACGCCTGCAAATACCAGCTACTGGGGAAGCTGAGATCTGGAGGCTTCTAGTTCAAAGCCAGCCTGCACAGGGAACTCTATCTCCAATTAATCACCAAAAGGTTGGAAGTGGAGCTGTGGCTCAAGTGGTAGAACACCAGCCTTGAGTGAAAAGCTTTGGGACAGTGCTGAGGCCCTGAGTTCAAGCCACACAAGACCACCACACACACGTACACACACACTCCGAAGCTGCTTTTTGCATTCACTTTCGGACTGACTGTCCACATTGAATAAAGTGCAGAAGTGAATAAAGTCAAGTCCTACCTCAGTCATCATTGCTTGTTTTTGTACAGGTATAGGCACTTGAATCTGGGTGTGTTGTCTTTGAAATTTTTGGCTGGAAACTCCCTAAATCTCTGGAGCATGGGCTCCATTTCCAGTTTATTGATAGCTCCATGGAGATAAAGTTTCTCACTGAAAATTTTCCCCAGACTGGGTCTGAATCACGATCCTCTGGATCTCAGACTTCCAAAGTAGCTTAGGAAGATGGTAAAGGAAGGTTTTGTGTGTGGTACTTCAAGAGGGTGATCACAGCACAGGACTCAGAAGCTTCAGGAATGTTTGCTGTCCCTCAACTCTTCTGACAAGGCTAGCACTCTACCACTTGAGCCACAGCACCACTTCCAGCTTTTTCTACTTATGTGTTGCTTAGGAATCGAACCCAGGGCCTCATGCATGCAAGGGCAAGCACTCTTACCACTGAGCCACCTTCCCAGCCATGTTTGGTTGTTTTTTGGGGGGTTCCAGTCATGGGGCCTGAACTCTGGGCCTGGGAGCTGTCCCTCAGCTCTTCAGCTCAAGGCTAGCGCTCTACCATTTGAGCCACAGCGCCACTTTTTCTATGTATGTGGTACTGAGGAATCAAACCTAGGGCTTCATGCATGCTAGGCAAGCACTCTACCACTAAGCCACATTCCCAGCCTGTTAGCTAATTACTATTTTTTGCTCAAAACTGTAATTTGGAGACAGTGTGTGTCTTTTTTTTTTTTTTTTTTTGTGGGTCGTGGGGCTTGAACTCGGCCTGGGCGCTGTCCTTCAGCTCTTCAGCTCAAGGCAAGCGCTCTACCCCTTGAGCTACAGCGCCACTTCCGGTTTTCTGGTGGTTTATTGGAGATAGGAGTCTCACGGTGGTCTCTCCTGCCTGGGCTGGCTTTGCTTTGAACAGTGATCCTCAGATCCAGCCTCCTGAGTAGCTAGGATTACAGGCGTGAGCCACCAGCGCCCGGCAGTGTGTGTCTTTTTAAAAAACAAAACAGTGTAGCCGGGTACGGTGGCTCACGTCTGTAATCCTAGCTACTGAGGAGGCTGAGATCTGAGGATCATGGTTCAAAGCCAGCTCAGGCAGGAAAGTCCGTGAGTCTCTCATCTCCAATAACCACCTGCAAACCGGAAGTGGCTATGTGACTCAAGAGGTAGAGCGCTTCCTTTAAGCTGAAGAGTTCAGGGACAGTGCCCAGACCCAGAGTTCAAGCACCCTGACTGACCCAAAAAAAATAAAATAAGAGTGCTCTAGGCAGAGTTCATGTTGCTCACTGCCTCCTCCAGTGGGATTCACTAAAACAGCTAAAATCTAACTTCTGCTGATCTTTGAGGTTCTGAGTTGGGGGTCCAATTCTAGGAGGCCCCGTATGCTCGGTCCAGCTTCTTTTCTCAAGTGAAGAGACAAGTAATGATGAAAACGCAGAGAAATAGATTTTAGAAACACGGCACCTGCAGACTCTGGAAATAGGAAAAATACACATCTCAGTCCAACTATATGCAGGGACTTGCAGTAATTGGGCTATGAACTCGGGGCCTGGGCACCTTTCCTTAACTTTTTTACTCAAGGCAGCTTCACTCCCAGCTTTTTGGGCTGCTTGACTGGAGATCAGAATCTCAAGGAATTACTGCTGGGCTGGCTTTGAAGCATGAGCCCAGATCTCAGCTTTCTGAGCCACCCGCGCCAAGCTAGCTTTGTTTTGGTTTTGGTTTATTCAAATTAATTTCATTAACTATTCTTTTCTGTGATCCGACGGCTTTAGTTTAGTTTTTTGTCGATTGTGGAGCTTGAACTCTGGGCCTGGGCACTCTGACCAGCAACTCTGAGCCACAGCACCATTTCCAGTTTCATGGACTTGCCTGCCCGGGCTGGCTTTGAACTGAGAGCCTCAGCTCTCAGTCTCCTGAGTAGCTAGTATTACAGAAGTGAGCAACGGGCTCCAGGCAGCTTTAGGTTTTAACTAGTGGAAGAATTGAGGCTAGGGGTGAAAGGTCAAATTAAAGTAGGTTTGTTAGTCCCCGGGGTGGCCAGGTTTTGTTGTGTATCTCTGGGTTAGCTAGGTGGGGCTTCATCAGCATAAGAAAGTCCTCCTGGCCAGGGGGCAGGTGGACTTTATTTATAGGTCCTTATTCTTAGTCCTCCCCTTCCTGAATTCCAAGGTGACTTCCAGGTGACTGGAAGCTGTGGGCCAGTAAGCCTCTGTGTGTGGGTAAGTAGGCACTTGAGCCAGTCCTGAGGCTTGACCTCAGAGCTTGAGCACTGGTCTCTACTCAAGACTGGTATTCTACCACTTGAGCTACAGATTCACTTCCAGCTTTTTGCTGGTTCATTGGCGATGAGTCTCACGGATTTGCCTGCCTGGGCCAGCTTTGTAATACAATCCTCAGATCTCAGCTTCCTAAGTAACTAGCAGGACAGGCCTGAGCCACAGGCACCAGGCTTCCAGCAGATTGGCTAATAACTCTGGAACCTTTTATTGTGCCAGTCCTGGGGCTTGAACTTAGGGGCCTGGGCACTGTCCCTAAGCCTTTTTTTTTTTTTTTTTTTGGTCGGTTGTGGGGCTTGAACTCTGGACTTGGGCGTTGTCCCTCAGCTCTTCAGCTCTTTTTTTTTTTTTTTTTTTTGGGGGTCCGGTCGTGGGGCCTGAACTCAGCCTGGATGCTGTCCCTCAGCTCTTCAGCTCAAGGCTAGCGCTCGCAGAGCGCTGAGGGACAGAGTTCAGACCCCACGACTGGACCCCTCCCCCCCCCCCAAAAAAAAAGGCTAGCGCTCTACCACTTGAGCCACAGCGCCACTTCGGCTTTTTTTCTTTTTGTTTATGTGGTGCTGAGAAACCGAACCTAAGGCCTCATGCAGGCAAGGCAGGCGCTCTACCACTGAGCCACCTTCCCAGCCCCGCGCCTGGCTTCTTAAGCTTCTTTTTGTTCAAAGCTAACACTCTACCACTTGAGCCAAAGCACACTTCCGGCTTTTTCTGTGTATGTGGTGCTGAGGGATGGAACCCAGGGTTTCATGTATATCCTAGGCAAGCACTCTCCACTGAGCCATCTTCCTAGCCCTGGTAACATTTTTCATAACAACATAAATTTATGTCAAGTGAATCATATCCTTGGAAGAGACAAGCGAGGAATAGCTACCTGAAGTTTCCCTATCATTTCAAAAACTATAGCAAGAAAGTTAACAATGTGATTTTTTTCTATACTATAATAATGCTTATTTGCCATAATCTGTGCTTTTAGAAAAAAAAAATAGGAACACAACGTTGAAGATGAGTACCAGAACCCCAAGAGAATAAGGTATTTGTGTACACACGACAGAAACGGCTTCAGGAAACATGAGATGAACCATGCACAGAGACTCACACCTGTAATCCTAGCTGTTCAGGAGGTTGAGATCGGAGGATCTCCATTTGAAGCCTGGCAGGAAAGGCCATGAAATCCTTTTTTTTTTTTTTTTTTTGGGTCCGGTGGTAGGGCCTGAACTCTGGGCCTGGTCGCTGTCCCTCAGCTCTTCAGCTCAAGGCGAGCACTTTACCACTTGAGCCACAGCGCCACTTCCGGCTTTTTTTTTTCTGCTTATGTGGTGCTGAGGAATCGAACCCAGGGCCTCGAGCATGCAAGGCAAGCGCTCTACCACTGAGCCACCCTCCCAGCCCAGGCCATGAGATTCTTATCTCCAAGAAACTACCCGCCCCCCCCCCCAAAAAAAAGGCAGGAAATACAGCTATGGCTCAAGTGGTGGAGTGCTAGTCTGAAGCAGAAGAGTTCCACGACAGTATCCAGGCCCTGAGTTCAAGCCCCAAGATTAGCAAAAAAAAAAAGTGGTTGTCCTGCTAAAATCATTGCACAGTTGTTTCTTGTTTCAGAAGTCAGGTGGTGGCCGGGCGCTGGTGGCTCACACCTGTAATCCTAGCTACTCAGGAAGCTGAGATCTGAGGATCGCGGTTCAAAGCCAGCCTGGGCAAGAGAGACCGTGAGACTCCTATCTCCAATAAACCACCAGAAAAACGGAAGTGGTGCTGTAGCTCAAGTGGTAGAGTGCTCGCCTTGAGCTGGAGAGCTGAGTGACAGCGCCCAGGCCCAGAGTTCAAGCCCCACAACCGACCAAAAAAAAAAAAGTCAGGTGGTGGAGAAAACATGAATATGGAAATGCTAGTTAGTCGGGTGACAGTCTTGAAGTGTTTTTGTTTTGTTTTGTTTTGTTTTAGATCCTGGAGCTTGAACTCTGAGCCTGGGCGCTGTCCCTCAGGTCTTAAGCTCAAGGTTAGCGTTCTACCACTTGAGTCATAGCACCATTTCTGGCTTTTTCTGTTTATGTGTTGCTGAGGGATCAAACCCAGAGCTCCATGCATTCAAGGCAAGCACTCTACCACTGAGCCACCTTCCCAGCCCTGCTTGAGGATTTTGTCTGGGATAAAACCTGCAGTACAAGCACGGGGCTTCCACGTGTGAGCAGAAGCCCTTGTCAGCACGGGGTATCCATGTGTGAGCGGAAGCCCTTGTCAGCACGGGGCATCCATGTGTGAGCGGAAGCCCTTGTCCATCATTCATCCTTGAATGTGCTTCTCAGTGCTCCCACTGAACACAAGCCCTGTGGGTACAAGAAATTCAGAGAGCCGGGCGCCGGTGGCCTGTCATCCCAGCTACTCAGGAGGTTGAGATCTGAGCATCACAGTTCAAAGCCAGCCTGGGCAGGAAAGTCCAAGAGACTCTTATTCCAATAAACCACTAGAAAACCAGAAGTGGTGCTGTGGCTCCAGCTAGTAGAGTGCTTGCCTTGAGCTGAAGAGCACAGGGACAGCACTGAAGCCCAGAGTTCAAGCCCACGACCGACAAAAAAAGAAAAGTAATGCAGAGAGGGGCTGGGAAGGTGGCTCAGTGGTAGAGCGCTTGCCTTGCATGCCTGAGGCCCTGGGGTTCGATTCCTCAGCACCACATAAGGAGAAAAAAAAAAGCTGGAAGTGGCGCTGTGGCTCAAGTGGTAGAGCGCTAGCCTTGAGCTGAAGAGCTGAGGGACAGGGCCCAGGCCCAGAGTTCAAGCCCCACGACTGGACTCCCCCCCCCAAAAAAAAAGTATCATACTGAAGAGAAGCCCATGCATGGAAAGCAGTGTGGAAAAGACTTCACTGATAAAGAAAAATTTCCATTTGGTGAATGGATCCGCAATGGAGAGAGACCAGGTGTCTGGGAACAGCGTGGCAAACCTACTCATCACTGACTCCTGCAACTGCATACATGCATGGGTGCACATTGGAGAGCAGCATTGTGGGAAAGAAGACCTTTACACCGCCCAGTTGTCTTCAGTGATGTGAAGGGATTCATGTCAGAAAGAAGCTTATGTAGTAAGCAGTGTGGGAAAACCTTTAGTCTTCACAGTGCTTTTCAAGAAAACAAAAAGGGGCTGGGAAGGTGGCTCAGTGGTAAAGCGCTTGCCTTGCACGCTCCAGGCCTTGGGTTCGATTCCTCAGCACCACATAAGCAAAAAGAAAAAAGCCGGAAGTGGCGCTGTGGCTCAAGTGGTAGAGCGCTAGCCTTGAGCTGAAGAGCTGAGGGACAGCGCCCAGGCCTAGAGTTCAGGCCCCACGACCGGAACCAAAAAAAAAAAAACCAAAAAGTTCACACTGGAGAGAGAAGCCCCATGAATGTGGGCAGTTGGGAAGAGCACTGCTCATTTAAATTCCTTTCCTACCAGTCACACAGGCTGCTCACGCCTGTAATCCCAGGCATTCAGGAGGCTGCGATCTGAGGGTCACTGTTCGAAGCCAGCCCAGGCCAGGCAGGAAAGTCCATGAGACTGAAATGAACCCCCAGAAAATCAGAAGTAGTGCTGTGGCTCAAGTGGTAGAGCCTCACTTTGAGCCCAAAGACCTCAGGGACTGCACCCAGGCCCGGAGTTCAAGCCCCAGGACTGGCCAATGGACATCCTCCCAATGGATGGAAAGACTTCTGTCAAAGATGCACTGGAACACTGTGGTGGCTCACGGCTGTCATCCCAGCTACTCAGGGGACCGACACATGAGGATTAAGGTTCAGAGCCATCCTGGGCAGGAAAATAGAACACTTCTTATCTGCAACTAACCCCAGAAATCCAGAAATGGCGCTGTGGCTCAAGTGGTAGAGCGCCAGCCATGAAGAACCATGGAACAGTGCCCAGGCCCCGCGTTCAAGGCCCAGAGCCAGCGCCCACACCAACCCTTGGATTCCACCAGAGCTGACACATTGGAGAGAAATATATCTAGGTACCGGGAAAGCTTCCCCTCGCTCGTTTGCTTTGTGTGCCCCTCCTAGGGCTTGCCAGTATCGGTCAAGGCCGGCGGCTGCCCCTCGGGCCACAGCGCCACTTCCGGTTTGCTGGTGGTTTATGGGAGATCAGAGCCTCACGGCCTTTCCTGCCCGGGCTGGCTTTGAACCGCGATCCTCACATCTCAGCCTCCTGAGGAGCTGGGAGGACAGGCGGGAGCCGCGTGTTTAACCGGGGGCTTTGTGGGTTCTGTGTCTGTCGTGGGGTTTCCGACCCGGGCCCGGCACGGGTCCACGCCGCTCTCCCCGCGGCCGGCGCTCGCCCGCTGGCGCCACGGGCCGCGTCGTCTGGGCCGCGGTGGGCGGAGCTGCGAGGGGCTGGGCTGCAACCGCGGCCGCTCCCCAGCGCAGCGAACCCCAGCCGTCACGCGGGCATCGGGGGCGGGACCTGCGTGCGTTCCCTTAGCCTATCAGAGAGGGCGCTATTTGTTGTCCAGTGAGAAGCGCCGTTGTGGGCGTGGCTCCTCGTGGGGGAAGGGGAGGGCGGCCGTGGGGGCCGGAAGGGGACACCCCGCCCGCCGCGGGGCCTGCTGGGGGCCGGGACAACGCAGAGCAGCAAGGATGGAGACCACTGCCCAGAGAGGATAAAGGAGTTTATTGCTTGCCACCTGCCTGGGCTTCCAGTGCCCAGAGAAGTGGGCACCCCGAGGCAGCGAGTCCAGGTGCGTATGCACCCCGGTTCCACACAAAAATAGGCATTAATCACATAGGCAAAAGGTCAGGGGCTGACGTCAACGCTGACCCGCGGGCTTGCACCGGCAGACTGAAGAGACGAGAAGTACAAACGGTTTAAGGTCTGTGCAGACACCTCCAACCTCTTCAGCCATAAAGGAAATGCAACTTAAGACGCACTAAGATTCCATCTCATCCTAGTCAGAATGGCTTCCATCCATCAGGAAAACAAATGCTGACGAAGATGTAGAAAGGGGAAAGGGAAGGATCCGTCCAAAACTTTAGTGAGAAGGAAAACTAGTGAAGCCACTACAGAAATCAGTATGGAGCTTCCTCAGAAAACCAGAAGCCAACCTTATTGACCCTGCCATACCAGTACTGGACATTATGTCCACAGGAGAGTAAAGCACTATACCAGACAGACACAGGCATGCCTGTGTTTATTGTAGCACCGTTCACACATGGATACCTGAGCTTAACTGACGTATCAGAAGGACAATGGACAGTATTACACCAACAAGCAATGATCTTAGTCGGGTGGGATAGCAATCCTATGTACTCAGGCTGAGGTTGCAGTTCTCAGGCAGACGAGGCAGCAAAGTCCATGAGACTTATCTCCAAAAAGCCAGAAGTAGAGCTCTTAAGTGGAAGAGTGCTGGCTAGTGGATTTGTCTGACATCAAGAGTGGTAACCCAACTAGAGTAAGAAACAGTGAGACCAATGTGGCCAGCACTGGAAGTTGAGGTCGGACCTTCCACACTGATGATGGGACTGTAAATGAGTCCAGCCACCACAGAAATCAGTATCTGGATTCCTTAAAATACTAAACAGAACTTCTGTATGACCCAGTCATGCAGCTCCTGGTGTGTACCTAAAAACATCCAGTAATTTTAGATAGGCACATACCCATTTTTGTAGACGCATTATTCATAATAGTTAAGATAGGGTATCAGCTTAGGTGTCTGTCGAAAGACAGAAGGATAAAGAAAATTGGCATATATAATCCCAGCTACTCAAGAAGCAGGAGCAGGACCACAGTTCAAGGCATTCCTAAAGTAAAAACCCATCTCAACAAGTAGGCTAGGTCTGGTACACCCAGCTAGACTGGAAGTGCTCCCAGGAGGATTAAGTTATGAGACAGGCCCACGCAGAAAACAAGTCTCTATGAAAAATAACTAAAGCACAAAGGGCTAGGTATGTGGCTTAAATGGTACAGTTCCTGCCTAGCAAGCACAAGGCTCTGAGTTCAAGCCCCACTATCTACAGTACATATACCTAGCTTTTATTATTCAGTATTATGTCGTTAACGAGCAAATGGTTAGAACTAGAGTTCATCAGGTTATGCAAAATAAGCCAGACCAAGAAAGGTGTCACCTGTAGTTGCTCATCATTAAAATAGGAAGTGGCTGGGTGCCTCTGGCTCACGCCTGTGATGCCAGCTACTCAGGAGGCCTGAGCTCTGAGGATCTTGGTTTGAAGCCAGCCTGGGCAGGAAATCCATGAGACTCTTATCTCCAATCAATCAAGAAAAAGCCGGAAGTGGCACTGTGGCTCCAAGAGGTAGAGTGCTAGCCTTGAACAAAAAAAGGGAGCACAGAGACAGAACCCAGGCTGAGCTCAAGACCAACAAAAAAAAATGGAAGTGGACAATCAGGGAAGTATAGATTTGGGGGAGTGCCTAACGAGGGCTAATGTGAGAATGTGACCAAAAGGGTACTTGGATGAAATTGTCATAATAAAATTATAAAGTTCATCTACAATATGCACCAGTAAAAAGATCACGTGAAAAAAACAGGTATGGTAACACATGCCTGTAATCCCAGGTGAAGCAGGAAGCAGAAAATAGTGTCCTGGTCCAAGTATGGGCCCAGGCCCTATCTCAAAATAACCATGGCAGCAAAGGGCAGGAGGTATGGTTCAGTGGGAGAGTGCCTACCTACCAAGTGTGAAGCCAAGTTCAAGTCTCAGTGCCACTGAGAAAAATGTATAACCATCACACCACCTTATTTATGGCCCACCTCATGTTAGCCCTTCTTTGAATGAAACCAGGGTGGATAAAGGCTTACATGCCTTGCTTGCAGATACAGGCTTCTTTCCAATTGAAAGTGGAAGGAAGCAGGAGCATTGAAGGCTTTCCTGCATTAGTTGCACACATAAGCTTTCTTCTCTCTCTTAGAACTAGTGCTGTCCCCTCTGAGCCACGCCTCCAGCCCCATAGGCTTTCTTTATCTAGTGAGTTCATGTTTTCTGAGAGAACTTGGATCATAGTAGATTTGTGAGTTTGTTCAGGCTGCCAAATACTTTGCACAGAAACCAAGGCCTTCCCACCCACATGGTTTGCACTCGAGGGTTTCGCTCCAGTGTGAATTCTTCTGTGCTTCTGAAAGGAACTGGAAGAACTGAACACCATATCACTCAGTTTATACACAGGGTTTCTCTCCAGTGTGAATTCTTTCATGAAGGTGAAGAGAACCTGAATAAGAGGAAGGCTTTCCCACAGTGCTTGCATCCATGGGGTTTCTTCCCCAGGTGAGTCTTTCGTGGGATCACAGGGTGCTGAAATCACTGAGGGCTTTCCCACAGAGCTTACACACAAATGGTTTCTCTCCACTGTGGCTTTCGTGTATGGGGGATGTAATTAGAATCAAAGGTTTTTCCACATTGCTTACCCAGTTTTTGTTCATCACTAGGCCTCTTATGCCTATAAAAGGAACTGTGACTGCTTAAAACTGACCAGGCTGATACAAACGGCTTCTTCCCACCGTGGCTTTGTTCATGTATTCTAGGAGTACTGGAATGGATGAAGGTTTCCCCACAGTGCATACACACTGGAGTGGATTCTTTCATGAACAGAATCGGAAGACCTGAAGACTTTCCCACACCATTTACAGAGGTAAAGTTTCTCTCCAGGGGGAAGTTTCACATTTCATGAACTCTTTACCACTGCTTACATTGATAGTTTTCCTCCAGGATGAGATCTCTCGTGGCTTCTAAGGGACCAGAGACATCTGAAGACTTTTCACACACAATTTGCACTCATGGGACTTCTGTTTGAGTCAAGGTCTTCCCACGAATTGGAAGAGAACTGGAAGGATGGAAGGCATTGTAATGGTGCTATTGTTAGTGTGGTGTCACTGTGTGGTGAGACATTCTCTCTCATTCCTCTCAAAGAATTGGGGACCACAAAAGTTTTCCTGCGATCCTTAGGTTTATCCAGCTTCTCTGTTCCAGTGCTCACATCAATTGTGTCGGCAGAGCTCACTTAGAGTCACACCCACTTTCGTTTGCTTCTCCCCTGGAACTTTCCTTGTTCACAATGCCATCTGGAGGCCAGAGGAAGAGTTGTCCACACAGATTACCTTTCTCTTGTGGACAGTCTGTCCATAGACTTCTGGGGGAGAAAGAAAAAAAAAACAACACCAAAATGAGACACACAATATTAAGGTTTTTTTTTTCTTTTGTTGGTCATGGGCTTGAACTCTGGGCCTGGGTGCTGTCCCTGCGCTCTTCAGCTCAAGGTGAGCACTCTACCGTAGCTTGAGCCACAGCGCCACTTCCGGTTTTCTAGTGGTTTATTGGAGATAGAGTCTCACGGACTTTCTTGCCTGGGCTGGCTTTGAACCGCGATCCTCAGATCTCAGCCTCCTGAGGAGCTAGGATTACAGGCATGAGCCACCGGTGCCCAGCTTTAAGTTTTTTTTTTTCTTTTCTTTTTATTTTTTTGGGGGGTCCGGTCGTGGGGCCTGAACTCTGGGCCTGGGCGCTGTCCCTCAGCTCTTCAGCTCAAGGCTAGCACTCTACCACTTGAGCCACAGCGCCACTTCCGGCTTTTTTCTTTTTGCTTATGTGGTGCTGGGGAATCGAACCCAGGGCCTCAGGCATGCAAGGCTAGCGCTCTACCACTGAGCCACCTTCCCAGCCCTTTTTTTTTCTTTAACGACATAGGCAAAAAGGTTTTTCTCTTGCAAATGTGTTCTTATATACTTGCTGAAAATGAATGGATACTACTCTGCAGGATGGCTCAAGGCCAGCTTTGTGTGTGTGTGTGAGTCCTGGGGCTTGAACTCAGGGCCTGGGCGCTGTCGCTGTCCTGAGCTTTTTCACTCAAGGGCAGCGCTCTACCCTTTGAGCCACAGCTCCACTTCCAGCTTTTTGGTGGCTCACTGGAGATGAGTCTCACAGGCATCCCTGCGGGGCTGGCCTCAAGCTGTGGTCCCCCCCTCCCAACCAGCCCATGCTTCTCCTGCCCCCCTCCCCGGGCCTGTCCACCCCTCCCTGGAAACAACCGGCTGTCCCGCAAGGCCCGCCAGCCTCCAAGTCGGGACCAAGGGGCCGGGGACCCGAGGCCGGCGCGCCCCGGGGGCCGGAGTGGGGGGCGCCGAGGGATGGGGGGCGGGGAGGTGGAGGCAGACCCCAGCTGAAGTCCCGGGGGCCGACGTGGGAGCCCCACGGCGGCCGCAGACCTCAGAGCCCCGACGCCCACCACTTCAGACGTCGGGGGTGCCCGGCTGTCCTCACGGCCCGAGGTGCGCCGGGAGCCAAGCGCCCGGGGGTCTCTCCGAGGCGATGGCCGCGCCCAGGTCTCTCGCCGAGACCCAGCCAACGGCCACCGCCGGCGCTCGTGATTGGACGGCTCTAACCGCCAATGGGAGGTCCCGCCTACCGCTGACGCTCAGTGACTTGATTGGATAGCTCTAACTGCCATTAGGACGCCCCGCCCACCGCGGGCGCTCGTGATTGGATAGCTCTAAGGTAGCCAATAGGCGGTCCTGCTCACCGCCAGCGCTCTTGATTGGACAGTCCTTACGGCCAGTGGAAGGCTCCGCCCACCGCCGGGGTGACCGTTTACAGTTGACGGGGACCAACGTCGCTGAGGACCCAGAGACCCGGGACCCCACGGGGGCCTGACCCGCGACCCACGGGCCGCGAGCTCAGCACGGCCTCCGCGGGCCCGGGACAACCGCTCACAAGGCAGAACTCGACCTGGCTTTCCATAACCGGCCTCTGCGTCCACCTCCCAGAGACGGGGTCAGGGGTCCCGATCCACGGTTCCCGGGAAGCCACTTCTGACCTCACAGAAGTGGGGACGTTGGGGGGGGAGGGGGTCCGGGCCGGGCCGGGCGGGGCGGGCGCATCGCTGGATGTGTGCGGGAGCGGGTGGGAGAGGCAGTGGCACGCCTGCAATCCTAGCTTCTCGGGAGGCTGGGATCTGAGGATCGTGCTTTGAAGCCGGCCCAGACAGACAAGTCCCTGCGAGACTCTGATCTCCAATTAACCACTCAGAATAAAGGATGTAAACAGGCCCCCAGTGAAGCTCAGTGGTACAACACGTGTGTGATGTGCACAAGGTACTCACACAATATCTCCAGTGGCAAAAGACACAAGATGAACATTAGGGCTTTGGAGGGAAGTAAGGACAGTTCACAGGATGTAGCAGCGAGAGTGTGTCGTTTTCTGAGTGATGATGATGATGTTCTCCATCATTACTTCATACCCCAGTACATAGCTATGATGGACCAGTGCTACTACCCATGTCTGTATGTGTACCGGTCCCGGGGCTTGAACTCAGGGCCTGGACACTGTCCTGGAGCCTCTGTCCTCAAGGCCAGCACTCTACCACAGGAACCACAGCTCTACATCACTGCCTATTTTCTTCCCTCCCCTCATCCCTCCCCCCCCCATGTATGTGGTACTGAGGAATTGAATGCAGGGTTTTGTGCATGCCAGGTAAGCACTTTTAACACTAAGTCACCTTCCCAGCCCATATGTCTTTTTTTTGGGGGGGGGTGTCCTGGGGATTGACATTGGCATCAGGGTCTGGCGCTGTTCCTGAACCTCTGTGCTCAAGGCTAGCGCTCTACTGCTTGAGACACAGCACCACTTCTTACGCAGTACTCCTCAGCCCTCCACGCACAGCTCCTCAAGTACAAGGAGATAGTAGGAAGCAATGCAGATAGTCCTGCTGGGGAGACCAGCTATGGTAGCTGTCTATCAACTGTAGGTATAGTGCTTGTGGTGCCATTTAATATTTTCACATGTCATTTGTTATTAGAACTTAGACATGATGCTGTGACCTGAGGTATCTGAGCTTTGTCTATTCACTTTCACTAGAAAAATTTCCAATAATTTGGGCTGGGAAGGTAGCTCAGTGGTAGAGCGCTTGCCTTGCATGCATGAAGCCCTGGGTTCAATCCCTCAGCACCACATAACCAAAAAGAAAAAAGCTGGAAGTGGTGCTGTGGCTCAAGTGGTAGAGCGCTAGCCTTGAGCTGAAGAGCTGAGGGACAGCGCCTAGGCCGAGTTCAGGCCCCACGACCGGACCCCCCCAAAAAAAATTCCAATAATTTCCACACATCACTAGTTCACACCTATAATCCTAGCTACTTAGGAGGCTGAGATCTGAGGACCAATGTTGGGAGCCGACAGTAAAGCTCCAAGGTCATCTTGACCCTTGTGCTCACTTGAAGGCACGTACAAGGAACTGGCTTTCATGAAAAGCACCAGGTGCCCGGGTTTGCTTTGCTATGTCTGTAGAGTTTGTTTTACTTTCTATCAGTTGACCTTGTCTTGTTTCAATCTGCACTTTGTTTTTATTAAAATTTTCCTTGCTTTTCTGCACTATGGTGACCTTAGGTTACCTCTTGACTTCTAATAGTATATAATAAGGAGAGTTAAAAATAAACGGTGCTGTAGTCTTGAGCTGCAGACCTCCCGACCCCATCCTTTGTCTTATGTCTTTATTTTTCCATCCTCGCCCCCTAATTCAGGATTCCCTTTCGTTGCCGGCAGGCTCCGGCAGACCAAGGTTTGAAGCCAGCCTTATCTTCAATTGACAACCAGAAGGCCGGAAATGCAGATGTGGCCTAAGTGGTGGAGTGCCTCAGTGATCTAAAAAACTGAGGAGCGCAAGACCCCTAGCCACGCAGGACAGCACCAGAATGATCACTTCTAACGTAGTCCTCACCGACAACGTTCCCACAGTCTCCTTCCCTCCTTCTCCCCGGCCCTAGTCACCGTGACTCTTCTCCCATCTTGTATGAGATCAACTTTAAAAGTTGAGAAGCCAGAAACAAGTTCTGCCTGCACGCTGACACCTGCCAGGCTGGGACCCCGCCCCGCCCCGCCCCGCCCCGAGGACGCGGGGCTCAGGAATGCCTGTGGCTGGAACAGCTCCTGGCCATTTCACCAAGCACCGCACAGGCCGGCTCTGCGGTCACTCAGGGCTCGGAGGCGGGCCCTGCTCCCCCTAGCCAATCAGAGCCAGGGGGCGTGGCGAGCCGCCGCGGCGCGCGGCGGGGGAGGCGCCGGGCGCCGGCGGAGCTTCCTGTCCCGCCCCGTCACGCTCGCGGCGCTCGGGGCTGCTCCGGGGGTCCCGGCGGCTCGGCCTCGGCTGCCGGTGGCCTTCGCTGACCTCGCGGCGTCGGGAGGACACCGCGGAGCCGGGGGCGGCCATGGTGAGCGCGGGCCTGGCCGGGAGGCGCGTGCGGAGGGCGCTGGCGTCCGGCGGGAACCGGCTGAGGCGGCCCGGGCCTCGCGCGTCAGCTGCAGCGCGGGGCCGCCGGCGCCGCGAGGCCGCGCGGGGGCCGCGGGCGCTGTCGGGGGCCAGCTGGCCGCGGGTGGGCCCGCGTGGCCGGCGGAGCCGCGTCCTGTCCGTCAGGGGCGACTTCCGGCCCGGCGCCCGCCCCGCGGGGACGCGGGGTCGCGGGGACGCGGGGTCGGCGCGCGCGGCGGCGGCGGGGCCGGGTGGGGTCCGGGTCCCCGGGCGTGTCCGTGGCGGGGCGGTCCCGAGCCGGTGACGCGCGAAGGCGGCGTGTGAGCCCCGCGCCCGAGCCCTGGGCCGCGGTGGGCGCCTTCCTTCCCGCGCCGCCCCGCTGCCCGGAAACGGGGTCCGCGCGCGCTCGGGGCTCCGTGACGTCACCCGGCTGTGTGTGTGTGTGTGTGTGTGTGTGTGTGTGTGTGTGTGTGTGTGTGTGTCTGTCTGTCTGTCTTGTCTGTCTGTCTGTGACACAGCGAGCGCGCGCGCACTGCACTAACTCAAGCCCTCTTACCTTTTTCACCCAAGGCTGGCGCTCTACCACTTGAACCACAATTCCAACTTCTGGCTTTTTGGTAATTTGAGTCTCACAGGCTTTTATTCGCAGCCTGATTTCGAACCAGTGACTTCAGATTTCAGCCTCCAAAGCAGCTTGGATTACTTACAAGTGTGAGTCAGCCGTCCCCCATTGTATCGGGCCATTTGAACCCAGGGCAGCGGGGGCAAGGACATCCTCCTGGCATGTGGTCTCCACCCCCAAAGTGAGGAGGACGCTCTGGTCTTTCTAGAGAGGAGCCCAATGTAGGAGAAAGAAGGTAAGAGGAGAGGGGACATGTTCCCCTGAGTTGAGTCTGTCTTGAGAGTGACCAGAGATGACAGGTCGGCACTAAGAGACTCAGGTTCATTTAATGATAGTTTTATTTCTGCTGATTATGGAGCACATTTTCTGTTGTTGTGGTTGGCCAGTTGTGGGGCTTGGACTCTGGGCCTAGACACTGTCCCTCAGCTCTTCAGCTCAAGGCTAGTGCTCTACCACTTGAGCCATAGCACCACTTCTGGTTTTCTGGAAGAGTCCCAGTCTTTCCTGCCTGGGCTGGCTTTGATCCGCGATCTTCAGATCTCAGCCTCCTCAGTAGCTAGGAAGACAGGCAGGCCTTACTGGCGCCTGGCTAGAGCAAATCATTTTTGAGACAGAATCATTTTTGAAGACAAATCATTTTGAGACAAATCATTTTTGAAGACTTGAAGTGGCTGGCCTTGTTACAATTGTTTTGGGTTTTTTTTTTTGTTTGTTTGTTTGTTTTTGGGTCCAGTCATGGGCCTGAACTCTGGGCCTGGGCGCTGTCCCTCAGCTCTTCAGCTCAAGGCTAGCGCTCTACCACTTGAGCCACAGAGCCACTTGCGGCTTTCTTCTTTTTGCTTATGTGGTGCTGAGGAATTGAACCCAGGCCCTCATGCATGCAAGACAAGTACTCTACCACTGAGCCACCTTCCCAGCCCAGATGTTTTGTTTTCTTTAATGATATTGGGGTTTGAACTCAGAGTCTGGGCACTGTTTCTTTTTCACTCAAGGCTGGTACTCTACCTCTTAAGCCACACCTCTACTTTCGGTCTTTTGATAGTTGGACAGGAAGAGTCTTTTAGATTTGTCTGCCTGTGTTGCCTTTGAACCAGGATCTTCAGATCTCAGCCTCTGGAGTAGCTAGGATTTTAGGTATGGGCCTCCAGCACCAAGCTGAACCAGCCATTTTTGAGGAAAAATATCGAGGCTTTGGGAAATGAGCATCTGGCCTTATTACAGTTTAAAAGGGGGAAGTATAGAGGCTGGGAAGGTGGCTCAGCGGTAGAGTGCTTGCCTCCCATGCATGAGGGCCCTGGTTTGGATTCCTCAGCACCACATAAACAGAAAAGGCCAGAAATGGCACTGTGGCTCAAATGGTAGAGCGCTAGCCTTGAGCTGAAGAGCTCGGGGACAGCACCCAGGCCATGACTACCCCCAACAAAAGTGGGGGGGAGCATAGGAAGGCAGGGTCTTAGTTTAAAAAGCTTGTGTTTGGGACTGGGACGGTGGCTCAGTGGTAGAGCACTTGCCTTGCATGCCTGAGGTCCTGGGTTCGATTCCTCAGCACCACATAAATAAGCAAAAAGAAAAAAGCCGGAAGTGGCGCTGTGGCTCAAGTGGTAGAGCGCTAGCCTTGAGCTGAAGAGCTGAGGGACAGCGCCCAGGCCGAGTTCAGGCCCCACGACCGGACCCCCCCAAAAAAAAAAAAAAAAAAAAGCTTGTGTTTCTTTTTCTTACAGTGTTTCCAGAACTGAAAGGAAAAGAGTGTTGGAGTTTATTCAGGACTGTTGGACTGAGCTGTGGCTTGAGTAGCATTTTTTGACCCTGGTACTATTCTATGGGAAGGGAGAAAATTTCATCTGGAGCCGAGTTCATGCCTGTAATCCTAGTTTCTCAGAAGACTAAGCTCTGAAGATTCTGTTTGTGTGAGTGGTTTTTTTTCGTTTTGTTTTTTGTTTTGTCGGTCGTGGGGCTTGAACTCTGGGCCTTGGCGCTGTCCCTCAGCTCTTCACTTGAGCCACAGCACCACTTCTGGTTTCCTGATGGTTAATTGGAAATAAGAGTCTCATGGACTTTCCTTCCCTGTCTGGCTTTGAACCCCAGGGTCCTCAGATCTCAGCCTCCTGAGCAGCTAGCATTACAGTTGTGAGCCATCACCCTCAGGCTAAAGATTCTGTTTTAATTGCTAATTAACCAGCAAATGGCTCAAGTGGTAGAACCCTAGCTCTAAGTGAATATGCCAATCCAGAAGTGCAAAGCCCTGAGTTCAAGCTACAGTACTGGCACACACATGTGTGTACACGCATACACACAAACCATGAAACATCACTTGGGTAAAATTTAATATCTGCAGTATTTTTTTCATCCTCCTCCTTTAATTTATGCCAAATGATAAAGTGAAAAGCTTTGTCGTGCTCTGCCTGCTGGGGAAAAAATTACATGTGAAATTGAGAGTTTAGTGTGTAGTGGGATTGTTTTTGTCCCACTGGATAGAGGAATTAAAGACCAATTTCCTGAAAAACAGTGAAACGATAGAGTGTTTTAGGCACTAGGCCCAAACCCCAGGAGTTTCACATTTCATTAGATCTGGCCAGCTGTTTCTTGTGAAGGGCAGGGAAGGATGGTGTATTACATGGCACAGGCATGCCTTGGGAAGACAGCACTTCCAAGCTTCTAGAGGAATCTTCTGTGGGTGCAGACTTCAGGTTTTATAGACATAGCACTGGGCGGGGGACTTAGGATATACATACAGTCCTGGGCATATTGTGACCTGGTTGATCATTATTTATTATCCATTTTGTGGAGGAGGATTTTTAGCTATATTTTTATCTCTGTTACCACTGCTCAGGGTAAACCAGACCTGGTATGTCCTGAGGAACCTTTTCTGTTAGGAGTCATTTTGGTCCCTTATAATAATGTCATCTATTTTTGCTAGGTGAGGAACATGGCTTGGAGTAGCAAGTCCACATGCGAAATGCAAACCAAGATGTCAAACTTTTCTCTTGTGGTTAATTTTCAGGGTCAGCAAAAGTAGTTTTTGAACATCTCTTATCTAGAAGTTTATGCAAATGAGGTAACTCATGAAACGAAATCTCTTAGGATGAGAATGGTAACCAGACAGAAATTCTTGGGACTGGCATCTGCAGTGCAGGCCAGGTGGTGAGACTTGGTGGAGAATTGGGAGTTGACTGTTCTCTCTAGGTGGTGACACAGTTGAGTAATCGCACAGCCAGGTGGGAGAATAGCTTAGTGTTTGCAAACACAAAGCATTTGGTATCAAAATGAGACAAAAATATGGCCTAGTTGGAATCTTCGGCTGATTCTTCATCTGTTTGGATAATGATCAGAATTGAGCCTGTCTTCAGGAAGAGATTATTCCACTCCTATACTGTTGCTTTATTTTGCGATTAGTCTGTAAAAGCTTTGTGTATTAGAGAGCTTTTGTTGCTCCATGCTGGCATTCTACCACTTGAGCCACAGCTGTACTTCTAGGTTTTGGTGGTTCATTGGAGATAAGAGTCTCGTGGAGCCGGGCGCTGGTGGGCGCTGGTGGCTCACGCCTGTAATCCTAGCTACTCAGGAGGCTGAGATCTGAGGATCGCGGTTCAAAGCCAGCCCGGGCAGGAGAGACCATGAGACTCCTATCTCCAATAAATCACCAGAAAACCGGAAGTGGCGCTGTAGCTCAAGTGGTAGAGCGCTCGCCTTGAGCTGAAGAGCTGAGGGACAGCGCCCAGGCCCAGAGTTCAAGCCCCACGACCAACAAAAAAAAAAAAAAAAAAAAAAAAGAGTCTCGTGGACGTTCCTATGTAGGCTGGTTTTGAATTGCCATCCTCAAATCTCAGTAGCTAGGATTGCAGGTGTGAGCCACCAGCACTTGGATTTCTGGATAGTTTTCTTTCTTTCTTCTTCTTTTTTTTGCCAGTCCTGGGCTTCATCTCAAAGCCTGGGCTCTGTCCCTGAGCCTCTCTGTGGTCAAGGCTTGCACTCTAACACTTGAGCCACAGCACCACTTTTGGCTCTGTCTGTGTATGGTGTACTGAAGAATGGAACCCAGGGCTTCATGCATGCTAGGCAAGCACTCTACCACTAAGCCACATTGCCAAGCCCCTCTGGGTAGTCTTATGTTTTTTATTTTTAAGCTGGCCTTTTTTTTGGTGAGGCTGCTTTTTGTTATGTAGCCCAGACAAGTCTCTTACTTTGTAATTAACCCAGGTTGGCCTGGAATTTGTCTCATTCCTCAGTCTTAAAATAAAGGTATGTCCCATGCCAGACCCCATCAGCTCTTTTGCTGTGTGATAAGTCTGCAGTGCTAGGGCTTGAACTGGTTTGGCTTTTTATGCTCAGCCTGGCACTCTACCACTTGAGCCACTCTACTTCCAGCTTCTTGCTGATTATTTGGAAATAGAAGTCTCTTATCTGCCTGGGCTTTTAAACCTTAGTCCTCAGGATTGTAGCCACTGGTGCCCTGCTTACTGGTTATTTTTTTTGACTGATTCTCTGTCCCATTAGTACTGAGTATCATTTTTCCTTAAATTGTTTTAAGGAAACAATTGTTTAAGAGATCAAAGTGGCTCTACCACTTTGAGCCACAGGTTCACTTCTGGTTTTCTGGTGGATAATTAAAGTATCTCATGGGGACTTTCCAGCTCAGGCTGGATTTGAACCATGATCCTCAGATCTCAGCCTCCTGAGTAGCTAAGATTACATGTGTGTCCAGCTGGATTTTGGTTTTTCATGTATAATATACTTGCATAAAATATATGGCCACTTTTATTCAATTAGATTTGGCTCATCTTTATATTATAGATGGATCTGTTTATATTGCATGTATTATAGATTTGTGTGTGTCAAACCTTTTATGAAAACTTGTAGATCTCTATTATTGTCTCACCCTCCCTCCCTGGTATGCCCTTGTGACGTTTCAGGAGTCTGTGACCTTCGATGATGTGTTTGTCAACTTCACCCTGGAGGAGTGGGCTCTGCTGGACGCAGCCCAGCAGCAGCTGTACAGAGACGTGATGGTGGAGACCTTCCGGAACCTGGCCTCCATACGTAAGGACCACTTCCTTCCCTGACCTGCTCACTCAGGGAGCGAGGCACTGTTGTTCTCCCGTGCTGCTCAGTCATGTGGAATGTGGGGTGAGAACATTTGGGTAAACCTGCCAGACATGCTCGTGTCACGCCATGAATGTAACTGGAATCTCGTGATTACTCTGTAAAGTCATCATCATTTGTAATGATGTTCTGGATCTACATTATAGAACAAGAAAGGGAAGACCAGACCATTGAAGAGGTATGCTAAAGTCCCAGGAGATAGCTAAGGTAATTTATGCTTAAAAAGTTAGAAAAGGCCGGGCACTGGTAGCACTTGCCTATAATCCTAGCTACTCAGGAGGTTGAGATCTTAGGATCTCGGTTCAAAGCCAGCCCAGGCAGGAAAGTCCACATGAGACTCTTATCTCCAATAAACCACTAGAAAACTGGAAGTGGTGCTGTGGCTGTCGAGCGCTCGCCTTGAGCTGAAGAGCTGAGGGACAGTGCCCAAGCCCAGAGTTCAAGTCCCACAATAGACCCCTTCCCAAAAAAAAGTTAGAAAAGAATTTTCAACCAAGGAAACCATACAATTAAGCTCAAGTTCATATTGATTTGATCTCAGGAAATGTTCTCCAAAAATGGATTTAGGTAGAACCACCATAATCTGCAGATCCAAAATGTTTTAACATTGGAAGCCTCTGGACCTGACCTCCAGTCTTTTGCCAAAAACAACGATTTCTGATGCTTTAAGGTAAGGAAACTTTCTCCCATGCACAAAATTAACATGTCTGAAATTATGTTCAGACTGTGTATATATGGTATATGTGAAAGATAGAGATTTTGTGTTTGGATTTTGAGCTCTGTTCGAAGCATTCTCATTTTATGTATGCAAATAGTTGTAAATTCAAATGCTTTGAATCTCAACTGTTGACAAAAGAAATACTCAACTAACTTTATTTAAAGCTGAAATAGGAAGTGGCGCTATGACTTAAGCAGTAGAGCGCTCACCTTGAGCTGAAGAGCGCAGGGATAGTGCCTAAGCCCAGAGTTCAAGCCCCACAACTGACCAAAAAAAAATAAAATAAAAGAGCATGGTCTGGGAAGGTAGACTGGTAGCGTGCTTGCCTTGCATGCATGAGGCCCTGGGTTCGATTCCTCAGCACACATATGCAGATATAGCTGGAAGTGGCGCTGTGGCTCAAGTGGTAGAGCGCTCACCTTGAGCTGAAGAGCTGAGGGACAGCGCCCAGGCCCAGAGTTCAAGCCCCACAACCAGCAAAAAAAAGGTGAGCTAGTCTGTCATGGGAAGCATATGAAGATGCCTCATGATAAGACTGCATCTGTGTTCTAAAATTCTAACAGGACATCAAACTGATAGCTCTCCTGCTAAGTCATGACAAAGTAATGACTTAGTCATGCCCTCTCACTTATTTCCAGGGTTTAAGATTTATGAAGACTTGGTGGGCACCAGTGGTCACACTTGTAATCCTGAGACTTGAGGATTGCAGTTCAAAGTGAACCCAGGTAGGAAAGTATGTGAGAGACTCTTACCTCCAGTGAACCACCAGAAAACCCAAAGTGGTGCTGTGGCTCAAGTGCTTTGGTGCTCACCTTGAGCTGAGGAGCTGAGGGACAGCGCCCAGGCCCAAAGTTCAAGCCCCGCAACTGACAAGACGAAAAGATGGAAACTCTTGACAAAAAGAAGCTATTCAAGGTGGAGAAATCTTCCACAGTACTCTAGATGCTGTTCTGAACATTAAAACCCCCGCTGGAGTGGAAGCAGGTGTCTTTGACATCTTCCTCAGGCATTCGTCCCTGAGTATGGCCTTCAGAACTTGCTCTGACTCCAAACTCTATGAGTATCGGGAGTTTGAAGAGAAGCCGAGTAAATGTACATGTGGGAGAGCCTTCAGCGACCCCCAGTGCTTCCAGAACGCTGAGAGCACCAACACAGGAGTGAGAACCCACGAGTGTAAGCAGTGTGGGAATGTCTTCAGTCATCCCACTTCCCCTGAAATGTTTGAGAGCACCGTACAGAAACTGTTTGTGTGTCAGCAATGTGGGAAAGCGTTTCGTTCTTCCAGTTACATTAAAATTCACGAAAGGACGCACAGTGGGGAGAAGCCTTATGTGTGCAGCTACTGTGGGAAGGCCTTCCGGCAGTCAAGTCACCGCATCCGACACGAAAGAACTCACACCGGAGAGAAGCCGTGTGTGTGTGAGCAGTGTGGGAAAACCTTCTATTCTTTGAGTGATGTTCGAAAACATGAACGAATTCACAGTGGTGAGAAACCTTTTCTGTGTAAAGAGTGCGGGAAAGCCTTCAGTGACTCAAGTTCCTTGCACAAACATAAAATAACTCACACTGAAGAGAAGCCCTATGTATGTAGACAGTGTGGAAAAGCCTTCAGGTCCTGCGGCTATCTGACCATACACGAGAGGACTCACACTGGAGAGAAACCTTACGTCTGTAATCAGTGTGGGAAAGCATTCGGGCAGTCCAGTCACTGTCTCATCCACGAGAGAACTCACACTGGAGAGAAGCCCTATGTGTGTAAGCAATGTGGGAAAGCCTTCTTTACTCTCAGTGGTCGTCGGAAACACGAACGAACTCACAATGAAGAGAAACCCTTCCCCTGTAATGAATGTGGAGAAGCCTTCAGTGATTCCAGTTCCTTACACACACACAAAATAAAACACTGGGGAGAAGCTTTATGTATGTAAACAATGTAGGAAAGACTACTTTGATGTTCGAAATCTTGAATTTGGGAGCTGAGAATGTAACTGAATGCTTGCCTAGCATGCATGAAGCCCTGGGTTCAATTCCTCAGTACCCCATACACAGAAAAAGCCGGAAATGGCTCAAGTGGGAGAGTGCTAGCTTTGATTAAAAGAAGCTCAGGGACAGTCCGCAAGCCCTGAGTTCAAGCCCCAGGACTGGCAAATAAAACATGAATTTGGACTGGGATTGTGGCTTATTGGTAGAGAGCTTATTTACCCTGCTTGAAGCCCAGGGTTTGATTCCTTAGTACAACTTAAAGTCATTAAATGAATAAAAAAAAAAAGCCAGAGCTGGGTGCTGGTGGCTCACGCCTGCAATCCTATTCAGGAGGCTGAGATCTGAGGATCACAGTTCAAAGCCAGCCCAGAAAGGAACTTCCGTGAGCCTCTTATGTCCAATTAACCCCCAGAAAACTAGAAGTGATACTGTGGCTCAAAAGTGGTAGAGCAGTAGAACTGAAGATTTCAGGGACAGCACCCAAGCCCAGAGTTGAAGTCCTAAAACAACAACAACAAAAAACATGAATGCACTTAAAATAGAAAGAACCCGTCCTATGTAAGGAACGTGGGAAAACTTTCAGTGATCCTATTTCTTGCACAGACATAAAATTAACTGGCAAGAAGCCCTTTCTATGTCAGCAGTGTGGAAATCCTTTAATTTAGATGATGTTCAAAACTGAACAGTTGAGCGCCAGTGGCTCATGTCATCTTAGCTACTCAGGAAGCCAAGATCTGAGGATCACGGTTCAAAGCCAGCCCGGGCAAGAAAGTCTGAAAGTCCTTGAGACTCTTATCTCCAATAAACCATTAGAAAACTGGAAGTGGCATTGTGGCTCAAGTGGTAGAGTGCTTGCCTTAAGCTGAAGAGCCCAAGGACAGTGCCCAAGCCCAGAGTTCGAGCTCCATGACTGACAAAAAAAAGAAAAAAAACTGAACAATGCAGAGCTCTGCTTAAGGAATGTGCGAAAATAGTAATGGCTCTTTTTTGCACAAATATAAAATAACAGAAATCTTATAGCAGAAAGCAATATGCATGAAAAGGCTTTCTGTTGGTTCATGTTCAAAGACATTTGCAAAGTCACAGTGGGAGAAATCTTTTGTGAGCAGTGTGATAAAGCTTTTGTACATGTAAGAATTCAGTGGACAGGAACCTTAGGCATTGAAGAAACGAACATTTTAAGCTGGCTGGTGGCTCACGGCTATAATCCTAGCTACTCTGGAGGCCGAGATCTGAGTTACAATTCACAGCCAGCCTAGGTAGGGAAGTCTGTAGGACAATCTCCTGCTAACCACTGTTAGGTTTTTAAAAAGAGGTAGCCGAGTAAGAACTGCGCCACGCACGTGGTATTCAGGTAAGGGGTAGGTTTATTCAGTGTGACTTGCTGGGACCAGGCAAAGTTGGCACTCCACGCGTCTGGCAAAAGAGAGAGAGCTGGGAAAGAGAAAAGAGCTAGAAAAGAACAGAGAGCAAGAAAAGAAAAGAGAGAGAGCGCGTCTGGGCCAGGGCTAGTCCTTATCTAGGGTATGGGCGGAGAAAGGTGTGGCCACATCAAATTCAGATGTGACCTCTTCCAGGTGTCCCAGTTGCCTAGGTAACGCAGGTACTGGGTGGAGACTTTGCTGCAAGGAGGGTGGAGTCTGCTAGCCATCTAGGAGCGGACCTTACAACCACCAGAAAAACCTAAGTGGAGCTATGGCTCCAAGTGTTAGAGCCACTAGCCTTGAATAGAAAATGAGGAATGGCTGAGAAGAATGGCTTAGTGGCAGAGAACTTGCCTTGCATGCATCAAGCCCTGGGTTTGGTTCCTCAGTGCCACATACACAGAAAAAGCCAGAAGTGGTGTTTGCACAAACAAAATTAACTGGCTAAGGATAGAGCATTGGCCTTGAGTAAAAGAAGCTCAGAGACAGTGCTCAGGCCTGGAGTTCAAGCCTCAGGACTGAGGGGGAAAACGTCCTGGGAGCTGGGTGCCAGTGGCTCATACCTATAATCCTATTCAAGAGGTTGAGATCCAAGGATTGCATTTCAATGCCAGCCCAGGAAAGAAAGTCCAGGAGGGGCTGGGAAGGTGGCTCAGTGGTAGAGCGCTTGCCTTGCATGCATGAGGCTGGGTTCGGTTCCTCAGCACCACATAAGCAGAAAAAGCCAGAGGTGGCGCTGTGGCTCAAGCCTGTCCTCCCAGCTACTCAGGAGGCTGAGATCTGAGGATCGCAGTGCAGAGGACAGCTCAGGCAGGAAAGTCTGTGAGACTCTTATTGCGTTAACTAACAGAAAACTGGAAGTGATGTTATAGTTCAAGAGCAATGGCCTTAAGTTGAAAAGCTGACAGTGCGCAGGCCGAGGTCAAGCCCCATGACTGACAAAAAAAAGTGGGAGTGTTGATAACCTTGAGCAATAGAGCTCAAGAACAGTCCTCAGGCCCTGAGTTCAAGCCCCTTGACCAACAACAACAAAGAGCAGATAATGAGGCAGAGGTCCCTCCTGCCTGTGCACTTGGGCACTGGCTCATAGGTGGGAGCCCAAGGCTCCTAGCTCCCATTGCATGCCAGTGGCATCGCCTGGCAGCAACGGGGGCAAAGAAGAATGGAGAGCCAGGACGAGGGGGGCATTGTTGCAGAAACTGGCTGAGGACATCCCACAAAGTTCATTCATCCTGGGGTGCTTAATTCAGAGGCGTGGAGGCAGTAGTGCTTGAGTGGACACTTCATGTATCACCTCATGAAACAGACTGTCCTACTGCCTTGGTGGTTTGGTTTTGTTTGTGGTCCTGGGGCCTGAACTCTGGGCCTGGGCGCTGTCCCTCAGCTCTACAGCTCAAGGCCAGCGCTCTACCACTTGAGCCACAGCGCCACTTCCGGCTTTTTTCTTATGTGGTGCTGAGGAATTGAACCCAGGGCCTCGAGCATGCAAGGCAAGTGCTCTACCACTGAGCCACCTTCCCAGCCCCCCCCTTTAGCTTTTATGTATATTGTTTTTTGTTTGTTTGTTTTTGTCGGTCGTGGGGCTTAAACTCTGGGCCTGGGCGCTGACCCTCAGCTCTTCAACTCAAGGTGAGCGCTCTACCACTTGAGCTACAGCGCCACTTCCGGTTTTCTGGTGTTTTACTGGAGATAGGAGTCTAACGGTCTCTCCTGCCAGGGCTGGCTTTGAACCGCGATCCTCAGATCACAGCCTCCTGAGTAGCTAGGATTACAGGCGTGAGCCACCAGCGCCCGGCTATAGCTTTTATGTATATTGTATGTGTCTTTTTAATTAAAAATGACTTTTGCACTGGTAGGCTACTAGTACCTGTAGTCTAGAATATAAACAGTGGATTAAATTCCCAGCACTACAAAAAAGTTACATTTAAAGCTGCATTTGACATGTATATAAATTGCATATATATTTTGTGTGTGTGTGTGTGTGTGTGTGTGTATATATATATATATATATATATATATATATAGTATATATGTGTGTGTGCGCGTTTGAACTAAAGGGCTTGGCACTGTCCCTTAGCTTTCTTCAGTCAAGGTTAGTGCTGTACCATTTGAGTCACAGCTCTACTGGCTTTTTGCTCAGTTAACTGGTGGTAAGAATCTCATTGAGGGGCTGGGAAGGTGGCTCAGTGATAGAGCGCTTGCCTTGCATGCATAAGGCCTTGGGTTCCATTCCTCGGCATCACATAAACGGAAAAGGCCAGAAGTGGTGCTGTGGCTCAAGTGGTAAAGCACTAGCCTTGAGCTGAGGGACAGTGCCCAGGCCGAGTTAAAGCCCCACACTGACCAAAACAAACAAAAAAAAAGAATCTCACTGAGGCTGGTCACTGGTGGCTCATGACTGTCATCCTAACTACTCAGGAAGTTGAGATCTGAGGATCCCAGTTTAAGCCAGCCCAGCAGGAAAATCCCTGAGACTTTTTTTTTTTTTTTTGGGGGGGGGGGTCCGGTCCTGGGGCCTAACTCTGGGCCTGGGCGCTGTCCCTCAGCTCTAGGTTAGCGCTCTGCCACTTGAGCCACAGCGCCACTTCCGGCTTTCTTCTTTTTGCTTATGTGGTGCTGAGGAATCGAACCCAGGGCCTCAGGCATGTATGGCAAGTGTTCTACCACTGAGCCACCTTCCCAGCCTCCCTGAGACTCTTATCTCCAGTAAACCACCAAAAAGCCAGTAGAGCCATGACTAATGTGGTAGAACACCTGAATAACAAAGTTAAGGAGACAATAGCTAGGCCTTGAGTTCACGCCCTAGCAGTGGCATACAAATGAATATATACACCCCAAAATTGGTAGAGACCAAGCTTAGACTCCTAATGCTGTTCTGCAGCAAAGGTTTGAGTTTGACAGTTTACTTTGGTCTACAGTATAAAATGGCTCCCAGTGAGTTTACTCTGGGCAATATGGAGTGTCATCAGCACTGGAAGGGGACCACGGGGCCAAGTGAGCTCCCGTGGGAGCTCCCTGCCTCAGCCCAGGGGCTGACCCCGTCATTCTTGGTAACCAGCACTTAGCCTGGCTTGGGAGTTTGCCATGGTTTTGTCATCAGAATAGGAGTTTGCCTTGTGACCTTGGCTATAGTCAGCTGCTTCTATGAGCTAGCTCAAATAAACTTGCTTTTCTTCATGATTCTTCTGTAGAGCATGCCGGGCATATAGCTCCTATTTCTCCATTCATTGAGTAAACTGAAGTCACTGAAGTCAGTTGCTAGTATGTCCTCTCCCCCCTCCCTTTTTCTTGTTGTCATGGGGCTTGAACTCTGGGCCTGGGCCCTGTCTCTGAGCTCTTTTGCTCAAGGCTAGTGCTTAACTACTTGAGCCACAGCGCCACTTCCCGATTTTCTGGGGGTTTATTGGAGATAGGAGTGTCAAGGTCTTACCTGCCTGGGCCGGCTTCCAACTGGGATCCTCAGCCTCCTGAGTAGCAGGGATGACAGGCGTGAGTCACTTGTCATCTGGCTTGTTTTTAATTTTCTTAATTTGAAAATCGATAAGCTGAGAAAAGTTGGGAGAAAGCCTTCGCCACAACTGCTCATCCCCAGCTTCTTAAGTGTGTCACGTTGAGGGCAGCCTGGCTCAAGAATGTTCGCTAGGGGCCGGGAAGGTGGCTCAGTGGTAGAGCGCTTGCCTTGCATGCCTGAGGCCCTGGGTTCGATTCCTCAGCATCCCATAAGCAAAAAGAAAGCCGAAAGTGGCGCTGTGGCTCAAGTGGTGGAGTGGTAGCCCTGAGCTGAAGAGCTGAGGGATAGTGCCCAGGCCCAGAGTTCAGGACCCATGACTGGACCTCCCCCCCCCCAAAAAAAAAAAAAACCAAGAATGTTTGCTAGATTACATGTAAAAATACATATTTCACTTATATTTTTACCTTGCCAGGAAGGTTGGGCCTGTGTCCGTACACTGCTGAAAATCCTTGAGTGTTTTGCATAGTAAGTATGAAAGGTAAAAGCAGGGGCTGGGAAGGTGGCTCAGTGGTAGGGTGTTTGCCTTGCATGCATGAGGAGGCCCTGGCTTCAATTCCTCAGCACCACATAAGCAGAAAACGCCAGAAGTGGTGCTGTGGCTCAAGTGGTAGAGCGCTCGCCTTGAGCTGAAGAGCTGAGGGACAGCGCCCAGGCCCAGAGTTCAGGCCCCACAACTGACCAAAAAAAAAAAAAAGTAAAAGCAGGTTCAGACTACTGGAGCTGTAGCCAGCACTGGTGGCTCACGCCTGTCTTCCTAGCTACTCAGGAGGGTAAGATCTGAGGATTGCAGTTTGAAGCCAGCCCAGGCAAGAAAGTTGGTGAGCTTCATCTCTAGTTAACTACACAAAAAAGCTCAAAGTAGAGCTGTGGCTGAAGTGTTGGAGCACTAGCCTTGAGCAAAACAAGCTGAGGGATAGCATTCAGGCCCTGAGTTCAAGCCCAAGGACAAAAACATTAAGACTGGAAATCAGGCTACACTGACAGCAAGGCCATGTTACCTGAAGAGACGCCACATAGCCCAAAACTGCAGTGTTCAGTGGCTAGGTCAGAGCAAGACCCATGTCTCTCAAATTAATAGAAACAATTCACTTAGAATCACAGGACAGTCATTCTCAGGACTACCTCACCCTTGCCTCAGGAATTAGCACCTCTACCTCCTGGTGTTGCCAGCCCTCTAGCTAAGAACCATCATGAGAGCAGAGTTAGAATTTTATTCACCTACTCAGCACATCTAAGTGTTTAGGATGGGTCATCCTGACATTAAATCCCAACCACTCCCCATACAACACACACCAGTCCTGTCAAATTCTATACAGCATGTTCTTGCTGTTAAAACTATCTTGTCATTTAGATTTTTTTTGGGGGGAGGGGTCCAGTCGTGGGGCCTGAACTCTGGGCCTGGGCGCTGTCCCTTGAGCTCTTCAGCTCAAGGCAGGCGCTCTACCACTTGAGCCACAGCTCCACTTCCGGCTTTTTTCTTTTTGCTTATGTGGTGCTGAGGAATCAAACCCAGGGCCTCATGCATGCAAGGCAAGCACTCTACCACTGAGCCACCTTCCCAGCCCCTCATTTAGAGAGTTTATGGAGTCATGGAATCCCTGTGTCCTATTTGACAAAAGCTAGGTCTTCCTGGACTCTGGTAAGAGTCACAGCAGCACAGTGTTTCTTTTGGCATGATTAGTATCAGACTGTTATAATAAGAAACAACAATATAGGCGAGAGAAGTAGAATTCACCTGAGAAACTTTCTTTAATTGGATGGGCATGAGAATTTTCAATCATGGAATAGAAAAACGCAACAAACTTATGAATTAGAGCACCGATTACAAGATAGCTGAAGACACCTTCTCAGTGAACAATAAGCTACCGTTCGTATCTGCAGATTGTAGGAATACAGTTGAGAGTCAAATGTGTTCAACAAATCTTGTTTATAGCAAATACACACGCAGGCGCCCGGCTGCAGGGCTATGCTGCTGTCTACTTGGGAGACAACAGGATCGCAGTTAGACGGGAGGTCCTTCTTGAGCCGGGACTGGGCAGGGTGGCCCATACCTCCGTGACTGGGTGCCATGCTCTGAGGAGCAGGGTGGCGGTGCCATTAGCACCTCCAGTGTTAAGTCCTCCCCACACCAGAAGTAGTTCCTGAGGTGGTACAAGGTGGCATAGTCCCTTTCCTACCCTTACACAGGCGCCTGGGGGAGACTAGGCAAGCCCCCTGTCTAGTGCATGTTCCCTTTACAACTAGGGACTTGTACAGCTGCAAACAGCAAAATCCGTCCTTTACTGAAAAACCCCAGGGATTCAACTCATTGGAAACAGTATTGTTCGCACACTAGCCCACCTAGGGTGACTCAACAACTTGTACAGGGCTTTAAGCCCCCGAGGACTGGGAACCGTGCTGCAAGGGCGGTCCTGGGACCAGAGGGGTCTTCCATTGATGACCCTGTCCGTTTGGAGCAAGTCTTTCCCCTGACTCACCCAAGCTGGGACTACAGCAGCGATCAAGGTAAGGAGTGCTTACCAGTTATCTCCAGACTGTTGGTGGGATCTGGGTGGCGGCTAGGAAGCCAATTCATTTATCTAAGGTGAGAGTGTGCAGCTCCCCAGCAAGTCCCCTGCTGCTTTTCTGGAAGGGCTCTGGAGGCCAATAGGACCTATGTATATGCCTATAGATTCTGAGGCCTCAGAGAACCAGCCAGCCCCAGATATTAGAAGAAAGGTTCAAAGGTTAGGTGTTGAGGGAAAAGTGTTATCCATTTGCAAACGACAGTAGAGAACCTCATTGCTAGCAAAATGGACACTGGAAAAAGGAATGTCCAAGGGAGAGAAAAGACGGAAAATGACATTAGCTGCCTGGAAACTGGGTTATCTCCTGAGAAATATGGGAAGGAGCTCAGGACTCTGAAATCCAACCTTGTTGAATTAAAATTCAGCTCTCTGAGCTGAGTGCCAGTGGCTCACGCCTGTAATCCTAGCTACTCAGGAGGCTGAGATCTGAGGATCGAGGTTCAAAGCCAGCCTGAGCAGCAGGAAAGTCTGTGAGCCAGCCTTGAGCAGAGAAAGAGGCTCAAAGGGGCTGGGAAGGTGGCTCAGTGGTAGAGCACTTGCCTTGCATGCATGAGGCCCTGGGTTTGATTCCTCAGCACCACATAAGCAAAAAGAAAAAAAGCCGGAAGTGGCGCTGTGGCTCAAGTGGTAGAGCGCTGAGGGACAGCGCCCAGGCCCAGAGTTCAGGCCCCACAACAGGACAAGAAAAAAAAAAAGAGAGAGAGGCTCAAAGACAGTACCGAAGCCCTGAGTTCAAACTCTAGGACCAGCAAAAAGAAAAAAGAAAACTAAGAGAATTATTGGACATGAAAAATTTTGAAGACAGCCAGGCGCTGGTGGCTCACGCCTGTAATCCTAGCTACTCAGGAGGCTGAGATCTGAGTATTGCAGTTCAAAGCCAGCTGGGGCAGGAGAGACCGTGAGACTCCCTCCTATCTCCAATAAACCACCAGAAAACCGGAAGTGGCACTGTGGCTCAAGTGGTAGAGCACTCGCCTTGAGCTGAAGAGCTGAGGGACAGCGCCCAGGCCTAGAGTTCAAGCCCCACAACCGACAAAAAAAAAAAGAAAAAGAAAAATTTTGAAGACATAAGTCAGGAACTTGTAAAAGTCAAAGATGAAAATGAAATCCTCAAAATGAACCTGGAAAAGACTCAGAATCAAATGAAAGGCAGCGTATCAGCCTGGGCGAACACCAGGCAAAGCTGGGGCCACGGGCCAGGGCTGAAGGAGGCTCACGGACAACTCCACTGCCGTCCTTGCTCCCTACAAGCAAGGCCAAGAGGAGAGTCCGACACTGCATGCAGAAATCAAGGCCCAGAAAAAGGAGTTGGACATGACACAAGAATGTATTATGGCCAGGTGCTGGTGGCTCATGCCTGTCATCCTAGCCACTCATGAGGCTGAGAACTGAGGATTGTGGCTCAAAGCCAGCCCGGGCAGGATAGTCGAGGAGACTCTTACCTCTAATTAACCACTAGAAAACTGGAAGTGGCGCTTTGGCTCACATGGTAGAGCGTCTGCTTTGAGCAGAAGACCTCAGGGATAGTGCCCAGGGCAGAGTTCAAGTCCCATGACCACCACCACCAACAAAATGTACTATGCTGAGTACATGCCGATTATCAGCTTTGAAGAGCGTGAGTGGAAATTTAAAGCGACTGAGAAAGATCTCAGCCACTGGCACCCACCAAGTTCACACATTTTATGTTCATTCCAGCTTGAGTCCTTTTGTCTTAGTAAAATGAAAGCGGATAACCAAGATGTGATTTCCTGGTGTGTTCTCTGAACACCGACTGGCACAGGGTTGCCTACGCTGTGTCCGTCCAGTGTTCTCTGACTTTTCCAGGTGGCTCTGGCCGAGTGATGACATCACCATGGCTCACGCAGACGGCAGAAGTTCTTTCCTGTGGTTGGCAGCAATCAGAGAGAATGAAGGCTTTCACGCATGGGTTAGACATGCAGGGTTTTCTTCCTCAGGCGTGAGTCTTTTCATGTCTTCTAAGGAGCGAAGAATGAACAAAGGCTTTCCCACACTTCCCACAACTGTAGGGTTTGTCCCCGGTGTGGGTTCTTTCGTGTGCTTTGAGGAGGTAGGATCGAGAGAAGGCTTTTCCGCACTGCGCACACCCGTAGGGCTTCTCTCCGGTGTGAGTCCTTTCGTGCCTCTCAAGAGCACTTGCAAAAGGGAAGGCTTTTCCACATTGCTGACATCCCAGCTTCTCCCCACCATGAATTCTTCCATGGGCTTTCATGAAAAAGCGCTCGCGAAAGCCTTTCCCACACTGCTGACATATGAATGGCTTGTCGGTACTGTGGGTCAGTTCATGTCTCTGGAGGTGAGTAGACCTCAGGAAGGCTTTCCCACACTGATGACATAAGTAAGGTCTCTCCTGGGAGTGAGTGAGTTCGTGTACTTTGATGTAAGAACTACAAGTAAAGGCTTTCCCGCACTGTGCACACTGATAGGGCTTCTCGTTGGTGTGAGTCTTTTCGTGTCTCCTAAGGGCATAGGAAGAAAGGAAGGTTTTTCCACATTGCTTACATACATACTGAGTCTCTCTAGAATGAATTCTTTCATGGATTTTCATGCGAAAAACTTGACTAAAAGCCATCCCACACTGCCCACATACAAAACCTTTCTCTCTCAAGTGCGTCTGTCTGTGCCTCTGCAGGTGACTGGAACACATGAAGGCCTTCCCACATTGCTTGCAGAAATAAGGCTTCTCGTGGGAGTGGGTCCTCTCATGGATTTTAACGTAAGAACCACAACGGAAGGCTTTCCCACAGTGCTTACACACGTAGGGCTTCTTCCCGCTGTGAGTCCGCTCGTGTCTTCGAAGCTGATGAGATTCACTGAAGGCCTTGCCACACTGTGGACACACGTAGTGTTTCTCCCCAGAGTGAGTTCTCTGGTGTCTCTGAAGGTTGCTGGAGAAAGCAAAGGATTTTCCGCACTGCTCACACGCACAAAGCTCCCCCCCGGAGTGGACTCTTGCGTGTAGTTTAAGGTAAGAGATGCGGCTGAAGACTTTCCCACACTGCTTGCACTCGTAAGGCTTCTCTCCCGTGTGAGTTCTCGCGTGTCTGTGGAGATGACTGGAACTAGTGAAGGCTTTCTCACACTGCTGGCAGCCATAGGGTTTCTCTCCAGAGTGAATTCTCTCGTGGATTTTCAGGTAAAAACGATAACTGAAGGATTTTCCACACTGCTGACAGCCGTAGCGTTTCTCTCCACTCCGAGCTCTTGTGTGAGTCTGAACCTGACTTTCTCTGCCCGGCTTCCCGTTGTGAGCAGGCCCATCGCAGGGATTTCCTCCGCGTCTGTGAATACACTTGGCAAGCGCGAAGGCTTCCCCGTGTTCTTCAGACACAGATGGCGTCTCTTCTGTGTGAGCGCTTGTTCTCGTGAAGGCTTTTCCACGCTGCTTACGCTGAGGGCTGCTTCCTTTGACAGTGCTCTCATGGTGTGGGATAGAAGAGAGACTCCGATGGGCCATGTCAGACGATTTATTTCCACTGGGCTTCTCTCTGGAGTGAGAGCTTTCACGGCTCTCCAAGTCCAGGGAGGAAGAGCAGCTTTTCCCGCATGCCTCCTGGGTATCAGCCTTCAGATTCACACAGGGTCTGTGTGTGGTGTGAGCACTGAGGGGCCCACGCGGAAACAAGTAAGTGACAAGGTCCTCACACTGGTACTCTTCACACGGTAGTACCCCAGAAGGAAGACCAACAGGATGTTCCAGAATCCGCTGGCAGAACTTCACACACTGATTGCCTCCTTCATAGTCACAGAGCCTCTCTGCCACACTACCACTGGTAAACATGAAAAGAGAATGATAAGTTTTGGGGTTTTTTTCTGACTTGAACTCTGAACCTGGGCACTGTCCCTGAGCCTCTTTGTGTTCAAGACTAGCGCTCTACTACTTGAGCTACAGCGCCACTTCTGCCTTTTTCTGAGTAGTTTATTGAAGAGTCTCGTGGACTTTCTTGCCTGGGCTGGCTTTGAACCACAATCCTCAGATCTCAGCCTCCTGAGTAGGTAGGCTTTTAGGAGTGAGCCACTGGCACACAGCTTACAATAGTTTTTTAAACATCAGTCGTTTTCCCCAAACCAGGGTTGGATCTCTGACTTCTATAATGATTTATGAAAAAGAATGAGCTGAATGACTGCAGTAAGGCTGAGTTAAGCAACTCCCCAAAGTAAGGAGTTCATATATGGATGTATAACACCACCTTCACAGACCAGATGAACACTCTCTGTTCAGTATGTTTTTACAGATAAGTTATAATTAAGTATTAAGTGAAAAGGTACTCCTTATTTTAGCATGCCAGGCACCAGGGTTGGAAGTTGAGATCTGAGGATCAGGGTTCAAAGCCGGCCCAAGCAGGCATGTCTCTGAAGCTCTTATCTCCAAATAACCAGCAAAAAGTTGGAAGGCCCGTGGCTCAAGAGGCAGTCCTAGCCTTGAGCCAAAAAGCTAAAGGGAGCCGGGCGCTGGTGGCTCACGCCTGTAATCCTAGCTACTCAGGAGGCTGAGATCTGAGGATCTCGGTTCAAAGCCAGCCCAGGCAGGAGAGACCGTGAGACTCCTATCTCCAATAAACCACCAGAAAACCGGAAGTGGCGCTGTAGCTCAAGTGGTAGAGCGCTCGCCTTGAGCTGAAGAGCTGAGGGACAGCGCCCAGGCCCAGAGTTCGAGCCCCACGGCCGACCAAAAAAAAAAAAAAAAAAAAAAAGCTAAAGGGCAGTGCCAGAACCAAGACCAGCTCTCACTCGTGCGCTCTCTCTCACCCACACCCACTGCATGTTAATATTTGAAATTCTTCAATATCTAGTATGCTGGAGGTAAGGGTCATCTAAACCTAAAACTCATTTCCACTTCATACAGATACACAAAGCCTGAAGTTAAAAGGGAAAAAAAAAAAAAATATATATATATATATATATGGAGCAATAGGTTTTTTGGTTTTTTTTGTCAGTCATGGGGCTTGAAATCTGGGCCTGGGTGCTGTCCCTCAGCTCTTCAGCTCAAGGCTAGCACTCTACCACTTGAGCCACAGCGCCACTTCCGGTTTTCTGGTGGTTTATTGGAGATAAGAGTCTCACAGACTTTCCTGCCTAGCAGGGCTGGCTTTGAACCATAATCCTCAGATCTCAGCCTCCTGAGAAGCTAGAATGACAGGTGTGAGCCACCAGCGCCCAACCGTAGCAGTAGTTTTTATTCTGAACTACTGGGAAGTGTCTCTCCAAAATTTGTTCAAGTCTAGGACTTTATCATTTGAGCCCTAAATTTACTTCTGATGTTTTGGAAGTTCACTGGAGGTAAAGAGTCTCATGGACTTTTCTGCCCAGGCTGGCTTTGAACTGTGATCCTCAGATCTCAGCCTCTTGAGTAGCTAGGATGACAGGCTGAGCCCCAGTGCCCAGCATATACTTAGTTTTGAAGGTTCCTATACTCCACATTTGAGGTACACAGCTTTTTCTTTTTCTTTTTTTTTGGTCAGTCGTGGGGCTTGAACTCTGGGCCTGGGCGCTGTCCCTCAGCTCTTCAGCTCAAGGCTAGCGCTCTACCACTTGAGCCACAGCGCCACTTCCGGCTTCTTTCTTTTTGCTTATGTGGTGCTGAGGAATCGAACCCAGGGCCTCAGGCATGCAACACAAGCGCTCTACCACTGAGCCACCTTCCCAGCCCCCACAGCTTTTTCTTGTTAGGACAAATTACCTTAGATTTCTGCCGAGAGTTTTGCAGCCATGTTCAATACTTTCTTCATTCTGTTTTGTCCCTAAAATTTAATCACAAAAAATCACTGTGACTTATTCAAGGTTATAAAAAGAATCATCCCATTGCAGATGTTATTTATTATATTTTATGATCATTCATGGCCTATTCACCCCAGTATTCCATTCCCATGTTCCAAATGGTACAACAGCACTGCAGAGTATCACATTCATGGATTAGAGGAGGGATGCTGTGCTTACCTATAGCAGCCAGGTTCCTGAATGTTTCCCACATCACATGTCTGTGGAGCTTCTTTTGGGGAGAATCCAACAAAGCCCATTCCTCCAGTGTGAAGGTCACAGCAACATCCACAAAGGTCACTGGATCCTACAATAGCCCACACGCATACCCATAAGGAATGAAAGCCACAGCACTGTAAATAAAGACTCCCAAGAATTTCACATGATGATGCCGCCCCTCCCCCCATGACTCTTCTCACACGCACTCACACACACTCACATACTCTCACGTAGCAATTCTGACAGGAGTTGGGAGCCATTTGGTAATTAACAGCAGAACATGGGCACCTGTTTTGTAAGCAGTTCCAACAATTACAATTGGGACACTGAGACTGTAGCACTGCCCAACGAATTCCTACTTTAGTTCTTGTGAGAGCAAAAGCAGGTATTTTGAGACAAAATTATCAGAAGGGTGACAACAAAGGTTTGAAACAGGGTTTTACTATGTAGCTCATTCTGCCTTGAACTCAAAATCTTGATGGCGTTTCCTCCAAATTTAACTATCATTTTCTTATTCTAAAGATTTTCTGTGAGCCGGGTGCTGGTGGCTTATGCCTGTAATCCTAGATACTCAGGACACTGAGATCTAAGGACTGGGGTTCAAAGCCAGCCGGGGCAGAAAAGTCCCTGTGAGAGTCTTTTCCAGCCCAGGCAGGAAAACCTGTGACTGTTTTTGTTTTTTTACTCAAGCGCTCTACCACTTGAACCACAACTCCATTTTGGAATTTTGTAACTGGAAATAATCCTTTATCTGTTGAATGGCTGGGTAGGTTTCTTTTCCCATTCTATGGAATGTCTCTTGGTCCACTGTATTCCCGGGGCCACCTGGATTGTGATCCTATTTGTGTTTCCCTTGAGGCTAGGAGGTCCGATAGGCGCCACCACACCCAACCAGTCATTGAGAGGGAATCTCAAGAACTGTTATGCCCAGGTGGGCCTCAAATGGCAGTCCCCCAATCTCTACCTCCCAAGTAGCATCTAAGACTGTGGGGTTGACCTACCACGTGGCATCATTATTGACAATAAACTATGGAATCAGGCCAAATGAATGGGTGAAATCAGATGAATAAAGAAAATGTGGCATATATAATAAAATTTTACCCAGCCAGGGCTGGGAAGGTGGCTCAGTGGTAAAGCACTTGCCTTGCATGCATGAGGCCCTGGGTTCGATTCCTCAGCACCACATAATCAGGGAAAAAAAAGCTGGAAGTGGCGCTGTGGCTCAAGTGGTAGAGCGCTAGCCTTGAGCTGAAGAGCTGAGGGACAGCGCCCAGGCCCAGAGTTCAAGCCCCACGACCTTCCCCCCCACCCCCAAAAAAAGAATTTTACCCAGCCATAAGAATGAACTTCTACTGCCTACGGTAAATGGGGCAGACCTGGAAACTATGATGTCACATCAAAGAAGCCTGCCTCCCAATATGTCTGACACGAAGTAGGGGATTGTGCTGACCACCAAAATGTTCAAGGGCAGTCTACAAATTATTCTGACACCACTAAACCCCGCAGAGACCCATGGCTTCAGCATCAGTGCCACCACTGCACATGACAGTCCAAAATATGTGTTTGCTTTCCCAAAGTGACAGTGGGGTGCTGCCCTGAATCACCTTATTAACTTGAATTTACACAGTGCCTGAATGGTGTTTATGCAAAAACAAAGACACTCGACCATCCTGATGTCACAAACAGACACAAACACCAAATGTAAAAATTATACTACGCTGGATGCCGGTGGCTCATGCCTGTAATCCTAGCTACTCTGGAGGCTGAGATCTGAGGATCAGGTCATAGTTCAAAGCCAGCCTGGACAGGAAAGTCCTAGAGACTCTTTTTTTTTTTTTTTCCCCTTTTGGGTCCAGTTGTGGGGCCTGAACTCTGGGCCTGGGCGCTGTCCCTCAGCTCTTCAGCTCAAGGCTAGCGCTCCACCACTTGAGCCACAGCTCCACTTCCGGCTTTTTTCTTTTTGCTTATGTGGTGCTGAGGAATTGAACCCAGGGCCTCATGCATGCAAGGCAAGCGCTCTACCACTGAGCCACCTTCTCAGCCCCCATCCTAGAGACTCTTATCTCCAGTTAACCACCAAAAAAAACGGAAGTGGTGCTGTGGCTCAAGTGGTAGAGCGCTGGTCTTGAGCTGTAGAGCTGAGGAACAGCACCCAGGCCCAGAGTTCAAGACCCACAACCAACCAAAAAAAATCAAAAAATTATGCTGTACTCCCCTTGTCAGTTCTCAAATACACAAAACCTTGAGTCCAGAAAGCAGAATCTAAGTGTCTTTTTGTCAGACTACCTCAACTGTGAGAATTACACTTTATCGCACTGGTGGCTCACGCCTGTAATCCTAGCTACTCAAGAAGCTGAGATCTGAGGATCATGATTCAAAGCCAACCAGAGCAGAAAAGTCCCCATGAGATTAACTCCAATGAACCACTCAAAAACCAGAAGTGGTGCCATGGCTCAAGTGGTAGAGTGCTAGCCTTGAGCAAAAAGAGGCTCAGGAACAGCACCCAGGCCCTGAGTTCAAGCCCCGCAACCAACCAAAAACAACAACAAAAAACAGATGAAATGTTTTGTCCAGTTGCTTCGATCTGAGTAAATACCTGGGATCAAAGACTCCTGACCTCCCAGGAGGAAAGGAACAAGAGCATTTCTTCACAGTTGAATTACAGGTTTCCTCCATCCCCCACTTTAACCACTGCCATGACCTCACACATTTTCCAAATGCTCAATTTTGGCCTCAAAAATGATTAGCTGAGAGCTGGAGAGATGGCTCATGTGGTAAGAGAGCCAGGCTAAGGCAAGAAACTGGAGGCTCTGAGACCAAAGTGTGTGTGCACACAGTGGTGAGTGTTCTTAATCCTAGTAACTGAGGAGGCTGATCTAAGTATGAAGGCTCAAGGCAGCCTGCAACAAGGAAAGCTCAAAGGACTCACTTAAGACAAAAACAATGCTAGACTGGGGTGTGGTTCAGTGAGAAAGCTGATTAAGAGCACCAGACTTGGAGGTAAGGAGGGAGGAACAGACACAAACACACACCGCACCCAGAACTAGCAAACAAAGTCTCCTGCTGGTTTCACAAAATGGCTGCATGGGATGACTTTCTTTGGAATAGATCTTGCCACCTCCACAACCTCCTGCTCCTCCAATTTGTCTGCTCCAATTTGTCTGCTGTTTTCTGAGTTCAAAACCCTTTTTTTTTTCTTTTCCTAGTCCAGTGGGGCTTGAACTCAGGGCCTGGGCACTGTCCCTGAGCTTTTTTTTGGGGGGGGAGGGGGGCGGGTGGGGCCTGAACTCTGGGCCTGGGCGCTGTCCCTCAGCTCTTCAGCTCTAGGCAAGCACTCTGCCACTTGAGCCACAGCACCACTTCTGGCTTTTTTCTTTTTGCTTATGTGGTGCTGAGGAATCAAACCCAGGGCCTCAGGCATGCAAGGTAAGTGCTCTACCACTGAGCCACCTTCCCAGCCCCCCTGAGCTTCTTTTGCTCAAGGCCAGCACTCTATCCATTGAGCCACAGCACCCCTTCTGTGTATGTGGTGCTGAGGAATCAAACCCAGGGCTTCATGCATGCTAGGGAAGCACTCTACCACATTTCCAGCCCCACAGCCCTATTCTTTTTTTTTTTTTTGGTCGTCGTGGGGCTTGAACTCTGGGCCTGGGCGCTGTCCCTCAGCTCTTCAGCTCAAGGCAAGGGCTCTACCACTTGAGCTACAGCGCCACTTCCGGTTTTCTGGTGGTTTATTGGAGATAGGAGTCTCATGGTCTCTCCTGCCCGGGCTGGCTTTGAACCGAGATCCTCAGATCTCAGCCTCCTGAGTAGATAGGATTACAGGCGTGAGCTACTAGCGCCCGGCCAGCCCTATTCTTTCTAAACATTAGGTGCCTGTAAAACCTGCAGCAGGCCTTTCCCCAGGTTGCAGTATGCCATTAAAACCAAGTCAAGGTATATGCTAATAAAAAAAAAAATGCACGCCAGGAAGTGGCGCTGTGGCTCAAGTAGTAGAGCGCTCGCCTTGAGCTGAAGAGCTGAGGGACAGCGCCCAGGCCCAGAGTTCAAGCCCCACGACCGACGACAACAACAAAAAATCTCTGAAAAATCAAATTCTGGAAGCGGGGCGTGCTAGCTTTGAGCAAAAGAGCTCAGGGACAGCGCCCACGTCGTGAGGTTAAAGCCCCACGACCGACCCACACGCAGTCAGGCCCTGTTCGGGGGCTACCACCCCCCAGGAGGTGTAAAGCAAGCCCAGGCGGGAGAGTCCGGGGATCTCCAGTTAAAGCCCCCACCCCGGAAGTGGAGCTGTGGCTCCAGGGACCGAGCGTCAGCACTGATCAAAGGCTCAGTGAGAACTCCGGGCCCAGCGCGGGCAATCACGCAAGCATACCGACACACGAACGCCATTTCTAGAAGCGTCTCAGAACACCACCACCTGTGTCCGAGGGGACCACAGACCCCGTCCCCAAAACACCAACCGTGTCCACCAACGCGGCGCCCCGTTCCCAGTGAGTGCGGCCTCGGGGTTCCCCGGCGGCTGCACGGAGCGGCCCGGCGGGAGGGGACAGCCGTGGACGGGGCCCCGGAAGTGCCCCCGCAACCCCGGGCCGCGCCGAGGCGCCCCGGCGCGCCCGCCCCCCCCCCCCGCCGGGCGGCGCGCGGCTGCGCAGGGAGGCTGCGGGGCGGACGCGCCGGGCCGGGCCGGGCCCCGGGCCCCGGGCCCGCCATCGCCGGACCCCTCCGTAGCCCGCGTGCCGCGAGGGTCGAGCGGCGCCCACCGCGCCCAGGCCGCGTCCGGCCCCGGCCTCGCCCCGCCGCTCCGGGTCGCCCCGCACTCACCATCCCCGCGCCGGACCGGACTTGACGCTCCCAGCTGCCACCTCTGCCACCTCACGCGGCAGGAAGGAGACTCCGGCCCCGAAGCCACGGAAGAAGCGTTTCCCCCCGACCCATACCGGAACCGGAACTGTCGGAGGACACCGCCCCCCCATCGTGGCTCCTCATTGGACAGATCCCTCAGAGGCCCTGATTGGATAACGATGAAGGGCGGGGCGGGGCGGGACAAAGACCTCCCGCCAGGCGGGCTCTTGCCTGTTACCCTAACGACACTAGAGACGCAGATGTTAGGTTGGCGGTTCGAAGCCAGCCCAAACAGGAAAGTCCCTGAGCTTCTTATCGCCAATTAACTAACACAAAATCCGGAAGTGGTGCTGTGGCTCGAGTAGTTGAAGCTCGGGGACAGTGCTCAGGCCCTGAATTCAAGCCCAAAACCGGGGGAAAAAAAATCCAGCAACACTATTTCCAGCTCGGGCTTCCTCCCATCCAGGGCAGATTTTTCTCGAGTTATTTCAATGGTCCCCTCTGTATTCTTCTGAGCATGCTCTGATACAATAATTTCTGGAAGGATAGTTGGCTAATTTTCAAGGTGTCTTTTATTTATTTATTTTTTCAAGGTGTCTTTTAATCCAGTCAACATCACAACCAAGATTTACCCATATAATGGGGAATAACTGGACAGAAAATGATTGCAGTCACCAGGTTGAATAGTGACAGCATTCTGGGTTGATACCAACCCCTCTCCCCACAATAATTCCCACCATTGGCATTCCTTTTCTTTTTTTTTTTTTTTTTTGGGTCCAGTCGTGGGGCCTGAACTCTGGGCCTGAGTGCTATCCCTCAGCTCTTCAGCTCAAGGCTAGCGCTCTACCACTTGAGCCATAGCGCCACTTCCGGCTTTTTTCTTTTTGCTTATATGGTGCTGAGGAATCGAACCCAGGGCCTCAGGCATGCAAGGCAAGCGCTCTACCACTGAGCCAACTTCCCAGCCCTTGGCATTCCTTTTCAATATGTTTTCTCTTGGCAGTGGCGCTGGTTGGTTCTGGGTTAGCAGCTGAAGCTTTTCAATAACTACAGCCTTATAAATTTACAAGTTTATTATTTATTTCCTTATTCTGGGGCATGAACTCAGGGCTTGGGCGCTTTTTCACTCAGATTTGTTGTCTTCTACCACTTGAACCACAGCTCAACTTCTGTCTGTGATAAGTCTTGCTCTCTTTCCTGTCCAAGATCAGCCCAAATTGCCACCAGAAATTCCCCCTTGCACTTACCAAATTTTAGGAAGCTGAATTTTTTTTTTTTTTTTGGCCAGTTCTGGGGCTAGAACTCAGGGCCTGGGACTGTCCCTGAGCCTCTCTGTGCCTAAGGCTAGCACTTTATTATGTGAGCTCTAGTGCCACTTCTGGCTTTTTCTGTGTATGTGGTACCAAGGAACTGAACTCAAGGTTTCATGCATGCTAGGCAAGCACTCTACCAAGTAGAGCCACCTTCCCAGCCCTGTGGCATTCTTGAGCTACCTCATTCAGGCATATTTTTCTTGACATTGGAGTTTCTCAATTAAATTCCTTCTTTTACCATTTTACTATTGTGTGCACTCATTCAATTATGTCCCTCAGCTCTGCTCTTCAGCTCAAAGCTAGTGCTCTATTTCTTTTTTTTTTTTTTTTTTTGTTGGTCGTGGGGCTTGAACTCTGGGCCTGAGCGCTGTCCCTCAGCTCTTCAGCTCAAGGCGAGCGCTCTACCACTTGAGCTACAGCGCCACTTCCGGTTTTCTGGTGGTTTATTGGAGATAGGAGTCTCATGGTCTCTCCTGCCCGGGCTGGCTTTGAACCGCGATCCTCAGATCTCAGCCTCCTGAGTAGCTAGGATTACAGGCGTGAGCCACCAGCGCCCGGCTAGTGCTCTATTTCTTGAGCCATACCACCACTTATGTTTTCTGGTGGTTCATTGAAGATAAGAGTTTCTTGGACTTTCTTGCTTGGGCTGGCTTTGAACTGCGATCCTCAGATTTCAGCCTCTGAGTAGCTAGGATTATAGGTGTGATTCATCCATGCCTGGCTATCATTCAGTTCTTTGTTGAACACACCAGTAATCTAATCTTTGTCTCTTAGATTATCCACTAGTAAGACTTCTCCCACAGTTCATCTCCAGCCTTGGATACTGATTTTCTGTTGGAGTAACTTTCTGATCCTACACAGTATGAAGGTCAGTGGCAGTTGAAAATCTGGATTAGTATGCATCTTGGATGTGTGCCAGTACTGGGGCTTGCCCTTGGAACCTGGCCATTGTCCCTTAGCTGTTTCACTCACAGCTGGTGGAGCGGCGGAGCCACAGCTTCATTTTCAGCTCCCCCTCACCTCCATCAGGCTGAACTTGGGCCTGGAAGCTTTCCCATGAGTTCTTTTTTTTTTTTTTTTGTCTGTCGTGGGGCTTGAACTCTGGGCCTGAGCGCTGTCCCTCAGCTCTTCAGCTCAAGGCGAGCACTCTACCACTTGAGCTACAGCGCCACTTCCGGTTTTCTGGTGGTTTATTGGAGATAGGAGTCTCATGGTCTCTCCTGCCCGGGCTGGCTTTGAACCGCGATCCTCAGATCTCAGCCTCCTGAGTAGCTAGGATTACAGGCGTGAGCCACCAGCGCCCGGCTCCCATGAGTTCTTATACACAGGCTAGCACTCAATTCTTTGAGCCACAGTTTCACTTCCAGTTTTCTGGTAGTTAATTGGAGATGAGTCTCTTGGGCTTACCTACATAGGATGGATTGTAACCTCAATACTCAGAGTTCACCTTCTTAAAAAGTATCTAGCATTTCAAGCACCAGCCACCACCACCATCCAGCTTAATGTGTGAACTTGCAATTTGGTTTAGAAGCACTGGCAAAGGGCCAGTCTTAGTTGGGGAGAGTTTCTGAATGAAAGGTGTCTTTTATTTTGTGAGTACACTCCACGTTGAAGTGAGTCCACACACAGAGCCTGTTTCCTTCTGGGTCAGTGAAAGCAAGTTCAGTACATTCCCCTCCGAAGTCCATGACACAGCTTTAAAAGAGCGATGGAGTCTAAGTCAGAAAATAGGTGTTTCCATGGAAACCCTTTTAATAAAAGACCAACTGGGTTTTAGTTTTCTGTTTTTGTTGAACGGGGACTGGTTGAGATAGGGTCCCAACTTCTATTCTTTTATTTCACTGATAGATCATAATTATCTCTGCTTGTGGGTTACAATGTGATGCTTTGGTGTGTGTGGATTCTTGGCGATATTTAAATTAAGGTAAGACAGCTATTTTCATAAATATATATTTGTTTTGTGAGGCCATTAAAAACCCTTTCTTCTAGATTAAAAACACACACACATTATATCGTCATGATCTTTATCCATGCTGTTGAGTAAGAGAACACCAGAATTATCACTTCTAATTATAACGTAGTCCTCACCGACAACGTTCCCACAGTCTCCTTCCCTCCTTCTCCCCGGCCCTAGTCACCGTGACTCTTCTCCCATCTTGTATGAGATCAACTTTAAAAGTTGAGAAGCCAGAAACAAGTTCTGCCTGCACGCTGACACCTGCCAGGCTGGGACCCCGCCCCGCCCCGCCCCGCCCCGCCCCGAGGACGCGGGGCTCAGGAATGCCTGTGGCTGGAACAGCTCCTGGCCATTTCACCAAGCACCGCACAGGCCGGCTCTGCGGTCACTCAGGGCTCGGAGGCGGGCCCTGCTCCCTTTAGCCAATCAGAGCCAGGGGGCGTGGCGAGCCGCCGCGGCGCGCGGCGGGGGAGGCGCCGGGCGCCGGCGGAGCTTCCTGTCCCGCCCCGTCACGCTCGCGGCGCTCGGGGCTGCTCCGGGGGTCCCGGCGGCTCGGCCTCGGCTGCCGGTGACCTTCGCTGACCTCGCGGCGTCGGGAGGACACCGCGGAGCCGGGGGCGGCCATGGTGAGCGCGGGCCTGGCCGGGAGGCGCGTGCGGAGGGCGCTGGCGTCCGGCGGGAACCGGCTGAGGCGGCCCGGGCCTCGCGCGTCAGCTGCAGCGCGGGGCCGCCGGCGCCGCGAGGCCGCGCGGGGGCCGCGGGCGCTGTCGGGGGCCAGCTGGCCGCGGGTGGGCCCGCGTGGCCGGCGGAGCCGCGTCCTGTCCGTCAGGGGCGACTTCCGGCCCGGCGCCCGCCCCGCGGGGACGCGGGGTCGCGGGGACGCGGGGTCGGCGCGCGCGGCGGCGGCGGGGCCGGGTGGGGTCCGGGTCCCCGGGCGTGTCCGTGGCGGGGCGGTCCCGAGCCGGTGACGCGCGAAGGCGGCGTGTGAGCCCCGCGCCCGAGCCCTGGGCCGCGGTGGGCGCCTTCCTTCCCGCGCCGCCCCGCTGCCCGGAAACGGGGTCCGCGCGCGCGCTCGGGGCTCCGTGACGTCGGCGCCGCGGGCTCGGGACGCCGTGGAGGGCGGCGGCGGCGGGGCCGTCTGGCTGACAGGCGGCCGCCGCGGGGGAGGCGGAAGAGCTGGTCTTTCTAGACGGGAGCCCGACCTCGGGATCGGAGGTGATGGGGGGGATCGGGGGGAGGGGGGGCGCCTCAGGTCCCCGAGCTGGGGCTCACCCCGTCCCCACGGTGGTCAGGGGTCACAGATCTGCAGCAAGAGAGATCAGGTGGGTTGGTGAGGCCCTCGGGGAGGGCCTGGCCGGTGCGCGGGGTCGCCAGGCCTGGGTCACAGCGTCCTTACTTTTGTGCCGTATTTAGAGTTGATTTCAGGGCCGTGGCTTCTTAAGCTTGGCTTTTCCCACCAAGGCTGGTGCTGGGAAGTGAGGCATAAGTCCCCGAGTTCCAGCCCTACCTCCAGGTAGGAACCGGGCAGGCCGCGCTCTGCCACGTGAGCCTTCCCTCGGGCCTTTGGCTAGTTACTGGGAGATGGGAGTCTCCCAGGTCTGTCCGTCCAGGCTGGCTGGGAACCTTGATCCTTGGATCCAGGCTGGCTGGGAACCTTGATCCTCGGATCCAGCCTGCGGAGTAGCAGTGGTTACAATGTAGCGAGTTGGGGCTGCTGGGTTGATAGTCTCTGTCTCAGTTTTAAAAGGGGAAGGAGGGGAGGCTACTTCTGGTAAAGAGTGGGCTGGTGGTTCTTGCTCTAGGCAGTTCCCCGGAACTGGAAGTGGCAGGTGAGGGGCTGGTGGCCTGGCATCCCCATTTTTGAGGCCCTGGTGTGGTTTCACCCTGGGGGGAAGGGCATCACTTGGGTTAAAATTTGACTTCTGCAGAATTCTCATCTTCCACCTTTGAATAGGATATTTAATTCGCTCCAAGGGAGAAAGTCTGCTACAGGACAGACTGAAACACACCTTTACTTCCACCTGCTGGTGAAAATGAGAGTTAATATTTCTTGTGCTGTTTTATCTTTTGACACTCCTGGGTTTTCAACTCAGGTCCTGGGCACTGTCCCTGAGCTTCTTTTGCTCAAGGCTAGCACTGCCGTTTGAGCCACAGCATTTCTGTTTATGTGGTACTAAGGAATCGAACCCAGGGCTTCATGCATGCTAGGCAAGCAGTCTGCCACTAAGCCACATTCCCAGCCATGTGTAGGTTTGTTTTGTTTTGTTTTTGCCAGTCCTGGGGCTTGAACTCAGGGCCAGGACAATGTCCCTGAGCTTCTTTTGCTCAAGGCTAGCACTTTACCACTTGAACTACAGTGCCACTTCAGGCTTTTTCTGTGTCTGTGGTACTGAGGAATCAGAACCCAGGGATTTGTGCATGCACTGTACCACTAATACACATTCCCAGCCTGTGTGTAGGGTTTTTTTTTGGTCAGTCATGGGGCTTGAACTCTGGGCTTAGGCACTGTCCCTTAGCTCTTCAGCTCAAGGAGAGCGCTGTACTGCTTGAGCCACAGCACCACTTCTGGTTTTCTGGTGGTTTATTGGAGATAAGAGTCTCATGCCCTTTCTTGTCTGGGCTAGCTTTGAACCATGATCCTCAGATCTCAGCCCCCTGAGTAGCTAGGATTACAGGCATGAACCACCGGCCCCAGGCCTGTGTCTAGTTTTTTTTTTTTTTTTTTTTGTCAGTCATGGGGGCTTGAACTCTGGGCTTGGGCGCTGTCCCTCAGCTCTTCAACTCAAGGCAAATGCTCTACCACTTGAGCTACAATGCCACTAACGCCACTTCCGGTTTTCTAGTGGTTTATTGGAGATAAGAGTCTCACAGGCTTTCCTGCCCGGTCTGACTTTGAACCGTGATCCTCAGATCTCAGCCTCCTGAATAGCTAGGATTACAGGTATGAGCCACCGGTGCCCAGCTTTTTTTTTTTTTTTTTTGTCAGTCATGGGGCCTGGGCGCTGTCCCTCAGCTCTATTAGCTCAAGGCTAAGGCTCTACCACTTGAGCTACAGCGCCACTTCCAGTTTTCTGGTGGTTTATTGACGATAAGAGTTTCACAGACTTTCCTGCTGGGGCTGGCTTTGAACTGCGATCCTCACATCTCAGCCTCCTGAGTAGCTAGGATGACAGGCGTGAGCCACCGGCACCGGACTGTGCTCGGCGCGCGCGCGTGTGTGTGTGTGTGTGTGTGTGTGTGTGTGTGTGTGTGTGTGTGCTCGGCGTGTGTGTGTGTGTGTGTGTGTGTGTGTGTGCTCGGCGTGTGTGTGTGTGTGTGTGTGTGTTTTGGTCCGGTCGTGGGGCCTGAACTCTTGGCCTGGACACTGTCCCTCAGCTCTTCAGCTCAAGGTTAGCGCTCTACCACTTGAGCCACGGTGCCACTTCTCGTTTTTTCTTTTTTGCTTATGTGGTGCTGAGGAGTTGAACCCAGGGCCTCGTGCATGCAAGGCAAGCACTCTACCACTGAGCCACCTTCCCAGCCCAGTGTGTGTGGTTTTTAAAGTACTGGTTTGTTGCTCTTTTTTGTGTGCAGATTTGGAGATTGAACTCAGGGCCTGGGAGTTGTTCTTGAGCTTTTCTTTTCTCAAGGCTAGCACCACAGCGCCACTTCTGGGTTTTTCTGTGTATGTAGTGCTGAGGAATGGAACCCAGGACTTTATGCATGCTAGGCAAGCAGCCACATTCCCAGCCCCAACACATTCAGCTTTTTGGTGGTTAGTTAGACTTTCCTGCTTGAGCTGGTTTTGAACCAGGATCCTCAGATTTCAGCTTCCTGAGTAGCTAGGATTTCAGGTACAAGCCACCAGTGCCTAGTAAAGTGCTGGATTTTGTTCCTCATTTTGAGGACTTAAGGAATGAATTCTTGAGTACTGGGACTGTCATGGGTTCCTGATTATAAGTCCCTTTTTAGTCAGTGTTTGATTTTTTTTTTTTTTTTTTTTTGGGTCCAGTCATGGGGCTTGAACTCTGGGCCTGGGCGCTGTCCCTCAGCTCTTCAGCTCAAGGCTAGCGCTCTACCACTGGAGCCACAGCACCACTTCTGGCTTTTTTTCTTTTTGCTTATGTGGTGCTGAGGAATCGAACCCAGGGCCTCAGGCATGTAAGGCAAGTGCTCTACCACTGAGCCACCTTCCCAGCCCTCAGTGTTTGATTTTTAAAATTTTTTATTTATTTATTTTTTGTTGGTCATGGGTCTTGTACTCTGGGCCTGGGCGCTGTCCCTCAGCTCTTCAGCTCAAGGAGAGCGCTCTACCACTTGAGCCACAACGCCACTTTTAGTTTTCTGGTGGTTTATTGATGATAAGAGTCTCACGGACTTTGCTGCCCGGGCTGGCTTGAACCTCGATCCTCACATCTCAGCCTCCTGAGTAGCTAGGATTACAGATGTGAGCCAGCAATGCCCGGCCTGTGTCTGATTTTATGAGCAGACTCATCCTACCTACCACATCAGTTGTTTCAGGATGGGAAAGGTGACAAGCCAGAGAAAATACAGTCTCTGTACTGTCATCTGCAGTGCAGTGGTAGTGGATTGAGCCCAGAGCGTGTAGAGTGTCTGTCATTTTGGTGGATGTTGTAGTAATTCAACCATTGTAACCTGGGTGGTGGAGAATGAGTTGGTGTTTAGCCAACATCAAGCATTTGGTGTGACAAGTGATGTTAGAAACACTGCAGAGGTGAGAACCCTCAGCTGCAGTCTGGAGTACCTGTGATTCCTGTTTACAGTTGAGCCTGTGGAGCAGGGTGCATCTCTCCAGCTGGGACCCTGGAGATCAAGCTGGAGTTAACTGTGTCCTGGTTGCTCAGGTGTGAATCCCTGGTCTGCATCTGCACAGTGAGAGTGGTCCCTGATTCCCTTGTGAATGGTATAGAGCAGACTGCTTTCTTTGAGGTGCTCTGTGTGTGTGTGTGTGTGTGTGTGTCCATGTGTGTCCATGTGCACCTGCCCATGTACCAGTGTGTGTGCTTGAGCCCTATATCCCTGAGCTTATTTGGTTAAGGCTAGCGATCTAATTTAACCACTTGAGCCACAACTCCAGGCTTTTTTTTTTTTTTTCCTGGTTAATTGGAGATAAGAATCTCAGATTTAGAGATTTAGAGACTATACATAGAGCTCCCTTATGACCCAGCAATCCCACTTTTGGGCATTTACCCGGATGATCATAAACAAGACCATACTAAAGCTATCAGCACAACTATGTTTGTTGCAGCATTATTATTTGTTTTGGGGGGGGGGGTCCGGTCGTGGGGCCAGGACCCTGGGCCTGGGCGCTGTCCCTCTGCTCTTCAGCTCAAGGCTAGCACTCTACCACTTGAGCCACAGTCTACTTCCGGCTTTTTTCTTTTTGCTTATGTGGTGCTGAGGAATCAAACCCAGGGCCTCATGCATGCAAGGCAAGCGCTCTACCACTGAGCCACCTTCCCAGCCCCTATTGCAGCATTATTTATCATAGCTAAGATATGGAACCAACCCAGATACCCCTCAGTAGATGAATGGATCAAGAAAATGTGGTATATAGACATGGGAATTCTATGCCTCCATCAGAAAGAATGACATTGCCCCATTTGTTAGGAAATGGAAAGACTTGGACAAAAATTATATTAAGTGAAGTAAGGCAGGCCTAAAGAAACATAGGTCCTATGGTTTCCCTTATTTGCAGTAACTAGTATATGTCTGAGACAAGCAGAAACGGTCAGATAAGGTGATGTTAGACAAAATGAATCCCAAGATAAGGACTCAAATGGTGTTTTTTTGTTGGTCGTGGGGATTGAACTCTAGGCCTTGGCACTGTCCCTGTGCTCTTCAGCTCAAGGCAAGTGCTCTACCACTTGAGCCACAGCTCCACTTCTGATTTTCTAGTGGTTTATTGGAAATAAGAGTCTCATGGATGTTCCTGCCTGGGCTGGCTTTGAACCACAATCTTCAGATCTCAGCCTCCTGAGATGCTAGGATGACAGGTGTGAGCCACAGGCGCCTGGCCTCAAATGGTTTTTCTTTCTTGCTATTGTTTCTAACATATTGATAAGATGGTTTTTTTTATTGTTGCTTTGTATGTCCCTCCCCTACGGTATAACCCCTGTTTTCACTGTATTAGATGTTGGTATAATTTGGGGAGGGGAAGGGGAAAAACAAATTGCTTAAATAAGATACAGGTGGACCCACTGCAACAATGAGATGTAGATGTACAAGACCTTATGTTGAAAAACGAACTTTGCAACTTTGGTGGGGGGGGGGTTGGAGCTGGGAGGTCAGGGATGGTAAGGAGAAAAAACTAAGGAAGAGGCCACAATGCTTGATAAGAAATGTACTCATGGGCTGGGATATAGCTCAGTGGCAAAGCGCTTGCCTAGCAAGTGCAATGTCCTGGGTTCGATCCCCAGTACCAAAAAAGAAAAGACAAAAAAAATACAGTTAAAAAAAACCCAAACATGGGCTGGGAAGGTGGCTCAGTGGTAGAGCGCTTGCCTTGCATGCATGAGGCCCTGGGTTCGATTCCTCAGCACCACATAAGCAAAAAGAAAAGAGCCAGAAGTGGCGCTGTGGCTCAAGTGGTAGAGCGCTAGCCTTGAGCTGAAGAGCTGAGGGACAGTGCCCAGGCCAGAGTTCAGGCCCCACGACTGGACCAAAAAAAAAAAAAAAAAAAAAAAAAAAAAAAAAAAAACCCAAACAAAAAGAAATGTACTCATTACCTTGCTCATGTAATTGTAACCCATCTATATGGTATTTTCACACACACACACAAAAAACCCTTATTAATTAAATTTTAAAAAGCCAAAAGAATGGGGCTGGGAAGGTGGCTCAGTGGTAGAGCGCTTGCCTTGCATGCATGAGGCCCTGGGTTTGATTCCTCAGCACCACATAAGCAAAAAGAAAAAAAGCTGGAAGTGGTGCTGTGGCTCAAGTGGTAGAGCGCTAGCCTTGAGCTGAAGAGTTGAGGGACAGTGCCCAGGCCCAGAGTTCAAGCCCCACGACTGGAACCAAAAAAAAAAAAAAAAAAAAAATCTCAGATTTCTTGCTCAGGCTGGCTTCTAGCCTTTGTCCTTGGGTCTCAGTTTCTTTTTTTTCTTTTTCTTTTTTTAAATTAATTCATTCATTCATTTTTTGATGATCATGGGACCTGAGCTCCGGGCCTGAGTGTTGTCCCTCAGCTCTTCAGCTCAAGGCAAGCACTCTACCATTTGAACCACAGCACCACTTCTGGCTTTTTCTGCTTATGTGGTGCTGAGGACTCGAACCCAGGGCTTCATGCATGGGAGGCAAGCGCTATACCACTGAGCTACCTTCCCAGCCCTTCCCAGCTTTTTTGTGGTTAATTGGGGATAAGAGTCTCATAGACCTTCTTCCCCACGCTGGCTTAGAACTACAATCCTGGAATTTTTGTTTGTCCTTTGTGAGGGTCTGTGTGGGTGATGGTGTTGCGTGACAAACCACCCAGCCTGGAGCTTGCTGGGTTTTTTTTTTTATATCTGTAGAAGATATTTGTAGTTTGTGTTTTTCTATATTGTCTTCTCTGGCTTTGGCATCATGGCAGGGTAGACCTCCTACCTAGAATTAGCCTAACTAATTTTTCTTGAGAGATCATATTATTCATTGAGTGTTTGGCAGAATAAACCAGTGAGACTAGGACTTGTTCTTCCTGCCTTGGCAACTTATTATTTAATTTTTTTTTCTGGACATGGGGCTTGAACTCTGGGCCTGGGCGCTGTCCCTGAGCTCTTCAGCTCAAGGCGAGTACTCTACCACTTGAGCCATAGCACCACTTCCAGTTTTCTAGTGGTTGATTAGAGATGAGTCTCAGGGACTTTCCTGCCCCAGCTGGCTTTGAACTGCAGTCCTCAGATCTCAGCCTCCTGAGTAGCTAGGACTACATGCATGAGGCACTGGGCCTGGCTTGCACTTGGATTTATTTATTTGCTTATTTTGTGTTGGTTCTGGGGCTTGAACTCATGGACTTTGTGCTGTGCCTGAGCCTTGGTGCTCAAGGCTAGCACTCTACCATTTGAGTCACATCTCCATTTCTAGCCTTTTTTTCCTGAAAAATGTGGCTAATTGGAGATGAGAGTCTCATACCTTGCTGGTCTAGACAGCCTTTGAACTGAGACCTCAGATCTTAGCCTCTTGTAACTAGGATTACAGGCATGAGCCACAGCACCAGGCTTGTATTTATTTTTAAGACAGGGTCTATGGTGCTCAAGCTGATCTCAAATGGATCTCAGCTTCCCAAGAAGGTGGGAATATTGGCAACTACCAACATACCCAGCTTTTGCTGATGTGCTTATAATTTCAAATTTAGTAGTTCTTTGATGAGATAAAGCAAAATATCGAACATTAGATTGACCTATTGTACTTACTTGCTATAGTCTTTGATTATATCTTTGTTACTAATGAGAGGCATTCTTTGGACTTCTATAAAGATAATCATGTAAACTGTCAAGAAAGTTTTATTTGTACTTTCTCAATATCATTCTTTTTGACGTTTTCATTTTACTTATTTTTCAGGGAGCTCATAGTAGGGCTTTAACTCGGGGCCTGGATGCTGACCCCTAGCTTATTCACTCAAGGCTGACATTGTACCACTTGATCCACAGCTCCACTTTCAGTTTTTTTGTGGTTAATTGGAGATAATGGTGTCGTGGACTTTGTCCTGCCAGGGTGGGCCTTGAACCTTGGCCTTAAGGTGTGACCCACCAGTGCCAGCGGTATTATCCTTCTTGGATCCTTTATGCTACTTAAAAATTTGATCTGTTAAAAAAAAGTAGGTACAAGCTTCCACCTGCCCTTTCTTAGTGTAGTCAGAGAGGATGCACTGGACTCTTTGAAATGGATCTGTTGGACCAGCTCCTCGCAGATGAATTGCTATGCGCCCTCCGATGGTTATATCCGAGTATTGCAAGTGTTCCCAGGGACAGGCAGAAGAGATAGATAGCATATTGTTGACATAACGTGTGTGAGAAAACTGGGGCCTTTTCAGAATGTCTGGAGAGGGCTACTTTGTGCCAAAGCCTTTCTAACAATGTGCAGTCTCATGAGTGCGGCTGAGGCTCCATGCAGCAGTTGGGTAGTGAGAGAAACTGGACCCCATGCAAAGTTAGGTGATTTCAGAGCACGGCCAGTCTCCTCTCCTGATCTTGTGTGCAGACATTTCCAGACCCGGTGTGTGAGGATGTGAGTATGGAAGGGAAGCCTTGATGTGAGCAAAGATGGCAGGAACATTGTGAAGGCGTAGCGTCATGTCAAACCTTTTATGAAAACGTGTAGATCTCTATTACTATGAGTCTCACCCTCCCTCCCTGGTATGCCCTTGTGACGTTTCAGGAGTCTGTGACCTTCGATGATGTGTTTGTCAACTTCACCCTGGAGGAGTGGGCTCTGCTGGACGCAGCCCAGCAGCAGCTGTACAGAGACGTGATGGTGGAGACCTTCCGGAACCTGGCCTCCATACGTAAGGACCACTTCCTTCCCTGACCTGCTCACTCAGGGAGCGAGGCACTGTTGTTCTCCCGTGCTGCTCAGTCATGTGGAATGTGGGGTGAGAACATTTGGGTAAACCTGCCAGACATGCTCGTGTCATGCCATGAATGTAACTGGAATCTCGTGATTACTCTGTAAAGTCATCATCATTTGTAATGATGTTCTGGATCTATATTTTAGAAAAAGAACGGGAAGACCAGACTGTTGAAGAAGTGTGTAAAAGTCCCAAGAGATATCTAAGGTAATTTATACTTGTAAGAGAATGGAATGTTTCTTTACAAATCAAAACATGAGAAGAAATTTCTAAAACAGAAAACTATGCTGGTAAACACTGATTTCGTTTCAATATTTCCTCCAAAATACATTTAGGTTGAACAACCATAATCAGCATATCAAAAATCCAAAATGTTTTAACATTGGAAACATCTGGGCCTCCAGTTTCTTGCCACAAACAACGATTTCTGATGCTTTAAGGTAAGAAAAATGACGTTCAGGCTTTGTATATAAGGTGTATATGTAAAACAGAGATTTCGAGCTCTCTTCAAAATATCTCATATATATGCAAATATTTCAAAATTCAAATACTTTGAACTCCAACTGTTCATAAGGGAAATACTCAGCTGACTATTTAAATGTGAAATACTGTGCCCATGTTTACAAAATACTCTCCCTGGAAGCATATGAAGATACCTCGTGATAAGGCTGTATCTGCTTTTGCCATCCTGCGGAGCCTCTGGGCATTTGTATTCTAAAATTCTAATAGAACATCAAACCGGTAGTTCTCCTGCTAAATTATGACAGAATAATAGCTCAGTAATGCCTTCTCACTTATTTCCAGGGTTCAAGATTTATGGAGATTCTGTGGACATAAAGAAGCTCTTCAAAGTGGAGACATCTTCCACAGTACTCTAGATTCTGTTCTAAACATTAAAACCCCCGCTGGAGTGGAAGCAGGTGTCTTTGACATCTTCCTCAGGCATTCGTCCCTGAGTATGGCCTTTAGAACTTACTCTGACTCCAAACTCTATGAGTATCGGGAGTTTGAAGAGAAGCCGTGTAAATGTACTGCGTGTGGGAGAGCCTTCAGCGACCCCCAGTGCTTCCAGAACGCTGAGAGCACCAACACAGGAGTGAGAACCCACGAGTGTAAGCAGTGTGGGAATGTCTTCAGTCATCCCACTTCCCGTAGGATACACAGACGAACTCACACGGGAGAGAAACCTTACGTGTGTCAGCAGTGTGGGAAGGCTTTTAGTTCTTCCAGTTACATTAAAATCCATGAAAGGACGCACACTGGGGAGAAGCCTTACGTGTGTCAGCAGTGTGGGAAGGCCTTCAGCTATCCAGGTTATGTTAAGATACACGAAAGGACTCACACTGGAGAGAAGCCCCATGTCTGTAAGCAGTGTGGAAAAGCCTTCTTTACTTTGAGTGATGTTCGAAAGCACGAACGAACTCACAGTGGCGAGAAACCCTTTCTGTGTAAGGAATGCGGGAAAGCTTTCATTGATTCAAGTTCCTTGCACAAACATAAAATAACTCACACTGAAGAGAAGCCCTATGTATGTAGACAGTGTGGAAAAGCCTTCAGGTCCTGTGGTTACATGACCATACACGAGAGGACTCACACTGGAGAGAAACCTTACGTCTGTAATCAGTGTGGGAAAGCATTCGGGCAGTCCAGTCACTGTCTCATCCACGAGAGAACTCACACTGGAGAGAAGCCCTATGTGTGTAAGCAATGTGGGAAAGCCTTCTTTACTCTCAGTGGTCGTCGGAAACACGAACGAACTCACAATGAAGAGAAACCCTTCCTCTGTACTGAATGTGGAGAAGCCTTCAGTGATTCCAGTTCCTTACACACACATGAAATAACACACTGGAAAGAACCTCTTTCTCCATAAGCAATACAAGAAAGGTAGTTTGAGCAAACTCGGTGGAGAAAAGCCTCTATGTAAGGAATGTGGGAATACCTTTGATGATTCTGATTCTTTGCACAAATATAAAATGACGCACACTGGAAGGAAACTATGATTGCAAACAATGTTGATAAAAAAGAGCTTTTTGTTGGTGATGCTCAAAGACATTATGAACTCACGGTAGAGAAATCCCTTGTAGACAGCTACTAGCTATTCCACTTGTATGACAATATATAAAGGGAGTCACAGCAGGCAGAGACTGTATTCAAAATGTAGCCGTGCCTGAGGAGACACATCGTGGAGAAAATACCTACAAGCGTGAGCAATGTGAAAGTCTTCATTTCTCAAGTGACTTAAGACATGAACAAACCCACTGGGCAGAAATGCCTCTTGTGGTCTGATTTAGTGTGAAACGTCTTCCACTGACTTCATCCCCAGCGGGTGCTGCTATGTTAGGTGAGGGTGGTGGAGATTGACTGTTGAAGGTTTTGCCTCGCCTCGCCTCTGCTCCTCTCTTCTCTCCCTTTCCTCTGTGAGTCTGTAGCATCAGCCTCAGTCTCCAGCTCCGTAACATTCTGCCCCTTTAGGGTCCACAATCAATAATGCCAGACTGTAGCGGAAATCTGGACCTTTGTGCTAGGTGGTGGGATTTAGAATTTCAAGATTAGCATGAGCTAATCTTAGTTGGGAGTCCTTCTGGGGTGCATAAGAGGCCTCATCTAAAAAAAGTCAGACATGATAAATGAATAAATCCTTTTATTTATGTTGTTTGTGTCTTGTATTTTGTCAGAGCAACTGAGGAATTTAACTCTTACAAACCTATGTATGTAAACAATGGGGGATGAGAACATTCTAGCAACTTGAGGATGGAAAGCTAGTACAAATAGAGCATATGGTAGGTGGGCCTGTTGGGTATACAGATTTGAAAACACAGAATGGAGAGAATAGGGTAGCCCACATGTAAATTGGAAGCGGGGAAGGCGGCTCCGTGGTAGAGCGCTTGCCTTGCCTCGCATGAGGCCCTGGGTTTGATTCCTCAGCACCACATAAGCAGAAAAAGCTGGAAGTGGTGCTGTGGCTCAAGTGGTAGAGCGCTAGCCTTGAGCTGAAGAGCTGAGGGACAGCGCCCAGGCCCATACTGACCAAAAAAAAAAGTCGTGGATATTCTATGGGTAGGGAAATCATAGATACACAAATAATCCTGTGTCAATTTCTCCAGAGTATATAATCTGAAGGAAGTATTTTCAAAATTAATCTAGTAAAGATTTTTATCTTCTGGTTGCCAAGTGTCTTACAAAGAAATGAATGTAATAAGCTATTTTGAAATTATACCAACATGATACAATGAAACAAAAAAAAGGAAATTCTCAAGTTTTTATTTACTGAGAAGATAGACACTATGCCACCATAAACATAAACTAGACCAAATTTTCAAGTTTATGCTTTTGATGTGAAGACATTTATCTTGTGTGTACAACTAAGTGGGGTTTTGTTTGTTTGTTTGTTTGTTTGTTTGCCAGTCCTGGAGCTTGAACTCAGGGTCTGGGCACTGTCCCTGAGCCTCTCTGCTCAAGACTAGCACTCTACCACTTGAGCCACAGCGCCACTTCCAGCTTTTGCTGTTTATGTGGTGCAGTGGGATGGAACCCAGGGATTCATGATGCTAGGCAAGCACTCTGCCACAAGTCACATTCCCAGCCTGCAGTTTCCCTTTTTATGGGTCAGCTACCCACCTTCAACCATGGTACAGAAGTTAACGTTACCTACTGGGGACTGGGCTGTGTAGAAGAGCACTTGCCTGGCAATGCAAGGCCCTAAGTTCAGGCCTCAGCTCAAAAAAAAAAACAAAAAACAAGAACCCCTGACCACTTGCTCATGCCTATAATCCTAGATATTCAGGACGCTGCCATCTGAGGATCCCAATTTGAATCCGGCCCATCCCAGGCCATAAAGCAATATATGGAAAGGTAAACAGTGAAAAGGCCTAGTAAGAAATTTTTACTTTTTTGTTATTGTTAGGTGTGGGGCTTGAACTCAGGGCCTAGGCGCTGTCCCTGAGCACTTTTGCTCAAGTCTAACACTACTGCTTTGAACCACACTTCCACTTAGTGATTGTGTTGGTTAGTTGGAGATAATCTCACAGACTTTCTTGCCTGGGCTGCCTTTGTTTTTATTTTGTTTTTTGTTTTTTTTTGGGGGGGGTCCGGTCATGGGGCCTGAATGCTGTACCTGGGCACTTTCCCTCAGCACTTCAGCTCAAGGCTAGCGCTCTACCACTTGAGCCACAGCACCACTTTGGGCTTTTTTTCTTTTTGCTTATGTGGTGCTGAGGAATTGAACCCAGGGCCTCATGCATGCAAGGTAAGCGCTCTACCACTGAGCCACCTTCCCAGCCCTGGGCTGCCTTTGAATCATGATCTCAGATCTCAGCCTCCTGAGCAGGTAGGATTACAGATGTGAGCCACAAGTGCCCAGCTCAGTGTGGATTCTGTTAGGCTCTCAAGGCAGAGAGGAACAACCAAAGGCTTTCCCACATTGTTTCCAGGCAAATGGTTTCTCCCCACAGTGAGTTCTTTCATATACATGTAGGTAACTAAGAAAGGCTTTCCCACAATGCTTACACCTACAGGGCTTCTCTTCAGTGTGGATTCTTTCCAGTAGCAGGGTTATATTTATGATATGTTGTTTTAAGGCTTTATAAACCACACTCTCCTATAAACCTTTCACTCTCTTGTTAACCTTTCCCACATTTCATGTGCTCTTAAACACTTTCTTCACTCTTATACCTACATTTTTTTAAGGGGGGAACATCCCTTGAACTTGGCCTGGGCACTGTCTCTGAGCGATATCATTCAAGGCCAGAGCTCTACTACTTTGAACCACAGCCCCACTTCTGTTTTTCTGAGGACTAATTGGAGATTAAGAGTCACAGGGACTTTCCTGCCTGGGGTGGCTTCAAACCTCAATCCACAGATCTCAGCCTCTTGAGTAGCTAGCATGATGGGTGAGCCACTGGCGCCTGACTATAAATCTTAGTGTTTATGATTCTGTAAAACTTACTCACCAAGACCACAGCTTCACCTGGGCAACTTTAAAGGTCTCCCCTAAGTAAATTCTCAAATGCAGAAATAATTTCTGAGTTCAGCTAAATGCCTCTTTGAGGTCGGTCCCCGCTGCAAGTCAGTTATGTAAGACCTCTGCCAGCTCTGGTCCTTACCAGTTTCCCACCAACACAGATAAGCCCAACTGCCAACCTTGGAATAAGGAGCAAAAGTATCTGCACTTAAATTCTTGGGTAAATCAGATAAGGAAAACTACAATACACCTTAGATTATAAAACTAGCAAATAATCTTTGAGAATACAAAAGTTCCAACAAACTGTATTTTCCTATCAAAACACTGCTACCGAGGAGACTAATCCATTCTTTTTTGTTGTTGGTCATGGGGCTTGAACTCATGGCTTGGGCGCTGTCCCTCAGCTCTTCAGCTCAAGGCTGGCGTTCTACCACTTGAGCCATAGCACCACTTCTGGTTTTGTGGTGGTTTATTGGAGATCAGAGTCTCACGAGCTTTCCTGCCTGGGCTGGCTTTGAACTGTGATCCTCAGAACTTAGCCTCCTGAGTAGCTAGGATTACGGGTGTGAGCCACCAGCACCCAGCGACTAATCCATTCTTAAGTACAAGACTGAAAGGAGAGAGAAAATATAGCTGCATCACTCAAATTTTTAATTTATTCTAGAGGTGATGTACAGAGGGGTGACAATGACAAGTCATAACCAGTACATTTCCTTTTGTCCAGTGTCTTCTGTTCCCCATTCTCTCTGTCGCTCCCTCCTGTTTCCACCCATGAGTTTGTTTTGTTTTGTTTTGTTTTTTTGGGTCCGGTTGTGGGGCCTGAACTCTGGGCCTGGGCACTGTCCCTCAGCTCTTCAGCTCAAGGCTAGTGCTCTACCACTTGAGCCACAGCACCATTTCTGGCTTTTTTCTTTTTGCTTATGTGGTGCTGAGGAATCGAACCCAGGGCCTCAGGCATGCAAGGCAAGCGCTCTACCACTGAGGTACCTTCCCAGCCCTCCACCCATGAGTTGTATAGTTCTCTTTCATCCACGATCCAGTGAGCTCCACTGTTGGACTTTTTCACCCTTTTTCCCTCAATTTCTTGCCTCCCTCACCCTTCTGAAGATATATATACACACGTGAATGCACCATACATAAGGTAAAGAAGACAAAATCATCAAAAACTAAAAACTTGAACAAAAAAATCTTTTATTTCCATATCTTGGAGTGCATTTCAGTATGAATGGTACTTTATATGAATATGAAGACGCACTTAGGCATTGTTTCTTCCATAAGAGTATCCCCTCACTGTGTCTCACTGTGTCTGAGTAGAATCCTATATAATTTGTCATATCCCAGTGCATTTTGTTTTTGCAGGTCCTGGAGCTTGACCTCTGGACCTGGGCACTGAGCTTCTTTTGCACAAGGCTAGTACTCTACCACTTGAGCCGGAGCATCATTTCCAGCTTTTTCTGTTTGTGTGGTACTGAGGAATCAAACCCAGGGCTTCATGCTTGCTCGGCCAGCACTCTACCACTGAGCCACCTTCCCAGCCCATCTCATTGTCCTGAGACAGAGTGATCCTGGATCTCGTCAAACAGTCCAGAGTGACCCCTGAGGATGTTACTGCCGTGGTCTCCTGACTCCTGAGTTACCATGTCCAGCTTTCTGAATGTCGTATGCCATTGCTGGTGCTTGAACTCCGGGCCTGGGAGCTGCCCCTTAGCTTTCTCTTTCAAGGAGGGTGCTCTACCACTTGATTCACATCTCCATTTCTGACTTTTTGCTGGATATCTGGAGATCAGAATCTCATAGACTTTTCTTCATAGGCTGGCTTTGAACCAAGATCCTCAGGTCTCCAGCTTCCGGAGAAGCTAGGATTACTGAGCTACTTGGCGCCTGGCCCGTTTGCTTTCTCTCGATTCCTCCGTAGGATGTTCTCGCCATGTCTGCACTTGCTCCCTGCACTTGCTAATTAGATGTGTGTGTGTGTTTTATTGCCTTTGCTGAACCCAAGAGATAACCTTCGCCAGGAAGCCGAGTGGTCATACTCCCCAGCGTCCCCCAGTGTGCCAGCCTGGGGCAGGCCCCCCTCCTGACCCCCTGAGGCCCGGCCTGGCCTAGCTGAGCCTGAGGAAGAAGAGCCACGACAGCCCATAAATCACTGGAGGCCAAGCCTGGAGGAGGCGCTGCGCGCTCACCCGCCAAGGCAGTCAGGCCGGGACAGGTACCTCCACCCCCGCCTCCGTCCGCTCAGGCCCCCGGAGGGGCGGGGCTTCGTCTATCAGCCAATCAGCCGCGGGCGGGCGGTTCAGGGGGCGGGCCCGCTGCTCAGCGGCGGGAACTTCCTCCCGGACGCGGCCCTGTGGAGCGGCCGTCGGGTCTCCGCGCCACGAGTGCTCTGTGGTGGGGTGGTGGTTGTTTCGTTTTCCAAACTCGGCAGAAGCCGTTGGAAAGTCTCTGGGACCCCTCTGCCCACCCCCCAAAAATAACGGGGCCTCGGTGAGCGGCCCGGGCGGAAGGGCCCGACGCTCGTCCCCCGCGGCCGGGAGGGCGCACGGCCCGGTGGGAAGCCCGGGACCGCGGGACGCGGGACGGCCGCGGGCGCCGGCGGGGCCCGGGCGGAATCCCGGGGGCGAGACAGTCACTCGACGTGTGTGACGCGAGCGAGGTAACCGCGAGTCCCGAGAGCTGAGCGGGGCGGCGGCCGTGGGCAGCCCGGCCACCCCGTCCTGAGGGCGGGTGCTGCACGCACTCCCTCAGCTGTTCATCTCCGTGGTGGCGCTGGAGTGTGCACTCCGCCCTGGGCGTGCCCCTGAGCGGCTTTTGCTCCAGGCCAGCGCTCTTTGAGCCGAGCCACTCCTGGCTCTTTCTGTGTCTGTGGTGCTGAGGAATCAGCCCAGGCTTCCTGCGGCGCCCCGCCCCTGCCCCGCCCCTCCCAGGCCCCTCCCACTGCCCCTCCCCCTCCCAGGCCCCGCCCATTGCCCCGCCCCTTAGCAGCCCCCGCCCCGCCCCTTCGCAGCCCTGCCACTTAGCCTTATTGGTCTGATGCTCCACCACGTGAGCCACAGCTCCTTTTCCAACGCTGTTGTTTGTAGGCTTGAAGTCTCATAGGGTTTTCTACCCTGGCTGGCTTCCAACTGCGAATTCTCTCCATCCCAGCCTCCTGAGTAGCTAGGACTTGAAGCATGAGTCCCTAGTGGGGGTGCTACTTTTTGTTTTGTTTTTGTTGTTTCTGTTTTTGTTTTGGCAAAACCTGGGGATTTAGACCAGTGGTAAGTATTTCTTAAGTTAAAAGAGGCAGGTGCTGAGCGCCGGTGTCTCACGCCTATAAGCCTAGCTACTCAAGAGGCTGAGATCTGAGGATCCTGGTTCAAAGCCAGCCCAGGCAGGAAGGTCCCTGAGACTCTTACCTCCAATTAACCACCAGAAAACCAGAAGTGGCTCAAAGTGGTAGAGCGCTAGCCTTGAACAAGAGCTCAGAGCCTAAGCCCTGATGAGTTCATGTCCCATGACCCAAAAAAAAAAAAAAAAGAGGCAGGAAAGGAGGAGGGCAATACCTCTATTTGGGGGGGAGGGGACACAAGGGGCAGGTATTTCTTTGCTTTAGGCAGTTTCTCCACATTACCAAAGATTGTAGATGAAAGCTGTTTAATCCTTACTGTTGGGCAGGGTGATAGTGTTTTGGGGGGCTCAGGGTAAGTTTGCCAGAGTAGGAAAAATAACATTAGTATTTTCAAAAGTAACAGTGTTGAAGCCGGGCGCCGGTGGCTCATGCCTGTAATCCTAGCTACTCAGGAGGCTGAGATCTGAGGATCGTTGTTGAAAGCCAGCCTGGGCAGGAGAGACCATGAGACTCCTGTCTCCAATAAACTACTAGAAAACAGGAAATGGTGCTGTAGCTCAACTGGTAGAGCGCTCACCTTGAGCTGAAGAGCTGAGGGACAGCAGCACCCAGGCTCAGAGTTCAAGCCCCACAACCGGCAAAAAAAAAAAAAAAAAGTAACAATGTTGGATACCATGTAGCACCCATGTAGTTATTCATCTTCTTGATTGGATTACAAAGTAATCTATGCCAAGTATGAAAACCTGTGTAGTTTGAGTGTGAGAGGAAGCCTGCTTTTGAGTTTTGCCCAGTGGAAAATAAACATCTATTACTTATTTTGTACCATTACTGGGTGGATAAAAGCTGCTTTGTAAATGACAGATAAAAAATTCAATTCAAATTAAGGGGCTGGGAAGGTGGCTCAGTGGTACAGTGCTTGCCTTGCATGCATGAGGCCCTGGGTTCCATTTCTCAGCACCACATAAGCAGAAGTGGCACTGTGGCTCAAGTGGTAGAGCACTTGCCTTGAGCTGAAGAGCTGAGAGACAGCGCCCAGGCCTAGAGTTCAAACCCCACGACTGACCAAAAAAAAAATTCAAATTCAGTTGGGAATGTGGTTAGTAATCATCTGAGTTTTCATGGGTTCCTGTGTGTGACTTGTCTACACATGGAATGGTGTCATTCATTTGTTTTTGTCAATTTAGCATTAAACAGTACTTTTGTAAGATTATATCTTCCTCTTACTGACTGAGTCTAGCACTGGGCATTATTCATATATGGGTTTTGTGTTGGCCTAGGGGACAAGGTCTCATTCTGTAGCCTAGACTGGCCTCAGTCTCCAGACTTGGCTTAATGAGTATTGGGATTACAGATATCCATCACTATTCATGGTCTTTCGTGTCAGGAAAATTTGCTTAATGTACCCTCTCTGTGTTTAGGGTGTGTACATTACAGTATCTCAGCTACTCAGCTTTCATTGCCTTTTTTTTTTTTTTGGTCATGGGGCTTGAACTCAGGGCCCGAGTGCTGTCCCTGAGCTCTTTTGTTCTAACACTTTGAGTCAAAATACCACTTCTGGTTTTCTGGTGGTTAACTGGTTAACTGGACACCTGTCCGGGCTGGCTTGGAATTGTGATCCTCAGCCTCCTGAGTAGCTAGAATACCAGGTGTGAGCCACCACAGCCAGCCTTCAATTTTCTGTGCATGTGCCATGCCATCAAAGAGCCTATTCCTTGTCCATGATATATTTGCTATACTGCTACTGGTAGTGTCTTGAATACCATAGTTGGAGTAATTTTTGTGAAAGTTAGGAAAACTATTGTATTTTCTGAAGATTTTTAAATAGGTTTAAACATTTAATGCCTACAAAACTCCTGAAAATAGTTTTTATTTGTCAAGAGTGTGCTTTGGGGAAATACAGAATTTTTCTGATTGATGTGCTGGTATGACACCTTGGTAGCATTGAGCTGTTTGTTTGTTTGTTTGCCATTCCTGGAACTTGAACTTGGGGCCTCGGTGCTGTTGCTGAGCTGGTTTTTTGCTCAAAGCTAGCATTCTACCACTTGAGTCTCAGCGCCACTTCCAGCTTTTTCTGTGTATGTGGTACTGAGGAATCAAACCCAGGACTTCATGCATGGTAGTAAGCACTCTACCACTGAGTCACCTTCCCAGCCAACATTGAGCTGTTTCTAAAATCAATTCCCATCAGTCTTCATGCTTCATTCATCCTTGACATTTTTCAGTAAAAACTTTAAAGTAGCTGGGTACCAGTGGCTCCCAACAGAAGTCTACTCAGGAGGCTGAGATGTACAGATTAAAGTTTGAAGCCAGCCCATGGGATAAAATGTAAGAGACCATTTTTTTGTTGGACGTGGGGCTTGAACTCTGGGCCTGAGTGCTGTTCCTCAGCTCTTCAGCTCATGGCTAGTGCTCTACTCTTGAGCCACTGCGCCCCTTTCGGTTTTCTGGTGGTTTAATTGGAGATAAGAGTCTCATGGATGGGCTGGGAAGGTGGCTCAGTGGTAGAGTGCTTGCCTTGCATGCATGAGGCCCTGGGTTCAATTCCTCAGCACCACATAAGCAAAAAGAAAAAAAAAGCCAGAAGTGGCGCTGTGGCTCAAGTGGTAGAGCGCTAGCCTTGAGCTGAAGAGCTGAGGGACAGTGCCCAGGCCCAGAATTCAGGCCCCACGACCGGACCCCCCCCCCAAAAAAAAAAAAAAGAGTCTCATGGACTTTCCTGCCTGGGCTAGCTTTGAACCATGATCCTTAGATCTCAGCTTCCTTGTCGGGAGCCAAAAGTTGAGCCTCTCAACATGATAGGCTTGACTATCTCACTGGAACATCTTGAGGCTGAGTTTACAGAATCAGGATCTTTTCATCCTGCTCTAAGCAACCATCCTGCAGCTGCTAACGATCACCCTTTCCCCCTGCCCTAAGCAAACATCCTGCAGCTGCTATGGCCAATGAAAAAGCTTCCATAATGGCCAATAAAAAAAGCTTCCTTATTCCAAGCATATAAATACCCCTGTGTGAAAAATAAAAATTTACAGCTTGATCAGAATCCCTGTCTTGTCATTCTTTGTGTCTCTTGTCCCTTCATTCTTTCTCGCTTAGGTTCATCGCCCTCCTTGATGTCTTGTGGGTCGGGACAACTGGCGCCCAACGTGGGGCCTGAGCCTCTGACTAAGGAAGGAACGCCGTCCTCCGGGAAAACTTGGCCAAGTACAGTCCAAGATCGCGAGATCGCCTCGACAGACCCCACCGAGAGACAGATCCAGGAGGAGAGTGAGGACGATGCATGGTGAGTGACCCACCATGGGACAAGCAATGTCGTCACATGATCTATTTCCGTCAGGCCTCAAGGAGGCCCTCAAGACACGGGGAACTTGGGTTAAGAAAAAGGATTTAGAATTATTTTTCTCATACATAGAGGACTTGTGTCCTTGGTTCCCCCTTGAAGGAACCATAGATGCAAAAAGATGGCAAAGAGTAGGAGATTGTTTAAAAGATTAGTATGAAACCTTTGGTCCGGAAAAGGTTCCTGCTACCGCCTTTTCCTATTGGAATTTGATTAATGAAATTTTAAAATGTTCTCTATTTGATAGTGGAATTTTAAAACTTGTAAAAACAGGAGAGGAGGTTCTCCAACATGCCTCTCGGCCCCCCTCGGCTAAAATCTCTTGAAACTCCCTCTCAAAAGGTAGATGAACATATTTATCCTGTACCCCAGGCTGCCCGTTCCCCTCAGGATAATTTAAGTCCCCAGGACGAGGCTACCCTGGAAGAGGAGGCGGCCCAGTATCGTCAGCCTGATTGGCCCCCTTACTCAGTCACCCCTACCTCAGACTAAACCCTCTACCCCAAATATTCCACATCCCTCCTATGCGCCCCCTTCCTTTTGTGGCCCGGCCCTTAAGGGCCCACTGCCCCTCCAGATGTTTTTTCTCTCCCCACTTTACGTAACCTGGCCCCTTTACGTGAGTCCCTTCAACATAGGCAAGAACACCTTCAACTTTTAAAAGAACTGCGGTCCCTTGATTATGAACTCCGCACACTGGCCTTGACCGATACGCCAAAACCGCCTAATCAAATTAAGGTTAGATCAGGTCATCAATTAGTCCTCGCCTTTCCAGTAACTCGGAGCCAGACAGATAGGACCTCAGAGGGTGAGGAGGACGAATCAGAAGAGGAGGAAAAGGAGGATGAGGAACAGGATACTGGGGATGAAGAGGAACAACCCACCCAGGGAAAAGGCCAACAAGAGCATAAGAGGCTTAGCCTTTGGTTTGTTGAAAAACTTAAAAATGCACGTGCCCAATATGGCCTGACTGCCCCTTATACGTTAGCCTTGTTAGAAAACCAAAGTGCGTGCTGGCTCACCCCTAATGATTGGAAGTTCCTGGCCCGCGCCACCCTTAGTGGGGGTGATTTTGTTTTATGGAATGAGGACTTTAAGGAACGATGTAGAGAGACCGCGCAAAAAAATTGGCTAAAACATCTTCAAAAACCTGGACCTATACTAAACTTTTGGGTAATGCGCCCTTTGATACCAATGCTAAACAGGCGTGCTTTCCTGCCGGACTTTTGGCACAAATTCAAAATGCTGGCCTTTTTGCTTGGAAGCGTCTCCCTCAAAAGGGATCGGCTACTACTTCCCTGGCAAAAGTTAGACAGGGGCCAGAGGAACCCTACAGTGACTTTGTCTCGCGGCTTAACTTGGCCGGGGGAAAGGCTTCTGGAGCCGAGTGAAAGTGAAGGTGCCTTTGTTAAACATCTTGCCTTTGAAAATGCTAACCCAGCATGTCAAGATGTCCTCAGGCCACATAAAAACAAGGGTGACCTCTCTGAGTTCGTCAGGCTTTGTGTTGGAGTAGGGACTGCTCACGCTATGGGGCTCGCCATAGGTGCTGCCTTTACCAAGGCATTTCAAAGTTCAGCCCCTGGCTCGTGTACTTGATTTAATTGTAAACAACCTGGCCATTTTGCACGTGAATGTCCCATCGGCAAACAAAGCCAAAGGGCAGTGCCCTCCCAAGCTACAGGTAGACCACTCCCTGCCATTCTTTGTCCCAAATGTGGTAAGGGCCGTCATTGGGCCAACAAATGTTGATCCAAAACAAATGCCCTTGGGCAGCCCATTCTCTCTCGTGTTTCGGGAAACTGGCCCCGAATATCCCCAAGACAAGCCCAGGGGCGATAGGGTTTGTCCCCTCCCAAACTCCCCGTCCTACACAAGCCCCCCACCTCTCTCCACAATTGCCTCCCTCCAGCGGGCAACCCCAGGCAGTGCAGGACTGGACCTCTGTTCCGCCACCGACACAGTACTAGACTCTGTACAAGGACCTCAAATAATATCCACTGGGACCCTGGGACCCCCTCCGTCTCATATGTGTGCCCTTATTCTTGGAAGAGCCTCTGCTACCTTACAAGGTGTCCAAGTTTTTCCTGGTATTATTGATAATGATTATACAGGAGAAATAAAAATTTTGGCCACGGCCATTAATGGAATTGCAGTTTTTCCAGCTGGAACTAGGCTGCACAATTGGTACTGCTCCCATTAAATTCAGGGGATTCTTCCACTGCTCAGACCACACCGCGAGGAACTGCTTCTTTGGGGTCTTCTGATGCGTATTGGGTTCAGCCTATCACTCAAAAAAGACCCACCCTCACCCTGTGAATTGAAGGAAAGGAGTTTCAGGGAATTTTGGATACTGGTGCGGATGCCACAGTTATTTCCCAAAAATATTGGCCACCAAGTTGGCCCCTTACCTCGTCCCTAACTGACCTTAAAGGCATAGGGCAGTCAAAAAACCCTTTGGTCAGCTCCAGGGTTCTTAACTGGACTGACAAAGAGGGCAGTAGGGGAACTGTTACTCCTTTTGTTGTTCCTGACCTCCCTGTTAACCTATGGGGCCGGGATATCTTGACCCAGATGGAAGTTATTCTTGCTAGTCCCAATTCTGTGGTTACACATCAAATGCTCCGTATGGATTTTGTCCCTGGTACGGGTCTTGGAAAATCAGGACAAGGAACCGTTGAGCCCATCCAAGCTACCCAAAAAACAGATAAACATGGGCTTGGGTATTCGGATTTTTAGTATCGGACCCAAGGTGGCTGCCAGAACGCTTGATAAAACAGGTTAATGGCTTACTACAACCCAGGGGAAACCTTCCCCCTGAGGATGATTCCTTTCCTCTTACAGATGCAGCTAGAACTCTAGACATGGACCCTCCTGTTTGAAGTGTTTCTTTTAAAGGGGTTTTGTATATGGTAGCCTTGGCCCTCCAGCTACAAAAAATCTCATGACCACTCTTTTTGGTGTCCCCTGCGAATGCAAAGGGGGATTTATTCAACCACCGGTAGCTGGAGCCAAATGGTTGACTGTGGAAACAAAGTGCCTTACCTCCGCACAACAGTACAGACCAATAGGCTTGTAACTTTTATTATCTTTTTTTAAGAACTGGGGATTTTTTTTTGGGGGGGGGGGTCCAGTCATGGGGCCTGAACTCTGGGCCTGGGCGCTGTCCCCCAGCTCTTCAGCTCAAGGCTAGCGCTCTACCCCTTGAGCCACAGTGCCACTTCCGGCTTCTTTTTCTTTATGTGGTGCTGAGGAATCAAACCCAGAGCCTCATGCATGCAAGGCAAGCGCTCTACCACTGAGCCACCTTCCCAGCCCTTGTAACTTTTATTAAACAACAGATTGATCTCTTGGCTTCTAAGCCCATACAGGTTCATCACCATCGCCTTGATATGGCAGACAAAGGCATTGAGATCTAGAATTTACCCCAAGCTTTTAATTAGTGTTTTGCCATGAGCTTGTTCCAGTGGGAACCCCCCCTTTTTTTTCTTTCTTTTTTTTTTTTTTTTTTGTCGGTCGTGGGGCTTGAACTCTGGGCCTGGGCGCTGTCCCTCAGCTCTTCAGCTCAAGGCGAGCGCTCTACCACTTGAGCTACAGCGCCACTTCCGGTTTTCTGGTGGTTTATTGGAGATAGGAGTCTCACGGTCTCTCCTGCCCAGGCTGGCTTTGAACCGCGATCCTCAGATCTCAGCCTCCTGAGTAGCTAGGATTACAGGCGTGAGCCACCAGCGCCCGCCCCCCCCTTTTTTTTTTTTCTTATTTAGAAAATCCTTCTCTTTCTCCTTATTCATAACTCCTGACCATTCAATGGACAAGACCTATTGCGCCCTTGCCATAAGGGATAGGTTTGCCCCTCCTCCTATAGGCCCCTCCGCTTGGGGGAGGATGCACCTATGGGAGGAAGAAAAAATGCTCAAATCAAGGGTGCAGGTAAGACTGCAGGGGGATGGATCTGCGAGATCCCAAAACCCAAGACCCCTGAGTGGCAAGCTCTGGTGCATGACGGTTGGCATGCATACCCACAAGCCGTCTCCTCAAAAAACATGCCAAGGCCTGTAAAAATCCCCTCCCCCGAGTGAGGACGCTCACTCAGAGTGGAGAAAAACCCTGGGCCCTTAGAGGAACAGAGCCTCTGTCACCCCCTTAAAAAGAGCAGCCAACAATTGGTCAATTTTCCAAATAAGAAAGGGGGAGATGTCGGGAGCCAAAAGTTGAGTCTCTCAACATGATAGGCTTGACTATCTCACTGGAACATCTTGAAGCTGAGTTTACAGAATCCGATCTTTTCATCCTGCCCTAAGCAAACATCCTGCAGCTGCTAGACCATCCTTTCCCCCTGCCCTAAGCAAACATCCTGCAGCTGCTACGGCCAATGAAAAAGCTTCCTTAATGGCCAATGAAAAAGCTTCCTTATTCCAAGCATATAAATACCCCTGTGTGAAAAATAAAAATTTGCAGCTTGATCAGAATCCCTGGTCTTGCTGTCATTCTTTGTGTCTCTTGTCCCTTCATTCCTTCTTGCTTAGGTTCACTGCCCTTGTTGACGTCCTGCAGGTCGGGACACGTCCTGAGTAGCTAGGATTACAGGCGTGAGCTACTGGCACCCAGTGTGAGAGAATTTTATCTCCCAACTAGCCAGCAAGAGATAGAAGTAGAGGTGTGGCTCAAGTGATTTAGAGCATCAGCCTTGAATGAATTAAAAAAGAAAAACAGGAAGCCCTCAATTCAAGTGTCAATTCTGGCTCAAAACCAAAAAAAAAACAAATTATACTGTGTAGCCCGGCCTAATGAATTATCTTTCATGGATTTATGTAATATTTCACTTTGATCTGTGAGGAACCAGGAGGAAGCTGCCGACTGTTATGTTGGATAACAACTGTGTTCCCTGGATCCCAGAATGTATGCTGCATTCCCTCATTAACGAGCCCCGACGCGAATGCACCTGTCAGAGCAGCTCAATGGCGATTCCTCAGTGTTTTCAGTCTTTTTGGGAAGGCTCCTGCTCATGATTATGTGGGGCATATGGCAAGCATTCCGTGACAGAAATATGTATTGTTCCTGTGGACGCACTGTTGGGGATCCCTGAGCCCCTCCTCTCAGTCTGCCTGAGAGGTGAGGTCCATCTATAGCAGTTCCAAGATAGCCGGCGAGGTTAGCTTTTGTGCTCAAGAATTTGTTTTGTCTCAACACAAGTGAGGTTCACACTGGTGCCCGCTGGGTCATTCCTCCTCTGCTGTATGAGGGGATGTGAGTGTGGACAGAGAGCAAGAGAGCGGTGACCGCCACCTGGTATGATCATTTGTAGCATGTGGTGTCATGTCAGCATATTCTGAAATGCCTGTAGATCCCCAGGACTGCTGGTCTGCCCACTCGTCCTTGAAATGCCCTTGTGACATTTCAGGAGTCTGTGACCTTCAATGACATGTTTGTCAGCGTCACCCTTGAGGAGTGTTCTCTGCTGGACCCTGCCCGACAGAAGCTGTTCAGGAGCATGATGGGCGAGACCTTCCAGAACCTGGCCTCTGTTGGTAAGGATGACTTCATTGTCTTTTGTTCTGATTCAGAACAAGTGATTGTTGTGTATCAATGATGCTCTGTGGCTGGGTGCTGGTGGCTTACACCTGTAATGCTATCTACTCAGGAGGCTGAGATCTGAGGATCTTGGTTCAAAGCCAGCCCAGGCAAGAAAGTCTGTGAGACTTTTATCTCCAATGAACCACTAGAAAACCAGAAGTTGCGCTGTGGCTCAAGAGGTAAGAGTGTTCGCTTTGAGCTGAAGAGCTCAGGGACAGCGCCCAGGCCCAGAGTTCAAGCCCCACAACTGACAAAAAAAAAAAAAAAAAGATGCTCTGTGATTCGGGGTGTTTTTTTCAACTGAGACCTGTGCTTGAACTCAGCCTTTCTCTTTGACTCAGTCTGGTGCTCTACCACTTGAGCCCAACCCCCACTCCATGATTTGGAAATGGAAAGGGAATATTTGGATAAATACACCTGACATGATCATGTGATACCCACAAGCTTTACTAGAAGCTAATCCTCCATATACATTTTAGGAAATGAAAAGGAAACCCAGACCACTGGAAACAGAAGACCGAATCATTGACTATGTGTACAAAAATCCCCATAGAATTCTACCTAAGGTAATCAGAAGAGAGAGCACTATCAGTGAAGGATCAAAGTGTAAACCCATGCTAGTCATCTGGGCTGCCCGGCAGGTAGAGATTGGAGGAATGGGCTTGGAGGTCATTGTAGGCATCAGAATTTGTGACATTGTATCTAACCCCATGGCTGGTACTCACCTATCATCTCTGTCACAGAGGGAAAGAGAAACTAGAGGAGTTGGGTCAGGTTGGTCTGGACATAAAAGTGAGACCCTGCCTTGAAAATAAGCAACATAAAAAAGAACTGGCGAGGGGCTGGGAAGGTGGCTCAGTGGTAGAGTGCTTGCCTTGCTGCATGAGGCCCTGGGTTCGATTCCTCAGCACCACATAAGCAGAAAGAAAAAAGCCAGAAGTGGTGCTGTGGCTCAGGTGGTAGAGCACTAGCCTTGAGCTGAAGAGCTGAGGGACAGCGCCCAGGCCCAGAGTTCAGGCCCCACGACCGGACCAAAAAAAAAAACAAAAACTGGTGGAGGCTGGGAATGTGACTCAGTGGTAGAGTGCTTGCCTGCATGCATGAAACCCTGGGTTTGATTCCTCAGTACCACATACACAGAAAAAGCTGGAAGTGCCACTGTGGTTCAAAGTGGCAGAGTGGTAGCCTTGAGCAAAAGAAGCTCAGGGACAGTGCCCAGGCCCTCAGTTCAAGGCCCAAGACTGGCAAAAAATAAATAAATAAAAAGTGGAATATTGCTACTTTCCCCAACAATTCCCACCTACCCCCCCCCAAAAAAAAAGTAAAATTGAAAAAGTAGGAAGATTCCTAATAAACTGAAGCTTACTTTGATTTAATGACTGAAGGGGTTTTGTTGTTGCTTTTTCCAAATATTCATTCAGGTTGAGCATTCTTAATAGAAAATCCAGAATCGGACATATTCTGGTGCTGGAAACATGTGGAGCACCCACATCATGTTGCTGGTGGAGATCTGTGATGATTCCAGGTATGGAAAATTTACTCCATGCACAAAACTTGTAAAAATGTTTGAAATTCCATTTAGGCTTCAGATATAGCCTGTACATAAACAAAAATGAATTGTTTGGATCAGGATCTCTCTCTCTCTCTCTCTTTTTTTTTTTTTTTTTTTTAATCAATCATGTGGCTTGACCTCGGGTTCTGGACACTGTCCCTGAGGTCTTTTGCTCAAGGCTAGTCCTCTACCACTTCGAGCACAGTACCACTCCCAGTTTTCTGGTGGTTACCTAGAGGTAGAGTCTCACTGACATTGCTGCCTGGGCTGGCTTTGATCCTCAGTCCTCAGATCTCAGCCTCCGGAGTAGCTAGGATGGCAGGTGTCAGCCACCTCGATAGACTTCATTTTCAAGAGACTTCATTATTGTCTGTAAAACATTTCAAAATCCAGCTGGCTCTGATTGTGATCACTTTCCATAGACATTGGTCAAGTTGGATTTAATGTAAACTAGCTTTTCAGTGTTCATACTATGCTTTCCAGGGAAATAGAATTAAGATATACTGTATTATTTCCACTATTCATTCATGTTCAAAAATTCTAATAGAGTAAGGAGCTGAAGACTCAGGCCGGTAATCCTAGCTACTTAGAAGGTTGAGATTTGAGGATTGTAGTTCAAAGTCAGCCCAGGCAGAAAAGTCTCCATGAGACTCTTACTTCCAGTTAACCACCAAAAAAGCCAGAAGAGCTTGAAACATTCTTGACACAGTTGAGCTTTAAAAAAAAAAAAGTCAGGGTCCGGGCTGGGAAGGTGGCTCGGTGATAAGAGTGCTTGCCTTGCATGCATGAGGCCCTGGGTTCGATTCCTTAGCACCACATAAGCAGAAAAAGCTGGAAGTGGCGCTTTGGCTCAAGTGGTAGGGCGCTAGCCTTTAGCTGAAGAGCTGAGGGACAGCGCTCAGGCCCAGAGTTCAGGCCCCATGACCAACCAAAAAAAAAAAAGTGTCAGGGTCAGCTGGGCGATGCTGGCTCATGCCTGTAATCCTAGCTACTCAGGAGGCTGAGATCTGAGGGTTGTGGATCAAAGTCAGCCCAGGCAGGAAAAGCCGTGAAACTCTTACGTCCAATAAACCACCAGAAACCCAGAAGTGGCACTGTGGCTCAAGTGGTAAGAGTGCTAGCCTTGAGCTGAAGAGCTGAAGGACAGCACCCAAGCCCAGAGTTCAAGCCCCATAAGCGACCAAAAAAAAAGAAAAGAAAGAAAGAGAAAGAAAGAAAGAAAGAAAAAGAAAGTCGGGGGGCTGGGAAGGTGGCTCAGTGGTAGAGAGCTTGCATTGCATGCCTGAGGCCCTGAGTTCAATTCCTCAGCACCACTTAAGCAAAAAGAAAAAAGCCGGAAGTGGCGCTGTGGCTCAAGTGGTAGAGCACTAACCTTGAGCTGAAGAGCTGAGGGACAGCGCCCAGGCCCAGAGTTCAGGCCCCACGACCGGATCCAAAAAAAAAAGAAAGAAAGTCGGGGTCAGTACCTAGCGGTGGTGAGTTCAAGCCCCAGCACAAAAACACAATTGTAACAGAACATCAGGCCAGTTCTGACTAATTCATTTGAAATTAGGAATTTACTGATGTCTTTCCTCATGCAAGTTTTACAGTCTCTATGAGCATCGAGAAGTACAATGTGGAGACACCTTCAGTCCTATTCCAGAACATACTATGAACAAGGAAACTTCCAGGAGATTGGAAGCAAGTGAAAGTCGTATGCCATCCTACATATGTCCATTAAAACATGTGCTTTCGTCAACTCATCTGAGTACCAGAAATATAGATGGAAGCCACGTGCATTTGAGGAATATGGAAAACCAATGCCTTCAGGCATATGACAGGACAGACCTTGGAAAGAGTCCATAACTATAAGCGGGGGAGAAATGCTTTGGGTTGTTCCAGTTCTGCTCAGCTACATGAACAAACTCAGAATGGAGACAAACCCTACATGTGCAAGCAATGTGGGAAAACTTGTTGTTTTCTTTATTTTCAAGAACATGAGAGAATTCACTCTGGAGAGAAACCCTTTGTATGTAAGCAGTGTGGGAAAGCCTTTAGCTCTTCTGGTTATGTTAAAGTTCACGAAAGGACTCACTCTGGGGAGAGACCCTATGTGTGTAAGCAGTGTGGAAAACCCTTTAGGGAATAAAGCCATTGCCTCATCCACGAAAGAACTCACACTGGCCAGAAACCCTGTGTGTGTAAGCAGTGTGGAAAGTCCTTTTCCTTGAGTGATGTTAGCAGACATGAAAGAATTCACAGTGGAGAGAAACCCTTTTTATGTAAAGAATGTGGGAAAGCCTGCTCTTCCTTGAGTAACATTCAGAAACATGAACACACCCACAGTGGAGAGAGACCCTTCAGATGCGGGCAGCGTGGGAAAGCCTCCTCTATGTAGAGCAACGCTCCAAGACACCACCGCACACACAGCATGGAGAAACCCTACGTGGGTAACAAATGTGGCAGAGCCTTCACTGACTCCATCATAAAATAACTCAGTGTGAAAAAGCCTTCTGCTGGGTGATTTTCAAAGACATTTAAGGACTTAATGGAAAGGAACCTTTTATGTGTAAATATTATGGGAAAGCCTTCAGTTGTTCGAGTTACATTAAAATACACCAAAGGGGGCTGGGAAGGTGGCTCAGTGGTAGAGCCCTTGCCTTGCATGCCTGAGGCCCTGGGTTCGATTCCTCAGCACCACATAAGCAAAAAGAAAAAAGCCAGAAGTGGTGCTGTGGCTCAAGAGGCAGAGCGCTAGCCTTGAGCTGAAGAGCTGAGGGACAGCGCCCAGGCCCAGAGTTCAGGCCCCATGACTGGACCCCCCAAAAAAAAAATACACCGAAGAACTCACACCGGAGAGAAAACCTACATGTGTCCACAGTGTGGCAAAGCCTTTTCTTTAAGCAATGTTCAGACACACACACACAGAAACTCACAGTGAGAGAAAGCCTGTGTGTGCAAGGAATGTGGACAAGTATTCCTTTCATTGAGTGCGTGAAGCACACTCGAATTGTTTGGTCTGGTATGGAATGACCTCCACACTGGCGGTTGTGACTTAGGGACATTGTGGAAACTTTACAAGATGGAGCATAGCTAGTAGAAATAATTTGAGGACATAACTCTCTTGTTTGGCCTGGCCCCGTGGTCTTGCACTCTGCTTCCTACTCATCACAAATCCTGACCTCAGCCGCAGATTCCAACAGCCATCGTGTTCTGGCTCTCCGAGGGACGGGGGTCTCTGCTACAGGGAGCCTCTCAGCTGCCTCATGACGTCCTGTCCAAACACAAACAAACATGGTAAATAAACTAGTCCTCGGGCTGGGAAGGTGGCTCAGTGGTAGAGCACTTGCCTTGCATGCCTGAGGCCCTGGGTTACACCACATAAACAAAAAGAAAAAAGCCGGAAGTGGCGCTGTGGCTCAAGTGGTAGAGCGCTAGCCTTGAGCTGAAGAGCTGAGGGACAGCGCCCAGGCCCAGAGTTCAGGCCCCACGACCGGACCCAAAAATAAAGAAATAAAAATAAAGAAATAAATTAGCCCTCCATTTAAGTTTTGTTCATTGATTTTTTTTCTCTTCTTTTGGCTTGTACCTGGTCTTTTTCACTCACGTGGCTTTCTACTACTTGTGCCATACCTCCGTTTCCAGGTAGTGGTGGTGGTGTTTTTTCTGGCTAATTGGAGATAAGAGTCACTTATTTCCTGGGCTGGCTTTGAACTGTGATCCTCAGATCTCAATGTCCTGAGTAGCTACAACTACAGGCATGAACCAACAGTGCCTGGCTCATTTAAGTTGTTCATGTCAAATATTTGCCTTAGGAACTGAGTTAAGCAATGAACACACCTTATGTATTGAAGGTGAGAAAACATTAATCAATGTGGTCCTGTTTTCATGCACTGGAGATGATTGTGTTCCAGGAAGAAGGTAGGAATGGGAAAAGGCTGGGATGGTTGGCTCTGGTCAAGATGCATTGGACACATAAATTGACATGTTAAGTTGAAATCCTCTTGTACAGTTATCTTGATTATATTATATAATATATGCAGTATATAGTGCATATATACTATATAATACATACTAAAAAATATATATTAAATTTCTTGTCGGTCGTGGGGCTTGAACTCTGGGCCTGGGTGCTGTCCCTCAGCTCTTCAGCTCAAGACTAGCACTCCACCACTTGAGCCACAGCGCCACTTCTGGTTTTCTGGTGGTTTATTGGAGGTAAGAGTCTCATGGACATTCCTGCCTGGGCTGGCTTTGAACCACCATCAAGTGTGGGAAGACCCTATGAACTTTTAAGCTATCATGAGAACAAAGCGTGGTGAGTGCATGAGCATGCATCATCCATCTCAGGCTGGGACATGGATGTGACAAACAGCATGGGGAAAACCTCCTGGGAAAGCGATGGGTGGGCTCTCCAGCGCCCCATGGGAGAGCGCTCACTGGCCCAAACCCCACCGGTGTGAAAAGCACAAGGAAGTTGTCAAATGTAAGAGAATCATGTGAAAATTACAAAGTAGAATTTTATGTGAGTGTGTGTGCATGCATGTGCGTGCGTACCAGTACTGGGGCTGGAGCTCAGGGCTGGCACTCTACCACTTGAACCACAGCAACACTTTTTTTATTGCCGGTTGTGGGGCTTGAACTCTGGGCCTGGGTGCTGTCCCTGAGTACTTCATCTCAAGGCGAGCACTCTACCACTTGAGCCACAGTGCCACTTGCACCTTTTTCTGCTTATGTGGTGCTGAGGAATCGAACCCAGGGCTTCATGCATGTTAGGCAAGGGCTCTACCACTGAGCCACCTTCCCAGCCCCACAGCTACACTTCTAACCTTTTGGTGGTTAATTGGAGATAAGAGTCTCATGGATTTTCTTGCCTGGCCTGGCTTGGAACTGAGATCCCCAGATGTCACTTTCCTGAGGAGTTAGGATTACATGTGTGAACCAATGGCTCCTCCCCCCCCTTTAACACACACACAAACACACATGCGCACACATGTGCCTGCATATATTTGCTTTTAAGGCCCCCAAGTTCTGAGTGCTCTTTGTCATTTGCATCCTGAGCTCCAAAACACTTATCAGCTCTCCAAGGATAGAGGTAGGGGGTGAGATGAGATATGTGGATGTGGTCAGCAAGAGGAGAAGGGGAAGGGGCAGCCCCAATGGCGAACACGGCTGCTTGTGACACAAAGAAGCTGTACATTTATCTTTGTTGGCTTTTCTACCCTATTGGGAATGAACATAGCACTCAATACTTGGGGACCTTAAAACATGCGCCCTCCCCCCACACCATGGGCTGGGAAGGTGGCTCAGTGGTAGAGCGCTTGCCTTGCATGCATGAGGCCCTGGGTTCGATTCCTCAGCACCACATAAGCAGAAAAAGCCAGAAGTGGCGCTGTGGCTCAAGTGGTACAGTGCTAGCCTTGAGCTGAAGAGCTGAGGGACAGCGCCCAGGCCCAGAGTTCAGGGCCAATGACCACCACCACCAACAAAATGCCCCCAAATTCTGAGTGCTCTATCTTGTCATTTGCATCCTGAGCTCCAAAACACTTGTTAGCTTTAAAAAATTCAGGGGGAAAAGTCAGACCTGTGCTCTGGACAGCGAGCGTGGAGGGCAGCCCTCAGTGCCGGCACGAGCACAGGAGCGCTGCTGCCGTGAGGAGGCCTGCCTTCATCCTCGTTGGCTTGTCTGTCCCTGTTTTTTTTCTTTGTGGTCCCGTCGTGGGGCCTGAACTCTGGGCCTGGGCGCTGTCCCTCAGCTCTTCAGCTCAAGGCTAGTGCTCTACCACTTGAGCCACAGCACCATTTCTGGCTTTTTTCTTTTTGCTTATGTGGTGCTGAGGAATTGAACCCAGGGCCTCAGGCATGCAAGGCAAGCGCTCTACCACTGAGCCACCTTCCCAGCCCTTGTTTGTCCTTTTGTGAATAAGTAGAGCACTCAAAACTTGGTGGCCTTAGTTCTATGTGTATGTGTGTGTGTGTGTGTGTGTGTGTGTGTGTGTGTGTGTGTGTGTTTGTGTATTTATTTATTAGTTTTTTTTGTTTGTTTGTTTGACTTGGGTCTTAAACTCTGGGCTTGGGCGCTGTCCCTGCACTCTTCAGCTCAAGGAAAGCATTCTACCATTTGAGCCACAGTGCTACCTCCAGTTTTCTTTTTTTTTTTTTTTTTTTGGGGGGGGTCTGGTCATGGGGCCTGAACTCTGGGCCTGGGTGCTGTCCCTCAGCTCTTCAGCTCAAGGCTAGTGCTCTACCACTTGAGCCACAGTGCTACTTCTGGCTTTTTTCTTTTTGCTTATGTGGTGCTGAGGAATTGAACCCAGGGCCTCATGCATGCAAGGCAAGCGCTCTACCACTGAGCCACCTTCCCAGCCCCTACCTCCAGTTTTCTGGTGGTTAATTGGACATAAAAGTCTCACAGAGCCAGTCGGTAGCTCACAACTGTAATCCTAGGAGGCTGAGATCTGAGGATCATGGTTCAAAACCAGCCCTGGCAAAAAAGTCCTGATGGTGAGACTATTAACTCCAATAAACTACTAGAAAATCAGAAGTGGAGCTGTGGCTCAAGTGGTAGAGCCTTGAGTTGAAAAGCTCAGGGATAGTGCCCAGGCCCAGAGATCAGGCCCCATGACCGACAAAAAAAAACTGTCAAAATAATTTTAGAAGCCATCTTGCAACTTGAATGATATATTTCAAAAGTTTTATGTAACATTCTTTTTTACTTTGTAGTTTCCCATCTTTTGAGGGTATCAAGGTATTTTGAAATGATAGCAACTTAACAGTATCCTATATATAAGAATGGAACCAAAGCCGGGTGCCAGTGGCTCATGCCTGTAATCCTAGCTACTCAGGAGGTTGAGCTCTGAGGATTGCAGTTCAAAGCCAGCCCGGGCAGGAAATTCCATGAAACTCTTATCTCCAAGAAGCCATCAGGAAACCAGAAGTGGCACTGTAGCTCAAGTGGTAGAGCTCAGGTAGAGCGCTAGCCTTGAGCTGAAGAGCTGAGGGACAGTGCTCAGGCCCAGTGTTCAAGCCCCACAACCAACCAAAAAAAAAAAAAAAGAACCAAACCAGGAGAGATCTCGACTTCTCAAGAGGCATCAATCAGGGTCAGCTGGGACTCCATCTCAGCAAAACAGTCTAGGCCTGATGGCACATCCCTGGCATGTCAGGTAGATGAGATGAGAGGAGGATTGCTGCCCTAGGCTGGCTCTGGATCAGAACCTGAAGTTAAAAGCACTACAGGGTGTGGCTCAGGTGATTATTATATAGAGTGCCTGTCCAGCATTTTGAAAAGCGTTCAAAGGAAATATAAGAAAAGAGTTTCAGCCAGGCCCTGGTGGCTTCTGCCTGTCATCCTAGTTACTCAGGAGGCTGAGATCTGAGGATTGTGACTCAAAGCCAGCTGGGGAAGGAAAGTCTGTGAGCCTCTTATTTCCAGTGATCCACCAGAAACCTGGAAGTGGCCCTGTGGCTCAAGTGGTAGAGCTTTTGCCTTGAACTGAAGAGCTGAGGGACAGCACCCAGGCCTTGAGTTCAAGCCTCATGATGACCAAAAAAAAAAAAAAAGAGTTTTATGTATTTTCATTTACTAAGACATATCCCAATATGCCATCATGATCATACACTAGATCAGGTTTGTTTTCCCGAAAAGAGATCTGAGGATCACAGTTCAAAGCCAGCCTGGGCAGGAAAAGTCTGTGAGACTCATCTCCCAGAAAACAGTAGTGGAGCTGTGGCTCAAAGTGCTGTAGAAGTGCTAGCCTTGAGCAAAAAGAGCTCAGCTCAGGGACAGCACCCAGGCCCCAAGTTCAAGCCCCACAAGTAACCTCCCCCCCAAAACACACAGCAGCATAAACATACAGTAGCATAAAGTAAACATTCTAAAAGGAACAAACAGGAAAATGACAAAGGATTATACTGCAGATTACTGAAAGTCTGTAAGGGAAACACTAAATCTTGTTGCTTTTTTCCCCAGTATCCAGGACACGTGGTGGTCAGTGTGACCTTGGGAAGCCCACCCCTATGACCTTACTCCTTCCACACAGCCTTTCTCTTGCATTGACTCTGCTCGCTGCCATTGGTTTTTCTGGGTCACCAATTCCTGACGCCTTTATTACTCCTTAGGCCTCACAGGCTCATGGGGTCTTTTTGCTTTGTTTTTGTTCTTTGTGTGCGGCTCCCGGGGCTTGGGCTCAGGAGCTGGTGGGCATTGTCCCGTAGCTTTCTTCATTCAAAGCTGGCGCTCTCCCACTTGAGCCATACCCTCACTTATCACATTTTGGTGGTTAATTGAAGGTAAGAGTCTCATGAACTTTCCTGCCTGAGCAGGCTTCCAACAGATCTCAGATCTCCACCTCCTTACTAGCTCGCTTGAATTCAGGGTCTGGGTGCTGTCCCTGAGCTTTTTGCTTAAGGATAGTTCTCTACCACTTTGAGCCACAGTGCCTCTTCTGGTTTTCTGGTGGTTAATTGTAGATAAGAGTCTCACGGTGACTTTTCAGTTCAGGCTGGCTTTGAACCGGGATCCTCAGATCTCAGCCTGCTAAGGCCCTGTGTCCGATTCCTCAGCACCACGTAAGCCGAAAAACATGGAAGTGGCACTATGGCTCAATTGGTAGGTGCTAGCCTTGAGCCGAAGAGCTGAGGGACAGCACCCAGGCCCAGAGTTCAGGACTCACAACTGACAAAAAAGAAAAAAGAAAAAAAAAACATTCTTACCTATTTTGATGAAATTTGAGTTAATCTTTATAAAATAATTTAAGGGCTGAGAACGTGGCTTCATGGTAGAGTGCCTGACTAGCATGCATGAAGCCCTGAGTTCCATTTCTCAGTACCACATACACAGAAAAGGCTGGAAATGGTGCTGTGGCTCAAGTGGTAGCGCACTAGCCTTGAGCAAAAGAAGCTCAGGGACAGTCCCAGGCCCTGAGTTCAAAACTCAGAACTGGCAAGAAAAAAACATTAAGTTGATATATAAGATATTAACATGTTAAAAGTTTAAAAGAAACCAGGGCCATGCACCAGTGGTGCACACCTGTAATCTTAGCTACTCAGTAGTTTAAGATCTGAGGATCAGGGGCTGGGAAGGTAGCTCAGTGGAAGAGCACTTGCCTTGCATGCATGAGGCCCTGGGTTCGATTCCTCAGCACCACATAAGCAGGAAAAAAAAGCTGGAAGTGGCGCTGTGGCTCAAGTGGTAGAGTGCTAGCCTTGAGCTGAAGAGCTGAGGGACAGCGCCCAGGCCCAGAGTTCAGGCCCACGACCAGACCCCCCCCCCCAAAAAAAAATAGATCTTGAGGATCACGGTTCAAAGCCAGCCTGGGCAGGAAAGTCCGTGTGACTCATCTCAAACCACTAGAAAACCAGAAGTGGCACTGTGGCTCAAGTGGTAAAGCACTAGCCTTGAGCTGAAGAGCTGAGGGACAGCACCCAGGCTCAGAGTTCAAGCCCCACGTCTGACAAAAAAACAAACAGGCACTGGTAGCTCGCGCTTGTAATCATAGCTACTCTGGAAGCCAACCGGGGCAGGAGTATCTATGAGACTTTTAAAAGTGGATTTTGGAGGCATGGCTCAGTTGGTAGAGTGCCAGTCAAGGAGCAAAATAAGTCTAGGGGTGTGTATGTGGGGGGTGGGGGGGGCGGGTATTTAACAGGTAACACAATTTATTGTTGTGCTTTGTTTTGTGACATGCGTTAGACTGAAAAAGTCCCAAAAAGATGGGAGAGGAACTAGTCCACAGCATAGGTTTTTTCCCACCAAATCTCCAGCGGTATTCTATAGCAAAGAGCTAGATTCCTTCTGCTAACAGAGTTGAGACCTTTCATGGTGGATCTGTGGGAAAGTACTGTGTCGGGGTGGTGGTGCGGAAAGTCTGTGGTTGGATGAGGTAACATTTTGCTGCTGGGTCTGAAGCCGCATCTCTGAGCATCTTCTGAGCCGTGCAAGGTGCCATGAACTGATAAGGCTCAAAGGTTAGGGTGGTGGGGGATATCTTAAGGAGGTGAAAACTGGCCACTGAGCAACTCTAACCACAGTCTCGGGGTCATCCGAAATTGCCTGTTTGTCCCAAGCTGGAAGTCACAACTATTCAGCTTGAGCCCCATGAGTAGCTAAGACATAGCCACACACCCAGGAACAAGCCTAGAACTGGAGGGCTGAGATCTGAAGCTTGCAGTTTGAAGCCAGCCCCGGGGGAGGAGGGCAAGAGGTGGGGAGGCTTTGAGCCTTTTATCTCCAGTTAACCAGCAAAAAGCCAGAAGAGGAGCTGTGGCTCAAGTAGTAGAGCACCAGCCTTGAGCAAAAAAGCCAAGCAAGAATGTGAGGCCCTGAGTTCAAGCCCCTAGACTAGTACCAAAAAAAAAAAAAAAAAGAGAGAGGGCTGGGAAGGGGGCTCAGTGGTAGAGCGCTCGCCTTGCATGCATGAGGCCCTTGGGTTCAATTCCTCAGCACCACATAAGCAGAAAAGGCCAGAAGTGGCGCTGTGGCTCGGGAGGTAGAGCGCTCGCCTTGAGCTGAAGAGCTGAGGGACAGCGCCCAGGCCCAGAGCTCAGGCCCCACGACCGACAAAAAAAAAAAAAAAAAAGAATGGTTGTAAACCTACTAAAGAAACCAGGCACAGGTGGCTCATACCTGTCATTCTAGTTCCTTAAGAGGCAGAGATCTGATGATCTCAGTTCGAAGCCAGCCCAGGCAGAACTTGTTTTCACAGCCGTGCCTTAGTTCTGTCTCTAATCTCACCAGATACAGCTTGTCTGCCCAGGCAGGATTGAAATGCCATCACTGAATTTATCCTTCGAGGCTTCAACGGCAGCTCCTGCAGCTCCCTTGCGCCTTCCCCGTTGATGTACCTGCTCAAAGTGCCAATAAGGCTCTTATCACAGCTTCTGTTTGAGGCCAGCGCCAACTACATCCCTGTGAGCCTCTTCCTCCCGGCTCTCCAGCTCCACATCCTGTCACTATGGTTACCACCCTTTGCATTCCGGACAACCTGCTCTCCACCTTCTGTTACATCACCTTTGTGCCCTGAAACACCTACCACACTTACTTCTATTTCCCTTCTAGTCCCTTCACCAACTCACAAGGAAGCCAGGACGCTGACCCCTCCCCCAGCACACCCGTGGCTGCAAAGGACCCCATTCTTACCATGCCACCAGCCGTCCTCACCTCTGCCCTCCACCAAGGGCCCAGCAATTCCAATGCATTCGGACACAACTTGGGAGTTTGTGTCCCATTCCACACGTTCAGTGCTGCCATCAGATGCCAAAGAATTAGGCACGCAGGGTGCCCAACTTAGCACCCTTGGCAAGTTCCCACAGAGTCCCTTCCTGTCATGTTCGCTAAGGTGGTAAATGGACTCGCATGACTCAGGAAAAGACTTTCCTTAGGGGCTGGAAAGGTGGCTCAGTGGTAGAGCGCTTGCCTCCCATGCATGAGGCCCAGGGTTCAATTCCTCAGCACCACATAAGCAGAAAAAGCCTGAAGTGGTAGGGTACTAGCCTTGAGCTGAAGAGCTGAGAGACCACTCAGGCCCAGCGTCCAGGCCCCATGACTGACCAAAAAAAAAAAAAGGTTTTCCTTAGTCTGAGTGTATGAGAATAGACAGACTCAGGCCGGGCACCGGTAGCTCGCAGCAGTGATTGTAGCTGGGCAGAAGATATCTGTGAGACTATTTTTTTGCCAGTCATGGGGCTTGAACTCAGTGCCTGGGTGCTGTCCTTGAGCTTCTTTTGCTCAAGGCTAGCACTCTACCACTTGAGCCACAGCACTACTTCAGGCTTTTTCTGTGTATGTGGTGCTGAGGAATTGAACCCAGAGCTTCATGCATGCTAGGCAAGCATTCTACCACAAAGACACATTCCTAGCGAAGTGAATCACCTGAAAAACTGAAGTGGTGCTGTGACTCAGTAGTAAAGTGCTAGCCTTAAACAAAGGAAGCCCTATAACTGACAATAAAAAAATAAGCCAGGTGCTGGTGGCTCATGCCTGTAGTCCTAGGTAATCAGGAGTTTGAGATCTGAGGGTCGCAGTTCAAAGCCAGCCCAGGCAGGAAATTCTGTGAGACTCTTCTCCACAGTTAATCACCAGAAAACAAGAAAACGCACCATCGCACCATCATTAAGTGGTAGAGCGCTAGCCTTGAGCTGAAGAGCTGAGACAGCGCCCAGGCCCAGAGTTCAAGCCCCACAACTGACCAAAAAAGAAGTTTAAGAACTGGATGCCTGTGGCTCACACTTGCAATCCTAGCTACTCAGGAGGCTGGGATCTGAGAATCATGGTTCAGAGCCAGTGCCGGCAGGAAGGTTCATGAGGCTTTTCAATTTGCCACCAAAAAGTCAGAAGTAAAGCTGTGGCTCAAGTGGTAGAGGCTAATCTTGAGCAAAAAGAGTAGAGTAACCTTATGTACAAGGCCCTGAGTTCAAACACCAGTACTGGGGGGCGGAAAAAAAGGAAATTTTAGCTGAGGGCCAAACCCAGCATAATTCAGAGGGTCTAATGGTATTTAACGTATAGCATTCCTGGGCTGGGAAGGTGGCTTAGTGGTTAGAGTGCTCTCCTTGCATGCATGAAGCCCTGGGTTCGATTCCTCAGCACCACATAAACAGAAAAAGTCCAAAGTGGTGCTGTGGCTTTTGCCTTATGCAAAAGAAGCTCAGGCTCAGTACCCAGGCCCTGAGTTCAAGCCCTAGGACTGGCAAAAAAAAAAAAAGAAAAAAGAATAGCATTCCTAAACCTAGCACTGGCTCATGCCTATAATCCAAACTACTCAGGAGGCTGAGATTTGATCACAGTTTGAAGCCAGCCAGAGCAGAAAACTCCTTAAGACTCTTATTTCCAATTAACCACCAGAAAACAAGAAGTGGCACTGTAGCTCAAAGTGGTGGAGTGCTAGCCTTGAGCAAAAAAACCTCAGGAGCAGCACCCAGGCCTTGAGTTCAAGCCCCAGAACTGGAAATTTTTTTCTTTGTCCATCTGTCTGTCTCTTTCTATCTTGTTTTTTCCTGTCAGTCTTGCTTTCTGTCTCTTTTTGTGTCTGTCTCTTGCTCTCTTGCCTCTCTGCTACTAGTATTCTTTTTTTTTTTTTTTGTCAGTCCTGGGCCTTGAACTCAGGGCCTGGGCTCTGTTCCTAAGCTTCTTTTGTTCAAGGCCAGCACTCTATCACTGGAAGCACAGCACCACTTCTGGTGCTGTGGTACTGAAGAATCAAAAAGTTTATGTGGCACTGAAGAATCAAACCAGGACTTCATGCTTGCGAGGCAAGCACTCTACCACTAAGCCACATTCCCAGCCCACTACTAGTATTCTTTTTTTTTTTTTGTCGGTTGTGGGTCTTGAACTCTGGGCCTGAGCGCTGTCCTTCAGCTCTTCAGCTCAAGGCTAGCACTCTACCACTTGAGCTACAGCACCACTTCTGGTTTTCTGGTGGTTTATTGGAGATAAGGGTTTCATCGGGCTGGGAAGGTGGCTCAGTGGTAGAGCGCTTGCCTCGCATGCATGAGGCCCTGGGTTTGATTCCTCAGCACCACATATGCAGAAAAAGCTGCAAGTGGCGCTGTGGCTCAAGTGGGAGCACTAGCCTTGAGCTGAAGAGCTGAGCGACAGCACCCAGGCCCAGAGTTCAGGCCCCACAACCGGCAAAAAAAAACACAAAAAAACAAAAAAAGAGTTTCATGGACTTTCCTGCCCAGGCTGGCTTTGAACTGCGATCCTCAGATCTCAGCCTCCTGAGTAGCTAGGATTACAGGTGTGAGTCACCGGTGCCCAGCTACTACTAGTATTCTTGTTCATTGGGTTTGTACTCAGGGCCTAGGTGCTGTTCCTGAGCTCTTTTGCTCAAAGCGAGCACTCTACCACTTTGAGCCACAGCACCACTGTAGTGTTTTTTGGTGGTTCATTGGCCATAAGAATCTTGGGGACTTTTCTGCCTGGGCTGGCTTTGAACTGGGATCCTCAGATCTCAGCCTCCTGAGCAGATAAGATTACAGGCACGAGCCACCAGCACTTAGCATTATTGTTATTGTAATTATTTTGCTGTTCGTGGGGCTTGAACTCAGGACCTGGGCACTGTCCCTGAGCTTTTTTTTCCACTCAAGGCTGGCATTCTCTCCCCTTAAGTCACACCTCTACTTTTGACTTAAATCCCAAGTGAAAGCAGGGAGCTGGTGGCTCATGCCTGTAATCCCAGCTACTCAGGAGGCTGGGCTCTAAAGATTGTGGTTCAAAGCCAGCCCAGGCAGGAAAGTCCCTGAACCACCAGAAGATCCTAAATAGCACTGTGGCTTAAAGTGATACAGTACTAGCGTTGAGCAAAAAGAAATTCAGGGATGGCATCCAAGCTTTGAGTTCAAGCCCATGACCAGCAACAACAACAACAATAATGTCTCACATACTCTTCTGCCCCACTTGCCTTTGAGTGGTGATCCTCAAATCTCAGGATCCTGAGTAGCTAGGGTTACAGGCACCAGCGCTCATCTATAACACAATTTTAAATGGATACTTGGTTGGAGATGGGCCAGCCTCAGGAGGGTTAAACCTGGGCTGAAGTACACTAGTGGAAGAGGCGTAGTGATTCTAGAATGTTTAGGATTGACTGTGGGGACCATCAGAGCACTTGGTGGTGGGGAGAAATGGAGATGCAGTTCTGGAAAGATAAACACACCATGCAAGACCCCCAGACCCAGGGGCCCTGTGACAGCCAGGGAGACTGGCGGGATCCAGTGAAAGGGGGAAGGCCAAAGATCACACTGCCCTACTGTTTTTCAGACCAGTTGGATCACGCGCCTATAATAGTTTGTCAACACCTTCACTTTTTTTTTTTGTCGGTCCTGGGGCTTTGAAGGTGGGGCTTGGGCGCTGTCCCTGCGCTCCGCAGCCCAAGGCCAGCGCTCTACCACTTGAGACGCAGCGCCACTTCTGGTTTTCTAGTGGCTCAAGTGGTATAGAGCGCTGGCCTTGAGCTGAGAGCTGAGGGACAGCGCCCAGGCCCCGAGTTCAAGCCCCACACCTGACAAAAGAAAAGAAAATCAGAGCCCATTCTGCTTTTGCCATCCGAAGAATTGGCTTCCGAAGCTTGATCTCCCTTAATTCACCCCGGAGAGCAGTGGGTGGGTAATCTGTCTGGGTGAAGGCCTGACGGGAGGGACCGTGTGCAGATCATCCAGAGCCCTTAGCTGGCTGCTGGGGCAGGGGCAGCGGGCAGCCACCCGGGAAAGCAGGGTGCCCGCGTGCGGCGAGGCTCAGGCTCCGTCCCTTGCGTGGTGGTGACGTGTGGCCTGTGGATCCTTTCTCTGCGCAGCGTGGGTTGCGGACTGCGCTGCGCTACCCGCAAACACTGTACTGGCGCGCATTGCGTGCACCACCGGCGTACCCCGGCCGGCCTGCGCAGGAATGACAGTCGGACTCGGGGCTTGTGGCTGTGGCCAGCGTGGAGAGGGCGGCGGCCTGTGCGCCCCGGCGTCGGGGCCACCTTAGCGGGCACCTGCCCAGCTCTGGAGGCCGCGTCTCCGGGCCTCGTGCGCGCGGGGCAGGCGCTTCCTCCGCACATCCACCATGATAAAACTGGGAGGTCAACTTGGAAGAGGCGGGGGGGGGGGCAGGAAGCCGCACCCCGATTCCTCCAGTGTGTGCCCACACCAGCCAGGCCCGGCCTGGTCTCAAGTCACAAGTTCTCCCCCCACACACACACACTTAGGACACACTTGGGGCCCGGCTTTTCGGGGGGAGAAGAGCCGGGGAGCGCCGGAGGAGGCCCGGGAGCAGGTGTCCTCGCCGAAAGCCGGTTCTGCTCACCTGTAATTATCTGTCAGGCCGTGACACGTCCCCGCCCCGCCCTCCCCGCCGCAGCCGGCCGGGGACGCTCATTATGCATCGCGCCCCGGCCAGGTAGAGGATGGCTCCCCCCGTCACTCAGGGCTCGGGGGCGGGACTCGGGCCCCGGGGCCAATCACGGGCGGCGGGGGCGTGGCCAGGGGCGCGGGGCGCCTCCAAATCCTCGGAACTTCCTGTTTAGCGCGGCCATATTCACGGTCTCTGCTCCTGTGAGGGGTTCGGGTGTCTCGTCACCGGTCCGTGTGGTCTTTTGACGAACTGCGTTATCCGCGAGGGGGGACCCCACGGAGGCGGCCATGGTGAGCGGGGGCCGGACCCCGAGGGGTGTCCGGAGGGGTGGTGCGGGCCCGGCTGTGGGGGGGCAGGGCCTCGGCGGGGGGGGCGGCGTCGCGGGGTCCGCGGGGGGCGGGGGCGGGGGGAGCCGGCCCGGTGCGCCCCCGCCTCCCCGCGTCCCCCGCCCCGCGGACCCCGCACCTGCTCGGAGCCTCGACGGCTTGTGCCCCGGCGGCCCGCGGGGTGGGGCTGGGGGGGACTGGGGGAGACGCCCGCCCGGGCCCGCGTGTCCGGCCCGCGGGGGGTCGCGGGCGTGGGCCCCCCCCCCCCCCGCACACACCGAGTGCCCGGCGTCTCCCGCACGGCCGGGCCCGGGGACACGCACGCACACGCGCGGAAAAAGTAAAAGTGGTAAAGCGAGGACTGCGAGAAAAGAGGGGGGCAGAGGGGGAGGGGGGAGGGGGGAGGAGGGAGGGGGAGGGGGTGCAGGGAGGAAGGCCCGCGCGAGGCCGATAACGCCGCGGCGGCGGGCGGCGGGCCGGGGCGCGCAGGAAACTTGTGGTTAGACGTGCTTCAGCTTTCGTGGGCGTTGGGGTGCACAGGAGGAGGGGGCCACGGCGAGGCGCCCCCGTGCGGCCGATGCGACACGCGGGGGCGGGGGGTCGAAGTGGTGACGGTGCAGATTTGGGGGGGGAAGGGACCGGCACAGGTTCAAGGTCGCCGTCCGGGGTGCGCGGGGCCCGGCCCCGGACCCCCCCCCCCGCCCCGGCCCCGGACGCCCCCGGCCCCGGCCCCGGACGCCCCCCCCCCCGCCCCGGACGCCCCCCCCCCCGCCCCGGACGCCCCCGGCCCCGGACGCCCCCCCCCCCGCCCCGGCCCCGGACGCCCCCCCCCCCGCCCCGGACGCCCCCGGCCCCGGACGCCCCCCCCCCCGCCCCGGACGCCTCGGTCCCGGACGCCCCCCCCCCCGCCCCGGCCCCGGACGCCCCCCCCCCCCCCGCCCCGGACGCCCCCGCCCCGGACGCCTCGGTCCCGCCGCGGCGGCCGACTTAGTCTGATTAGTTTTTTTATTTGTTTTTTTTTTCCTCTCCGCCTTTGAGAAGTTCTAACTACAAACGGACTGACTGCACCCCCCCCCCCCCGGGGCCTGTGGGAGATGCTGGGGGTGGGCGGGAGGGGGGCTGGGATTCTTTCTCTGAAGCTAATCTGCCTCTGCCGGCAAACCACAAGTGTCAGATGTGCGGGCAGCTCGGGGTGAGGCAGAAAAAGGGCTTTTCTTGTCTAGAAAAGAGGATGGGGGATGGGGGCAGCCTCAGAAAGTAACCCTTGAGGGTCTCCCTGTTCTGCTGGGGACAATGAGGTGTGGGCCTGTGTGCTGCTGGGGCAGGGAGAGGAGAAACTTGCACTTACTCGGTTGTGTTTTAATTTCTGTTGATGATCTGTGCTGATCCTTTTTTATTTTTATTTTTTAGAGGACAGGGGTAGACATAACCTGGGGATTTAGCCCATTCGGCTGAGTCTGGTCCTGCAGTGGTTAAAAAAGAAAGAGACAGCCAGGCGCCAGGGTGGCTCAGTCTGTAATCTTAGCTACTCAGGAGGCTGAGATCTGAGGATCATGTTTCAAAGCCAGCCTGGGCAGGAAAGGCTGTGAGACACTTAATCTTCAATTACCCACCAAAAAGCCAGGAAGTAGATAGAGTTGAGGCTCAAGTGATATGGTGCCTGCCAGCCTTGAACAAAAAAAGCTCTGGGACAGAGCCCAGGTTGTGAGTTCTAGCTCTAACACTGGTGCAAGCTCTCTGTCTGTCTGTCTGTCTGTCTGTCTGTCTGTCTGTCTGTCTGTCTGTCTGTCTCTCCCTCTCTCTCTCTTTCACACACACACACACACACATACACACACACACACAAAGGAACAAGGGGGCCATACGTAGGTTTAATGGGCAGGTGTTTCTTCGCTTTAGGCAGTTTCGCCAGATCACAAAGGATTGCGGGTTGGTGTTAATTACCACCTTTGGTCTGGGGTGCGGCTCAGCGATAGCATTCTTGGGGCCCAGGGTTGGCTCCCCAGGAGTGGGAAGAAAGATTCACCGGTATTTTCAAAGGTTACAGTGCTGGATAAAATTTAACATTTGATCTGTTTGCCTCTTCATCCCTCTCGTTGGATTAGAAAGTCATTTGTCCCCAGCCTGCAGGTCTTTGTGGCTGGTGGGAGGAAGACACCTTTGAGTTCTGCCTGGTGGAGAAATTGTTCTCTGGAACTCCCCATTTATTGAGGCCTGTAGTGTTTTAAAAATTGAGTTTTAGCCCACAATAAAAGTGTACTTGGTTCTTGATCATAAACACCTTTCAGGCGGTGCCTTCCTGAATGCATGCTGTGAACAGACTCACATCTGTCATTTCAGGACAGGAATGGTGGCCAGTCACCAAAAACACAGGCTTCTGACTCGCATCTTGCTGTGGTGTGCTGGGCCAGAGTTCAGAGCTTGAGGGGTGTCTGCTCCCCTGGGTAGTGTCGTCGTTGAGGGACTGCATACCTGGTTGTTGGTGGAGAATGGGTTGGCATCACCAGGCAATTTGTATCAAAAAAATGATGTCAGAGGGCTGGGAAGGTGGCTCAGTGGTAGCGTGCTTGCCTAGCCTGCACGAAGGCCCGGGTTCAATTCCTCAGGACCACATGCACAGAAAAAGCCAGAAATGGTGCTGAGGCTCAAGTGGTAGAGCACTAGCCGTGAGCAAAAGAAGCTCAGGACAGCGCCCAGGCCCTGAGTTCAAGCCCCAGGACTGGCCCAAAAAAAAAAAAAAAAGAAAAAGGAAAGTCCAAAAAAACGTTTAGCTGCCTCAGAATGGAGGCTGTGCCCGACGGAACCTGATCGCCTTGGTGTGGGGAGCCGGGAACACAAGGAGGCCTGGAGGGCGGAATTGAATGTCCTGGCTGCTCAGGTTTCCCCCACTTCCTGACTGACTGGGGGGGGCAGGAGGCCTCTGAGCCCAGAGCTCAGGAATGTGCTTTACTCTGAGAGAGGACCCCCCCTGAGCCGCAGGGTCTCCCCTGGGTGACCTCAGCCCCACCCCCCATCCTGATAGAGAACCTGAATTGCTTAGGGTTCTCACTGATAGGATCAGCTCGGCTTCTCTACCCTAAGCCAGTTTCTATTCTGGAATATTGTTTCAAAAAAACCATAGACGTTTACTTCCACATTACAGCTTCAGATGGCTAGCTCCCTCCTTCCTCCCGTTAATCGCTAGCAAGACAGACTGAAGTGGAGCTGTGGAGCAAGTGGTAGAGAGCCAGTCTTCTTTTTTGGTGGGAGTTGGGGGTGGGGTGGGTTGTTCTTCCAGGGTTTTCTTTTAGGGTTTTGTTGTTGTTTGGCTTTCTTTCTTTTAATCTTCCCTTTGCAGTGCTTGGATTAAACCCAGTGCCGAGTGCATGGTGCCCCCGTGCTCTACCACTAAATCATGTCTAGGCCTGACAATGCCACTGGGGGTGCCCCTATCTCCCCCAGCACCGTGGCTTCCTGCATTGTTTTACTGGATGGAAAAAAAGTGGCTGGTCTGTACATGCGCATCACTCAGATGCAGCAGGAAATGCTTACAGTAGGAGTGGATGAGTTTATCATCTGAGTTTTCATAGGTATATGTTTCTTGTGAGACTTGCCAACACAGAGAATGATGGTAATTTATTTATTTTTGTTAATTTAGCTTACTTCCTCTTACTGATGGCCTCTACACTCAACGTTATTTATAGAGGGAATGTTCTTTATCTTTGGTGTTTTTGGGGTCATTGTGTGTTTTGGGGCAGGGGTTTTGTGGCTTGAACTCAGGGCCTAGGCACTGTCTCCTGAGCTTTTTTCACCCAACACTAGTGTTCTACCAATTAAGCCACAGCTCCACTTCAGCTTTTTTTGTTTTTGTTTTTGTTTTTGTTTTTGTAGGCCGTGGGGCTTGAACTCTGGGTTTGGGCGCTGTCCTTCAGCTCTTCAGCTCAAGGCGAGCGCTCTACCACTTGAGCTACAGCGCCACTTCCGGTTTTTCGTGGTTTTATTGGAGATAGGAGTCTCACGGTCTCTCCTGCCCGGGCTGGCTTTGAACCGCGATCCTCAGATCTCAGCCTCCTGAGTAGCTAGGATTACAGGCGTGAGCCACCAGCGCCCAGCTCCACTTCAGCTTTTTGGTAGTTAGTTGGAGATAAGAGTCTCACGGTCAGGGGCTGGGAAGGTGGCTCAGTGGTAGAGCGCTTGCCTTGCATGCCTGAGGCCCTGGGTTCAATTCCTCAGCACCACATAAGAAAAAAGAAAAAAGCCGGAAGTGGCGCTGTGGCTCAAGTGGTAGAGCACTAGCCTTGAGCTGAAGAGCTGAGGGACAGCGCCCAGGCCCAGAGTTCAGGCCCCATGACCAGATCCCCCCCAAAAAAAAGAAAGGGTCTCACAGTCTTTCTTACCCTGGCTGGCTTTGAACCATAATCCTCAGATCTTAGTCTCCTGAGTAGCTGGATTACTGACGTGAGTCACACCAGTCTGACTACACAGTGTTTTTGTTGGTTTTTGAGATAGGGTCTTTGTTGTAGCTCAGACTGGCCTCAAAGTCCTGAATGACTTGGCCTCACAAATGCTGAGGTTATAGACATTCACCACTGCTCCATCTTCCCTGTCACGGGCAATGTCCGTCTCTCTCTGTTTGGGCTGTGTAAATGGGACAGTTTAAACTGGACATTCTGGCTTTGTCATTGATATAGAAAACAATGACGATTTTTTTTTAAGTACTGGTAATTGGACCCAGGCCTCACACTAGACACATAGCCTAGAGTGGTTGTGCCTGTAGGTTTCAGTTTATAATGTTTCTCTGCCTGTAGGTCTTCAGTTTATAATGTTTCTCTCCCCTCCCCCTTGAACTGGGACCTGGCATTCATTCTGCTTCCTTGTTCAAGGCATTCCTCCAGTTTGGCATTTTGCTGGTTAACTGGAGATGGCTTCTCACTCACTTTTCTGCCCGATCTGGCTTCAAATTGCAATCTTCCAGGTCTCAGCCTCCTGAGCAGCTAGAATTACAGACCTGCACTACCAGTGGCAGCTTGTACTTTGTCTTTGAGGTAGCGTCTTGGTAACTTTACCTGGCATGGTCTTATACTCAAAGCAGCTGGGGTAATAGATGTGGGCCTGGTGCCTGGTTGAAATAATAGTCTTTTGTGTGTTCTAACAGCCTTGTACAAACTTGCTGCATTTCCTTATTAATTCCCAGAGGGTTGGTGTTTTTTTGTTTTGTTTGGGTTTGGTTTGATTATTATTGTTGTTCTTAGGAATTTACAGGGTGTTTATGTTTATATTTTTGAAAAAAAAATTCGGTTTGGTTGTTTTTTGTGTCACTTTTAAGGCTTGAACTCAGAGCCTGGACATTGTTTTTGTTTTTGTGCTGTTTGGGGGGTTTAAAGTTGGGACTTGGACACTGTCCCTTAGCTTTTGTGCTCGAAGGTAGCACTCTACCACTTGAGCCACGGTTCCACATCCAGCTTTTTCCTGGTTCATTGGAGATAGGCGTCTCGGCTTTGAACTGGGATCATCAGATCTCACCTTCTGAGTAGTTAAGATTACAAGTGTGAGCCACCGATGCCTGGCCAGATGGGTCTTTAAAATGACTAAGTGGTTAGTAAGAGGGACCTTAGTAACTTGGGTGTTATCCTGCAGTTAGTTTAGTTGTAATGATGTTGCAATGTAAAAGCTCTTTTACTTTCATCAGCTTCCTCCACTGATTACTGTGGGTTATTTCATTGATAGTTTGTGTGATTTTTATTTTTGTCCTTTTGTGTTTTGGGTTTGTTTGTGTTGCTTTGTTTTTGTCATGGGGCTTGAACCAGGGCTGGGCGCTGTCCCTGAGCTTGTTCACTAAAACTAGTCCTTAGACCCTTACCCAGCTGCCTCCGGAAGCAGAGATTTCAGCTCCTAATCCGCAGACTGTGCTAGTTCCTTGCCTACCAGAAGTGCTAAGTGTCAGGAAGATCTTCCCAGTGTGCAGCTCTCAAAAATGAGAGTTAAGGTGTTGGCGGCTCATACCTGCAATCCTAGTTATTCAGGAGATCTGAGGACCATGGTTCGAAGCCAGCCTGAGCAGGGAAGCCCGTGAGACTCTCATCTCCAATAAGCTACTAAAAAAAAAGGTCAGGAGTGACTCTGGCTCAAGTGGGAGTGTGCTAGACTTGAGCACAAAGAGGCTCAGAGACAGTACTCAGGCCCAGAGTTCAAGCCTAGGTCTGGCAGAAAAATAAAATAAAATAAGACTAGTACTCTACCACTTTAAGCCACAGCACCACTTCCAGTTTTCTGATGGTTCATTGGAGATAAGAGTCTCAAGGACGCCGGGCGCTGGTGGCTCACGCCTGTAATCCTAGCTACTCAGGAGGCTGAGATCTGAGGATCGCGGTTCAAAGCCAGCCCGAGCAGGAGAGACCATGAGACTCCTATCTCCAATAAACCACCAGAAAACCGGAAGTGGCGCTGTAGCTCAAGTGGTAGAGCGCTGGCCTTGAGCTGAAGAGCTGAGGGACAGCGCCCAGACCCAGAGTTCAAGCCCCACGGCCGACAAAAAAAAAAAAAAAAAAAAAAAGAGTCTCAAGGACTTTCCTGCCCAGGCTGGCTTTGAACCGCCAGCCTCAGATTTCAGCCTCCTGAGTAGCCAGGATTACAGGCATGAGTCACCAGCACTTGGCTATTTTTGTCTTTTGATTGAAGATTATCTTGCCTTTCTTGATTTTTCTGAAATGTAAGAAGATGACTTTTTTTCTCTTTTGGAGTATGTACTGATTTCAATTTCTCCCTATGACTTTTCTGCACCTCAGAAAATGGTACTAAGTGATAGTGACAGAAAATGAGTTAGGAGGTTAGGAGAGAAATGCACTTCCTGTGGACTGAAAGCAGGCCATCCCTGGGGAGAATGACCCATTTCTGTGTGTGTGTGTGTGTGTGTGTGTGTGTGTGTGTGTGTGTGTGTGTGTGTGTGTGTGTGTACGTACGCACGCATGCACCAGGTCCTGCCTGGGCACTGTCCTTGAGCTTTTTCACTCAAGTCTAGTGCTCTACCACTTAAGACACTACACTTCTGACTTTTTGGGTTTTTAATTGGAGATAAGAGTCTCACAGGGCTGGGAAGGTGGCTCAGTGGTAGAGCGCTTGCCTTGCATGTAGGAGGCCCTGGGTTCCATTCCTTAGCACCACATAAGCAGAAAAATCTGGAAGTGGTGCTGTGGCTCAAGTGGTAGAGCGCTATCCTTGAGCTGAAGAGCTGAGAGATAGTGCTAAGGCCCAGAGTTCAGACCCCACAACCGACAAAAGAAAAAAAAAAAAAGAGTCTCACAAATTTTCCTGCATGGGCTGGCTTTGAACTGTGACCTTCAGATCTCAGCCTCCTAAGCAGCTAGGATTACAAGAATGAGCCCCAAGTGCCCAGCTTCTATTGACAATGTTTCTATTAACATTATTGTGACAGCTTGCTTGGATTTCTGGAGATGAGACTTCTCTTCCTTGTAGTTGCTGTTCAGGTTCGAGGGCTTGATCCGGGTCTGGGTGCTGTCCCTGAGTTTTTTTAGTCTAGGCTCTAGCACTTGAACCACAGCTCCATTTTTCTCATAGACTTTCCTGAGGCATGAGCCACCACCATCTGGCTTGACTTGGTTTTAAGATCCTTTTCTACCACTTGAGCCACATAACACCACTTTGGGTTTTCTGGTTGTTTACTGGAGATAAGAGTCACACGGGCTGGGTAGAGTGCTCGCCTCAAATGCATGAGAGGCCCTAGGTTCGATTCGTCAGTACCACGTAAACAGAAAAGCCGGAGGTGGGGCTGTGGCTCAAGTGGTAGAGCTTTAGCCTTGAGCTGAGGAGCTCAGAGACAGTACCCAGGCCCAGAGTTCAAGCCCCGTCACTGACCAAAATAAAAAGTCTCATGGACTTTCCTGCACAGGCTGGCTTTGAACCACGATCCTCAGGGCTCAGCCTCTTGAGTAGCTATGATGACAGGCGTGAGCCACCGGCGCCCGGCTGTGTCCTTTAACATTGCCATTCTTCCTCTTGTTTATTTATTTGTTGTGGTTTGTCTGCTTATTATCCTTTTACATTCTGCAGTAAACACTACAGAGTGCTGCCTGATGTAGTGAGTTACCTTTTACGAGTCTGTGTAATGTTTCACTTTGATCTTTGAGAAGCAAGGCGGAACCTTCTTGGTTGTTGTCTCTCACTTGGATCATTGAAGCCATTCCCTCTTTAACAAGCCCTGACGCAGCGCACCTGTCCGAGCAGCTCACTGTATTTGCAGTCTTTCTGGGAAGGCTCCTGCTGATGATCATGTGGGTGTGTGGCAAACATTCAATGACGAGAAACACCCATGGTTCCTGTGGACACACTGCTGGGGAGCCCTGAGCCCCTCCTCTCAGTCTGCCTGAGAGGCGAGGTCCATCTATAGTAGTTCCAAGATAGCAGGCAAGGCCAGAATTTGTGCTCAAGACTTTCTATTTGGGGGGTTGGGAAGGTGGCTCAGTGGTAGAGTGTGTTTGCATGAGGCCCTGGGTTCAATTCCTAAGCACCACATAAACAGAGACCAGAAGTGGTGCTGTGGCTCAAGTGGATGGTAAAGTGCTAGCCTTGAGCAAAGAAGCTCAGGGACTGTGCTCAGGCTCTGAGTTCAAACCCCCGGACTGGCAAAAAAAATCTGTTTTGTCTCAACACAAGTGAGGTTCACTCTCTGGTGCCCACTGGGTCGTTCCTCCTCTTTGTGAGGGGACGTGAGTGTGGACAGAGAGCCAGAGCGGTGGCCACGATGTGGGGCGATCATTTTGTAGCACATGGTGTCAAATCAGCATATTCTGAAACAGTCATTCCTCACGATATCACAGTTCACTGATTGCGGCTTCACTATATCATGGGTTTTAAAAAGTATATAATTCTGTATCAAGGAGTTTCCATTGTATCACAGGATTTTGTGGTATATAGGTATTTTTTTAATAATATCTGTGATTTTAATTATTTTTGCCTTAAAACTTCAAGCAATATAAAATACTAAAATGTTAATTCAAACATATTAAAAGAATATTAAAATAAAATACAGTGTGTAGTTCGCCAGCATACGGATACTGTACTGAACACAATGGAAATGCAGTATGCCACTACCGCTTGCCCAGGTTTGCCAATGTGAGATTGTACACGCCACACCATTGGCTGATGGAATGGAAGGCGACCAATCACAGCACTGTGTTCTGTATCCTTGGTGCTCATTGGCTCAGGGGCAGTAGCATCAGTCTGTTTGCCCTCAGGCATGTGCCTGTTTGTTCAGCATCTCTCCTTGTTCACATTGACGTCTGATCGCTGCGCATAGTGTTGCCATGCAGTGTTGTGTTTCTGTGAAATTTTTGGAAAAGTTTGAGTTTATTTCAACCCCACAATGCCACCCAAAGTTCTGAGCCTTCTAAGGCTTCTGGCAGGGAACCCAAGCACCAGAGGAAGATGCTCACCTCCAAAGCAAAGGTGGAACTTCTCCACCTGCTAAGGGGAGGCTGTAGGCTGCCATGAGGGAATCAACAAATCTACTGTTCACTACGTAAAGAAAGACGAGAACGGCAGCGATGACTTTTAACAAGACTGCGAAGAGGGCGGTCACTTCCCGCAGTAAGGCCCCTGTGGAGACAGAGCCTGCATTGGGCCTGTGAATAATGACTGCAGGAGAAGAAGGTCTCCCTGGATACCAGCACCATCGGACGAAGGCCAAGCTTTATGAAAGTTTTATGGAAAACACAGATGAAGTGATGAAGATGAAGACGAGGATGATTGAGGACGAAGACGCAGAAGCAGGATGGTCGAGTGCTTCTCCCACCAGACCAACCGCACTCAGTGCCGGCTGGGGCTGGGGTGACACATTGCAGACAGTTGGGCTCAAAAGCGTTTCTGCGTGGAGAAGCCGCCTCTGTGGATAAAGCTGGAGTGGAGGGGTTCGTGAACGACACGTTCAAATCCATTACTGGGGAAGAGAGCCATAAGCCTGAACACACTTTTAACATCGGTGAGACGAAGTCAGCCAGTGAAGAAGAGGATGAGGAGCACAGTGAAGTATGGGGTGGAGAAGAGGCGAGGTTGGCCTAACGCTTGCTCATCTTGCAGCCGTGGCGAGAATGGCCAAAGGCTCGAGTGAGTGCTGAAGAACGGGAGTCCCACATGCTTTGTTCATTGCTTTCTGCAAATACAATCAAGAGCAGCATGCATGTCGGTTTATACAAAAACCATCTCACTCAGAAGAAAAAGCGGCACCAGCAGCTTCCCATAACTCTGTTCCTCACCCGGATGAAGAGATCAGGTACACCTCTATCTTTAGTGGAAATAGAAGTTACGGCCCAGGGCAAAGATACATGTACTTCACTGGTGAGTGCCCAAATAGAATTTTATATGTTGTTAAAATTATGTAGATTTAAGAGTGGAAAGGATTTAGAGTATAGGAAATGTTTATGAGAATGTGGGAAAGGTTAATAAGAAAGTGGGAAAGGTTTATAGAAGAGGGCCAACGGATTATAAAGCCTTAAAATATATTTTAAAAAATGCTGCTATTTTGCGGATTTTCACCTATTGGGGGGGTCTCTGGAGCGTAACTCCCACAATAGGTGAGGGACCGCTGTACCCGTAGATCCCCAGGACTGCTGGTCTACTTACTCATCCTCGAAATGCCCTTGTGACGTTTCAGGAGTCTGTGACCTTCGATGATGTGTTTGTCAACTTCACCCTGGAGGAGTGGGCTCTGCTGGACGCAGCCCAGCAGCAGCTGTACAGAGACGTGATGGTGGAGACCTTCCGCAACCTGGCCTCCGTGGGTAAGGACCACTTCATTGTCTTTTTCTGTCAGTCAAAAGTGAATGTCTTTGCTGGGCACCGGTGGCTCACGCCTCTCATCCTAGCTACTCAGGAGGCTGAGATTTGAGGATCATGGTTCAAAGCCAGCCCAGGCAGGAAAGTCCACATGAGATTCTGATCTCCAATAAACCACTAGAAAACCGGAAGTGGCGCTGTGGCTCAAGTGGTAGAGCGCTAGTCTTGAGCTGAAGAGCTGAGGGACAGCGCCCAGGCACAGAGTTCAAGCCCCATGACCAACAACAACAACAACAAAAAGAATGTCTTGCTAGACACCTGTGGCTCACGCCTATAATCTTAGCTACTCAGGCTGAGATATGAGGATCATGGTTCAAAGCCAATCCAGGCAGGAAAGTCCATGAGATTCTTCTCTCCAATAACTCACCAGAAAACTGAAAGTGGTGCTGTGGCTCAAAGTGGTAGAACATTAGCCTTGAGGAAGAATGCTCAGGGACAGCGCCCAGGCCCTTGCTCCATGATTTGAAATGTGGAAAGGGAATAATGTCCGACGTGGTTATATTATGACCACAAACCCTAGTAAACTGTAGCCAGTTTGTCTGGGAGGTCACAATCCTTCGTAACAATTCTATCTATGTACATTTTAGAAAAGGAAAAGGAAAGCCAGATCATTGAAGATGAGGAAGATCAGACAGTTGAAGAAGTGTGTGAAAATCCGGAACCAGATCTAAGGTAATTTGTCACTGAAAGAGAAAGCAATGTCCCAGAGGGATCTACAAGTAAAGCCAGGCGTGGTGCCTGTCTTCCTAGCTTTCTGGAAGGGTAGAGACTGGGGGAATGTGAGCTGAGGCCGGCCAGCCACCAGAGTATGTGGACTGGCCACAGCTCAGCCAGACAGAGCACACATCCATTGCGTCTGCCTCAGCGGGGAGCACAAACAGGAGAATCACAGTCCGAGCGGGCTCAGACGTGAAGCGCGGGCCCACCTTGAGAATGATGAGCACAGAAAGGGACTGATAGGATATCCCCTCCCTTCCCACCAAGAAAAGGAAAAGGAAAAGAAAGGATCAAGAATAACGGGTAGGATTGAAAAGCCCCAGAAATATACTAACCCAGAATCAAATTGCTTTCATCACTGAAAGTTCTGTTTTGTTCCCCAAATGTTCATTCAGAGTAAGCATTCTCAATGAGAAAACGCAGAATCCGACTTATTCCGGGGCTGGGAACATCTGGAACAGCAACATCATGCCCAAAGTGAAGATCTCTGATGATTTCAGGTACAGAAACTTCACTCCATGCACAAAATCCCGAAAGATGTCCGAAACTCCCATTTCAGGCTTTGGTGGAGCACGTACGTGAACAGAGATGAATTCTGTGTGTGGATCAAGATCTATTTTTAAGATCCCTCATTCATTCTATTTCAAAGTTTGGGCGTCTTTGGTTCTGGTCATTTCTGTAGGCGCTGGCCGCCTTGTATTTCCTGTGTACTATGTACTAGAGATTCTGCCTGCACACAGTTCTTTCCTGGGAAACGTAATTCAGAGACACCCCCCCCCCCCCCGCCCCCGTACCGTTCTGCACATGTCAGAACTTTCGCCATCCTGTAGCACATCTAATCTGTTCAGGACATCATGCCAATAAACTTCCCCAGTCCCAGGCATTTTTAAGAGGGGAATTTATTGATATCCTTCTCCTTATTTCCAGAATCCAAGTTCTGGAGAGTCTCTATGAAAATACGGAGCAGATCGAATACGGCGACATCTTCAGTCCCATTCCGGGTGATGCTGTGAACAAGGAGACAGCGGGTGCCTTGGAACCCAGCAAAAGCCGGATGTTCGACGTCCTCATGGGTCCCTCGTCCCTCAACGTGCCCTTCAACGCCTACCCTTACCACAAGCCCCTCGACTACCAGCAGTACGGCACCATGCCTTTTAAGTTCGAGGACTACACGAATCCTCTCCCCCAGTATTTGCAACAACAGGACGGGACGAACTCGGGAGACAGGTACTATGGATACAATCAGTATGGGAATGCCTTCAGTCATGCCAGTTCCGCTCCAGTCCACGAGCGATCTCAGTCGGGTGACAGGCCGTACGCATGCCCACAGTGTGGGAAAGCCTTCTTGTCTTTGAGTGACGTGCGGAGACATGAGAGGACGCACACTGGCGAGAAACCCTTCGTGTGCAAGCAGTGTGGGAAGGCCTTCAGCTCCTCTGGTTACATTAAGATCCACGAAAGGACTCACACTGGGGAGAAGCCCTACGTGTGTAAGCAGTGTGGCAAAGCCTTCGGGCAGTCCAGCCACTGCCTCATCCACGAAAGAACCCACACCGGCGAGAAGCCCTACGTGTGCATGGAGTGCGGGAAAGCCTTCTGCTCGATGAGCGACGTTCGGAAACACGAGCGCACGCACACCGGAGAGCGGCCGTACGTGTGCATGCAGTGCGGGAAAGCCTTCTGCTCCATGAGCGACGTTCGGAAACACGAGCGCACGCACACCGGAGAGCGGCCGTACGTGTGCATGCAGTGCGGGAAAGCCTTCTACACGTGGAGCGATGCACAAAAGCACTACCGCACGCACAGTGGGGAGAAGCCCTACGTGTGTAACGAGTGTGGCAAAGCCTTTAGCGACTCCAGTTCCCTTCACAAGCATAAAATCACGCACACAGGACAGAAACCCTACTCGTGCAATCAGTGCGGAAAAGCCTTCTTTCTCCTGGGCAACATCCAAACACACTTACGGACTCACAATGGAGAGAAACCCTTCGTGTGTAAATACTGCGGGAAAGCCTTCAGTTGTTCGAGTTACATAAAAATCCACGAGCGAACACACACCGGAGAGAAGCCCTACGTGTGCCCGCAGTGCGGCAAAGCCTTCTTTACTCTAAGCAACGTTCGAAGACACGCACGAACTCACAGTGGGGAGAAGGCCTGCGTGTGCAAGGAATGCGGACAAGTGTTCCTTTCGCTGAGTGACTTGCAGACACACGAAGCGCTGGCACACTGCGTGGAGACCATGCCCTATGGTTTGAATGTGGAATGACCTCCGCGCGCTGCCGTGCCGAAGGCGGGTCCCCAGCTGGGGTGTCTGTCGTGGGGACTTTGTGGACACTTTCCGAGGACCGGAGCTCGAAGACTAGTGCGAGGCATGCATCTCTCCGGCGTCCTGCCTGGTTTTCTCCGCTTCTGGCTCAGCACAAACACTCATCTCAGCCCCCGACTCGCACCGCCAGCGGCACCCACTCACCACTGGGACCAGTGTTTGTGAAACTGTGAGCCTCGGGGAGCACGCAGGAGTGGTACTTCAAGTTCAAGATCAGCCTGAGCTACACCAGGCCATCCTGTCCCCACACCAACACCTGATTGCTGGTGCTTGGGCTCCCGCCTATAATCTCAGCTACTCAGGAAGCTGAGACCTGAGGATCACGGTTTAAAGCCAGCCTGGGCAGGAAAGTCCATGAGACTCCTTTTCTCCAATGAACCACCAGAAAACCGGAAGTGGAGTTGTGGCTCAAGAGACAGGGTGCCAGACTTGAGTAAAATAAGCTCAGGGACAGCGCCCATGCCTTGAGCTTAAGCCTCTATACCTGCACCCCCCCAAAAAAACAAAAAAAAAAAAGAAAAAAAAGAATAAGTTCTCCACCTACGTTGTTCATGTCAAGTATTTTGTCACCGCAATAGAGAAAACATAGTCCATGTGCATAAGCAGCACGATCCCTGCAGCCAAGCCTGATCCCAAGTAGAGCTGGTGCGAATGACTGAAGGCTTGACTCTGGGCAAGATGTGTTGTACACATGGATGGATGTGCTAAGTTCACATCCCTTTGTACAACTATCTGGAAATAAGAAAAAAAAAAAAAAACCTTCGCGAAGACATCATTATCCCGTGAACTTGTAAGCAATCATGAGAACCAAGAGTGGAGAGAGTATGTGGGCGTGTATCGGTCCATCAGCGTGGGACATGAATATGGAAAAACACAGCACAGCCTGCTGTGGGAGAGATGGGTGGGGTTTCCAGGCGCCCCCAGGGAGAAGAGCACACTGGGTCAGACCCCACCGGTGTGAGAAACACAAGGAAGTTGTCAGTTGTAAGAAAGTCGTGTGGAAGTTCCTCATGCAATACAATCCTGGAAACCTTAGGTAGAAAGCGTGTGATGCAAAAACAGTTTGTGTAGACATCTCTGGAAATCACACACCGCGAAAGACAGATTTCAAAAGTTTAAGATGTTTTTGTGATTTCCATGAGTCTTACAGAAATCCCTATTAGGGATGAAACCAAGGTAAACTTGGAATGGTGCCGACGCACCATGAGTGTGTGTTTTAAGAATGGAACCAACCCATTTCAAGAGAAATCTCCACTTCTCGGGAGGCAGAGATCTGGAGGATCAAAGTTCGAGGCCAGCCTGGTCAAAAGTTATTGAGACTTCATCTCAACTAAACAAGCCACATGTGGTGGTGCGTCCCTGCCATCCCAGGTGTACAGGAAGGCACGAGATTGCTCTCCAAGACTGGCTCTGTACAGTAACTTTTAAGTAAAAAGCGCTGGGGTTGTAGCTTATGTAATTGAAGCGATTTGCCTAGCAAGCTCAAGGCCTCAAGTGTAAACCCCAGTTTAAACAAATTTAAAAAAAAAAAAAACAGTTTCATACTGCTTTTATTTCCTGAGACTGTATCTGCAAAGATGCCATCATACTCGTAGACTAGGCCAAGTTTGTAAGTTTCCGTGTGTATCTCTTTTGATGTGGAGACGCGCGATCACACACTTACGGCTTCAGTTTTGTTTTCTGCATGTTGGTTTTACTTCGCATTCTTGTGATGTTAAAACATAGGCTTTTATTGTATTTTGTTCTTCAGGCATCATACCAAAAACAAAAACAAAAACAACAAAAAAAAGACTTCATGCTGGTGTAAGTGTCCTCTTGCTAGTGACCTCCACAGTTGTAGCTTTCGTTACATAGGCTGTATTTGATTGTAGTAATAATAAATCTCTCCATGAAATTTCTGACAGGAGTGGTATTTGTAAAGGCGCTGCCTGCTGGCGGCCATCGGCACTCAGGGGACAGATGTGCTTCTGCCTTTGATGATCCTGATAGTTCTCACCTGCAAGGCTGGTGTGACCACTGTAAAGAAAACTGGATGTGTGTGGCGTACCAGCCGGTCCATGAACAGAGGCAAAGTTTTGCTCCTGTTTAAGATACAGAGCTGAGTGCCGGTGGTTCATACCTGTCATCCTAGTGACTCAGGAGGCTGAAATCTGAGAATTGTGGTTCCAAGACAGCCCAAGTAGGAAAGTCCGTGAGACTCTTTCTCCAGTTACCCATCAAAAAAGCCAGAATTGGAGCTGTAGCTCAAGTTGGTAGAGCTCTAGCCTTGAGGGGAAAAAACAAAAAGCTCAGGGACAGTGGTCAGACCCTGATTGCCAGCCCAGAACTGGCACAAAAAGCAAACGAAAGCTGTACAATGCATCCGATCGCCTGTGTTAGAGATACATGTAGCAGATTGGTCATGGGGGAGCATTTTGTCCTGTCAGAAGTCTGTGACTGGAGGGCTGTGTTGCATAGAGACCCTACGTAGAAGCACAGCCCGTAGAACAGAACAAGTCTGTGTACGTGAAAGGTGTATTAGAGACTGCTAGCTAGAGGCCTGGACAGACAAAGCTGCTGCTTAGTTCTTCTGGAATCCTAGCTACTCTGAAGGCTGAGATGGGGAGGATCATGTTTTGAGGCCAGCCCAGGAAGAAAAGTTCCTGAGACCCCCCTCCACAGCTGACTGATGGTGCTGTGACGTGAACTTGGCATCCGATGACATAAGTAACGGGATTGTGTTGTAGGCACCTGAGACCCTAGCTCACGAATGATCAGTGCATAACTCGGCCATAGAGTACCTGCCTAACAAGCCGAAGCCCTGAGTTCAAACTCTAATACCAAAAAAAACCCAACCCTCACAAATGCAAAAATTATATAAAGTATCTGGGCACCAGTGTCTCACACCTGTAATCCTACCTACTCAGGAGACTGAAATCTGAACATGGAGGTTCAAAGCCAACCAAAGCAGAAAAGTCCAAGAGACTTCTCCAATTAACCAACAAAGTGCCGAACTGCATGTGGCTCAAGTGGTAGAGCACCAGCTGTGAGCATAAAAGCTGAGCTAGAGTCCAAGGCCCTGAGCTCACGCCCCAGCACCAGCACACACACACACACACACACACACACACTTACATAGTGCATCCCCTATAGTAGTGCTGTCTATCAGTAAATAGTCGTATCAGTATTGATGTCAAATATAACAAAAGTATGTCCTGTATTTATGTCAATAAATAAAGGAGTATATCATCGATTGTCGTCCTTCTTGTAAATTGCTCGCCCCTGACTATGGGTTCAATCCTAGGACCCAGAGGTTGGATTCCGGGTGTTCAGGGTAAGTAGTGTGTAGTCCCGTACTGTGTGGTCTGAATGGGTCCCCAGTTTCCTGTGGGGGAGCTGGATTTCCATTGAGCTGGCGCTGCTCTGCGCTCGGGTCGGGAGGTACAGGTGCACCTGGCTGTGGTAGGCCCAGCTTCTTGAGAGGTGGCAAGATTGTAGATCCTGTCTAAAAAGGAGTGGGGGGGTTGGGAAGGTGGCTCAGTGGTAGAGCGCTTGCTTTGCATGCACGAGGCCCTGGGTTCGATTCCCCAGCACCACACATAAGCAGAAAAAAGAAAAAAAGTCACTGAAAGAACACCAAAATAGGGCTGGAAATATAGCTTAGTAGTAGAGTGCTTGCCTAGCATGCATGAAGCCCTGGGTTCGATTCCTCAGTACCACATACACAGAAAAGGCCGGAAGTGGCACTGTGGCTCAAGTGGTAGAGCGCTAGCCTTGAGCAAAAGAAGCTCAGGGACAGTGCCCAGGCCCTGAGTTCAAGCCCCAGGACTAGCAAGAAAAAAACAACTAAAAAATAAATAATGGATGCAGTTAACATGTATATTGTAAACCTGTTAATGATTTTGAATTGTGGCCTCCTGTTAAGTTTGTGAGAAATGATTACACCATTTGGAGTCTGTCCTTGTAAATTATACTTGAATTTATAATTTGCATTAATAACATCTTGTTAATGTGTTTTTATTTTTCTTTTAGGAGTTAAGTTGTATCTCAAATCATCCTACTGATGCCCTTGCTTATGTTAAGACAAAAAGAACCATTACAGGCTCATGCCTGTAATCCTAGCTACTCAAGAGGCTGAGATCTGAGGATCATGGTTCAAACCCAGCCCAGGCAGGAAAGTCCATGAGACTCTTAGCTCCAATAAACCACCAGAAAACTGGAAGTGGTGCTGTGGCTCAAGTGGTAGAGCGCTCTCCTTGAGCTGAAGAGCGGAGGGACAGTGTCCAAGCCCAGAGTTCAAGCCCCATGACCAGAAAAAATAAGATAAAAAATAAAGCAAAGAGCAAGGCTCATGCCTGTAATTCTGAGATTACAGCTGAGATCTGAGGATTGTGGTTCAAAGCCAGACTAGACAGGAAAATCCATGATCCTTTCCACCAAAAAAGTTCAAAGTAGAGCTGTGGCTTAAGTAGTAGAGAGCTAGCTTTGAGCAGAAATACAGAGACAGTGCCCAGGCCCTGAGTTCCAGCCCCAAGATCTGCATAGCTGACAGGCATGAACCACCAGCGCCCAGGTTGGAGTTTTATATTTCCTTGGTTTCAGATCACATTTGACCTCAGGTAACTGAAATCTTAGGAAGCCATTTCCAGTAAGGAGACAGACGCCCTGTAAACTTAAACTGCCCAACACAAAGATCTACAAATGTAAAAATATTCAGGAAGCCAGGCGCTGGTGGCTCACGCCTGTCATCCTAGCTACACTGGAGGCTGAGATCTGAGGATCACTGTTCAAAGCAAAGCCAGCCCAGGCAGGAAAGTCCATGAGACTCTGATCTCGAATGAACCACCAGAAAACCGGCAGTGGTGCTGTGGCTCAAGGGGTAGAGCGCTTGCCTTGAGCTGAAGAGCTGAGGGACAGCGCCCAGGCTGAGAGATTTAGTGGTATTAAAGATATCTGCATTCTGTGCTTTTTCCCTGTCAGATTCTGCAGCATTCTGTATCAGCAAGCAGTCGATGAAGTCACAGGAGCTGCTGGTGCTTGTGTTTCATGAAGAAAATCCACCCTGGCAAGAGTTCACCAGCCACAGCCTGAAATGCTGTGTGGGAACAGGTTCAGATCCCACCCTTGGCAAGACCTGCCCAGTCTCCAGTGCCGAGAGAGAATTCACTCACACCCTGCCCACCGGTCAGCTGGGGTCAGGCGTGGGCTGGAGATCCCCCTCCCCCCACGGCTTAAGGGTTCAGATCTGGGGTTTTCAACTGTCCTAATACCCAATCCATTAGATGAAATGTTCCTTTGCCTATTATTTCCTCTTTGTCAGATGTGAAACAGTCAACCAGAAGAGAGCTGCACACTGTTTCCAGTCATTGTACCTTTAAGAACAACAGCTTTAATCTTCCCCCACATCCAGCCGGGCGCCAGTGACTCATGCCTGTAATCCTAGCTATTCAGGAGGCTGAGATCTGTGGGATGTGGTTTCAAGCCAGCCTGGGCAGGAAAACCCCTGAGTCTCCTCTCTCTAGTTAACCAGTAAAATGCCAGAAGGAGAGCAGTGGGGACTCTCCTGCAGAGTGCTAGCCTGGAGCAAAATGCTTGGGGACAGTGCCCAGGCCCTAAATTCCAGCCCCAGTACTGGCCCAAAACAAAACAAACCTCCCGACGTGAAAGTGCTGTGTGTGCTTCCTGGCTGGCAGGCAGCCGGCTGCAGGGTCAGCTGCGCCCGGCCTGGGCCTTGCGCCCCTGTGGGCAGGGGGCTCCTGTGTGCGAGATCTCCCCGTCCCATGTTTGCCACCCTGGGATCTCAGCCTCCTGAGTAGCTAGGATTGCCGGAGCTCCGGGACTGGGCGCACAGGACGTGGCCCGCGGGGCTGCCACGTCGCCCAGCCCCAGCAGAGGGCGCGCGCGTGCGGGGGCCGGGCTTAGCCTTAGGCCCCGGCTTGCACTCCGGGCTCGCACCGGCAGGGGGTGGGCGAGGACGGCTAACTCGCCAGGCCAGGCCGGGGGCTGGGGCTGCTCCCGGTCTGAAAAAGGAGCAGAAGCTGGGGCTAAGAGGTGCCGCCTGCAAACACAGATAGGCCCTCTGGGGGATGGTGGGAGGGGGGCTGCCACCCAATTCCAGACATCAAAGGTACCTGTCATCTCAAATCAGTCGTGATCACAAAAACAGACCCCAAAAGAGGCGTTGAAATCCACCAGTAGCCGAGCCCCGTGACTCACACCTGTAATCCTAGCTTACTCAGGAAACTGAGATGGATCAAAGCCAGCCAGGGCAGGAAAGTTCCTAAGACTCATCACCAATTAGCCGAAGGAAGTAGAGCGGCTATGGCTCATGTGATCAAAGTGCTGATCCTGGGTACAAAGCTCAGGGACAGCACCCAGGCCCTGAGTTCAAGCCCCAGGACTGACGAGAGAAAGAAAGAAAGAACCAAAGAACGAAAGAAAGAAAAGGTCACCTATCTATCTCCAAAATCCCACAGGCTCCCAAACCAGCAAAACCAGATTTGGTGACTTGAAACCAAGCTGATCATGGGTTATAGTTCTCCTGGGCAGGTGGTTCTTGTTTTGCAATGTGGAGGACTGAACCCTGAGCCGGTCTGTGCACATGTTTGGCAGGTGGATCCCCATCGGAGCCAGACCTCCACCCCAATTTATGTGTTCTCTCTCAGATACTGCCCTCCAACTCCTGAGTCTCCCAAGTAGCTGAGAATTGACACATGCAAGGCTCCCTCCCAATTTACCAGGCCAGTGGCAATTACCTTTAATCCCAGCGCTCACTGGAGAGGCTGACACGGACAGATGGAGATTTAGAGGACAGCCAGGTTCACCAGCCAGACTGTTTAAAAAGAAAATAAAAACTGTCTGTGCCCTTCTTATAGCACTATACACAGAGGCTTCATTAATAATCAGTGTATAATAATGGCTTAACTGATAATAAACCACATCAGAAGGAAAGGGAACTACAGGATGGTGATTCTCCACATGTAAAAGAAGTGGAGAATTTACCTATTTTTATTTTTCAAATATTTGGGTTGATACCAGAGCTTGAACTCAAGACCTTTTGTGCTCACTTGGATTTTTCGTTCGAGGCTGGCACAGCTATGGCTTTTGCCACAGCTCCACTTCCAACTCTTTGGTGGTTCACTGGAGATAACAGTCTCCCAGACATTCCTGCCCAGGGCTGGCTTTAAACTGTGATCCTCAGATCTCAGCCTCCCGAGCAGCTGGGATTACAGGTGTGAGCCACCAGCACCTAGTGAAAGGCTGTTATGTCTAGAGGTGGATCTGTGTGTGAGCGTGCATATGCGTGTGAGCGCATATTCACACACCCAGTGTGTGTTGTTTCTTCCCTCCCACCCCAGGAAGCTCTGTCCTAGAGGAGGAAACCGCACAATAACAAGTCATGTGACCAGGGTAGGGGGCTTCCTGTTTTCCAGCCCCTCCCTGGCCAGCCTTAGGCCACCCAGATCTGAGTAGGCAGTGGCCAGCCACAACCCAGGAGCTCGGGCCTCTGACTTGAGTGTCCCCAGGGAAACAGAGGTAGAGGGGGCTGAGGGGTAAACCCCACAGCTGGAGGCTCTAAATCCAGCAGAACCTTGGGGAGGGATGGGCGATTCTTGGAGTCCCCATCCCAAGGCCGGCTAGATGAGAAGGGGAGACGAAAAACACGAGAAGATAAACCATGAGCTATGGTGGCCACACCTGTAGTCCCAGCACTTGGGAAGTTGAAGCAGGAGGATCATGGGTTTCCAGCCAGCCTGGGCTATAGAACAAGGCCTCTGATTTTTGTTTTGTTGTGTTTTTTAAAGGAAGGAAAAACCAAAAGGCAGAACAAGGGAAGAAGGGAGAAGGGAAAGGTGGGTCAAATCGGATGGATAATGAGCGGCGTGTCCCGGGAACCATTCAAGCAGCAAGTGGACACCGGTCACCTCCAGAGCTCCCTCCCAGGCCCTGAGCCACAGAGGGGAAGTTGAGGCACCAGAGGCAGGAGCTGAGCCCCCACTGTGTCTTGCCAGGACAAGAGTTTCTGGACAGGAATGAGTGTCCGAGCCACGCGGCCCCGAAGCCGGCGAGGGAGACCAGCTCCACCGGTGAGTGTCCCCCTACCCCCCACCGCCCCGCCACCCCCAGCCCCAGGAGCACAGGCCCCCACAGAGCTCAGCCCTGATCCCTTGCAGGGTGAACTCGATCCTGTGGCTGAGAGCTCAGAGGAAGCCGAAGCGGCAGGCAGCAACACCGGGCTCAGCGCAGGCGCAGTACGGGAGGAAGCCAGGCCGCAGCTGCTGGAGCCCAGGGCCGAGGCCAGCGACCAGGGGCTGGGGGACGGGTGAGCCCGGCCTAGATGGTGCCCTCTGCCCGGCCCGGTGCATCTCAGCCATCCACAATCCTGCCAGTGGCCCTGCCCGGCTCCCGCTGCGAATTGGCTGAAGCTTTTCTCTTTTTTTTTTAGAAAAAATTATGTATTGGTAATAGGTGTGAGCGCATGGCCTTGGCCTTGCTGAGTGAGTGCTTTATACTTCAGCCAGGCCCGGCCCTGTGTGTGTGTGTGTGCGTGTGCGTGTGTGTGTGCGTGCGTGCACGTGCACGCACACACGCTTGAACTCAGGGCCTGGGCGCTGTCCCTGAGCTTCTTTTGCTCAAGGCTAGCACCCTACCACTGGAGCCACGGTGCCACTTTGGCCTTTTCTGGGTGTGTGGTGCTGAGGAATCGAACCCCGGGCTTCATGCTTGCTGGGGAGCGCTCTCCACGGGGCCACCTTCCCAGCCTCCCCCGTCCTCCTCTCGTGCTTCGTATGTGGCTGGTGAAGGTGTGCACCATGGTGCCTGTCCCCCCGCCCCCCACACCATTTTTTCCTATTTGGAGACAGGCGCTCACCATTGATTTCAGGCTAGCCTTGAACTCATGGTCACATGGGAATTGAGCCTGAGATTCTCCAGCTCAGCCTTGAGTGCTGGAATACAGGCATGTGTCACCACTCTGCGCTCCTGTATGGCCTTACGACTTTGTACAATGACCAGGTGCTGGTGGCTCCCACCTGTCATCCCAGCTGCTCAGGAAGCTGAGATCAAAGCCAGCCTGGGCAGGAACGTCCTTGAGACTCTTCATCTCCAAGCAACCACCCTAAAAGTCAGAAGTGATGCTGTGGCTCAAGTGGTAGAATGCCGGCCTTGAGCACCACAGCTCAGAGACTGTGCCTGGCCCTAGAGTTCACATATTTGAATTCTGTAGCCTTGGCCTCGACCCAGGGTCCTCCACATGGAGTCTGGCTACTGCCACTTCCAGAACTTTCTATGACTCTTCACCAGGCCTCTGCCCAACTCCTCATTTTTCCCCAACAGAACATTGGGTCCAGCCTCCTCCCCAGCCTCCTAGGGTCCCCTTGGGGCGCCCCAGGGCCTGACGGCCCCCCCTTCCCCCCCCCCCCCCACGGCTCCCAGGCCCGCACCCAGCAGCCTTGGTGGCAGGCCTGGCTCAGGCCTTGGTTTTCACAGGGCTGATGGGGACCTGGATGGAGACGCTGGCAGGGTGCCACGCCCTGAGGGACCCCAGGAGCCCCCAGCCCCAGCTCAGCAGCCCCCCGAGGCGGATCCAGCAGATGGGGGAGCCGAGCCCACCGAGATGGGGGCCCCCGATGTGTTTCACACCCTCCAGCAAGCGCTGAGCTCCCTGGAGGCAGCGGCGGCTGCCTGGCGGTGCCGCCCGAGCCCCATGAGCCCCCCACCAGAGGGTGCGGGTCCCAGCCCCGCGGCCGGGACGCCGGGGTGCAGCGCGGGCCAGCGGGAGGTGGCGCGGCTCTCCGAGAGCAACACCTGGCTGCGGCTCGCCCTGGACACGCGCGAGGCCGAGCTGCTGCGCACACACACCGCCCTGCGCGCCTTCCAGGCCGAGAAGGAGACCCTGCACCAACAGGTGAGCCGCCGCGGGGGGGGGGGGGGGCAGCGGAGGGGGGGACCCCAAGCGGAGGAAGGGGGGTTTTTGGTGGGTCGTGGCTGGACTCTGGGCCTGGCGCTGTCCCTCAGCTCCTCAGCTCAGGGCAAGCGCTCTACCACTTGAGCCACAGCACCACTTCTGATTTTCTGGTGGTTTATTGGAGATCAGAGTCTCATGCACTTTCCTGCCTGGGCTGGCTTTGAACCTCGATCCTCAGATTTCAGTCTCCTGAGTAGCGAGGATTATAGGTGCCCAGCTAGGTGAATCATTTTGTTTGTTGGTGTATTCATTCAATGAACTTCCAAGTGTGGTGGCTCACGCCTGTAATCCCAGCACTTGGGAGGCTGAGGTAGGAGGATGGCCAGTTTGAGGTCAGCCTGGACTATTTAGCAAGAGCCTGCCTCAAAAAACAAAAACAAAACAAACAAACAAAAAAAACAGTCTGGCACTGGCGACTCACACCTGCAATTCTAGCTACTCAGGAGGCTGAGATTGGAGGGTCATGGTTCAAAGCCAGCCCAGGCAGATAAGTCCATGAGACTCTTATTTCCAATAAACCACCAGCAAACCAGAAGTGGCTCTGTGGCTCAAGTGGTAGAGCACCAGTCTTGAGCTGAAGAGCTGAGGGACAGCGCCCAGGCCCAGAGTTCAAGCCCCACGACCAACAACAACATAAGAGCAAAGAAAGCCACAGAGCTCCTAGCCTTCCAGCTGGGGCTCTAGCTGCAAATGTAGGAGTCTGATGGGGGGGTGGGGTGGGGTGTGTGGAGCCCCAGCCTGAAAACTCCACACACCTTCCAGGTCCAGGAGCTGCAGGAGACCCTGAGGAGGGCGCGGTCCTCCCCGCCCCGGTCTCCCGGCCTTGGCGGAGGCCCAGGCAGTGACTCCAGCAGCTCGGGGGCCGACACGGAGCCCTGGGGTGCTCGGGTGAGTTCAAAGCCATCCTGGGCAGAAAAGTCCCCATGAGACACTTATCTGTAATGAACCGCTCAAAAAGCAGAAGTAGAGCTGTGGCTCAAGTGGTAGAGCACCAGCCTTGAGCAAAAGAGCTCAGGGACAGTGCCCCAGCCCCGAGTTCAAACCCCACGACTGACAAAAATAAAACAACTCGTGAGTTCATATTGTGGGTGACAAATTGAGTAAATGAAGTCACCCCTTCCTGGCAGGACTCCTCCTCGGTATCCCCCCTGCTCCGGCTGCGTGATTCCAGCTCCCAGATCCTTGGGCCTGTGTCCATGCCGGTCTGTGGGCCCGTGGAGAAGTTTCTGGAAGGCCGGGTGGAGCAGCTGCATGGGTGAGAGCCTGGTGTCTGCCGGCCTGGCGGCAGCCATGACTTGCAAACCTGTCCCTCCCTCCACGCCTCTGTTTCTCTCTTGGGCCAGGAACATGGAGAAGCTGAAGTGCTTCAACCGGCTGCTGCTGGCGGCGCTGCGGGGCTGCAAGGGCCGCTGCGAGGAGCTCAGCCTGCAGGCGGGGCGGCGCGCGGCGGCGGCCACGGCGCTGGGCCTGGCGCTGCACTACAGGTCCCCTGCTGCACCTGTGACCTCGGTGCTGGGGGAGGGGGGAAAAAGGGGGCTTCCCCCCCCCCCCCGCTTCTAGCAAGATGGGGCTGGCTTCCTGATGCTCTCCGTGTCCCGCAGTGAGAGCTGCGAGGCGGCCTACGGGGCCCTGCTGGCGCTGCGAGAGGCCGACCCTGCCCGGGGGACCCCGAGACCCAGAGCTGACCTGCAGCGGGCTGCGGAGGAGGCAGGCAGGCTGCTGGCGGCCGTGGACGGAGGGACACCCCCGCACAGGTAACCCCGGGACACCCAAGAAGGGTAGTGAGCCAGGCGCCCGGTCACGCCTGGCGTCCCAGCCACTCAGGAGGCTGAGATCTGAGGATTGAGGTTCAAAGCCAGCCTGGGCAGCCAAGTCCCTGAGACTATGATCTCCAATGAACCACCAAAAAGCTGGAGGTGGAGCTGAGGCTTAAGGGAAAAAGGTCAGGGATAGTGCCCAGGCTGAGTTGAAGCCCCAGTACACACACACACGCGCACACACACGCGCACACACACACACGCACACACACACACGCACACATACGCACACGCACACACACATGCCAACCTCACCAAGCCAGTTCTCAGCACCACCTGGCCTTCGTTCATGCCAGCACATGCCAGCCAGCCCCAAGGTCAGCCTTGTTGAGTAACCACAGGTCAACTCCAGTTAGACTTGGTGCCAAAGGACTGCGTGGGGCTCAGAGCTGCCCTGCTGAGCAGGGTGATGCCAAACCCAGCACGTGGCCAGCCCTGAATGCCCATGCCATTGCCACAACTTGTCTTCTGGGTCACTGTAGGTCTTTTTGTTTTTTTCTTAGTACCAGTCCCGGGTCTTGAACTCAGGGCCTAGGCACTGTCCCTTGGCTTGTTTTCACTCAGTGCTGATGCTCTCCCCCATTTGAGCCCCAGCTCTATTATTTTCAGCTTTTTGATGATAAGAGTCTCATAGACTTCCCTGGCTGGTTTTGAACCACGATCCTCTATCTCAGCCTTCTGAGTAGCTGGGATGACAGGCGTGTGCCCCAGCGCCTGGCTGGCCTGATGTGTGCTGGTCCCCCCTGGGGCTGGCACGCTGGGTGGCTGTGCTCACTGAGGGTGGGCCACAGCCCGGTGGGGACAAGGGTCCCCAGCGCCATGCGGGGCGTCTCCTGCCTCCCGCAGCCCCGAGGGCAGCAGTGTGGATAAGCCCAGGCCACAGGAAGTCGCCACCCAGCTCCAAGCCCATATCCAGCGGCTTCAGGAGCGCCGGGCCCTCCTGAAGATCCCCCCCGAGCCCAGCCCCTCCGCGGCAGCGAGGCTCACCGCGCCCCATGGTGAAGCCATGGTGCAGGCCATTCTGGAAACCCAGCCCGGCCCGGCTCTGCCCCAGCTGGAGAAGACCCAGATCCAACGGGGCTTGATGGCCACGCGGGTAGGAACAGGCGAATGGTGTCGGTCCTTCTTAGAGAGACAGAATGTGAGAAATGTGTCTAGTGGCCCAGGAGAAGGAAGGAATTCTGCCTTACTGGGGGGTGGGGAGGGGTTCTTGGAGTTGTGAGGGATGAATAGGAGTTTGTTGTCTGGGGTCCAATTTCTTATTCCACTATGAACCTGCCTTTACCTGATGCCCTTCCCATTGGAAGAGATGAGGGTGGGAGTGTGAACGGGGTTTGTAGCATGGCTTGAATGGTTCGAGGGGCCGCTCAGTGGCAGGGGGCCAGTCTGTGCCTGAGACCCTGTGTTCAGTTTTTTTTTATGTCAGTTGTGGGGCTTGAACTCTGGGCCTGGGTGCTGTCCCTCAGTTCTTCAACAAGGTGAGCGCTCTACCACTTGAGCCACAGCGCCACTTCCGGTTTTCTGGTGGTTCATTGGATCAGAGTCTCTAGGACTTTGCTTCCCAGGCTGGCTTTGAACCATGATCCTCAGCTCTCAGCCTCCTGAGAAGCTAGGATGACAAGCGTGAGCCACCAGTGCTGGGCTGTGTTCACTGTTTTAACACTGCAATCAATCAATCGATAGACAAGAAGATGAAAAGAGAAAAGAAAAAAGAAGGCGGAAAAAAAGCAGAGGTGCGGGTCAGGCCTCGTCATCGCAGTGTCTGGGAGGCAGAGGCAGGAGGAGCCTGCGCTCCCGGCTGGCCCGAGGGACGCGCCCAGCCCGGATTCAAGCCCCAGGACCGCCCCCCCAAAAAACGAAAAGTCTGAGGTTGTGAAATCTGAGACGATCTAGAAGCGTCCATAGACCTTGTCTAATACAATGCGCTTCCCGGGGCTGTTGCTCTAGGGGGGAGGTCACAGTGAAGGTCAGCGATCTTGTGTGGCCCCAGTGGGACCTTCTGGGGACTCAGTTTCCCCCCTTATCCCCACAGGAGACCCTGGCTGATCTGATGCTGCAGCTTCAGCTGGTGCGCAGGGAGAAGCGGGGCCTGGAGCTGCGGGAGGCGGCGCTGCGGGCCCAGGGCCCCGCCCACGTGCTGCTGCTGGAGCAGCTGCAGTGGGAGCGCGCACAGCTCGCACCCGCGCCCCACGCGGGCGGAGGCAGCGGCGGAGGCAGCAGCGGGCAAGGGAGCAGCGAGGAGGACGAGGCCTGGCCACAGGTGAGCAGCCTGTCCCGGCGCCCCGCCCACCCCACATCCAGCCCCGCCCACAGCACCTGCTTCACCATGCAGTCCTAGCTGTGGCTCCGCCCACGCCACGCCCATCCCACTTGACTCCGCCCACCGGAGGCCTGTCCCTTAGGGTGCCACGCCCACCGGGTGCCCCGCCCCTGAGATGCCCCGCCCACAAGCCCCACCATACAGCGCCTGGTTCACCACGTTCCTCCGTCTGTGGCCCCGCCCACTACACCCCCCATGCCATGCCTGTCCCTTAGGGCACCAGGCCCGCGGGAAGTCCCGCCCGGAGCACCCCGCCCCCTTTGGCCTCGCCCTCCGGGTCCCAGGCTCCGGGTAGCCTGGGCTGCCAGCTGAAGGGTGAAGGTCAAGTCTCTGTTTCCTGTCCTTGGGGTTCCAGCGCCTTCCACCTTTCCTTGCCGCACCCCGCCCGGCCTTGGTCCATAGTTTGTCACTGTCACCCCGAGCCAGGCTGGCCTCCCCGGCACTGCTTCCTGCGTGAGCGTCCACGGGGTTGCAGGCGTGCGCTGCCGTGCCCAGCCTCTCCGGCCTCACCGACGCGGCCACCCACCAGCTTCTCGGGGTCTCTGTCCACGCAGTGTCCAACCCGATCGCCAGTCACTTCCCTGGCCACGTCCCCAGCCCCCTGGCCGTCTGCGGCGGGCTCCGCGGCTCTCCCTTGTGGGGAACTGACTGCTGTGTCAGGCTCTTCTCAGACTGAGGGCGGGGCTCCATCCAGCATCCTGACGTCCGGCTGCGGCTCTCGCCTCCCTTGCTGTGTCCCCGCAGGGTCTCCCTGCCCTCCCGGGGGAGGAGGAAGGTCGGGACCCAGAGAAGTTGTCCCAGGAACTGGCTGCATCCCTCGCTAGGTTTGTATCTGAGGCCCAGCAGGGGAGGGTGAGGTGGGGTGGGGTGCGGTCTGGGGGGCCATGCCAGAGGCCAAGGACCACTGCGTCCGGCTGAGACCAAGGTGGGCGCCCCAGGAAGCACCGTGGGCAGGTGGGCGGAGGACAGGAGCGGACTAGCAGTGCTGGAAGCCTCCCCACCCGACCCCAGGTCCCTGGGCCTCCGGCAGCAGCTGCAGTCCCTCCGGGAGCGCCTGGAGCAGATGGCCCGCAGGGGCCGAGCCAGCCGCGCTCGGAGCGCTGAGCTGCACCGAGACCTGTGCCGAGCTCACAGGTAAGGGGCCAGAGGCCTTGGCCCCGGGGTTGCTCCCTCAGCTCCCTGGGGCTCAGGGGCTGGGGGCAGTAGCTCCCCCTGCCTGGGAGGTGGGGATGGAGAGGATGGTGGTTATGCTGACCAGTAAATAACACCAGTCTGGTAGTGCATGCCTGTAACTCCAGCTGGGATGGGGCAGCAGCCCAGTCAGAGGCCAGCCTTTGGGGGAACAAACAGAAAACTTCTAGAAAGATAAAAGCAAGCAAAAAATAAGGGAGGGGTGCTAGGGCATGACTCAAGTAGTGTTTAACAGCGGCCTAACAAGCAGATTCAAACCCTAGTACGTGCTCCCCCCTGCCCACCCCCTCCCCCCAAAAGGCAAGCCCCGGGTCCCACTCAGCTGTGATGCAAGTGTCCCAGCAGGGCCTGGTCCCCAATGCCTTGTCGTCTGGGAAGTGGGGTCTGTGGCCCCTTCTCTGGGGGGCAGAGTCTAGCTCAGCCACTCACCCCACAGCGCCCTGGTCCTGGCCTTCCGCGGGGCCCACCGGAAGCAGGAAGAGCAACGCCGGAAGCTGGAGCAGCAGCTGGCCCTGCTGGAGGCCCGGCAGGCAGACGAGCTGGCCAGGCTGGAGGCCACGGCCCGGGGCCTGGCGGGGCCCCGGCCTCCCCGCCCCCCGCCCCCGATGGGGGAGACCCTTCTGTAGCCGCCCCCCCAGGCCAGGCTGGCTCCCACCATAAACTGCCCGCCACTGAGCCTTTGTTCCTGTGCAGTGATTTGGTGTGCGCAGTGACAAACCCCGTGGGGAATAAACTTGACCTCCCAGCGAGGTCAGGGCAGCGCAGCTGGGCCAAGGGGGCCGGGACGCCCCGCTGGGCCTGGGGGGAGGGGGCAGGGACGCCCCATCTGGGGCTCCTGGGAAGTCAGGGAGGCTGAAGTAGCCGGGTCAGGGCTGGGGAGACATGGGGGGGGGGTGCCACGGGCCCTGCCCAGAGAGGCTGCCCGGGCCGGCTCACAGACAGGGTACCCCAGAACCACAAGGGCGGCTGAGGCCCTGTGGCCTGAGCCCCGGTGCTGGATCCCTGGGTGGGGGTGGGGGATGGCTCTGGGACTTGGGGGTTTGTCCTTTCTTTCTCCCTGTGTTTTGTCTTTGCCGTCCTGGGTCCTGGGGCTTGACCTGCTCTGTCGCCCTTGGTTTTGCTTTTCTCGGGTGGAGCAGCCCCTTCAGTGCTGGTTCAGAGCTGCGTCTCAGGGAGCTTCCTGCCCTTGCTCGGCTTCAAACCAGGATCCTCATGCCTCAGCCTCCCCAGCGGCTGGGGTGACAGGCGTGAGCCTCACACTCAGGAGGCCTAGCACCTTGCGGGGTGAGGGCCCCCCAGTCTCAGCTGATGAGTGAAACAGGCCCGGCCGGCCTGAGAAGTTCAAGGCTCCTCCCTGCAGGTTCAGGCTGGAGGTGATTAGCATGCGATTTGCACAGGCCACACCCAGCCGCACCCTCCCCACAGCAGCCGACCCTGAGCAGAGCATCCAGAAGGTTCTGGGTCCCAGCACCCTGCGCCCAGCCCCAGAGGGCTCCCCGCCCCCTTGAACCCCGGCTTTACCGGGGAGCTTCTCCGAGGGCGGCTAGGCTTTGAAGACAGAGGGAAACTGAGGCAGGCACCTTGGGGGAGCCGAGGAGCTGACTTTGTTTCCCCGGAGCCCAGCGGGAGCTCGGCCCAGTCCCCCGGGGCTGCCTGGGGGCGGGGTCAGCGGACCCCCGGGGTCACCGGGGGGTGGGCGGGCAGGTTCCCAGGCCCCGGGCCGTTCCCACGGGCGGCCCCGCGGCAGATGGGCCCCGGCCCTTTGTCCCGGGTCTGCGGCTGCCGCAAGGTCAAATGTCACCGCGGGGCCGCGGGCAGGGGTCAAGGGGGCGGGGCGAGGGGTCGCGGGGCCCCGGCAGGGCCCGCCCCAGGCCGCACCCCGGTCCTCCCGCGGCCCACGCAGGCCCCGGCCCGCGACCCTGACCCTGACCTGCTCCCTCCCGGGGTGGCGTCACCGCCCGGGCCGCCGGCCTGGTCCCCGCGGCCACCGCGCCCGGGCCCGCGGGCTGGGGTGAAAGGTCGCCGGGACAGCCTGCCCCGCCCGGTTAAACGTTAACCCGCCTCGGCGTCGGGGGCCGGGGGAGGGGCGCACCGGGCGGCCGAGCCCGCCGCGGGGGGCGGACGCGGGGGGCGGACGCGGGGCTCGGGGAGGGGCCCCGCCGGGCCGGGCGGCCTTCTGGAAGAGCGAGCAAGCGCAATCCGCCGTGCCGCCGTGCGGGAGGCGGCCCGGGGGCGCGCGCGGTCCGGCGTGCACGCGCGTGTGCGTGCGCACGTGTCCGGGAGCGCCTGCGTGTCGCCCGCGGCGCAGGGGCGTGACCCCCGGGGGCACGCGTCCCCCCGTTCCTGCTTCCGCCGGGAGCGCGTGGGGAGGCGGATCGCGGGGCGCCGGGGCCCGAGGCCTCGCGGGGAGGTCGCGGCGACCGGGGGTCGCGGGGGCTCGGGCCGGGGCGGGGCGGGGCGCCGCGGGGCGGGGCGGGGGGCCGGGCCCGCGGCCCCGGGCTCCGCCCCCGCCTCTCCCGCCGGCCCGGGCGCCGGGCGCCGCGCGCGGCCACCCATGTCCTTATAAGGGCGGCCGTCGCCGGGGCAACGAGCGCCCGCCCCCGGCCCCGCGCGCCCCCGCCCCGCCCCCGCCCCGCCCGCCGCCCGCCCGCCGCGCGGATGGAACGCGGTGTCAAACCGGCCGCAGCGCGAGGCCGGCGCGCGGGGTCGGCGGCGGCGGCGGCGGCGGGAGAGCGAGGCTCCGGCGCAGGCCCAGGCCGGGCGGGCGCGGCCGCGACGCGGGCGGCGGCTCGGGAGGCGCGGGGCCGCGGCCTACAGGCCCCGGAGCGGCCGCGGGTGCGGGGGGGGCGCCGGGGGGCGCGGGCTCCGGGCCCCGGCGCGCGTGCGCGCCGCCCCTCCCCCTCGCCGCGGGCGACCGCGCAACTTGCGGCCAAACTTTGCCCCCGCCCGGCCCCCAGCGCCCGGATGGCGCCCCGCTGACCGGCCGCGGCCCCGGGGCCAAGCCGGCGCCCGGCCAGCGGGCGCCCCCACCCCCCGCGCGCAGCCCGGGCCGGGCCATGGCCCAGGCCGGCGGGGCGCGGCACCTCGGGGCCCCCGGCCCCCGCCTCTAGCGCCCCCCGCCCCGCGCACGCGTGGGAAAGTTGGCCGGGAACCGGCCCGACCAGTTCCGCCCGGCTCCGCGGACCGGCCGCAGGAAGTTGCTGCAAAACTTTGTTTTCGGGGGGGGGGGTGCGGCGGGCGCCCCCCGAGCCGCGCCCGGCCCGGATGCGCGCGGGCTGAGGGCGCCCCGGGCCGCGAGGGGGGGGTTCCGGTGAGGCCGGCGCGGGGAGGGGGCGCCCCGGCGCCGCGCCCCCCGGGGCTATGGCCATGGTGACCGGCGGCTGGGGCGGCCCCGGCGGCGGCGGCGGCGCCAACGGCGTGGACAAGGCGGGCGGCTACCCGCGCGCGGCGGCCGAGGACGACTCGGCCTCGCCGCCCGGGGCGGCCAGCGACGCGGAGCCCGGCGACGAGGAGCGGCCCGGGCTGCAGGTGGACTGCGTGGTGTGCGGGGACAAGTCGAGCGGGAAGCACTACGGCGTCTTCACCTGCGAGGGCTGCAAGAGCTTCTTCAAGCGCAGCATCCGCCGCAACCTCAGCTACACCTGCCGGTGAGTGCGGCCGGCCCGCCGCCCCGCGCGGTCACCTTGGGCCGCCGCTGACCTTCCCGCGCCCCGCGCCCCGCGCCCGGGTCCCCCGCGGCCTCCGGCCCGCCCCGGCCCTCGCTCCGCCCCTCGCCGCCCCCCCTCCCCGGGGGCCGAGGGGTCCTCGCGGGCCGCGGGGTCCCCGCCCAGCCCCGGACGCCCCTCCCTCGCCGCGCGCCCCGGGGACTCGAGCGTGGAACTTGGACCCGGGCGCCCGCCGCGTCCCGGGCCATTGTCTGCGGCCGCGCGGATCGATACGGCGCGGCCTCGGGGTCAAATACCAGCTCCGGGCGGCGGCCGGGCGGGGCGGGCCGGGCTCCCGCGCCCGGGGCCCTGCGCGGGGCCGCGGCCCGGCCCGGGGGCGGCGGCGGGGGGGTCACCGCCCCGCTCGGGTCACCGGAAGCCGCCCCTGGAGCGCCCGCGAGGCCGCCGGAATTGACCGCACCCCCGCGCCGGCCCCGCAGGCCCGCCGGGCCCTGGAAAGTTTGGGGTCGCGCCGATGCGTTCGGAGGAGCGAGCCCGCGGGGGGGCCCGCGCCGGCCTCGGGGACCCGGGGGGCGGGGGCGGCGGGGCCTGCGGCCTCTGGAGGGCGGCGGGCGCCCCGCCCGGCCCCGGGGTGCCCAGGCCCCCTTTGTCCTCCCGGCTCCGGCCGGTCCCGAGCCAGCGCCGCGGACGGCTCCGTTTCCCAGATGCCCGGAACCGGGCCCCGGGCTGGGCGCCCCCGGAGCTGGGGCTCCGGCTTCCCGGGCGAGCTGGGGGCCGGGCCCCGCGCCTGCGGCCTGGGCCGGGCCCGCGGCGGCCACGTGTGGCGGGCCGCCCGGCCGCCGCCTCCCGTAACTGGGCCACCGGCCCTGGCCTCGTTCCGGCTCGCGGGCCGGGCCTTTGGGGCGGGCGGCCCGGGGTCGGGGCGCAGCAGGAAGGGCGTCGCTCGGACCTTCCCCACACCGGGCCCCGCCGCCGTGCGGGTCCGAAGGAGGAGAAGCCGGGCAGACGCGGCCCGGGGCTGACCCGGAAGCCGCGCGCGGTGCTGGGGAAGCCGGGCGGGAGCCCCGGGACCCGGGCCTCGAGGCCGCCTGGCGTCGCGGAGGCCAGAACTCCGGGCGGCGCCGTGGGCGACAGCCGTCCTAGCCGAGGTGACAGCCGCCCCCATTTCAGAGCTGGGGAAGTTGAGGCAGAGGCTGGGGGAGCACCCCCCAGGTCAGAGGACCCGGCCCCGGCCGGTTCCACGCCGCTGCCCAGGCCCTCCCCTCGCTGCTCCGGGCTTTGTTCCTGGACTTGGGGCCCCATCCTGGCCGGAACCCCAGCCCCGTCCCCGGACTCCCGGCTGGGCTGCGTGTTGGGGTCCCCAGGCCCAGTGCGTCCTGTGGAAGGTGTGTGTGGGGGGCATTCCAGGCTCCGAGCACCCTGCGCCACCGTGGCAGGATGCGCACACACGGGCCCGGGGCATCGGAACGCAGGGTCAGGTCTTCAGCCTGGGGCTGGCCAGGGAGGAGGAGGCCAGGAGCTCCCTCCATTTCCTCATTCCTTCCTTCCTTCTTAGCACCCCTGCTGTGACTCCCTAGACAAGTGGTATTCCCCATCCTCTGCTGGAAATGCCTTCTCCCCTCCCCCAACTCCTGTTCATCCTGCAAAACCCAGTTCCACTGTGTGCTCACAAACTGTCCCGTGGACTCATGCATCCAGCAGAGCCCACTCCCGTCGTCCTCCTTTGCACACCTGTCCCAGCCAAGGAGCTTGGGGGCAGAGGGGGGGAGCATGGACTCAGCCCTGGTCTCTGTCCTCCTCCCCCAGGTCCAGCCAGGGAGTGGAGGGGGAGAAGTGGGGGGGGGCAAGGATTTACAAAACCCTGGTCTCTGTCCCTATCCAGGTCCAACCGGGACTGCCAGATCGACCAGCACCACCGGAACCAGTGCCAGTACTGCCGCCTTAAGAAGTGCTTCCGGGTGGGCATGCGGAAGGAGGGTGAGTCGGGCGGGGCCTGGCGCCGCTGACCTCACTACCTACCCGCAGGTCTAGCCCTGGGCAGCAGGGATCTGTTAGGTTCTGTGAGGGCCTCCTGGCTTGTGCCCAGGCCCCCGGCTCACCGGCCCCCAGCCCCGCACCGTGGTGACTCCTTCCCCGCAGGCATGTGTTTTCTTTTTTTTTTTCCTTTTTTTTGGGGTCCGGTCGTGGGGCCTGAACTCTGGGCCTGGGTGCTGTCGCTCAGCTCTTCAGCTCAAGGCTAGCGCTCTACCACTTGAGCCACAGCACCACTTCCGGCTTTTTCTTTTTGCTTATGTGGTGCTGAGGAATCGAACCCAGGGCCTCATGCATGCAAGGCAAGCGCTCTACCACTGAGCCACCTTCCCAGCCCAGGGATGTGTTTTCTTACCTCCTGTGCTCGCTCTCCACCCTTCACCCCTGCTTTCCGTGTTTGCCCAGGGAGGAACTCAGGCAGATTAAGGCAAGAGGTGACGTGTGCTTTCTCCTGATCTTGGGCTGCCGGAGGTCCAGCCTCGGGCCCTGCCCAGGGGGCTGAGGGGACCCCGCATGTCGGGGCCTGGGCCCGGATCCTGCCATCTCTCCCTGACTTCCTGTGGAGGCCAGAGCTATCACAGGCCTTGGGAGGCCTGGGGCGGGTCCACCCCGTCCTGAGGTGTCCTGGGCCAGTCCGGCCTGTCTTCCCAGTGTCCAACCCGAGTCTCTTCTGCCTTAAAGATGGCTTCTTTTCAAGCCTGTATGCAAGAAGCTGCGAAAGGCTCCTTTTAAACAGCCAGGCAGGGTGGTACGTGCCTGTAATTCCAGGGTTGGAGGCTGAGGCAGGAGGACCACAGGTTCAAGGCCGTACACTACCAGCAAGCCTGTCTGAGACAAGACCGGCTCATGACACCTCTCCATTCCTTTACACTCGAGGGCAACTGTCTCACTGTCTCGTCCTGCGCCCCCCCCCCCCCCCCCCCCCCCCCCCCCCCCCGGCAGACCTCACATCAGGGACTAGGCTCCAGGCTCGGAGTCCCGACTCAGGGCCTCTGCCAGGCTGCTCCCTGCCCGTCTTCAGATCTCAGCACGCCCCCGCCCCCCCCCCCCGGGTTTGCTCAAACGTTTGCTTCTTATTTATTTATTTATTTTTTTGGTCAGTTGTGGGGCTTGAACTCTGGGCCTGGGCGCTGTCCCTCAGCTCTTCAGCTCAAGGCGAGCACTCTACCACTTGAGCTACAGCGCCACTTCCGGTTTTCTGGTGGTTTATTGGAGATAGGAGTCTCACGGACTCTCCTGCCCGGGCTGGCTTTGAACCGCGATCCTCAGATCTCAGCCTCCTGAGTAGCTGGGATGACAGGCGTGAGCCACCGGCATCTGGCTGCGTCTCCCCTTTATTCACACCACACCCCTTGCCCATTTACTCCCGGCCCCCTGGGCTGGGTGCTCTTGTCCTTGCTTTGTCTGTGTCCTGGCCCTGGACCTGGCCCCTTACCTTTTTCCACTCAGAGCTGGCTCTCTACTACTTGAGCCGCAGCTCCACTTTGGGCTTTTTGGTGGTTTGAGTTGGCGATGGGACTTTGCTGCCTGGGCCGACTTTGAGCCTCAGTCCTCAGCTCTCCGCCTGCTGAGTAGCTGGGATGACAGGCGTGCGCCACCGCGTGCAGCCATAGCTCTGCTGAGGCACCTCTTTCACCCTTTGTGTATTCTACACAGAGAGGGAGGGAGGGAGGGAGCTCCTAACAAGCAGACTCGATCCTCGGCTGCTTAAACACCTCCTCCAACTCCTACCTCCTCCACCCCCGCATTGCCCCAAACCCGTGTGCCCAGTTTCAGCTTTTTTACGGGTGGGGAGACTGAGGCACAGAGGTCATGAGCAGGGCTGTGCACCGGTGGGAGAGCCAGGGGAGGGGCTTTGAGCTCCCCGGGTTGGTCGGAATGAGGAGAGCTGGGAATGAGGAGGGAGCAGTGGGCGCAAAGGTCCTGGGGTGGGCGCGGCTCGGCGGGGCTGGGACTGGCCGCGGCCCCCGCCCCGCTGACGCCCCCCCTCTCCCGCAGCCGTGCAGCGCGGCCGCATCCCGCACTCGCTGCCTGGCGCGGCGGCGGCGGCGGGCGCGGCGGCCGGCAGCCCCCCGGGCGCGGCGCTGGCGGCGGGCGCGGCCGAGCTGTTCCCCGGGCAGCCGGTGTCGGAGCTGATCGCGCAGCTGCTGCGCGCCGAGCCGTACCCCGCGGCGGCCGGGCGCTTCGGCGCGGGCGGCGGCGCCGTGCTGGGCATCGACAACGTGTGCGAGCTGGCGGCGCGGCTGCTCTTCAGCACCGTGGAGTGGGCGCGCCACGCGCCCTTCTTCCCCGAGCTGCCCGTGGCCGACCAGGTGGCGCTGCTGCGCCTCAGCTGGAGCGAGCTCTTCGTGCTGAACGCGGCGCAGGCCGCGCTGCCGCTGCACACGGCGCCGCTGCTGGCCGCCGCGGGGCTGCACGCCGCGCCCATGGCCGCCGAGCGCGCCGTGGCCTTCATGGACCAGGTGCGCGCCTTCCAGGAGCAGGTGGACAAGCTGGGCCGCCTGCAGGTGGACTCGGCCGAGTACGGCTGCCTCAAGGCCATCGCGCTCTTCACGCCCGGTGAGTGGGGGGGGGGAGCCCCGCCCCGCCCCGCCCCCGACCGGCCCTTCCCCGGGCTCCCGGCGCCCCGCCCCCCGGATGAGGCCTCCCCGTCCTTTCCGGGGTCGCCGGGCCTGCCGCGCTACCGTATTCCCTCGACCCGAGGCGCTGCGCGTTCCGTGCTGGGGCCGGAGTCGCTCGCTCCCCGCGCCCATCCCTCGGGTGCGCAGCCCCTCCGAGCCCGCACACGGCGCCCACGGCCCTGCCCCTTCCCCCGGCTCACGCAGCCTCACGCGGGCCGGCCCCGCCCCTGACCGCAGCCCCGCCCCCGGGAGCCGACGCCCCGCCCCTGACCGCAGCCCCGCCCCCGGGAGCCGACGCCCCGCCCCTGACCGCAGCCCCGCCCCCGCAGACGCCTGCGGCCTGTCGGACCCCGCGCACGTGGAGAGCCTGCAGGAGAAGGCGCAGGTGGCGCTGACCGAGTACGTGCGCGCCCAGTACCCGTCCCAGCCGCAGCGCTTCGGGCGGCTGCTGCTGCGCCTGCCGGCCCTGCGCGCCGTGCCCGCCGCGCTCATCTCGCAGCTCTTCTTCATGCGCCTGGTGGGCAAGACGCCCATCGAGACGCTCATCCGGGACATGCTGCTGTCGGGCAGCACCTTCAGCTGGCCCTACGGCGCGGGCTCGGCGCAGTGACGCGCCGCCCGGACTCGTTTTCTAAGGACTGTGAAGTGTTTGTCTTTTCTGTTTTCTAAATGATCTTCAAACCAAAAAGCCGGGCGCGGCCCCGGCGCCCGGACCCGGGACCCCGGGTCGGATCAAGCCAATAATAAAGCGTTTCCTACCCGCGCCGCCCGCTGGATCGCTCCCCAGAACCGGGGGTTTCCCGTTCAGCGCGGAGCCGTCGGGAACCCGGCCCCGTTACTCCACGGCACGCCCCGAGGCCGTGCCTTTCCGTTTGGAGGTACCGGAGTTGGAACCCGGGCGGGGCTCGACCTTGCCAGGCCAGGACTCGACCCCTGACCCCCGAGCTTCGGGATGCGCCGTGCGTCCGGGCTCCTGGCGGGTCAGTCTCAGGGACGTTCCTGCCCGGCTGGCTTTGAACCGCGACCCTCAGATCTCAGCCCCCCGTCCCCACCTCCCCGGGCCTGGGAAAGAACTGAGCGCAGGCCGGGGGGCTCCATGTTTATTCCCTCGGGGTGGACGGAGCCCCGGGGTCGGGGTGGGGGCACCGGGACGCGGGCGACCCCAGGCCGCCGGCGGTCAGAAGTACACGGAGGCCTCGCTGTCCTCCTGGTCGTCGAATTTCTGGATCTGGGCCTTGAGGTGCCTCAGTTTCCCCTTCAGGTAGCGACAGCGAGCCTGCTTATCCAGGAAGCCAGGGTCCTGCGGGGCGACGCCGGGAGGTGTTTGCGGCGGCGCCTCCGACGCTGGGAGGCCGGGGCCCGGCCACGACGGCGGCCCGACTCACCGTCCGCTTCTTCTCGAACTCTCTCCGGACTCGGGCCGCCACCTGGGCCTCCTCCTGCAAGAGGGGCGGAGTGGCAGCGAGGGCCGGGCGCGGGGCGGGGCGGGGCGGGGCGGGGCGGGGCGGGCGCGGACCTGGCTGCGGGCGGGCGGCAGCGCCCCGAGCAGCGCCTCCAGCCGCGCCAGCCGCGCCCGCGCCGCCTCCACGTCTCCGCGCAGCTCCAGGAACTCGGCGCGCTGGTCCCGGAAGACGGCGGCGTAGCGGCGGCGGCCGCGCTCGCTGCGCAGCGCGGGGTACCTGCTGCGGGCGGGAGGGGCGCGGGAGTGGCCGGAGCCGCGTGACCCCGACCCCCGGGGCCCCAGCGTCGGGGCTCGGCCCGCGGCGTGCGCGCGCGCGCGGACACTCACAGCTCGTAGTCGGGCGCGGCGGCGGCGCGGGGCTGACGCCCCCCGGGCCCGGCCCCCGCCCGCCGCCCGGCGCCGGGGAGGGCGCGCGAGGGCAGCTCGTCCGCAAACGCGATCTTCCTGGGCCTCGCGGGCTGGCCTCGCGGCGGCGCTGTCTGCACGCGCGGCGGGAGTCCGGGGCCCGGTGCACGGGGCCGGGGGTGCTCCCGGGGGGGCATCGGCCTCGCGGAGGCGCCGCTCTGGGGTCCCCGGGCTGGCCGGCGGGGGGCGTCGGGGCCCGCGCGCGGCGGGCGCGGTCTGCGCGCGGCCTGCGGACGGCGGGGGGCGTGGTGGGCGGGAGCCCCGCTCCCTCCCCAAACGAGGCGCTCTCCCGCCCCGCCTCCGTCCCATTACGCAACCCGGAAGAGCGCCCAGCGAGCTATGACATCACCGCGCAACTCGGGGCGGGGCCGAGCCCCGACCTCCCCCCCCCCCCCCCCCCCCCGGCAAGCTGTCAGAGCTGCCGCCTCCCGACGCGAGGGGCCGAGGGTCAGGCCTGGAAGGGCGCCGTCCCGGGCCTCCGGAGGACCGCGTCCCCGCCCGCGCCACCTGTCCCAGCGTCCGGCGGTCCCAGCCCGGGTCGGCTGCGGGAACGTGGCCTGAGTCCGGTGGTGGCTTCACTTCCAGCGGGACCCGACGGACTCGGGGGCGGGGCCTGCCCGCCGGGGGGCGGGGCGCCACCGCGCAGGGGCGGGCCACACGACGCAGGGCGTGGCGTCAGCACGCGCCGCCGCGCGGGGGCGGGGCCCGGCGGGCCTCGGCGCGGCGCTTGAATCGCGGCTTGATCCCGAGTCCGGGCTCCCGCCCCGGCCCCCGCCCGCCCCCCCGAGCCCCTCCCGGCCCCCGCGGCTCGATCCCGAGTCCGGGCTCCCGCCCCGGCCCCTGCCCGCCCCCCCCCGAGCCCCTCCCGGCCCCGGAGGCGGAGATGCGGGCAGGCGGCGGCGGCGTTTATTTGAGCTTGGGCATGATGCGGATGAAGAGGATCATGCTGATGAAGATGAAGCAGACGACGATGAGCATGGCCCACAGCAGCCAGTTCACCGACTTCTGCGCGTGCTGCTCCAGCCGCTCCGACTCCGTCTTCAGCTTCTCCAGGTTCTGATCGGCCATCTTCAGTGAGTGCGACAGGGTCTGTGGGGGGTCAGCGTGGGGTCAGGGGGCGGGGCCGCCCCTCCCTGCCGCCCCGGGCTCGGCCTGTGACCCCTGACCCTGGCTGAGGCTGGGCCCACGGCTGGGAGGGGAGCTTCTGCCAAACTCGTATTCATCCAGCGCAGTCCCACTCCCGAGGCCCCGCAGCAAGCGGCTCTGGCCGCCCAGGTGAGCGCACGGTGCCCGCACCTGGTTGTCCTTCTTGATGACGCTCTGCGCGGCCAGCGTGTTGGTCTTGAGGCTCCGCGCCAGGCCCAGCATCTCCTCTGCCAGCTTTTCCTGGAGGTCCTGGTGTCGCTGCAGGACCAGGTCCAGTTCCGCTGCCGATTGCTTCTCATCGGCGGGCTTGGGGCGCGTCACCCCGCTGGGGGCACAGGGTCAGGGTGTGGACGCGAGGCGCGGGAGGGACAGGCGGTCGCGCGTCCGTCCAGCCACTCACGTCCCGGGAGGAACGTCTCCGTGCGGCCTCCGGCGGGCCCCCTTGCCCCTCCCCGCCTGCCCTACCCCAGGACACTCACGGTCGTTTCCTCACATCCGGCTGGGGCTCTAGAGGCGAAACACAGGGAGCAGGAGGAAGGAAAAGGTCGGTTTGTGTTCCCAGCCCCCTCTCCTTTGCCTGTGTGCTGCCTCTGACAACCCAGAATGTGGGCTACTGGCCGGTGGGCTCCTTGTCCTGCTTCAGAGCCCTAGCTGGACTGCCCTCCAACGGAGCCAACCTTCCCTGTATCCTGACTCCCCACAGCCCCGGGCGCCTCTGTGGCTGGCATTGGTCTTGTGAGCTGGGGTGCTGCGACCGGGGGAGCCGGGGAGGGAGGCAGCGGGGTGGGGGCCACTCACCTCCGGCCGAGTCCTGTGGGAGGAAAGACAGGCGTGAGGTCAGCCCCTTTGTTCTGTCCCCAAGTCTCTATTTTATTTCCTGTGCGGGGCTGGGCCTCCCGAGCTAGGATCGCAGGCCGAGCCCCGCCGGGCTGCCAGCCGCGCTCCTGCGCTCAGAGCGTCTCCGCTTCCACCTGGGCCCAGCGTTGTCACCCAGCTTCCCCGCCCGGCATCGAGCTGGGTCACCCTGCAGATTCCTGTGGTGACACGTGCTGGGCCTCAACCACACCCAACTCCTGCTCATCTACCGAAGCCCTGGCCACAGTGTCCGTCCCAGGCTTCGGGGCCTTGCCGTCCGAGGGTGACCCGGGAGCTCACCGCGCCCAGCAGCTCGCTCCGCATCTCGCTGGTGTACCGGGCGCGGGACTGCAGGTGCACGGTCTTGGTGGCGGGCACCCGCTCCCTGGCCGTGGTGGGCACGCGCCCGGGGGTCAGGAACTGGTTGGCGAGGGCCTTCTCGGAGGAGGAGGCCTGCGGGAGGCGAGGCCGGGGTCAGGGCCGGGCCGGGCCGGGGAGGGCGGCGGGGACCCCGGGGCCCCGGCCCCGGCTCACCAGCTTCTCGGCCTGCAGCATGCCCTTCAGGAAGTTCACCTTGCGCGAGTACTCGCCGAGCACCTCCGAGGCCGGCTTGCTGCGGGCGACAGGGCGAAGGAACCACCTGCCCGCGGGCCCGGCGCGGGGACGGGGACGGGCCCGAGCCCGGGGCGCCCCGCGGGACCCCGGCGGCCGCACTCACCTGGCGTGGGCCTTCAGGGCCTGCAGCATGTCCTCCAGGGCGCCCACGTACTGCGGGGACACGGGCGGGTCAGCGGCGCCGCGCCCCCGGCCCGGCTCGCCGGGGGCGGGGCCAGGGCGGGTGGGGCCGCACGCCGACGTGGCGGCGGTGGCCGGAAGGGGCGGGGCCAGGGCGGCTGTTGGGGCCCGGGGGTCCGTCCGGCCTCGTCGCCACCCTCCGGGGCGTGAGTGGTGCGCGGCCGCGCGGCGTCCCCCTCACCTTCTCCAGACGCCAGTCCTCCGGGTCCCGCTTCTCCGCTGCCATTGCCTCGCAGCGACACAGCAGCCTCACGAGATTCAGCTCCAGCCGGGACGCCACCATCGCTGGCTGCGGGTGCCCTGCCTCTTCCGCCGGCGCCATCTTAGGGATGGGCGGAAGTGCGTCTAATTGGCCTCCTTCCGGGCGGATGTGCTTCACCTTTTGGCCCATCTTTATTGTGGGCGGAAGTTCCGCGCTCTGCGTGGAGAGTCGTCGCCCCGTCCATGTTTATTTCGGGCAAAACAGCTTGCTTTCTGACAGCGTGTGAGGCCGGAGCTCTTCAGCGGGTCCCGCGGCGCCGCCCTCCCTCGCCGCTCCGCGTTCCCCGCGCGTCCCCCCGCGCCGACCCAATCCCATTCCCCTTGGAGACAATAAACCTCGCGCGACGTTTCAGAGCCCGACGGCCCCGGCCCGGCCCGCTTCTTGGCTGGATGGCGTCGGCTGGGCCCTGGCCGTGAGCGAACTCCAGAAGTTCGGGTCCGTCCCGGTGCGGAGACTAAACCGTCCTCAGCGCCCGGTCGCGGCCGGCCTCGCGGGGAGGGGTGTGGGGGAGCCCGGCGGGGCCCGCGGGCGGCAGGCGGGGCCGTCAGGGTCCCCGGGGTCCCCCCCGCGGGCGGCCCCGCTGACGGCCTCGGCCCGGTGGCTCCGCGCGGGCCCCGCGGGAGGGTGCGGGTGCTCGGCGGGACGCGCCGCGGCGCCCCCTGCCGGCCGGGCTGCACCGCCGTCCCTGGGCGGGCGGGGCTCGGGACCGTCGTCTGCGGGGCCTGCGCGCTGACCTCGGCTGCTCGGCCCAAGGCGGGCGCTCTACCCTCGGGCCCGCGCCACTGCCGCCTTCTCTGCTTATGGGGTGCCAGGGAACCGAACCCGGGGCCTCGTGCATGCAGCGAGACTGCCACGGAGCCGCCTTCCCAGCCGCCCGCGGCCTCCTCCCGGGAGCCCATGGAGTCGCACGCGTCTCTCAGGCACTTGTTTATTGTACACGGCCGCGGCCCCCTTGGTCCCGCCCCCCTCGGGGCTCCCGCCGGGGCCCCCCTCGAGGCAGGGCCGGTCCGACCCGGCTGGTCCAGGCCCCGGCGCGGGGCGGGGGCGGGGGCCACACCCCCGGGCGCCCGGGTCTCCCCGGCTCCCGCGTCCCAGTCCCGGCACCCGGGGGGCGCGGGGCAGCGCCGGGCCGGGCCGCGTGTCCGGCGCCTCGCGGAGCGGGAGGCCGGCGCTCGTGCGGCGTGCAGTGATCCGGACACCCGGTCCTCCGTGGCGGCTACGCAGTCCGCGACGACGGGCAGCAGGAGCGGGAGGGGCGCGGGCCCGCGCGTCAGCCGTCGGCCGGGCCGGCGTCGGGGGGCAGGCAGTACATCGGGGGGTCCGAGTACCTCCGCAGGGCGGCGGGGGGCGCGGCGGCCCGGTCGGCCGGCTCCGGGGCCCAGAGCGCGGGCGGGAGGGCTCCCGCGGCGGCGTAGACGGAGCGCACGAGGTCGGGGCGGCGTGCGGGCGGCTCGCGGCGCCGCGCGGCCAGGCCGGGCGGGAGCTTGATGTTGGCGGTGGGCAGCACGGGCGTCCGGCGCGGCGTCTTCACTCTGACCGTGATGAAGGACGGCGGCCTTCGTGGCGGGGCCGCGGCCTCCGCGGGGCGGGGGCGCGGGGCGGGCGCGCCGGGGCGGGGGGGCGCGGGCGCGGGGGGCCCTTGGGGAGAGACGCGGGGTTACGCCGCGTCGGGGCGCGCGCGGGGCCGGGCCGGCGGACGCGCGGGCCGCACCCACCTCAGTACTGACCTTCGCCGGCCGCGCGCGCCGCGCGCTCCTCCAGCAGGCTCTCGGTGCTGGCCGACGCCTCCGAGTCCGCGTTCTCCTCGTCCGAGCCCCGCGGGTCCAGCTCGGGCAGCCGGTACGTGATGTCCTCCCTGCGGACGGCCGGCCGGGTGAGCAGGCGCGCCCGGGGGGCGGGGGCGGGGAGGGGGGGACGGGGAGGGGGGGGCGGGGAGGGGGGACGGGGGAACGGGGGGGCGGAGGGGGGATGGGGGAACGGGGGGGGGCGGAGGGGGCCGGGGCACTTGCTTCTCCTCCTTGATGGACTGGATGCGCTCCAGGAGCATCTCCTTCTCCCGGTCCTCGTCGCCGCCCGCCGCCGCCTCCTCGCGCAGCGCCTCGGGGCCGCCGGGCCCGGCCGCGGCCTTGGGGCTCCGCGTCTGAAAGGGAGGCGCGGGGTAGCGGGCGGGAGGGACGGGCCGGCCGGCCCCCGTTAGTGGCCCTCGCTCGGAGGGGCGCCGCCCCAGCATGCACTTCCGGGAGGTTAGAACCCGCGGCGGGCGCCGCCAGGGGACATGCACCGCCGCCGAGCGCGTACATACCAGGACCCCCTCATAGGGAGACGAGAACCCCAGTTTGAAGGGCCAGGGCTGGGGGAGAGATGAGCACAGGGTGAACGGGCGCGGGAGCCCTGCGGGGTGAGGCCCCGCCGCCTCCCCGCCTAGGCTTGAAGCGGGAGTGGACACCCACCAAGGAGGACGGGAAGTTCCCGCCCCAGGGCCTAGCCACTGGCCGGCCCGAGGCCCCGCCCCCAGCCGAGCCGAGGCCCCGCCCTCCCCTTAGTCCTTGGCAGGCCACCGGAGGCCACGCCCCTTATAGCCATGGCGGGCCACGCCCCCACCGGAGCTCACCGCGTGCTGCCGCAGGAGCGAGAGCCTGCGGAAGGCGATGCTCTCCGCGGCCTCCAGCTGGCTGATGTCCTCCATCTTCACCCTGTACTTCCGCATCTGCTCTTTGATCAGCATCTCCACGCACCTGCGGGACCGAGGGAGGGGCCCGGTCACCCCTGCTCTGAAGGAGGCTGCCCGGGAGGGTGGCACCCCTGTGGTCTGCAGGTCGGGGCCCTCACCCCCCACATAAGTACGGGATGGAGAGGCTGAGCGCCTCACAAGCAGAGGAGGTGTGCTGGTCAGGCAGCGGAACCCGGCCTGCGGTGGCCAGTCAGTGCCGGGTGGACTTGGTCAGACACTCAGCCCAAACTGGCCTCTGGCATCAGTGCAGGAGGGAGGGTGGGGGACGGATGGACTCGGGCAGGGCGCTCGCTCTGCATGTGCATGTGCAGGCCGGCACCCCACACATGAATGGGGGCAACGGTAAAAACAGAGCTCAATGACGCAGAGCTCCGTCGGAGCTGGCTGGGCTCTGGGCATCTTTCCAGGTTTTTCTATGGCGGCGGTGTGGAGGGGTGGAGCGGGCAGGGGTCCCCAGGCCCGGCACTCACATGGTGATCTTGAGCACATCCTTCATGCTTGTCAGCGGGTCCGAGGTGTCGGGGCAGCGCAGCAGGCAGGGCGCGAAGATGATGGCCAGGGCCCCGGGCGACATGCGGTTCACATCCTCCAGCAGGGCCACCCTGTTTGGCCACCGACAGTCAGGGGCTGCAGGGCTGGGGGGGCCACGTGGGGGTCTAGGGGCACAGCCCTGGGGCTCCGGGGCTGGGGTCTGGGGGCACTTGCTTGACCAGGTGGAAGATGAGCCGCTCCAGGGCCGTGTGGTTGGCCTCGGGCAGGTGCTCCAGGACGGCGTAGATGGCGGCCAGCTGTTCCTGCTTCTCTGGTAGCTCTGGGGAGGCCACGGCAGTTACCCCGGGCCCTGGGGCCGGTGCCCACCCCGGGCCACCCGCGGGCGCCGCTCACCCACAGCGCGCAGGAAATCGCCGTACTGCGCGAAGGTCATGAGCGGCTCCGGCAGCTCCCGCAGCCACTGCTTCAGGACGCCGGTGATGGCGTGGATGGGAAAGTCCTCCAGCTTCACGGCGGCCGGGTCTGTGGGGCCAGGCCGGGTGAGCGGGCCCGCATCCCCCCACACCAGGGGTGCCAGGCCGGGACCCACCGCGCCCACCTGTCTGCAGCGCCTGCCGCAGCTCCCGCGTCCGGTTGGCCGCGCCTGACTTGCGGTAGAGGCCCTCGGTGTACAGGCCATGCATTTCCACGTGTTCCAGAAGCTTCTCCAGCACCACGGGCACGGAGGCTTTGTCACTGGTCAGGCTGCCCACGCACACTCCGAAGTGGCCCGGCTCAGCGCCGGGCTCGGCCTGACATGTCAGGGTGAGGGGTGCGGGGTGAGGGGAGGGGTGAGGCCTGGGCGGGTGGCAGCCACAGGCGGCTCTGCCCTGGCTGCACAGCTGGCTGGGGTGCCGGTGCGGGGGGCGGCCTGCAGGCCCTGGGCGGGGGCGACAGCTGCCCAAGCCTCCAACGGCCGCCGCTCTGCTGCCCCGTGCGGAAACTCAGCTCTGTGCAGGGATGCGGCTGCTCAGGCCCGCACGCGACCCTTCCAAAGGGACGCAGGACTGGGGGACAATCTTCCCCCCTTCGCCTAGGAGCACAAGGACCCCTCCCGCCGTACCCCGTGCCTGCCGCCCCCCTCCTGCTGTACCCCGTGCCTGCCGCGCCCCGCGTCCGGGGACACCCACCTTCCTCCCGCTCATGTAGGAGCAGTAGCTCTGAATCTTGTGCACACACTTCTTGTGGCAGGTCATCTTGCACACTAGGAGGTCATATGGTCACCACGGGTGTGTTGGAGACCCCAGGTGTCTGAGGCTCCCCTCCCCACCCTGTGGGGAGGGGTCAGGCAGCTGCTGTGCTGGACGTGGGGGGGGATGAGGGGGAGATTTGGGGATCTCGCTGAGGGGACTTCAGGGCTCTACTATGCCTGGGTGTCCGTGTCCCCTAGGGAGCATGGTGGGGGGGGCAGGAGGACAGGGGTCAGAGTGGGAGCACTGAGGATCATGGCCCCGCGGCAGGGGGGCTAGGGGGGAGCGGCCGTGGAGGGAGGGCTGGGGGGGCGGCTGCGGAGGGAGGGCTGGGGGGGCGGCCACGGAGGGAGGGCTGGGGGGGCGGCCGCGGAGGGAGGGCTGGGGGGGCTGCTGTGGAGGGAGGGCTGGGGGGAGCGGCCGTGGAGGGAGGGCTGGGGGGGCGGCTGCGGAGGGAGGGCTGGGGGGGCTGCTGCGGAGGGAGGGCTGGGGGGGCTGCCGTGGAGGGAGGGCTGGGGGGCGGCTGCGGAGGGAGGGCTGGGGGGCGGCTGCGGAGGGAGGGCTGGGGGGCGGCTGTGGAGGGAGGGCTGGGGGGGCGGCTGCGGAGGGAGGGCTGGGGGGGCTGCTGTGGAGGGAGGGCTGGGGGGGCGGCTGCGGAGGGAGGGCTGGGGGCGGCTGCGGAGGGAGGGCTGGGGGGCGGCTGCGGAGGGAGGGCTGGGGGGGCTGTGGAGGGAGGGCTGGGGGGGCGGCTGCGGAGGGAGGGCTGGGGGGGCGGCTGCGGAGGGAGGGCTGGGGGGCGGCTGCGGAGGGAGGGCTGGGGGGCGGCTGCGGAGGGAGGGCTGGGGGGCGGCTGCGGAGGGAGGGCTGGGGGGCGGCTGTGGAGGGAGGGCTGGGGGGGCTGTGGAGGGAGGGCTGGGGGGGCTGTGGAGGGAGGGCTGGGGGGGCTGTGGAGGGAGGGCTGGGGGGGCTGTGGAGGGAGGGCTGGGGGGGCTGTGGAGGGAGGGCTGGGGGCGGCTGCGGAGGGAGGGCTGGGGGGCGGCTGCGGAGGGAGGGCTGGGGGGCGGCTGCGGAGGGAGGGCTGGGGGGGCTGCTGTGGAGGGAGGGCCGCGCTCACCACTGCACAGCAGCGCCTTGTCCATGAGCCAGATGTAGGAGAGACACTGCTCGCACGACTGCGGGATGCTCACTTGGTAGCTGGCAAACACGTGCCCGTTGTGCTCCTGGACCTGGAGGGTGGGGCAGCTGAGCACGTGCCCAGCCCTCCCCCCGCCCCCTCCCAGGCGACTCTACTCCTGGGCAGTGAGACAATTCACACCCCAAACACACGTGTGTGCACACACACCCAGGATCAGTACTCACAGCACGCTCCTGTTTCCGCTTCTTCTTCTGAGCTTTGCCCTGGTTAGGACACACAAGGTTGGCCTGGTGACCAGGGGACGCCCTAGGAACCCCAAATGTCCAGCACCCCAATGCCCGCCCACCTAGAAACCCTTGAAGCAGAAAAGAAGCCGTGAGGGGTTTGTGTGTGTGGGGGGGGGGGAGGGAGGGGCAGAGGTAGGCGTGGCCACCACGGGAGGTGGGGCCAGGAGGGAGGGTGTGGCCAGGCATGGGCGTGGCCCAGGCCAGGTGGGCGTAGCTGGAGCGCCAGGACTCACTTTAGCAGGCTCGAAGTCGTTCTTGGTGTAGCCGCGAGTGAACTCGTCCAGCAGGGACTGGAAGAGGTTAAGGACTAGGTTGGTGTCCTTCTGGCCGCGCTCGGTGGCCAGGTTGTTGACAACGATCTGGTAGTTCTCCATCAGGTCCTTGTAGCCCACGTGGATCTTCCCATTCTGCGGGGACACAAGGTGTCAGCCCCACAGCCGGGAGGGGGCTGCAGAAGAGATGGGGGGGCCCGCCGGGAGGTCACGTACGGGGACAGAGTACATGGTCTTGATGTTGCTCCTGAATGTTTCAGTGGCTTCGATAAACAGGCTCTCAATGGGGGTCTTCTGGGAGCGCAGGTCGTTGATCTGCAGGAAGAGGAGTGAGCTCCTGGCCGGGCCTCCCCCCAGCCAGGCCAGGCCTGCCTCCACGGGGCCGGCCTCCCCCAGGCCCTGCCGTCTGCTAACCTTGTTGAGCAGGAACTCGTCCAGGAACTTGAGCTCATTGGCGTTGGTGATCTTGCGGTACACCGATTCCCGCCACTTCTCGGACACGGTGATCTTGCCGACCTTGAGGTTGCGGTTCTTCTTCCCCCTGCCCCCAGCCTCCTTGCTTTGTCTCTCGCCTGCGAGCCGGTGCTGCTGGCTGGAGGGCGCTGGGGGTTGCAGAGCAGGGGTGAGGGGAGGGGGGTTCAGGGAAGGGCACTGGCCAGCTTGGGGGTGCCAGTCAGAAACAGGAAGCCAGGACCCCCAACCACAGGCCTCTGTCTGTGGCCAGAAATCCCCACCCCCAGCTCTGTGCCCAGGGCCTAGCCCACCTTCTAGATTCTTCTTCACAGTGGCTTCCAGAACAGCCGGCCCAGAGGCCACATCCTCCATCTCCTCTACGTCCAGGCTGTATTTTTTGTCCTTGGTCTTATGCAGGAAGAGTCTCTTAAAGGTGGATCTAGAAGAGGAAAAAAAGTGTGGTTTCTTTTCTTGCTTTTCTCAGGCTGTGGCCTGGGCTGGCTCTGAGCTCCTGCCTTTAAGAGATCTTGCTGCCCAGCCTCCCACCAGGCTGTGCCCTCACTGTTAAGTGTTTTCCTTTAAGCCATGGGTAGCCTAGCCCTGACTAGCTTCACCAGCAAGGACTCTGCCTAATTTTAAAGAAAGGGGGACAACTGGGTACAGGGGCACAGCTCAGGGGCAGAACTCTGGCCTTGCCTTCCCGAGGCCCTGGGCTCCGTGCCCGGCCCTGGCGAAGGGGAGATGCCATCGCATCTCTCTTCCGTAAGTGGCGAAGTGAGAGAGATCCCGTCTACTTCTCCGCGCCCCCTGGGCCCCTTACTTGGAGTCTAGCTGGGAGCCTGGGGACAGCCCAGTGTCGGGGCCAGCGGACGCGTCGCCCGACTTCTTCTTGTGGATCGCAGCCTTCTTGGAGCTTGACTGGCCATCGGTTTCGGCAAGAGACTGCAAACAGCGCAGGGAGGGCTGGTAAGGACGGGGGGCCGGGGTCGGGCCGGGTCCACACCGCACACACTGCACGCCCACCGCCAACTCCACTCGTGTTTTAACTGGGGGCCACTGTGTGGCTCAAATCACTCTTCACCTTTTTTTCCAGTCCTGGGGCTTGAACTCTGGGCCTGGGTGCTGTCCCTGAGCTTCTTTGTGCTCAAGGCTAGCGCTCTACCACTTGAGCCACAGTGCCACTTCTGGCTTTTTCTGAGTAGTCTACTGGAGGTTAGTCTCACAGACCTTCCTGCCTGGGCTGGCTTTGAACTGCGATCCTGAAATCTCAGCCTCCTGAATGGTTAGGATGGCCGGAGCAAGCCACCAGCGCCAGCCACTGATCTTTCTAACCTGGCCTCCACAGTGCTGGCCCGCAGGTCTGAGCCTCAGGCTGGCCTGCCCCCCCCCCCGGGGCTCTGGCGGCGCTGGCATTACCTGTGTCTTGGCAGGAGACAGCCGGGAGACGTCGTTACTGGATGAGGAGCTGTGCCTCTCCCTGCAGGGCCACAGAAACGCACGTCAGCCCGGCCTGTGCGGGGCCTGGCGGCGCAGTGCGGGCCCCGGCTGGCAGGGGGAGGGCGGGGGTTTCTGGCCGGGTGGGTAGAGGTTGGGTGCTGGGGGGCTCCCTGGAGTGCACAGGAGGCCGGGGACGCTCCCACCACCATCACCAGCTGCTGCACCCTCCGCCCGCGCCCCACAGCCACACCCCAAGCCCGCATTCCTCCCCGTGTCTGCCCGCTGTCCATCCCCCGTGTACCCCCGTACTGCACGTCCCATTCCCTCCACCCCTCCCAGCACCTCCACCAAACCCATCCACCGTTCCTGTTCTATCCATCCCTGCACCACACCCACAAACCACCCACCCACCATCCTCCCCATCACCCACCCACCATCCCCCCTCCACCATCCCCCCACCATCCCCCACCCACCATCCCCCCCTCCACCCCCACCCACCATCCCCCCCACCCATCACCCCCTCCACCATCACCCACCCACCATCCCCCCCTCCACCATTCCCCCCCACCATCACCCACCCACCCATCACCCATCCACCCATCTTCTACCCATGGATGACTATTGTGCACCCCACTTGTTGATGGAACCTGAGGCCTAGGGGTGCTCATGGAGGGGGACCGAGCCCCGGGGGAGGGTGGGCTCACTCTGTGGGCGTGATGGCTCCGGGGGGCCGGGCCGGGTCACTGAGGTCCGGGGACTGGCTCTGCCCGGCACTGGGCCCGCCGGCACCCAGCTTCTTGCCCCGCCACAGCTCCACGGCGGCGGCCAGGCGCTCGGCGGCGGGGGGCTGGTACCGCTGGATGTGGGCGGGGCCGCTGGGGCTGCTGCTCCCCCCCTCCTGGTCTTTCAGGGCTTCGCAAGGGCTGGTGGGCGCCAGGGCCAGGCTGGTGGGCCTCTGTGGGGTGCTGGGGCTCGGGCTCCCGGCAGGGGGCGCCCCCGAGTCTCCCGAGGCCGCGGTGTCCGGCTCGACCCGCGGCTTCTCCATGGGCCACTTCCTCTCGGTGCTGTCCATGGTCTCTGCCGCCACGTCCAAGGGGGTGTCCTCCGTGACCCCCACTCTGTCCTCGGCAAGGCTCTCTCCCAGCTGCGGGACAGCCCTTCCGGAAGGTTCTCGGAGGGTGCAGTCCTCCTTACAGAGCTGGCTGTGCTTGTTCTGCAGCGCCACGTGCTCCAGCCCGCGCTGCCGGCGGGACTCCCGCTTCTCCCGGCTGCTCGGGGCTTTGTCATGGCTTTCGGCTGCCACGCTTCCCTGGGACGCGGAGTCCTTCTCGGGGGGTGGGGGTTCGGCTGGGGCCTCCACCGCCAGCGGCTCTGAGTCCTGCCGGGCGGCGGGGCCCGGCTGGTCCTGGGCGGCGCCTTCCGTGGCGGCCTCCCGCGCTTGCTCCTCGGCCTTCTTCTTCTCCAAGATCATCTGGTTAAAGCTGGTGCGAGAACAAAGGATCAGAGGCTGTGACCCACCACCCCAGAACCAAGGGAGGTCCAGCACCGCACCCCCAACGAGCATCTCCACGTGACGTCTCTGAGAGATGCTTCTGGAGGCCCAGTACAGCCTGCACGCCTGTAATTCTGGCTCCTTGGGAGGCGGCGGCAGAGGACGGAGCTCCAGGCCCGCCAGGGCTGCAGTATGAGACCCGGGATCGACAGGGTGCGCGCGGTCCCCGGGTGTGTGTGGGGGCTCACCTGCGGCGCTGCAGGTGGCCGCGGCACAGGCTCTGCAGGCGGATGACGCGCTGGCGCTGCAGGCGGAAGGCCCGGCGCTGGAGGAAGCCCCGCCAGGCGGCCTGCAGCACCACGGCGGCCCGCGCCCGCGCCCGCGCCCGGCGGGCCTGGCGTGCGCGCCACAGCGCCTGCAGCAGCCGGGCCGCGCGCCGGGTGCGCAGGAAGCGGCGCCGCTCCAGGGCGGCGCGGAACCAGCTCTGCAGCAGCAGGATCTTGCGCAGGACCTCGCGGTGCAGCGTCTCCTGCAGCGCCTGCCGCTCCGTCTCCTTCAGGAAGACCTGCGGGCACACGGGACCTGGCTCAGCACCCTGGCTGCAGCCCGGGCGGGACACTTCCCGTCTGCTTCCAGAACGTTCTTCCAATACCACCAGGGGACCCAGCTCCCCCAGACGGGGCCCCTCCTGGCAGGTTCTGCCTGTCCCCTCCCCACCTCTGTACCCGTCCTGGCGCCCAGGGTCGGGCGGTGGGTTGCAGAGTTGTGGGATTTTTGCGGGCACAGTAATGCTCCACCGCCACGGCCTTCCTCCCCACAGGCGCATTTAGCTCGGCCTCTGCCCTTGGCCAGTGGGCTGGGGGAGGGGGCTCCGGTGACCGTGCGTGGAGCACTCGTTCTCAGCGGAGGGGTGCGTGTCTAGCGTGGGCAGGGCCCTGCTTGCATCCCCTACTGAACAAACAATGCCGACAAGACCTCGAAACGCCCGAAAGAGACGGCTTGGGAGACCCGCCGCTGGCACCGCACCGTGGCTGCGTGGGCCGTCTTGCAAGGGAGGGGGTGTGGGGTAGGGGGTGCACGGCAGCGTGGAGGTGGTGGGGCCGGTACCAAGCAGAGCTCTGCGAGAAGTCATCGCATCTCTGGGATTGGTGTGGTTCTCCTGGGACCCATCAGTCCGCTCGAGAGCAGGTAGTTATGAGAGTCTGACGCCAGCACATCTCTGGCTCCGGTCTCGCCATGTGACCTTTGCTGCGTGTGCCCCAACACCGCGTGCTGTGACCCCCCCCCCAGGGGCCAGGGGAAGCATGGGGAGGGCGTGGCGGGCTGACCTTGGTCCTCCCGATCTGGTAGTTCCTTTTGTCCACCTGCATCCTCTCCAGCAGGGCCGCGATGGCCTCTCTGCAGGGCTGGGCGTTCTTGGGCAACAGAACCTGGAACTGCTCTGTGAAGTCCTGGGGTGCGGGCAGGGTGGGGACAGGGCCGGGAGTGAGCTTCCGGCCGGCGAGAGCCCCGCCCCCAGCCCCGTGGGTGCAGCTGGCACGGGCGCAGGGGGGCCCGCGGGTCCTGCGTGCGGCGCGGCGCGGCTACCTGGAAGGTGTACTTGGCGCTGTAGCCGGAGCGGCGGATGCGCACGGTCTCCAGCATGCCGGTGTAGCGCAGCTGCTGCAGCACCAGCTCCTCGTCGAAACACAGTTCTTTCTAGAATGGCATGCGGGGGGTCAGGGGGGGAAACCGAGGCAGCCACGCCCCGGAGGCCCGGGCCCGGGCCCTGGGGGGACAGGGCTGGACCGCAGCAGCCTCTTCTCTCTGCGCCTGTGGTTTTGAGCCGGGCTTGCTCTGTGACCCAGGCTGGCCTTGGTCACCATGCTCTGGCTTGGATTACAGGCGGGCCCCACATGCCCCTTCCTCCAAAGCCTGCTGGCCCCTGACAGGTCTTTCCTGACAGACCTGAACTCAGGCTTGTACTCAGCTTCTGCCAGTGAGGCACGGTGTGGGGGGGGGGATGCTGGGGACCGGCAGCCTGGGTACCCCCAGTCCCTAGCCCCTGCCTGCATGTTCCCTGCACCGGCTGTTTCTGGGGCATGTGAAGGGCAGCCCCTCCCCCCAGTGCAGCACAGATGCGTTACTGGACACCCTCCTCCTAACCCACCCCACAGCCCATGGATCCGGGGCTATCTCGGGGGTGTGGGTACCCTCTGCCCCTGATGCCTGCCAGCCACACACCTTCTCGGCATTGGAGCGGATGCAGCGGATGAAGAAGGGCTCGGCCTGGCCCAGGGCCTCCAGGAGCTTGTTCAGGGATGTCTGCGGGGGGGGGGGGGGGGGCACGGCGCCGGTGAGCTGGGCCGCACGGGAGCCACCGGCCCTGGGGGCACCGCACGTGGACAGGGCAGCCGCTGGGTGTCCCCGGGCTGGCAAGCACCCGTTCCAGAGCCACCTGTGCCCTGGCCCTGGTGGCAGCAGGCAGGGGGGGGCCAGGCGAGTCCCGGGGACTGGGGTGGGGGTGCCTGGGGGAGCAGCTTCTGTCAGCCCCGCGGGGGGACAGAACCAGGACCCTGCTCCTGAGCCACGACCCGAGCCACCACCTGGGCCACCATCTGCTGCTTCTCAGGATTTCTAAAGGGCCGGACTCGGCACTGGGCTCTGGGTTCAATCCCTCCCACCAGAAGAAAAGGAAATGATGATGTCACCGCTGAAGAGCCGAGGATGAGGGGTAGGGAGGAGTGGAAACATTCACTAGGGGATGCCTCGAAAACAATGTCTCTGAGCTTCCTGGCAGTCAGGGAGACAAGGGCAACATGACCTAAGGACAGGGTTGGGTGGCTCTGGACCAGGGCATGGTTGGCACTGGGGGTGGAGCAGGGGTGTGTGTGTGCGTGTGTGTGTGGGGGATGGTGGTGGTGGAGAGGCTTGCGGGCACCCTCACCTGGAACTGAGCGCTGATGCTGGGTGGCTTCTTCTTCTTGTGCAGGTGCAGCAGCGACTTGGTGGTGCGGTCATGCAGTGTCATGCTGATGATGAGCTTCAGGGACTTGGAGTCCAGAAGGTTCTAGGACAGAGACACGGGGTCCGGCCTGCCCTCCGCCAGGCACAGCCAGGGGAAGGAGCGGGGCCTGGCATGTGCTGGGGGGACGTGCTGCCCACCGGGCACCTCAGCTCCGCTCTGGGATGGCTGTGGGGGCCACCGCTGCCGGCCTCCCCCTGGGAGCCCCCCGCGGAACTCCCCTTCTCCCGGCCAGCCTCCGCAGTGCTGGGAGTGCGGCAGGTGCCACCATACCCGGCAAGGGATGTGCTCCGAGGGCAGGCGGCGAGCCACAGCAGGCGGCGCTACACGGCGAGCTGGTGCGCACAGCAAGCCTGGGCCCACCCTGCACACGGTGCGCATGTGCACGTGCGCACCCCAAGTCTGGCAGCCTGCTGGTTCTAGGAATTTTGTGGTAGGGGACAATGAAAAGGATTTTGTTTGGGTTCGTTCTGGGTCTTGGACTCCGGGCCTGGTGCCGAGCCTCGGCTCTTCAGCAGCAGGCGAGCCTCAGATCTCAGCCTCCCGAGTGGCTCGAATGCAGGCGCGAGCGCCGGCGCCCAGTGAATTTTTGTAATTTTCTCTTCCCTGGCTCTCTGTTCTTAGGGGCCGTGGTCCTGAACTCGGGGCTTTGTACTTCCCAGGCAGGTGCTCTACTGCTGAGCCATGCCTCTAGTCCCAGGCTTTTTTGGAAAACTTGAGAGTCTCCCCAAGTAGCTTGGGTGGGTGAGCTGGCTGTGGGGGCGGCCTCAGCCCCAGGCGTGGGATCAGCCACCACAGACGTGGCTCCGGTACCATGGGTTTGCTGTGGGCGGGGAGCCTATCTCTGCAGATCCTCCAAATGAGAAAGCGCCCCCAGGATGGGCTTGCCCCATCCAGGCCTACAGCGGGGGACAAAGCCCTGTCCATGGCCCGTGGGTGGAGGAGACACCCCCAGACTGTGTGTGTGTATATGTGTATGCACGTATGCATGTGTGTACGTATGCATGTGTGTATGTATGCATGTGTGTACGTATGCATGTGTGTACGTATGCATGTGTGTACGTATGCATGTGTGTACGTATGCATGTGTGTACGTATGCACGCGTGTACGTATGCATGTATGTACGTATGCATGTGTATGAACGTGGGTGCGCTGCCGCCCAGCCACGGAAGAGGGCGCTGTGTGCGGAAGGCCTGAAGGGAGCTGCTGTGGCAAGGGCCCCCAGCCCCGCCCCGCCCCCGAGTTTTCGCCGGCTTTACCTTGGGAATGATCTGCTTTTGTTTGGTACCTTTACTCTTCCTGTCAAAACAGTAAAAACGGGATTGTGAACAACAGGGGCCAGGCGGGTGGGGTGGGGTTAGTCCAGCAAGCCACCCTGGCGGGTTAGATCACGACGGACAGACACACAGACAGACAGAGACAGAGAGAGGGAGGGAGGGGGGAGAGAGAGAGGACAGAACAGTGAACCAGCGCCCCAGGGCAGCCCGGTGCCCAGCACTGCCTCTCCAAGGCCCTGCTCTGCCCCTGTGCTCTGTGGCAGGAGAGGGGGAAGCTGGGGGGGACCCCCTGACCCCTTGGGGGCTACACCTGTGTGGACAGGAGAGGGGAGCGAGTCTGGGGCTGGGGCAGGGACCGTGCTTAGCAACCCGCAGCGTGGACTGTGCTACAGCGGCAGCAGCTCCTGCCTGTAATCCCAGCGCGGGCAGAAGCTGGCAAGACCCCGTCCTCAGCAGCCAGCCAGGTGTGACGGGCTCGCTTGTCATCCCAGCTACCCGAGAGGGTGAAGGTCGGAGGACCGGGGTCGGAGGCTGGCCTGGGCAAAAAACAACGTGAGCAAAGAACGGGGGGCTGGGCCAGGTGGCAGAGGCTTCCTACAGCAAACCCACGCCGGGACTCCAGCTCCAGCACCACAAGCAAAGAATCAGAAAGAGAGCAGGGCAGGGCAAGTGTCTGCCGGGCCAGTGGTTAAGTTCTAGAAAGAACCTGTGTCTATGCTGGGCCATACTGTTAGCACTGGGTCTGCTTAGGGACTCGGCCCTCGGTTTGAACCAGAGCCTTCTTGATTACCAGGTGAGAGGAAAAAGAAAGTGGCATCTTTAGTCCAAGGTAGACGGGACAGCTCTGGAGCTCTTACTGAACTTATAGTTTTCTTTTTTTGTCAGTCGTGGGGCTTGAACTCTGGGCCTGGGCGCCTTTCCTCAGCTCTTCAGCTCAAGGCAAGTGCTCTACCACTTGAGCCACTTCTGTTTTTTTGGGTGGTTCATTGGAGCTAAGTCTCAAGACCTTTGCTGCCCAGGCTGGCTGTGAACCACGATCCTCAGATCTGTCATGAGTAGCTGGGATGACAGGCGTGAGCCACCAGGGCCTGGCTGGCATGGACTTCTGAGACAGGGTGTCACTATGCGGCCCAGACTGGCCCGGAACTCACAGTCCTCCTGCGTTAGCCCCAGTGCTGGGATTACAGGTATGGACCGCCACACCTGGCTACTTGTAGCGCACTGCACGCCGAGGAAAAGGCCAGCGCCAGCCTGCAGCCGCAAGTGCTTTCCAAGGCAGAGCAGCTGCGGGTGTGATGGGAGGGCGGGGCCCACGGCCGCCAGGGCTAGCATTACATCCAGTGACGTCAAAACCCAACCACACGACTGGAGGGCTGGGATGGGAGGGTTTGGAAAATGAAGAACGGGGAGCGGTGGTCAGAATCGAGGGCACCGCACAGAACTCGACGTACACCTCAAACCTCTTTGGACCGTTACTTCACTACACAGAAAGAAATGGATGTTAAAACCGCCTCCATGGGCTGGGAAGGTGGCTCAGTGGTAGAGTGCTCACCTTGCATGCCTGAGGCCCTGGGTTCGATTCCTCAGCACCACAGACACAAAAAAGCCAGAAGTGGCGCTGTGGCTCAAGTGGTAGAGTGCTAGCCTTGGGCTGAAGAGCTGAGGGACAGCGCCCAGGCCCAGAGTTCAAGCCCCAGGACTGGCAAAAACAAACAAAAACCCCTCAATCCCCCCACAAACTGCTTCTTTGCCAAGCATGGTAGCATCCACCTGCAGTCCTAGAACTTGAGAGCCTGAGGCAGGAAAACGGCTTGTGAGCATCCTGGGGTAGGTGGCAAGACCCCAGCTTTGGATAAGAGGAAAAAGAAGACAAAGCATTAAAAAAAAAAAAAAAGAAAAGAAAAAAGTCCCCTGTGGCTGCAGGCGCTGGTCAGCCGCCAAGCGGGGGCCTGGCCGGCCATGCTCAACCCGAGCGAGAGCCCTGGCCACATGCTGGCAGCCCAGATGGCCCCTGGCGGGGTAGGACAGGGGGTCCCCCGGCCTGAAGGCCAGCACCCCACTTTGCAATGGGACCTGGAGTCTCGAGTCCTCTACCAGACACAAGGGGGGCTTTGCTGGGCAAGCTGGACTGGGGTGCAGAGGCCACCCCCATTTCCCCAGCTGTACTGGGCAAGGGGGACTGGCGGCAGGAATGCGGCTCCAGCACCAAGGCGGGGGGCAGGGCTCGGGATGGAGGGCTGGCGGGGAGTGAAGCGCGGGGTGCGGGGCGGGGCGCGGGGGGCCGGGACTCACAGGATGAAGGTGTGGGGCGGCCTGTGCAGCCGGCTGAGGGACCGGAGGAGTCGCCGGGGGTCCCCACCCTGCCAGGGCAGTCCTTTGAGACTCTGGATGATTTGGTTATACAAATCGCTGAGGGTGGGAAGGGGTCGGGGGTCAGAGAGCAGGCGGGGAGTTGCAGCCCGCCACCGGAGCACCCCGCGTCCCGAGTCCCAGGTGGCCCCCGCTGCCTCCCCCAGGCAGGCCGCTGTCCCCGTCCCAGAGGACAGGGGCGCGGAAGGGCACCTGACACCGTAAGAGGCCCCATGGTGCGGGGCTGGTGGACCGCAGCCGTGAGCTGGGGGTGGTGGTGGGGGGAAATCACTTTGCTCAGGCCGGGTCCGGCCAGGCCCCGCGCAGGGCTTGGAAGGTGCAGGGCAGGCTGCGGGAGTGCGCCCGCACCTGCTGGCCATCCACCCCGCAGACAGAGCCAGCCGTGCTGAGGTGAACTTCCAGTCCAGGAAGAGTGGTACCCAGAGTTTTTGGGGGACCAGGGTCTTGTGCTTGCCAGGCAGGTACCCCAACGCTTAATGCTACACATCTCAGCCCTTTCTCTGCATCGGTTTCTTTTTGGGTCGTGGGCTTGAACTCTGGGCCTGGGCGCTGGCCCTCGGCTCTTTAGCTCAAGGCAATTGCTCTACCCCACAGCGCCATTTCCAGTTTTCTGGCGGCTTATTAGAGATCAGTCTCACGGCCGGGCTGGCTTTGAACCCTGATCCTCACATCTCAGCCTCCTGAGTAGCTAGGATGACAGGCGTGAGCCACTGCTCTCTGGGCTAGAACTGAAATCTTTCTGGGGCCTGGTGTTTGCTAGGCAAGCACTGTACCACGAAGCCACACCCTTCCCACCAGGCCACGCCCCTGGCTGCCAAGCCACGTCCCAGCATCCTTAGTGGTCAGTCATGCTTAATCTGTGGGCTGCTGGCCTGGGCGGGGAGGGGGGTGCGCATCAGTGGCCCCTCGTCTGTGTTCCAGGCACCACGCGAGTGCCCGGAAGCACAGCGGCACTTACCTGCGCCCCGTCGCCCTCCAGGGAGGCACAGTCACCACCGTCACGTCTGGGCCTCGTCAGAGCGCTCGGGGCGCCTGCAGGCACCCCTCCCCCCCCCCCCCCCCCCCCCGGCTGATCGGCGTCTGAGCACTGGACGCTGCCCTCACCTCTGCCCTGCATGGCCCGGGCAGGTGGCTGGTGAGCTGTGCCTCCCTGGTCTCAGGCGGAAAGAGCCCTGTCTTCTACTTACTTCTTGCTTTCACAGAAAGCAATGATGTCCTCAAAAGTGCTCCTATCCAACTCCTCAGAGCGGTCAAATGAGAAATCTAGCATAGAACAGCTGCAAGGGAGAAGGCCAATGAAGCTCAGCTCCCGGGTCCCGGGGGCGGCGCCGCGGGCCGGGCGGGAGACCCTGCCGCGCATGCGCTCACAGGCCACGGCTCAGCCAAACAGGAGGAAAAAAATGGAAAACTCCAAAGCGCAGAAGCACGTGCAGGATGGGCTGGGAAGGCGGCTCCGTGGTAGAGCGCTCGCTAGCATGCATGAAGCCTTGGGTTCCTCAGCACCATACACAGAAAAAGCCAGAAGTGGCGCTGTGGCTCAAGGGGTAGAGTGCTCGCCTTGAGCAAAAGCAGCTCAGGGACAGCGCCCAGAACCACAGTTCAAGTCCCAGGACTGGCAGAAGAAAACAAAACAAAACAAAAACAAACAGCGGCACATGGAGGAATGTGTTCTTTTATCTTTTGTGAATAAAAAAGGTCAACTAGGATTGTTTTCTCTTTTTGGAGACCAGATCCGCCTGTGTGCCCTGGCTGCCCTAGACCGGGTGAAGTTCCTCCCCAGCACGGGCCAGGACACCCCTTTCTAAAAGCAGATGCTGCACTGTGCCTCACACGGTCACTTAACCAGCGGCCAGCCCTAACTCCGCTGCCTGCTTTCAAGACTCCCTGAAGAAGCAGCGCCAATGGCCCCCGCCTGTCATCCTAGCTACTCAAGAGGCTGACGTGACGATTGGGGTTCAAAGCCAGCCTGGGCAGGAACATCCATGAGACTCTGATTTCCAATAAACCACCAGAAAATCAGAAGTGGTGCTGTGGCTCAAGGGGTAGAGCGCTCGCCTTGAGCTGAAGAGCTGAGGGACAGCGCCCGGGCCCAGAGTTCAAGCCCCATGACCACCACCACCAGCAAAAAGACTCCCTGAAGTTTTGTGACGAAGAGGCTGAAAATGAACTGCTTTTCACTTTCAAAGGGAAAGTCTGGGGAGTTCCTGCTTTGGGAATTTGTGAACCTTGAAGGGAAAAAAAAAGTCCAGGACGGGCAGCCCCGAGCCCGTGCGCAGCCTGCCGGCCTGCTCCACCCGCCCAAGCCCTGACGCCAGGCTTTGCGCATGCTCAGCGAGTGCACAGCTGCCCGGGCCGGGGAGAGGGGCCCTCCTAGGAGCTCCGGCTTGAGCTGCCCCGCTTTCCCCGCAGCAGGGGAGGCCGAGCAGCGGCCTTCTGCTCCTTCCGGTGCACAGGCTGCTGGGTGGCCGTGGCATGGACACAAGGCGCCTCAGGAAGCTTCCACCGAGGCTACTTTCTCTAACGGCTGTGGAGTGGACCAATCAAGGCCTTGCTCACCGGTACAGCTTCTCCGACGGGGTGCCGGCCGCTCTGGGCTGCTCTCCGGGGCCCTGGGGACCAGGGCTGCTCGCGTCTGCTGGGGACAGAGGGACGCTGCTGTGAGGGGCTCCCACACCCCCGAGGCCCGGCGCAAGCCGGGCAAGTGCTCGCACCACCTCGAACTCATGATCCTCCTCCGCCTCACCTCCCAAGTACACAGCACCAGCGCTGTGTCTCACCACAGATGCCTGCCATTAGTTTTTGTTTGTTTAGGTTGGTGTTAAGGCTTGAACACGGCCTGGCGCTGTCCCCGAGCTCTTTTGCACAAAGCTAGAGTCCCACCACTTTGATCCGCAGCTCTGCTTCTGGCTTTCTGGTGGTTCATGGAGATTTAGAGTCTCACCAGGACTTTTCTGCCCTGGCTGGCTTCAAACCATGATCCTCCGACCTCAGCCCTCCTGCACGCTAGGATTCCAGCTCTGAGCCGGTGACGCCTGGCTGCTTGCCACCATTTTTTTTTTCTCTTTGTCTCTTTGCAGTACTGGGATTTGGACTGAGAGCCTCACGCTTCCTAAGCAGACACTTTACCACTTAACCCAAACCCCTAGTCTTGCCTTTCCTCATTCTGCTTTATTTTTCAGAGCGCTTGTATTTGTCCCTGGCACCAACTTTGGATCACAATCCTCCAACTTGTGGCTTCTCACATATGTGGGATTACAGTATGAGTCACCACACCGGGCCTGTCGGGTGAGATGGGGTCTTACCTCAAACGGCTACCCAAGTAGCTGGGATTGGAGGTATACACCACTGTGCCAGGCCCTCAGATCTTTGTTCTCATACTTAGTCCCAAACAATACAGCCTAACAAGAAGTGCTTTCATGGTAACTATTGGCTGCTGTGGCAGGGGGGTGGGGGGGTGAAGTTTGGGGGGGGGGGGGGACTCCTCACAAAGATGACATGTGACCAAAGGGACGGAGCACGTGCAGACTCTGCGCTCTGTGGAGGTCCTTACTGAAGGACCACTGTGGCTACGTCTGAGGGACTGGAAAGTTCTGGAGCCAGCTGGCAGCAGAAGCTGGGTGCTGGGTTCGCGTGGATGGGGCCACGGTGCCCGGATGGGGCGCCCCTACCTGCTGCGCTCTCGGCCCTCTCTGCGCGCAGGCGCCCTGCCTCCCGCAGCACGGCCACGGCCCGGAGGGCGGCGCGCAGCACAGCCCAGCGGAACACGGCCACGGGGTCCATGCCGATGAGCTCACGCACGAAGCAGCTGTCGCTGCCCCGCAGCAGGGCCACGATGTCCGGCCTCATGTAGTCCATGTTCTTCTCCCGGAAGTCCTGGCGGGGACGGGGGAGGCACAGCGTCACCCCAGAGGTCAAAGGGCTGGGACGGGCAGGACAGGGCCATCCCGAGAGCTAGGGACTCGTTGTGCACCCCAAAAACCTATCCCACAGCCTGGCTTGCACGGAGAGCTCAATCCAAAGACGTGGCAGCCTGGTGCGCTGTCCCCTCTCCCCCCCCGGATGCGGGCGGGTGGGCCCCGCACCTTGATCTGGTACTTGACTTTGCCTGCAAAGTGCTGGATGATGAAGGCGGGCTCCAGCACCGGGGTACCCAGGAAGTACTTGTTGTCCTCGTGCTGCTGCTTGAACTTGGCCAGCAGCGTCTGGCTGGTGGCGTGGGGGAAGCTGGGGAGAGATCACGGCTTCAGGGCAGAATGGTGGTGGGTGGCAGGTGGCATCTCCCTCTTCAGGGCAGCGGGGGGGAGGGGCAGCAAAGGCCAGCGCTCTGTGTGCGGCCAGCCGCATGCCCCGCCCACCCCCACCTGGCTGCCCACCGCCCGGGCTTGGGGACGTGTGAACATCTGTGCCAGCTGAGCCCTGGACACGGGCCCACTGCAGGCAGCCTCCAAAACCACCTCAGGCTGGAGAGGCTGCGGGTTTTGGATCATCTACACCTTCACGCCAGGTTGGGGGGGGGGTCACCCCCTGTGCCCTGGATGGAGAGAGGGGGGCGAGGGTGGGGCCGTGCTCCCCGTGCCCGGCTGTCTGGCAGGAGCCGCCCTCGGCCGGGCGCACTCCGCCTGGGCGTGGCCTCACTGCGCACCGCGGCGCCAGGCGCGGGCAGATGCCCGGGGCGGGGGCTCAGCACTGCAGGAAGTGGGGGATGCGGAGCTGGGGACACGACTCAGCTGCGAAGATCTACGCCATGGTAGCGGACCGTTTTTAGAAAGGTCAGAGTGCAGGGACTAAAACCTCCAGAGAACAGAAGACGACGCAGCCAGGTGCCAGCGGCTCACGCCTGTCATCCTAGCTACTGAGAAGGCTGAGATCTGAGGATCGCGGTTCAAAACCAGCCCGGGCAGGAAAGTCTGTGAGACTCTGACCTCCAATAAACAACCAGAAAACCGGCGCTGACTTTGAGCAAAAGCTCAGAGACTGCGCCTAGGCCTTGAGCTAAAGAGCTGAGGAACAGCGCCCAGGCCGAGTTCAAGCCCCATGGCTGACAAAAAAGAAAAAGAACAGAAGAGGCCAAGACTGATCAGCCGGGCCTGGCTTACGAGCCCTGGAAATTCCTACCTCCCCCTGTCTGTCTGTCTGTCTGTGTCCGTCTGTCTCTGCTGCGCCAGGCAGGTACTCAGCCGGGACTGGCGAGCACCCATCTCAGGGCCGCTCAGCCTGCCTCCGTGTATGCATTCCACCCGAGTTGGCGGCAGAGCAAGCGACGCGTCCAACCCATCCTGAGCGGGGATTTGGTCTGAGGCACTGGGGTGAGACCCCACCAGCCCTGTGGGGTGTCGTGAGGTGTGACCCTGTCTGCAGAGGGGACTTTCCATGGGAACAGGGCCCTAGAACGCTCGCCAGGGAAGCAGGCATCACAGTGGGTGCTGTACAATGTGTCTGATGTCCGTTGAGGAAGAGGAAGAGGAGGGAGGACAGGGAGACAGAGGCACGGTCAGGAAGAGGCAGCTGCAGGCCACAGAGCCCTGGAGGCTGGAAGAGCTAGGAACTGTCCTGTCCTAGGAGCTCTGCAGAGAACAAGGCCGGCATGCAAAGGCCTGGAAGGTGGTGGAGCCTTTAAGAGGCGGAGCCTGAGGAGGAGTTAGGTCGTGGGGGCGTGGCTGAGGGGCAGGGCACTCTGTGAGGCAGGGCAGCTTTCTCCGCTGAGTGCTCCCGCCACAGTGCTCGGCCTCACCACAGGCCAAGCCCCCAGGGACCGGCTGGGGCCGCTGGCTCGGCTGGCCCCAGCACCAAGGCTGCGCCCTGACCTGGCTGAGAGCCAACCTGTTTGCAGCCACCCGGCTTACCCCGGGAAAGCAGTGGGGCAGGGTCCCCCGATCTTAGCTGTCCTTCCAGCCTTGCCCGGCCCCGAGACGTGTGTGCTAGTGCCTGCAGCAGCCAGCTGCACTTTACACACACGAGGCTCAGGGCTGGGGCTGAGACCACGTGAGACTGTGTGCGTGTGTGTGTGCACACACGCACGGGCTGGGCCCAGGGCTGGGTGCGACGCTGGCGGGCACTCACTTGCTCTCCTCGTCCAGCAGGTAGAAGAGGCCGGTGGGCTTCTTGCTGATGAGGTGGATGCAGCCCACGTTGTCGGTGTAGTCGATGTTGTGCCAGGCGATGCCCTCGCTCTGGTACTCTTCCTGTGGGGGGAGGGGAGGGCCAGCACCCCTCAGACAGGGTGTGTGTGTGTGCATGAGCACGTGTGTGCACGTGCACTAGTCCTGTGACTTGAACTCAGGGCCTCACATCTGCTGGGCTCTCCTGCTCAGGGCTAGCACTCTACCGCTCGGGCCACTCCTCCAGTCCCGCTCGGATGTGGCGTTTTACCACTTGAGGTGCTGGGGATGAGGGCCCAGGGCTCCATGTGTTGCCAGTCTGTGCATTGGTGTCTAGCCCTTTAAAAGGCAGGGCCTGGCGCCTGGTGGCTGAGGGCAGCTGAGGTCCTCCCTGGCCTCCAGGCCGGTGGCAGGGGCCTCAGGGGCTCTGACGACGCCTTGGGTCAGCAGTGGTCAGCTGCCACCCCGCGTGGGACACCGGCCGCGAGCCTGAGCTGCAGAGCTAACGTCCTCACAAGGCAGCCGCCTCGAGCCCTGTTCCAGCCACAGACAGCCAACCGCTGACACGCGTGCTACGTGAGCACGCCCACGTCAACACGTAAGCAAGACGGGCATGGCGTGGGTCCGGAGCGGCCCACGGCCACCTCAGCCTGGTGTCCATCCTGTCCCTCTCCCGCCCGTGGCTCAGCGCACAGCAGCGTGTTCCCTGCCCAGCAAACCACAGCTTCCCAGAGAATGAAACCCTGCACACACGCACACACGCACGCACACGCACGCACATACACCAGGAGCAAGCCAGAACCAGGCACACCCACATCACCACTCACCCAGTCATGACACCCAGGAGGGCACACGTGGAGCAGTGGATAAACACAAGGGAAGATGACTGCCCTAGAAAATCCTGGATGACGCCGCTAATACACCCTGTGACCACAGCTGGAGGAGGGGAACACACCAAGGTGCCCAGGACTCGGGTCCCAGTGGACACGGAGGCCTGAGTGCACACGTACCGCCCTCCGCCGCGCATCTGGTGGACACGGGGGTGGGGAAGCTGTCTCATGAGGCACTTTGCCCAGGATGGCCTCGAGTCACAATCCTCCTGACTCCGCCTCCCCGCATCCAGGTGCAGGCACTGGGCCAGGCGAAGCCAGGAAGTCTTCCCTGCACCTCACTGCAGTCCGTACCGGCGCCTTACCTGCTCCAGCTTGAAAATGTGCTGATTGAAGTAATACTGCAGCTGCTCGTTGGCGTAGTTGATGCAGAACTGCTCGAAGCTGTTCCGCTCAAAGTCTTCAAAGCCAAAAATGTCCAGGACCCCGATGGACAAGCACTGGGGAGGTGAGGGACGGGTGTTCAGTGCGGCCTTCCCGGGGGAGCATGCAGGGACCGCTGCTACCAGCTTAGCCTTCATCTTGGAAGCAGCGTGTGTGTGTGTGTGTGTGTGTGTGTGTGTGTGTGTGTGTCTGTGTGTGTGTGTGTGTGTGTCTGTGTGTGTGTGTGTGTGTCTGTGTGTGTGTGTGTGTGTGTGTCTGTGTGTGTGTGTGTCTGTGTGTGTCTGTGTCTGTGTGTGTGTCTGTGTGTGTGTCTGTGTGTGTGCATGTGTGTGTGTCTGTGTGTGTGTGTCTGTCTGTGTGCGTGTGTCTGTGTGTGTGTGTGTCTGTGTGTGTGTGTGTCTGTGTCTGTGTGTGTCTGTGTCTGTGTGTGTATGTGTGTGTGTGTGTGTGTGTGTCTGTGTGTGTGTGTGTGTGTGTGTGTGTGTGTGTGTCCACAACCCAGGCCTCACCATCTACCTCAGAGCCACACTCCCACAGCCACTCCTGCATAGCCACGCCTCCCGCCCCTGAATTCTGCGGTCTGCTCCGTCCGTCCGCCCGCCCGCCCGCATGAGAAGCCAGGGTCTTGGCAGCCCCTGGCGGCGGACGCTCGGGTGTCCGGGCTGGACGCAGCCCTCCCTGGCTGGCATGGGCTTGGGCAGGCTTGCTCACCGAGACGGCCTCCTCCATGTCCTTCTTGTTGAGGAGGGCGTGGTTGATGCGCAGCACGATCCAGTCGAACAGGGCGCTGTACAGAGACTTGGCCATGGAGTCCCGGGCGGTGATGGCCTAGGAACACACGTCTATGTGTGCACGGGTCCTGGGTCTTGAACTCAGGGCCTGGGCACCGTGCCTAAGCTCTTTCACTCAAGGCTACAGCTCAAGCCACAGCTGCACTACCCTACCAGCTTTTTGTGGTTAACTGGAGATTCAAGAGTCCCAGGGACTTTCCCCGCCTTGGCGGGCTTTGAACCGCAACCCTCAGATCTCACCTTCCACAGTAGGATTGCAGGCATGGAAGCCGCCAGCACCTGGCTTCTGTTGTTTTTTTTCTTCTTTTTGAGACAGAGTCTTTGCTACCTTGTGTGTGGGCTGTCCTTGAACTCAGACTCCTGTCTCCACCTCTCGAATAGCTCAGCCGGGACTACAGGCGTGTGCTTACACACTGGGCCCTACAGGCCCCCCGCTGTGCAGTCACAGGCCGTGTGCCGCTGCACTCAACGGCAGCTTGCACACACACACTGGGTTCCCGAAGTTTTCCCATCTGCAGGCGCTCTGCATTTCTGTGCGTGGCCAGGCTTGAGCCCGAGCCTGTGCAGGGCAGGCTGTGTCTCACACAGTGTGCTGAGGCCGGCCGCTCTGTGCTGCGTGGGTTTGGAGCTTAGGAACGCAGCCGGCGGCTCGCGGAGCCCGGCGCGCAGCATGCTGCACTTCTGGTGGCATGGGGACCCCCAAGATGACAGCGCAGCGAGGAGACGGCACAGCCCCGGCGCCGGCACTGCGGGTCTGCACCGCTGTCCGTGCGGTGCCGCTAACTGCGGGCCGCTGCCCCGGTTCTGGCTTTTCTGGATCCCGGGGGAAGCAGCTGCCCCGCGCATCTCTCTCATGGTGGTGCTGAGGGGCCCCGGAACTGCCGGGGTGCCCTCGGCACTGTGGGAAAGGCCCAACAGCTGCTCTGGGGTGAGGGGCCCCATGCACTGGCGGCCGCGTGACCAGGGACTTTCCTGTGACCGGCGGTGCTGCAAGTCACGCTGCTCTCGAGGGGACCGGCAGAGGTGGCGGGGCCGACTGCCGTGCCGGGGGCCCTCAGCTGGGTGCCCCCCAGAGGTCACATCCGGGCCCGCCCGCCAGAGAACATCATTGCTTTTGGTCTTTGGAACCTGAGCTCTGGCGCTGAGGTAGAAGGAAGTGTTTTATAGCTCGTACACAAATGTGTATGGTTGTATGTCAATAAAACTTTATTAACAGGCCAGTGTCCTCTGTTAAGAACCAGGATTCTAGCTGGGCGCTGGTGGCTCACGCCTGTCATCCTAGCTACTCAGAAGGCTGAGACCTGAGGAACGTCGTTCAAAGCCAGCCCGGGCAGGAAAGTCCCCATGAGACTCTTATCTCCAAAGACCCACCAGAAAACCAGAAGTGGTGCTGTGGCTCAAGGGGTAGAGCGCTGGCCTTGAGCTGAAGAGCTGAGGGACAGCGCCCAGGCCCAGAGTTCAGGCCCCACGTCCACCAACAACAAATAAGAACCAGGTTCCCACGAGCATATTGGGCCCCAGAGAGTAACATCCCGGTGCCAGCTCAGCCTGAGGACTGCAGCGGGCCTTCCGTAACACACACGGCTGCTCCCCCCTCCCCCCCCCCGCCATGCCTGCTGGCCGCAGCCCCCGCGCTCCATCAAGACTGCAACCCTGTGTGTGACCTGGGGGCGCCAGTGGGCGCTGGGGGACTGCCGGCCCAGGATGCGGGGGATGCCCACCCACACTGGGCTCTGCTCGTGAGGACCCCCCCCCGCAGCGCCGCGCTCGTTCACCTCTGCTCGTGAGTGCGGATCCCCCCCAGCACTGCTCGCTCACCTCTGCTGCTGAGTGGGGACCCCCGCCCCCCGCAGCCGTGCGCTCACCTCTGCTGCTGAGTGGGGACCCCCGCCCCCCGCAGCACGCGCTCACCTCTGCTGCTGAGTGGGGACCCCCGCCCCCCGCAGCGCGCGCTCACCTCTGCTGCTGAGTGGGGACCCCCACCCCCCAGCACTGCTCGCTCACCTCTGCTGCTGAGTGGGGACCCCCTGCCCCCCAGCACTGCTCGCTCACCTCTGCTGCTGAGTGGGGACCCCCTGCCCCCCCGCAGCGCGCGCTCACCTCTGCTGCTGAGTGGGGACCCCCACCCCCCAGCACTGCTCGCTCACCTCTGCTGCTGAGTGGGGACCCCCACCCCCCAGCACTGCTCGCTCACCTCTGCTGCTGAGTGGGGACCCCCGCCCCCCAGCACTGCTCGCTCACCTCTGCTGCTGAGTGGGGACCCCCGCCCCCCGCAGCGCGCGCTCACCTCGCTGAGGCTGTAGGGCAGGATGAGCTTGTCGTTGACCGTCACCGCTTTTCTTTTGGTCAGCACCTCCACCAGGATTTCTCGTTTCACCTGTTTCAAGGTCAAGGAGAAGGTCAAGGAGAAGAAGAGCTTGCAGGAGCTGCAGCCGCGGGTGGGGAAGTACCCAGGACCCCTGTCCCCCCCCACCTGCCCCCCCAGGCCGTGCCCAGGGCCGGCCCAGGCCCGGCTGGTCCACGCAGCCCCTGCGCCGGGGCAGCCACCAGACTCCCACAGCCTGGCCCTTCTGTGTGCCAGCCTCTGCCCAGACAGCAGCAGCGGGGCCCCTCACCACAGCGGCGCTCCTGTACCCCTGGGGAAAAGCTGAGCCCCTCTTGTGAGAAAAACCCAGAGGAGAACAGACTTGGAGAGCGGGAGGCGGCTGGAGGTGCAGCTCCTGGGGGCTTGCCCCTGCAGGGCTGACTGCTCCCCAACAGGCCGCCAAAAGAACCAGATGTCTGTCGCCCGGCGTCCGCTGAGGGTCTCTCCCTGCTGAGCACCACCGAACATGGACAAAAAGTCCATGCAACTATGCTGCCGTTTTTTTGGTCGGTCATGGGGCTTGAACTCTGGGCCTAGGCGCCGTCCCTCAGCTCTTCAGCTCAAGGCTAGCGCTCTACCACTTGAGCCACAGCGCCACTTCCAGTTTTCTGCTGGTTCGCTGGATATCAGAGTCTCATGGACTTTCCTGCCTAGGCTGGCTTTGAACTGAGATCCTCAGATCTCGGCCTCCTGAGCAGCCGGGATGACAGGTGGGAGCCACCCGGCCCAGCTCGCTGCCCTGTTTCATGGTTTTGTTTTTATGCGGTACTAAGGTTTGAACTCTCAGTTCCATGCTTACTACGCAGGCGCTCTACCTCTTCAGCTACACCGAAGACCTGTTTTTTGTTTTGTTTCTTAAACACTTTTGCTAGTACGTGATGTGATTCAGGCTGGACTTGAATTCTGGGCTCATGCGATCCTCCTAAGTGGCTGGAACTCCAGGCGCACGCTACCATGCCTGGCCCAGCTACGGTTTCAAAGCCACTTTCGCTTGAAGGTCTGAGGCAGGTGGTGGCCCTGCCCAGAGGCTTCCTGAGCTGAGGGGGGCAGTGGACCCCCTCTGCGGGTAGACACACTGAGGCGGCGGGGGTCACTGCCTGCGTGGGCCCGGCTGCCCTGCGGCGGCTGAGGGCACCGCGTCTGAAGGAGAAAGGAGAGGCAGTCACCTTCAGAAGCTGGGACAGCGTGTCCAGCACCTCAGGGGGCCCCACCTCCAGGCCTTCGTCTCGGCCCGTGGCTCTCTTCTTGTAGGTGACATTCCCCAGGTACAGGATGGCCGAGAGCACGGCGAAGATCCTGGAGGGACACAGAGCATGTGAGTTCCCAGGAGGACGGACTCCCGGGAAGCTGGGCTGAGCGCCGGGTGCGCAGGGAAGGCCTGACCCGACTCAGCGTGCTGTGGACCATGTCCACTGGGGGATGGGACTCTGTAGACTTAAAACAAAAAAGCTGGGAAGGTGGCGCAGTGGTAGAGCGCTTGTCTCACATGCATGAGGCCCTGGGTTCGATTCCTCAGTGCCACATACACAGAAAAAGCCAGAAGTGGCGCCGTGGCTCAAGTGGTAGAATGCTAGCCTTGAGCAAAAGCAGCTTGGGGACAGCGCCCAGGTCCCGAGTTCAAGCCCCAGGACTGGCAAACAAGCAAACCTAGTTTGTACTTTTTAAATTTTTGCAGTACTGGGGTTTGAACTCGGGGCCTGCCCCTGGTAGGTGGCCGTTCAGCCACTTGAGTCCCCTCCAGCCCTATTTAAATTTTACTTTTCAGATAAGGTCTTGCTTTTCTTTTTTGGCTTGGGTTGAGGGTCAGATCATTATCTTGTGCAGCTGGGATCACAGAGGGAACCCCCCTTGCCCAGCTTACGGGTTGAGATGAGAGTCTCAACATGTTTGCCTGGAGCTAGACTTGAATGGTGAGCCTCCCAGTCATCTCTGCTGGGATTACAGGAGTGAGTCACTGTGCAGGGCCTGTACTCTTTGCCTTGAGATAAGTGACCGAACTCACAATCCTCCCCTGTCCTGGGCTAACAGGCGTGTGCCGCCGTGCCCAGCTTCGTGTTGGTTTTGGCTGGTCTGCGCATGCACTGTGGCACCTGGCTGTCCTGGGAAGGCCCCTATTGGCCTGGGCTGGGGCGGGGCTCTGGGAGAGGGGGTGAGGTATCGGGCCAGGGCTGCCCCCTGCGGGCCGCTTGCTTACTGCTTCTTGGTGGCGGGGAGGAAGCCCACCATCTCCATGGCCTGCTTGAGTCTTTCGAAGTCATGCTTCAGGTCTTCTCCATCCTCGATCTTCAAGTTATGCTGGAAAAAAAAGCCGGAAGCATCCCGTTCAGGGCCTGGGGTGGGGCAGGCGGGAGCTGGGGCTCGGGCTCCAGCCCAGGGCCAGGGGCCAGGTCCCGGGACACAGGAATGAATGGGCTCCTTTATGCCGCCCCCTGGGAGCCATGTTGGGCTGGCCTCCGGGAACAGAGGTGGCGTCTGTGGCAGGCGCTGGCAGCCGTGTACCTGGTTGAGGTAGAAATAATCTTCAGGCTGTTTGAGCTGAAATTCCTGGCGCTCTTCCTCGCTGACTCCCAGTAACAAATAATAGAACACGTGGTAGTTCCTGCGTCCGGGGAGGAAGAGAAGAAAATGTCATTTGGGGAGGGAATGCAGAGCGGCTCTCCGGCCATCCCAGAGCATGCATTTGCAGAGCGCTGCCCGGGGCCCAGGACATTTGCTTCTCCCCTTTGGCTGCACAAAGACAGAGCTGGGGCTGAGTCCCAAGACAACCCGGGAATGAACAGCCTACCTCTCATCCTTCTCCTGGGAGACCAGGCGGGACTTTTCAAGCAGGTATTTCTCCACCACGGCCCTGTCATCACAAGGAAAAGGGAGAGAGAAACGGTGCGTGTGAATACTGTCTGCACACTGTTTCCGTCCCTCCTGAGTGCGGTGATGGAACCCAGAGCTGCGCACAACCGGGAAGCCACAGTTCTGGAATGTTCCATGACCACATGGGTACTGTCCACCTGGCAACAGGCCTCCTGTGAGGCCTGTCCCTCGGTCAGGCCCGATCCGGTGTGGGGAACTGTCAGTCAGCATCTTTATTTCCCTACATCAAAGTGGTCGCTTAAACTAGAATTGTTCAAGAAAAGCAGACCACGGCCGGGCGTGGCCGGGGCGGCCACCTTCCATTTTTCCTTCCTCACCCTCGTGAGTTACCCGTGGGTCACCCAGGTCTGCCAGCAAAAATGGAAAATTCTAGAAATAAAGAGTCCTAAGTTGTGTACTGCATAGCGCCGGCCCGGCGATGGAGGCCTGTCCGCGTGTCCCTGCCCCTGCCGTGGCGTGGTTGTGAGATCAGCCCACGCCCACACCGGCCCAGCCTTGCGGGCCCAGCTGTGGCCTTTGTTTTTTAATCAGCGCGTCTCCTAGGCGACTGCAACCCCAGCGACCTGACAGTCTGCACAGCACTCAGAACGCAAAGCTGCACAGTGCGTCCTTCGTAAGAGCTGCGCGCAGCAGGTGCTTGGGTTCAGATCTTGAGCATTAAAAGCCTAGTCAGGGTCTGGAGGCTCGGCTCGGCGGTAGAGCACCTGCCTAGTGAGTGCAGGACCCCAAGATTTAAACCTCAATACTGCCGAAACCCAAAAGCAAATGCCCCCCAAACTCGGTCCACAGCTGTCACTCTGTGGAGGTGGTGGGCCTTGTGAGAGGGCCTCAGGTCACTGTGGGGGGAGCCTTGTGGGAGGTCCTCAGACTACTGGGGGCGGGGCCTCATGGGGAGTCCTCAGGCCGCTGGGGGCGGGGCCTCATGGGAGGTCCTCAGGCCGCTGGGGGCGGGGCCTCATGGAGGTCCTCAGGCTGCTGGGGGCGGGGCCTCATGGAGGTCCTCAGGCTGCTGGGGGCGGGGCCTCATGGGGAGTCCTCAGGCCGCTGGGGGCGGGGCCTCATGGAGGTCCTCAGACTACTGGGGGCGGGGCCTCATGGGGAGTCCTCAGACTACTGGGGGCGGGGCCTCATGGGGGTCCTCAGGCCGCTGGGGGCGGGGCCTCATGGGAGGTCCTCAGGCTGCTGGGGGCGGGGCCTCATGGAGGTCCTCAGGCTGCTGGGGGCGGGGCCTCATGGGAGGTCCTCAGGCTGCTGGGGGCGGGGCCTCATGGGAGGTCCTCAGGCTGCTGGGGGCGGGGCCTCATGGGGAGTCCTCAGGCCGCTGGGGGCGGGGCCTCATGGAGGTCCTCAGGCTGCTGGGGGCGGGGCCTCATGGGAGGTCCTCAGGCCGCTGGGGGCGGGGCCTCATGGGAGGTCCTCAGGCTGCTGGGGGCGGGGCCTCATGGGAGGTCCTCAGGCTGCTGGGGGCGGGGCCTCATGGGGGTCCTCAGGCTGCTGGGGGCAGGGCCTCATGGGAGGAAGGAACTATCCTTGGGGTCTGCTCGTGATGGAGGTGGTCTTTGCTCTGCCATGTACTCCTGCTATGACGGACTGCCCCGCCAGCCCAAGATTCCGGGCCTGTTCATCACACCCTGAACCTGATCTACCTCTCTCCAGGACTCCATGACAGCAGGGGAAAGCTGACAGGGAACAGTAAGAATGGACAGGCAAACCACAGTGCAGGTCTGTTCTGCAGGGTCTGTGGTCTCTGCTATTGCCTGAGTGGCAGAAAAGTCTCTTCTGCAGATTGGGGTAGGGGTGCTGTTTAGAAAAGGGGGGTCTTGTAGATGTAGTGCACGGCTGAAAGATTGTTCTCAATGAGCTGAGTGGGCCTGAAGCCATCCACCACCGCATCCTAAGAAACTAGCAGCGGTGGCCAGGCACCGGTGGCTCCCACCTGTCATCCTAGCTACTCAGGAGGCTGAGATCTGAGGATCACGGTTCAAAGCCAGCCCAGGCAGGAAAGTCCATGAGACTCTTATCTCCAATAAACCACTAGAAAACTGGAAGTGGCACTGTGGCTCAAGGGGTAGAGTGCTCACCTTGAGCTGAAGAGCTGAGGGACAGCACCCAGGCCTAGAGTTCAAGCCTCACAACCGACCCCCCCCCCAAAAAAGAAAGTAGCAGCGGAAGAGGCAGACGGGGGGGGGGGAGAGGGGAGGGGGGAGGATTCAAGCAGAGACTGGAGGACGGGCCACAAGCCAAGGGAGGCCTGGGGCCATCAGAGGTGGGAAGGCAGGTGGGAGGGCAGGTGGCAGGAGGGAGGGCAGGTGGCAGGGCAGGTGGCAGGAGGGAGGGCAGGTGGGAGGAGGGAGGCAGGTGAGAGGAGGGAGGCAGGTGGCAGGAGGGAGGGCAGGTGGGAGGAGGGAGGGCAGGTGAGAGGAGGGAGGGCAGGTGGGAGGAGGGAGGCAGGTGGGAGGAGGGAGGCAGGTGAGAGGAGGGAGGCAGGTGGCAGGAGGGAGGCAGGTGGGAGGAGGGAGGGCAGGTGGGAGGAGGGAGGCAGGTGGGAGGAGGGAGGCAGGTGGGAGGAGGGAGGGCAGGTGGGAGGAGGGAGGCAGGTGGGAGGAGGGAGGCAGGTGGGAGGAGGGAGGCAGGTGGGAGGAGGGAGGCAGGTGGGAGGAGGGAGGGCAGGTGGGAGGAGGGAGGGCAGGTGGGAGGAGGGAGGCAGGTGGCAGGAGGGAGGGCAGGTGGCAGGAGGGAGGGCAGGAGGGAGGGCAGGTGGCAGGAGGGAGCGCAGCTCTATCAGCCCCTGGACAGCATGCTCTAGCCCTCTGGCGCCTCCAGGAAACCTGCTCCTGGTTCTTGTGTCTTCTTTTTTGGGGTGCTGAGGCTAGGGCTCAGGGCTAGGCGGGTGCTCTACCCCGGGACTCAAACCAGCCCAACGCCTGTGTTCTGTCCCCCCCCATGGCGGCACTGTAGCCGGCGTTGTGGCCCGGGGCGGAGCGTGGGGCCGGGCCTCGGCTAGAGAAGCGGTGTCCCAGCTGCCCGGCGCTGCGGCCCCGAGCCGCCGGGCGAGAGAATAAGCAGGACACTGCACTGTCTTCTTTTGTGTCAGGCCTAGGGCTTGAACTCCTTACTCAGCTCCAGGCTGGGGCGCTGCCACGCAGCCACACCTCCACTTCCAGAGTTTGGGTGTTCACTGCAGATGAGCATCTCACCCATTTCTCTGCCCGGACTGGCTTTGAACCACGATCCTCAGAGCTCAGGCTCCCGAGGAACTGGGACAGGCGTGGGTCCCGCGCCCACGGCTGCCGTCCCCGCCACACAGCAGGGCAAAGCGGGGAGGGAGTCCTGGCTGGGGCGCGCATGAGCCGGTGAGAAGCCAGACCCTTCAGAAACACCTAGTGAAAAACAGGGCTGGAGGCGTGGCCCAGCGGTATCGCGCCAGCCTAGAGAGAGCAAGGCCCCGAGTCCAAACTCCAGCGTAGCCCCGAACCCACATCAACACAAACCACAACAAGCAGCCACCTGGCTCGCGTACACGCCGTGGCACCAGAAGCAGCGTGTGACCATGATGGGGGGGGGGGCCACGGCGCCCGCCCGGCTCAGGCCTCGACCCTCCCTGCCCGGGCCGAGCCCCAAGCCTCGTGCGCCAGTCACAGCAGTGGGGGGGGGGCCCAGGCTTCCTCCCCAGTGTGGCCACGTGGGGGGAGGGGGCGCGCTTACCCTCGCACGATGCCGCTCTCCAGGTAGTTGACCTGGATGAACTTCCCGAACCTGCTGGAGTTGTTGTTGTGGGCCGTCTTGGCGTTCCCGAAGGCCTGTGCGGAGAACGGAGGCGGGCAATCAGACCACAGTCCCTGTGGGTCCAGCTTCCCTGTCCCCAGAGCCGCCCAGTCCCCCACGCAGGGGCGGAGACAAGAGTGGGGGGAGGGGGAGGCAGGGGCTGGGGGGAGGGGGCGGCAGGGGCTGGGGGAGGGGGAGGCAGGGGCTGGGGGGAGGCAGGGGCTGGGGGAGGGGGAGGCAGGGGCTGGGGGGAGGGGGTGGCAGGGGCTGGGGGAGGGGGAGGCAGGGGCTGGGGGAGGGGGAGGCAGGGGCTGGGGGGAGGCAGGGGCTGGGGGAGGGGGAGGCAGGGGCTGGGGGAGGGGGAGGCAGGGGCTGGGGGGAGGGGGAGGCAGGGGCTGGGGGGAGGGGGTGGCAGGGGCTGGGGGAGGGGGAGGCAGGGGCTGGGGGAGGGGGAGGCAGGGGCTGGGGGAGGGGGGGCAGGGGCTGGGGGGAGGGGGAGGCAGGGGCTGGGGGGAGGGGGAGGCAGGGGCTGGGGGAGGGGGAGGCAGGGGCTGGGGGAGGGGGGGCAGGGGCTGGGGGAGGGGGGCAGGGGCTGGGGGGAGGGGGAGTCAGGGGCTGGGGGGAGGGGGAGGCAGGGGCTGGGGGAGGGGGGAGGCAGGGGCTGGGGGAGGGGGGAGGCAGGGGCTGGGGGAGGGGGGAGGCAGGGGCTAGGGGGAGGGGGCGGCAGGGGCTGGGGGAGGGGGAGGCAGGGGCTGGGGGAGGGGGGCGGCAGGGGCTGGGGGGAGGGGGAGGCAGGGGCTGGGGGAGGGGGCGGCAGGGGCTGGGGGGAGGGGGAGGCAGGGGCTGGGGGAGGGGGCGGCAGGGGCTGGGGGGAGGGGGGAGGCAGGGGCTGGGGGAGGGGGAGGCAGGGGCTGGGGGGAGGGGGAGGCAGGGGCTGGGGGAGGGGGAGGCAGGGGCTGGGGGGAGGGGGCGGCAGGGGCTGGGGGGAGGGGGAGGCAGGGGCTGGGGGAGGGGGAGGCAGGGGCTGGGGGGAGGGGGCGGCAGGGGCTGGGGGAGGGGGAGGCAGGGGCTGGGGGGAGGGGGAGGCAGGGGCTGGGGGGAGGGGGAGGCAGGGGCTGGGGGAGGGGGGGCAGGGGCTGGGGGGAGGGGGAGGCAGGGGCTGGGGGAGGGGGAGGCAGGGGCTGGGGGGAGGGGGAGGCAGGGGCTGGGGGAGGGGGGAGGCAGGGGCTGGGGGAGGGGGGGCAGGGGCTGGGGGAGGGGGGCAGGGGCTGGGGGAGGGGGCGGCAGGGGCTGGGGGAGGGGGGAGGCAGGGGCTGGGGGAGGGGGGCTCAGTGCGACTGGGAGAGACCCTGGTTCTAAAATGGAGAAAAAAACCTCCAAAAGCCAGTCACAATTCTGGGCCGACAGGGACTCAGCTGGACACCAATATGGCGGCCACGCAGTCCCTTTTACAGGTGACGGAAACGGAGGTGCTATATGATATAAGCAATTGCTAGAAAAAAGAAAAGAACAAAGGCAGCCCGGTGCGGGTGGCGCACGCCTGCCATCCCAGCTACTCAGGAGGCTGAGGTCTGAGGATCGGGGTTCAAAGCCAGCCCGGGCAGGAAAGTGCATGAGACTTATTTCCAATGAACCACCAGAAAACCAGAAGTGGCGCTGTGGCTCAAAGTGGTAGAGCGCTAGCGCGGGGACAACACCCAGGCCCTGAGTTCGAGCCCCATGACCGACAAAAAAATGATAAAATTGGGGGATGAGGAGCATTAGTGGAGATATATGGTGGGGTTCAATAGTTTGGGGGTGCAGGACAGAAGGGTGAGGTGAATACACTGCACGGGCGTGGGGACACTTCGTGGTGAAGCCCCAGTAACGAATGCATACTAAGAAACAGACAGAAACGCTGACCTCTCCCCGCACATCGCCAATCCTTTCTTTTGGCACTGGTCCTGGGGCTGGAACCAGCGCTTGGGCTTTCTTTGGCTCAGCGTTGTTGCTCAAGGCGAGCGCTCTTACCACCGGACCACTGCTCCACTTCTGCCTTTGTTTTTTAGTGGTTCGGTGGAGGTAAGAGTCTCACAGGCTTTTCCTACCCAGATGGGCCTCAAACTGCAGTCCTCAGCTCTCAGCCTCCTGAGCTAGGATTACACAGGTGGGAGGTACGGGTGCCAGGTTCACGGAGCTGCAGATACGCAACCACAGCTACAGAGAGAGCGACGCAGAATGTTCCATCCTTCCGTGGACAGGGAGCCTAACCTCTGTGGGAACACAGCAGCCAAAGATGGCTTCTACTCGCGAAGGGTGAGGAACAACAACGGAAGGATAAAAGCCGTGGGAAGCAAAGCTCGGCTTCCTGATGCACGCGGCCTGAGCCCCACGCCGCCAGATGGCACAGGCGCGAGGGTGCGGACGGGAGGCGGGCTGGCGGGGACGCCACAGCCGCGCCACAGCGGTGCACTGCGGGACGGCTGTCCACCCCCGCTGGGAGGGTCGGGAGGTCCCCTGGAACCTCCACGTGGGGGAGTGGGCAGGCTTCCCGCTGGGATGAGCAGAGCTCAGGAAGCTCTCTGGTAACCAGCTGTCTAGCCGGGCCTGGTGGCGGTGCCTGTAATCCCAGACACTGGAGAGGTAGAGATGGGACCACCAAGGTCAAAGGCGCGGATAAACCAAAGCAACCCTGAGCTCAAACCCCAACGCCGCGGGAGAAGGGGAAGGAGAGCAAACGCAGGGAAGGCTGCGTCCTGTCCCATGGGTGGGTGGAGGGGAGCTTGGCCGGGGACTGCAGTCGCAGCCTCCCCAGGCTCCGCTCACCCCAGGGCCATGGAAGTGAAGCAGGAAGTTACCTGACACGGCCTGGGGCCAGGCAGCCTGAGCGGCTCCACCCCCAGGGGATCAGAGCCTGCCTGCTGCCCAGGTAGGCACCCCAGACACAGGCCCGGATGCCCCAGAGCGCCCAGCCTCGCGGGCGCTGCCGAGACCCCGCCAGGCGCAGACTGGGCTGCGCTGCGCCCGCCCGCTGACCTCACGCGTCTGGAATGCGTCTCGGCACACTGACACTTCTCCAGGCCCCGCTAAAAATATCCGGTCGGTGCCATTAGACATCCAGGGAGGAAGCGCTGGCCGGGGGCCAGGGCTCTGCTGAGAGGCGCTGCCTGGCCTGGGCAACACCGCTGGGGACACTCAGACCCCAAGTGCATGGGGGGCAGGGGCAGGGGTGTGGGCGCAGACCCCGGCTGCGGGCAGTGATTGGAGGCAATCTGGGAGGCCACACGCAGAACACCCACCAAGCCAGGGCCAGAAAGGTCCTCACGAAACTCAGGGAACACAGCTCCTTCTTTTCTTACATTAAAAAACAAAACAAAAAAACCCACGGTGCAGCAGGGCACAGTGGCTCACGCCCATAATCCCAGCTCTATTGTAAGCTTGATCCCAGGGGATCAAGATTCAAGGCCAAGTTGTAAGTTGGAGAGACGCCATCTCGAGTTCGGCCGGGAACAGAGACACATGCCTGTCACCCCAGTGACCCAGGGAAGCACAGAGAGGCACAGCAGGATCACAGTCTGGCCTGGCCATAGATTAAAAAAAGAGCAGTATGAACAGGGGCCGGAGGGCTGGCTCCAACGCGAAGCTCCAAGTTCAAAGCTCAGGACTGCTGAAAGTATTGCACAATAAAAGCCTGGCTGCTGGCATCCGCCCTGTGCTTCAGGGGAAAAGTTTAAGCTGAAGGAATGAGATTTGCCCGTCTCACTTCTGCGTGGATGTCCGAAGGGAGTGACATCACCTCGACGTGACACCACAGACGCTGCTCACAACAGTCCACAGGGAGCAAGCGAGGGCCACCAACAACCAATGCAGAAAGATAACTCGGCACACGCTCACAACAGAGCACTCGCAGCCACGCCAGGCGCCGGCGGCTCCCGCCTGCCATCCCAGCGACTCAGGAGGCTGAGATCTGAGGATGGTGGTTCAAAGCCAGCCCGGGCAGGAAAGTCTGTGAGACTCCGATCTCCAAGGAACCACTCAGAAAATCGGAAATGGTGGTGCTGTGGCTCAAGTGGTAGAGCGCTAGCCTTGAGCTGAAGAGCTGAGGGACAGCGCCCAGGCCCAGAGCTCAGGCCCCACATCCAACGAAGATAAAAAATACCACTCAGCCATAAAAAAGAATGAAAGCCTGCCACTCTAGAGGACTTGGATAAAATGCCCTAAGCCAGACCCTGAAAGAGAGAGACACACACACACACACACACACACACACACACACACGCACACACACGCGCGCGCGCGTGCGCACACACTCACTCTCCCACATACACACACTCACACGCACACACACGCACTCACGCGCGCACGCACTCTCCCACACACGCACACACACGCACACGCACTCACACGCGCGCGCACACACTCACGCACATACACACTCACGCACACACACTCCCACGCACACACACACGCGCGCACACACACCCACGGAAGCAAAACCAGGTGAACTCACCAAAGCTAAGACTCCGCAGTTGGCTTCCAGGCCAGTGGGGTGTGTGGGAGACGCCGGCACAGGGCACGCGTGGCGCGCACGAGGGCCATGCTCAGGAGCACCGCCTGGCGCTCAGGCAGCCGGCTGGGCTTTCCCACCCCAGAAGCTGAAGGCCCCACACCAACAGCACACCTTGTCTCCCGTCCACGGGTGGGCCACGGACTCTCGGGGAATGGGGGCGCGCACGTGTGCGTGTGTGTGCGTGTGTGCGCGTGCGTGTGTGTGAACCTCCCAGACGGGCCACAGCCTCTTCCGTCGACGACTGTCCTCCCAGACTGACTTGCAGCTGCCTGAGAGGAACATTCTAGAAACTTCTAGTGGCTTCCTCTAGGTCACCTTTTCCGGTGGGGTTGTCCTTTGCTTTTCTGAGCTTCTGACAGAGCTTTCACACTCACTGGTTGGCTGCCATAGTTTAGAATGTCTTTTTTGTTTTGCCCAGGCTGGTCCCTCTCCGCCTTCCAGGTGGCCGGGACTCCGGGAGTGTGTCCCTGGCACCCGCCACGGGGTGCAGGTGACCCCGCGGCTGCGCTGGCCTCTGTGACGTAGACCGTGTGCTGTGACAGCGGAGACTCACGTGGGGGCTCCTGAGCAGCCCCCCCCGCCCCCTCCCTCACACGCAGGAGTCGGGCCCGGCAGGGACGCAGACTCAGGAAGTGGGGAAAGATGGGTCTCCAGGGGGTCCCGCTCCCCAGGGGGGCAAGGGAGGAGGGCGGGGGGGTGGAGGGCGGCGGGGCGGCGCGGCCTGCGGCTGGGGTGAGGTAGTGGAGTCGCGCCGAGCTCCTGGCTCCCGGCTCTGTGGAGGAGGAAGTGGAGGCTCTCAGGGGCCTGGCTCACACCCAGCTTCCGCTGGGCGCTGGGCTGCTCTCTTCCGGTTGCCCAACAGGCTTGGGGCTCCCCGCTGGCACTGGCCAAAGGGGCCCGACACCATCTGCAAAGAAGTGTGTCGGGGGCGCCCCACCACAGCAATCCCCCCCCAACACAGCGACAGGAACTGCTTTAAGACAGGCGCCTCCCTCCCAGCCAAGCCCCCAGGCCCCGCTGCAAACCCTGCAGGGCACAATCTTAACGAACACCCCCCAATACAATTACTGGGGCTTTTCTGCCTTTCTGTACCAGTCCTGGGGCTTGAACTCAGGGGCCTGGGCACTGTCCTTGAGCTTTGTCACTCCACACTGGTGCTCTACCACTTGAACCACAGCTCTACTTCTGGCTCTTTCCCACACCGTGCGCAGCGTTTCTAGAACCTATCCATCCCGCGTAACTGAGGCCTGAAGCTGCGATCAGCATCTCCCCGTTTCCTGCCCACTCCGCCCCCAGCATGGGCCTGACTAATCATTTAGATTCCTCCCAGGGGTGAGATCATGTGGCATTTATGTTTCTGTGTCTGGCGGCCCGCACCTCACGTAATGCCTTCCAGACTCATCACACGGCGGCGAGCGGCAGGATTCCATCTTCTCTCCCCTTCCTCCCTGGGCTGCATGTCAAACCCAGGGCCGGAGCCACAAATCCCTCCCCCATTAGAGATGGCAGGCCCTTCAACTCACAATCCTCCCGCCCCACCCTCCAAGTGCTGGGGTTACAGGTGTGTCCTACTGTACACCCAGCTAGAATATCCTTCTAGATGATACTCCATTGTATAGTTATTTCCCTCCTTCCTCCTCTCAACCTTTTTCCCCTGTCATGGCTCCCTCTCTTTCTCCCTTCTTTCCTAGAAATGGAAGCAGGGTCTCCTGCGTGCTGGGTGTGCTGTACGGTGCCCCTTCTGGAGATGGGTCTCACTTTGCAGCTTGGGGGGAGGGGAGTCCCCAGAACTGTCAATCCTCCTGTCTCAGCCTCCTGAGGATTCCAGGTGCTGGGACTCGAAATGATGTAACTCCTAGGAGAGGAGCCCAGGGCAGTGGCACATGCCTGCAGTCCTGGCCCTCAGGGGGCTGGGGAAGGAGCGCGTGTAGGTTGTTGCAGGCCAACCTGGGCTCCACGGTGAACCCCAGACTCAGAGCACAAACGAAGGAATCATTTCTGTGTGACTTCCAAGTGTCAGCCTCCCTCCCTCCCTCCCTCCCTCCCTCCCTCCCGCTCAGCTCAGCCACTGACACCGCCAGCGTCTCCCTCAAAAGCGGGCCGAACATGCCAGCAGGACCTGTGCTGCCTTTCACTCCCCTCCTCCACTTTCCACAGACCCTTTTTTGCTGCTGTGCTTCTGGAGACGGGCCCCAGAGCCCACCCAGGCCGGCCCCAAACCTCCATCCTCCGGCCCCAGCCTCCCAAGTCCCATGACGACGGCGGCAGGCACCCGCCCAGGGAGGCCTTCCAGGGTACCAAAATACACCCCGTCATTTCCAGCTCCTCTCAGATGTGGCTTCTCCACAAACACAGCTTCTACTTCTGTCTCAAACGGGCTTGGATCATTCCGGAGGGTCGGGACTGCGGCCGGCCGGAAAGGCAGGGACTGGCCCTTCCCTCTGGCCAGTCAGTGCCTGACCCTCCCTGGGCTAGCCACACCACGCAGTCCCCCGCGCTGCCCCCCATCACCCTGGCCTCCGCTGAGCCCCCCCATCACCCTGGCCTCCGCTGAGCTCCCCTGGCCCCCCCCATCACCCTGGCCTCTGCTGAGCCTCCCCCCCATCACCCTGGCCTCCACTGAGCCCCCCCGCTGCAGGATGGTGTGGCTGCTTGGCCTTCCCGAACCCTGAGGTCCCCACGCGGACGCCCTGCCCCAGGTGCAGCCCGCGTCCTGCGGCCCTGGACACCCACTTCCAGTCTGGCCTTGTCACGGCGGTTGGGAGGCTCGGGGGGACGGTGAGCCCCGCGGTCCCGACCCCAGCGAGTCCCTGGCAGACAGAGGAAGGAGACAGCTGGAAGCCTCGGGGGCCCCACGCAGCCCAGACACGGGACCCCCGGGGTGTGTCCTTCCACAGACGAGCGCACCTGGCGGTGCTGATGGGGTCGTCGGGGGCGGGGATGGCAGGGGCGACACTGTGCCCGGCCCCGGCCCGTGTTCTCTATGACACGGCCCAGCCATCTACAGCAGCTGCCCGTGTCTTCCACTCAGCCCAGTGCCACGGGGCACGCGCAACACCCACGCGCCCACATGCCTACTTAGGAGTGACAGAGCCCGAGGCTCTGGTGTGAAAGGCGGAGAGTGGCGAGGAGCCTCTTGCACTGCGTCACAGCCAAAGGACACTGGCCCCGAAATGACAAGACAAACACAAGTCCGCCTGCAGGGCACAGGGTTTGTGTGTGTGTGTCTGTGTGTGTGTCTGTGTCTGTGTGTGTATGTGTGTGTATGTGTGTGTCTGCAGGGCACAGGGTGTGTGTGTGTGTGTCTGTGTGTGTGTGTCTGTGTGTGTGTGTCTGTGTGTGTGTGTCTGTGTGTCTGCAGGGCACAGGGGGTGTGTGTCTGTGTGTGTGTATGTGTGTGTCTGCAGGGCACAGGGTGTGTGTGTGTGTGTCTCTGTGTGTGTGTATGTGTGTGTATGTGTGTGCAGGGCACAAGGTGTGTCTCTGTGTGTGTCTGTGTGTGTGTGTGTGTGTGTGTGTAGGGCACAGGGTGTGTGTGTGTGTCTGTGTGTATGTGTCTGTGTGTGTATGTGTGTGTCTGCAGGGCACAGGGTGTGTGTGTGTGTGTGTGTGTGTGTCTGTATGTGTCTGTGTGTGTGTGTGTGTCTGCAGGGCACAGGGTGTGTGTGTGTGTGTGTGTGTATGTATCTGTGTGTGTTGCAGGGCACAGGGGTGTATGTGTATGTGTGTGTGTCTGTGTGTATGTGTCTGTGTGTGTATGTGTGTGTCTGCAGGGCACAGGGTGTGTGTGTGTGTGTGTGTGTGTGTGTCTTTTTCTCAAATACTTTGGGGTGCACAGTGGACCGAATTGTGGGTCCAGAGGGCCGATTCTGTCAGGCAGCAAACCTTCCCTGCCAAAGGCCCAATCATGTGGACTTTGGGAGCTGCGTTTGTCACTGGGGGAGGACAAGGTGGCTCCAGGCATTATGCAAAGGTGAAGGCACGGCCATGCGCCAATAAAACTTTATTTGTAGAAACAGGCGCTGGCAGGTGTAACCTAGGGGCTGTAGTCTGCCAACCCCTGGCACAGACAAAAACAACGGAAGCCCAGTTAGGAGAGGTGGTGGAGTTGAACGGGGCAGGAATGGTGAGCGGCAGCGAGGCGGGTCAGGATGTGTGATGGGGGAAAGAACGGGGGGGGGGGGGGGAACACGTTCCCTACGGTGGCTCTGGCTTCTCTGCCTAAGAAGCGCAAAGGAGGGACACTTCTGGTGTTGGTTTAAATGGTGGCACACTCTGAAGCCCTAGCTACTTGGGACACTGACGTCAAGAGGATTACAGTTCAAGGCCAGCCCAGGCAGAGATGTGCAAGGGACCCCCATCTTAACCTGTACGTGTGTGGGGGCGGGGGCGGGGGGCGGTATAATACACGCCTGTCATCCCAACTGCATGGAAGACTTGAGGTTGGGAGGATCGTGGTTCCAGGCCAGCCTGGAAAGAAGTTTGCCAGAAGCCATCTCAAGAGCAAGGAGAGGCTGTGGGAAGCCTAAAGGAAGCTTCTGGTGCAGATGCACGCCTGGCCAGGGAGGAAGGGCCCGTCCAGAAATAAGCAGTGCAGAAACAGGCTGCACGCGTGGCGAAGCACACACCCAGGGGCCAGGGACGGGACACCGCACGCAGGGAGCCACTGGTGACCGCGCCACAGCACCTGCGCCTCTGACACAGGCGTCCACACCCGACGCCCAGGGACACACGATACCGACGGAGCCAAAGCCTCTGTATCTCCACCATGCCAATGCACACGGAGATCACACACACACACACACACCACCAGCACCACCAGCACCACCACCAGCAACATCACCACCACCTCCACCACCACCATCACCACCACCACCACCTCCATCACCACCACCACCACCTCCATCACCACCACCACCTGCCACCACCACCTCCACCACCACCATCACCACCACCTCCACCACCACAGCATCACCACCACCATCACCACCACCATCACCACAGCATCACCACCACCTGCACTACCACAGCATCACCACCACCATCACCACCATCACCACAGCATCACCACCACCTGCACTACCACCATCACCACAGCATCACCACACCACCTCCACCACCTCCACCACCACCACCATCACCATCACTAGCACCATCACCACCTCCACCATCACCACAGCATCACCACCACCTCCACCACCACCATCACCACCACCATCACCACCATCACCACCACCATCACCACAGCATCACCACCACCTCCACCATCACCACAGCATCACCATCACCTCCACCACCACCATCACCATCACTAGCACCATCACCACCTCCACCACCTCCACCACCACCATCACCACCACCTCCATCACCACAGCATCACCACCACCACCATCACCACCACTACCATCACCACCACCACCACCACCTCCACCACCACCATCACCACCGCCATCACCACCATCACTAGCACCATCACCACCACCTGCACTACCACCATCACCACCACCATCACCACCACCTCCACCATCACCATCACCACCACCATCACCACCACCTCCACCATCACCATCACCACCAGCACCACCACCACCAGCACCACCAGCACCAGCAGCAGCAGCAGCAGCACCACCACCACCACTACTAGCACCACCAGCACCACCACCAGCACACCATGGGACGTGTGAGATTTCACCACGCTCCTCAGAACTGCTGGAAAGCTAAAACTTGCGAATTGTTTGTTTCTGGGATTTTCCGTTTAATATTTCCGAACTGTTGTTAACCACAGGTAATAAACCACAGAACTCAAACGCCGTGTGGGGGGGCTTGCTGTAGGTTGGGCCGGAGGGTCACTTGTCAGCACTGGACACCCCGACTGTCATTGTCAGCACCAAACTAAAACTCCCTCCGGGCTGGGTGCAGCTCAGAGGCGGAATGCGTGGCTGCACCCTGAGCACCGGCCACATGTGACTAGATGGGCACCGGTAATGCACGCCTGTGTTCCCAGCTACGCGCCTTGGGTGGCAGACGTCAGGAGGACTGCAGGTGGAGGCCAGCCTGGGCAAAAGCTTAGGAGACCCCATTTCAACCAACAGCTGGGCATGGTGGTAGTGTCTGATATCCCAGCTTTGAGGGACAAGTACATAGAAGGACGCTGCTCCCCTGGGAAAAGCAAGACTAAAAGTAACCACAGCAGCAGGCTGGGGATGTGGCTCGGTGGTAGAGCACTTGCCTTGCATGCATGAAGCCCTGGGTTCCATTCCTCACTACCACAGAAGCAGAAAAAGCCGGAAGTGGCACTGTAGCCTTCTCAAGTGGTGGAGTGCTAGCCCTGAGCCAAAGAAGCTCAGGGGCAGTGCCCAGGCCCCGAGTTCAAGCCCCAAGACTGGAAGAAAAAAAAAAACAGCAAAAAAAGGGGTAATTCAGCGATGGAGCAGCTGCCTAGCAACATGAGGCCCCAGGTTCGATTCTCAGTACTGCCAAGATGTAGCAATTCTGGTGGCACAGATTGCCAAAAAAAAAAAAACAACCCTGACACAACGGGCCAAGAGGCCAGGCACTGGTGGCCACACCTGTAATCCCAGCTACTCGGGAAGCTGCGACCTGATGATCCTGGCTCAAAGCCAAGGGCAGGAAAGGCCTTGGGACTACTAACTCCAATTAAGTACCAGCTAGCGCTCTACCACCTGAGCCACAGCGCCACTCCTGGCTTTTTCTGTGTCTGTGGTGCTGAGGAATGGAAGGGCTTCACGCATGCTAGGCGAGCACTCTACACTGAGCCACCTTCCCAGCTGAGGACGGGTCTGCGCTGGCATCGGGCCAGCTATGCAGCATCCCTGGTACCCCGGAGCGCAGCCTGCCCCTCTCCGGGTTATGCAAGCAGGCAAGCCCCTCCAATGGGTGTTGTGGGCGTCTCTGAGCACCCCATGCACTCAGTCCCACAAAACCAGGTTTTTTTTTCTTTTACTTTGGTCAGTCGTGGGGCGCTGTCCCTCAGCTCTTCAGCTCAAGGCGAGCGCTCTACCACTGGAGCCACAGCGCCACTTCCGGCTTTTTCTGTGTGTGTGGTGTGGAGGAATTGAGCCCAGGGCCTCATGCATGCGAGGCGAGCACTCTACCGCTGAGCCCCCTTCCCAGCCCCCAAAATCAGATTCTCAAAGGCACCTGTGACTCCCGCTCGTCTCCCGGATGACCTGTGCTGCGCCTGCGGCTTGGCTGTGGGCGAAGCAGCTCCCTTTCCCACTGGCCCCTCCCCCCGCTAGGCCTGCCAGACCCTCCGCTCCCCACAGCCGGCGGCTGAGGAGCCGGGATTCCCCGGGATTCCCCGCGGCACGGGGGTCAGGGGTGTGGGTGGGTCTCCACGCATCACCTCCGATGTGAGGCACCAAGAGCCCGGAAGCCACACAAACCGAGGCGTGCCGTCCACCGCACGCAGGAGGGGATGCTGCGGCAACAGAGCACGGAGGAGCGCCCGGGCCCGACGGCAAGCCCCACGCCGACAAAGAAGAAAGAAATCAAAGAAGCCAGATAAAAAGGCCGAGAGTAGCAGTGGCTCACACCTAGAATCCTAGCTGCTCAGGAAGATCTGAGGATGAGGGTTCCGAGTCAGCCAGGTAGAAACACCTGTGAAACTCTTTATCTCCAGTTAAGCACCAAAAAGTCAGAAGTGGACCTGTGGCTCAAGCGGTAGAGCACCCGCTTTGAGCGAAAAGCTCAGGGACAATGCCTAGGCGCTGAGCGCAAACCCAGGACTGGCATTCCCCCCCCACCAAAAAAAAAAAGGCCACGTGGTATGACCCACATCAGGTGGGCGGGGGGGGTGAGTCGGGGGGAGTCGGGGGGCACTGACTGCTGATGAGGACAGGGTCTCCTTTCGGGAGTGATGCAATACTCTGGAACAGACAGAAGCCATGTTTGTACAGTTGCTATGATTGTGTCCAACGAGGCTTGTCTGGCAGTTCAAGCTCGTGTGGCACTGGCACGGGTTCAGCTACCGCAAGGGCCTCGCTGGCTGCTCACGTCACAGGGCAGGAAGGTTCGAAGGGGTACTCGCCTAAGGAGCGACACACCACCAAACCCGAAGACAGAGACGAGGTTCCCAGCCTCCCGGCCCTCCACGCCCCCAAACGACTTAAAGTCCTATCGCTAAGCCCCGCCTCTCACGGGTGCCGCCCCACCCACATCACCACCCAGGAGCGCGAGCCGCGGCCCGGGCCGCGGAGGCTGCCCACTCCAGCCGCACCCAGCCCCGCCGCACCTGTGCACGGAACCCCGGCTCAGAAGCCAAGAGGAGGGAGCTCCCACGCGCCCAGCTCAGGACTTCAAAAACACTGTGTCACCCTGGCTGGTTTCCTCGCGCCAGGCCAGGGTGGCAGTGCTCCCGCTGGAAGGGGACAGTGACATACTGTCCCCAACACCAGGCAGAGGGGAGCCCACCCACACCCCACGGGGGGGGAACCTGGGGCTCAACAGCACCACTGCCCCAGGGGCTACGATGACCCCTCCCCCAGGGCATCGTCCGTGGCCCCCGGAGATGGGGTGCGGGGGACTCCCCCTCCCCCGCGTCTGCATCAGCTGATGGACCAGCCCTCTGCAGCTCCCGGCTCCCTTCCTGTTTGGGGGAGAACTGCAGAGCCAGGATGCAACCACGACTGCGAGGTGGGGGTTGGGCGCGCAGTGACACCCTAACCTCAGAACATCAACTTCTCCTTTTGAGGCGCTGACAGAAACTCCCCAGGGGTGCAGGCCCTGAGGGCCCGAGGCCTAGCAGCCTGGGACAGGACAGAGCGCGTTTTCACCAAAGCACACACCCAGGGTGAAGACAGGGCCCACCAAAAGCTTCCTGGGGCGTGGGCCGTGGCTGTCACCTGGTTTAAAAACAGGGTCTTTGCAGATGCGGTGAAGACAAGGATCACAAGATGGGGTCATCTGTGATTCTGGATGACCCCGAAACCCAGTCATGAGAGCACAGGGAAGACAGTGAGGCGGACAAGCACCATGTGCAGGAGCAGAGACGCACGCAGAAGGGCTGCGGCCACAAACCAAGGGGTGCGGGGCAGGCCGGGGGGGGGGGGGGGGCAGGGCAGGCGGGGGGTGCCGGGCAGGCTGGGGGGGGCAGGGCAGGCGGGGGGTGCCGGGCAGGCTGGAGGGGGGGGGCAGGGCAGGCTGGAGGGGGGGGCAGGGCAGGCTGGAGGGGGGGGGCAGGGCAGGCGGGGGGTGCCGGGCAGGCTGGGGGGGGCAGGGCAGGCGGGGGGTGCCGGGCAGGCTGGGGGGGGGCAGGGCAGGCTGGAGGGGGGGGCAGGGCAGGCGGGGGGTGCCGGGCAGGCTGGGGGGGGGCAGGGCAGGCGGGGGGTGCCGGGCAGGCTGGAGGGGGGGGGCAGGGCAGGCTGGAGGGGGGGGCAGGGCAGGCGGAGGGTGCCGGGCAGGCTGGAGGGGGGGGCAGGGCAGGCTGGAGGGGGGGGCAGGGCAGGCGGGGGATGCTGGGCAGGCTGGGGGGGGCAGGGCAGGCGGGGGGGGCAGGGCAGGCGGGGGGTGTAGGGCAGGCGGGGGGTGTAGGGCAGGGGGGGACAGGACAGGCTGGTTGGGGGGGGGGCAGGAGGCTCCCTCTCAGGGCTCCCGCACATTGGTGCTCAATTTCTGGCGTCCAGAACCCTGAGAGGGAATTCCTGCTGGCTTCATCAACCCATTTATAGTACTTCACTATGGTAGTCACAAGATCCTCATGTGCCAATATGTCTTTGGGACTCAGTTCCCTCATCTTTAAACGGGGCCCGCTGCTGTGTGGATTTTGATAGATGGTGGGTGAACCCTAGGAAGCCCAGCACCCGACACAGTGGACAACAGGAGGACACGCGAACCACTCAGTGCCACACTGGGGAAATATTCAGCTCAGAAAGCTTGGGGCCTAGCCGGGTGCCGGTGGCTCACGTCTGTCATCCTAGCTGCTCAGGAGGCTGAGATCTGAGGATCGTGGTTCAAAGCCGGCCTGGGCAGGAAACTCTGTGAGACTCTTATCTCCAATAAACCACCAGAAAACCAGAAGTGGCGCTGTGGCTCAAGTGGTAGAGCGCTCGCCTTGAGCTGAAGAGCTGATGGACAGCACCCAGGCCCAGAGTTCAAGTCCCATGACCAACCCCCCAAAAGAAAAAGAAAAAGCAAAGGTCGGGGCCTACAGATGACACCGTGCACTCGGCATCCGGAACGCATGGCGGCCGATGGCACGGACTCCAAGCAGCCATTCCCGGGGGGGGGGGGGGGGTCCCCTGGGGACACTCTGGTTGGCACCCCTGCGGAAGGAGGTGCCACTGGTGAGAGGAGGCCAGTGTGCCCAACGCCCTTCCGTGCTCTGGGACTGGCCCAGACCTGGGCACCAGGGGCCCGCGCAGAAGAGCCTGGATTAGGGCTGGGATGTAGCTCAGTGGCAAAGCGCTTGCCTAGCAAGTGCAACGTCCTGGGTTCGATCCCCAGTACCAAAAAAGAAAAGACAAAAAAAATACAGTTAAAAAAAAAAAGAAGAGCCTGGATTGGATTTGAACGTACCTTGCCCCTTGGCACAGGGTCACCGCAGACATGGCGCTGGCTCCAGTCTAGTCTGAGCCCGCGTGCAGCGAGGCACAGGCCGCTGACTCATGGAGGGCCACCATATCACCCACGCCACCGGGCTGGGGTACCAGTCTTTGAGGGGACTGGCCACCGGTGCAGAGGCTGGCAGGGCCTTGCCCAGCTGAGGGCCAGGACCACCATGGTGGCAGGGCTAGAGCCCCCGGGGAAGGGGCAGCGAATGGCACCAGCCCCGCCCCCCAGGCCCCTGTGCGCATCTTGCCTCTCCAATCTGCGGACGCGACTTTTTTTGGAAATACAGCTACATGGGAAACATTTTTTTTTGTTTTTTTTTGTCAGTCATGGGGCCTGAACTCTGGGCCTGGGCGCTGTCCCTCAGCTCTTCAGCTCAAGGCAAGCGCTCTACCACTTGAGCCACAGCACCACCTCCGGCTTTTTCTGTGGATGTGGTGCTGAGGACTTGAACCCAGGGCCTCATGCATGCGAGGCGAGCACTCTACCACGGAGCCACCTTCCCAGTCCCGGATCCATGTTTTCTAAACTGCTCAAACTAATTGCCTTTATCTGGCACGGGTAAGCGATGACCGAGCTCAAAACCCCAGGACTGGGGCAGAGAGCGGCCGGCGGGAGTGGCGGGAGGCGCCGTGGGGAGGGCGCCCCCTCCCCCCCCCCCCCGCTAGGCCCCGCGGGATGGAGGCCTGCTACGCTCTGACTCTGGCTCTCGGCCTCCATGACCGCGAGGCGGGGGCTGCGGAGGGAGCCTGCCCCCTGCCCTGCGTGGAGCGTGTGCGCCCTGAGCTCCAGCCCCAGCCACGCCCTGCTGGGCATCAGCGCGGAACGTGGCACAGGCCGGGCTCTGGTGTGGACCCCAGACGGCGAGCAGCCTGCGTGGTAAACTCCCCCGGCGGTGAACGCGCAGCCACGCGTTTCCATCCCAGTGTCCCTGTCTCAGCCTGGATGCGGGTGCCAGGGAGGACCTGGCTTTTCCTCCTGGCACACGCAGCATGGTCTGGTCTCCAGCCGTGGCTGAGCGGCTGCCGCAGTCACCGGGCATCACCAGGGCCAGAGCTCCGTGAGACGGCCCTCCTGTGCACACACTGCCCAGCCGGGCACGCAGCGCGAGGGACGCGGACACGGGACATGCTCTGTCCCGGTCATCCGGGGCTCAAGACCTCCACGGACACGCGGAACTGCAGAGGCAGAGTGAAGCCCGCCCCGGGGCTTGTGTGAGGGCAGCGCGCGTGCTCGGGGCTGCGACGACAGAGAAAGCGGCACGTGCCACAGGCACTGGGAAACGGGACAGGGGCACGGCCACGAGGGCACAGGCAGGACGGCGAGGCGCTTCCAGCGACCCCGCTCCTCTGGGAACACTATTTCCTTCTGGCAGCTGGGGGCTGGGAAGCACAGCCACGCACGGCCACGCACGGCCAGCGCAGGAAAGGGATGGCCGTGGCGTGGGCTGCGTGGTGAGAGGTAAACCGCGGCCAACAGAAGGTGGTTTTTAAGTTACACGGGTGGGGGCTGCGAGTGTCTCGCTGCTCGTGCAGGAGGCGGCGGGAGAAGCAGAGCTGCGCGGGGCCGGGCCGGCTCCGATGGCCCCCAGGGACATCCTGGCAGGGACCCGGGCGAGGTGGAGTCACATGGGGTTTCCATGAGTCCACATGGTAGCCCCCAGCACCACCAAAGACAACAGGCCAGAGGGGGTGAGGGCCCCCCAGTCCCTGCCTGCCTGGAGGAGGGCTTGAGATCACACAGTCACCCTCGGGAGCCGGGAGGGCTCAGCCCCACCTACCTAGGCCCGGCCTGCACACCCCGCACCACACCCCGCCACCATCCCTGCGTGACACACACGCTAACCACGCCTGTGTGCTGTGTGGACACTCACGGACAGAGGTTCAGAACCAAAATAATTCTGTTCAAAGGGAAAGGCAGACGCCTGCAACCCCAGGTCCTGGGCTACAGGCTGCACCCACACACGGTGTGCCAGGCAGCACCCCAATGCCGAGACCCATGGGAGCTCCCACTAGAGAATCCCATTCCGTGAGAGCCAGGGCGCTGGGCGTGGCGGCCACTCGCTGGCCCCGCCCGAGGCCCCGCCCACTGCCCCCACGGTGGACGCCAGGGTGTCCTTTCCCCATCTGGCTCTGGGGAGACGGACCCTCCCGGGTCTCACCAGTTCTGAGAGACAGCGGGAGACGCTTCCAGAGCTTATAGGATGGTCCCCGGCTTCCCCAGGCCCCCCGCATTCCAGGCCACGAACCCCGCCCCAAGAACCGCAGGCCCCCGATGGCTGAGGATGGCCTCTGCGCTCTCGGAGGCGGCAACCCTCAAAGCCTCAGCCCGCACCGCCTCTTCCTGCCTAAGAAACTCACGAGACTGGCTTCCCTGAAGGGCGCAGGCCTGCCGCCATGCTGGCCCTGCTGGAGTTGTGAGGAGCAAACCACCTCCAAGGGCGGCCATCTCTACGCCTGAGGGCCGAGTAATAACATCTACTCTGTGCGTGTGTGCGTGCGTGCGTGTGTGTGTGCGTGTGTGTCCTCCTGAGCTTTTATGCTCAAACCTAGCGTTATACCACTTGAGCCACAGCTCCGCTTCCTGCTTCTTGGTTGTTAATTGGAGATTTAAGTCTCATGAACTCTCCTGTCCAGGCTGGCTTTGTACCGTGATCCCCAGATCTCAGCCTCCTGAGATGCTAGGATGGCGGGCATGAGTCCCTCCCACCCCCCAGCTTAAAATCTAATCTTATTAGTATTACTATCATTTCCACTGGCAGACAGAGACAGAACTCAGGACCTTTGCACGTGCTGGCTATGCAAGCACCGTACCCAAGCAGCCCCGTGCCCACCCATCTGGAGGGCTCCCGGTGCTCACCTCCAGCACAGGCCCCGCGCCCAGGATGGTCCGCTCCACGCCGCTGGCGTAGCCCTTCTGGCTGAAGGCCGTGAGGCAGTGGATGAGGAAGTTGGTGCTCTGGGTCTTGCCCGAGCCGCTCTCACCCGAGATGACGATGCACTGGTTCACGCGCTTGCGCAGCATGGCGTGGTAGGCCACGTCGGCCAGCGCGAACACGTGCGGCTCCAGCTTGCCCAGCTGCTGGTTCTCGTACATCTTCACGTACTTGGGGTTGTAGATGGGCAGGAAGCGGAAGGGGTTGACGGCCAGCAGGATGCTGCCGGCGTACGTGTAGATCTTGTGCTGCAGGAAGCGGCGGTGCAGGGTCTCCAGCAGGGCGCCCTCCGTCAGCTCGGGCAGGTCGCAGAGGTCGTCAAAGTCGGCCGGGGGCCGGGGCAGCAGCCCGCGCTCCACCAGGCGCTGGGCGGGGCCCGCCGGGGCCCCCGGGGCCCGCGCGTACTGCAGGGCGCCGTCGGGGCCGCGCTCCTGCAGCAAGAAGAAGAAGCCGTCCTCCCGCGGGTGCTCGTCCTGCGCGCGGCGCGGCCACAGCAGCACGCGGTGCGCCGGGGCGTCCGCCGCGTCCAGCACCCACTCCTCTCCGCCGCTCGCCCGCACCTCCACCAGTGCGTAGCGCCGCGAGCCGTCCAGGCGCAGGCTGGCCACCGCGGCCCGGATGACCTCGGACGCCGTGCTGTCCCGGCTGGCCGTCACGCGGCACGGCGCCCGGCTCCCGGGGGGCGAGGGCGAGCGCAGCCGCGGGTAGATGCGCAGGTGGAAGGCGCCGCCCGCCTCGGCCTCGCGCGCACTCATCCTGCCCGCCGCCACCGCCGGGCCTCCGCATGCCTTCCGGGTCCCGTCCGGTCCGGGCGCTCCTGCAGCGGGAGGGGGCAAAACGGGGACAGGGTCAGCACGGGTTGCGGCAGGGAAAGGGGGAGTCCTCCAAGGACAGGATCGTCCTGGGGGACTGAGGGGCCCCCCTCCCTCTGGGAAAAACGGGGACCCCTCTGTGGATGGGACTGTTGAAGAGTCCCCCCCCACAGGCTGGCCCACCGGTACTGGGGTGAACCCTGGGGCCTCTGCACACTAAGCAAGCTCTGCCGGGAGTCACAGCGCCACAGCCCCTTCCGCTGTCATTTCTGGATTTTTTGGGGGGGAGGTAGTACTGGGATTTGAACTCGGGGCATCGTGCTAGGCAGGCTGGTGTTCTACCACTTACACCACACCTCCAGCTTTTTCTGCTATATTTATTTTACTTTTTTTTTTGTGGGTCCTGGGTCTTGAACTCTGGGCCTGGGCGCTGTCCCTCAGCTCTTCAGCTCAAGGCAAGCACGCTACCACTTGAGCCACAGAGCCACTTCCAGTTTTCTGGTGTTTTATTGGCGATGGGTCTCACGACCTTTCCTGCCCGGGGTGGTTTTGAACCCCAATCCTCAGATCTCAGCCCCCTGAGTAGCTGGGATGACAGGCATGAGCCACGGCACCCGGCTTCACCGTATTTATTTGTAAAACAGCCTCGGTCGTTGGCTAGGCTGGCCTGAACCCCGCAGGCCGCAGGCAAAGAGCAAGTGACCCTATCTGGAAAATAACGAAAGCCAAAGGGCTGGGCCCTAAACTTTGGGGTCCAGGGTCTGTGCTTGGCATGAGGCCCTGAGTTCGAACCCCAAGATTTCAAACACAAACAGGAAGGTACATGTGGGCTGCTGGTGATGTCTTTTGGATGCTGGCCCCACGGACAACACCCGGACACCCACGTCTCTGAGTGATGTGTGCGCGACGGCGCTCCATGGGGGGGTAGGGGCTACGGTTTGGATCTGGTTTGAGTATGTCCCCAAGCTTCATGCCGGAGGCTTGCTGCCTGATCTGACACAGGAAGGGGGCCTATATGAAGCGGGCCCCGCGGGCGGTGGTGGGGCCCCATCAGCTCCCTCCAGGGTGGGCGGTCAGGAGCCGCAGGCCGGGCCCTCCATCCCTGGGGCTTTCTTGCTGTGTGACCCGTTCACCACAGGGCCGGCTCCGCACATGCCATCCGCCACCGAGAAAGACCTCACTAGAAACTACCAGAAAAGGATGGGTGACCCTCCAGAACTCTGAGCTAAATCAACCACTCTTCGTTTATTTTACCAGTCCTGGGGCTTGAACTCAGGGCCTGGGCGCCGTCCCTGAGTGGCTTCTGCTCGAGGCGAGCGCTCTACACTGGAGCCACAGCCCCACTTTCAGCTTTTCCTGTGTGTGTGGTGCTGAGGAACGGAACCCAGGGCTCCGTGCTGCCAGGCGGGGAACGGAACCCAGGGCTCCGTGCTGCCAGGCGGGGAACGGAACCCAGGGTTCCGTGCTGCCAGGCGGGGAACAGAACCCAGGGCTCCGAGCTGCCAGGCGGGGAACGGAACCCAGGGCTCCGAGCTGCCAGGCGGGCGTCTACCCCTGAGCCGCCTTCCCCGCCAACTCTTTTGTGTTGCACAAAAGCCGCAGGGCATGCTGGGTGGCTGTTCAGACCCATCCAGGTCAAGCCAGCAGACTCCGTTCTCCTCTGAGGACGCTGGGCGTTGGGGTTGTTGGGCATTGGGGTTGCTGGGCGTTGGGGTTCTTGTGTCCCAGTCCCGGGGCTTGAACCCAGGGCCCGGGCACCTTCCCTGCACTTTTTGCCTTCAACCGCTTGAGCCAAGCTCTACTTGCAGCTTTTCTCTGCTCAGCTGGGGTTAAGGGTGTCAAGGACCCCCCCCCCATTCAAACCACCATCATCAGATGGATCGCAGCCTCCTGAGGCGGAGTAGGTTTCAGGCAAAAGCCTTGGGCGGGCGCCGCGTCCGGGGCTGGTTTTCCAGGGGAAGAGTGAGCGTGAGGGGAGCAGCGGCGCGGCCACAGTGCCGGCGGAGCCATCACCGCCCCAGCGAGCCGAGAAGGCTTCAGGTATTTCCGCGTAGTCATTTCTAGAAGGCTCTGCCCTCTCACCGAGCAGGCACAGGAACCAGCACCCAGCCCGGAGCAGCAGGGGACGGAGGCAGCGCGGCCGTCCACGCGGGTAAGGCAGGGGACACGGGAACACCCTCCCCACGTCCCGGGACGCAGACCTAACAGACGAGGCTCGGTAACCTGTGCTCCGATAACATCTGCATCCCCCTGGGCCGACCAGTGCACCCCCCCAGCACCGCGAGACCCACAAACAGAAAACCCGCGTCCCGATACACAGACAGAGCCAGGCCGCCCTGCGGGTCCGTGGGCTCCGCCACAGAGTGTGCCTGGCCGGATCGCGCACTGCATTTCCAGCCGAGCGGTCGCCGGCTCAACCAGCAACCCAAGACGCTTCTTTTCTCTTTACCATGGCCCGGGCTGGCCGGAGCTGACCATTCTCCCGCCTCAGCCTTCCGAGGGCCAAGATTACAGCTGGGCGCCTGGAACGCACCGAGTGTCCCATTTAACAGGTGGGAAGAAGCCACGTGTCCACCAGTGGATAAACAGACACAGGCACAGGAACCCTGCTCCATCCACACCATGGAATATTACTCAGCCAGGAAAAGGAACAAAGGAAGCTCCCACACACCCTACAACGTGGACAGGACTGGAACACAGGAAGCTGAGTGACAGAAGCCACACACAGAAGGCCGCACAGTGACCCACGATAGGGAACAACCCAAACAGGCCAATCCAGAGTCCGGAGAGACCAGGGGCTGCCTGGGGCTGGGGCGGAGCCTCCTCTTGGAAAAGGTAGGAATGTTCTGGAACCAGATAAAGGTCCACCTTGCACAACACTGCCAATGTTCAGATTTCACACTTTAAAACAGAGAGCCAGACACCAGTGGTTCATGCCTGTCATCCCAGCTACTCAGGAGGCTGAGATCTGAGAATCCCCGTTCAAAGCCAGCCAGGGCAGGAAAGCCCAGGAGACACTTATCTCCAATGAACCACTAGAAAACAGGAAGTGGCGCTGTGGCTCAAACCATAGAGCGCTCGCCTTGAGCTGAACAGCACAGAGACAGAGCCCAGGCCCAGAGTTCAAGCCCCACGACCGACCAAAAAAAAAAAAAAATCAACAGGGTTTTATGCTCTCATCCGCAACAGCTAAGACTCAAGGCTAGCTCATCCCACATATAGAAAATGCTAGAAAACGCCAGCTTGTCCCCAGGGCAGGAAGCAGGCTGCTAGCTGTGTGGAGGGGGGAGGAGGAGGGGGAGGGAGGACTGCACACCTTCCAGGAAGTGGCTTACCTCTCCACAGACGGCTGTGCGGTGGTGCAAGCCTGCAATCCCCGCATACAGGCTGCTCAAGGCCAGCCCCAGCCTTACACACACACACACATGCACAGGCGCGCACACACACACACACACGTGCGAGCGCGCGCACGCAAGCTCCCATCTCCTGGTCAGTCCTGGGGCCTGAGCTCAGGGCCTGGGCGCTGTCCCTGGGTTTCTCGTGCTCGAGACTGGCGCTCTACCACCGGAGCCACAGCGCCATGTCCGGCCTTTCCTGCCAGGCTGGCTCAAACTGCTGGCCCTCAGACCTCAGCCTCCTGAGCAGCTGGGATGACAGGTGTGAGCTGCCAGCGCGCCGCTGCAAGACCCCATTCCAAGAGCAGTTCAAAATGACGGGAACCCTGACGGAGCTTGTCTAGCCTTTAGGGAACACTTTGTCATGTTCCCGGGGAACATGGGGGGCGGGGGTAAGCACACCCCAGGAGCTGAGAGGGGCAGCCCTGCCACCCGACAGCACCGGGGTGGACAGTGAGGACGAGGAGGAGGAGGAGGAGGACGGGTGAGGAACGCAGCCCCCAGACTGCCGCTCTGCGCCTCCGTCAGCGCGGAGGGCACACCCCGCACCTGCACACGCACGCGGTACACGCGGCCAGCGCTGCGCACGGTGTTTGTCGAGGGGGGTGGGATCACCCGAGCCTGGTGACAACACACGCCCTCAAAGTGGGATCCTGCTGAGGCACCGCCGTGCACACGCGTGTTCAGCACACGCCACATCCATGTACACAAGTGGTCAGTGTGCACGGTGCAGACAGCACGCACGCGCGCGTGCACACACACGCTCCCGCGGCACAGCCACTCACATACAGCCCCGCGGGTGGCATGCACTGGGGGCAGCGGGGGTATACACTACTTGTGGGGCACGCACACCCCAGCTCTGGCCACTTGTGCTCTGGAGCTATGACAGGACCTTCGAACCCTGTGGCGTCCGCCACCTGACCCGCGGGTCCCCGGCCTCTCCTGGGACCGCACGGGGCCCAGGGAGCCCCGCTGGGGACAAGGCCTGAGATGGGGGTTCCCAGCTTAGGGGTCCCTTTGTTGAGAGGCCAGAGAAGGCGTAGGAAACGACCCTGCCAGTGATGGGGGGCTTGGGGGGGCCATGCCCAGGAACAGCCCCTCCAAGGCCCCCCAGGCAAGAAGGAAGTTGATCAAGCTTGCTTGACGCCTGAAAATGGCACCTGTGGGGGGGGGGCGGGGAGGGCCACCGGGGAAGGTCACCCGGGAAGGTGTGCAAGCTGAGGATGAAATCCAACGGCTATCATCAAAGTACGGAGGGACTGATGTCTTTATAAAAGAACTTCTAGATAAAAGATGTTCTTTATGAAAGAACCCCTGAGCTGGGCGGGCGCCGGTGGCTCACGCCTGTCATCCTGGCTCTCAGGAGGCCAAGATCTGAGGATCGCAGTTCAAAGCCAGCCAGGGCAGGAAAGTCCATGAGACTCTTATCTCCCATAAACCACCAGAAAACCGGAAGTGGCGCTGTGGCTCAAGCGCTCGCCTTGAGCTGAAGAGCTCCAGGCCCAGAGTTCAAGCCCAGGACAGACAAAACCAAAACCAAAAAGAGCCCTTGGCCCGGTGTGGTGGTGCATGCCTGTCATCCTGACTACCCGGGAGGAGACAGGACGGAAAACTCCACCCAGGGGGCCTATGGCCGCGGCTCCGGTGGCAGAGTCTCATCTGGCCGGCTGCGTCCTCTCCCCTGCTCACCGTGGTGGGTCCCGAGTGGCCCCTTCCCTTCCCTGCTAACGTCAGCGGAGCCCCAGCTGTGCAAGCCAGCCCCGCGGGGCGGAGGTCCGGATCAGGATGTGAAACCTGTCCTGGAGTCCCCCGCTGTACCCGCACGAGGGAAGGGGGTTTCGACCACCAAGCTGTGGGCCGCAGGTCCCACAAACCATGACCTCCAGTGTGCCAAGCCTGCCAATGCCTCACATGGGGACCAACAGAATGGCCCCCAGGCCCCAGGATCTGTTGGGCGAAGCTGTGTGCCCGCCGCTCGCGCCTGCCCGCCACTCACGTGACTGGGGAGGCTGGCACCGAGGAGACTGTGGTCCCAACCCACGCCCGGCAGAAGCGCTGGAGACCCCATCTCAGCAGAGAAGATGGATGGAGACAGACACCGTCACCCCAGGGACAGCCGCAGACCTAAAGTAGGCAGATCACAGCTCAGGAGAGCATCGTACCTCCAAGAGAATCTGCAAAAACAGGGCTGGAGGCATGGCTCGGCAGAAAAGCTCCTGCCCAGAAAGCAAAAGGCCGTGGGTTAGAACTCTGTCCCATAAAAACTCTGAAACTAGCCGGGCACCGGCGGTCACACCTGTCAGCCTAGCTACTCAGAAGGCTGAGCTCTGAGGACCTCGGTTCAAAGCCAGCCTGGGCAGGAAAGTCCATGAGACTCTTATCTCCAATAAACCACCAGAAAACCGGAAGTGGTGCTGTAGAGCTGAAGAACACCCAAGCCCAGAGTTCAAGCTCCACGACCGACCGAAAAAAAAAGAAAGAAAACTCTGAAACTTTTGTCACCAATTCCAACACAAGTAGAAGAGTCTCGCATTCTTGCTCAGTTGTTTTTTTTTTTCTCACAGCTGGGGCTCTACCACTGGAGGTATACACCTCCAGCCTTGTATTTTGCTGATTAATTGAAGAGTAGAGTCTCAGGGGCTTTTCTGCAAGGGCTGGCTTTGAACCGTGATCCTCAGATCTCAGCCTTCTGAGTAGCTGGAATGACAGGCGTGAGCCACGGCGCCCGGCAGTACAAGGTTTTGCAGGGCTTCACACTTGCTTGGCAGGTGCTCTACTATTTGGACCAAGTCCCTACCCCAGGTCTCAAAGCCTCAAACCCTCAATCCTCTTGCCTCAGTCTACCCAGGTCTGGGATTACAGGTGTGTACCACAGCATCTATTGAATAGGCCTTTTAAAAACCTGAGATCTGCTGGGCACCTGTGACTCACGTCTGTAAGCCTAGCTGCTCAGGAGGCTGACATCTGAGGATCGCAGTTCAAAGCCAGCCTGGGAAAGAAAGTCCATGGGACTCCTATCTCCAAAGGACCACCAGAAAACCGGAAGTGGTACCGTGGCTCAAAGTGGTAGAGCGCTAGACTTGCGTAAAGAAGTCCAGGGACAGCATCCAGGCCCTGAGTTCAAGCCCCCAGAGTAGCTGAAACCTGAAGATGACAGGTTCGGTGGGGGCGGTGCTGATGTAACCTCTCCGGGCCCCATCCTTGGTCCCGGGCTGAGTCTGACTCTTTATAGGAAGGAGGCTTGAGGAAAAGAGAAGCATCCAAAAATGGGGCCCTGGGGGCGGGCGGGCTGCGCTCCAGGGCTGGCTGAGCCGGGCGCGCTCTGACCATCATTTTGGCGACGCTGTGGATTCACCGGAGGCGGCAGCCGGGGGCCTCCACGGAGCGCAGCATGGCTGTTTCGTTTATATAAGGCCATAATCCACGGCTGCATGTTTAGGGGATGAAATCATGCATGAGGCTAAAAGGAGAAGCTGCCATTACGGTGGGATGGTCTGGGGAGCCGGGCGCACAGCTCAGCATCTTCGCCGGTTCCCGAGCCCTGCCTGCCAGAGCCCGCGGCACAGGCGCGCCCGAGCCGCCCCTGCGGGCCGGCCGGGGCGGGCCGCGAACGACGCAGCTCGCGGCTCCAGCCGGGCACACGCTGCGGACCGAGCCGGACCGTGACCCCAGCACCCGCAGCCCCTGCTTCCCCACCTGAACCCCGAAGACGTGCCTACTCGTGGACCTGAGGGGACGCAGGAGAGGTGGCCGGGCCTTTGGAGGGATGGCCCATGAGGGGGGGGGACCCCCAGAGCTCTTCAGGAGTCAGTGATGGACGGGGTCCAGCTCAGGGGTACCACACACGCTGACCTCAGCGACCCGGAAGGGCAAGTCAGGCGGCTGGGGAGGGTGGGCGGTGCACATCCCCTCAGCACCCCTGATGGCAGGCGTGCGGGCCGGCGCACCCCACAATCCAACCACTGCTGGGGCCACCAGGTTGCGGCCATCAGTCACAGCAGCCCGGGACGCAAGCCCGGGTACACGGCGGCAGGGACGCTGGGTGACGCTGCCCCAGCCCGACTCCTACCCGGCCTGCCTGGGCCCAGCTCTCGGCCTGGCCAGCTGGGGGCTTCCGACGGGCCCCCCAACCTCTGTGTGCCCCCACACCAGGTCTGCCATCCGACCCGGCGGGTCTGAACCCCGCCATCTGAGGGCAGCCTCCTTCCCGGTGTGTGCCTGGCAACCCGTCCCTCACCCCGGGCCCCAGACCCTCAACCCCCTCCCCTCCTCCAGGGTCTGTCTAGGTCTGGTGGGTGAAGCTACCTTATTTTTTTGGGGGGGTGGGGTGGGTCCCAGTCATGGGGCTTGAACTCTGGGCCTGGGCACTGTCCCTGCGCTTCTCAGGCTCAAGGCAAGCTTCTAGTTTTCTGGTGGTTCACTGGAGATAGGAGTCTCACAGACTTTCCTGCCCAGGCTGGCTTTGAACCGTGATCCTCAGCTCTCAGCCTCCTGAGTAGCTAGGATGGCAGGCGTGAGCCACCGGCGCCCAGCAGGAGATCTTCTTAGTTCCTTATTTTTGTTTTGTTTTCTTGAGACGCAGTCTGGATGTGTGACCCAGGTGAGACTGGAACCTCAAGTCCTGCTCAGCTCTGCAGGGCAGGGATTACAGGCATGCACCACCACACCCAGCCTGACTAGCGTCTCCCTCTGTTTTCTGTCAGTCATGAAGCCTGAACTCTGGGCCTGGGCACTGTCCCTCAGCTCTTCAGCTCAAGGCTAGTGCTCTACCACTTGAGCCACACAGCTTTTTCTACTTATGTGGTGCTGAGGAATCGAACCCTGGGCCTCATGAATGTGAGGCAAGCGCTCTACCACTGAGCCACCTTCCCAGCCCTATCTTCACTCTTTCAACCAATCAATGTTCTTCCAGCTGGATCAAGACTAGACCAGGCAAGGTTAGCAAGACCCCATGTCAACAACAAAACACACACTAACAGGGCTGGGAGCGTGGCACTCGCGCAGGAGCACTGTCTAGCATGTGCAAGGCTCCGGGTTCCATCCTCGGCCTCACCAAACACGTGAGTGCGTCCTAAGCCAATTATCATTGCCCCAGCGTCCCCAGGCCAATCTGGCCTGGACAGGAAGTACAAGACCAGGAACCTGAGGACGGTGCAGAGGCGGCGCAGCTGCACACTGGCCTGCCCCTACCCACCACTTCCGCTGTCACCAGTGGGGTGGCCGCCGGTCCCGGCACTTGACGGACGGAGGCTGCCAATGCTGCTCCACGGCAGCCTCCCTCCCCCGGCCGAGGGGGGAAGCCAGGAGGCGGGGCCAGGAGGCAGGGGGCGGGGTGGGGCGGGGCGGGGCCTGCAGGCTCAAGGCTCGGCAGCCAGGCTGGGGCATGGAGACCAGGGTGGACTGGAGCCGGCCCAGCGTGGCACAGGTGGCCTGGGCTGGACAGGGGGGCTGGCATGGTCAAAGTCTCACCCCAAAGGCACCACAGAGTGGGGGTTGAGTATCACAGGAGTGACTAGGGGAGCCCCCGGGCTTGAAAACCAGAGTATCAGCACTGGGCATTCCCGGGAGAGATGGCACAGGGTCTGGGGGCCTGGGCGGCGGCAGGGGGTGCGGAGCTGCAGGGCCCCGAGGGGACAGAGAGGCCACGGTACAGCTGGCCCCTCGGGCCGAGCTTAGTGCGGAGCCTTCCCGCGGGAAGCTGCCGGGGGACAGGGACACACACGGGTCCGCTCTTTGGCTGGTTTTGAGTTTTGTGCTACTAGGGCTTGAGGCCCGGGGCCCACGCATGGAAGGCCCAGGCTGGCCTGGGGCTCGAGCTCCTGACCGTCCGGTGCCTGCCCCGCACCTGCCCCGCACCGCTGCCGAGGGCGCGGTTGACACTGAGGGAGCGCGAAAGCCAAATTAGGGCAGGGAAGAGCGCCGCCTCCAGCAGGAGCAGCTGGAGCTGGCGGGGCCTGGGGCGGGAAGGGTCACCGGGACGCGGGTCAGCCTCCCGGGGCTGCCGCCCGCCCGTCACCAGGTGACAGGAAGAGACGGCTCAGTTTCGCCTTCACCCCGGCAGGCCGCTGTGGTCTAAGGGTCTGTTCCCAAAGACACCCCGATTAATCAAGTCTGCTGGGCGGGCTTGGGATAACAACAGCCATTTAGCCTGGGGCCAGGAATGAAGTAGCTGCTCCAAAAACCCTGGATTTTTTTTTTTTTGAGCACTGACAGATCAAGCATTCCTAATCTCAGATGTCCAGAACCAGAAGCATTTTGAAGTTGGGAATATTGACAATACTCCGTAGGTCATCTTGGGGAGCCAGGCGTACTTGGCGCCTCCTTTAGTCTCAGCACTCAGAAGGCAGAGATAGGAGGATCACAAATTTGTAGCCAGCCTGAGTTACAGAGCAAGACTTTGTCTCCAAACAAACAAAAAAGGCCAGGTTTGGTAGCACATGCTTGTAATCCCAGTGGCTCGGGAGGAGGAACTCGAGCAACTCAGGAAGCTGAAATCTGAGGCAGCGAAGGGAGTCCAGGAGACTCTTATCTCCAATTAATCACGGAAAAAGCCGGAAGCATCACGGTGGCTCAAGTAGTAGGGCGCTAGCCTTGAGCCAAAGAAGCGGAGGGACAGCGCCCAGGCCCCGAGCTCAGGCCCCAGGACTGGGAAGAAGAAAAAAAGAGGACAGGGACTCCCCTTCCGGGGTTTCCCATGATGCCCTTCAGCCCCGCCTTGCAGATGGCACGACGGGCTTGCTTTTTCACAAGGCTTCCTGTCATTTTACACAGTCGACCCTCAGTACACAAGGGACTGCTCCCTGGCCCCCCATGGGGGAGGGGCCTGACCCCCACGCACAAGTCACTGCATGAAACGGGGCAGTGTCTGGGAAGGCCAGTGCCCGCGCTCTGTCCTCTGGGTGGCCCCCAGAGGCTGGGCACCCTGAACACCCAAGGTCAAGAGCCCAGACTGTGAGCCGGGCGCTGGTGGCTCACGCCTGTCATCCCAGCCACCCAGGAGAGGCTGAGATCTGAGGATCACTGTTCAAAGCCAGCCTGGACAGGAAAGTTCATGAAACTCTTATTGCCAATAAACGACCAGAAAATCAGAAGTGGCGCTGTGGCTCAAGCTATAGAGCGCTAACCTTGAGCTGAAGAGCTGAGGACAGCGCGAGGCCCAGAGTTCAAGCCCCACGGCCGACAAAAGAAAGAAAGAAAAGACCCTAACGTGTGCGTGCTGCTCTCCCCTCCGGGCTGCCGTGGGCGGCCGGGCAGACGCAGGAAGCTGCAGTCTGGGTGGACTGCACTCATGGGCGCGCAGCCGCGTCCACAACTTCACTGAACTCCGCCACCACCTCGGAGCCACCCCGGGCCTCTGCGCCGCCGCCATTCACCGTCCCTCCCTCCCACAGCCACAGTCCCCACCCCTGCGCAGAAGGCCTACGTGCTCCCAGCCCCGCCCTGCCCACGGTCTCCAAAAAGCCTCAGTGACGGGCGCTGCTCCCATCCCGCCGTCTCTGGTCACCCATGACAACAGCTCGCCAGGATGGGTGGCATCACGACACGCCACCACACAGCCAGCTCTCCAGAACACGCATCCAGGCGCCACAAGCCCGGCTCCCATCTCAGACCAAAGCACTGTGGTCCCCGGGGCCGCGCGGGGACACAGCGACTCAACTGCCGGGCCTCATTTCTGAAGCCCGGCCTCTGCTACGGCAGGGGTCCCTTCCGGGCGACGCTCCCCACACCTGGAAATGTGGGGGGTCCTCCGAAGGGGGCGGCCCAGGCCAGCAGGGTCCCCGGCAGTCGCAGAGGAGGGACACAGCTGGCCTGTGGGGTGACCAGAGCCAGCACCCCTGCCCGCTCCACTGTCTCCACCTGACGACCACCAGATGTCCACCCTCAGCACCGCCCTTTCCCTCCTGTTCTCCTGCCCGCCCTGCAAGTGTCACCTGGATGCGACCCGTGGCCGGGGACCCGTGGCTCGCCAGTTACAGTCCCAGGTGAGCGCCCTGGCTCACAAATCCCAAACACAGCCCTGGCCCTGGCAAAGGCTGGGTGCCTCCCGGGCCCCGCCCCCAGCTCCCGGGCCCCGCCCCCAGGCGCCAGTGACAAGCCCAGGCCACTGTCACAGCTTGCCCATTGCTAGGCACCCTGTGCTTTGTCTGAGAAAGATAAGGTCACCATACAGAGCTCATGCTGGCCTCGAACTCGCCATCAGACTCCTGCCTCAGCCTGCCAGTGCTGGGACTACAGGTGTGAGCGTCCGGTCCACCTCTGGAGTTCTCACCGGGCTGTTCATCCGAGCCCTAGCTGAACAGAGCGGGGCCGCTTCTCCCACAGAACCTCCACAGGCCAGTCTCAAGCCACACGACCCACAGAAGGATTTTAGGTTCCAGAAACTTCTTGGTACAATCGTCACCTGGGGCAGTAGCTGGTCCCAAAGCCACGTCCGGCGAGCGGAGCTGCTTCTGGATGCCTCCTCCCTAGACAGCAACGGGAGCAGGGAGCCTCGCCCCTAACCTGCTTGTGAACTCCATCCAACCCCGCCTGACACACAGCGCTTCCCAACCGGCCTCTAAAATACCCTCGGGGAAATCCCTCGCGAGGCTCTCCTCCTCCTCCTCCTCTTCCTCCTCCTCCTCCTCCTCCCTCTCCCCAGTCATCCTTCAGAACATGAGAAGATCCAGAAAATTCCCTGCACCGTTAGTGTGTGGGCCCCCTCCCCCCTCCCCAGCTGCTGAGGTGCTCTCCACCTCAGGACAGCCGGAGACAGCCAGGCCCACGGCAGTCACCGGGGAGGACGACCACCGTGTTTTCCTCAAGATGCCTGCCAGGCTGGCCCCTGGCCTCAAACCCAGGATCCTCCTGCGTCTACCTCCCAAATGCTGGGATTACAGGTGTCATGCCTACGCTCAGCCTGGAGACAGCGCAGCCCTTCATCTGTATGGCTAGTATCTAGAAGATGATATTGGGATATGGAGACGGGCCCTACGGGGGGAGGGGTGGAAACCGACCTTCCAGAAGCATCCAAACCTGCCAGCACCTTGACTGTGCATGGGGCCTTTTGAGCCAGTGTGTGGTTCTGGGTTCCCGCCTCTGCGACAAGCTCAGCAATGAACCTCCCCGAGCAGAGCCAGCTCCCACCGAGTGGCAGGGCTGACCGCGGGTGAGTCACAGCGGGCCGGCTCCTCCACGGCCCCGCAGGCTGAACCCCTGAATCACCGCTGCATTCATCATCAGGCTCCGGCTCAGCTCCTCTAGGAAGTGAGCACCAGTCCAGCTCACCGGCTGCGTGGTGAAACACGTCTAATGGCGGGGCTCTGCCCCTGCCCAAGGGAGCTGAGGGCCGCCCGCCCGCCGGCCGTGGCCGTGGCGCTGGTGGGCCGTGCGGAGACAGGGCCCTTTGTTCTGCCACTGGGGATGACGAGGGCAGAAGAGAAGGGCCTGTCTTGCTCGGCAGGGAGGCCACGCCTGGGCTGGCTGGCTGGGGGGGCGGAGCAGGGGCTGCCTGGCACAGTTGGGCTTTGGGGACACCGAGGGGACAATGGGCAGCACCCACAAGGGGTCCTCAGTCAGATGGGCCCGCCTGTGGGCCGTCTCCCCATGGGGGGGGGGGTAAAGAGCAGCCAGAGGGGAAGGGAAGGGTCACGGGGCGGGCGAGTGAAAGGTAGGGGTAGGAGCACTGGAACAAACGCTATCAACGTGCACTCAGGAACAGACGGGTCGTCTGGGGCACCCGGGCACAGACTGCCGGGCTCACAAAAGCCACATTCATCCAGGCAACCTCCAAAGTTTATTTGGGGAAGAGAATCTCGAATCGGGGAAGAAAACCAACACTGTGTTCCCAGATGAGGACAAGCCCGCCACAAGAGCAGGTCGGCAGTGACAGGAGGGAGACACACAATGGCCCTGGCTGTTCCTGTCACTCCCTCTTGTCCTTCTGTCCCCCCCACACCCGACTAGTCCTCCCTTTCTTTTTTAAATCCAATTCCCTCCCTCCCAGATTAAGAAATAAGCATCCGGCAGAACTGCGTGGCTGGAAGCCACAGGATGCAGATTGTATCACAGAGTATCTGTCTGCCGGCCACCATTCTGTGTTCCCTGAGTGACCTCAGGGTCCCGGCTGGGGATGTGCTCGGCGGTGGGGAAGCGCTAGCACTGGCAATCTGAGTGCCTGACTGCCACGGGGCACAGGGGAACCAGCACGATTTGCGATTTTTTCTGGGGCTCTACTCTCCATCGCAGACGTTGTTGATGGTGGTCGTGGGGCTTGAACTGGGCCTGGGCGCTGTCCCTCAGCTCTTCAGCTCGAGGCAAGCTCTCTACCCCTTGAGCCACAGCGCCACTTCCAGTTTTCTGGTGGTTCAATGGAGATAAGAGTTTCACAGACTTTTCTGCCCGGGCTGGCTTTGAACCACGATCCTCAGATCTCGGCTTCCTGAGTAGCCGGGATAACAGGCGCGAGCCACTGTGCCCCGCTTGATGCTTCAAATTTTAAGAAAGCCCAGGGAGCCAATCCTCGGTCACGACCTGCCTGGACGGCTTGGGAAAACAGGGTCAAGGTCGCTCTTGGCTGGCGGCTGGCTCATAGAAAGGCACCCGCTGCACCAGGGCCATCCTGTCCTTGCTGGAGCCAACGCTGATGTCACTACACAGCCCTGAAGTGGCAGCAGCTACCCTTCGGGGAAAACCTGCTGCAGCCCCACCACGCCCCTGCCCTCTAACCCGAGCTCCGTCACTCTTCCCGCATGGGGGGGACTCCAGATGCCCCCTCAGAGAATGAGGGCTCTGCCCCGTGCTCAAGCACCTGCACACCCAGCCCTTGCTCAGCTGCACTCTGAGGCCACCCAACAGTATCTACCTGAGATGGAGCAGCTAAGTGACAGACAGCCCCGGGGGGGGGGGGGGGGGGCGGGGGCGGGAACACATCTCACAGCCAAACAGCAAGGGAATTCCCAAGTCCCCACCTGATCTACAGAGTCACCAGACAACTTAAGGCTGGATCTGCCCAGGAATTCCCAGCCAGAAAATTCTGAAACTTTGGGAACAGGTGCCGTGGCACAAGCCTGTCTGACAGCCCTACTGTGCATCTATGTGGCAGGTGCGGCGCGGTGGTAGCGTGCTTGCCACGCATACCAAGGCCCGTGAGCTGCAGACTCTCAAAGGCAAAGCTCCATCAAACCAAGGAAGGGCGGCTACCAAAGCAAAGCTAAGCAGCGAGCGGCTGGGGGTTCAGAGATGCTGACAGAGGCTGATGCATTCATACTGCAGGTGGAGAACCGACGGTCCTCCCTAAGATCCTCCCTCACCTCTCAAAACCAGGGCAAGGGAAGATGGGAAAAGAGAAGCATCCGTTCTCCGGTTCACTAGGGTGTCTTGGCCAGAGCAGCCCTAGTCATTATCTGTAGTAAAAGGCATCAATCCACCGCTGTAATTGTGTATCCTGGGGCAAGAGAGGCTGGAAGCTTTCTTCTTTCAAGGCCAGAACATTCTGGAAGTGAATGTGGTGGTGATTTCTCTGGGGCCTCCGCTCTATTCAAACTGCCCAGATTCATCTATAAAAGGAGCTATAGACCAGCCCACCCCCCTCCTTTTTCGGGCAAATGTAGATAAAGGTTCTTCACAGTGGGGGTCAAACGGGACAGGGGGAGCAATGTCAATCAAGCCTGGCCAGCTCCAGGCCCAGCCAGGACAGACAAGCCTGGTGATAACGTTCTAGTCAACACATTCACCTGACAACTGGGAGACAGAAGCTGGGACCCTCAGGCGCAAAGGGGGTGTCTTCTCCAACTCCCTCTCCCCCCCACACCCATCTCAGCCCAAAGAAACGTGGGAGACAGGCTTTGTCACCAAGCCCTGGGTGCTGAGGGGCAGAACTCCTGTGCTGTCATTCAAGTCCAAGGATGAAACTCCGGCCCTACACAATTGCGACAAGGTGCTCAGAGCAGCTCCTTAGCTTCTGAAACACAAGTTGGGGGGGGGGTCCCCTGATGCTCTTCCTTTGCTCCCGGAGAGCGCCCCCCCCAATCCACCTAGTCCCATCTAAAGAGAGTAGAGCACTTTCCAAGACAGGAAACGGACCCAGTGGGTTCTGTGATTCACCCGCGGGGTGGGTCCGACTGTCTCAGGGTACAAGGAGGAAAGGGGGGCAGTGCCACCCTCAGGGTCTGCACCCCACTCTCCACCGCGTTTCTCCGGCCTTGTCCGTCTCTGCGCCCCTCCCCGTCGGGTCCCCGTCCACGCGTGCCCCCCTGCACACACCCCTCCTTCACAACGGCCAGCGCCGAATCAGCGGGCTGGGCGCGCCGGGGGCGCGGGCGCCGCCCTGACACCCTTCAGCGAGCGGTTTTGGGGATCGCGCCGGCAGACCCCCCCCCCGGCCCGCGCCAGGCTGGCCCCGAACCCCCCACCGCACCCCGCCCGCCCCCCCGCGGGCCTCGCCGCGCCGCCAGCCCGGGCTCTCGGCCCCGCCTCCGCCGCCCGCCCCCCGCCCCGCTTCCTGCGACCCCCCAATCGCCACGCGAGCCACGTCCTCCTCCTCGGAAGCTGCTGGAAGCCAGCGGGCCCCGGGCGCCCCCCCCGCCCCGGGCGCGCGCCCACGGACGCCGCGCGGCCGCCCCGCGGCCCTGGCCACTTCCTCCCGCCTCGGCCCTCCCCGGCTCCCCGCAAGCGCCCCGCGCCCGCGCCGGGCCCGCGCCCGGCCGTCCCCCCGCCACCCCCCCTCACGCACACACAATGCGCGCCCCGCGCCGGCCCGACCCGCAGCCGCCCCCGGCACTCACCTGGGCCTCGGCCGCCGCGCGCCACCGGTCCCGGGCCAGGTCCCCGCGCGCCGCCCGCGCGCCGCCCGCCAGTCGCTCCCCGGGCCGCTCCGCCCCGCCGCGCCCGCCCGCCGCCGCCGCCGCCGCCGCCGCTCCCCCGCGCGCTCGCGCCCACTTCCGGGTTCCGGAGGGGCGGGGGCGGAGGGCGGGGCGCGCCGGGGGCGCTCGGGGGCGGGGCGGCCTCCGGAGCCACGCCCCCGCCCCGCCCCGCCGCGGGCGGGCCATACCAAGTGTGCGGGGCCCGGGGGGAGGCGCGCGCCGGGCGCGCCCGCGGGGCTCCGCGCCGGGCCCGCCGCGCAGTGGCCACCCCTGCCGTTATTCCGCAGCGTGGCACGGCCCGAGGCCCGGGGCGGCGCGCAGCCCTTAAAGCGCCGGCTTTTGAGTGGAAGGCGGGAAAATGGCGGACTCCTCAGGACCCGGGCCTGGGTGAGTGGAGGCGCCGCGGCTGCGGGGTCGGGGGTGCGGAGCGGCCCCGCGGCGGAGCGCCGAGCGCCGGGGCCCGCGCAGCTGCGGGGAGCGAGTCGGAGGAGCCCGCTCGCCCGGCGCTGTGCGCATGCTTGGGAAACTCGGGCTCGGACCCGAGTTCGAGATGCGAGCCCTCCGTCCGCTTCGATGCCATCGGCTCGGCCTTTCCCGGGCCAGGAAACGGGGCTGACGACGCCCCCCGTGAGGCACAGGACGGCCCGGGACGGAGGGAACGGAGAAGAACGCGGGCCCGGGAGCCCCGGGCCGGGCCCGGGCGGCTCGGCCCCACTGCGCATGCGTGCCGCCCTTGGGCGCCTGTGGCCCTGGATCGCGGTTCGAAGCCAGGCCCGGGCAGGAACGTCCCCGTGAGACGCCTATCTCCACAACAACAACAGCAACAAGCTGGAAAAGGAGCCGCGGCCCAAGTGGATGCAGTGCTAGACACGAGCGAAAAGGCTCAAGACAACACCCAGGCCCTGAGTTCGAGCCCCGGGACTGACACACTGGCCCCGCAGCCCCGCCCTTCCCGGATTGACCCGCATCCTTTCCCTTTCTTTGAGTGGTGGTTTTGGGGTTGAACCCGAGGCTTCTTGCCTGTAGGCAAACACCAGATTCAGCCGTGCCTTTGGCCCTCTTCGGTTTTGGCTTTGGCGGGGAGGGCGCGTTTTTAAGATAGGACTCCCCTGAAGACCGTGACCGCCCTCCTGATTGCATCTTGCCATAGGTTTTTTGTTTTGTTTTGTTTTTCCTTTTTTGCCAAGCTAACCTGGAATTGTGATCCTCCTGTTCTGTGCTTCCCCCCGCCCTCCAAATCCTGGGGCTGAACTCTGGGCCTAGGTGCTGTCCCTGAGCTGCTTTGGCTCAAGGGTAACGCTCTACCACTCGAACCACTTCTGGCTTTTTCCGTGATGATTTGAAGAGTCTCATTAACTGCCTGGGCTGGCTTCAAAGCACGATCCTCAGATCTCAGCCTCCTGCGTAGCTGGGATGACAGGTGTGAGCCGCTGGGGCTGTCGTGATCTTGGCCTTCGGCGCAGCTGTGTTGGTAGGAGTGCAGCTGCAGCGAGGTGCCTATCTATTAAGATGGGGGCTCTCAAAGCTTGTTGGCTAAGCTGATCTTGAACTAAAACCTAGCTGCAACTAAGTGATGTGAGAAAAGTGTCTTTTCTATCAAAGTACTTTGCTTCCTTCCCGTTAATCTTGAAGGAATTGCTTTTCTTCAGGTTCCTGCTTTGGCCTGGTGGCCTGGCCCTTGTCTGGATTCCTGTTTGATCACATACATTTGATTAAGGCATCCTGTTAGACATTCCTTGAATTTAGTAGCATCCTTTAAGCCCCTTTTGCAGATTGTGAACCTTAGCTCAGCCAATGGGAGCTGAGGGGCGTGGCCTGCTGGTTTAGGGATTCAAAAGGGAGCAGCCTCCCTGCTCTTGGGTGTTTGCTTGCCAGATTTTTTTTTTTTTGGTCAGTCATGGGTCTTGAACTCCGGGCCTAGGCGATGTCCCTGCGCTGTACTGTTCAGCTAAGGTGTGCGCTCTACTACTTGAGCCACAGTGCCGCTTCCGGTTTTCTAGTTGTTTATTGGAGATAAGAGTCTCACCGATGTTCCTCCCCATGCTGGCTTTTAACCACGATCCTCAGATCTCAGCCTCCTGAGTAGCTAGGATTACAGGCATGAGCCACCGGCGCCTGGCTGCTTGCCAGATTTTTGGCTGATGGTACACTCTTCTGCAGAAGTTAACTCGACCTTGCCAAGTTCTTGTCAAGGTGGTGTCTTCATTCCTGTGTGACACTCGGACATTCTGAACTGTGAGCTGTCGGTCCCAGGCAGCTTCTACACCGTGTGCATTCGTATGCCCATCCTTGGTCTTTAACTTGGGGCTTGAAAGCTGTCCTAGGGCTTTCATACTCGAGACTGGCGCTCTACCTCTTGAGCCACAGCTCCACCTCTGGCTTTTTGGTGGTTCATTGGAAATAAGAGCCTCAGGGACTTTCCTGCCTGGGCTGACTGGGACCTGCGATCCTCACTGAGTAGCTGGCATGACAGGGATAAGCCGCCGGTGCCTGGCTGGCTGGCTGGGAGTCTTTATGTCACAGTGACGCCTGACCTACCCATGCTTCACACACACACACACACACACACACACACACACACACACACACGCACCTCCTCCAGGCCGAAGGCTTGGGGTGCTCACCGCCGCACCCCAGGGCATGTGGATGCACAGAAGCCTGGAGGAACGGGTGGCCAGCCCATAGCTGATTCCACACCACAGACAGCCTCGCTCAGAACTCTTCCCATTCTTTCCTTGGCCCAGGAATTTGACCCACAGGTGCTCATGTGACCCCCACTTACATTGTCCTGGGACGGCCTGGGGACCAGACTTGTCACTAGCTCCAACTAAAGGACAGACCTCTTGATTTCTCTGCTTTTTTACTTAGTGGTCCTGGGGATGGAACTTGGCTTCATCGGCTTCACAGGCTTTACCACGCATGCGTGGGTCTGCCACCAGTACTGGGCTTGAACTCAGGGTCCACATTCCCCCAAGGCTAGCACTTCAGCCCCTTGAGCCACAGCTCTCAGCATTTTTGCTGGTTAATTGGAGAAAAAGAGTCAGAGGTTTGTCTTCCCAGGGCTGGCTTTGAACCGTGATCCTCGGATCTCAGCCTCCTGAGTAGCTGGGATGACAGGCCTGAGCCACCCACCCTGGGCTTTGGCCCTCCTGTTCCCTTTAGCTAGTTTTCACATAAGTTCTGGGTTTGCCCAGGGCTGGACGCAGGCAGAGCTGCGCAGCTGGAGCCCAGGCGTGTATCACCGGAGCTGGATTGTTCATTCGTTGATTAGGGTGGGGTCTTGCTGCTGGGCTTGGTGGCTTACACCTATACTCCTAGCTCCAGGGAAGTTCCTGTAATACAGTAAGCTACTCAGAAGAAGCGGGAGGGGGCGCTGTAGCTCTGGTAGAGAGGTAACCTGTACTAAAGGAAGATCAGAGACAGGTGCCCAGGCTCAGAGTTTGAGCCCCAGGAATAGCAAAAAAAAAGTTAACGAGGTCTTCCTATTTTTTTGCCTAAACTGGCCTTTGTTTAGTCCTCCTGATCTTGGCCTCCGAGTGGCTGGGATGCAGGCCTCCGCCTTGCATGGGTTCAAAAGGTGCTGTTTCCGCGGTGACGTGGCTGAGCCGTCTCTTCTCTTGTAGGAAGCTTTCGGGGCCTGGCACCCCCTCGGCCAGGGCGAAGGGGAAGCGAGCACAAGGTAAGCACCGTTCCCGCCGGGACACCGCAGTGCGTCTTCTTTTCTTTGTTCTTTTTTTCTCTTTGTGTTTGGTGTGTCCTGGGTCTTGAACTCAGGACCCGGATGCTACCCCTGAGCTTTTTTTTTTTTTTTTTGCTCAAGGGTAGCACTCTTGCCACTTTTGAGCCATGGCTCAAAAAGCATTTTGACGATTCATTGGTGATAAGAGTTAAACACACTTTCCTGCCCTGGCTGGCTTCAAACCACAGTCCTCCGATCTCAGCCTCCTGAGTAGCTGGGACTACGGGATTATGTAGCGCAGGTTTCTTGCAGTGTGTTTGGGGAGCACAAAACGGGCTACAGAAAGGGGGCTGCTGCTCTGCCTCCAGCCACACACTTCAGGGGCTTTGGAGTCTGATGACCGCCGCCCTGCGGCTCGGAGTATGTCCGGAGTGAGTCGAGTCCTCTGGGGCCCTGGGGGTCCCTCTCCACCTTGGGAGTGGGGCTGTGTTCCAGAACATGTCCCTGAGCATGATGTCCCCGGAAGTTAGTGTCACTCTAAGCCCCACCTGCTCACCCTTAGCAGAGCTCACCCTGGCCGTGTGGTGCTGCCTGTTGGGCACGCTTAGAGGGCCAGCCTGGCTCGAGTGCCGCGTGCACCGCGCCCGTCCCTGCAGGCTGAGCTGAGCGCGGCCGTGTGCACAAAGCCCGTCCCTGCGGGCTGAGCTGAGCCGGCCGTGTGCACAAAGCCCATCCCCGCAGGCTGACCCGAGCGCAGCCGCGTCCCCGCCCCTCGCTGCCCAGCTGGCGGAGCTTCGCCTCCCTTCCCTCCGCCAAAGCAGAGTCCGGCTCCTGGCGCAGGCAGTGGCGTTGCCGGCCGGGCTCGCCCTGCCAGGCCTGCGGCTCGGGGCCTCGGCCTTGGCCCTCTCCTCAGTCTCCCGAGGCCGGAGGGAGAGCTCTGCCCAGAACACCTAGAAAAAGTCCGAGACCGACATGGCGGCTCACGCTTGTCATCCCAACTACTCAGGAGGCTGAGATCCGAGGGTCGCAGTTCCAAGCCAGCCTGGGCAGGAAAGTCTGTGAGACTCTGATCTCCCATGAACCACCAGAAGACCAGAAGTGGCGCTGTGGCTCAAGTGGTAGAGCATTTGGCTTGAGCTGAAGAGCTGAGAGACAGCGCCCAGGCCCCGAGTTCAAGCCCCATCACCGACAAAAAACAAAAGGCCAGCAGTCGTTGGAGAAGGGCAGCAATGCGCTCCCGCAGGCGGCCCAGGCTTCACGCTGGCGAAGGGCAGGGCGCAGCACGGCTGCGCGCACCCCGCCCTCCCCCGCGCCTCCCATCCCTGCTGCACCCTCGCCCCGGCCTGGGCCCGCGTGCGGCTGCGCCTGCTCCTGCTCCGCACCCACCGGTGTCCTGTAGGTTTTCCCGCAGGCAGCAGGGGGCGCACGGCGCTGGCGGGCACAGGGAGGCCCCTTCCTTTTTCTGTTGCTGAGCAAGCCGGGCTGTGCACGCCCCGGTCTGGGTGAGGCCGCCCCGCCGGCCGGCCAGCCTTCCGGTGCCCTGTGGTGGTCTTGTCATCAACTGCCATGTGTCGCCCGCAGGAGGAAGAGTGGTCGAGTCCCGATACTTGCAGTATGAGAAGAAAGTCAGAAAGGTGAGGCATGCGCCAGCTCGGGGAGCCACGGGGGGTGGGGGGGGTCTGTTCGCGGGCCTCCTTATCTCGGCATATTGAAGACGTAGTCCCTGAACGACGCGTGCTCTCCAGCGCTCCCCGTCTGTTTTGTTGTTGCTTTTTGTGTGTGTGTGTTTTTAATGCTGAACTCTGGGCCTGGGCACTGTCCCTCAGCTCTTCAGCTCAAGGCTAGCGCTCTACTGCTTGAGCCACAGCGCCACTTCCGTTTTTCTAGTGGTTCATTGGAAATAAGAGTCTCACAGACTTTCCTGCCCAGGCTTTGGTCCCCGTGTGGCGTGTGATTCTGGTTGTTTTCATGCTGAATGGTACTCCGCCGTAGGCATGGCTGCGCATTGGTCATGTGATACGTGCATAGCTGGCGATTTCGCTAACTACAAGCAGTGGCTAAGGGCTGAGGGCCCCTCATCCAAAATGCCGGGACCACGAGGAGTCAGGCTTGGGGTGTCCGCAGCTTTCCTGAATCAAAATCTGAATTGCCAAGTGCCTCAAGATCTGGAACTTGCAGTCGGGCGCCTGTGGCTCCCGCCTGTCAGCCTAACAACCCAGGAGGCTGAGGTCTGAGCATCCTGGTTCAAAGCCAGCCTGGGCATAAAAGTCCCAGTGGGGCTCTGATCTCCAGGGAGCCACTCAAAAACAAAGTAGAGCAGTGGCTCGCCTGTTGGGCGCCAGCCTCGGAAAAGCCCATGACGGATGCAAACGGGAAGGGGAAGTTGGAACTTTCTGAGCTTCCATCGTGTTGGCCCTTAAAGGTTTCTGGTTTCGGGGTTCAGAGTTAGGGTTCCAGCAGTGTGAATGCTACGCCCCATGTGCGCTTCACCCGCGGTTTGGGGGTCCTGGGAGGGTGCGTGGGGACCCCGGTCGTTACCCCGAGGGGCCCCCACTGGGCACGTGGTGTAGACTTGGCTCTCTCTGGGATGCTTGTGTGCTCCTGAACCCCAGCTCTTGATGGAGATGGGGTCTCAGAAACTTGCCTGGACTGGCCTCAAACCACAATCCTCCCTACATCTGCCTCACTAGGATCATAGGCGTGAGCCACCGTAGCCTGGCTCTTTGCCTTTTGGATAAGGGAATGATCAGGGCCGAACTCCATCAGTGACACATTTTCTTGGTAACCATTGAAGATTGATGCTGGTGTCAAGGTTTTCATCTTCTGAAGCCCGGCGCAGTCTGTCCTGTGCTGAGCACACTCCAGGACCAGCCGGCAGCCCCCCCCCCCCACCCCCCCCCCCCCCCCGCCGCGTCTGCTCCCGGTGCGCGTCCACGCACGAGGCTGGCCCCAGTTAGGGCAACACGTGTTTGTCCTTCCTACGTGGGGTCACACCAGAACCCCCTGAAGGAAGAGCGGGCTCAGCGCTGGGCACCTGCTCTCACTGTCCCCCACTGGCCCCCAGGACCCTGCGTCGGACCCGCCCAGGACCCGCGGCAAGGCGCCCGAGGCGGGGAGGAAGGCCGGCGTGCCCCACAAGGCCAGAGGTAAGGCATGGTGGGGGGACAGTTTGTGCCATCAACACCACCCTTTGTGGGGCGCCGGTGGCTCACGCCTGTAATCCCAGCTCCGTAGGAGGTTGAGCTCTGAGGACTGCAGTTCGAAGCCAGCCCTGGCAGGAAAGTCCATAAGACTCTTACCACCAAAAAGCAAAACATAGAGCTGTGAATCAGGTGGTGGCGTGCCAGCCCTGAGCGTAAAAGCGCCCTGGGGTGTCGGCTGCCACCCCACAGGGAGCCCCCCCACCCCTCACCCCCAGCCTGGCTGCTCACCACGAGTGGCTCTCCTGACCCCTGGTTCTAGAAGCTTCCATCAGAATGGGAGAAGTCGGTTCTCGTGGTGGCATGGGAAGCGAGGGCCACTTTGGAGGGTGTTCAGTTACTGGCACGTGTGAGGCCACCCCTCATTTCCTGGGGAGGTTTTATTTAGCTTGCCTGTTAATCTGGGGCAGCCCCGCCCCCCTGGCGGGCGGTGGGTGGGAGCGGCCTGGTGGGGGCGGCAGGCGCCTGGTCTCCGGGCGCCTGCGCAGAGGGTCTGACTCGAGGGCTCTGTTGGCCAGTGGACAGTGGGCTCCGGCGGGAGCTGCAGTCCTCGGTGCTGGAAGGACACGGCTCCGCCTCCCCCCACCGCGACCTCGACCTGGACCTGTCCGCCATTCACGGTAGGTCCTTCCTCGGCGACACGGCCCGCGCGTGGTTCTGTGCGTGCAGCGGTGACGGCTCTCTCCTGGGCGACGGGGCTGTGATTCCACTCCTCCCCCAACGTTCTGGGCAGGGGCAACCGCAGAGAGCGCGGCTCTCGGGCAGCCCCTTTGTCAGCGCGGGGAAGGGGGACTGGGTTCCCCTGGAGATGCGTTTGTCCCCCTGTGACTCATCATGAGCCAAGATGCGTGCGTCTGCTCCGCTCACCGCTGCAGCCGTCTCCCGCTGGGAGCCAGGGGCACGCCTACCGTCCCAGCACTTGGGCCAAGGCAGGAGGGTAGGAGTTGGAGCCTGGTGGACTCCACCGCAGGAGCCCGCCTCAGGCCCTGCAGACGGGTGGAGCGAGGCCCTGGGGTTTTTCTTAGACTCAAGCATGCTGAGAAAGACGCTCCCACTGGAAGAGACCGTGTACAAGCAGGCCAGGACGGCTGGCTCCGGCGCCCCGCAGAGGAAGAGCCCGGTAAGAGCCTGGAGGGGCGGCGGGCGCGGCCTCCCCGGTGCCACGGTCATCTTCATTCCCAAGTGGGCAAAGTCAACGGCCCTGTGGGGGCAGGGCGCGGGGCGTGGGTCCCTGGGCCTTCATCTGAGGGCCTGGATGCTGTTCCTGAGCTTTTTCACAGAAGCGGGAGCTTTGCCACTTGAGCCACAGCTCCACTTCTGGCTTTTTGCTGGTTCATTGGTGATCTGAGTCTCATGGGCTTCCTAACCGGGCTGGCTTTGACCCGCGATCCTCTCATCTCAGCCTCTTGAGGAGCTGGGTTGTGGGTGGGTGCCGGGTCCGGTCGTGCGCGGATTGGGCCCTGGGCCTACGCGGCTGACGGGGAGCTGAGGCCTCTGCCGTTCCCTCAGGATCTCCTGGAGATGTTGGACATGATCGAGTCGCAGACATTGCTCCTGTGCCTGCTGACCGTGAAGGTGAGGGACCCTGGCGCCTGGCCAGGCCGGGGCGGCCCTGCCGGGCCCCCAGCCTCACCCCCCGTCCCGTGTCTGCAGATCGAGAACAACGTGGCGCGCATGGAGGCGGCGGGCGGGCGGCGGCTGTCGCTGCTGTGTCGTGAGTGGGCGCGGCTGCAGCGCCAGGCGCACGAGTTGCGGCACCGCTGCGCGCTCCGCGACCGGAGGCAGGCGCTGGCCGTGCTGCTGGACACGCAGGTCTCCCCAGCCCGGCCCCCCAGGCCCCCCTCCAAAGACCCACCCCAGGCCAAGCACCACAGTCACCTCTGCAGACCCGCCACTCCGGAGGAGGAGGAGGAGGAGGAGGAGGGAGGGGCCCCTCTCCGGCCCCCTCACACCCGCCCTCACCCTGGATTGCAGGATGAGATGCTCCGCCCGTTCCGGGCCGTGGCGGACCGCTTCCGGGAGCAGTACCGGGACTTGGCCTCGGCGCTGGACAGCACCAGACACGAGCTGCCCGTGCACGCCATCCACCTGCCCGGGGACGGGCCGCGGCTCCTAGGTACGCGTGCGCATGCGCACTGGGCCTTCCCGCACCCAGGCTGAGTTTGAGTCTCAGTACCGCCACTCAAAGAGGCAAGTTTGGGTTTTTTGTTGTTTTTTTTTTCCGGTCATGGGGCCTGAACTCTGGGCCTGGGCGCTGTCCCTCAGCTCTTCAGCTCAAGGCTAGCGCTCTACCACTTGAGCCTCAGCGCCACTTCCGGCTTTTTTCTTTTTGCTTATGTGGTGCTGGGGAATCGAACCCAGGGCCTCATGCAGGGGAGGTGAGCGCTCTACCACTGAGCCACCTTCCCAGCTACTCAGGAGGCTGAGATCTGAGGGTCGCGGTTCAAAGCCAGCTGGGCGGGCCGTCCGTGAGGCTGACCTCCAGTGCACCGCCACACACCCCGAAGCAGCGCCGGACTTGCGCCAAGTCCAAGGGGAGGCGCGCGGCCGGGCCTGCGGAGCCTCCCAGGGCCCCAGCCCGCGGCCCTGCTCCTCACGCGCCCGCGCCCGCTCCCGCTCTCCACAGACGCGCTGCAGCCCGAGCTGCAGGAGACGCAGCGGCTGCTGCGCGCGCTTGGCGTGGACGCGGCGGTGGGGGAGGCGCCGGTGCTGGGGCTGCTGAGCGAGCTGCGCACGGCCTCGCGCGAGAAGGACGCGCAGCTCCGCAGGTAACTCCCGCCGCGCCCCTCCCCGCCCCCTCCCCGCCCCCTCCCCGGGAACCCCACGCTGCTCCCAGCCGCTGGGGCGACGGCCGACCCGTGCCCGGGGAGTCGCGGTGATGAGCTGTGACCCGGGCCCGGGGTCCTCCTCCACCCAGGCCCCGCCGCGCCCCGGCTGCTCTTGGCCGTGCTGTGCGCCGTGCGCCGGCCAGCGCGGGTGCCCACCGTCAGGACTTGAACTCGGGGCCTGGCCCTCACAGGCTGGCGCTGCCCACACGGCCACTGGAGCCACCGCTCCCAGGATGCTCATCCTTTTTTGCTTCCAAGTAGGATTGTTTTTCGCTCCTGTCTGGAGGAAGATCTTCCCCCTCCTTTTCTCCTCCCTTTGTCCTCTTTGGGGCCGGGCGCTGTCCTGAGCTTTTGCTGTTCTCTGGTCAAGGTGGTGTCTTACCGCTTGAGCCACAGCTCCATCTCCCACTTTGGGGGGCTCACTGGAGACAGAGCCTCAGGGGCCTTCCTGCCCGCAGCTGACCTCCAAGCGTGACCCTCCTAACTCGGCGTCCCGAGTAGCCGGGTGCCTGGCTTGAAGAAACGCAATCCTCCGGACGCAGCGGGCAGTGAGGATCCAGGGTTCGGGTGTTCACTGACCCGCAAGCACACCCAGAAGTGGGGGGCCCCCGCCTGGCCTGCCCCCCCCCCCGCCCCCGGGCTGAGCCTCGTCTCCCCCGCAGGTTCTTCTGGCAGGTGCTGGAGCTGGACGCGGAGGCCAGCCGGGAGGCCGCGCTGCGGAGCCAGCAGCTGTGGGAGGAGGCCGTGGGCCCGGCCTGCGGCCGGTGGTACTTCGGCGCCGACGGCGGCCCCGCCGAGCCGGCGGGCATCCCGCCGCCCGCGGGCCGGGCCCACGAGCGCCGCCCGTGACGCCCGCGGCTGCGCCTTTTCCGGGGACGGCTCGGCGGCCGCGCGGGGCCGGGGCGCCGGGGGTGCGGGGCGCAGCGGGGCGGGGCGGGGCGCAGTGGCGGTTACGTTCGTGATGGACGCGTGGATTAAAGGGCGGCGCCGGCAGCGCCCCGCGAGCGCGGAGAGCAGAGCGCGGCCTGCGGTGTGGCTTCCGCGACGCGGGGGGGGGGGGGGGGGAGGGGGCGGAGTCAGGAAACGGACTTGATGAGACTGCCCGGTGCCGTGGGCGGCCCCGTGGGCGGGGCGTTTCCACCCGGGTGCGGAGTCAGGGGCCGCGGGGACACAGGCGGGGCGCCAGGACGGCCGGAAGCTCCGGCGTTCTGGGGTCCGGGGTCAGGGCCCCGCCGTGGCGCTGCCTCCCGAGGCCGAGGCCGCAGGTGGAGGGGCCCTGCGTGGCCGCGGCCCCGCCCCAGCCCCGGCCGCAGCGGCCCCGCGTCCCGTCCCACCGGAGCCGCGGCCACGCAGCACTGCTCTCCCGCGCCCTCCGGCCGCCCCTACCCCGGATCCCGGCGCCCGGGAGACACGAGCCCGCCCGCCACCCCCCAAACCGGCCGCGGCCTCTGTCCGGCCCAGGAAGCATCTGGGGGCCAAGGGGCCACTTGCCGCCACCCGCGCTCGGCTCGTGTCCCGTCCCGGCCGCCCCCAAAGCCGGCGCCCACCACACACCCCGGGGCACGCGAGGCGATGACGGGTGGACGCCGAGCCAGGCGACCCTCACGCCCTGCCCCCGGCCCCCACCGGGGTGCGTGGTGGCTCGCACCTGCAAGCCAGCCCTGCAGAGCTAGAGCGGGAGTCCCAGGCTCCCTGTTCCAAAGGGGTCGGGGCAGAGGGCAGAACCCAAAGGCGCAGGCATCTGAACCCTCCGCGGGCTCGCGCCTGGCCCCAGTGCCGGATAGGCAGAGTGCCAGCGTCAGGAAGGTGACGGTGGAGATGGGGTCAGCGTGGGATCGGGGTGAGCCGGCCGCCAGACACGCACGCACGCACGGGAAGAAGTCTAGACGGATGTTCAGAGGTGCTGGGCGGGCAGGACGCCAGCCAGTCACTGTGGGGACCGAAAGGCAAGAGCCAGGCGCACGGCGCTCACTGTCACTGCGTACTTGGGAGGCTGAGAACGGGAGGATCGTGGTTCTGGCAGGGCAGAGAATTCGTGAGCCACCTCGCCCTGCAATCCCAGCGCACTGCGAAGCCTACGTCTAGGCGGATGCCGGCTCAGATGCGCTGCGCAGCTGAAGGGAGACACCAGCGTCGCCATAACCAGTGCCAAACGGGGCTGAGCTGGGTTCTGGCGGGAGGCGGCAGGGATCCTGCCTGGCAAGCCCAGGACCCAGGTTCTACCCCGGCCGCCGGCTCTCCAGGCCCTCACAGGAGCACGCGAAGTCGGTCTGTGCGGCCCAGGCAGGCGGGACCGGAGCACTCATGCCCAACGTGGTGGCGACTTTCACAGGGCTCAAAATCTTTGCGTTGTTTTTAAGCTGGGCACCTGTTCACGCCCTTTCTCCTGGCTACTCGGGAGGCTGAGATCTGAGGATCGCGGTTCAAAGCCAGCCCAGGCAGGAAAGACTGTGAGACTCCTATCTCCAATGAACCACCAGAAAAACCAAAATGGCGCTGTGGCTCAAGTGTAGAGCGCTCGCCTTGGGCTGACGAGCTGAGGGGCAGCGCCCAGGCCCAGAGTTCAAGACCCAGGACCGACCAGAAAATCCTTCTCCCCCTCTACTCACTGTGCGGCGGGCGGTCAGGTCTTGAGCTGCTCCGGCCCTGCCTCCAGGTGCTGGGATTGCGGGATCGCATCCCGCACGGACGCACAGCGCTGCGGGGGCCTGAACTCGGGGCCTGCGTGCTCCCCCGATTCCCGCTAAAGTGCGCGGAGCGCGCAGGGCGGGGTTGGCGGGTGTGTTTGGCACCAACGGGCACACCTGCGGTACGGGGGACACGCACGTGCGGGCCCAGCGCGGGAGACACGGGGACCCGGGCCTGTAGTCAAGATTTATTTTTACCTTTAGTGTGCAAATAAATAGAAAAGGAAAACTACATTCAAAACGGCTGCGGGGGCACGAGGAGCGCCTGCGCGCGCATGCGGGGGGCTCGGCGGGCGGCCCCCAAGGCGGAGGGGGGCGCGGGGGCCGGGGGGCGGGGGCCACGCAGGGTTCACCCCAGAAGCCGCGGGGCGTGGCCCACGTCTGGGCGTAAAGGAATAAATGTGTGCGTTCGTGGATGTTTCTGGAAGGCCCTGGGCCCCGCCTCACGCCTGGGAGGGCTCAGGGCGAGGCCGGGCGGCGGCTGTACTGCACGCGGTACCGGGTCACCGGCAGCCCGTGCACCAGCGCCGTCTCGCACAGCGTCTTGCAGGGCACCATGTCCTCGTCCTCCTCGCCCATGAGCCAGTCCTGCACCAGGCCGGCCGCCTCCGCCGTCACGTGCTGCTCCAGCCAGCGCCCGTGCCAGCGCGCGAAGTGCCGGTGGTGCCGCCGCAGCACCAGGGGCTGCACCTGTGGGGGGCGGGGCCCGGGTGAGGGGCGGGGCCCGGGTGAGGGGCGGGGCCGCCGCCATCCCAGGAGGAAGGGACCTGAGGAGGGCGCGGGGGCGGGGCACGCGCCGTGCAGGGGGCGGGGCCCGGGTGAGGGGCGGGGCCGCCGCCATCCCAGGAGGAAGGGACCTGAGGAGGGGGCGGGGCACGCGCCGTGCAGGGGGCGGGGCCCGGGTGAGGGGCGGGGCCGCCGCCATCCCAGGAGGAAGGGACCTGAGGGCGCGGGGGGGGGCACGCGCCGTGCAGGGGGCGGGGCGCGCGGGGGGCGGGGCGCGCGGGGGGCAGGGCGCGCGGGGGGCGGGGCGCGCGGGGGGCGGGGCGCGCGGGGGGCGGGGAGGGGCTTGCGCACACCTGGCGCGCGCGGCCCAGCGTGCCGCGGCGGTACATGTAGTCCTCCGAGTTGACCACGAAGACCATCTTGTGCGAGCCCAGGCGGAAGCGGCAGGCCACGTCGCACGCGCTCTCCACACCCAGCAGCCGCTTCCAGGAGCTCTTGGCCTCGCCACGCAGCGCCCGCACCTGCTCGCACTGCCAGCGCCGGAACTTCTTCAGGTTCCTGCGGGCGGCGGGTGCGTGAGCCCCGGCGCGGGCCCGCGACTCCCCCGGCCCCGGCCCCACCCCGGCGGCTCACCTCTGCAGGAACACGGGCTTCAGCAGGAAGCCGGCGGCGGGCGGGCCGGCCGCGCCGTCGGGACCCACATACTGCTCCACGTAGCGCGCCAGGTGCTGCGGGCGACAGGAGGGGGCTGAGCGGGGACCGGGCGGGGCCGTCCTGCCGTCCTCCCCCCCCCCCCCCCGGCCTGCCCGCGGCCCGGGGTGCTCGCTGGCCGGGCTGCGGACGGGTCAGCCTGAGATCCGGGGAGCGGGATCCGGGGAGCGGGGCCTGGGGAGGGGGAGGCCTCCGGGACACAGCAGGGCCCCCCTACACCTCCTTGCCCCGAGCCTTGCCGCCGGCCCAGGCCGCAGCGCCTGTGAGCCGAGCCCTCAGCCCTTGGGGGCCGGGCCGGGCCGAAGCACCCCCACCCCCACCGGCCCGGAGCTCCCTGGAGCCAGAGCTGGGCGGCGGGAGGGAGCCACCCCGCCGTGCTCTGCAGGGACGCGGGGAGCCGCACCTGCACCTCCACGGGGTCCTCCGTCTGGGCCTCCTCCGTGTCCAGGAGCTCGATGGTCATGATCACCTGTCCTTTGCGCTGCAGGAACATCACCTGGGGAGGGGCGGGGCCGGGCGGGGGCGTGACCCAGGAAGGACCGCGTGGGGCTCTGGGGGCGTGGCCTGAGGCCGGGGCGGGGCTGGCTGTGGGCGGGGATCCGGGGGCGTGGTCTGGGGCAGGGCCAGCAGGGGGCGGTCACGATGGGGGGCAGGGCTCCAGCAGGGGGCTCTGGGCGTGGCCTGTTGGAGGGCCAGGGCCGGGGGCCGGGGCCGGGGGGCTGGAGCCGGGGCCGGGGGCCGGGGGGCTGGAGCTGGGGCCTGGGGCCGGGGGGCTGGGGCTGGGGCTGGGGGCCGGGGCTGGAGCTGGGGCTGGGGCCGGGGCCGGAGCTGGGGCCAGGGCTGGAGCTGGGGCCGGGGGCCGGGGCTGGAGCTGGGGCTGGAGCCGGGGCCGGGGGCCAGGGCTGGAGCCGGGGCCGGGGGCCGGGGCCGGGGGCCGGGGGCCGGGGCTGGAGCTGGGGCCGGGGCTGGAGCTGGGGCCGGGGCCGGGGGCCGGGGCTGGAGCTGGGGCCGGGGGCTGGAGCTGGGGCCGGGGGCAGGGGGCCGGGGCTGGGGCCGGGGCTGGAGCTGGGGCCGGGGCCGGGGGCCGGGGGCCGGGGCTGGGGCTCACCTTGAAGCAGTTCTCATCCGCCATGCAGCGCTCGGCCTTCCATTGGTAGCTGGTCTCCCGGGCCGCACGCACGCAGCGGGAGGACAGGTTGCCCCCAGCGGCGCCCCGCTTCTTCTCGTTCAGGTAGAGCTCCACCACCTTCAGGCACAGGTCGTCGCTCACCAGGTGGTGCAGCTGGAGAGGGAGAGCAGGCCGGACGCTGCCACCTCCGCTGGGGGAAGTCGGCCAGGGCCCCAGCCGTGAGGATAGTTCTGCTAGGTGCAGGGGAAGCCCGGGATCCTGATGGGCCACACAGGGGGACCTAGGTGGGGCCCACAGCCCGCCAGACCACACCAGACTACCACGCCACAGCCAAACCAGACCAGACCACAGCCTGACCTGCCAAATGGACCCCCAGGGCCAGGTGTGCCAGCCCCCCCCTCCACCCCGCTAGCCACCAGCACCACCTGCTCACCTGGCGCGCGATGTTCTGCACCAGCTTGTCCATGGTGAAGCCGATGTAGGCATGAATGGTGAACATCTCCCGCAAGGCGTCCTCATACTGCGCGGGGTCGATGCTCCCCTCCAGCAGGCTCCGCACCATGTCCAGGAAGGCGGGGTAGTACTCCTCCAGCTCCACCTCACCTGGGAGGGGACAGTGCCCGCTCATGCACACCCGCCTATACCTCGCAATAAGACTCAGCCAGGAAAGAGGAAATGGGGCCCTCTAATTCACTACGGCATCCAGGCTCTGGGGAAGCCAGGGAAAAGCGCCAACCCACACAGCCGCCCCTGGAGGAACCCATGGTCACCAGGGAATGCGGCGTCTGCCTAACCCTGTCCGCGGGGCTCAGGAAAGGCAGCGCCTGAGCAAACGGTGACTGCGTGCCAGGAGGGGCAAGGTGTGGTGTCCTGCCGGCGTGGAGCCCTGGGGCACGCTGCCTCTGAGCTGCGGGTCTTACTGGGCTGCTTGAGACGCAGCTCCATGGCGGGGTCGCCACCCTTCTCCCTGCGGCCAGCGCACAGCAGCTGCTCCCGTTCCTTCTCCGCCCGGTACTCCAGCAGCTGCTTCTGCGCCTGCCGGTAGATCTTGAGCAGCCGCGCGCACAGCGTGTGGTGCAGGCGCAGGAAGAAGTACCAGTTGTTATTGGCAAAGAACAGGCTGTACACATCGTCCCGGGCCGCCTCCTCGGGCCCGGGCCCCACCGGCTTCCCAAGCTCGGCCGGCTCTACGCTGGGCCCCGCCGGCCCCTCGCGCTCGGGCCCCGGCTCCTCAGGCCCCGGCCCTGGGTGCTGGGAGAAGAAGAGGCCGGGCAGGAAGCGGAGCAGCAGCTGCTGCATGGTGGCCTGGTCCTCCTTCTGGATGGCCGGCTGCCGCTTCACGTAGTAGCCCACCAGCGCCGCGGCGTCCTCCAGCACCTGCCGGTCCTCATACACGAAGATGAGGTGCGGCTCGCTGGCTGGTGCGCTGCGCCCCTCCGAGTGCTGCTCCTGGTGCTGGGCAGGCAGGGGATCAGGACCCGCCTCCACCTTCACCCCAAGTGTGCACCCCCTTCCCAGGCTAGGGGCGGGGTTGGACGAGAGCCCCTGCCCAGATCCACTGGTAGGTTCCTGATGCGTGAGTGGGGCAGGGGCCGGGCTGTGGGGGGTCTGGGGGGCAGCGCGCGCAGGAAGCAGCGTGCTTTGCCTCGCTCTTCTGCAGCTGCAATGGAGGCAGCTAGCAGGGCCGGCAGGGAGCAGGACCCCCAGGGAGCAGGGCCGGCAGGGAGCAGGACCCCCAGGGAGCAGGGCCGGCGGGGAGCAGGACCCCCAGGGAGCAGGGCCGGAAGGAAGCAGGGCCCCCCAGGGAGCAGGGCCGGCAGGGAGCAGGACCCCCAGGGAGCAGGGCCGGCAGGGAGCAGGACCCCCAGGGAGCAGGACCCCCAGGGAGCAGGGCCCCCAGGAAGCAGGACCCCCCCAGGGAGCAGGACCCCCCCAGGGAGCAGGGCCAGCAGGGAGCAGGGCGCACGGGGAGCAGGGCCGGAAGGAAGCAGGGCCCCCCAGGGAGCAGGGCCCCCAGGGAGCAGGGCCGGCAGGGAGCAGGGCCAGCAGGGAGCAGGACCCCCAGGGAGCAGGGCCGGCAGGGAGCAGGGCCCCCCAGGGAGCAGGGCCGGCAGGGAGCAGGACCCCCAGGGAGCAGGGCCCCCCAGGGAGCAGGGCCCCCAGGGAGCAGGACCCCCCCAGGGAGCAGGACCCCCCCAGGGAGCAGGGCCAGCAGGGAGCAGGGCGCACGGGGAGCAGGGCCCCCCAGGGAGCAGGGCGCGCAGGGAGCAGGGCCGGCAGGGAGCAGGGCACGCGGGGAGCAGGGCGCGCGGGGAGCAGGGCCCCCCAGGGAGCAGGGCGCGCAGGGAGCAGGGCACGCGGGAAGCAGGGCCGGCAGGGAGCAGGGCGCGCAGGGAGCAGGGCATGCGGGGAGCAGGGCCCCCCAGGGAGCAGGGCGCGCGGGGAGCAGGGCCCCCCAGGGAGCAGGGCGCGCGGGGAGCAGGGCCCCCCAGGGAGCAGGGCCGGCGGGGAGCAGGGCGCGCGGGGAGCAGGGCCCCCCAGGGAGCAGGGCGCGCGGGGAGCAGGGCCCCCCAGGGAGCAGGGCGCGCGGGGAGCAGGGCCGGCAGGGAGCAGGGCGAGCGGGGAGCAGGGCCCCCCAGGGAGCAGGGCGCGCGGGGAGCAGGGCCGGCGGGGAGCAGGGCGCGCGGGGAGCAGGGCCCCCCAGGGAGCAGGGCGCGCGGGGAGCAGGGCCCCCCAGGGAGCAGGGCGCGCGGGGAGCAGGGCCGGCAGGGAGCAGGGCGAGCGGGGAGCAGGGCCCCCCAGGGAGCAGGGCGCGCGGGGAGCAGGGCCGGCGGGGAGCAGGGCCGGCGGGGAGCAGGGCGCGCGGGGAGCAGGGCCGGCGGGGAGCAGGGCCGGCGGGGAGCAGGGCCGGCGGGGAGCAGGGCCCCCCAGGGAGCAGGGCCGGTGGGAAGCAGGGCGCGCGGGGAGGAGGGCCGGCGGGGAGCAGGGCGCGCGGGGAGCAGGGCCGGCGGGGAGCAGGGCCGGCAGGGAGCAGGGCCGGCGGGGAGCAGGGCGCGCGGGGAGCGGCCAGACCCGGCAGGGCAGCCTGGGCCTCACCTCATCATAGACGCTCTCGATCTCGTTGAGCAGGCTCTTGGAGCGCAGGGCCTTGGTGTCGTTCTGCTTGAAGTTCACAGCCTGGTGGTCCAGGGACTTGAGGTACGCCTTCTCGTACTGCTCCCTCCAGATCTTGTTGAAGCCCTGCTGAGCCTCCCGCCACTCCTCCTCCTTGGCCTTCAGCCTGCGGGGTGCGGGGGCTCAGGGCCGGGATGGGGGGGTGCCAGGGGCAGCCTGCCCTCCTGCCTCCCCCACCAGTGCTGGGAGGGAGCAAAGGATGCAGTCCCAATGCCAGCATGCAGGTGGCTGAGGCCAAAGGATCATGAGTTCTAGGCCGGCCTGGGCCACAAAAGAAAGGCGGGGTTGGGGGGCAGACAGTTGGAGTGAGGGTTCCCCGGGGCCAGCACACCTCTTCAGGACAACGGGGACGGCTGTGACCGGGTTCTTCTTGAGGCTCTCGATGATCTCGGGGGCCTTGTCCCCGTAGATGCGGTGGATGGCGCGCCGCTGGATGACCTCGGACGTGCCGCCCAGTGCGTCGTCCAGCCGGAACTTCTCCTGGTCCTCAGGCGCCATCCGAGACAGCTTCTTCTGCACGCTCTCCAGCACCCGGATGGTGGCCAGGTTGGTCTCCAGGACCACGTCTAACTACGGAAGGAAGCAGGAGGTCGGCTCCAGCAGAGGCTGGCGGCCAGACGTGGGGTTCAAGGAAGGCCAAGGCGAGGGGCGGGCTGCGGGGTGGTGTGGTCCTGGTGACCACACACTGGTGACTGGTACACCATGTGAGGACAGGGATGGTCCCCAGGGCCCAAGAGCTCAGTAGCGCCCAGTAACTCAAGGGCAGGAGTGAGGACTCGGCCCGGGACACGGCGGCGCGGGGCTAGCGTGCTGTTTACACCATTCCACAAGGTCCTGAGGTGACGAAGTGTCGGGTGTGTGCGAGTGCAGCAGTCTCACCTGGACCTGGGCTGTTCAGGATCCTGACTGGAGGATACAGTGAGACTTCACAGGACTGACACACATGTGCAAAGAACAGACGTGCACAGGTACACACCTCTACTACTGCCTGATGTCCCATCCCAAGCTCACAAGGCTGGATTCCGCATGCCGCAGTGGGCGGGGTCCTGGGGGCGGGGCCTCCAGGAGAAGCAGGACACAGGAAGAGGTGGGGGCTCTGGAGTGGGCGGGGCCTCCTAGGGGCAAACGCTATCACCCATGAGCAGTCCCGTGGTCTTCCCCACTGCAGACGAGCAGCAGGAGAATAGGGAGGACAGAGAAAGGCAGCTGGGGCGGCACACGCACCTCGAAGCGCTCATCCTCACAGCGATGCAGCTGCTCCTCGTAGGGCGTCTTCTTAGAGCTAACAAAGGTTGAGTCTTCAGACCAGGAGGGGAAAGACACCCAGGTGTCGTTCAGTACCTGTTCAGAGAGAAGCCAGTGCAAAGCATCATGGGACACACAAAGACCCTGACTTTATCATGAGCCCGGTGAAGTCGTGAAGGAGTGTTTTAACTTTAATGGGCCGTAGCTCTGTCTGCAATGCTCAATTCTGCCCTTGTGCTAAGAAAGTAGCCACTGGCTGCATCCATACACGCATGTGGCTGTGTGGTGTGCCAATACAACTATTGACGCAGCCGGGTGCCAGTGGCTCACACCTGTCATACCAGCTTCTCAGGAGGCTGAGATCTGAGGATCGCGGTTCAAAGCCAGCCTGGGCAGGAAAGTCCGTGAGACTCTGATCTCCAAGGAACCACCAGCAAACCAGAAGTGGCGCTGTGGCTCAAGTGGTAAAGCGCTCCCATTGAGCTGAAGAGCTGAGGGACAACGCCCAGGCCCAGAGTTCAAGCCCCAGGACCAACAAAAAAATAATTCACAAACACAGGCAGTGAGCCACCTGGGTCTCATAGCACGTTGCTGACCCCGGGACTATAAACCTGGAATCCAGTGGGCACACCTGGATTCTGGAAATGCACCACTCATCTGAATGTGCAAGGGTGAAGCTAAGATCAGGGGCCGCAAGGCTCTCAGATGTTCTGATGGAGTCTGTCACTCCGTCTCTACTGTAACAGGACACCCGGGGCATCTGCTGAGGAAGGGGTCCCCAGCCTAGCTGGCTGTGACCCCACGGGGAGAGTTACCTCCTTGCAGATGGCCGTCCTCCCGCTGCACCGTGGCTGCTGGTAGGTTTTGGGGAGCGCCCGATAGCTGGACCCAATGCGCTTGCAGGACGCGTAGTCGATTTCTCGGCTGATTCCATCCCCAGACCGCTCACTCATGGGTGGTGCAAACGACAGCTCTTTCACCCCCAGGAAGGACTTGAACTGTGCAAAGAGTTCTGGAAATTTCCTTCAAAGATACATCATACATTAGCATTGCACAAGCATTACATTAGACAACAATGATCTGGAAATGTGACAGTGGCCTCAATGGAATTCAGTGCCAGGAAGGCCAGCAGAGAAAGCAGGCGTGGAAATGTCTCTCCTCCGGTCAGTGAGTCTGTCCCACCCAAGCCTGTTGCAACCCACTGCGTGGTCCTTAATACGAGACCAGGAGCAACACAGTAACGGAGACTGTACCTTGCAACTGAGATTTGGGGTACCAGATGACCTGTAGCCCTCTGCTGGCAAGGTTTTTGTTGGTCTTGTGCAAGGAAATAAGGCACAAACTTCAGCAGGTGACTACGTTTTGTCTACAAGTGGTAGGCAACCTTCTTATTCTGGGAAGGAGAGCTAAATGGTAAACAATTTGCGTAAACCTAAGTGTACTCTTGGGCTCCCAACAAGGTTTTAGGGTGGAATCAGAGTTCCCGTTAAGCCAGGACTGATTGACCATTACAAGAAAACTCTCAGCATTCTGAGCGTGTGTTGGGAAGAGGCATTCCAACTCCCAATCTGTTCAGGGTCTCAGGCAAGCCCGAGCCAATTCCAGCACCTTCTTCCCAGGCCTTCGCAGGCTTTGATGGCGCTGTGACGTTGGGGCGTGAGTAAACGGCCCTCACACCGCACAGCTGCGCCAGATCTAGCAGAGGCCCCCACCCCCCGCCAGCTGGCCGGACCCCACCTTGGTGCTCAGCCCCCTCGGAGGCTTGGGGCCTCCTCGTAGGCTCCCTGATATTGCTTTTTGTTTTTGGGTTTTTGTTTTATTTTGGGTCCGGTCGTGGTCGTGGGGCCTGAACTCTGGGTCTGGGCGCTGTCCCTCAGCTCTTCAGCTCAAGGCTAGCGCTCTACCACTTGAGCCACAGCGCCACTTCTGGCTTTTTTTCTGCTTATGTGGTGCTGAGGAATTGAACCCAGGGCCTCAGGCATGCAAGGCAAGCGCTCTACCACTGAGCCACCTCCCAGCCCCCTGATGTTGCTTTTTGCTTTTTTTAAATTTTGCTTTTCTACCTTTTTTTAAATTTTGCCAGAAAAAGCTGGTACCTGGAGGAGTTGGGTGCAGGGTTCAGTTGGGTACAACCTTTCCCCTGTGATTTCTTCCTAATGTTTGTGCATCTGTAGTAACCTCAGCAACAATTTAAAGCAGCTGGTAAGTCACCCACAAACTAACCCAGGCGGTGGGTGGACGTGCACACGCGGAATCCGGAGCACCTGGCAGCCACACAGGGCTACTCACCCTAGAAACGGGCTAACAAGTTGCAGGAGCTCAGAGCCGGACACCAGCTCCTGGTTGAAGAGGGCAATGCAGCGCAGAAAGTTCTCGTACACCTCCTGGCTCTTCAAAACCCTGCGCACCTGTGGAGGAGAGGGGACAGGGTCAGGACCCGGCCACTTACCAGAGCGCCCTGGCTGGCCCTGGGTGTGCGTTGAGCCCGGCCTGCCCTCAGCCCCACCTACCATGGCTCCGCTCCCTGCTCCCCTCTGGCTCCACCCACCCTCCACGGTCCCACCCCTGCCCCTCCATGACCCAACCTCTGGGTGGCTGTGGCCCCACCCCTCTCTCAGCTCTGGCCCCGCCCTCCATGGCTCCGCCCCTGCTCCCCTCTGGCCCCACCCCCAGGCCAAAGGGCCCACCTTGTCAAAAAAGGAGAACTCCTGCAGCGTGCCATACTTGCCCACGGAGGCGAGGGACAGGTCTTTGGTTCCACGGAGCTTCATCTTCTTCTGTGGAGACATGCGGAGGGTTAGGGCGGGCAGCAGGGGTGGGCGGGGGGCCCGGGGGTCTGCTCAGTCCTGCTGCCCGTCCTGGCAGGGCTACCCCGCTGCCCTCCTGACCTGTGTCAACCTGGGGGGCGGCGCCATCCAGGATGTAGGGGAGGAGTGACGGCCACAGCAACCCCAGCCAGGCCAGGGGTTCGAGGCCCTACCTGGTCCTGTCTACTGAGCCAGCCAGCAACAAGGGGACAGGCGGAAGGGCACGGGAGGGCTGCAGCAGCCTGCAATGGCTCTGCAAAGGTTTCTCTACCTAAGACGGATGCAGACTGAGCAGACCCGAGCACGGCACGGCTCTTGGCCTGGCGGGCACCGCTGCCCTGCCAAGCCCCCCACGGCACGCCGGGGACAGCAAAGGCGTCCAGCCAAACGCCCACAGCAAGGGACAGTACTTTGAGTCTGGCGCATAAAACGAAAGGGGAGGAAAATTTACTACACTACAAACTCAAATAAGAAAAACCCAAGGAGGGCTGGGAAGGTGGCTCAGTGGTAGAGCGCTTGCCTTGCATGCCTGAGGCCCTGAGTTCAATTCCTCAGCACCACATAAGCAAAAAGAAAAAAGCCAGAAGTGGAGCCTGTGGCTCAAGTAGTAGAGCGCTCGCCTTGAGCTGAAGAGCTGAGGGACAGCGCCCAGGCCCAGAGTTCAGGCCCCACGACTGGACCCAAAAAAAAAAAAAAAAAAGAAAAGCCCAAGGAGGGGCTGGGAAGTTGGCTCAGTGGTAGATGCTTGCCTAGCATGCATGAGGTTCAAGTCAGCACCACATAAGCAGAAAGAGCTAGAAGTGGCGCTGTGGCTCAAGTGGTAGAGCGCTTGCCTTGACCTGAAGCGCTGAGGGACAGCGCCCAGGCCCAGAGTTCAAGCCCCATAATCAAAAAAAAAAAAAAAGAAATGACCAAGTAGCCAGACACTGGTGGCTCATGCCTGCCATCCTAGCTATTCTGGAGGCTGAAATATGAGGATCACAGTTCAAAGCCAGCCCAAGTAGTAAAGTCTGTGAAACTCATCTCCAATGAACCACCAGAAACAATAACAACAACAACAAAAATGCCCAGGGGATGATGGGTTCAGAAGCCACCATGGCGGGGCCCTGAGAAGGGGGGGCGGGTGCTCGACTTCCTCACCGGTGCAATGGACATGAGAGCCCCAAGAATGCAGAGCGGTGACCCGGGAGGGAATAGACCAGCAACCCAGCCGCGAGCATTGATGGCTGAGCAGCCCAGCCCCAGCACCCAGCACTCTGCAGGGCTCAGGTCAGCAGGCAGAGGCCGGGCCTGGGAGGACGGCGCTGCGTTACCTTGGCCGGCGCGGACACCGGACGGAGGAGCGAGGGCCGAGAGCGCTTTTTGCTGTGCTCCAGGCTCTTCTCCTGCTCACTCTTCGGGATACTGTTCATCTCACACGCCCCGCTGCCTGTGAACTGGGGACATGGCACACGCATCGTTATGGCTGGAACAGAAGCCCGCTCGGGCTCAGCCCCAGCATCGGTCACTCGCCACAGGCCAGGACCGCTACATGCCAGGTGACGCCAACACCTGCCTCTGCAGATGCTCATGGCGCCGATGCAGTGACTCATGACTGTAAGGCCAGCTGCTTGTGAGACAGAGACTCTGAGAACTGGGGTTCAATGCCAGCTTGGGTAAAAAGGAAGAGCTGAACCAGGCACGGTAGATCACCCTGTCATCCTAGCTACTCAGGAGCTGAGATCCAACGATCGTGGTTCAAAGCCAGCCTGGGCAGAAAAGTCCTTGAGACTCTGATCTCCAACAAATCACCAGAAAGCCGGAAGCGGCGCTGTGGCTCAAGTGGTAGAGCACTGGCCTTGAACTGAAGAGCTGAGGGACAGCGCCCAGGCCCAGAGTTCAGGCCCCATGACTGGCAAAAAAACAAAAACAAAAAAAAAACGATGGAAACAGCATGGAGGATGTGCCTATAATTCCAGCTATGCAGAAAGCCCTAGGTCAGAGCAGAACATAGTCCAAAGCCAGACTTAGGCCAAGGCCAAAAAAATACGCGTTAATCAGAAAAGCACCTAAAGCAAAAAGCTCTGTAGGTAGCTAGCAAGCACAAGGCAGAAGCCAAACACTAATCACACACAACACACACACACACACACACACACACACACACTGGAGGCATGGCTCAGGCGACAGAGCTAACCAATGAACGCATCAGAGACTGGGTTCTAGTTTGGGTCTCCACATTCTCTGGGGCAGAGGCTCATGTTCCCAGCAAACTCACACAACCAGAAGACGCAGAGGAGGCCATGGCCCCGGGCTGAAGGCACAGGAGAGTATACTGAAGGTGCCCGTGCAGGGGGTCACCTGTCAGCCAATCAGGCTGCTTCACATGTGAACACTCAGAGATGCAAAGCATCTTGGGTAAAAGGCAGCAGGTGCAGCAGGCCGGTGCCCTCCAGGCCCCAGGTGCAGGTGCCTTGCAGACCAGGGTTTGGCTTCTTTGGTGGAACAGTGCATGTCTGGGGGTGGAAGTGCATCCTAGCTGGTTTGGGGCTTATCTCCGTATCATGGACTGTCAGCAGTGCTCATTTGAAGCAGAGTATCTCTGGGGAACACCCGAAATGGGGTCCCCCACTGTAATCCCTGCTCCCAGGCCACCAGGGGGACCTGGACAGACACACGAAGCACACATGGCTGCTGTGGAGTGGTGGCATACCAAACAAGACAGACGGCACATGCCACCCTCCGCAGCACTAAGTGACCAACAAATCAGAGTCAAAGCCCCGCCCGGTGCCAAGGGCTGACCAAGGGGTAGGGCATTGCACTTTTTTTTTTTTTTTTGGCAAAGGATAAAATTCAACTGGACGAAGAAAACTTCTAGAAAGAAGCAGCCTTTTTCTCTGAGTCACAGGGAGCTGAGGGAGGAGGGAAATCTACTTTCCTTGAGATGTCCATCCTAGCACTGGCCTTCCCAGCGGACAGCGTGAACAGTAATGATGGTAACAATGCACAGGTGAACGAACACACCACTACGAGGTGGAATTAGTTCATCTGGGGCATCTGGTGCTCTAACTTCGAGGGATCGAAAACACACGTCCACGGACACAGTGTGCTGAACCGTAACCAGTTTCCTTGGAAAGATGCTGAAACTTGGTTCTAGGGAACCTATTCTTGGAAAGAAATTCCACTTTTGGCCATCTGGGGGAATAAAAAGTAAGGAAGACTTTGGGCCTAGATGAAGACTTTTGTCTCTTAAAATAAAGTTACAGCTGGGCATTGGGGGCTCACTCCTGTCATCCTAGCTACTCAGGAGACTGAGATCTGAGGATCGCGGTTCAAAGCCAGTCCAGGCAGGAAAGGCCGTGAGACTCTCATCTCCAATAAACCACCAGAAAACTGGAAGTGGCACCGTGGCTCAAGTGGTAGAGCGCTCGCCTTGAGCTGAAGAGCTGAGGGACAGCGCCCAGGCCCAGAGTTCAAGCCTCATGATCCCCCCCCCAAAAAAAGAGAAAAAGTAATAGCTGGATGAGCAGATGCGTGCCTGTGATCCCAGCACTGTTAGCGGAGGCCAGCCTGGGCCGCGTAGCACGCCCTCCTCACAAAGTTGCACTTAGTAACTGAATTCTTGAAAAGCTCAAAGCTATTCCAAGAACTGTCACTGCAGAATGGGTACCCATTGAGCCATTCCTCAGCTGAATTCCTTTTTATAGGTCTTCAAACATGAAGGGGGACAGGTGAGGATGGGGACCCCTTGCTCCAGGGGTGAGGCCAGCTTAGCACCTGCGCCTGCAAACCCCTTCACCCGTGTGGTCACGCCCTGCGGCGGCAGGCACCTCGCGGCCGGCGGGCTGGGCCCCAGCACAGAAAGCACCCTGTGGTTTGGCGTGTTTTTCCAGCTGGGCCTAGCTGTGCTGGCCACTGCCGGCCCTTCCCTGTGTGAACGCGGCGAGGTGAACCCCAGACACGCTCCCACTCTCCAGGGCAAAGCTGGGGTGCAGCAGGTGGCAGGTGAGAGCGGCTTGTTCCATTCCCCCCTGCACAGGAGCGCGTGCTGGGCTGGGCCGGCCTGCATGGCACATTACAGCTCCACCGCTGCCCTGGCCGCCCTGCTCTAGGATGTGTCCAACATGCCGTGTGCAGAACCCGCGTGGCGCGTGCCTGGCCCGGGAGGGTCTAGTGGGGAGCTCCATCCCAGGGGTGGTTGACTCCCTGAGGTGGGGACTGCCCCTAGTGGGGGGGCGCTGCCCTGGGGCTCCCCACTCCAGCTGGCTGGGGTCTGACTGGTTCCTTGGTTTGCTGGGATGGGTTGAGGCCCCAGTACATGTGGGCCACCTGTGTCCCCAGCTGCCCCCCAGCCCAGGCCCATGCTGACTGTGGGGAGGGGGCTGTGCAGGGCGGGGCCTATGCAGTAGGCAGGGCTTGCAAGTGGGATTCTGGGAAGGGGCTGCCCAGGCCGGGAGTCTGGCATGGCTTTTGGGTCAGTGGCCCTCAGGAGGGGCAGGATCCCGGGCAGGGTGGCAAGGCCAGCCGCACCCCACCTACCACCCCATCTCCAGCAGAGGCCTGTGGAATGCCCCTCCAAAGCCCCACCCTGGGTGCTGCTTGGGGGAGTGTACAAGGATGCAGGGTGTCCCCCCTCCCCGTGGGGACCAGGGTAGGGTGGCCCTGGAGCCAGGCAGCCTGCAGTGGGGCAAGCTGGCCCCAGCAGAGAACGGGGCCCACCCACAGGACATAGGTGACGTGGGCACAGGGAGATGATCTAGAAGGGGCCTCAGGAGGAAGGGGTCCATGGGGGCCCAGATGCCCAGTGTGGTGACCCTCCCCCATGTCGCAGTGTGTGCTGACATGCGGCCCGGGGCCCCGCCCCCCCACAGTAGCCACAGGCAGCGTCACCAAGGGCAGGGGGTGACACCCGTGTTGCCCCTAGTCACACGAGACACAGACAAAACAGTGACACAGCACTCAGGCAGACAGGACACTCAAGGGGGGCTCCCCTACACCAGGACGACACCCCGGGGTCCAGCATCCCTGCCCGCTCGCACTGCAGCGCCGGGGAAAAGCTGTGGCTCCTGCGGTGGCCTCCTGACCCCGTGGCCACAGCCCAGCCGCCGGCAGAGCGGCCCGGCAGCCGCTCCCCCCCCCCCCCCCCCCCCGGCGCAGGGCGCAGCAGCTAGGGAAGCCGAGTGGGCCACCACGGGGGTCTGCTTGCAGACACCCCCGAGACACCCTGCCCTCACCTAGGGAACCAGCCTCACCTCACCAAAACCCCAATGCCTACCCCACAAAAATCCAACTAAGGATTGTCACTGAAACTCAGTCTCCAGCCTGGCAGGCAGCCCTGTAATCTCAGCAGCCACGGTAGGAAGAGGAGATCCAGGGCAGCCTGGGCTGCACGGGGAGACGCTGCGGAGGAACCGCGGGGCACTGCAAGGGCTCTGCCTCAGGGGCACAGGCCAGCCCCCAGGGGGCACAGCGGCCTTCCACACAGGCCCAAACCAGAGCCACAGGACTGCTGCAAGCCAACAGCTTGTGGGGACCGCAGTTTGGCAGGGAGATGTGGGCAATGGCGCACATCGGGGCGATCCAGAGCTCCCGGTGGACAGGACGGGCGAGGGACAGCCTGTGCATCTCTCAGGTCGGTTCAGACGCAGCCAGCTGGCCTCAGCGGGTGATCCCTCCCCCTCCCCCCCCAGCCTGTGGGAGGAGCACCACCCACACCCACGCCACCTGGGAGGACAGAGATCGGAAACCAGGACAGGAGCCTGGAAAGGGCACCGGGGCACTGCTGGGAGGGGCGGTCCTGGGAACTACTTCACAGACCACAGAACGCTGCCCAGATCCCACAGTAGCCAGCGAGCTGACTTGCAATGAAGCAAGCATGGAGCCATCCTTCTTCACACCACGTGCACAGATAACCACCCGCACGTGGGAGCCAGCGCCCAGGGCTCCCCTCAGCTCAGCTGCTCAGGAGGCCAAGACTGAGGAGCACCACTTGAATCCAGCCTGGGTAGTAAGTCCATGAGACAATCTCCAATTAACAACCCAAAAGCCAGAAGCGGAGCTGTGGCGCAAGTGGTAGAGTATTAGCCTTGATCAACAAAGCTCAGGGGAAGGGCTCAGGTTCTGAGTTCAAGCCCCAGGATTCATTTACACACACATACACACGCACACACGGAAACCAAACTCAGCCATGGGAAGTAGAACACTCACCCCAAGAACGTAGACAGGGAAATGTGACACTGAAAAACACACAGGGACCCCACGAGGGAAAGTGAGGGCAGGAGGCAGGCCATGGCGGCTGGGGGGCTGGGAGGGGCTGCTCCGGGGATGGGCCTCCTTTTAGGGGGGGGTCTAGGGGCTGAAAGGGAACTTAAGAGGTGCCGGCTGCGCAACATGGGGTGTAGTAATGCAACTCAAGGGTGCGCTTTAACATGTGAACTTTATGTTGACACAGATTTCATGTCAAGTTTTCAAAAGAGCCTTCTGCTGATCCAGAAAACAAAAATGAGAACCAAAAGGAAAAAGCAGCCTCCGCCGGTCTCAGGCCACAGCTGGGGGAGAAAGTGGGGTCAGTGCGGGCCCCAGACCTTCCCAGCCCAGCCCCTCCTCACCCACCTCTGCACCCCACCCCCACCCCCAGCTCCTCCTGCACCTCCCACAGCCGGCTATGCACAGGCGGGCTCTCGAGAGTGGGCACGGGGTGGTGGGACCCCAGCCCCACCCCAGGGGCCTCTAAACCAGAAAGGCCCAGAGGACCTGGCCAGGGCCAATCTGGCCGCCCGCACCCCGAGTGGGGGCCCGTTCCTCCCTGCCAAGCCCACGCTCACTCACCGGGCAGTGCTCACTCACCAGGGAGCGCTTGGCCTCGGGCAGGAACTGGCCGAACTCGGAGAGCAGATCCTCCTGGCCACGGAAGAGGTTGGCCACCTCGGTGAACACCTCCTCCTCCGACATGCCGCGGAACGGACGGCCCTTGGAGTGCAGCTGCTCCTTCTAGGGGCGGGGCGGGGAGGGAAAGGAGGCGTCAGCACACGCCGGGGGTGTGGGAAGCCGGGGCGCGCCTCCAGCCACCACAGAGCAGCGGAGGAGCAGCACAAGACCGGGGCCGGGAGTATGGGGACACTGGGAGCGGGTGGACGCAAGGCTGGCTGAGCTGGGCAGGCATCATGTGGACGCTGAGAAAGAGGGGGTGCGGAAGAAAGGCTCCCCACAGGGGCCTGGGAGGAGAGCCCAGGAGGAGGGGCTGGAAGCTGGACGGCTTTAGAAGCGCGTACAGGCCGAGCCCACAGGGAGCTCAGAAGCTGCGGCCCGGCTGGGCCTCCGTGGGCTCGCGACTCCTGAGTCCCTCGGGCCCCACCCCGCTCCACCCCGCCCTCTCAGCCCCTCGCACGGCAGGCAGGGAGCCAGGCAGCCTAGCCTGGGGCTTCTGCCTTTTCGGCAGCTTGGATGGACGAGGGGGTGGGCCTTGGTGCTCCCACGTGCTCAACCCTCCCCGCCAGCCCCACGGCTCGGGAAAGCCAAGGCAGAAAGGAGCAGAGGCCACTCAATCCACACTTAATTGACAACTGAGGGCCAGGGGCGGTAGCACACGCCTGTAATCCAGCTACAAAGGAGGCATAGGTAGGAGGCTCATGGTCTGAAGCCAGATTCTTTGAGGCTCAGCCTGAAAAACAAAACTAGAAGTAAAAAGATTGGGAATACAACTTGAGTGATAAAGCATTTGCCTAGCAAAGCCAAAGGTCCTGAGTGTAAAACCCCAGCAGCTCTAGAAAAATAAGAAAAAAGAAAAAAAATACAAGTTGGAAGAGTGCCCCAGCCATCCCACGGCCACCAGCAGACCTGGACAAACGGGGTCCCTCTGGATCCCGGGGCCTAGGCCCCAGCGACTCAGGGAGGAATATCCCAGGACAAGTTCAGGGCGGTGTTGACTGGAGGCCATACACCCCACCGTGGGAAGCGGGGGGGGGGGGGGGGGGGACACACAACCTGAACCACTTGCTCTGATGCAACTCAGTGGAGGAGAGCCGCGGGCGGCCAGGTGCAGGGCTGTGCACTCAGGCTGGTGGCGGCCAGGTGCAGGGCTGTGCACTCAGGCTGGTGGCGGCCAGGTGCAGGGCTGTGCACTCAGGCTGGTGGCGGCCAGGTGCAGGGCTGTGCACTCAGGCTGGCCGGAGCCACCTGGCACCCTGCATCAGGTTCCCATTGAAGACACAGAAGACTGTCCTTCCTTGCCCACCCCTCCTCTTCCCTTCGCCTCCAACCTGACAGCCGCCTGGTTTGTCTGCGCTGGCCGGGCCCGCCCGTGTCACCCACACCACGGACCGCAAACATTTCCACAGCAGCTCCTATCTGTGACCCGTTACTCGGGAGGCAGAGAGTAGGGGGTCACACGTGAGGCCAACCCTACGTGTGAAAAAGGACATCCCATCTCAAAGAACAAATCGGGTGTGTCTCACACTTCATCTGATGTATGAGGGTCATACAGCTTTTGAGTACTGGAACTTGAACTGATGGCCTGGCATTGTCCCCCAACTTTTTCACTCAAGACTACCATTCCACCATGTGAGCCTTACACAGCGCCACGTCCCGTTGTTTGCTGCTTACTTGAGTCCCTCAGATCAGTCTACCTGGGCTGGTTCTGACCTGAGCGGCTAGGATCACAGGTGTGAGCCACCGCTGCATGGCCTGTGCGCAGGTACCACCCTTAAATGGCTTGTGGGGTGCCAAGGCCCACCACAGTCCTCGAGCTTCTCGGGAGATCCGGAAGACACGATGGGGCCAGACAGGCAGAAAGCTGAGAGCCCTCCTCCCAGAGAAAGCGGACGACGCAGTCATCCAGCCACAGTGGGTCACAATGCAGGAGAGCATAAGACAAAAATGAGACCCTACCTCAAGAAACAAAGCAAGCTGGGCGTCAGTGGCTCACACCTGTCATCCTACAGCTACTCAGGAGGCTGAGATGTGAGCATACAGTTCAAAGCCAGGCTGGGCAGCAAAGCCCACAAGACTCTCATCTCCAATTAACCACTCACAAGCCAGAAGTGGTGCTGGGGCTCAAGTGGTGGGTAAAGTGCTAGTCCTGAGCACAAAGAGGCTCAGGGACAGCGCCCAGGCCCCAAGTTCAAACCCCACAACTCACAAAAAAGGAAAAAAAGAGCTAAGAGGCCTCTGTCCTTCAAGAGGTAATGTATCAGCTGTGAGCAATGTGAGTTCATAGCCCCAAAGGAAACAAAGCAAGCCAACGGCTGAGGCAGAGCATGGGCAGCGAGCTGGGCAGGGGGGAAGGCGGGGGGGGGGGGGCAGTGGCTCTGACCTGGTAGGTGTGCAGGATCTCCAGGAAGGAGCGGTAGATCTCAGGGTGGTCCAGGAAGCGAGTCTTAATCTTGTTCACGTAGCTGATAGCATTGTTGAACTCCACCGAGTCCGCCTCCAAGGGTCCCTGGCCCCGCTCCTCCTTGCAGGCTGCTGCCGCTGCGGCCTGCGGCTTGAAGTCGGCCGCGCCTTCGCCATGAGCATTCTCCTGCAACAGGCAGACCCCATGAGCAACGCCAGGCCCCGCCGCTGGGGGGACAGTGGCCGCTGTGGGGACAGTGGCTGGGCACCAGGCACCTCCTCTTTTGTCTTGGTGTCACCCTGACACTTCAACTCAGAGACTGGGTGCCACCCAAGCTGTGCCAGCTGTGGCACACGAGTGTGACAGGCCATTGCAGGAAGCAACAGCACCTGAAGCCCAAGCGGGGCTGCCTCAAGGCTGAGGGCTGACCAGGGCTGCAGCCGTGCACCAGGGGACACTGGGAGACACTGTGGCTGGAGGGCAAGGCTGCTGGACACCCAGGACGTGTCCTGGGGAAACAAGACAGCGTGAACCGACCCATCAGAGGCAGCAGCTCGACAGCTAAGGGGCGCTCGGCTGCAGCTGGCAATCTCGAGGACAGAATGAACACAGACCTACACTGAAGGCCGTGTTCACTGCGGGGAGAGTGGATGCGTGAATGCCACAGGCCATGTGTGTCCACATCTGGGGACACGCATGGGGGAGGAGCCACTCCAAGGATCCAGGGAGCCAGGATGGGGCGGGGCAGCCACCCAGTGCACCACTGTCCCTGAGAAGCCTCCCTGGGCAAAGCTGGGGGTGGGCGGAGGGGCAGGAGGCCGCCTCCTCTGCAGGGACGACCTGGCCTGCCTGGGGCTGGCAGGACGAGAACTCGCTGCCCAGATGCACTGGCCCCCTGGGAGGGGCAGCCACACCCGACAGGGATGCTCAGCAGCTTCTGGTAAGAACTCGAGGGCTGAGTCTCCAGGCCCACAGCTGAGGAATTCAGTGGCCTAGGCTACTAAATCTTGAAATTTTCCACCACATCCTCATCGTGGGAAAGCACGGAGAAAAGCGGTGTTTCAACCGACCCGGCACCGCCGCTGCCAGCTCCCCTCTGGGATCCTTTCCCCAAAGTCCACGTCTGTTCTGTTGGTGGCAGGTCGGCACCAGCCCAGCTATGGCTCCCGGTACTGGAGAGCTAGTGGCTCACAAGAGATGAGATGCTGGGCTGGGAAGGTGGCTTAGTGGTAGAGCGCTTGCTTAGCAGCATGCATGAGGCCCTGGGTTCAATTCCTCAGCACCACATAAGCAGAAAAAAAGCCGGAAGTGGCGCTGTGGCTGAAGTTAGAGCGCTAGCCCTGAGCTGAAGAGCTGAGGGGCAGCGCCCAGACCCAGAGTTCAGGCCCCACGACCGAACCAAAAAAGAGGTGAGATGTTCTGTGTGCACTAGTAATGGGCCTGGAACTCGGGACCTAGAGCTTGGCAGGCACTTCCTTGGAGCAGCACCGCCTTACCAGTTTTTGTGGGGTTTTGTGCTAGTTAATTGGCGACGGAACCCCAGAAGCTCCCTGCCTGCGTTGGTCTCAAACTTCAATCTTCCAGATCTGTCTCCAGAGCAGCTAAGACTACCAAAGCCTGAGACAGCCATTTCTGCAGGAGACAGAGGCCAGAGGTGCAGCTAGACAACCCACAATGCCCTGCGAAGCCTTCCATGCACAGCTGTGACTAGAAAGGCCATCACGCTCACAGCGCGGAGGACAGGAGCTCAGCGTGCTCTTGCGCACTGTCCACACTCCTTCCTCTAGCAAGAAGGAACTACAGAGACGGGGGGCACGACAGCGCCCCAGCATCCCAGAAAGGCTTGATTGCCAGCTGAGAGCTAGTCGAATGACCCTGTTCAGCACTAACTAGTCTTCCACTTTTTGCTAGTGGCAGCAACGGCTCGTGGCCGGGTTCAGGGGTGGGGTCCCCAGCCCGCCTTGGCAGCTACAGATGGGCTGATATGTTCCTGACCCAGGAACCTATCATTCAGGGGCCAGGAATGGAACCGCGGCCTTGTGCTATATACCCTGAGCTGCCCTCCCTCTGAATCCTTTTTTTTCTGGGGGTGGGGGGGTGGGGGGGGGTGAGGAGGCAGGACGGGGGATTGAACCCAGGGCCGGGGACCTGCTAGGCAAGTGCTCTGCCCTGAACACCCCCAGCCCTCTTAAAAATTTTGTTTTCAGGGCTGGGAAGGTGGCTCAGTGGTAGAGCGCTTGCCTTGCATGCATGAGGCCCTGAGTTCGATTCCTCAGCACCACATAAGCAAAAACAAAAAAGCCGGAAGTAGCGCTGTAACTCAAGTGGTAGAGCGCTAGCCTTGAGCTGAAGAGCTGAGGGACAGCGCCCAGGCCCAGAGTTCAGGCCCCACGACCACGACCGGACCCAAAAAAATTAAAAAAATTTAAAAAAAAAAAATTTGTTTTCAAGACAGGGTCTCACTAGTTATGTCCACACACTTCAAACTCTAAGTCCTAAAACGCAAAAACTTGAAGTTCTTCTGTTGGCATTTCCTCCTAAGTAATTAAGTTAGAGGGACGCAGCACCCAGCTCAGCTTGGGGCAGGGGGATGCAGAGGCTGCAGTCTGTGTGTTTGGATCTATTCTGATGGGTGAGAAGCAGTTAGCAAGTCTAGCAGAAGCAGAGACCATGCCTGGGTCTTGTGAACAACAAAGGCAGCCGCACAGCAACAGGCTGAGGTCCCTCCCCTGCACCCGGCAGCGTACCTGGCCCCCAGGGGACTGAGTGTCCACCTTGCCATTCTTGGGAATGTCTATCCGGTACCCAAGGGGCAGGAAAGCATTGAATCCCACGATGAGGTCAGGATGCTCGTGGAAGAGCTGAGACACACGTCGGATGACCCCAGGAGTATCAATGCTGAGAGAAATAACAACACAGTGGTTAAGAGGCTTGGAACGAAAAGCAAACACAGGTCCCACTCTTAGGCGACAGCACAACACATTTCATTGTACCTGGTATGCCCACTTGCTGCCCTGACTCCATTTCCCCTGCAGCTTCCCTGAGCCCTCATGGCAAAAGCCACACACAGCACAGAGCCAGCCTCAAATCACTGTAAGCATGTGCACTGGATTCTGAAAAGACGTCAAGCGCAAATGCCCACTTTTTCTCTCATGACAGTACTGCTAATCCTTAGCTTTTTTGTTGTTGTGGTTGTCAGTCATGGGGCTTGAACTCTGGGCTTGGGCACTGTCCCTCAGTTCTTCAGTTCAAAGTTAGCACTTCATCACTTGAACCACAGCAGTTTTCTAGTGGTGTATTGGAGATAAAAGTCTCGCCTTTCCTGCACAGGCTGGCTTTGAACCGAGATCCTCAGGATCTCAGACTCCTGAGTAGCTAGGATGACAGGAATGAGCCACTGGAACCTGGCTTCCTTAGCTTTTTCATTGAAGGCTGGTGCTCTACCAGTTGAAGCACAGCTCCACTCCCAGCTTTTTACTGATTGGAAGATCTCACATTTTCCTGCCTGGTTTCAAACTGTCATCCCTCAGAACTCAGAACTGAGCCCTCTGAGAAGCTGGGACTACAGGCATGTGCCACAGGAACCCGCTTTTCTTTTTCACAAGGGAGCAGCTGAGGTCTGCCTCAGGACCACAGGCACCCACTGTGAAGGCCAGACCCTCCACACCCCCTAAGAGCAGCACAGTAGGATGAGGCCTGCATATCACCTTAGAGGCCTGGGTTTCTAGGTCTACCTCTGCCACTGTGGTGTGGGGCATACCAGGATTACAAAACCTGGAAAGACCGAGGTACTGGTTTCTCTACCCCTCCTGATACTGTAACCCCAAAAAACAAATATCGGTATGTTGTAGTATTTCCTATTAGCAATAGCAAGGTCCTAAGAGCTCAGCAGCGCCTCCTTGGCAGCAGGCAGGCCTGGTCGGGTGGAGCCACCTTGAACACAGAAGGAAAGATACAAAACCACCCCTGTAAAACCAGAGAACAGACTAAGCCCTCCGTATCTTTCCAGAACAAAACAGCAACATTTTACATAAAAGCGAGCTCCGACTGTACCCGAGGCTGGCTCTCCCCTCCCCCGCAGCCTCTCCCAGCCAGCCCCGAGTGGGAGCCGCGCAGGGCAGCCCTCCCCTTCCCGAGGACCCGCCGCTCAAGGTCGGGGATGGACGGGGCCCCCACCCCTCGCTCAGTCTATGGCCAACCCGGACCAGGGGAGGGGCTCCCGGGAAATGTGGAGGCCTCGGAGGGGCTGTCCCCGGAGAGGGGAGCGCCTGGGGTCTCCGGAAGAGTGGGGAGGGGTTCTGGGAACATGGAAGAGAGGCTACCAGAGCAAAGAGGCCTCCCAGGACCCCGGGAGGAGGGGGACAGGGCTTGCGCCAGCTAGCGGAGCACGTACAGGAACGTCGGAGACATTCTCTGACGTTGAGGGTTTAGCGGGGAGAAGATGGGCTTTCGGGGTGTACAGGAGGGGGCTGCCGCGGAGCCTCCAGGCTCCCGGAGTGGGGCGCGGTGTCCAGGGAGCTGGGAAGCCCGTGTGGGGCGGGGGGGGGGGGGGGGGGGCCGGCCGCGCTACCTCTGGCTCTTGAACTCCTTCATGATCTCCAGGAAGCCGTTGTAGGTGGCGGGGTCACTGCCGAAGCGGATCTTCACCTGGTCCAGGTAGGTGAGCGCGTCCTCCACCTGCGGGGAGGGGCGTTCAGGCGGGCCTGGGCCTGGGGGGGGGGCCGGGTCGGGGCCGGGGGGAGGGCCGGGTCGGGGCCGGGTCGGGGCCGGGGGTGGCGGGCCTGGGCCTGGGGGGGGGGCCGGGGGTGGCGGGCCTGGGCCTGGGGCCGGGGGTGGCGGGCCTGGGCCTGGGGGGGGGGGCCGGGGGTGGCGGGCCTGGGCCTGGGGCCGGGGGTGGCGGGCCTGGGCATGGGTCCGGGGGGGGAGCCGGGGGGCCGGAGCCGGGGGGCCGAGGCCGGGGCCGAGGCCGGGGGGGCGGGGCTGGGTCGGCCCGGGTCGAGGCCGGGGCCGGAGTCGGGCCGAGGGGCCGGGGGGCCGGGGCCGGATCCGGGGTCGGGGCCCGGGAGCCCGCCCGCGGGGCGGCCGCGGCCTGAGGAGCCCGGGGGGCGGCGCGGCCCCGGCTGCGCAGCGCGGAGGCCCCGGGCGCGGCCGCGGCGGGGGGCGCCGGGCTGCGGGGACTCTGACAGAAACGCGTCCCACCGGAGAACAGAGCCGCCACTCACGTGCACCGGCAACTTCTCGTGGCCGCCGGGGCCCGGACGACCCCAGCGAGCGCCGCCCGGTCCCCGGCCCGCGGAGCCGCTTCCACCTCCTGCGTGCGCCATGTTGGAAGTGAGAGCCTCGGCCGCCGCGCCCCCGCCTCAGAGCCCGCCGCGCATGCGCACGCCCCGCCTCCGCACGGGCCGTGACGCCCGAGGGGGCGTGGTCGCCTCGGGGAGCGGGGGCGGGCGCGGGGAGGGGGCGGGGCGGGCGCGGGGAGGGGGCGGGGCGGGCGCGGGGAGGGGGCGGGGCGGGCGCGGAGCGCAGGGCCGCGGGCCGAGCGGGCTGAGCCCCGCGAGCCCACGCCCGCCGCCCACCCCGCATCGCGCGATCCTTTTCTGTTGCTAACTGCAGAAAATGGGGGGAAACTCGGAAGAGTCCTCCAGGTGAGGACTCGGTGCCGGGCGCGGGCCCAGACGTCATCCCTAACACTGGGAGGCCCAGATCTGAGCATCGCGGTTCGAAGCCAGCCCGGGGAAGAAAAGCCTGAGAGACTCTGATCTCTTTATTTGCCAGGCCTGGGGCTTGAACTCGGGTCCTGGGCGCTGTCCCTCAGCTCTTCAGCTCAAGGCGAGCGCCCTACCACCTGAGCCTCAGCGCCACTTTTTCTGCTTATGTGGTGCTGAGGAATCGAACCCAGGGCCTCATGCATGCGAAGTGAGCACTCTACCACTGAGCCACCTTCCCAGCCCTGACACTAATATCTATCTCCAATAAACTACCTCCTAAAAAAGCCAAAAGTGGAGCGGTGGCTCAAGTAGTAGAGCACCAGCCTGGAGCCAAAGCAGCTCAGGGACAACACCCACCCAGACCCTAAATGGAAGGATCTGCAGATAGGAACACACCAGCTAGGCTCACACTCAAAAGGAAGTCTTCTGACAGCCAGACTCAGGTGCCTCCCACCTATAATCCCATTTTCTCAAGGCAGGGATCTGAGGATCATTGTTCTTTGCCAAGCCAGACCCAGCCACCGGTTTTACCATTCACTGAAAAAAAAGGCAGAGGTGGAGGGGCTGGGAAGGTGGCTCAGTGGTAGAGTGCTTGCCTTGCATGCATGAGGCCCTGGGTTCAATTCCTCAGCACCACATGAGCGAAAAGAAAAAAGCCGGAAGTGGCACTGTGGCTCAAGTGGTAGAGCGCTAGCCTTAAGCTGAAGAGCTGAGGGACAGCGCCCAGGCCCAGAGTTCAGGCCCCACGACCGGACTCAAAAAAAAAAAAAAACAAGGCAGAGGTGAAGCACTAGCTCAAATGGAAGAGCAAGCACCAGGCCTTGAGTGGGACAGCAGCTGCCCCCCCTGAGTTCAAATCCCAGTACCAGCACACACACACACATACACATTTGGAAGAGCGTTTTATTAGTAAAGGTCTGTCTCCAGGGTCTGCGTGGGTGTAGGCCCCACATACAACATCCCCAAAGTCCCAAGGCACCAAAGCTGCCTCAGTGTGACCCTGCCAGACAAGTGTGTTCTCCCGGGAGCTGTGGAGGAGACCAAGGCCAACATTCTCAACAGAAAGCTTTTCTGATTCCCAGAGAAGAGATAACCACAAACTTGTTTTCCCCCCAGGGGCTTCTGATCAAATGGAGACAAGCCAAGAATCCTAAAGTTAAAGGTCACAGCACTTTGAAAACCACTGCTTTGGGGCTGGGAAGGTGGCTCAGTGGTAGAGTGCTTAAAGCCCTGGGTTCGATTCCTCAGCACCACATAAGCAGAAAGTGCCAGAAATGGTGCTGTGGCTCCAGTGGTAGAGTGCTAGCCTGGAACAACAAAAGCTCAGGAACAGTGAGTGCCCAGGCCCTGAGTTCAAGCCCCATAACCCCCCCCCCAAAAAAAAGATCAGGCTAAGTGCTAAGCCATGGATGCATGGAAAAAAGAAAATGCAGGTATATATGCGATGGAATATTATTCAGCTATTAAAAAGAATGAAATCCTGTCACGTATAGCACAATGGAAGGAACTAGAAGGCACATTCTTAAGTAAAAGGAGCCAGACGCAGAAAGACAAAAGAACACAATACCGGCGCCAGTGGCTCACGCCTGTCATCCTAGCTACTCAGGAGGCTGAGATCTGATGATCATGATTCAAAGCCAACCAGGGCAAGAAAGTCCATGAGACTCTTATCTCCGATAAACCGTTCAGAGAGCCGGAAGTGGAGGGGGGCGCTGGCTACAGCAGCAGGCACACTTGTGAGCGCTTGTTGGGGTTCGTTTCGTTCTCCGGGGCCTCTGAGCCGGGGTCCTGGGCTGATCCCGCACCAGCTGCCAGCTCTTCTCTCCTCCTGGTCTTCACCATCCACACGGCCTTCTGGAAGTTCTGCAGGGCATCCTGCGGCGAGGCGCTGGCCGCTGGACACTGGAACCGCATCCGGATGAGCCGGCCCTGCCTGGTGGGAGCCAGGAAACCGTTGGCCGTGGGGATGATCCTGTTCACCACGGCGTGGACGAACTGGACTGCCAGCAGAGAGCCTGTGGAATGACCCGCAGAGGACTCATGAGAAGGCCAGCAGCCGGCCACAGTGGCCCATACCTATAATCCCTGCTAGACGCCACCCAGCTGCATCCTCCAAGACCAGCGAGTGAAGAAAGAACACGGTGGAAGACCATGGACTCACCATCCAGTGCTCTCCACACGAGGACTGAGCCGTCCCTCCAGGCTGAGAACAGGTATTTGTCGTCTTGGGAGAAGCACACGCACTGGACACCCCTGATGATGGAGCCCTGTGGAGAACACACCCCAGCATCCCGACTGCACCCCCAGAAACACTGGCCAAAGGAGACCCAGGACCCAGAAGTAGATTAAAAATAATAGCACTGTTTTTTCTCTTTTTGTCTTAGACGGGGTCTGGCTCTGTGGCTAGACTAAAATTCATGATCCTTGCTGGGATTACACTGGATGCCACCATGCTCAGCTGATTGATTTCCTCTGTCCCCTGGAACATAGGTCAGTGTATCTCTTACCTTATCTTACGTCCCTATTCTGGTATTTAATATGCACCAGCTGGGCCTGGTGCCAGCCACGCACACTTGTAATCCCAGCAACTCAGGAGGCTGTAGCTGAAGATCACAGTTCAAAGCCAGCCTGAGCAGGAAGGTCTGGGAGGCTCTTATCTCCAATCCTGTACCCCCAGGAAACCAGAAATGGAACTGCGGCTCCAAGTGGTAGAGCACTAGCAAAACAGAGCTCAGAGATAGTGCCAGGCCCTGAGTTCAAGCCCTATAACTGACTAAAAATGAAATAAAGCACCAGCTGTTGGTTTGTCCCCGCCGATGTAACCCCGCGTCCTCAGGACTGAGGCGTGGTGGTCCACGCACCATGTAACTCATCTCGAGTTTGCACTGGTAGGTGCCCAAGTCCCACAGACACAGCAGGCCTTCCTCGGAGCCGCTGACTGCCAGCTGCCCCCCGTGGCTGACCTCCACGCACGAGACTCTACTGGCGTGGGCCTCCAGCGGGCACACTTTGGAGCTGGCACACTCGTATAGGAAGAGGTCGCCGTGGGTCATGCCGTAGGCCACGCGGCAGTCGGCCAGCACGGCCACGGTGGCGATGGTGTCCGGGAGCTGGGTGTAGAAGGTGAACGTGGGGCCATCGACGACCGGGCAGGGGTCCCCGGGCCCCACGCCCAGCACCAGGACCATGTTGTCGTAGGCCACGGCCAGCCGCTCCTCCTCCTTGCTCAGCGCCATGCAGTTGACGGCCTTCCGGGCCTCGGGGGGTGGGATGCACAGGACATCCAGCGTGGAGTTGAGGGGGAACACCAGCACGGCCCCCGAAAGCAGCCCAGCGAATAGGAGCTTGGTTTGCTCGGCCACCTCCAGACACCGGACCTCACTGGACGTGTCCAGCGCGCCGCGCGCCGCGCCTAGCCCCAGAGACAGACAACACAGCTTCGCTGAGCCGCCTGCTCCCGGGACTTGTTCTTTGGGGGTTCCCAGGGAGCTGGGGTGCAGCGCCCCACTCTGGAGGGACACGCCCCAACCCCCTCTGAGCTTCCGATTCCTTACTGAATTCCTCGTAATTTGGTTTTGAGCCACAGCTCTACTTCCTGCTTCTTTTGTGATTAGTCGGAGATGCGAATCTCGGGGCTGGGAAGGTGGCTCAGTGGTGGAGCGCTCGCCTCGCATGCATGAGGCCCTGGGTTCCATTCCTCAGCACCACATAAGCAGAAAAAGCCCGAAGGGGGGCAGCGGCTCAAGTGGTCCTCGAGCACCAGTCCTGAGCAAAAGAGCTCAGGGACAGCGCCCCAGGGCCCAAGTTGGAGCCCCATCACCAACAAAAATAATCATAGTAACAATAGCAGTGATCGTTGAAAGACCCCGGAGTTGTGTGGTCCGCCCACCCGCATCCGGTCACAGCAGGGGCGGTGACCCAGGACCCTGGTGCGGGTCAGGCTGTCCAGATGTTGGATGCGGGCCCCGTTGTGGTGGATGCGCATTGGGGACGGGCGCCCGCCCTGCTTGGAATTCCGACATCCCCGGGCACCAGGTACCCACCCTCCGCCAGGTCCCAGATGGTGACCTGGTTTTTCTCGCCGACTCCGGGGAAGTAGACGTAGCTTCCGTTGTGAGACACGGCCGTGAGCCCCGTGCGGTCCGGGAAGGGGGCGCAGGCCCCGCGCTGGCGGGCCCGGCTGACGTCCCAGGCCCTGAAGGTGGAAGACCACCGCGAGGCCCCGACCACCAGCGCCCCCGCCCGGACCAGTGTGCCCAGCGGCGCCCCCACACCGTCCAGGAGGCCCAGCAGCGTGCCCTGCTCCGACAGGCTCCACACCTGAGGACGCAGACCAGAGGGGCGGCAGGCACCGTGGCTCACGCCTGTAATCCCAGCTACTCTCCCACCCAGCTGCTGTCTGGCCCCAGCTCAGCTTTGTGGCTTTTTGTGCCATCGGGCCAAAGAATGTTGAAGAATCTGTTTTTCTTCCAGAGCAGGGATGGGGGAGGAGGAAGGTGGGATGGAGGTCCTGGATCAACCCTCACCTGAATGAGGGCGTCACGTGATGCAGTGACAATCAGGTTATTCTTAGGACCAAAAACAGCTGTCTCAACCGCGTCCTCGTGTTGCAGGTCGGTAGCCAGGAATCGCTGGAAACCCTGGGCGTTGGCCAGAAAGATCCGCACAGATTTCCCGAAACCTGCAGCAGCAGCACGGACCCGGTCACACAGCGCGGGACTTCCCACGCCAGGAGAAAGCGAGTTAAAAAAACGAACTTAAGAAGTAATTTAAACTGTTAAAAAGTAATTTAAGAAAACACACAAAAACTCTCTTCTTCACGAGGTGAGGGCTTCGGGTATTGTGAGCCGTGAACACGGGCAGAAGGAAGGGATCAAGTGGGGGGGGGGGGACGGTGTGCAAGTGTGCGGGTGAAAAGGCTCGGAGTTTCCAGGCCAGGCCAGCCAGCCCTGGCTTCCTGGGAATTCAGATCCATCCAGGGTGTGAGCTGATCCCACCCAAAACTTCCCGGGAGCCTGGAGGTAAACTGAGGTTTATGCAAAGTGTAAGCTGTTTACGGTTTAGCTCAGATTCCAAAGATGAGCCCAGCCCAGCGGCTCACGCCTGGCATCCCAGCTACTCAGGAGGCTGAGATCTGAGGATCTCGGTTCAAAGCCAGCCTGGGTAGGAAAGTCCGTGAGACTCTGACCTCCCCTGCTGTGGACATGACGTCTGTCCTGCAGCTGTGGAGATTTGGGGGGGACCCCTAGCTAAGCAGGGAGCCGATAATTTCCCAAAGCCACAGGCGGGCACCCCAGCACCCAGTGCTCCTCCATGCCACCTGCAGCCAGGAGAGATCCGTCTTCCGACACTTCTACCAAGCCCACAGCTTCTGGAAGCTTCTCCAGCAATCTGTCTCCCTTCGAGGAAATCTGGGCAGAGACAAGGCTGGCTGTCAAGGCTGAGGGTGAACAGCTCAAGTGTTTAATTCCCCACCCCCACCCCCAGCTGCACAAATCCCTTTCCCCCTTCCCTGCCCCCCCATGCCTCAGTTTCCCCTGTTAAATGAAAAGTGATACCCAGAAGCTGAGCTGTGTGGACAAACATTTCCCTACCAACATGGAGGCTGTCATCATTGGTTAACATTATTGTCGCTGGGGATATAACCCGCCACCACAAAGACAGACAGAGAACGTTCTAGAATTCACTATCTGCCTGTGCCAGGAGTGCTGGCATTCCACATGAGATAAAAACAGGCTGGAAGCCAGGCGGCAGTGGCTCACGCCTGTCATCCCAGCTACTCAGGAGGCTGAGATCTGAGGATCGCGGTTCAAAGCCAGCCTGGACAGGAAAGTCTGTGAGACTCTTATCTCCCATGAACCACCAGAAAACTGGAAATGGCGCTGTGGCTCAAGTGGTAGAGTGCTAGTCTTGAGCAAAAGAGCTCAGGGACAGCGCCTAGGCCCTGAGTTCAAACCCCAGCACCGACAAAAACGAAAAAGAAAAGGCCCAGGTTGGAACAGAAGAAGGAATGTGGTTGGGATGTGGGTCATGGGGTGGAGCTTGGGTCTAGAACTCTCCATCCTCTTGATCCCTCCTGAGTCTGGATTACAGGCGTGAGCTACAGCACCCGCTCTGGAGATGGGGTAATACTGACGTCCTGGGTCACAACGCCGCTTACCAGGGAGACAGAGCCGTTGCTAAAGCCAGCGACCACGGTGCCCTGCTTGTGGAGGGGTGCGGCGCACGTGGGGGTCTCTCCCCGGACGCTGCTCAGACGCTGCTTGCCCTGGAGCGCGCCCGAGGCTGCGCTCCACACGCTGACCACGCAGGCCCGGGACACGGTCAGCAGCCGCGTGGGGGCCGCCAGCCAGGCCGCGCACAGCCAGGGGTCCGAGGCCTCGCCCAGGACACGGAACAGCAGCGCCGCCGTGTCCAGCGCCCACGCGCTGATCTAACCAGGAGCCAAGAGGAGACGTCACACACCAAACGCACCCCTTCCAAATGCCAGTCCCCGGGCTGGAACCCGGGGCCTGGGCGCTGTCTGGAAGGAGCTTGTGTGCTCGGCGCTGGCGCTCTGCCCCTTGAGTCACAGCGCCACCTCTGACTTTTGCAGTGGTTCAGTGGGGAGGCCAGTCTCCCTGACTCCCTGCTCCGGGGCTGGCTTTGAACCTCCGGCCTCCGATCTCAGCCCCCTGAGGAGCTGGGATGACAGGCGGGAGCCCCCGCCTCCGTCTGGGAGCTCTTTGCCCCCCCCCTCCTTTCCGGAGGGACCCGACACACGTTACCTTTGACCCCGACGCCAAGTACAGGACTTGCTTTGCTTCGTCCACGTGGAGGCTCCGGGTCTGGGGCTCGGTGGAGTTTGCTGAGCCTCCGTCCCAGATGCTGAGCTGCTGCTGGCCGGACAGCAGACCCCACAGGCGCAGCGTGCGGTCCGTGGAGGCAGAGACGGCGCGGGTGCCCTGCGCGAACACCCGCACGCACCACACCTCGCCTGCAGCGGGGCATGGGTGGACGCCGGGTGAGGGCCGACCCACCCACACAGTCCGCTCAGAACCCCGTCCTCCCACGTGGCTGGCGTTACAGGTGTGCGCACCAGCGCCCGGCTGAGATGTGTTTCGAAGGGCTGTGAGTTTTCCGTGGTAGTTCTCGGCTCAGCTCTCTCTCTCAAGTCACCGAATGAGCCAGGAGTGAAGCCCCCCCTCCCCCCCCCCCCGTGTCCTGAGCCCCACCTGAGTGTGCGGGGAGGAAGTGGACCGGGCGTTCCTCTTCCACGTGCCACACGGCCACCACACCGTCGTGCGTGCCAAGCACCAGCAGCCGCTGCTCCTGGCTCCACGCCACGGCGGTGATGCCTAGGGCCCCACGGAGACAGATGACTGCCCGGAGTTCAGCGCCGGTGGCGTGAGTTCGAGGCCAGCCACGCGCGGGCAGCCGCGGGGGGGGGGGGAGTTCCAGCCCGCCTTCTGTGTCTGTACCCATCCTGGGTCTTGAACTCAGGGCCCTGGGCACCGTCCCTCAAGGTGTGTGCTCTACCACTTGAGCCACAGCTCCACGTCCAGCTTTTTGCTGGTTCATCAGAGAGGAGAGTCGCAGGGACTTTCCTATCGGGCTGGCTTGACCCCCGATCCTGATGAGCTTACAGGCGGCTTGGCTGTGAAATTTAAAAGTGGGGAGCCACGCCGCTCTGCTTGCGAGCAGACACAGGGCGCTGGGTCCTCAGCACCCCTGGATCCGGCCCAGCCCGCCACGTGAGCCCAGCACCGCCAGGCGCGACCATCATGGTGGCCCCGGTGACAGCCACGGCGGGGGGCACTCGGGACCCCAGCCCCCCTCCCCCATGGGTGACTCGGGGTCACGTGCGGTTGTGGGGAAGGGGACGAGACTTCTCGCCAAGCCTAACAGCCCCTTTCTTCAAATCCCTGGCTGAAGGGAAGGCCTGGCGGGCCTAGGGGTTGCTAGGCACCCGGCCACGGGCATTATGGGATGGCAGCCTGGCACATGCGCAGATCCCTTCAGAAAAATAATTCTGCCAAGTCATGCTCCCTCCCCCCAGCCCCCCCAGCCCCCTCCCCCTCCACAAGCTGACATTTTGTATCGAGGCGCCGGGCTGCAGCACACTCCCCCAGCCCCCCACTGCCCCGGGTGTTCTCCTCTCCAAGGCCTGGCCTTCTGTGGCTGGGGAGGCCAGGAATCCGGGGTGCCCCCCCACACCCCAGGAACAACCACCGCACACCCACCTTAGTGCTGCCCACCCCCCCCAAAAAAGCTGTCCGCTGACACCTTTTGGCAGACCCCCAAGGAGACGGATGGACACCCTATATTTTGGGCACATATAACCCCTGCCTGGCACTAGCAAGGAGTGTCTGCTCCGTGCCTCAGTTTCCCCACTCAGGGAGTGGCTGGCTGTAAAGTCAGGGCCGCTGCCGACCTGGAGGAGTCAAGGCCTCATGGAGGAGGCGTGGGGGGCCGGGTAGGACCTCCGTGTTTTTCTTCTCAGGCCTAACATTGGGGTCTTGTCACTTTTTTTTCTGAACCCAGAGTGGGGGGAAAGCTTCCCAACAGGGGCCTGGCTTAGAGAGCCAGCCCGAGCCCCCCAAGAACTGACACACTGGCTCAGACCAATAAGACACCGGTCGTGCAGCAAAGTCCCTAACCTGGCCGGTGGCTCACACCTGTAATCCCAAGCCATTCTCAGGAAGCTGAGATTCGGAGGATCACAGTAGCAAGCCATCCCTGGGGAAGTGCGCGAGGCTCTTACATCTCCAATCAACCCCAAAAAGAAAGGAAATGGAGCTGCGACTCGAGAGAGCAGAGCGCCCACCTGCACAAAAACCGCTCTCGGAACAAAGCCCAGGCCCTGAGTTCAAGCCCCAGGTCCTGCACAAAAAGAAAAGGAAAGGAAGGGAGAGAGAGAGAGGGAGAGAGGGAAGGAGGGAAGGAGGAAATGAGGGAGGGAGGGAGGGAGGAAGAGCAAGAAGCTGGCAGCCAGTGGCAGTGCTGGCTAGGTAGGGTAAATTGCACAGTTCAATAGTAAAGTGGGGAGACTCTGCGTGTGGGCCCCAGAAAAGCAGCTCCCAAAGAGAATTGCCTCACTCCCCCCTGCCCCCCGAACAGAACGCGGCCTCCGCACGCACACCCCGGGTTTTGCATTTTACATCCCAGTTCCTTTCTTCTGCTAGTGACCCTGGCGCAAGGCTGGGAGGGGAGGGACCTGATGGAGGACTGCAGCCACAGCTCTTCTCTGATTGGCTGATTCCTTACACCTCATTTGCATGGGGCTCGCTCTCCTGTGCTGCTTGCACAGACCTCACTTGGCTGGCCAGCTCGGCTCAGCCCCTCTTCTGCTGAGGTTCGTTTTGGTTTTTGCTTGCTAGGTGATGGGTGCTGCCCCTTCGCTTTTTTGCCCAAAGCTGGCATTCTGCCACTTGAGCCATTTGATTATAGGCAGCATGAGCCACTGGCACCTGCTCTGTTTAAGCTATTATTATTATTATTATTATTATTATTATTATTATTATTATTGTTCTTTTTTTTGTGCTGGTCCTGGGGTTGGGCTCAGCTCCTGGGCACCGTCTCTGAGCTTTTGTGCTCAAGGCTAGCGCTTTGTCACTTGAGCCCGGCATGATGGGACAAATTCCTATCTGTGGATGTCACCTCTCCCATCCACCAGACAAGAACTGGGGGAGGAGGAGGCTGCAGTGTCTGCTGGACAGCGGGAGCAGGAGTGGGAGGAGCAGAGGCCACAGGCTCCGCCTGTCTCCCTCCCAGCAGCCCGAACCAGCTCAAACCAGCTTGAACCACTCATCAACCTCTGCTTGAGGTCCCAGGCAAAACCAAAGCGCACCGGTTTTACCTTAATACAGTCGCCAAAGGCATTGTTGCCGGGCGCCGGTGGCTCCCGCCTGCCATCCCAGCTACTCAGGAGGCTGAGATCTGAGGATCACAGTTCAAAGCCAGCCTGGGCAGGAAAGGCCGTGAGACTCTGATCTCCCATGAACCACCAAAAAGCCAGCGATGGAGCTGTGGCTCAGACGGTAGAGTGCCAAAGCTCAGGGGCAGTGCCCAGGTCCCCTCCCCTGTGCCCATCCGTGGGGCGGAGGGGCAGTATCTGCCCTGGAGGCAGAGACCAGGACTTTCTCCAGCACAGCCCCCCCATGAGCGTAGGGGCCACTCACCCTTGTGGCACCCGGTGAGGGTGGCCTGCAGGGGGCCTCCAGGGGGCTGCAAGAAGCCGGCCAGGGGCACCAGCACGGGGTGCGGGCACGCGCGGAGCCAGCTCTGGGCCTGCTGGCACAGCTGCCCCACCAGCGCGGGGTGGGACTTGGAGAAGAAAAGGAGGCGCGCCAGGAGCTCCGTGTACAGCGTGCTCTTCTCTAGGGAAAAGGGAACCCTTGTTAGGTGTCACACAAACCCCGCCCCCCAGACCTCCACGGAATCCCTGCATGTCCTGACACCCAGGACCTTGCATTCTCCTCCCTGGCCTCCTCTCTACCTCCTGGGGTACACCTGTAATCCCAGCCCTTGGGAGGCTGAGGCAGGAGGATGCCAAGTTGGAGGCCAGAGGAGGTGATATGGTGAGACCCTGACTCAAAACAACAATAACCAAAAGCAAGATCAGCTGGGCGCCCGTCATCCCAGCTACTCAGGAGGCTGAGATCGGAGGCTCACGGTTCAAAGCCAGCCTAGGACTCTCCTAGTCCAGGGGACTCTTATCTCCAATAAACTACTCAGAAAAAGCCAGCAGTGGTGCTGTGGCTCAAGCGATGGAGCGCTCGCCTTGAGCAAGAAAAGCTTAGGGACAGTGCCCAGGCCCAGAGTTCAAATCCCAGGACTGGAAAGAAAGAGAGAAAGAGGAGGGGGGAGGGAGGAAGCAAGCACGCGAGCTAGCTGGCACTCGGCTGGAACACCAATTCTTTTTTTTTTTTTTTTTTTTTGCCGGTCATGGGGCCTGAACTCTGGGCCTGGGCGCTGTCCCTCAGCTCTTCAGCTCAAGGCTAGCGCTCTACCACTGGAGCCACAGCACCACTTCTGGCTTTTTTCTTTTTGGTTATGTGGTGCTGAGGAATCGAACCCAGGGCCTCATGCTTGCAAGGCAAGCGCTCTACCACTGAGCCACCTTCCCAGCCCTGGAACACCAATTCTTGTAGGATGTTGTGCCTCTCTTTGCCAAGCTGGGATATGTTCCAGAAGGTTCTGAGAGCACAGGGCTGTCACCTGGCGCCCTCTGGTGGTGGCCTTTGTCACTACACCTCAGCCATGTCTGGGGTGCTGTGGTTTGGGAGTTGGGGTGCTGAGGGGTGATTGTGGGGTGCGGGTGCTGGCTTTAACAAGTTCTCGCCGCCAGCGAGGGGTGATCACATTTCAGCCAACACTGTGGGGTGCCAAGGTCTTGTTCTCTGCCAAGAATCGCAGCTTGAGGTCACCCCAAGCCGACTATGAGCTAATGCAGCACCCAAAACCAAACCACACCAAAAGATGATCACATGGCCAGTGCTGGCGGCTCCCGCCTGCCTGCCATCCCGACTGCTCAGGAGGCTGAGATCTGAGGATCACGGTTCAAAGCCAGCCCAGGCCCAGGCAGGAAAGTCCGAGAGACTCTTATCTCCAATTAAATCATCAAAAAAATAAAAGAATTCTCAAGGGATGGGAAGGGGAAACAAAGGAGGAGGCTACAATGCTTGATAAGAAATGTACTCATTATCTTGGCCATGTAATTGTAACCCCTCTGTACAGTATTTTCACAATAAAAAATAAAAGAATTCTCTCTCTCTTTTTTTTTTTTAGGAGATCTGAGCCACCAATAAAAGCCTTTAACTGTATTCAATGACTACTCAGTTTTTCCTCCAAATTCAAAATCCATTTTGAGTTCCAAACTCCAGCAGCTGCTGCTGTGAAGAAACCCACTGGCTCAGCAGGGAAAGGGGAGAAGACGTGGTTTGGGGGCTTCTGGAAGTTTCCAGAAGCCAGGGCAGAGTGTGGGCTCCGGGCGGGGCGGGCCGCAGGAGCTCACCGGTGCCTCGGAGCTCCAGCGCGGGGCGGCTCAGCCGCACGGCCTCGCGGATCAGGCCGACCTCGGGGCAGCGGAGGTGCTGGGCGCAGAGGTCCAAGTCGTCCAGCAGCGCCTCTGCGCCCCCCGAGAGCGCCTGGCACACCAGCCAGCTCACGTTCCCTGCGAATGGCGGGGGCGTGGGTCGCGCCCCAAGGCTGCAGGGGTGGGTGAGCTCCAGGGGTGGAGCGGGGTCTTGTGGGGTACAGAGCGACTCCCTGCACCTGCTCCCCACAGGGAGGAGACACGGCCAGAGGTCTCGGGGAGGGGGGGCAGGGAGATGGATGGGTGGTGAATGGGGGTTGGATGGGAGGACAGGTGGTAGATGGACAGGTGGGTGGGCAGGTGGGTGGGTGGGTAGGTGGACAGGTAAAGGGGTGGATTGATAGATGGATAGAAGGATAAATGTTCAGGTGGGTGGACAGTTGGGTGTACGGATGGACAGGTGGGTGGACAGGTATGTGGGTGGGCAAGTAGGTGGGTAGATAGACAGGTGGGTGGGTGAACAGGTGGACAGGTATGTGGGTGGACAGGTAGGTGGATGGATGGACGGTAGACAGGTGGGTGGATAGGTGGACAGATAGGTGAGTGGAGGGACACATGGGTGGGTGGGCGGACAGGTCGGTGGGTGGATACATAGTTGGGTGGGTGGACACATGGATGGGTGGACAGGTGGACAGGTGGACAGGTAGGTGGGTGGGTGGGTGGGTGAACACATAGTCGGGTGGGTGGATGTGTAGATTGCTTGGGTAACCGAGCATCTGTCATGCTGGATGAGGCTCCCGCGGTCCCCCCACATTAGTCCGGATAATCCTGGGGTGCGGTGAGCGTCCCGGGCCCCACCCCCACGTCCACCGCATGCCTCCCGCACCAGGCCCGGCTCGGCCTACCCAGCAGGTCCTGCCGCAGCTCCCGCGTGCGGCCCGCCAGCAGCAGGTGTCGGGGCAGCTCCTGCAGCCGCCGCTGGTTGGCCACGGAGTCTGAGAACCACAGCGGCTGCGGGGCCACCTGCGGGGAGAGAGACGCTGCGGGCCCCACGGTGGGGAGGGGTCGGGCCCGAGGAGCGCCAGGAGCCTGGCCTCTGAGGATACGCAGAAAGCACTACAGAGTAACGGCCGTGCCGGGCACTGAGGCGCACAGCACACGGGGGCCCGGGCTACATGGGGAGGCCCTCTCTTCAGGGTGATGGAGCTGATGGTGGTGGTGGTGGTGATGATGATGATGATGATGGTGGTGGTGGTGATGATGATGGTAGCGTAAGCACAGACCAGGAGTGTGGGCCGGCGTGGCTCAGGTGGTCTCCCCACCCCACCCAGACCACCAAAGGAGAGACCAAGAGGAACGAACTAGGGCAGGCTGGGCGCAGTGGCTCCTGCCTGTAATCCCAGTTACTTGGGAGGAGGCAGGGAAGGGGGAGGATCGCCACTTGAGGCCGGCGCAGACGAAAAGTTCACAGGACAACCCCATCTGAACCACCAAGGGCGGGCAGGGGAGGTGGGGAGGGCAGGAGTCCCAGAGCTACAGCCCCCAGGAGTTCCGGGCTCCCTTGAGAGACTGTTTATCCCTTTCCCGTGGGGATGCTGGGGAGGGAGGGAGGGAATGAGGGAGGGCACACCCACACCCACTCCCCTGCTGTCCCTGCCACACTCACCTTGCGGTCCAGGCTCAGGGGTACCCCCACAAGCGGCAGGGTGATGAGCTTCTTGGTGCCCTGGCTCCAGGCACCCGAAAAGAAATCAGCCAGGACGCTGTGCCTCTGGGCTCTCTCGGGCTCCGACAGGTAGCGCACGCTCACCACCTCAGCCAGCTGTCTGCGGGGTGGGGGGCACAGGGCCGGCTGTCAGAGGCCGCCAGGTCGATCCACACAGCTCCCTGCCTGGCCCTCCCCCCGCTTCTGCCCACTGCTCCCACAACTCGAGCCCCAGTGCATGTCTGTGCTTTCTCTCCAACAGCCGGGCACAGTGCTGCCCGCCTGGAGTCCCAGCAACTCGAGAGGTTGAGGTAAGAGGGTCACTTATCTTGGAGTTCCAAGCCAATCTGGACCAAGATAGCCAGACACATCCCCATCTTTTAAAAAAGAAAAGCTGGGCACCAGTGGCTCACGGCTCATGCCTGTCAGCCCAGCTACTCAGGAGGCTGAGATATGAAGATTGTGGTTCAAAGCCAGCCTGGGCAGGAAAGTCTATGAGACTCTTATCTCCAATAAACCACTAGAAAACCGGAAGTGGTGCTGTGGCTCAAGTGATGGAGCGCCAGCCTTGAGCTGAAGAGCGGAGGGACAGTGCCCAGGCACATGACCGACAGAAGAAGAAGAAGAAGAAGAAGAAGAAGAAGAAGAAGAAGAAGAAGAAGAAGAAGAGGAGGAGGAGGAGGAGGAGGAGGAGGAGGAGGAGGAGGAGGAGGAGGAGGAGGAGGAGGGGGAGGAGGAGGAGGAGGAGGAGGAGGAGGAGGAGGAGGAGGAGGAAGAAGAAGAGGAGGAAGCAACAAAACAGGGCAAGGGCTGGCCCCCCGAGCCCCACGTTCACTGTGTTCAGGGTGCACGCCACACGGGCATCACCCCAGGACCCGCTTCCAGGCGAGGTCTGGTTTTCGGGTCCCCTACCTGTGGGCGAGGGTGAGGAGCTGGCCGCCGTCCGCGGGCCTCCGGGCCAGGCAGAGGCCCAGGTCTCTCCTCAGCCGCACCCAGAGCAGCGGCGGGAAGCGCAGCAGCCGGCGGCTGGGCGGCGTCCAGGCCCGGTACACCTCGCACAGCAGCGCATCGTCCAGGGACAGCACATCCTTCAGCTCCGCCTCCGACAGCCCGAACCTGCGGGGCGGGAGGCTGGGCCGCGGGCCTGGGGCTCCCAGCGCCCCAGATCCAGCATCTGCCAGGGCCAAGGCCAGAGGGGCCCTGGCCCCCCTTCTCCTCCTCCTCCTCCTCCTCCTGCTTGTCTGCCTGTGCTCCCTACTGACCTAGGCCACTCCTGGAACCCAGGTTCAACAGAAAATCTGGGGTGCGTTGACCAGGACCAGCTAAAGGGTGGGACACCCCAGATTCCTGTGGGATACAGCGTGCCTTCCTTCCCTCACCCTTTTTTTTTTTCTTTTTGGTCACATGGGGCCTGAACTCTGGGCCTGGGCACCGTCCCTCAGCTCTTCAGCTCAAGGCTGGCGCTCTACCCCTGAGCCGCCTTCCAGCCCTTTACTGATACCTCCCAGTGTCTGGCTGAAGCGGCAGCTGTGGCACCCACTGCCACGCGCTGAGCACGGATGGATTCTTTGTCACAGTCTGGAAATGGCGGCTCTGCCCAGGCCGGGAAGCCACAGCTGTGGACGACCCTCCACCCATGACTGAGACCGTCTATACATGTGAAATGACTTCCAAGTAAAAATTGGGTTAAAAGAAATCCTTTGAGGCTGGGAAGGCGGCTCAGTGGTAGAGCGCTGGCCGTGCATGCCTGAGGCCCTGGGTTCAAGTCCTCGGCAGCACACAAGCAGAAAAAGCTGGAAGTGGCGCTGTGGCTCAAGAAGTAGAGTGCTGGCCTTGAGCTGAAGAGCTGAGAGACAGCGCCCAGGCCCAGAGTTCAGGCCCCACAACCAGCAAAAAACAAAAAAGAAAGAAAGAAATCCTTTGGCTGGGTGCCAGTGGCTCACGCCTGCCATCCTAGCTACTCAGGAGGCTGAAATCTGAGGATCGAGGTTCAAAGCCAGCCTGGGCAGGAAAGTCCAGGAGATTCTGATCTCCAATGAGCCACCAGAAAACCAGAAGTGGTGCTGTGGCTCAAGCAGTAGAGCGCTAGCCTTGAGCTGAGGAGCTGAGGGACAGCACCCAGGCCCAGAGTTCAAGACCCATGACTGACCAAAAAAAAAAAAATCCCTTGGCCTGGGTACCGGTGTGGTAATCTTAGCCACTCAGGAGTCTAACATCTGAGATCTGAAATCTGGAGGCTCGTGGTTCAGTACTGGGGGCTGAGTTTGATTAGGGTGTTACATGGTTCACACGTATAAAAACATCACCACAAAACCCTTTTGTACCACTGAAACAGGCTAATAAAAAGGAAAAAAAAGAAAAAGCAAGCCGGGCCCTGGAGGCTCACGTCTGCAAATCCTGGCTACTCTGGAGTCTCACTTGAGAGGACCACGGTTCAAAGCCAGCACAGGCAGAAAACTCCATGAGATGCCTTGATCTCTAAGCAACCGCCAAAAAGCCAGAAGTGGAGCTGTGGTTCAAGTGGGAGAGCGCCCGCTTTGAGCCAAATCAATAAGCCCAGAGATGGTGGCGCCCGGGCCCTGAGTTCAAGCCCTGGGACCGACACCAGAAAAACAATCATCAGGGACCCCCCCCCCCCCCGCCCCCCGCCCCTCCCCCTCCTGCCCTCCCCTGTCCCTCTCACCCCTCCCCCACCCCCAGGCTCACCGGGAGGCGGCGATGTAGCCCAGCACATGGGACACCAGCAGCCGGCCGTGCGCGTCCTCCAGGCGCGCGCACAGGTGGTGCGTGGCCTCCTCGGCGGTGCTGGCCAGCGGGGCGGGCACGGTGAAGGAGGCCCAGCGGCGGGCCTCCTCGAAGGCCAGCCTCAGCCGGCCGGGGTGGCCGCAGTCCGGCAGCCAGGCCCAGAGCGCGGCGCGCTGCGCGGGGCTCAGCGTCCTCCCGGCGGCCGCCAGCAGGCCGCGCACCAAGTCCTGCCCGGGGCCCGCGGCCAGCGGCGGCACCTCCACGAAGGCGTCGGCGTCCCGGATCTTGGCCCGCAGCGCGTCCAGCGCGTGCCGCGGCGGCCGCCGGCCCCCGGAGCAGGCGGACAGCACGACGTGGACGCGGGGCGGGCAGCGGGCGGGCAGCCAGGGCAGCGGGTCGCGGCCGGGGCCCAGGCCGTCCAGCGCGTCCACGCCGTCCAGCACCAGCACCAGGGACTCGCAGTCCCGGCGGGCCGCGGCGTGCAGCAGCGCCTGCAGGAACTGTGCCAGGCGGCCGCGGCGGGCCAGGACCGGGCCGGGCGGCGGCGGCAGCCCGAAGGCCAGGCTCAGCTGCAGGGCGAGCGAGCGGGGCAGCGCGCCGGGGTCCACGCTGCTCCACGACGCGCCCAGCACCCGCAGCGCCGTGACCGCCTTGCGGCCCAGCAGCCCCGGCGCGGCGCCCGCCAGCGCGCACAGCAAGGCGGTCTTCCCCACGCCCGGGGCCCCGAAGAGCACGAGCGGGGGGTGCGCGCGCCGCTCCCCGTCCCGCAGCCGCCGCCCCAGACGGGCCAGCAGCTCCTGCCGGCCGCACAGGGGCGCCGCGGCCTCGGCGGCCTGGCGCCGCTGGTGCACGCGCAGCTCCTCGAAGAGCCCGGCCTGGTCCCGCGGCGCCGCGCCCCGCGCCCCCAGCCCCGCCAGGATCTGGTGATGGGCGCTGGCCACGAACTGCTCGCCCAGGCCCCGGAGGTAGCGGGCATGGGCCTTGTTCTTGGGGTTCAGCAGGTCCCGGCTCCACGGCAAAGGGTGGGCCTGGAGGATTTCGGGGTGCGCCTCCGCCAGGCGTTCCTTGAGGCGCTGCAGGAGGCCCCGGGCCCCCGTGTCCGGGCAGCCGTCGGGCAGGCGGTCCAGCGCCAGGAGCGCGCACTCGTCCAGCATGTGTTTGTCGAGGTCCCGGATCTCCCGCAGGAAGACGGTGACCCCCCGCGCCGCCGCCCCGGGCCGCAGCACCCCGACTTCCAGCTCCCACTCGAGGACTGCAAGAGCCACAGAGGGGAGAGAGTGGACACCACCGGCCACCGGCCGGCGCGGGGTGCACGGAGAGACGCTGGGGTGCGTGTGTGTGTGTATGTGTCCTGGGGCTTGAACTCTGGGCCTGGGCGCTCTCCCTGAGCTTTTTCTGCTCATGGCTGGTGCTCTACCACATGAGCCACAGTGCCACTTCAGCTTTTTGGTGATTCTCACAGACTTCCCTGTCCAGGCTGGCTTTGAACCGTGATCCTCAGATCTCTGCCTCCTGAGGAGCTAGGATGACAGTGACAGCAATGGGGCCTGGCTCTGACCGCTGGTGTTTTCTAGACCCAAGGGCGGGCCTCCTCCCAGGAGGCCGTGTTGTGAAGGCAACGGGGGTGTTATTTTTGGAGGCGCTCCGGGCTCCTCCATGGTTCGCTTGCAGCTCCCGGTGGCTGATCGCACCAGGCCCTAGAGACAGGCTCCAAATCCAAGTCAGAGACAGAAACCATGCCAAAGCCAACCCTTGGCCGGGCTCACGCTGCTGGCTCACGCTTGTCATCCTAGCTACTCAGGAGGAGGCTGAGATCTGAGGATCACCGTTCAAAGCCAGCCTGGGCAGGAAAGTCTGTGAGACTCTTATTGCCAATGAACAAGCAAAAACCAGAAGTGGTGCTGTGGCCCAAGTGGTAGAACACCAGCCTTGAGCGAAAAAGCTCAGGGACAGCGTCCAGGCCCTGAGTTCAAACCTAAGACACACACACACACACACACACACCCCACTGAAACCCTTTTCCACAGCCGTGGGTCTATGCCCACTCGGCTACCCTCTTCCCCAGCGAGGCCCACGGGCGTCCCCAGCCTCACCTGAGCGATGGTAGCGATGCCACTGCTCCTGGCTGAGGAGGCCCAGCCTCCGGGCCTCCAGCGCACCGGCCTGGAGGACAGAGGCCAGCGAGGCCTCCTCGGGCCCCCGGGCCTCGCCCACGCCCGGCTCCTGCAGGACGCAGGTGGGCGGCACCGCGTTCTCGTCCCTCTGGAAGCGGCGAGCCACCAGCTCCAGGTCCCGAGGCCGGGCGCGCAGGGAGGCCGCCAGCGCCTCCCACTCCCGCTCCTCGATCAGCCCCGGGACAGGGCAGGGGCCGTAGCGGTCACCCAGCAGGGCCTGGGGGGGGGACATCGGACACATGTGGACACAACACCACAGGCAAAGCAGCCCGCGCTCCCATCCCAGGCGAGGGGTAAACGCTGGGAAACCGTGACCGGGGCCACAGGTAGCTGGGCGCGGCGGCTCCTGCCATCAGCTCAGGGACTCAGGAGGCTGAGATCTGAGAATCTTGGTTCAAAGCCAGCCCGGGCAGGAAAGTCCATGAGACTGTTACCTCCAATAAACCACCAGAAAACTGGAGGTGGCGCTGTGGCTCAAGTGGCAGAGTGTTCGCCTAGAGCTGAAGAGCTGAGGGACAGCGCCCAGGCCCAGAGTTCAAGGCCCACGACCAACAACAACAACAGATAATAAATAAACAAGGAAGTAAAATAAATGACTAAATAAAATAAAATAGATTAATAAATTAAGTTCCATCAATAAGACATGAAAAGAGAAAGGAAGCTAAAAAAGCCTGGAAGCCCTGACTCAACTGGAAGAGCACCTGCCTGGCTGCGCAAGGCTGCGGCTCCATCCCAGGCCCCCGCCACACACACACACACACACACACACACACACACACACACACACACACACACACAGCACTGGCACGTGTGCAGGATCTGAGCAGGGACTATTACAACTCCCCAGGAGCCTCTTGGGGCGTGCCCCCCTCCTTCCCCCCCCTCCCCATGAGCCCGCCTGGCTGATGGCTGCCTAATGACCTGGTTACTAGGGCGCCAGGCCAGGTGCCCGGGGAGTCATGGGAGATCCCCGGTTGGGAGTGTGGGGAGGAAGGCGGGGTGCCTGGCTCAGGAGGGGGCCAGGAAGACCCGGGGGCGGGGCACCAGTCCTGGGCCTTGGCCCCCCCCCCCCCCCCGTGTGCGCCCCACAATCTCAGGCAGAGAAAAGCACAAGGCAGCTGGGCCCTGAAACACCAGGCCCTGACAGGCGCAGGCGCACTGCTACTTGAGCCAAACCTCGAACCCTTCCAGCCTCAATTAAATAGTTTGGATGGGGTCTCCCTGGTTGCTCAGAGTCAGAAGTAAAGCCAGTCCTAGGCGTGGCTTCCTTTGAAAGGGGGATCACAGGTCTCCCCCACCGTCTCGGCCTTAGTGATTCAGATGAGGTCTCATTAACTTTTTTGCCCAAGCCTTAAACCAAGATTCTCCCAATTTTTACCTCCTGTGTAGCTGGGATTACTGTGTGTGTCCCACTGATTGGCTTAAAAAAATGTGGGTGCTGGGAAGGTGGCTCAGGGGTAGAGTGCCTGCCTTGCATGCATGAGATCCTGGGTTCGACTCCTCAGCATCACATAAGCAGAAAAAGTTGGAAGTGGCGCTGTGGCTCAAGTGGTAGAGTGCTAGCCTTGAGCTGAAGAGTTGAGAGACAGCGCCCAGGCCCAGAGTTCAAGCCACACAACCGACAAAATCAAACAAAACAAACAAAAGTTTCAAAAGCTGCCTTGCCTGGTCTGGCTTTGAACTGTGATCTTCAGATCACAGCCTCCTGAGGAGCCAAGATTATAGTTGTGAGCCACCGACGCCCAGCTTCTTTTGGAAATTCAGCCCAATCTTTCACTGGAAAATTAAATCTAAAAGTCTGGAAATAGAACTGTGAAGGAGGGGATTTGCAAGCCTGCATCATGGGCTGGGAATGTGGAAGGGGGCTAATGGTAGAGCACCAGCCTTGAGCAAAGAAGCTCAGAGACAGTGCCCAGGCCCTGAGTTCAAGCCCCCAACCGACAAAAGAGATACAAAAACAAAAACAAAAAAACAATCTGGACAGCTTGCTATCTGCATCAGCATTGGACTTCTAATGTCTGGGCCCAGCTAGCATGGAGGGAAGGAAGAGGGCTGTGATGGACTGGTAATGTCTGCTGTGGGCAGGGTAGGGGATGTGCGGGTGGGTAGGGATGGGCCCGCCCTGTGGTGATGGACAGACTCACGACGAAAGTGGGCCCTATGGATGTTTCCTGACACCGGCTGAGTTCCTCCAGGCAGAGTTCAGTCATGGTGTGGTCTGAGACATCTGCTTCCCGAACACCCCACCTCAGATCAACCACCTGGGGGTGAAAAGCACACAGGTTTGGTTGGGGCTGGGGTGACTGGAAGGTTCTGTTTATCATCATCACCACTGACAGCCTGGGACCCGGTGATAGAGCTCTCGGCGGTTAGTTCCTGTTTATCCTGTGTGAGGCCTTGAGTTCAAATCCCAGCACTGCCAACCAAACAAAGGAACAAGCAAAGCAAGCAAGCTAACGGGGCGTGTCTGAGGAGGCGGAAATCCAGAGGATCTCAGTTTGAGGCCAATCCAGCAGAAGAGTTCACGAGACCCTATAGCAATTGATTCCTCAGCATGGCGTACACAGAAAAAGCCGGACGTGAGAGGGGGCCTGGCTTAGGATTTCTATTTTCATGGCTGCAGGGCGTGGAAGAGTCACAGGGCCCCATTGCAAGAAGAAAACGTAAGTCTCTTGTTTAGAAGACTCAAGAGGTGCCGGGCGCCCGTGGCTCGCGCCTGTCACCCCAGCTACTCAGGAGGCTGAAATCAGGATCATGGTTCAAAGCCAGCTCGGGCAGGAAAGTCCACGAGACTCTTATTTCCAAGTAACCACCAGATAACCGGAAGTGGCGCTGTGGCTCATGTGGTAGAGCACCAGCCTTGCGTACAAAAGCTCAGGGACAGTGCCCAGGTCCTGAGTTCGAGTCCCAGGACCAGCACAAAAGAGGAAGGCGGGGTGGGATGGGGGGAGGGGAGGAGACACTCACCTCAAAGCCCAGGCCATGCCTCTGGCAGAAGGCTTGCACTTCGGGGCAGGCACTGAGCAGCAAGGCCTCTCGCTCGGTGTCCATGTCTGAAAGGAAAAGCTTGGACGGGGTTACAGGAGGCTCCGGGAGGTTCGGAGCCATGCCAGCAAGCTGCCTCAGCCCACCCTGCCATGCAGGGGAGTCTGGCCACCCAGCTTCCTCAGGAGGCTGAGATCTGGGGATCACAGTTCAAAGCCAGCTCGGGCAGGAAAGTCCGTGAGACTCTTATCTCCCATGAACCACCAGCAAACCGGAAGTGGTGCTGTGGCTCAAGGGGTAGAGCGCTCGCCTTGAGCTGAAGAGCTGAGGGACAGCGCGCAGGCCCTGAGTTCAAGCCCTATGACTGACAAAAAAAAAAAGCTGGAAGTGGCACTGTGGCTTAAGTGGTAGAGCGTCCAGCCTTGAGTGAAAAAGCTTCAGGGCAGCATCCAGGCCCTGAGTTCAAGTCCAGCAACTGACCAAAAAGAAAAAAGAATCAGGGGAGGGGCTGGAGGGTCCCCTCGAGCCATGGGCAGACGCGGGTGTGCAGGCTGGCGCCCGGCCCGGCCCGGCCACCTTACCTGCGGGCGCGCTGCTGAGGTAGATGGCGACGGAGCTGGGCGGCGGCGCGGGCAGCGGCCCGGCCTGGCCGTGGAGGAGCCGCCGGCGGGTGCCCGGGCTGAGGGGATCCCCACTCATGCTGCCCCCGGGACCCCAGACCTCACAGCTCGAGCTGGGGGCCCCACCCGGGAGGGGCCGGCGAGGGCCGTCGGCTGCTCTGGCCTCACAATCGAGGTGTCTCCAGCTCACCCCAAGGCGCCGCTCACCAGCTCGTCTCCCCGGGCTCCGTGGTCACCAAGCAACGGCAGCGCAGAGGCCGGGCCCTGCGGCCTCCCCGGCCCTGCCTCCCCCGGGTGGAGTCGGCGCAGGGGAGGGGGAGGGGAGGAGATGCCCCATCCCCACCCCGGAGGGCGGGCTTTCTGTGATTCAGGGACACCCCAAAATGTGCTCCCCCCACAGCATGACTTTTCCCCTCCCTTCTCCCCCCACCCCAAACTCCAGCTGTCAATCAATACTAGCGCCTAGCCTCCCCCCCAGCCCGCCTCCCCGCTACCTGGGAGGCTGAGAGTGCCAGCCTGGGAAGCGGAGGCCACGCCGACCAGCCCAGAGCTAGACCTAAAAGCTCAAGGACAGTGCTCAGGTGCTCAGTTCAAGCCCCAGGACCAACACACACACACACACACAGACACACACAGACACACACACACCCTTATATACACACACACACACACATACACACATATACACATACACACATACACACACATACACACATATATACATACACACATGCACACATATACACATATACATACATGTCCCACAAAAAAACACAAGGACCCCAAGCCCATGGATGAGGTAATTTCAACATCAGGGCTTTTTTTTTGGGGGGGGTCCAGTTGTGGGGCCTGAACTCTGGGCCCGGGCGCTGTCCCTCAGCTCTTCAGCTCAAGGTGGGCCCTCTACCCCTTGAGCCACAGAGCCACTTCGGGTTTGCTGGTGGTTCATGGGAGATAAGAGTCTCACAGTCTTTCCTATATGGGCTGGCTTTGAACCAAGATCCTCAGATCTCAGCCTCCTGAGCAGCTTGGATGACAGACGTGAGCCCCGGTGCCCGGCTTTGTGGTTAGTTTTGGAGGCAGGACAGAGAGTCTCTACGCACTGAGGCTGGCCTCAAACTCACAATTCCTGCACCTCAGCCTCCCAAGTGCTGGGATCACAGGTGCGGCCACCTGCTGGGTTTTCCTTGCAGACACTGGCCTTCTAGCTGAGAGCCCCCCACCCCCATTCTCCACGGGGCACTCTGTCCACCCCGGAGGGGCCGGCCCCTGCACTGTCCACTGGCGGCCGGGCTCTGCCACCCCGCGGGCACGCAGGGAGCAATCCTCGCAGCCATGGCGTCGGCCGGGGCCGGGGGCCTGGGACGGCAGGGGACCCTGCGGGGGGCCCTCTGCTTCCATCCTGTTCCTGCTGCTGGCGAAGGGGTGCCGGGAGGGGAGACATTACAGGAGAAAGCCTGCAGTGACTCAGGCCGGGGGTTATTTCCTGGCCCGCGTCTCCCAGCAACAGCTGAGGTCAAGGAGCTGGTTTGCCAGGGGTCGGGCGCCCGGCCAGACGCGGTGCTGCCCGCGGGGTGTCGGGCTGGGACAGCCACCCCGGAGGGGACACACGGGCAGTGGGCAGCGGGTGTGGTCCCTGCCCTGGGCCCTGCCCCAGGGGCACCTGCCGCCCTGTCACTCGGGGTCCCCGAGCTGCCCTCGGCGCGTCCTGGCTGGGTGGGCAGTGGGCAGGAGGAGGGCGGGGCGGGCAGTGGGCAGGAGGCCGGGCGGGGCGGGTGGGCAGTGGGCAGGAGGCCGGGCGGCCCGGGCGGGGCGGGCAGTGGGCAGGAGCCGGGCGGGGCGGGCAGTGGGCAGGAGGCTGGGCGGCCCGGGTGGGGCGGGCAGTGGGCAGGAGTCCGGGCGGGCAGTGGGCAGGAGGCCGGGCGGCCCGGGCAGTGGGCAGGAGCTGGGCAGGGCAGGCAGTGGGCAGGAGGCTGGGCGGCCCGGGTGGGGCGGGCAGTGGGCAGGAGCCGGGCGGGGCGGGCAGTGGGCAGGAGGCCGGGCGGGCAGTGGGCAGGAGGCCGGGCGGCCTGGGCAGTGGGCAGGAGCTGGGCAGGGCAGGCAGTGGGCAGGAGGCCGGGCGGGGCGGGCAGTGGGCAGGAGCCGGGCGGGGCGGGCAGTGGGCAGGAGGCGGGCGGGGCGGGCAGTGGGCAGGAGGCCGGGCGGCCAGGGCGGGGCAGGAGGCCGGGGCTGGACCGCGGACAGGCCCGGGCGGGGCGGGCAGTGGGCAGGAGCCGGGCGGGCAGTGGGCAGGAGGCCGGGCGGGGCAGGCAGTGGGCAGGAGGCCGGGCGGCCCGGGCGGGGCGGGCAGTGGGCAGGAGCCGGGCAGGCAGTGGGCAGGAGGCCGGGCGGGCAGTGGGCAGGAGGCCGGGCGGGCAGTGGGCAGGAGCCGGGCGGCCCGGGCAGTGGGCAGGAGCCGGGCAGGCAGTGGGCAGGAGGCCGGGCGGGGCGGGCAGTGGGCAGGAGGCCGGGCGGGGCGGGCAGTGGGCAGGAGGCCGGGCGGGGCGGGCAGTGGGCAGGAGCCGGGCGGGGCGGGCAGTGGGCAGGAGCCGGGCGGGGCGGGCAGTGGGCAGGAGCCGGGTGGGGCGGGCAGTGGGCAGGAGGCCGGGCGGGCAGTGGGCAGGAGGCCGGGCGGGGCAGGCAGTGGGCAGGAGGCCGGGCGGCCCGGGCGGGGCGGGCAGTGGGCAGGAGCCGGGCAGGCAGTGGGCAGGAGGCCGGGCGGCCCGGGCGGGGCGGGCAGTGGGCAGGAGCCGGGCAGGCAGTGGGCAGGAGGCCGGGCGGGCAGTGGGCAGGAGCCGGGCGGCCCGGGCAGTGGGCAGGAGCCGGGCAGGCAGTGGGCAGGAGGCCGGGCGGGCAGTGGGCAGGAGGCCGGGCGGGGCGGGCAGTGGGCAGGAGGCCGGGCGGGGCGGGCAGTGGGCAGGAGCCGGGCGGGGCGGGCAGTGGGCAGGAGCCGGGCGGCCCGGGCAGTGGGCAGGAGCCGGGCGGGGCGGGCAGTGGGCAGGAGCCGGGCGGGGCGGGCAGTGGGCAGGAGCGGGGCGGGGCGGGCAGTGGGCAGGAGCCGGGCGGCCCGGGCAGTGGGCAGGAGCCGGGCGGCCCGGGCAGTGGGCAGGAGCCGGGCGGCCCGGGCGGGGCGGGCAGTGGGCAGGAGCCGGGCGGGCAGTGGGCAGGAGCCGGGCGGCCCGGGCAGTGGGCAGGAGCCGGGCGGGCAGTGGGCAGGAGCCGGGCGGCCCGGGCTGACCCTCTCGTGGCCGCGGGCGGCACCGCCTCCGCATGGGCGGGGCGCGGGGGGGTGACGGACGCGGCGGCGCGTCTCCAAACATACACCGCACACGTGACAAAGCGCGCGGATCCGCAGTTCCGAGCAAAGGAGAAGCGACGTTTATTTATTTGTTTGTTCGGTTGTGGGACTTGAACCCGGGCCCGGCGAGTCCCTGAGCGTCTGTGGCTGGAGGCTGGCGCTCTACCTCGGCACCACTCCTGTTTTTCTGGTGGTTCAGTGGGGAGGAGGCGCAGGTCCCTCCCTGCCCAGGCTGGCTTTGAGCGGCCATCCTCAGACCTCAGCTTTCCGGGTAGGTAGGATGACAAGGCGGGAGTCACCCACACCCGGGGCCTGCCCTCTGACCTGCCGCCAGCCCCGCCCCCCGCAAGCCACACCCCCACACCTGAGGCCTCGCCTCCGCTGAGCTCCCGCCCACCGCGGAGCCCCGCCCACCGCAAGCCACACCCCCACACCTGAGGCCTCACCTCCGCTGAGCTCCCGCCCATCGCGGAGCCCCGCCCCCCACAAGCCACACCCCCACACCTGAGGCCTCGCCTCCGCTGAGCTCCCGCCCATCGCAGGCCCCGCCCCCACGCCGGAGGCGTGGCCCCGCGGAGCCCCGCCCCTCCGGCGGGTCCTCCCGCCCCGCTGCCCCCCAGGCTGAGCCCGCAGGCCGGCCAGCTTAGATCCGAGGGTCCCAGCTCACAGGCCCCCCCCCCCCCACAGGACGTGGCTTAGAACTCTTCTGGGGGGTGTGTGCAGGCTTGGGGGTTCATGACGCCGTTTCTAGAGCAAAAAGGAACCAACCAGAAATCTGCCAGGGTTTCTGACTGAATTCTGTGTCCCCAACCCCAAAGCTATGGCTTTATGGAGGGGCCTGGCAGAGGGGGGGGTGGAGAGGAGGGGGGGAGAGAGAGGGGGGAGAGGGGGGGAGAGGAGGGGGGAGAGAGGGGGAGAGACAGAGAGGAGAGAGAGGAGGGGGAGAGGGGGGAGAGAGGAGAGACAGAGAGAGGGGGAGGAGGGGGGCGGGGGGGAGAGAGAGGAAGAGAGGAGGAGGGAGGGGGGAGAGAGGAGAGATAGAGGGGGGAGGAGGGGGGAAGAGAGAGGGGGAGAGGGAGCGGAAGTAAAAGGGGGAGACAGAGGAGAGAGAGGAGGGGGGAGAGGGGGGAGAGAGGGGGAGAGGAGGGGGGAGAGAGGGGGGAGAGAGGAGAGAGAGGGGGGAGGAGGGGGAAAGAGAGAGGGGGAGAGGGAGGGGAGGTAGAGAGAGGAGGAGACAGAGAAGAGAGGGGAGGGGGGAGAGGAGAGGGGGAAGGGGGGCTAGTGACAGAGAGAGACTCCATTCGCATGGAAGTCCTTCATGCCACTGAACCCCACATCAGGCCAGGTGGGGAGCAGGAGGCGAAGGGCACTCACAGGGGAGTTCTCCGGCCAGGAGGCTCCCCACCCTGTCCCTATGGGGGGAGGGGTCCTCCCCACACCCCCTAATCGGCCTTCTTGGTTTTCTTCTTCCTGGAGCCCTCGCTCAGCTCCTCCTTGGACCTGGGCAGAGGGGAATGCTGGGGGCCGGGCCCCACCCCATGGACACCGCCACCACCACTGTGGGTGGCCCCGTGGTTGTCATGGTGATGGTCGCCGCCGCTGCCCCAGGAACCCCCAAACAGCACGGGGCAGACATAGGCCTCCAGGACATCGAACGGACAGCTGTGCGAGTGAGTGGCTGTGAGGAACACCTGCAGGGCGGAGGTCGAGGGGCCGTGGAGGGAAGAGGAGGGGAGAGGAGAGGGGAGCAGGAGTCACAGAGGTGGCCTGGCCCTGCATGCACCGCAGGACCCCAGCTAACTCCCCAGCTGGCCAGTTCTGGGGACAGCCCCAGGACCAGGAGTCCTCCCTATACCTGGTCTAGACCCTGTTGGCGGTGACCAGCTCATTAGGGCCCAGAGGTGGTCTGGGGTGCAGATGGACCAGAGGCAGTATGCTTTCTAATGCACCCTAGGTCCTGGGTTCAATCTCCAGCACCATAAAAAACCCAAACCCAAACCAAAAAGGGGTAGCTCAGCTGGGTGTGGTAGTTCACGCCTGTAATCCCAGCACATCTGGCACAGGAAACCGGCCCCTCCGACACCAGCACACAGTGAGGGTCTGCAAATCAATCCCTCCCAGCCAGGAACACCTGGACAGTTGGTTCTGGAGCTTGAACTCGGGGCCTGGGCGCAGTCCCTGAGCTTTTCTGTTCCAAGCTAGCGCTCTACCCCTTGGGCCACAGCTCTACTTCTGGTGTTCTGCTGGTTGATTGGAGACGAGTCTCAGGAACTTGACTGACCGGGCTGGCTTTGAACCTTGATTCTCTGATCTCAGCCTCCTGAGTGGCTAGGATGACAGGCGTGAGCCACCAGCGCCCGGCAGCTCTTACATTTTTGACAGAGTCTCACTATGTCCACCTCAGGCTGGCTCAAACGCTCCATTCTCTGGTTTGCACTTCCCCAGGGCTAGGATTCCAGGCAGGTGCTACCATACCCGGCAGCCCCCAGCCTTTCCTCCCTCTGGTCTCCGCACCCGAGGCAGCGGCCTTACGTGGGTAGGGCCCTGCACCTGCAGGCCTCCCTGGAGCCCCCCTGCGGCCCCACCCCCCCAGCCAGGAGGAGGCCCCGGTGGCTTACTTTGCAGGACACCATGAACATGGTGAAGAGGAAGATGAGGCTGGCCTTGGACACGGGCAGCCAGCGCGTCTGCTGCAGGGTGAACAGGATGGCACCGTACAGGCTGGCCTTGGTGGGGCTGTGGGAGCGGACGCAGTGACCAGGGCAGTCCCCGCGGCCCCCCCCCCGTCACCCCCACCTCCCCCCGCCCCTGCCCCTGCCCCCACCCCCGCCCCTGCCCCAGCTGCAGTAGGAAACAGGCAGGTGGGTTAACCTGGGATAACCTGGCCCAAAGAAAGACCTAGCCTGGGCTCAGCTTCTGGAAGTTTCTCTGACGCTCTGGGCACTGAGGGAGCCGCCTCTGGGCCAGCCGAGCAGCATGTACCTGGGCCTCCACAGGCACCAGAGACCCTGGCGGTGTGCCCATGCGTTGGGTCTGTGGGCAGCCACCAGGACACACAGGTCACTCCGGTGAGCTTGGGTGGAAGTCTGCTCACTTCTCTGTCTCTCCCTGCTGGTCCTGGGTTTTGAACTCAGGCCCTGGGTGTTTTCATTCTTTATTTTTTGCTCTATCACTGGAACCATAGATCCACTCCCAGCTTCTTGTTGGTTCATTAGAGACCAAAGTCTCACAGACTTTCCTGCCCTGGTTAGCTTTGAACCACAATCCTCACATCTCAGCTTCCTAAGCAGCAAGGATGACAGGCGCGAGCCACCCTAACACCCGCCATATTGCTTTTCTTACCTAACCAGTGGCAGAGGTGTTGGATTCTGTCCAGAAGCTTCTTTTGAACCAAAAGCTCCTACTTACCCGTTAAAACCCAAATCAAATGTGCCCTTCCCCTCTGCAGCTCTCCCTGGCTGAACTGTGGCCCCAGTGTGTGTTTCCCCAGCCAAAGTCTCTGGAAGCTTCTACAAGGCAGTCAGGGGCTGAGGCCCTAACTCAGGGAGGGCTCCTCTGGCACGGGGGGGGGGGGGGGGGGGAGGGGACAGTACTCACAAGGACATGTGCAGGATCTCATTCATCTCCGGCTTCCACACGCCCCGGAGCAGCTGCTCCACGCTGGACAGGAAGGCGACCCCAGAGCCTGCCGGACAGGACAGGGCCGGGAGTGCAGGGCTGAGCTGGGAAAACTATCAGGGCCTTCAGGCAGGTGCTCAGCTGCTGAACCACGCCTCTGGCCCAGGCTTACACCGGCTGCTTTTGAGATGTGGGTCTCCCTTCTTGCTTGGGCATGCACCTGGACATCCATCTGCCTAGTATGCTTTACTTTAATTAATTAATGAATTGTCAGTTGTGGGGCTTGAGCTCTGAGCCTGGGCGCTGTCCCTCAGCTCTTCAGCTCAAGGCGAGTGTTCTACCGCTTGAGCTACAGTGCCACTTCTGGTTTTCTGGTGGTTCATTGGAGATAAGTCTCAGGGACTTTCCCACCCAGGTTGGCTTTGAACTGTGATCCTCAGATCTCAGCCTCCTGAGTAGCTGGGATGACAGGTGTGAGCCACCAGCGCCTGGCTCTTGTCTATTTTTTTTGCGGGGGGTCTGGTCATGGGGTTTGAACTCAGGGCCTGGGCGTTGTCCCTCAGCTCTTCAGCTCAAGGCTAGCGCTCTACCACTTGAGCCACAGCGCCACTTCCGGCTTTTTTCTTTTTACTTATGTGATGCTAAAGAATCAAACCCAGGGCCTCGAGCATGCAAGGCAAGCGCTCTACCACTGAGCCACCTTCCCAGCCCTCTTGTCTATTTTTTTTTAAGGCTTCTGATCATGCTGGGATGACAGGCTCCCATCATCAATCACATGGAGATGGAATCCCACAGACTTTGTTTTTTCTTTTGCTCCAGGCTGGCCTAGAACCGTGCTCCTCCCAATCTTGGCTGCCCCTGTGTAGGGTGACACACCACCCGGTCCAGTGACAGGCCATGAAACCTGAGTTGGCCTCAGACCAGAATCCTCCCCTTCTCAGCCTCCCGATCGGCTGGGATCACACAGGGGAGCAGCTGGCACCTGCCCAGGACGATTCCTGGGAGGGGCTGTGCCTGGTCCGGCTCACCTTTGACCCAGCCTGTGGCGATCATGATGAACCAGCCGTGGTGGTAGTGGTGGTGGGCATGGTGGATACCCACGGCGATCTTGCGGACTCTCACCACCTCCTTCATGGCCACGAAGATGAGCTTCACGGGCAGGAAGCACACACACTTGTAGAACAGGTCCAGCGGGCAGAAGAAAATCAAGTACCTGTGGACAGCGGCAGGCGGGGTGAGGGGGACCCCCAGGCCATCCCGGGGTGGAGGGGGGATATTCCTGGGGCCGAAGTGGTCGTCCGTCCTCTCCCCCCCCCCCCCCCACATACCAGACGGCAGAGGCCAGCAGCACGCTGGAGTTGTTGCTGAAGTAGTCGATCACCGGCTCTCCCAGGAGCAGGTCGGCCAGGATATAACTCCCGAAGCAGTGCAGCATAGCGCAAAGCCAGGAGGCCGCAGGGTGGCGCCGAGACAACTCCACGGCGCCTGGAGGCCGGGGGCGGGAGGTGCCTGGGGTCAGCACAGGGCCCCCCTGCCCCGCCGCAGCCTGGCTACGCAGCTGCCCACCCCAGCTCCCGCACCACGCCGGCGCTCAGCGCGCCAGCAGGTGCAGCATTTGTAAGGAAAGAGGAAGTCCTCAAAAGCACCTGGTCACCTCTGATCGAGGAAGTCTTTTGGCCGCCGGGGGGAAACTGAGGCGGGGGACGCTGTGAGGTGGCTATGCTACCTAACCAGATGCCAGGGTCCCTAGGAGCCCATGGTGGTCCTGTTTCTGCCTTCATTTCATTTTATGGTCGTTGTAGGACGGACATTGAACTTACTGCTATGGGTAAGTTGTCCGCCCTGGGGCTTGAACTCTAGCCCTATGTGCTGTCCTTCAGTTCTTCTGCTCAAGGCTAGTGCTCTACCCCTTGAGCCACTGTGCCACTTCCAGTCTTATGATGGTTTATTGGAGAGAAGAGTCTCAGGTACTTTTCTGCCTGGGGTGGCTTTGAACTGCGATCCTCAGATCTCAGCCTCCTGAGTAGCTAGGATGACAGGCATGAGCCACCAGTGCCTGGCAAAACTGTTGTTTTTAAGAGTTCAAGGATGGGGGCTGGGAAGGTGGCTCAGTGGTAGAGCGCTTGCCTTGCATACATGAGGCCTTGGGTTCGATTCCTCAGCACCACATAAACAAAAAGAAAAAAGACAGAAGTGGCGCTTTGGCTCAAGTGGTAGGACGCTAGCCTTGAGCTGAAGAGCTGAGGGACAGCGCCCAGGCCCAGAGTTCAGGCCCCACGGCCGGACCCACCCACCCCCCAACAAAAAAAGAGAGAAAACTTAAGGGACGGCACGCAGGACTGACTGACACATAGACACACACAATCACTCACACGTATACACCAAAGAAGGGTCACCATAACAAGACCCTAGTCTCAAAATAGAAGAATAAAAGCAGGAAGTCTAGTCGCATCTAAGTGGTTCATGAGCTCACAGCGCAGGGATGCAGGATCAGTACCCATTCCCACCCGCATTCTTGCCACTCCCCACCAATTCGTTTATTTTCTAGTCCTGGGGATGGAACCGGGGCCTGGTAATCGCTAGGCTGGCACTGCCCACCACCCCCACCCCTGGTACCACGCATTTTGTCTTCAGAGTCTTAATGCTTACTTATATCCCCCTTTTTTTTGGGGGGGGGTCCGGTCGTGGGGCCTGAACTCTGGGCCCTCAGCTCTTCAGCTCAAGGTGAGCACTCTACCACTTGAGCTACAGCGCCACTTCCGGCTTTTTTTCTGTGTATGTGGTGCTGAGGAATGGAACCCAGGGCCTCATGCATGCAAGGCAAGCGCTCTACCATGGAGCCACCTTCCCAGCCCTCCTGGGGGGGTGGTCTTAGAGCAGAATTTTATCAGGCTGATTCCCCCCCTCCCTGAGGCCCAAAGCACCGCCTGATGATAGCACTGATTGATTACTTCTGCAAAAAGCTCAAAGTCTTGGACTCTTGATTTCCAGTGAGCAGGTCTTAAGGCAGAGAGACCTTTAAGAGGCGTGGCTTAGTAAGGCAATCAGTTGATTGGGAGGGACCTTGGCAGTGGCAGGGCTTCGGGAGATGATTAGGTCATTGGGGGTGTGGTCTCAGCAGGGGCGGGGCTTTGGGCACTTGGGGGCGTGGCCTAGGCAGGAACCTGGCTGTCCTCCAGGGTTGGTTGCTAGGAAACATGGGTGAGTGGTGAGGCTCAGGAGCCTGGCAGGGTTCTGGGGTCCCCAGCACCTACAGTACATAAATGAATGAACCAACCCACAAAACCCAGCGAGCCTGCCCGCAAGCCTCATCCAGCCGCTCCACCAGGGCCGCCAGGGCCACCTTCCTTCTGCACACAGCACCATTCTTCCGCCATCCACCACCGGATTTGTTTTTGGTGTTAAGTTGGAGATGAGTTTGGTGGAGGTCGGGAAGGTGGCTCAGTGGTAGAGCGCTTGCCTTGCATGCATGAGGCCCTGGGTTCGATTCCTCAGCACCATATGCAAAAAGAAAAAAAAGCAGAAGTGGTGCTGTGGCTCAAGTCGTAGAATGCACGTCTTGAGCTGAAGAGCTGAGGGACAGCGCCCAGGCCCAGAGTGCAGGCCCCACGACCAACAAAAACAAAAATAATTTAAAAAAGAGAGTTTGGTGGACTCTCGTGCACCGGCTGGCTTTGAACCAGGATCCTCAGAGTAGCTGGGATGACAGGGGTGACAGGCGGGTACCTGGCGGTGCCCTCGACGTTTAAAGTTGCTCCTCTCTAGAGTACGTATGTCCTGTCCTGGCTTCTATTTAAAACACGGCTCAGAGGCCGCCGTGCTTTGCAGAAATGGATCCCTGTACATCTAAAAATAACGCCTGGGCTTGAGTTCCTTCCTGGGCCTCTGTGTCCTCTGGGATCAGGCACGGAGCAGGGGTGGGGCGGGCCTGACAGGCACCTGTGCGGCTGAACGCATGAACACAGGCTCCCCAGCCGCACAGTCACGTGACCGAGCGCCAGCTGGCTCTGCCACTCACACCCATGCCCATCCCCCAGCCTTCTGAGGCAGGCAGCTGGGAATGAGCTCTCCCGTGCGAGGCCTGGGCTCCATCCCCAGCCCCCGCGGAAAGAGAAGAGAAGAAAGCAGAATGCTGGCTGTGGAATCCATGAATCCTGTAATAGCATCTTTTTTATTTTATTTTTTTTTTGCCAGCTCTGGGGCTTGAACTCAGGGCCTGATCGCTGTCCCTGAGCTTCATTTACTCAAACAGCACTCTACCACTTGAGCCGCAGCGCCACTTCTAGCTTTTTTTGTGTATGTGGTGCCGAGGGATTGAATCCAGGACCTCATGTGTGCAAGGAAAGCGCTCTACCACTGAGCCACCTTCCCAGCCCCACCCTCTTTTTTGGGGGGTTGGTGGTGGGGCTTGAACTCAGGGCCTGGGCGCTGTTCTGAGCTGCACAGTCAAGGCAAGCTCTCTACCACTCGAGCCGCAGCGCCGCCCCCCCCAGCCCCCTCCCAGCCCCCTCCCAGCCCCCTCCCAGCCCCTTTTCTATTCTGTGGAGCTAGGGTCTCACTGTGGAGTCCAGGCTGAACTCTTCATCTGCCTGGCCTCCACTTCCCCAGAGCTGGGCTGACAGGAGGGAGGCATGACCAGGCCTGGCAATATTAGACTTCTCGGTAAGTCCTGGGACCCTGCTTCAATCAGCCCTTGTACGAGGCTCCTGGGAGGAAGAGGGCACCAACTGCTTGGAGTGCATAGGGAAGATGTTTCTGGAAATGGAGTGAAATAGAAAAAGCTGAGGGGCTGGTCGCTGGTGGCTTATACCTGCCAGCCTAGCTACACAGGAGGCTGAGACCTGAGGATGATGTTGTTCAAAGCCAGCCCAGGCAGCAAAGTCCATTGAGATGCTTAGCTCCCATGGACCACCAGAAAACTGGAAGTGATGCTGTGGCTCAAAGTGGTAAAGCGCTTGCCTCAAGCTGAAGAGCTGAGGGACAGCACCCAGGCCCTGAGTTCAAGCCCCACCACCGACCCCAAAAAAAGAAGAAAAAAAATATAGGTGAAGGTCGAAATTTGAGTGAATTTTTATTTGTTTTTGCTAAAGGCTGGCACTCTACCACTTGAGCCACAGCGCCACTTCTGGCTTTTTCTGTGTCTGTGGTGCTGAGGAATGGAACCCAGGGCTTCATACATGCTAGACGAGCGCTCTACCACTGAGCCACCTTCCCAGCCCAGGTGAATGGATTTTTTTTACAGGAAGCCTAGGGAGGGAACGCAGGGCCTTACACAGGGCTGGCAAGCACTCTGCCCCTTAGCCCCAGAGTGGATGGAGTTTGGATACCAGGCTGGGTTTAGGGGAGGACAATGCATCTAAACACATGTGCTGTATTGTCTGCATCTCTCAGTGACTGAGATAAGCCTTGTTCTGCAACTTTCTGAACTCAGATGTGCCTCAGTTTCCTCCCCTAGAAAATGTAGATCTTTTTTTTTTTTTTTTTTAAATTGTATTTTATTTTATTTGAGAACATACTGTACCCCAGACTCACAAAGTTGGAGGAGGAGAAGCTCCCATTCCCTCCCCCCACACACACACACTCTCACACATAAAAGGCTTATAACAAGGTCAGAGGCAGGAGTGGTGGTCCAGGCTTGTAATCCCAGCACTTGGGAGGCTGAGGCAGGAAAATAGCAGGTTCGGGTCCAGCCTGGCCTACATAGTGAGATCAAGCCCCACTCCTCAAAGCGGCAGTCTCCAAACAGGGATCAATAAACTGCTGCCATTAGCTGGACCTGGGGGTGTGGCCTGGGCCTGGGGGCGTGGATCACGTGTTACACACTAGCCTAAAGGCCTGGAATTCAAACCCCAGTACCCACCTAGGTAACAATCAACAACGTGTGTGTGTGTGTGTGTGTGTGTATTTTTGGGTATGTGATGCTCAGAACATTCTAGAACCAACGTGCAGCTTTTCTGGGAAACAATGGCTTTGGTGGTCCCAGCTCCAACTTGGTGGGTTCTTACCTGGATGTCCTCACCTGACCTGCGGATGGATAAATCTCAGCTGGGGATGGACCCTGTGTCCTCCCCCCACTTCGAGGACCGTTTTGGGGTGTTATAGTGGTGGGACAGCAGCATCCCTTTGGTGGTGGGGAGGTTGGGAAACTAGGGTACTGAGAAATGGGTCTAAATCTGTGACCTTCCAGCCCTGCGGTCAGCCCCCAACCTGCCAGCAACTCTCCGGAACTAAACACGGCACCAGGTCCGATCCTCAGATTCCCACCTCTGGAGTAGCTAGAGTCCAGGTGTGAGCCACTGGTGCCTGGCTACAAAAGGGTCTTTCTGGCTACAGAAGAGTTTTATTGTATTTTATTTTTCTAGTCCTGGGGCTTGAACTCAGGGCTTGGGAGCTGTCCTTGAGCCTCCGTGCTCTACCACTTCCGCCTTTTTCTGGAGATGAGAGTCTCAGGAGCTTTTGTGCCCCAGTTGGCTTGGCATTGCGGTCCTCAGATCTCAGCCTCCTGAGTAGCTCAATGACAGGAGTGAGCCACCGGCGCCCGGCCAAGAAGAGTTGTTTTCTTTTTTAAGTTACCCAGGAGAGCCTGGGTGTGGTGGCTCACACCTGAAATTCCTGCTATGTGGAGGCTGAGGTCTGGAGGACTGCAATTTGAAGCCAGCTGGGAACCAACAGCTAGGTGTGTGTGGTAGTCCACACCTGTCACCACTGCTACTCAGGAAGATTAAAGAAGAGGACTGAGCGTGACTCCAGGCATAAACTCCACACCCTGGGCCTCAAAATAAAGCCAACAGTGTTGGGAGGCGTGACTCCAGTGTCTGAGCGCAGACTTAGCAAAGCACAAGGCCCTGAGTGCAAACCCTTGTACTTACTGCCAAATAAAAACAACAAGAGCCGGGCGCTGGTGGCTCACGCCTGTCATCCCAGCTACTCAGGAGGCTGAGATCTGAGGATCACGGTTCAAAGCCAGCCCCTGCTCAACCAATCGAAAACCGAAGTGGCGCTGTGCCTCAAGTTGCAGGGCACTAACTCTGAGCGCAGAGAGGGGGCGGAGAGGAGAGGTGAGAGGCGCGGCCCTGGGGGTGCGTTCCGCAGCTCCCACACTGGACCGTGTCTCCCCACATGGCAGCATCGTGTGTTCCTTGGAGCAGGCTCGGTGGTGCCTTCCTGTAATCCCATCCCAGCGCCAGGGACGCCGGGGCAGGAGAACCCAGACTTTTCCAGAGTAAATTCAAGACCAGCTGAGCTACCTGTAAGGCCTAATCCCAACCTCTGTCCCCCACCCCAAGAAAAACAAGCTCCTAGAAGCATCTAGTACGTGCAAGTCGGGGCTGAGAACCTGGACATTCAAATGTCAACTTTATGGAACCTTCTGGCACTTCTGGAGGTTCCCGCGTGGGCCTGGATTCTTGCCCCGGGGGACTGCTGGGGCTGGCTGTGAACATCCCGCCACACACCCTGAGGGCCAGGGCTCCCTGGGAGCCGTCTTGGAAGGCAGGGCTGAGCTGGTGAAGGGCAGGTTCCCGCACCAGGCCGGGCACAGCGCGGCGTGGCCTGCAGCTGGCCGGATTCCCTTCCTCCTGCTCCCCGCTTACCATGAGCCGCTGTTTTTTACCACCTGAAAAAATGATAAAGCTATCTCCCTTCTGGGGGTGCTTCCCTCCGGGGCGCTTGCTATCCACGCGGGAGGGAGGGCTCCACGGTTCCAGCCACTGACTTCGCCTTCTCCTCCTCCTTCCTTTCCCGCAAGCTGCCACCAAACCGGCTGGCGACTCGAATAGAATCGCTGGAGACGGAGGATTCCTCCGTGGACGTGTCCGCCCTCGAGGGCGAGCCCTGGGCCAGCACAGGGTAAGGGAAGGAGCAGGTCCCGGCCGGGCCGCCCGCGGGGCGCAGGCGCGGGGCCGAGGGCAGGGCGGGGGTCCGGGTGACTCGCAGGGGCTCGGGTGTCACCCCCCCCCCCCCGCCCCGGCGCGGCGGGCCTTCCTTATATAGACAGCGGCCGCCGCCGCCCCGCGCCCGCCAAGGGCGGCCAGGGGAGGTCAAGGCGGCCGGGACCCCAGCCCGCGCCGCCCCCGGGCCGCCCCGCCGCCCTCCACACCCCGGCCCCCGGCCCGGGACCCCGCGAGCCCCACGACCGCCCCGCTCCCCCGGCCCGCGCCGCCCGCGGCGCCCCGCACGCCCCGCCGCCCCGCTCACGCCGCCCGCCGCGCCCCGCACGCCCCGCCGCCCCGCTCACGCCGCCTCCGGGCGCCCCGCACGCCCCGCCGCCCCGCTCACGCCGCCCGCCGCGCCCCGCACGCCCCGCCGCCCCGCTCACTCCGCCTCCGGGCGCCCCGCACGGGCGCCCCGCACGCGAGCCCCGCGGCGCCCCGCTCACTCCGCTCACTCCGCCCTCGGCGCCCCGCACGCGCGCCCCGCGGCGCCCCGCACGCCCCGCACGCCCCGCCGCCCCGCTCACTCCGCCCTCGGCGCCCCGCACGCGAGCTCCGCGGCGCAGGCCCCCGCTCACCTGGCTCGTACTTGAGGTAGAGGATGGAGACGATGAAGTAGCTGAGGTCGAAGACCGGGAAGAGCGGCACCCGCGAGAAGCTGAGCGCCAGCTCGCCCAGGCTCAGCGCCGACAGCAGCTCCATGCCGCCGAGACCGCGGGCCCGGCCCCGCGCCCCACACTGCGCCCCGCCGGGGCCGCCGCGCGCCAGCGCCGCCCCGGCCCGGCCCCGGAGCGGGGCGGGGAGCCGGGAGGAGGGGCCGGGCACCGCGGGAGGAGGGGCCTGGACACCCCGGGAGGAGGGGCCGGGAACCCCGGGAGGAGGGGCCGGGAACCGCGGGAGGAGGGGCCGGGCACCCCGGGAGGAGGGGCCTGGAGCCCGGGCGAGAGGCCGGGTCTCCCCGGGCGGGCTGGGGAAGGCCGGGCCGCGGAGCAGGTGCCCGACGCTCCCGGCCCCGCCCTCTGTCCATCACGGCCCCACGCAGCCTCCCCTCGCCTTTCCCGCCCTCCGGGAGCAGGTGGACAGGAGGCTGCCCGTCCCGCAGGCCTGTCCCCACAGGACCGTCCCCGCACTGCGGGTCCGCTGGGTCCCGCCCCGGGGGCCTCGATGAACACCCCTGGCCTCTGGGGCCGAAGCAGGACCCAGAGGCGCCGTGCGGCGGTCAGCGTCCCGGGTCCCGCGGGGGCCCCGCAGTGCCCGCGCGGCCAGGGGGAGCCCCTTTTGGGGGTCTACTGAGTTGGAACATGTGTCGGGGAAGCCACGCGGGGACCGGAGACCCCCCCCTGCCTCCCCGCAGCTCAGGGGCGAGGACCCCCGCACCATCCCCAAAAGCGGACCAGCTCGGCAGGCCTCGCGCAGGCGCAGTACGCTCCGAACGCGTGACCCACTTCCAGGGCCACAGATGCTCCACCCCTTCTCTACGTCACTTTATGTCCCTGCCCCACTTTCCCAGAAGCACCGCCTCCCCAACGGAGATCGGCGCGCGCACTCCCCTGAGGTAGTCAGGCCTGAAGAGGGCGGGACTCTGAATAACTTAGCCTTCGATTGGTGCAGCCTTCGCAAGAGGTGCCCCATGATTGGTTGACTCTTGCTCCTCTCCCCGCCTTTCCTGCGTACTTCCGCTTCCGGTTCGGACGGAGGCCACGGCAGTAAAGATGATCGGGGACATCCTGCTGTTCGGGTAATTAGTGGGGGGACCGGAGAGTGGGAACGTAGAGCCCTATGGGCTGGGAGGCGTCTGGTAAACGCTTTCTTCTCCCGCAGGACTCTGCTGATGAATGCGGGGGCCGTGCTGAACTTTAAACTGTGAGTAGGCCGCGTTGGGCTGCGGCTCCACCAAGGAGCGCGCAGGCCCGCCCCCTCCGCGTCTCCCTCCGGCCCCGGCCCTCCCCCTCCGGCCCCGCCCCCTCCGCGTCTCCCTCCGGCCCCGCCCCGCCCTCTCCGGCCCCGCCCCCTCCGGCCCCGGCCCTCCCCCTCCGGCCCCGCCCCCTCCGCGTCTCCCTCCGGCCCCGCCCCGCCCCCTCCGCGTCTCCCTCCGGCCCCGCCCCGCCCCCTCCGCGTCTCCCTCCGGCCCCGCCCCCTCCGGCCCCGCCCCCTCCGCGTCTCCCTCCGGCCCCGCCCCGCCCCCTTCGCGTCTCCCTCCCGCCCCGCCCCCCTCCGGCCCCGCCCCGCCCCCTCCGCGTCTCCCTCCGGCCCCGCCCTGCCCCGCTCTCCTCACTTGACCTTGTGGGCAGCCTGGGCTGGTGAATCTGGGCCAGACGTCCTGATCTCACCTCCCCCTTCCCCGTGCCGAGAGCCTCAGGTTCATTCCCCTCCCCTCCCAAGAAGTAGCCCCCGAAGTCGGCGTTGGAGGAGGACCTCGTTCACCCCTGTGGCTTCAGGCCTGCTTGGACACTAGCTAGCTGGACAGCTGTCCAGAGAGGGACAGTCCACTCCCCGCAGTTACACAGCAGTGGAGCTGAGCAGTACCCACAGCTTCTGAGCGGCCCTAGGCCCCATGAAAGCTGGACATTGTTTCTTTGTAGGAAAAAGAAGGATACGCAAGGTTTTGGGGAGGAGTCGAAGGAGCCGAGCACAGGTAAGGTCCCCCCCTCCCCCCCTCATCCCCACATTTTCCTTTTTCTTTCTTGTGCATCCTGGGGCTTGAACTCAGGGCTTGGGTGCTAGCACGTCCTAAGTTTCCTGTATGCCAGGCTAGCACTCTACCACTTAGCCCCAGCTCCACTTACAGCTTTATTTTGGGTGGGAGGGGGAGGTAGCTTATTGGAGGTAAGTCCCCCAGACATTTTTGCCCAGGCTGGGTTTGAACTGTGATCTTCAGATCTCAAACCTTTTTTTGTTGCTTTGTTGTTGTTGGTGGTGGTTGTGGGGCTTGAACTCAGGGCTCGAGTGTTGTCCCTGAGCTTTCCTTTGCTCAAGGCTAGCACTCTACCACTTGAGCCACAAAGAACGCCACTTTTGGCTTTTTCTGTGTATGTGGTTCTGATGAACCGAACCCAGGGTTTCATGCATGCAGGTCAAGAATTCTACCACTGAGCCACCTTTCCAGCCTGCCAAGCTTTTTCATTGATTGAGATGGGAGTCTCACAAACTTTTTTTTTGCCTAGAGTGATCTCGAACCACATGCTTTCAATCTCCTCCTGAATGGCTAGAATTAGGCATGAGAGCCTTGCCTTGGAATTCACTGTTTAGGCCAAGCTGGTCTCAAACTTGAGATCCTCTTACCTTAGGCTGCCGGGTGGGGGGACTGCAGGTGTGTGTCACCACACGGCCATCTTTGGGGGAATTTGGTTTTGGTGTTATTGGGGATTGAACTCCCCCCAGCTCTGGAGATGGAGCTCTAAATCAGTTGGTGGGTGATCTGACCATGCACTTCTGTGTGCTCATTCAGGTGGCTCTGCCCATTGGCCACAGCTCTTCTGGATTTTAATCTCCTGTTAGCTGGGATGACAGGCGTGTCTAACCATGCTCAGCTGGTTGTTGAGAATGGATCTTGTCAGCTTTTCTGTGACAGCTGGCCTTAAACCTAGATCCTCCTGCTCTAAGCCTTCCAAGTAGCATGATAATAGGTGTGAGCTGCCATGCTGGCTTCTCTCTGGCATGTTTTTTTTTTTTTTCCCTGTTGGTCATAGGGATTGGACTCAGGGCCTGGGCACTGGGTCCTGTCCCTGAGTTTTAGTTCTCAAGGCTAGCGCTCTATTGCTTTGAGCCAAAGTTCCACTTCTAGTCTGGTGGTTTATTGGAAATAAGAGTTTCGTGGACTTTTCTGCCTGGGCTGGGTTTGAACAATGATCCTTAGATCTCAGCCTCCTGAGTAGCTATGATTATAGGCATGAGCCACTGGTGACCAGCTTCTCTGGTCTCTTAATATACTGGATTACCCCCTCCCCCCAAGTGGGGCTTAGATCCTGACATCAGAGGAGGCCAGACGGAATTATCATCAAAGCATGCTTTCTGCTTGAATTGCTCGAACTAGAGATGCTTTCTTTTGCCGGGGGAGGGGGGGGGGTTGGGGGGGGGGAGACAGTTGTGGGGGTAGGGATGTGTGACATGGATGTTGTGGCTGAATCCCAGGTTCTATGTGTGCTAAGTAAGTTAGGATTCTACCACTGAGCTACAACTTAAGCCAAGAGTGACTGTTTTCCCATGTTTGGGGTTAAAGTCCCTGGACAGACTTAAATCACATGCTCCTTTCTGAGCCAGTCAGAGGCTGCAGAGCCTGGTATTATTAGGGGATTGGTGGGTGGCTGGTCCAGTGCGGAGGGCAGAAATCACAGTAGCTGCAGTGGCTTTGGTGGGCTGGTGACCTTTGTAATGGAGAAGTGGTTTTTGGCTTTCCAGGCGACAACATCCGGGAGTTCCTGCTGAGCCTCCGATACTTCCGGATCTTCATCGCCCTGTGGAACGTGTTCGTGATGTTCTGCATGATCGTGTACGTGGGTCCCTCCCTCGGCCCTCTTTCAGACAGCCCCTGCTGGTCATCCTCTATCCTGCCGAGTGCACTTGGGAGCTCTTGCTTTCTGCTTCCATTAAAAACTCTCCAAGCTAGCAGGGAGCCTGGGGTGGAGGTGGAGCACGAAACCACGGGGCAGTGCCCAGCTGCGTGCCCAGCCCTGCCCCGCGCCCTGGCTCTCCCTTCTCCCCACCTCTGTGCTCAGCCTGTACCGCGAGTTACATGGCCTGCTAGCTGCTGGCTCCTGACTGCAGCCATGCCAGTAGGTGGCAGATCTGTTTCTGTGTTTATGCCTCCTTCATTTTCTCACGAGGCTAAAAAATGGCCAAGTGGTTGCTTTACCACTGGAGCCACGCCATTGGCCCTGCTTTTTGCCGGTTAATTGGAGACCATGTCTCCAGCCTTGGCTGGCTTTTAACCTCCTCCAGGTCGCAGCGCCTCAGAAACTAGGATTACAGGCGTGACCCACCTGCAGCGGGCTGGTTTTGATGCAGTTTGAGTTTTTATAGCTGGCATGAGATCGGGGGCCAGCTTCATTTCTTTGCAGGTGGAGATTCAGTTGTTCCCGAAGCTGTGTTCTTTTTTGTGGGTGTGTGCTGGTCCAGGGGCTTGAACTCAGGGCCAAGGCTCTGTCCTTGTACTAGCGCTTATGGCAAGCGCTCTGCTGCTTGAGCCACAGCACCACTTCTGGTTTTCTGGTGGTGAATTGGAGATCAGAGCCTCAGACTTTCTTGCCCTGACTGGGTTTGAACTGCGATCATCAGATCTCAGCCTCTTTGAGTGGCTAGGATGACAGGCGTGAGCCACCAGTGCCGGGCCACATTTCTTTTTTCTTTCGGAATAAGTTTAGATTTATGGGAATGTTACAGAGATGATTCAGGAAGGTCCCATTTTGTGGGGAGGGGTCACTGCTGGGGTCTCACACTTAGGGCTTCCTGTGTTGTGACTCTGTACTGTCTCCAGACAGGACAGATACTGGTCCTGTCTTCTGGGTTTTTTCTAATGAATAGATCTTTGTTTAGTCACTTTTTTTTTTTTTTTTTTTGCCAGGTGTCAGTGCCTCATGAGTGTAAGTTTAGGTGCTTGGGAGGGTGAGCTGGGGAGATCCTGGTTCAAGGCCAGTCCCGGCACAAAGTTCATGGGACATCAACTCAACAGTAGCAGGGTGTGTTAGTAGATGCCCATCACCCTGACCACAGCTGGAAGCATTAAAGTCAGAGGATTGAGGGCCTGGCTGGCTGGGCAATGAATAAACCCCTGACTCCAGTGTAACCAGAGGCCAGAGTGCTGAGGATGTGGCTACAGTGGTAGGCCACCTATCTGCCTGGAAGCCCGAGGTCCCAAGTTCAACACCCCCCCCCCAAAAAAAGAAATCTTTTAGTAATGAGAGCTACCGCAGGTGCAGGAATGAAAACATGGGCTGAGATATAGATTGCTGGGAAGGGTTCAGCCCTGTGTCTGGTGGGGTTTGGATCCAGGACCCCATCTGCTTGCAGCATGTCTAGGTGGTTTGGTCTCTTCTCCAACATGGTCACCTGGGCCCTCCTCCTCCTCCTCCTCCTCTTCTTCCCCATGTTCCTCTTCTTTTCCTCAGCTGCCCTCTCCCCTCCCCAGTGAGAGGTCATGCTTGTGGATATAATCGTTACGTTGTATTACTGAGTTAACTGTTCTGAAGGAACTGGTTCCGGGTCACTGGGTACAGGATGGTGTCTGCCATCTTGCCGTGCAGTGGGTCACGTGTTTTACTGGAAGGAACTCCCTGCTCTCATGGCCTTTTTTGCCCTCTGCCTTTTTAGATTGTTCGGCTCCTGAACCTGTAGACAGAACCCAGGCCTCCCCTCCCCGGGCGTCGAAGCTGCCTCCCTTCCCGATGTTGACTTCCAGCAAACCAGGGACCTTCCCAGCAAGCCCAAGGTCGCGGTGGGTGGGCAGGGTCACGCGTGGCCTTGCGTGCCAGTGTGGCGTGGCTCACTGGGGTTTGGAATTGGGAAGGCCTCCCGAAGGCTTCAAGGGCTGGGCTAATATGGCAGTCCCACATGAAAGGACTTCTAGAACCTTCCATCCTGGTGGACTCTCTCCTCTGGCTAGTGCTCACGTGTAACCTGCTTCCAGATATTTCTTGGTTGACTTACAATGACTACGCTTTTGGTGAGAGCTATACAGGTTTTTCATAAATGGTTTCACTCCACAGATCTGTGCTTTTTTTGCCAGGGTTTGGCCTCTCCCACTTGAGACTCACTCCTTTCCACTTTTTGCTGGATCGTTGGAGATAAGAGTCTCTTGGGGTTTCTGTGCTTGGGCTGGTTTTGAACTAGGATCCTCAGATCTCAGCCTCCTGTCTAGCTGGGATGACAGGCGCGAGCCCCTGGCGCTGTCTAGCTGTATCTCTTGTTCCGAACTTTACCCGGGCGCAGGGCTGGCTGGGGGCCGGAGACTGTCTTTTGGACAGTTTATAAATAACCGTCTTGGACAGTGTTGCTCGCCGGGGACCAGTCCCAGATTCCTCCTCCAGCCCGCTCATGCCCAAGCCTTCCCCGCAGCTTTCAGGAGCTTGTCACCTGTCACGGGGTGCTGCCCGGGCGCCAGGCCCTGCCGAGCTTGGCCTGGGTGAGTCCTGGAAGGACGGCAGGGACAGGAGGAGGGCGCCCTGCTTCGGCCCCTGCAGTAACGGGGAGATGGTGAGTGCCTGCGGCACGGCGCTCCGTCCTGAGGTCGGCGCTCCCGCGTGCGCTTCGTGTAGGTGATTTCCAGGGTGTGGGAAGTGGAGTCGCAGCACTGTGGGGTTGGTTGGTTGTGGTTTTTGAAATTCTGACTCGTAGCAGAGCCCAGAGCAAGGAAGCCACAGTGGAGGGTGCTAGAAATAAAGCTCATTTCTAAAACTGTTTTTGCTTAATATATATACTGTATAATTTAAATATGGGGGATTCTTGGGTTAATTGGTTTTTCTGTCTCTCCTACCCTTACCCCCCAAGTACCTGGGACTATAGGAGTACATTCCTGTGTTTGGCCCTTTTTACAGTCTTGAGGTTGGAGGTCTGATTTCAGCTTGAGACAGGGCTACATGACGGGCCTCATGCTGGCCGTGAACTCCTGCCTCAGCCTCCCATCTAGCTGAGATTGTGTACCACTTTGCCCAGATTATCCCCCCTCCCCCAAACCAGCCACTGGAGTTTGACCTCAGAGCCTCGCTAGGAAAGCCAGGCAGGTGCTCCGCCCCCGCAGCGCGCGCCAGCCCGTTTCGCTTGGGGACCGATGTTTTTCCTGAGGGCTAGTCCTGGCTCATGGTCCTCCCTGCACCTCCCCTCCTGTCCAGTCTGGCCTTTTGTGTCCAGTGGCCACCTGATGTCGGCCGGCCCTCCCGCGTGAGCGGAGCTGGGGTTTATGCGAGAGATGCGCACTCCGAGGAGGGAACGGGGCCGGGGTTGGAGGTGGTGGCATTTTCTCCTGGTGAAGCTGGATAAGCTGAGGATCCTTCACCCTGCCCCACGTCACCTCAGTTGTGAGAAAAATGCTAGGCAGGAGCTGGTGTATCATGCCTGTAATCCTACTAAGTGACTTGGCAGGCTAGGATCACAGGTTTGAAGCCACCTGGGAAGGAAAGTGGGAATCCCATCTTCCAACTACCCTTCAAAAGCCGGAAGCGCCAGGTCCTGGTGGCTCATGCTTGTAATCCTACTCAGGAGGCTGAAGTGTGAGGATCACAGTTCAAAGCCAGGCTGTGCAGAAAAGTCCGTGAGACTCTTAACTCCAACAAACCACCAGGAAGTGGCGCTGTGGCTCAAAGTGCTAAGAATGCTAGCTTAGAGCAAAAAAGCTCTGGGAGAGTGCCCAGATCTGCACTATCCCCATGACGGGAGTGGCGGGATGGACGTGGAAGGTAAAGCACCAGCTTCAAGTGAAAAAGCCAGGCAAGAGCATTAGGTCTTGAATTCAGGGTTTGAACTCGGGGCCTTGCATTTGCGAGGCTGGCACAATGCAGCCGAGTGACAATCGAACCCTGCTCTTTACTTAGGATGAGGCTCTGCTTCCCACCCCAGCGGAAGCCTGAGCTGTCACTGCCCATTTCTATGCTTCTGTCCCTGCTGGGTTGGCTGGCCTGCACTGTCACACGCGGCTTATTGAGATAAGAGGTCTAACTTTTTGCCCAGGCTGGTCTGCAAGTGCAATCCTCCACCTTGAGTAACTGGCATTACAGGTGTGCCCAACAGCACCTGGCCCTCCATTTCCTGTCTTTATTATGAAACGTGTCTTAACATTCACGCAGGTGCGACAGGTGCGGATTTCCCAGGGTTTGTTTTATGGAGCTAGAGCCCAGGTTTTCCCCCACACACATAGAAGTGAGCTCAATTGTGGCTGTGAAACTTGACCCAGATAGAAGGTGGCCCCTGGACTTGTGTCCACGTGCGCGTGCACGCACAGACACACACACCCCGCCCCAATCCTGAGTCTCGGAGGAAGTGGGCTGAAGTGGCAAGCCCCTGTAGCACAGGGTGTGGTTTACCTGGCACACGGGGAGCGGGTCCCTGGGGGTCAAGGGCATGCAGGAGCATCTGTGGTCAGCCCATGGGACCGGGTGCTTGGGAAGTGGTGGGTGCTGTGTGTGGGTGGTGGACAGCCCCACAGCACAGCTGTGCCTCCTCTGTTTACACTTCCTGGGGGCTGGGAGCCGTGCTGTCTCTACCCATCAGCATATGGTGGGGGCCACAAGTCCTGACGCCATCTCCTTACTATGCATTGCTTTTTTCTTTTCTGGTGGGTCATGGGGTTTGAACTCTAGGCCTGGGTGCTGTTCCAGCTCTTTAGCTCAAGGTGAGCGCTCTACTACTTGAGCCACAGAGCCACTTTTGGTTTTCTGGTGGTTTATTGGAGATCAGTGTCTCATAGACTTTCCTGCCTGGGCTGGCTTTGAACCATGATCCTGATTTCAGCCTCCTGAGTAGCTCAGATTACAGAAGTGAGCTACCATGTTTGGTTATCTGTTTGGATGAAGTAGGGTCCAGGGAAGTGACATATAAGGCTGCACAGAATCATGGGTGCAGGGTGTGTGCTGCTGGATGCTCTGCACCTTTCTCAGGCCGCTCTCCCCTGCTGAAGGGACAGCAGTGTATCATATGTAAATATTTTAATAAAACATTGAAGATTAACGTGTGTACAGTGTGGTTTTATTTTGCCCGTGTCAGGGGCTTGAACCTTCAGGGCCTCGTACATACGTTCTCTGCTTTTTCTGCCCCAGGTTCTTGCTCTGCTACTTGAGCTCCATTTCTGGCTAATGGTGGTTAATTAGAGATGAGTCTCACAGACTTTCCCAGTCTGGCTTCAAATCACTATCCTCAGATTTCAGCCTTTTGAGTAGCCAGTATTACAGGCTTTTTCCCTCGGTGCCTGACTTGAGTACTAGGTTTTAATGGGTTCTCTCACATGGGTTTTTTTTTTACTTTTTTTTTTTTTTCTACCTCTGCCTCCAGAGTGCTGGGATTATAGGCATACACCAGCACACTTGGCTGGTTTCACTTCTAAAGTGAACACAACTGCGCTTATAGAGTGGAAGTAGGATTGTAAATTTGAGGATGGCCTGGCCTACTCTGTGAGTTTAGCAGCACCCTAGGCTACATAGTGAGATGCTACCTTAAAAACAAAAACAGCAATAAAATTGGAAGTCCTAAAATCAAGTAGAACTCTGAACTCCATGCTTAACCATTTACTTTGTTGTTGTTGGTAGTGGGGCTTGAACTCTGGGCTTTTCAGCTCAAGGCTAGTACTTTACCACTTGAGCCACAGCACCATTTCTGGCCTTTTCTGTTTATGTGGTACTGAGGAACCGAACCCAGGTCTTTATGCATACTAGGCAAGCATTCTACCACTGAGGAACATTCCCGGCCCTCATTTACTAATTTTTGTCAGTTGTGGGGCCTGAACTCAGTGCCTGGGCTCTTTTGCTCAAGGGTAACTTTGAGCTATAGTGCCACTTTGGCTGAGATCTGAGGATTGAGGTTCGAAGCCAGCCTGGGCAGAAAAGTCTTCCAGACTCCTATTTCCAATTCCACCAGAAAACTGGAAGTGGCACTGTGGCTCAAGTAGTAGAAGGCTAACCTTGAGGTGAAGAGCTCAGGGACAGGGCCCAGGCCCAGAGTTCAAACCCCACAAACGACCAAAAAAAAAAAAAGGCTCAGACTTTCAGACCAAGGCTGGCAGATCACAACCACCAGAGTAGCAAGGATTACAGGTGTGAGCTACCAGAACCCCCAACCTTCCCTCCTACCTCCCCCTTGGGAATGGAACCCAGGCCTTTGGGCCTCCCAAGCAAATGCTACATGCCAGGCTACACCTCTCAGTGCTTAAGGCTTAGGTCCTTCAGGGATCAAAGACATGGCTTGAGTGAATATACAAGAAAGTTTTTTTTTTTTTTTTTAAACTCGCCAGCAGCCCTGAGCAGGTGACACACCCTGGTAATCCTATTATCCCAGCTCCTGCAGAGGCTAGCATAGAGAGGCCCACAGCTCCCTGCCAGCCTGAGCTAGGAGGTACGACCTTGTCCTATGTCTTATAAAGAAAAACAACAAAAAAGCGAAGAAAACATAAGATTTTGTTCTCTACTCAGTGGGATCTATGATGGAGGGGTCAAGGTTAGAAACCAGCCTGGGCAGGCAAATGGGCCAGACATTTTATCTCCAATTAACTAGCAAACTCCTCAGAACTGCATGTGGCTCAAGGAGTAGAATGGAAAAAGTCAGTGAGTTCAAGCTGGCACCCAAACCGAAAACAATCAATAAATACATTTCAGCCAAGACCGAGAAGGGCCGGGGGGCCGGCAGCTCATTCCAGACACGTGTTAGCAGCAACTGGGGGGCCAACCTTGGGACTCCCCACTTGCTAAAAACGGGTGCCTCTTAGGCCCCGCCCCAGCCGCTTTTGCTTTGGATAGTTTTGATGCAGCTGAGTTCCTGTACTCGCTGGCCTTGAACCTTGGGCCGACTGACCACAAGTATGGCTGTGTGCCTCTGGCCTGATCCGTCCGAGTCAACGCCTCCGCTTCCCGAGTTAAGAGCACCCTAGCTCGCGGCCCCCAGCGCTCCGGTGGTCCGCGACCGGGACTTGAACTCGCTGACGCGGCGGCACCGCTCCCGGCCGCGGACCGCGGAGCCACTTACTTTGCTGGTGCGATGGGCGCCGGGGCGCCGCGGAGGGCGATCGGGGGGCGGACAGACGGAGGGACGGACTCGGCGCGTGGCCGGGAGCGCGACCGACCCCCGCCCGGGACGGCCCCGCCCCGCCCGGTGCCGGCCGGCGGCCCCGCCCCGCGGGCCCCTCCCAACCGGGGCTCCGTCCGGTACCGATCCCGGCAAGAGACGACTCTCTCCGGGGAGCCGAGCCCCGGCCCCGGCCCCCCAGCCCCCTCCCCGCCGCCAGACGCGCGGTGCGGACCGGAGGGAGGCCTTCGGCTCCGCGGCGTCGGCTCGCCAGGCGCTCCCGGCCCGGGGCGGAAGTCGGGCCTCACGGACCCGGCTGGGCAACTCGGGCGTTTCCCGCGGCCCCCACCCCCCACCCCGGGTCCCTGCGGTCACGGACGCCGCGGGGGACCTCCGCCCCCGGCCCCCGTCCACAGCCCAAGGCCGGTGCCCCCCGGAGCGTCCGGGTTCCCCGACGCGGAGCGCGCACTCCCCTCGGCCGACCCCGCCCGGGGGCGGGGCCTCCGACGCCGGCCGTTGCCCCGCCCAACCGCCACCCAACGGCTCTTCTGGGTCGGGCGGCGGGGGGTCCGGGCGAATGCGCCTGCGCGCGCCCACCGGCGCCTGCGCAGAAGCGCGGGGCGTGGCGCGCGCGCGCGGGCCCCGCCCAAGCCCGGCGTCTCCGGCCTTTCCTCCCCCCCCCATCTCCCAATCTCCTCAGCGTGGCGCCGACGCTGCGTGCGGCGCGAGTTACCCAGAGTGCTCCGCGCGGGGGCTGCTCAGTGGAGTTTGGTTCTCGAGGCGGCGGCGGCGGTGGCGGCGGCTCCTCCTCCTCCTCCTCCTCCCTCGGCGGCGGCGGCGGCGGCGGCGGCGGCGGCGGCGGCGGCCCGGGCCCGCGCTCCGGCCCCGGCTCCCCTCTCCGCCTCCCCGCGCGCCCCCACCTCCTCTGGCGCCGCGGGGAACATGCGGCTCCGCTCCCGGAGGCCGGCGAGTGACTGACCCGCGTCCCCACCGCAGCCCGCCCGCCCGCTGGCCCGGCCTCCCCCCCCCCCGCCTCGCCCAGGCAATGACAGCGGCTCCGGCGTCCCCGCAGCAGATCAGGGACCGGCTGCTGCAGGCCATCGACTCCCAGAGCAACGTGAGTACCCTCGGCCGGCCCGGAGCCGGGACGGCGGCCGCGTGCGCTCGGGACCCTCCCCCCTCCTCGGGGACCCTCGCCCGCCGGGCTCCGCCCCGGGGGGCCCGCTGCCATCCCGGCCTCCGCGCCCCCGGACCCGGGCTGGAGCCGGCGCGGGCCGCCCGGCGGCCTTCCCTACGTGAGGCCGAGGCTTCGGTGCGGCCTGGGCGTGGGGAGCCGGCGGGGGACCGGAGCCCGAGCTTCGCCTCCTCCCCGGCCCCGGCCGGCCGACCCTCGGTCGCTCCTCGCGGAGCTCACCGCTGTCGCCCGCCCCCCGCCCCCGGGGGACCCGAGGCGACCCCCCTCCCCCACCCCCAGGAAGCCCTCCCGGGGGGGAGGGGAGCGAGGCGGCCCGCGAAGCAACTGGTGTCCGGGGGTGCGCGCCTTGCGGGGCGCCCCGGGGCTCCCGACCCTTCAGTGCGGAGGAGGGCGTCAGGAGAGGGGTCGTCCTCCCTTTCCCCGACTGCGCGAGCCCCGGCCTCCCCTGTCCCCAGCTGAGGGTCCGGGGTCCCCGACGCGTCCCCCACCCCGGTCCTGGGACTGTGCCCGGGGTCGCCGGCCTCGGGAAAGGGGTTGGGTCCCGGGCAGGGCCGGAGCCTTCTTGTTGTCTTTCTGGGCCTCGGTGCTCTCCCAGCCCCGACCCAGCCAGAGCTGGACGGGTTCTGTTCTGTTCTTTTTTTTTTTTTTTGGTTGTCAACTAGAGGTGATTGTTCTCCTTGCCGTCCTCCCAGGAACCCCGCTTCCGCCGTCTTCCTTTCCCACCTGGGGCTCACAGCTTGGCGCTTGGTGGTGACCTAGACCTCCTAGAGGGTCAGGGTGAGCTCCAGGGGGTCCCTCTCTCAGGAGCTTTTTGCCAAGGCTACTGTGGGTGGAGGGCCCTCCCCCTCCCCCTCCCCCTCGGGTGACCCTCTATTAGCTCCCCGGTGCCTTGGCAGTGGGGGCAGGGGTCCTTTTTCTCACCTGGCAGCAGCAGACAATAGGAAGATGCAGGCCATCCAGGTGGAAGGGAAGGTTTGCTGGGAGACCAGGAAGTGGCCATTGAGATCACTTTTTAATATGCTGAGATGGAAGCAGGCTTGTCTGCGGCTTGGCCAGGTTGCCCAGGTTTCTTTCACTGGAGGAGCAGGAGCGCGGCTGGTGACTCTTAGATGGCTGCTTTCCTTTGCTGCTGGTAAGGTCGTTCATGTGGTCTGCACAGGCTTGGTGATCCTTGGGAGGCCCTGGATGCTGGAGCATAGTGCTGCCCTTCTTGGTCTTCTGGACCCATGAAGACTGATTCCAAGAGGGCTGGAGGTGCAGCACAAGTGGCAGAAAGCCCATCTAGCAAGCTCAAGGCCTTGAGTTCAAACCCCAGTGCTGCCAAATGGGAAAAAGATTGCCTCCTGAGAGTTGGGCATGGTGGCACCTGCGTGTCTTCAGGGCACTCTGGGGAAGAAGCAGGGGGGGGGGGTTCCAGGCAGGACCCTATCTCAACAGTAATAATAGTAACAGTAATGTTCATAGGAATGAAAGATTGACTCCATGGTAATTCAACAAACGTTGTAGACATTTTTGTTATGGCTTTGGGGGTGGGGCAGGCAGAGACTATAAACCCTTCTAGAAGGGCCTATCTGCAGTGAATAGTTTTTGCTGCAGTTCCAGGACTGAAAAGGGAGGGAAAGCAGCTGCAGTGCCTTTTCATCTTTCTTGGAGCCAGAGCGCCATCGCTTCAAGTCTGTGTCCTGCCTGCCTTTCTCCAGGCTCCGAGTGGTTGCTGGGCTGGTAGCACTGATTCTTAATGCCCCCTGGTAGAGCAGGCAGCCACCATGTTGTAGATGAGGTGTGACAGTCATCTCGGGCTCCAGTGTGTGCACACCTCTCACCTGAAGGGTTCCTAGGAGCAGGAAGGGAGAGGAGGGAACAGACCTTAGTTTCTGGATCTTAGCACACATGAAAGTGTTGAGGGCTGTCGGGCAGTGGTGATGTTCCACAGCATGGAGTTCACGTTTCTCGTGGCTTATTTGGGGGATGCTAGCGATGGCTGTGGGAGAGTCCTGCTGATGTCTGTGTGGGGGACGGAGCTGGGAGATGGTCTCTGACTGTGAGTGATGAGGAAAGTGCCTCCCTTTAAATGCTGCCATTATTAGTGCCAGCCACCAACCCAGCGAAGCTCCTCGGACAGGAGCTAGCTTTCAGAGACGGAGCCTGGCGGAGGAGGCCCGAGCCCCATGTCTGCGCTTCTGCAGGGTGTCTGGGTGCACGCGAGTGAGAGGGGGGTGCTGCTGCGCCGCTGCCTGTCTGCCTTGCCAGTTAGGAACTCCACCACTGGGAAACTGACACACAGCTAAGATGCTTAGAGGGAAAAAAACACAAAAAAACGGGGACAGGGCGGAAGAGCCAACACTAAAATTAAACCTCTTCTGAGAGAAGTGACAGAGAATTGTGTCATGTAATGCTTACCTTAGGGTCATGCAATTATGGTTAACAAACTTAGCTATCTATTGCTGAAAAATCAGTGTCACGCCCGCCGAGCTGATACCACGTGTGTAACCCTGCGGGTGGGCCGCGTCCCACCTGCCCCGACCATGGAGTGCTCAGGAGAAAAGCTGTCTGGGATCTAAAGTTTAATCTCTGGAGTATTTGAATTTGCACCACAGCAGGCTGAGAGGGAGTAATTTCTGCCAATCTGTAATACAGCAAATCCTTCACTCTCCTTCTTGAAAAGCATCTAACGGGTTCCCAAGCCATCGTGACAACCGTGTGTGTGTGTGTGTGTGTGTGTGTGTGTGTGTGTGTGTGTGTGTGTGTGTGTGTGTGTGTGTGTGTGTGTGTGTGTGTGTGTGTGTGTGTGTATGCGTGCGCACCCTGCATGGTGGCAGGCTCTCCCAACACTGTGTGCATGCTTCTTCAGCCTCCAGGGAGGTTGTGGGGAGAGGTGGAGACTCCCGCAAGCACCGGGCAGGACAAGGCTGCTCCCTGAGTTCCCTGCCTTCTTACTCTCTCAGCTGCCAAGGCGCTGGGCTCGCTTTCTTTAGCACCTTCAACTCTCTGAGTCTTAGTGGCCTCCTTGGGCCTACTGGGGGGGCTGCATGTGAGCCCTTAGTTTCCAAGAAGTCTTGTGATTGGCTGCTGTATCCCCGGAACTGCAGTTATAGAACGGTCTAACACAGAGCTTTCTCTCCAGCTGGTGGCCAGGGATGTGCCTTGGTGGCAGCGGGCGAGCTTTTCCCAGACAGTGGAGGGATCGTGGTTGCCCATGCAGCAGGCATGCTGGGCCAGGCAATGACCCCTTTTCTCCATAGAGAAGGTTCTGGAGAAAAGGGATTTGCAGGTGCCTTTGATGTCAGGTTCTGGAGCCAGAGAGCCAGAAATCTCAGGAGCTACCTTCCTCTTCCTGCTTCTTCGGGCATCAGGGACCTCAGGAGATGCGCCACAGAGCCCTGCAGAGAAAAACACACACACACTCATATACTCACGCACGTGCGCATGTACACATGCAAACACGCACACGAGCGCAAGGAGGATCGCTTGCCCTTCTAGGAATTTGAGTTTGCCGGTTGAGAGATTGCTTGGTTTGGATGGCCTGCAGGCCCAGTGTCTGCAGAGTGATCGGGAACTAGTGTGTCTTTCCTACAAGGTTTCTTACAGACCCAGCTTCTGGTTCTAGAAGGTGTAACAGAGGCCAACACGAATCATCCTAGATTTTCTGTTCACTTGTGTTAAATATCTGCAACATGGATTATGGGAATTTTTTTTTTTTTGGTCATGGGAGGGACCTGAACTCTGGGCCTGGGCGCTGTCCCTCAGCTCTTCAGCTCAAGGCTAGCGCTCTACCACTTGTGCCACAGCGCCACTTCTGGCTTTTTCTGCTTATGTGGTGCTGAGGAATTGAACCCAGGGCTTCATGCATGCGAGGCAAGCACTCTACCGCTAAGCCACCTTCCCAGCCCATTAGGGGAACTTTTTCAGAAATAGATTTCTGAGCAGAGATGTGCCTCGCTGTGCATGCTCCTGTAATGGTGTTCAGGTTTCTCCCAACAGCCCTGCTGGGGGTTCTGGGGCAGAGCCAGCAGCTGCTGATGGTCGGCGCCGGCTTGCACAAGGTGTCCTGTGGCCAGGAGATGACAAGGTACTTTTGTGCATTTTTTGTTGTTGTTGTTGACGCAGTATGAGGCTGGCCCAAAGTTAGGGGCTTCCCGTGTTCTTAAGTGACAGGGTTTCTGACTGTAGATGGTGTCAGAAGAGGTGTAGGTGGGGTGGGGCCACTGTCCTGAGTGGATCAGAAAAGAAGCAGGGAGGCCGTGTTTTCCCGTGGGCCTTCCTCTCAGCACACTTCCCAGCCTGCTGCTACCATCCTCAGGACACAGGGACCTGGCGTTGGGACTCGCTCCACTGGGACAAGAGGCCTGCCTGCCGCACAGGCTGAGGTTGAGATTGGGTGCGCCGTCCCTGCGATCGTGCTGACAAGAGAGTGCTGCTGGACCGCGGGGCTGGGAACACCTGAGGCCTGCAATAGCAGAATGCCGGGCCAGCGCCGCCTGCACAGGCTGCCGGCAGCTTCTCGTGCGCCTAGCCTTGCGTTGCTTTCTGCTTCACGGGGAGAGTGCTCTGTGTGTGTGTGTGTACATGTGTACCAGTGTGCATGCCCGTCCTGGGGCTTGAACTTGGCCTCTTGTGTGCTTCTTGGCTTTTTTGAGTAAAGCTGGTGCTCTACCCTTTGCCACAGCTCCATTCTGGCTTTTTTTTTTTTTTTTTTTTTTGGTTGTGGGGCTTGAACTCTGGGCCTGGGCGCTGTCCCTCAGCTCTTCAGCTCAAGGCTAGTTGCTCTACTACTTTGAGCCACAGTGCCACTTCTAGTTTTCTGGTGGTTCATTGGAGGTATCAGTCTCATGGACTTTCCTGCCCTGGCTGGCTTTGAACTTTATCCTCAGATCTCAGCCTCCTGAGTAGCTAGGATGACAGGTGTGTGCCACCAGCATCTGGCATTTTTGTTGGCTAATTGGAGATAAGAGTCTCATAAAGTGGTGGGGCTGGGAAGGTGGCTCAATGGTAGAGTGCTTGCCTTGCATGCCTGAGGCCCTGGGTTCGACTCCTCAGCACCATATATGCAGAAAAAGCTGGAAGTGGCGCTGTGGCTCAAGTGGAGAGTACCAGCCTTGAGCTGAAGAGCTGAGGGACAGCGCCATGCTCAGAATTCAGGCCCCACAACTGACCAAAAAAAAAAAAATCTCATAGACATTCTTGCTTGGGCTGACTTTAAACCCAAATTATCAGATTGCAGCATGGTTGAGTCGCTTGGCACCTGGCTAGCGCTTTTGATGTTAACTTAAAATGCCACAGATCCTTAAAAAAAATCACTGTCCCCTGACTCTGCAGCCTATGTTAGAGGACACAAAGCCTGGGCACTTGAACTCTTCTGATTCTGCCCTACGCTGCTCCCTGTTCTGTGATGGCCAGGATGGAGGGGGAAGAGCAGAGGTAACCAGTCAGGACTCCCCATCCCCCGAGGGTGGGCTCTTTGGTCTGTCATGATGCAGGTGTTGTCATCCTGGTAGTATGTTGTCTTGGCGGAGGTCTGGAGACTGAGGGACTGTCCCAAGCGCAGCCTGTGGGAAGGGCCTCCGTCTTGAAGACAGATGGAATAGGTCCACTGGTCAGCTGGGCTCCAGAGAGGGGGTGAAGCTGTGGCTCGGGGCTAGGTGATAGAGCGCCTTGTGAGCATCTTCCCAGAGCTCCAGCCTGCCCTCTCTGCAGGGGAGTTGGGGGGGAGGATGGCTCCTGCCCACTCCCCCCTGCAGACCTCCCCCTGGGGTGGGGTGCTTTCTCTGTGGGTAAGAGTCGAGCTTTTTATTTCTGTGATCATGAGTCTGCCCAGTCCTTTGGGAGCGCAGTATGCCCTTTGGGTTGGTGGGTGCAGGCTGACAGTTTGCCCATCCAGAACCCCTTCCTTTATTACCCTGCACATGAGTCCTCTGAGTAGGGCTCCCCCTGAGCGGCGTGCTGGTCCCGGGAAGTGGGCCTGCCCGGGATTTGTGTGGTGTGTGTTCCAGTGCCCGGGGCTTTGGGAGGCCTGGCCTGAGCCTCTCCCCAAGGGAGCTGGGCCTCAGCTGAGCAGCCTCTTCCAGCCAGGGCTGCACCCTGGGGAGGCCCTGCCCTGCCCCACCCTCCCGGGGACTGCCAGCCTCCTAGGGAGGGGCACAAACTGAGTACACCTGAGCTGAGAGGTGGACCAGGGACCTTAGCGTGGTGTGTCCAGTGTCTGCAGACAGTTCTGGGGTGAGGGGACAGGTAGAAGGGGCAGGAATCCCGGCAGGTCTTGGGCGTGGCCCTCTGAGCTCTGCTGAGGTGACAGGCTCTGTCCACATCTCCAGAGTGGGCCTTGTGGGAGCTGTGTGTGTGCTGTGGAGGCGGGGCTCCCTGTGCTGGCTAGGCTGGCTTTGAACTCTTGGGCCCAAGCAGTCCTCCCTAGCCTCCTGAGAAGCTGGGCCTACAGGTGAGGGTGAGTAGTATTTGGAACACTGTTACATCCTCTGGGGGGCTTTGAAGTGCAAACCCAGGCCGAGGGAGGCCGGCCTCCTGGCCCCCCCCCCCCCCCCCGCCCTGCTGTGTTATTGTTAGAGCTTGCTACTAGTGTCTGGCCGTGCAGGGTGGTCTTGGGCTCTGTGGCTTCCCAGTTCCCAAGGTTCTGTGGTACTGTATGGAGCGGTAAGGGGAAGGGTCCCATCGGGCCATGCTTCATGGCCTCTGGGGACTGCCAGGCAGATGGAGCTGAAGCTCTGTGTCTGCCACTGGGACGTTGGCAGAGTTCCTGGACATGTCTGCAGGACTGGGGAACAGGGGCCTCCAGATGAGTTCAGGGAAGCGCCAAGGGCTCATTAGAGCCTTTCCGAAACCCACAGGTGGCCACGGTGCCCTCTGTGTCCTGTGGTGGTCTCTGGGTGGGCAGCACCAGTGCCTAGCTGTCATTTACTGAGCATTTACTATGTGCCAGGTACTGGGTGGACCATCTTGGTTTTTTTTGTTTTGCTTTGTTTTGTGTTTCACTTGTCGTGGGGCTTGAACTCTGGGCCTGGGCATTGTCCCTGAGCTTTTCAGCTCAAGACTAGTGGTCTACTACTTGAGCCACAGTGTTGCTTCTGATTTTCTGGTGGTTCCTTGGAGATAGGAGTCTCATGGACTTTCCTGCCCTAGCTGGCTTTGAACCTCAATCCTCAGATCTCAGCCTCCTGAGTAGCTAGGATTATAGGTGTGAGCCACTGGAGCCTTGGCTGATTAGTTCTTTACTCCTAAAAGTTAGCTGATCCATCTTGAAGAGACTTAAGTACAATCTGTCTCTTGTCTTAGATGAGGGAATCTTGTTCTGACTAGGTGCCAGGTGCTCCTAAAGTAAGTGGCTAAACAAGACGTTCCCCCTCCTCACTCCCTCCCGAGGAGTGCCCTGCCGGAGGCTGAGCCCAGGGAATCCCTGGCCTACTACCCTTCCATGCTGAAGGGTTTGCCTTCCCTCCCTCCCTCCCTCCTTCCTTCCTTCTTTCTTTTCCTGGGACTTGATTGAACTCAGGGCCTGGCACTGTCCCCGAGCTGCTTTTGCACAAGACTAGCACTCTCCCACTGGAGCCGCTTTCCCGCTTGTTCTGTGTCTGTGGCACTGACTGTGGCACTGAGGAATGGAACCCAGGGCTTCAGTAGTGCTAGGCAGGCACCCTACCACCAAGCCACATCCCCAGCCCGTGCTTTGCATTTCTATTCCTTGTGGTTTGCATTTGTCCCTCCCAGTGGTTGCAACTGTTTTTGAGTGCATGGGTACAATTTTACTATGCCAAACTTGGAGTAACTGGAAAAAGTCAAAGCCAGAAGCTGCTATTCCTAACCTAGTTATGTCTTTACAGTTACAGTTAGTCACCAACACCTGTAGTTTATATGTGTAATTCTAGCTGCTGGGGAGGCTGAGATCTGGAGAACAGGGGTTCAAAGCCAGCCAGGCCAAAAATCCTTGAGATCCCATTTCAGTTAAAAAAAAAAAAAAAAAAAAGCTGGGCCTGGTGATGCGTGTCTGTTCATCAGGTATGTGGGAAGCACAAATCGGAGAATTGCAGTCCAGGTCAGCCTGGCAAAAAGAAGCAAGATCTAATTTGAAAAATATTGAAAAGTGAAACTGGTGGAGAGTATGGCTCAAGTGGTAGAGCACCTGCTAGTGTGCCAGGGCCGGGAGTTCAAACCCCAGTACTGCCAGAAGAAAACTTGTCACCAAAAGAGCATCTTCGTACATCTGTAGGTGACCTCTTCAGTACCCCTGTGTCTCTGAGAATTCGGCCTTTGTTACCTCTTGCTGGGAGCCCTCTGCTCCTTACAGCTCCCATTTTGGGACCCTTTCCTAATTCAGTGTATGGTGGTCTCGTTCTGAAACCATTCACCATCTCCTTTTCCTGACAGCGAGCCCATTTGTGTGTTGGGGGATAGGGAGATTTGTGTGAGACGGGGTCTTGCTGTGCTGCCTAGGCTGTCTGTGAACCCCTGGCCTCCTGAACTCCTGCCTCCGTCTTCCAGGAAGCAAGTACAGGGCACACAGCCTGCCAGCAGGTCCTGTCGGCTGCGGCTTCCGTGCGGTTCCTGATGGCAGAGTGCAGGTTGCTGTCTGCGTGTCTAGAACTTGTACAACATAGGAAGGGCCCGCTGCCTCTTGCTTCTATTGTGACAGGTCTAGAGCTGGTCAGCAGCGGTAACAGCAGGGGAAGCAGTTCTGAGTGCTGGACATCCACAGCTCTCCCCCAGGAGTCCAGCCCTGGAAGGCAGGAGCCAGTAAAAACACGGGGGGGGGGCGCTCAGTGGCCACATGGCCCGAGCCTGGCTGCCTGCTTGGGGCTCCCATGCCCCCAGTGAGAGGCGTGGACAGAGGAGGCCTCCCACCATCCTGCCTGGGTCCCAGGCCTGGGTCAGCCGCGGTGCTCCTCATCCAAAACCCTTGGGGGCGAGCAGTACTGTCGGGGTGAAGGGTTTTTTTTTTTAATTGCATTTTTGAACTTTCATAGATTTGTTTTTTTGTCGGTCGTGGGACTTGAACTCTGGGCCTGGGCGCTGTCCCTCAGCTCTTCAGCTCAAGGCTAGTGCTCTACCACTTGAGCCACAGTGCCACTTCTGGCTTTTTCTGCTTCTGTGGTGCTGAGGAATAGAACTCAGGGCCTCATGCATGCAAGGCAAGCACTCTACCACTGAGCCACCTTCCCGGCCTAACTTTCATAGATTCTTTACTGATTATCTTTAATTCGAAAGGTTAGGGGAGGGCTTATAATCTGAAGTGATCTAAAGTTTGAAAGCTTTTCAGTGTGATTGGGTACTCAAAAAATTTTGTGTTTTACCCAGATGCCAGTGACTCACAGCTGTCATCCTAGTTACTCAGGAGTTTGAGACCCAGATTAGCTAACCCAGGCCGAAGAATCCAGGAGATGCCATCTCCACAATAACCAGTGGTAACACTGAGCTGAGGCTCCGGCGGTAGAGTGCCAGCTGAGTGACAGGCAGCCCTGAGTTCAGACCCTGGTGCCAGTGGCTCACGCCTGCCCTCCTAGCTACTCAGGAAGCTGAGGATCACGGTTCAGAGTTACTCTGGGCAGGAAAGTCTGTGAGACTCTTTTCTCCAGTTAACCACCAAAAAGCTAAAAGTGGTGCTGTGGCTCAAGTGATAGACTTCTAGTCTTGAAGTGATAAAGCTCAGGGACAGTGCCCAGACCCTGAGTTTAAGCCCCAGGATGGCGACGCAGACACGCAGACACGCAGACACGCAGACACGCAGACACGCAGACACGCAGACACGCAGACACACAGACACACAGACACACAGACAGACACACACACACACACACACACACACATGTGTTTTGCATTTTGCAGCAGTTTGATGTTCAGTTTTTGGGTTAGAGATGTTCATTCAACCTGTCCCTGACATACTGTGTGCTAGCTGAGAAGGATGTTCAAGGTTGTTTTTGTTTTTCCCTTTTTGTTTCTCGGCTGACATCTTTATCCCTGACCGACAAGACCCTGCTGAGCGCAGAACTGGCATGTTTGTGAGCCTGGATGTGGTGTTTAATGCTCCTTCCTCCGGGCTGGGTGGGTAGAGCTCCTGCCCTGGATTCCATCCTCACCGCACAAACACTCCTTCCAGGAGCCTGGCTTCCCCAGGACTCTCTGGCCTTTTTTGTTGTGTGATAAAATGTATCACACACACACCCTCACGTGCTCTCACGCTCACACACACCCTCCTGTGGTTGGTTAGCTGTGTGACTGCTGCTGACTTTGGTTACTCCTGTGCCCTGTGTGTAGTGTGGTTTTACCGGAGGTTGGCTGGGGCCGGCCATGATTGGCCAGTAGCCGGTGCATTATTGAAAGGACTTCGGGAGGTGCTTTAGAACCCAGAAGGGGGTCTGGAGCCCCCCTCCAGGTCCTGGTGGCCCCATTGCCCACCTTCTGCCCTCTACGCACACCAACTCTGTTACACTTGACCTCCGGGTGGCCATGTGCTGCGTTCTTTTGTGAGGGAGGGCAGAAGGAGCCATTGAGGGAATTTTTTTTTTCATCAGTCCTGGGACTTGAACTCTGGGCCTGGGCACTGTCCCTGCGCTCTTCAGCTCAAGGCCAGCGCTCTACCACTTGAGCCACAGTGCCATTTCTGGTTTTCTGGTACTTCATTGGAGATAAGAGCCTCATAGACTTTCTTGCCTAGGCTGGCTTTGAACCGAGATCTTCAGATCTCAGCCTCCTGAGTAGCTGGGGTGACAGGCGTGAGCTACGGCAGCCGGCGAGTTCATGGTTTCTTAAGCACTGGGTTAGTGGATGTCTGGCAGAGCCCCATCTTCACCTCTTCCCAGAGGGAGGGTTGTGCTAGGTGTGTGTGTGTGGGGGCAGCCCAAACAGAGGCTTACGAAACCCTGGCGGAGGGCCAGCGCCCCTCAGCATGGTCTCCCCATGGACCTGGAGCCCTCCCTCCAAGGTGTCAGGTTTTCTTGATGACATCTTCTGGGTCTTCCCCAGAAGCTCCACAGTTTAATCCTGCTTCCTGGGGCTGTGGTGGGGTCGGCAGAGCATGTGGCCACGGGGCTAGTGGCACGCAGATGGGCGCACGGTACCAGGGTGTCTGCGGGGCCTCTCCAGGTCCCCTAGTGCAGAGTGTGTTGTGGGCTGACATCCCCGTGGATGCTGATTTGCTTGTTCTTGGGTGCTGTGCTGGCCTGTGCTGCCCTAGAGCTTCACATCCTGAAGGCAGCGGGGCAGCTGGGCAGCGGCAGGGCAGCCTGGTGAGGGGTGAGGGGAGCGTGGGGCAGGTGGCCCCGGTCCCAGACTCTGAACCTGCCTGTTGTCACCCTCGGACAGTCCTTTGTCCCTTATTGTGGGCTCAGGGTCTCCTGTGGCTCTTTCACCGCTTCCTGATACCCGGCTTGGCGGTGGGTGGGTCTGTGCTTCGGAGGCAGTGCAGTGGGCGTGGTCGGCCCTGAGCCCTCCCCCTCAGTCCCCGCGCCTCCTGTGGGCAGAGGTGACTGCAGCTTCCGCGGACTGATGGGGGCAGGCGCTCTGGCGGCCCTGCCCATCTCCCCTGTGTTCCCTCCTGGGGACCCGAAACTGGCCTGTGTTTCAGGGCCTGGCTCCTCCCGGTAGGTTAGTTGAGAGGCCCAAGCGATCCTTCTCCCACAGCCTCTTTCCCTCCTGGTTTTGGGTGGCTCTCAGCGTGGTTAGCCGCCTTCCCGCCCCGCCTCCGGGCTTGTGTTGGCAGCTGGTGGTGACAGAAGCGAGCCGTGTGCTCGCGGTGAGGCTCGGGTGTCCGGAAGGGCCGTGTGAACGGGTGCCACGCGCTGGCTTCCGTGTTCGGGGCGCTTCTGCCTGGGCATTTGAGTGAGAGCCGGCTGCTTTCCTCCCTGGCCTCTGAGGCCTTCCCCGCACCGCCCTGGAACTTTGCCCTCCCGCGCCCTGTGCTGGCAGCGGCCTTGGGGGTTGAGTGTGAGATGAGAGGAAATGAGGGGGAACGGGCCAGTTTGTTGTGGCCACGGGTGGGGGGCAGGTGGGGCATCCTCCACAGCGGGCCTGCCTCTGTACCATGGAGGCCGCGCTGTGAGAGGTGATGGCCACCGCCGGAAGTTGGGAGGGAGGCCTTTCCAGAAGCAGCCGATCCCCAGCAGGCCCAGCCCATAGCACAGAGGGTGGGAACCCTCCCAGGGTGACTGGAGACGGGTCTCCCGCAGTTGGGTGCACTTGGCAGGTTGTACTTGCATTAGGATGAGCAGTGGAGACGTGAGCATTCTGTCTTCAGCAGTTGGTGTGGCTGGGTGGTGCTAGCCAGCTGCCCTGCACCGTGCCCCTTACGTGCGTGCGTGCGTGCGTGCGTGCGTGCGCGCTTTCCTGTGTGGGAGTGTACTGCTGTGCACAGGTTTTCCATCCTGGTGAGTGGTGGGCCCCGCCCTGTTGAGAAAGAGGAAGTGACCTCACCTGCTGTGTCAGGCAAGCTGCCTGGGCCCACGGCGCCTCTGGGGGCATCACTCCACACTGTCTGCCTGGGTCACCATACTATACTGTCTTCCGGGCCTGGACTTGAACTCAAGAAGGATGGCAGCCTTGACCGTGAGTGGTGCCGCCTCCCGCCACCTCCCTGCCAGGATGCCTGCTTCCCCTGCACCCTCGCTCCGCCCCGCCTTGCTCCAGGTTCTTGGCTGATGGGAGCTGCAGGGTGCCCCTTCCCAGTGCAGCACCCTCCTGTATCCGTCAGCCCCTGGCACCCACGCAGCCCACCCGCCACAGCGCAGGGGCAGTGCCGGCTCCTGTCCTCCCCCTGTGGGGCTGTGGCCATCCCACAGCTGCCGTGGGACCCCATCCTAGCGAGCTGGGTCTCTCGGGGCCCAGCCCGGGGTGCCTGCCGCTGGTCCTGCTGGGCAGTGAGCAGCCACCCAGCTCTGCCTCCTGGTTTTCCAGAGCACGCCCCTCCCTCTGTCGGCAGTGGACCTGCCCGCCACAGGACGCAGCTTCCGGCTACTGTGTGGTCCCAGGGTGGACGCATGACTGGTCAGAGCGTGTGCAGAGAGTAGCGCTTTGCTGGTAGCGTTGAGAGAGAGCTGGATGGGAGGGGTGGGAACTACCTGCTGCCTGGACACATCTGTGTGCCTGGGGTTGCAAGCGGCAGAGACACCAGGTCACAGGACGAGGGTCAAAAAAGGAAGTGGCTCGGCTCTGTAATCAGTTACTCAGGAAGCTGAGATCTGAGGACTGCAGTTCAAAGCCAGCCAGGGCAAGAAAATCCTGTGACTCTGACCTCCAATAAACTACTCAGAAAAACTGGAAGTAGTAAGAGTACTAGCCTTGAGCTAAAGAGGCTTAGGGACAGGGCCCAGGCCCTGAGTTCAAGCCCCAGGATCTACAAAAGAAAGAGGTCATAGGTTCACTTGAACTAGAAGTTGAGGGCAGAGCTCTTCTGGGACCAGCTGGGTGCTGGGGACTGAGTCCCCCGCTCCTCTGGTTCTTTTCTTGCTGATGGGTTGTGACCCCTCCATTGTTCCAGTAGTGCCTAACCTGGGGGCACCCAGTGAGGGATGGGGTAAGAATTAAGGTTTCGTGGGGCCTGGGCTTGGCAGGTCAGGGAGGACGCCCCTTCCCCTGGCTCTTGGCCTTCAGGCTTGAGTCATTTGGGTGGGTTTCTCCTGCGGGGTCCCCAGAGCCGCAGACATGGGCTACACAAGGCCTTGAGCCTGCTCTCTGGGTTGCCTGATGCCCTCCGGTCTCAGGGCCCTGTCTTGTGAACCCCTGAGACTACAGGAGTGCTTGCCAGCTCTCTGCCCTCAGGGTCGCTCCTGGGCAGCCTGCAGCGCACCTCCTCCTGTTTGTGCATGCTGGCTCCTTGTTCTTCCCCAGGGTCTTCCCAGGGCTAGTGGGCTGCTGTCCCCTCCTAGGCCAGACTTTTCCCCCACGCCACGCTTGCCCCAGGGCCACGCCAGCTCCAGCCCACAAGGCGGTGTCTTGTGGAGAAGGTAATTTCATTCCAGCTGTCGGTGATGCGTGGTCCTCTGGGCTTTCCTCCCACCTTCAAATAAAGGAAGATGGCTGGAAAGAAAGAAAAGTGGTGCACAGACGGGCTCTGCAGGGGGCCCGGGCTCACATTTCTGTAGTTGTGTCTCAGTTGTTAGTCCTTGGGCCGATGGCATCACACGTCTGCTGTCCCGTGCAGAGGGAGGCTGAGGCCGCCTCCCTGCACGCAGGCAGGCCCCACCGGGAGCTGCTCGGTGCCAAGCAGGCGCGAAATAAACAAGCAGAGCCTCTCCCCTTTTTTCTGGGAAGGGGTGTTACTCCTGGGGGGAGACTGCAGATAATTAACTGTGGTTTTGTGATGCACTCTTGCTCTACTGTCAGCAATGGGCAGGTACAGGATACCATTGCATAATTTCCCACAATTCTAGTGCGCCCCCCCCCAAAAAAAAAAAAAACCAGGAAGACATGGGGTGTGGAGCAGAAGCCCTGTGAGGAAGGGAAGGCAGGCGGCCTTCCTTGGAGCTCTGAGGCTGAAGCTGACAGGTTTCAGTCTGCCTGGCCTTCTCAGGACCCCTCGGTGCACTGATGCAGTGCTGATGAACAGAGGGGGCGGAGAGAGAGAGAAAGAGAGGAAGAGAAGGAAGAAGAGGGGGGAGGGAGGGAGGAGGGAAAGGGAGAGAGAGAAATTGCTTTTAAGATGCAGCAGCCTTCCCCGGGGAAGGATATACTCAGCTAACAATCATAAGATCTCAGAGACCACACAGAGAAAGGTTGATATAATTAGTACTCAGAAAATCTACCTGCTTCACAGACGCGTGGGGAAGAATGCCGCTGGCAGGCTGGAGGACTGGACAGTAGCCACCAAGATAAGTTGCTCTGTGTGTGTGTGTGTGTGTGTGTGTGTGTGTGTGTGTGTGTGCGCGCGCGCGTGTGTGCGTGCACGCGCGTGCACATGCGCGCGCTGGTTAATTAGAGGGAAGAGGCTCGGGTTTGTGTGCCTAGGCTGGCTTCAGACTGTGGTCCCCAGATCTCAGTTTCCTGACTATGTAGGGCTTGGGATGCCGGCACAGCTCTGGTCACTCAGTTGCCTTTCTGTAGCTCCAGCCCACACACTGCCCTCCAGGCAGGGGGGCAGTGCCACCGGCCTGGCAGCACCCGAAGCAGAATGGGGGAGAAGGGACAGCATTGGTAGGGATCTGGACAGTAGGAAAGGTTGTTTGAGTCTTCCCCCCTCCCCATTGTCTCTCTAAACCACAAAACAAATGAAAATAAGCATAGACGGTAGCTGGCCGGTATTGAGCGCTGGGGAGTGGAGTGGCGTGGTTGCCGACTGTGGTGCCATAGTGCTGTCTAGGCCCCTCGGAAGGGTGGCACGAAGTGGAAGTAGCCACAGGTGGCTTACAACGAAAACAACACCCCACATAGCTTGGGGGGCAGTGGCCCCGAAAGCAGAGGTGGATTTCCCTTAGAGATGTTGTTACTGAGCTTGGTGGGGCTTGCCCCAGGTGAGCCCTGCTCAAGCGGACTCGCTTGCACACACCAGCTTCTGGCTTCTGGCTTTGCCAAGGTGCAGGATGGGCAACATGGAGTTTGCCTGGTGCAGTTGCTTCTCAACACTTGCAAATGCTCACCATCCTATCAATTTTTGCTGGACTTTCTATCACCTTAGGAGCGTGGGTCTGAGATCCTGACAGCTGATGGGATTGGTTGATGGATTGATTTTTGTGCTTCGAGGGTTTGAAGTCAGGGCCTCATGCTGCTAGAAAGCACTTTACCACTTGAGCCACACCCTGAGCACTTTTTTTTTTTTTTTTTTTTTGGTTCAGTCGTGGGGCCTGAACTCTGGGCCTGGGCGCTGTCCCTCAGCTCTTCAGCTCAAGGCTAGCGCTCTACCACTTGAGCCACAGCGCCACTTCCGGCTTTTTTCTTTTTGCTTATGTGGTGCTGAGGAATGGAACCCAGGGCCTCATGCATGCGAGGCAAGCGCTCTACCACTGAGCCACCTTCCCAGCCCATCCCTGAGCACTTTTTGCTTTAGTTATTTTCCCAGATAAGGTTTGTTGTTTTTGCCTGGGCTGGCATCAGACCATGATCTTCTACCTCTGCCTCCTGAGTGCTGAAACAGAAGTTAGTTGTGCCTTTCACCATGTTGGCATGTTCTTTGAGATAAGGTCTTGTGTTTCCTGGCCTTAAACTGAAATCTTGCCTCTTCCTCTTGGCACTGTGGCTGAGTCCTCAGTTAATACTTTTGTTTATGTTAATGAGTCAGGTGATAGCCTTCATATACTGTAAGGACCTGCTTTTTTTTTTTTTTTTTTGCCAGTCCAGGGCCTTGAACCCAGCCTGGGCACTGTCCCTGAGCTTTTTTGCTCAAGGCTGGCACTCTACCACTTGAGCCACTGGTCTACTTCTGGATTTTTGGTAGATATTTGGAGATACGAGTCCCACAGACTTTCTTGCCAGGCCTGGCTTCAAACCACAATTCTCACAACTCAGTCTCCTGAGTAGCTGGGATTGCAGACATGAGCACTGGTGCCTAGTTTATGATGTTTTTTGCTTTTTTTTTTTTTTTGCCAGTCCCAGGGCTTGAACTTATGGCCTGGGCACTGTCCCTGATCTTTTTGCTCAACGCTAGCACTCAACTACTTGAGCCACAGTGCCACTTCCAAATTTTTCTGTTTATGTGGTACTGAGGAATCGAACCCAGGGCTTCATGCATGCTAGGCAAGTGCTCTACCACCGAGACACCTTCTGAGCTCTCACATACTTTTTGTTGTTGTTGTTTGTCGTGGGGCTTGAACTCTGGGCCTGGGCTCTGTCCCTCACCCAGCTCTTCAGCTCAAGGCGAGTGCTCTATCACTTGAGCCACAGCTCCATTTCCTGTTTTCTGGTGGTTCATTGGAGATAAGAGTCTCACAGACTTTTCTGCCCCAGCGGCTTTGAACTTCGATCCTCAGATCTCAGCCTCCTGAATAGCTACAAAGACAGGGGTGAGCCACTGGTGCCCGGCTCTGACATACTTTTTAAAGTTTAATTTTTTTTGGGGGGGGGAGTCCGGTCATGGGCCTGAATTCTGGGCCTGGGCGCTGTCCCTCAGCTCTTCAGCTCAAGGCTAACACTACCACTTGAGCCATAGTGCCACTTCCAGCTTTTTTCTTTTTTGCTTATGTGGTGCTGAGGAATGGAACCCAGGGCCTCATGCATGCAAGGCAAGCGCTCTACCACTGAGCCACCTTCCCAGCCCTTAGCGTTTAATTTTTATGATTAACCTTTTCTCATTACTTCTCAAGTCTAACCTTCAGAAGGCAGCCAAGTTCTCTGTAAAGGATCTGAGGCTAAATGATTTTGCCTTTGCAGGCTGTACAGTTTAGGTATTTCTGACGCGACTGCGGTCTGCTCCATAGAACAGCCATGCGCAGTGGCAGTGACTGGGCATGACTGAGCTCCAGTAAAACTATGTGCTTTATGGTAATGTTTCCACCTTCATGTAAACGGTATGTAGCTTGATAGTGATACAAACAGCATATAAATGGGTTTTAAAAACAAGTTTTGGAGTTGGGTGCCAGTGGCCCCTGTCTGTAATCCTAGATACTCAGGAACCTGAGATGTGAGGTCCCAGTTCAAAGCCAGCTGAAGCAAGAAAGTCCAGGAGACTCCCATCTCCAATTAATCACCAAAGAAGTCAGACTTGGAGCCTGTGGCTCAAGCTGTAGAATCCTAGCTTTAAGCAAAAGCCCCCAGGGACGATGCCCAGGCTCTGAGTTCAAATCCCAGGACCAGCAGGTACACGTGCGCGCGTGCATGCACACACACGAACAAAACGAACAAAATTTTGGTGCTGGCATGGACAGTGTGAGGGACGTTGCCCGGGTGTTTGCACACTTGTGAGAGCTGAGGGCTTGTCATGCCGCCCGTTCCCTGGTGTGCACACCTGCTGCCCCGGACCCATCGGCCGGCCACCGGCCGGCCCACGGCGGCTGTGCTGAGAGTGGAGCCGGGTGTGGGAGGCCGTGGCCATGACTAAGCACAGAGGCAGGGTGCTGGTCCTGTCGCAGACGGGAGGACCGTGTCTCCTGTTCGCAGCGGGCCCATCTACGTTGATGGAAAATCTCAGTTGGTGATAGCTTTCGGGTGGGGCCAGCGCTGGCACACGCCTGGCGCACCGTCCCTGCCCCCTCATGCCAGCTTGATGGGGGGCACACAGCAGACCCCGAAACAGGCAAGCGTGGGCATGTGTGCAGGTGGAGCTGATGGGGGTGGGGATGCTCCCCGCGGGCCTCTGGCTGCGCTGGGCTTCGTGTCTGAGATGCTGTGGGGGTGCGGCTGGACTGGGTCCCCCCCCCCCCCCCGGCTGCGCTGCGAGGCTGGGAGGCAGCCGCCTGCTGTTGCTGCCGCTCCCGGCCCACCTCCAGCGGGCGTGCTGGGGGACTCGCGGGGAGGGGGCCCACCCCTGCACCTGCCTTCTGCAGGGCGCTCCACCCCGCCTCCCCCAGACGGTGTGGGCTGCTGTCACCCCAGAAAACACGTCCTTCCCCGCTGCACCCCCAGGTCCTTTGGGCCTCGCTTGCCCCGAGGGGTGCCCGGGCCAGTGCGCTCTGTCCAGGTGATCTGTCTGGGATTTGACGCCTGAACCCCCAGCAGGCCTGAGGGTGCGGGAGACCTGGGAGGCGGAGGGGGGAAGCTGGCGTCTGCGTGCCGGTGTTGCGGGCGTTTCCGTAGTGATGGGGAGCTGTGCTTGGCGGGGACACCCCTGGGGCTGCCCCTCTTCCCCAGTGCGCCCCACCGGGCCCTCCTGGCAGCACTGTGCGCACGCCAGCCCTGTCAGGACAGGACACACGTGCCCAGGGCCACGGGGAGGGCGAGGCCCCATCTTGGGGAACTTGGAGGCCTTCTGGCCAGCCATGCACGGTGTCTCCGTCCGTCGGTGCTCAGAGCCTCAGTGCGCGAACACCGCCTCCTCCTGTCCCACCAGCCATCGTGGTGGGGGGGCCCCTTTCTGCTCGCTTCCTGCTGCTGGGCCTTCACCACGCAGTCTCGCCTGAGCCTGGGCCTGGGCCTGGGCCTGGGCTCCACCTCCAAGCCCTTCCCCCACCTGTGACCCGCGACCCCACCCCCCCTTGCTTGTGCCACTTCCCCCCACTGGTCTGCCCTGCAAACTCCCACTCGCTCTTCGGCCTCCTCAAAGACACCCTCTGTGCGGCACCCGGGCATTGCGGCCCCGCCCGCCCGGCCGGGGCGGCCAGCGCCTTCAAGGCCAGGCTTGTGCTCTGCTGTGCTGTGCTGTGGAGAATGGCGGGGTGCTGGAGAGGCCTCGGGCCAGGCTTCTGCACTCCCCACCCTGCTGTGTGGCCTCCGGCAAATTAGGTGACCTCTCTGTGCTTTGGTTTACTACTGAGAAAAAAAGGATGGTCGTTTGTGGAGCTCCTAGTAAGAATTGCTTAGTAGAGAAAGCAGCGCCTTTTTTTTTTTTTTTTTTTGGTCAGTCGTGGGGCTTGAACTCTGGGCCTGGGCGCTGTCCCTCAGCTCTTCAGCTCAAGGCTAGCGCTCTACCACTTGAGCCACAGCGCTACTTCTGGCCTTTTCTGCTTATGTGGTGCTGAGGAATCGAACCCAAGGCCTCATGCATGCAAGGTGAGCACTCTACCACTGAGCCACCTTCCCAGCCCAAGCAGCCCCTTCTTAATCCAACTAACTGGTTCTTGCTAGTAGGAAGCCGGGCTTTGGGGTATCTGGTCAGAAAAGGCTGCACCGCATGTTTGGAAGCCAATAGCAGGAGGCCAGGGCTGGGGGCTGATGGGGCTGTGGGGAGCACCCAGAGGCGTCTCTCAGCGTCAGAGCTGGGCGTCCCACACCCAGCGTTCAGTGCTCCTCTGGGAAGAAAGGGGTCTGGGGCCAGAGCCAGGGCTTCAGCCCCATCAGTGACCAGTGTTTGACCTTGGAGGGAAGGGGGCAGATGCCAGCCCTCCCGCCTGGTGGGAAGCCAGGTGGCAGGCGCAGGAGCAGGCCCAAGTGGGCCTCAGCAGGCTCCCTGCCCCCCTGGGGCTCCCCTGCAGTGGGCTGTTTCTCCTCCATGGTGGCAGCCCTGAGGGCAGGGCAGGGCAGGGCCCTGGGTCCCCCCCCCAGGGGACCCCTCCAGCTGGCTGTGGGTGGCTCCCCCGGTCCCAGTGGCGCTCTGGGGGCAGACTTCCTGGGGGCTGTCCTGCCCTTGGTGAAGCTGAGGCCCGAGGAGGTGAGGTAGTGGGACCGCCCCACTGAGGGGTGCTCCTGCCCATTTTGGGGGGCACAGGTGGACACAGGCTGAGACTGAGGGAATCAGGAACTCGGAGGCTTCTGCAAGCGGAGCCTCTTCTTCCTTGGGGGCCAGGCGCTCTGGGGACCCAGCCTCCCTCAGCCGGGCAAAGGCCCTCTCCACCCCCCGCCCCCCAGCCTGTGCGCGCGTCTGCATGTGCGCCTGTGCGTGGGACTGCAGTCTCGGCCCACGTGCCTGTCCCCACCAACCTAGGACTAAAGGATCCGTCCCAGGGCAGAGGGCCGGGCCCCAGAGAGGCTGAGGAGGAAGCGGGGGTCCCTCTGGTCGGGAGCTCTCAGCTCAGCCTCTGGGCTTCCTGGTGCTCCTTAATGTGGGGTTCAGGGTGAGGAAAACGGTGCTGCTGGCCCTGCAGGGGCTGCTCTGCTCCCCTGCTTTCCCCAGCACCCCCCCTCGCCCGGGCGCAGTGCTCTGGGGCCATGCAGGGCTGTCTGGGAGGCAGGGCTGCGTCTGTGACCCGAAGCATGTGCGTGTGTGGGTGAGGAAGACTCGGCAGGTTTGCGCGGGGAGCTCATTGTAGTTTGATAGCTATGCAGTTGTTTGAGAGTCCTGGGGCTTGAACTCAGGGCCTTGGCGCTGTTCCTGAGCCTCTACCATTTGAGTCACAGTACCACTTCTGGCTTTCCTGAGTTTATTGGAGATAAACATCTCATCTATGGTCTTTCCTGCCAGGCTGACTTCGAACCAAGATCCTCAGGTCTCAGTCTCCTGAGTAGGATTATAGGCATGAGCCACGGGCACACTTGGCTTGTGTAGTCTGCAGTTGTTTTAATGGGTTCTAGAACAAGAAAGCCTGACTGGGTTTGGGGCACACCTGTAATTCCAGTGCTTGGGAGATGGAGGCAAGAAAATCCTGAGTTTGCGGCCGGCTTGGGAATCGGTGCTAAAAGCAAAAAGCAGAAACCTTGCCCAGTACCACCTAACCCTCAATATTTTTGTTTGGGACAGAATCTCATTCCCCTGAGTAGCTGGGATTACAGGCGTGCGCCACTGGAGCCTGGACAGTTAAACTATTGAGGAATTCATGGAGCCAGACTGCAGGAGGCGAGGGCACGGGTTGGGTTTGAGGCAGGCTGAGGCCTGCCAGGCCAGGGGCTTGACGACGGCAACCGCCTCGGTGTGCGTGAACATTACAGTAGCTTGGTGGAAGCATGGACATGCTCTTCTTTTTGCTTTAAGCTCTCTGTCCCACCATTTCGGTAAAAAGGGCATCTGTCCCTCTGCCTGCCCGCACGCCCTGCTGCTCAGCGTGCCCGGGGCTGAGCGGGCACCGCGAAGGGCACTGACCCGGGCCTGCTGGCTTCAGGCGTGTGACCACCGCCGCGCCCACCTCTCGTGAGCCGGCCAGGCCCGAGTGGACAGACGGACGGACGGACAGACAGCAGCAGAGATGAAACACATCAGGCCGGGGTTGGGAGAGTCAGCGCTAGCGAATTTGCACCGACCGACTTATTTCTACCTCGGCGGCCTCCGGTGCCAAACAGCGCCATGTCTTGTTCTCTAATTCTCAATCTGTGCTTGAAGTGGGGGCCCTGGCACAGAATACAGAGGGGCACCCCAGTGATGGCCTGGGGCCACTGGGGGCAGAGGCGGGGAGAGGAACCGGGTCGTTGACTTTCGGTGACGAGTGGCCTAGTGAACCACAGTGGGCGCGGGCCACTGCCCCCCCACGCCTCTCCCCCCCCCCGGCCGTGGGCCAAGGCGTGGCCCCTGCTCCTGAGTCTGGCTTTGTCTCGCTTGCTCTTGGCTGACTCAGGAGCGACCCTGATCCCCCACTGTCCGCATGCCAGCCTTTCTGTGTCACATGGGAGGGGACAGTGGCCGCACCCTGGTCCCCACGCCTGCAGGGTGCTGCAGTTGGGGACCCCCGGGAGCTGGCGCCTTGTAATGGGGGGGCTGAGCCTGCAGCCGCTCCCTCCCCTCACGGGCCCGGGGCGCCTGGCCCTGCCATCTGCCCCACCGGAGGGAGCCGCACCGTGACTGCCTGGGGGTACCCCGCGCCTGCTCCTCACAGGCTGGGGCCCTGGCGCTGAGCTGAGCTGGAGTGGGGTGCGCCTCTGGACCCGGCCATGGCACGGGGGAGGGGGGGCTCTGAGCATGGCGTGGAGCACACACTGTGGCACAGGGGAGGGGGGCTCTGAGCGTGGCGTGGAGCACACACCGTGGCACGGGGGAGGGGGGGCTCTGAGCGTGGCGTGGAGCACACACCGTGGCATGGGGGAGGGGGGCTCTGAGCGTGGCGTGGAGCACACACCGTGGCTGCGCCCCGTGTTCTGCAGAGGTCAGGCTCTTCTCAGCCTGGAGCGCGGACCCCCTGCTTGCGGGAGGTAGGTGCCGTGGGCGCCGTGGGGGTGCGCCTGCCCCTCTCGTGGGCGCCGTGGCTCTGCTGGAGCTGGAGACTCGTCAGGGGTTGGGGCGGCTGCCAGCTTTGTGGTAGCAGCTGTTCAGGGAGAGCATGGTGCTGTGGGGGAACGGGACGCTGCTGTGGGGCGATGGTGCTGTGGGGCGATGGTGCTGTGGGGCGATGGTGCTGTGGGGCGATGGTGCTGTGGGGTCAGTGCTGTGGGGCGATGGTGCTGTGGGGTCGGTGCTGTGGGGCGATGGTGCTGTGGGGTCAGTGCTGTGGGGCGATGGTGCTGTGGGGCGATGGTGCTGTGGGGTCAGTGCTGTGGGGCGATGGTGCTGTGGGGCGATGGTGCTGTGGGGGAACGGGACGCTGCTGTGGGGCGATGGTGCTGTGGGGCGATGGTGCTGTGGGGCGATGGTGCCGTGGGGTCGGTGCTGTGGGGCGATGGTGCTGTGGGGTCAGTGCTGTGGGGCGATGGTGCTGTGGGGTCGGTGCTGTGGGGTCGGTGCTGTGGGGCGATGGTGCTGTGGGGTCGGTGCTGTGGGGTCGGTGCTGTGGGGTCGGTGCTGTGGGGCGATGGTGCTGTGGGGGAACGGGACGCTGCTGTGGGGCGATGGTGCTGTGGGGCGATGGTGCTGTGGGGCGATGGTGCTGTGGGGCGATGGTGCTGTGGGGCGATGGTGCTGTGGGGCGATGGTGCTGTGGGGCGATGGTGCTGTGGGGGTCGGTGCTGTGGGGTCGGTGCTGTGGGGCGATGGTGCTGTGGGGCGATGGTGCTGTGGGGCGATGGTGCTGTGGGGTCGGTGCTGTGGGGCGATGGTGCTGTGGGGCGATGGTGCTGTGGGGTCGGTGCTGTGGGGTCGGTGCTGTGGGGTCGGTGCTGTGGGGCGATGGTGCTGTGGGGGAACGGGACGCTGCTGTGGGGCGATGGTGCTGTGGGGCGATGGTGCTGTGGGGCGATGGTGCTGTGGGGTTGGTGCTGTGGGGCGATGGTGCTGTGGGGCGATGGTGCTGTGGGGCGATGGTGCTGTGGGGCGATGGTGCTGTGGGGCGATGGTGCTGTGGGGTCGGTGCTGTGGGGTCGGTGCTGTGGGGTTGGTGCTGTGGAGGAGGGTGCAGTGCTGTCTCTGGCGGGCTCGGTGCAGGTGTGTGTCCGGCTTTTGCCGGGAGGTGCTCCTGGGTTTCCCGTGTCGTGTGGGAGCCTGTGGGGGTGAGGGCGCGGGCTCTAAGCTCACGCTGGTTTCTGCAGCCTCAGCTGCAGCTCGGCCCCTTCGGGTAGAGGCTCTGAACCAGGGAGCAGACCTACAGGTGGCATGCATGGATGATGTGAGCAGAAGGTTCCAGAAAGAGAAACCAGTGCTTATTGGGGCTGGCGGGGCCTGATGGGAGGAGAGGGCCTTGCGTTTCCTCTTCAGTCCTTGTTTAGCCCCCGGGACTCAGGTGGGACTGGAGGTAGATGCAGCAGCCCCCCCCCCCGGGGCTGGCTCCCCCCACGTGAGGGCTGGGCTGAGGAGAGCGCGTCGCCTCACAAAGAAACTTCCTCTACTCTCTCTTTTTAAAAGAATTTTGTTAAGGTAGGATTGGCACATAACTAACATGGCACATTTCAAGTGGACGTTTGGTCAGGAAGCCTGTGGCAGGTACTGGTTGAGGTAAATGCACAGAGCCACCTATCCTTCTAGAACCTTCCTCTCACCCTTCACGATCCTTCTCCCTTCCCCACCCCTGCCCACAGACAACTGCTTGGTGGCTGCACGTTAGTTGAGGTTGCCTTTTTTTTGTTTTTTGGTCAGTTGTGGGGCTCGAACTCTGGGCCTGGCGCTGTCCCTGCGCTCTTCAGCTCCAGGTGAGCGCTCCACCACTTGAGCCACTTCCGGTTTTCTGGTGGTTTATTGGAGATAAGAGTCTCACGGACTTTCCTGCCCAGGCTGGCTTTGAACTGAGGTCTTCAGCCTCCTGAGCAGCTGGGATGACAGGCGTGAGCCCTGGCGAGGTGCTTTCTTAGAATTCTGTAGTCGTACACTACGTCCAGCGGCCCCCCCCCCCCCCCCGTCTGCTGTCTGTCCTGTGCGTGTTGATTTGAGGTGGGTCTGTGATGGGCTCTGTGTTCGTAGTTCCTTTTCGGTGCTGAGTAGAATTCCATGTGGTGGGGCCTGTGTCGTGTGTGTGTGTGTGTGTGTGTGTGTGTGTGTGTGTGTGTGTGTGTGTGTGTGTGTGTGTGTGTGTGTGTGTGTGTGTGTGTGTTCACACGTGCCCTGCTAAAGCAAGTAGTGGACCGCCCGGCGCAGCCCCTGGCTCAGAACACACCCAGACCCCTGTTCCTGCTGGCGGGGCAGGTCACCGTGGCCAGTCCTCTTCCAGGCCGCAGGCCAGAGGCTGAGGGGCCTCCTTGTGACTTGTGTTCTGACGCGCACAATTCCTGCCGACCCTGCGGCTGGGGTGCAGCGCCTGCCCGCCGTGCGCCTGCCCGCCGTGGGCTGGGACCCGCTGCCCTCTGCTGAGCCGCAGCCCTTGCTTTGCTGCCGCTGCCTGCCAGGCCCTCCTGCGGCCCGCACCCCAGTCCCTGTTTTCTCCAGGCTCACTGAGGGCCGCTGGGCGCAGTGTGGCTCCCGTCGAGCTTGTGCCAGCACGGGCCACAGAGGGCGCCCCAGCCACGCTTTGGGCCCCCAGGTTCTTAGCCTTTCTGCTCCTAATTGCTCGTTGTGACTGCTCACCGTCTGTCTAGTCCCTGTGTGTTCCTGGAAAGCTGGCTTACTCTCACCCGCGCTCCGCGTCCTGCAGTCGTGTAGATGGGTGCGTGTCCCTTCCCTGGGCACTGGATCACTTCCAGGCTTGTGGAGCTGGCATCGGCCCTGGCTCTTCCTAGAGGAGAGGCTGGGAAGGCGGAGCCCCCCCATCCCCATCCTCAGCCACGGTCTCCGGGACCTGCCCGGAGCCAGTTCTTGCAGGCACTCGAGAAGCCTGTGTGCGCTCAGAAAGGGCCAAGTGACAGGAGCGGAAGCCCTGTGGACCCGGGTCAGGGGAGTGGAGCTTGAATAAGGATCCGCGGGGACCCACGCCACCTCCCACCCTCCCCATCCTGCCTATGAGCCCGGGCCGTCCTCCCGCCGCTGCTCTGCGGGCTGTTGTAGGACGTGTATACGACTCCAAGCCCACGAGGACGGGCAGGCCGCCTGTCCGTGGGAAGTACTGTGGCCCCCGGTCCTCCTCCCGAGGGGAAGTGGCTTTGGTTAGGCAGAGCCCATGTGGTTGAGCAGGGCACGCCAGGGAGCATCGGTGCCTGGCAGGTTCTCCCGGCTCCTGCCAGGTGTGGGGTGGGCGCGGCTGGACAGCCGGAGCGCAGAGGACAGGCCTGGAGCCTCCTGTGCAGACGTGCCTCAGACACGGCCTAGAACAAATGGGGTGCCCTGGGGACTCACAGCTGCGCGGGCATGCTCAGCAACCTGGTGTGCACAGACCCCCGCCCTGGGGTCAGCTATAGCTTATTTTCATTTGGAAGGACAGCTGCTTGCTAATGAACACTTCCAGAGTCTTTTGAGCTCAGCTGTTTTGGTAGATTCTTGTCTAGACCATTCTGCATTGGGGGAAAAAAAAAAAAAGCGCAGCGCTAGTGGCTCACATGTGCGGCAGTCCTACTTGGGAGGGAGGCTGGGAACAGGAGGATCGTGGTTCCAGGCCAGCCTGGGCAGGAAAGTTAGTGAGACGCCATCTCAGCAGAAGAAAGCTGGGCATGGTGGTGCACGCCTGTCACCCCAGCTACCAGGGGAAGCATAAGGTAGGATTTCCAGCCGGGAGCATGCCCGGGCAACATGACTAGGAAGTGAGACTTGATTTCAAAATAACTAGGGCAAAAAATAAGGGCCAGAGGCAGAGCACCTGCCCAGCAAGTACCGGGCCCTGAATTCAAATCCCCGTACTGCCGCCAAAACAAGCGGCTCCTGTGTGTGACCTCCTCGCCACTAGGGAAGGAGCAGTGAAGATCCCGCCCTCACCAAAGCTGGGCCCGAGTGGGGCCCAAAATAGCTCAAGGCAGAAGGCCACGCTGTGGCTCACATGATAGAGCACCTGTCCGCCAGCGCACGAGGCCCAGCCTGGCCCCGGGTGCCGGGCTGCTGGGGTTTTACAAAGCCAGGCCGACCTGTGAGCTTAGGAAAGGGAACTGCGGAGAAAACCTGGCCGCTGGTGGTTGGGGGGGGAAGGAGAAAGAGGAACAGGCTCTTTGGGGGTGCTGCTAGCCAGAGATGGTTGGCGTGTATGAAAATAGGCCTGATTCTGTGAGCCGAGGAGGTGGGTGAGGGGATTGGAACACACGCACACGTTGGTTTACCTGCCCTGCTCGGGCAGCTGCCCTGAGCTGCTTTGAGCTACGGGCGGTGTCGCTGGGCGTCGGGCAGCAGTGTCCAGGGCTGGCCAGGCCAGGCCAGGAGTCAGTGCTGAGGGGACATGGGAGTGGGGGCCACTTCAAGGGCCAGCCCGGTGATGAGCTGGCTTCAGTGCCGTCGTCGCAGCCCTCGGGGTGGGGGGACCACAGGGCATAGACTGCGGTGGGGCCGGGGCCTCCCTGGCCAGGGCTCCTGAGTGCCCTTAGGAGAAGTGGCTCTGTGTTACGCTGGGCGCCGGTGGCTCACGCCTGGCATCCCAGCTACTCAGGAGGCTGAGATCTGAGGATCGAGGTTCAAAGCCAGCCCAGGAAGGAAAGGCCATGAGACTCTCTACAATGAACCACCAGAAAATGGGAAGTGGTGCTGTGGCTCAAGTGGTAGAGTGCTCGACTTGAGCAAGAGAAGCTCAGGAACAGCGCCCAGGCCTAGAGTTCAAGCCCCACGACGGACAAAAATAAAAAAAGAAATGGCCCTATGTGTGCTCTGGGCTATGAACCCAGGTGTGTCCTCGCCGAGGCTGGTTTGGGGAACACTGGCAGTGCCCGCTCAGCTAGATACGCCCCAATCCACAGAGCAAAGCACCGGGGGAAGAGCCCGTGCCAGGTGGTGGGAAGGGGGCTGGGAAAGGAGAGTGGGTGGCAGGGGTCCAGCCAGTGGCCCCGGGGTCAGGGGGTGCGCCCCTGCCGTCAGGGAGAGTCAGGTTGGGGGCACTTCAGACGCAGAAAGGAGGGATCCCCAAACTCCCAAATGGGGTGTCTCAGTTCCTTCTTTCGGGCCGTGGCTGGAAATACCCTCAGGGCAGGCGTGGGAGTGGGCGCAGCGCATTCCTGCCCGCGTGGCCCGCTGTGCCCGAGCCCTGCAGCGCCCGTGCTTCCCGCGCCCTCTGCGTGACCCCTCCCGGAGAGGCCGGGCTGCAGCCGGCTCCACTCCTGAACTCCAGCGCGGCCCAGGCCATGGCTTCCCCAGGGCCCCGGCCATGGGCTGTTGGGGGGAGGCCTGGGCTCGAGATCCGCGCAGAGCAGAGGGCGGTGCCCAGCCTCCTCCTCCTCCAGGCTCCCATGCAGACAGTGCCTGGTGCTGCGGGGACGCGCCCTGCCGAGCTGCGGGGAGCCCGCTCCAGGTGCCTGCCTGCCGGTCCCCCCTCCCCCCCCCGCTTTCTGCACCTGGGGGAGGCCTGTACCTCGCTTCCACCTGCCGTCTACCCCAGCAGTCTCCCTCCCTAGCACGTCGCCTCCTCTCGGGCGCCCGGCGTCCAGGCACTGCCTGCCTGTGACCCTGCCTTGCCGTGTCTCTGCGCCTTCTTGCTCGGGGAGGGTGCAGGCCCCTTGTGTGTAGCTCGGGGTCTTGCTTGGGTCCCCGCAGCCAGGGTGGGCCTGAAGTGCGCAGCTCTGGTCCTCATGGCCGTGGAGCTCTGGGGCTGGGGGAGGGGCAGGGGGCTAGGGCTCGTTCTCCAGAGCACACTGGGGACAGGAGCGGCGGGAGCCACGGAGCACATGCAGCGCTCTGGCTGGCCTTTCAGTTCAGCACTGATTTCTGGGGTGCCCAGGTGTTGTGCCTCCTGTCTGGGAGCAACGCTGTTGGCCCGGGGACAAGGTCACTCTGTGCTGCTGGGCAGGGCCAGGCTGCTCAAGCGAGCGTGCAGAGCCCCGGGCTCTACATCGACCAGAGTGAGGTCACTGGTGGGACGGAGGCCGCGTGGCTCGCCCCGAGGCCACCAGGGCTCCCTGTCCCTTCAGGACCGGCCTCCGTGCCGGCGGGTCTTGATCACGGAGCCCACAGGGCCACGCAGTCAGAGGCAAGCCCAGGCCGTCCTCGCCCCGGCCCGGCCCGGCCCTGCCGCACGGGGCGCGGCGCCCGGTGTGGGTGCGCCTGCGCAGATGCTGCCGGCTCAGCCTGCTCCGAGGTGCCCTGTGGAGCCGCTGGCCCGGGCACCTGGCTGCCTATCTTGCAGCTTGTGACTTTTTTGCCCCCTGGGTGTCTGTGGCTATCTCCAGATGAGCTCTGGAAAGATGTGGTTGAGACCAGGCGGGCTGGTTGACCGTGCCACGTCGTTCTTTCCCATGAAGCATAGTTGGTGTGTCTTTCCCTGTTTTTCCATTCCTGCGTTCACGCTCCCAGGAGGCGGCCATCAGCTGCCCCGCCGGTCCGTCAGCTGGCCCTGAGGGGTGGGCCTGGGGAGCAGAAAGGCCCTGGGGGTGGGGTGGGGGCTGCGTGGGTACGCCCTAGGGTCCCCAGCCTTGTGGGTTGAGGGTGGCAGCTGACTGTGGCTCTTGCTTTACAGATCCGGAACATGGTGGCGGTGTTGGAAGTCATCTCCAGCCTGGAGAGATACCCCATTACCAAAGAGGCACTAGAGGTGGGTCACCTACCTGCATCCCCGTTTCCCAGGGGCCAAGGGCTGGGGTCCACGTGGGACGTGGGGAGGCCTCATGCCTCGGCTCTGGTCCTCTGTCGCCTTTCTAACGGGTTTTTTCTCATGCACAGAGCGGCCCTGGCAGCGGCCCTGCTGTGCCAAGCTTGTGGTGCCAAGGGCTTTAGATGGGGGGTGAGTGTGGGTCATGTATCTGGGCAGTCACCCCGCGTGGCATGGCGTGGCGTGGCACAGCAGTAAGCGGGCCACCCACTCTGGTTGCAGGAGACGCGGCTGGGGAAGCTCATCAACGACGTCCGCAAGAAGACCCAGAACGAGGAGCTCGCCAAGCGCGCCAAGCGGCTGCTGCGGAGCTGGCAGAAGCTCATCGAGCCCGCGCACGCGCACCAGAATGAGGCGGCGCTGCGGGGGCTGCCGGGGCTGCCCGGCTCAGCCAACGGCGGCGCGCACAACTGCCGGCCCGAGGCAGGCACGGCCAGCGCGCCCAAGAGCATCCTGGACCTGAAGACGCGGAATGACATCCAGAGGCTGCCCGGGCAGCGGCTGGACAGGCTGGGCAGCCGCAAGCGCCGCGGGGACCAGCGCAACCTGGGCCATCCCGGGCCGCCGCCCAAGGTGGCCAAAGCCGGCCACGAGTCCCAGGTCCCCAACTCATCCCCCCTCCCCACCAATGGCCTCAGCGGGAGCCCCGAGAGCCTGCCCAGCCCCCGGGACAGTAGCGGTCGCCTGGAGCCCAGCGAGAATGACAAGCACGGCGGCAAGATCCCCATCAACGCAGTGCGGCCGCACCCCACCTCCCCCGGCCCGGGCCAGCCCCTCGGGCCCTGCCCGCAAACGAAGGCTTCGGTGCTGCAGCAGCTGGACAGTGTGGAGGAGACCCCGGGGCCCCCGCACCCTCGGGGGCCCCCTCGCTGCTCCTTCAGCCCCCGGAACTCACGGCACGAGGGCTCCTTTGCCCGGCAGCGGAGCCCGTGCGCCCCCAAGGGCTCAGTGCCCAGCCCTTCCTCGCGGCCTCAGCCCCTCGACACCCCGCAGGTGCCGTCACCCCTGCCGCCGGCCCAGCCGTCCACGCCCCCCGTGCGGCGGCTGGAGCTGCTGCCCAGCGCTGAGAGCCCGGGGCGCTGGCCGGAGCAGCCCGAGGGCCACCCGCGGCTGGCGGGGCCGGGCTGCAAGGCCGGGCCGCTCCCCGCAGAGCCCCTCCTCGCCCGGGCTGGCCTCTCCCCGGATTCCTCCAAGGCGGACAGCGACGCTGCCTCCTCGGGGGGCTCGGACAGCAAGAAGAAAAAGAGGTACCGGCCTCGGGACTACACGGTGAACCTGGACGGGCAGGAGGCCGAGGCAGGCGTGAAGCCTGTGCGGTTAAAAGAGCGGAAGCTCACCTTTGACCCCATGACGAGACAGATCAAACCTCTGACCCAGAAAGAGCCGGTGCGGGTAGACAGCCCCGTGCAGGCTGAGCCACCTGCCAGGACAGAGCTGGACAAGTCAGAGGCCAAGGCCAGCCTACAGAGCCCCTTCGAACAGACGAACTGGAAGGAGCTGTCTCGCAGTGAGATCGTGCAGTCGTACCTGAGCCGCCAGAGCAGCCTGCTGTCCTCGTCGGGCGCGCAGACCCCCGGCGCGCACCACTTCATGGCCGAGTACCTGCGGCAGGAGGAGAGCAGCCGGCGTGGGGCCCGGCAGCCGCACGTGCTGCTGCCGCTCGAGCCGCCCAGCCACCTCCCGGGTCTCACCCGGGAGATCGCGCGGGACGATCTGGACAGGCTCCAGGCCGGCCGGTGGCCGGGGGTGAACGGGTGTCAGGACACACAGGGTAACTGGTATGACTGGACGCAGTGCATGTCGCTCGACCCGCACGGCGATGACGGGCGCTTGAACGTTCTGCCTTATGTCTGCTTGGACTGACCTGGCGCTGCAGCTGCCCCAAAGTGCATTCCCGCCTGGCAGGGACAGGGGCGGCAGCGCGCTTGGCAGCCCAGGGCGGTGGGCCCAGGGGAGGCTCTGTCTCTTCCCTCCAAGTCTCCTTCTCTTGTGAAATGCTGCTACCAGGTTACTAACGAAACTGCAAAGGAAGGACGACGTTGCAGAAGGAAGGGCGGGACGGCAGAAGGGAGTTCAGAACTCTATAGCAAACCAGCTCTAAAAGCATCAGACCCCACCCCCGTGCCCCCGCCCCCCTGCAAGGTGCAGGCCCCTTCCACGCCCAAGCCCTGGGCCCTCCGTGGCAGGTGGGCGGGCAGGCGGCGCAGACAGGCCCCGGGAGAGGTTACCTTTACACAGCGACAGACGACAGACGCACGCATCTCATCTCTGCATTTTCTGTTCTCACCAGGCCGACAGTGGGCCACACCTCAGCCTCTTTTTCTCACCCCCACCCAGCCACTGTTGAGCCAGTGTTTTCTTTCTGTCATTTGCTGGAAGCTTCTTGGCCATGAGCATTGGGTGGGCAGGCCAGTTGGCCACCAGCCTCACCCCTGACTCCACGGGCAGACCCACCCGTTTGTATCTGGTTTCACTTCAAACCCGGTTCCTAAATGCTGCAGAAGTTTCAGTTTTCAAGTTTGTTTTCATCCCGTCCTCCATCTGACCACCAGCCAGATAACTTTCCTTTTTCTGCCCTCTTTTCTTCCTGCACTTCTAGAAAATTTCAGCTTTCTAGAACCCCTTCTCCCTCCCCCCCACCACAAAGTAAGCGCGGGTGCTACTGTGTGTGAGCTGTTCTCCTGGGTGAGGGAGACGTGTCTGTGCGCTGGAAACACTCAGAACCATTCCTTTAGATTCGTTTGCCTTATGGTTATGTCATAAATGCGATTTGCAAAAACAAGGAGCCTTAGTGAATGTACAGTACTAGACTTCTGTGTTCTCTGGACGCAGAAGGAAGCAACTTTGCTATTTGGTCCAGTAAGTGGACACCTTGTGATATAAATGTGGAAATAAAAAAAAAAAAACATTTGCACAAACCAGCCTGGGTGTGAGTCATTTCCCCTCTGGACCCACGCAGCCGAGCAGCAGCCCTTTTCTGGACTTGGATTGTCCCTGCAGATCGGGGCCCCACGGCCGCTGGCCTGGATGCAGCGCACAGCGGCCAAGCCGCCCGTAGGCCTTGCTGTTTGTGGGGCCTCTGCCTGCCCAAGTCAGAGCTGTCCCCCAGGTCCCGGGGCCTCCCTCGCCAGCCCTCGACCCGAAAGTAAGTCCTTGAGAGGCGCGGGTCTGGCAGCGCAAGCTGTGCCCAGCCCAGGCTGAGCTGCCTTACTACCTAGTGGTGAACTTTCTCTCCCTTGATTTGGTGTAGTATCGGTGCAGCCCTTCCTGTCTCCCTGAGCCCCGAGCTGAGGCTCAACAGGCTTTTCATTCCCAAGACAGTCGTCTCGCCCTCCATACACGCTTCAGGGCCTAAGTAAGGAAGAGTGACCTTGTGCTCAAAAGTGGCAGCTTTAAGGCCGGGAGCAAACCAATCCCCTCCCCCGCAGCGACCCCCGTCCGGCCAGGCCAGCCCCCCCGTCCCCACTGCCCCGGGCGGCTCGGAGGCCCGGGGCGCTCGGGGCCGACCCCCGGGGGTTCCGGCCGGGTCACCCGCCTGCCCGCGAGCACCCCAGGGCCAAGCTGGAAGCGTTTGGAGAACACGGGGTGCTGTGCCTCGTGGGAAGGTGTCTGCGGCCCGACACGGGGGCCCGCGGGCTGGCGGGGCGGGCGTGGCGAGACCTGCGGCGCCGACGCGGCTCTGCGGCGCTCGGGGCTGCGCGCTGGTCCCGCCGGCGCGGCCCGGCCTCCGCTCCCGCGCGCCCTGGGCATCCGGGTGCCGTCGCCCATCTGGGGCGGGTGCGGGTGGGCAGCGACCCCCGGCTGACATCCACGCGCCCCGGGCCCCGGCGCGAGGAAGACCCCGGGCCCCCCGGGCCGACCCGCACGTCCGCCCGGCCCGGGGCCTCCCGCTCGGCTTCCGGGAACGCCCCCCTGTGCTGCCGGAAGCGCGCCGCGGGTGGGCGGGGCCCGCGTTCGGGACGTGGTGGCTGGCGCGTCGGGGGGCGCGCGGCGCTGACGCGCAGCCGCGGCAGCCAATGAGGAGCGGCGCTGGCCGGCGGGCCCGCCTCCGCCCGGCCCCGCCCCCGTCGGCGTCGGGCAGTCGGGCGGGCGGGAAGGGGCGGCCGCTCGGGCAGGATGGCGGCGGCGGCGGCGGCGGCGGGCGCGGGCCCCGGCGCGGGCGCGGGCGGCCCGGGCGCGGCGGGCGGCGGGGCGCGCGAGGGCGCGCGGGTGGCCGCGCTGTGCCTGCTGTGGTACGCGTTGAGCGCGGGCGGCAACGTGGTGAACAAGGTGATCCTGAGCGCCTTCCCGTTCCCGGTGACCGTGTCGCTGTGCCACATCCTGGCGCTGTGCGCCGGGCTCCCCCCGCTGCTGCGCGCCTGGCGCGTGCCGCCCGCGCCGCCCGTCTCCGGCCCCGCCGGCCCGCACCCGGCCGCCGGCCCGCTGCTGCCGCCGCGCTTCTACCCGCGCTACGTGCTGCCGCTCGCCTTCGGCAAGTACTTCGCGTCGGTGTCGGCGCACGTCAGCATCTGGAAGGTGCCGGTGTCCTACGCTCACACCGGTGGGTGCGGGGGCCGGGCCGCTCCGCCCGGTTAGGAGCGCGCGGGGCAGAGGCCGCCCAGGCCGCGGGCGGGGGAAGGGACCGGAGGCGCCGAGAACGGACGAGCCCCGGGACCGCCCCCGCCCGGCCTCCCGGTGAGTGCCGTCCCTCTCTTTGCAGTCAAGGCCACCATGCCCATCTGGGTGGTCCTCCTGTCCCGGATCATCATGAAGGAGAAGCAGAGCACCAAGGTGAGGACGCCCCGCGCGGGGGCCGCGGGCCCGGGCTGCTGACGTGGGCGGCCCGGCTTCCTGTGGAGGAAGGGAAGTCGGCGGGGAGGCTCCCGGGGGTCCCCCCCGCGGCGGACGGGCCGTGCCGGGGCCTCGGGGCCGGCGCTGGCCCCTGCGTGCGGCCTCGCCCCGGGGCTGGCCGGCCCGGGACCTGGGCAATGGACGGAGCTTGTACAGACAGAACCGCGGGAAGTGGACGTGGAGATCTGACGTGAGATGCTGGACCCAGAGGTCGGGCGACGGCTGGGGCCGCGTCTTGGACATGAAAGCCGCGCGCTGATAACCTGGGCACAGAAAGGCGCCCGGCGGGAAGGAGGGGATGCCCCTGGTGCCAGCCAGGGCTGTGAGTGTGCCCAGCCCGGCGCTTCCTGCCTCCGGGCTCTTGGGACTCCTGGGGTCCTCGCTGGAGTCCTCTGGGGGGACACCGATAGCCTTCGCTGTGTGTGACTTGGGCGGAGCCGAACGGCTGCCCCGCACGAGCTGTTGGGAACCGGGCCCAGTCCGGCTGGATGCTTTCTTACAGCCTGGCGGACCTGTGCACCCTCCTCCTACCCCAAGGCTGACGTCAGGTGTGACTGGCCCTTGGGGGTCAGAGGCAAGGGTGACACACAGGTGCAGGTGTGTCGCCCAAGAACCCGTGGTGTTGATCGGGTTTCCGGGCTCCATGGGACATTGTACTGGGCTTGGGCAGGAAGCCCACGTGGCGGCCCCACCCAGTGGGCAGATAAGGCCGATCACTGATAGCCCTCCAGGACCTGGGACTTGAAGGGGACAGGCACCGCACCCGAAGGCCGGAGGGGAGGGGGGCCGCAGGGGAGGGGGGCTGGGACTCCATCCCCCAGACGGCACGCTGCCCTCCCACGGGGGGCCCCTGAAATCTCTGCTGTGGCTCTTTGGGGGTTCTCCTTGCTTTTGCAGTACTGGAATTTTAACTCGGCCTTGTGCTTGCTGCACGGGCCTTAGCTGCCTGAGCTCCGCGTGAGCTTTCTCAGCTTTTGTGGGTTTTTTTTTAAGTGTCTTGTGGTTTTGTCCATACCAGCCTGGACCATGCCCCTTCTACCTAGGGCTTGTCGCGCTTGTCATGCAGCTAGAAAAGGTGGGCACGTCGGTTGAGATGGAGTTTCATTAACTGCCCTGCTGACCTCCATCCCAAGTAGCTTATGTGAGAGGTGTGAATCCCTGAGCCTCGGCCTGTCTCTTATTTTTTGTTTTGGATGGTACTGAGACCTGTACTTGGAGACTTGCACTTGCCAGGGGGACCCTCTCCTGCTGAGTCATGCCTCCAGCTCGTCTGCTTTTCTTTTTTGGTATCATGGGGCTTGAGCTCTGGGCCTGGGCGCTGTCCATTGGCTTTTCAGCTCAAGGTGAGTGCTCTACACTTGAGCCACAGCGCCACTTCTGGTTTTTTGGTAGTTCATTGGAGATAAGACTTTCATGGACTTTCCTGCCCAGGCTGGCTTTGAACTGTGATCCTCAGATCTCAGCCTCCTGAGTAGCTGGGATGACAGGCGTGAGCCTTGGGCGCCTGGCTTCGTCTTGGTCTTTGTTTTTCTGATACGGGTTCACTGTGGAGCCCCTGCTCACTGGCAACTCTGATCCCCTTTCTCAGTTTCCCGAGGGCCAGGATTACAGGTGCATGCTGTTACATCCAGCCCTGACCTTGTTTGAAGAATTTTTTTATAGCTCAGGGGTAAGCTAAAAGCCAGGACAGTTCCCCATGGTCTGTGGAACCTGGTGGCCCCTCAGGCATGGAGAATTCTCCCACCAGTGCCTGTGTCGTCCCCACGGCCAACAGCTGTTAGGCCTGCAGTGTGCGGGCCGGGTCTGTGATGGAGAGCAGATGGTCCAGTGGGCGGAGCCAGATGACCAGGCTGGGCCGGGACACCAGGCAGCACAGGACATGGGAGGACAGAGCCATGGGTGACCCGAGGAGGGGTTGTCCCAACCAGGGGAGCCAGACTTGGCCAGGAGAGCGAGCACAGTCCTTGGTCCCTGCAGGTGTACTTGTCCCTCATCCCCATTATCAGCGGCGTCCTGCTGGCCACGGTCACCGAGCTGTCCTTCGACACGTGGGGGCTGGTCAGCGCCCTGGCCGCCACGCTGTGCTTCTCTCTGCAGAACATCTTCTCCAAGAAGGTAACGGCCCCTGCAGGGGACAGTGCACCACCCCCCTCTCCCCCCCCCACCCCCCCCCCGTGTGCTCAGGTCCCCAAGAGGGTTCTCTGTTCTAAAGGGAACAGGGAGTCACACTGGTCCTCCCAGCGACTCAGGAGGCTGAGGTCTGAGGACTGTGGGTGAAAGCCAGCAGGACAGGAAAGTCTGAGCTTTCAGTGAACTAGCAAAAAGCCAGAAGCGGTGCTGCAGTTCACGTGGTAGTAGAGCACCAGCCTTGAGCAAAGACACTCAGGGACAGCGCTCAGGCCTTGGGTTCAAGCCCCAGGACTGGCTCTTGCGTGCGCCTGCACACATACACACACACACACACACACACACACACACACACACACACACACACACACACACACACACACACACACACACACACCCCTCTTTTGCGGTGAATATGGGGAGAGCAGAGACAAGGCAAAGAAGCACTTTGGGGTCCTCCGTGTGGCATTGTGCCAGGGGAGGTGGCCGTGTCCTGGGGTCACAACATTATGGGCGCCGCTTCCCGCGTGGCAGTGGGCGGCCGTGGCTCGCAGCGTGGCAGGCGCCTGCGCAGCCGCCCTGAGGCACAGCTCATCCAGTTCTCGGTCATTTTTAGCAGCTCTCTCCCTGCAGGTCTTGAGAGATTCGCGGATCCACCACCTCCGGCTCCTGAACATCCTGGGCTGCCACGCTGTGTTCTTCATGATCCCCACGTGGGTTCTCGTGGACCTCTCGGCCTTCCTGGTCAGCAGTGACCTGGTGAGTGTCTGGCTCCGGGGCAGCGCCTCCCCGCAGGGCCGGGCCGGCCGCCGTGGCTCTGCGATCCTTCTTCTGGCATCTGTTATATTGGCCTGTTTCCCGAGGCTGTGTCAAAGCCCGCATGTGCGCGCGGCGGGCTGGGGTTGCCGGGCGCCGGTGGCCACGCCTGTCATCCCAGCTACTCCGGAGGCTGAGATCTGAGGATCACAGTTCAAAGCCAGCCTGGGCAGGAGTTCCGTGGGACTCATCTCCAATAAACCACCAGAAACCAGATGTGGAGCTGTGGCTCAAGAGCGCTCGCCTTGAGCTAAAGAGCTAGGGGACAGCACCCAGGCCCAGAGTTCGAGCCCACGACCCACCAAAAAAAAAAACAAAGGAAAAGGGTTTGTCTGGCCCAAACAGCACAGTAGCGCCGCTGCCTCCCCATCCAAGGTAGCCAGGCAGGAAGCCGGCGCGGCGCGATGGGACAGCACCGAGGGCTGGGCCTGTGGTGCCCTTGGATGGGCCGTGCCGGAGCCAGAGGAGTTCAACAGGCAGCCCAAGACCTCCCTTCCTCCTGCCAGGCCCGCCCCCTGCCAGGCCCGCCCCTGTAACCGGAGAAGGAGCGCCCACGAAGCTCCGCCTCTTAAAGGTCCCACAGTGAGTGAGCATCATCTAGCCTGTCCTCTCGCCTGCTGGCCCTGGAGCACTGGGACCCATGTGGCCTCCACAGCCAGGGCCGGGCACCGCGCGGCCTGGCTTCCCCTGTGAGCTGAGTCCTGGTTCCCAGTGGCCGCCACACTCGGGCCGGAAGCTTCAAGCACAGAGCCTGCTGGCATGGGTGCCTTTGGCCACCTGACCGTCTCGCTCAGCTCTTGTTCTGACACTTTTCCCGCCTTTTCAGGGATCTTGCCCTGTGGCCCAGGCTGGTCTGGAATGCCTGGGTTCATGTGATGCTCCTGCCTCAGCCTCCCCGAGTAGCCGGGACTAGAGGCATGTGCCACCAGGCCCCCCTGAAGAACCACTGTAGGCGGCATCTGCGCTAAGAGCAAGGGAGGTGGCCTGTTGCCCTTCTCCCTGCGGGAGCTGTTTCCGTGGCTCCTGCTGGGGTTGGGACGCCAAGGCCCAACAGGAAGGCTCTGAGGTGGGGGCGGGGAGGGAAGGGCTGTGGGAGCCAGGCCTCCCGAACTCTTCCCCCCCTCCTACCTCTGTTTCCTGTCTCTCAAGGCATGGCCTCTGCCACATGGCCCTCGGAGGGGCCGGTGGCAGGCTCGCCTGGCCCAATGGGGCCCCAGCTCCGCCAAAAAACACAAAGGCACTAGCCAGGCCCGAGGACTCACAGCCAGGAGAGACCCCTGCGTTCTTGTGACTGGGTTCGTGACAAGCTCAAGGCCACATTTCCAGAACCTTCCATCCCCAGAACGCAGCCCTTTGTCTGCTGGCACCTGAGCTCCAGGGCCTGGCGTCCGCTGGGGGTGGGGCCGCTGGGCCCCGGAGGGTCTGGGGTCACGGACGCCGCGCAGGCCCCCGCTGGGCACCTGCCCCCACCTCCCACCCCACCCACGGCCATCTCTGCCCCCATCCCCGCAGACCTACGTGTCCCAGTGGCCATGGACGCTGCTGCTGCTGGCCGTGAGCGGCTTCTGCAACCTGGCGCAGAACGTGATCGCCTTCAGCATCCTCAGCCTCGTCAGCCCGCTCAGCTACTCTGTGGCCAACGCCACCAAGCGCATCCTGGTCATCACCGTGTCCCTCATCATGCTGCGCAACCCGGTCACCAGCACCAACGTGCTGGGCATGATGACGGCCATCCTGGGGGTCTTCCTGTACAACAAGGTGAGGCCTGGGGCCTGGCGGGGGCAGCCACAGGGCCTTGGCACATGCACCTGTGGCGAGGCTCAACTGGGTCCCCCCTCCTTCCGTGGCCATGTGTAGTCTATGGCAGGTTGGCCGCAGACTGGCCAGCCTTGTCTGTCCTGGTTGGTGGCAAACCCCACCCAAGTGGCGGCAGTAGGTGGCGGAGGTGTGGGGAGTGAACCCGGGGAGCGGTGCCTGCCAGGCGGCCCTCCACCACGTGAGCCATGCCTCCCTCTTTCTGCTTTGATGACTGTTTGGCTTGTGTGTTTGCCCGGGCCTGGCCTCCGACCAGTCCAAGTGCTGGCATTGCAGGCGCGTGCCACCACACTTGGTTCATTTAAGACGGAGATCTCACCAAGTTTTTGCCCGGGCTGGCCTTGAGCCACCGTTTCCCAGCAACCGGGATTCCAGGCATGCGCCACCATGCCCAGCTCCTGATCGGCTTTGACACGTGAACTCTCTGTCCTTTCAGACCAAGTACGATGCCAACCAGCAGGCCCGGAAGCCGCTCCTCCCGGTGTCAGGGGCAGACCTGGGGCTGCTGGAGCGGCCGCACAACGGCGCCCTGTTCCCTGCACACGGCCGCAGCAGCGCCCTGACCGACCACTTCCAGTACGGCCGTCAGAGCCACGCGAACTCCTACACGCTCAGCCGCTACGACGTGTAGAGCCCAGAGTGGGGCGGTGCTGGGACACACGTGACTGGCCGCCGCAGGACCCCAGGCGGGCAGCAAGACTCCCCGGACCCCCCCGCACCGGGCACAGGGGAAGCCGGGTCAGACCTGCGCGGCCTGAGCCCCACGCACCTGCCACATCCTTGGGTGACTTTGTGTGCGGTATTCAGGACCCAGCCTGGTGAAGCAGGGTCACCGTGGCTGCAGAGCCGGTGAGAGGCGGCGTTCTGGGGGTGCAGGTGTGGAGGAGGGGCAGCTGGACACGCGGGCTGGCACAGGTTTCCTGTGGGCCCAGGACGTGGCCCATGTGGCACTCACGGCGGTGCCAGGTGAGATGGTTTGCAGCTGGCCGGGACCCCCCTGCCAACCGCCCCCAGCTCCGCCGAGGCTCCGGTCCCTGTGTCAGGTGCGGCCACAGGTGCTGCTGTCGGCGTGGACGCCGTGGCCACCTCTGGGGATCCGAGGCTGGCCCGTGGGCTGCTCCTGGCGTGACCGGGGTGGTGCATTTTCGGGGGTGTTTTGCAGTTGCGTGGCATTAGGCCGTGGCCCGTTGGGGACCAGGGGCCGGCGTGTGGATGGGAAACGCTTGTAAATGTTGAGCAGCAGTGGGGCGCCTGTTGCCATGGTGACGAGTGGGGCGTGGGGCCATGGGCGGATGCGTGGGGTGAGGATCATGGCCTGGTTACTGGGGAGACGATCCTGTCGGTCTCGGGGGCCCTGGCTGACCTGGTGAGCCGGGGCGGGCCCCACGCCCTCCCCTGCCGCAGCTGCACCGCATTCGCGGTCGGCTATCTTAGGAGGTTTGCTGCTCGCTGGCTTTCTTGGCTGCCGGGGATCGCCCCATGGGCGTGGCCCATGGCACCATGGGCGTGGCCCGTGGCCGTCAGCGCTGCTGCTGGTTCTGGTCCAGCCGGAAGGCATGGCGTGGGGCTGCGCACAGCTGCGGGTGGGGATGAGCCGTGGGACGTGCTGCGGTGTGGATGGAGATCGCGCATTCCTGTGTCTTCCTCCCCATGCAGTCAGCTGGCGGGGGAAATGATCGCTTTGGTTTTCTTATGGTTTATAAATTAATAAATGGGATATTTAATTCTGTACACACTCAGGGCACACGTGTGCACAGCCACAAGCCGACAGACGAAACCGGTGCCCTCACCACGCTCCCCTCCCCCACGCCTTCCGCGGGGAAACTGAGGCTCATAGGAGCTGTGAGGCTCATAGGTCAGTGAGGCACAGCGCCTTTCCCGGGGAGGCAGGTGGGGTGCAGGGGACTCGGCAGGGCGCACCCCATTGTTCAAGGGCCTGGCAGTGGTCTCGGCACTGTGCGGGGTGTGCGGGAGCGGCGGCCCGGCGCCTCACTGCCAGTTCAGGACACGATCCTTGGTGGTGGAAGAAAGGAGCTGCAGCCCAGCGTCACGCAGCAGTGTCGCTTTGCTTTTTGGTCGTGCCAGGATTTGAACTCACTTCATGCTTGCCAGGCAGGCCCTCAACTACTCAAAGCCACACCCCCAGTCCTTTCTGCTTTGGTCGTTTTTGAGATAAAACCTTGTGTCTGTGTCCAGGCTGGCCTGGGCCCCAGTCCTCTTCCATTCACCCCATCTGGGAAGCATCGTGTACAACCATACTGGCTTTTCTAAAATGGTGGAGATGGGGTCTCATGAGCTTTTGCCCTGGGCTGGCCCTCTATCATGTTCCCATGACCGCCCCCTCCCGAGTATCTGACTTCAGGTGGTACCTGTGTGCCTGGCTGTTGTCTTGTTGGGCTGGTATGTGCACCCAGATGGCAGACTTGCTGACCTCGGCCACGTAACCAGAGTGGCCATGGCCCTCACACCGCTCCTGCAGCCCATCCCACGGCTTCCTCCAGCGGAACTTAGCCCAAACCACTACTCGCCCACGCTCCCCATTTGTGCCACCCTCCCAGACTCAGGATCCCAGTTCAAAGCCAGCCCTGGTAGGAAAGTCCATTAGAACTTAGAAGTGGCGCTGTAGAGCAAAGTGATAGCACACAGGGCTGGGAAGTGGCTCAGTGGTAGAGCGCTCACCTCGCATGCATGAGTTCCTGGGTTCGAGTCCTCAGCACCCCATAAGCAGTGGCGCTGCTGCTCAAGTGGTAGAGCACTAGCCTTGAGCTGAAGAGCTGAGGGACAGCGCCCAGGCCCAGAGTTCAGGCCCCATGATCCACCAAAAAGAAAGCCCAGGCAGGTGGAGGAATTTGGGGTTCTCTGGCCTTCATTTACGGGGAGAGGACAGAATGGAGGAGATCCTGTGCTGTCCCCATGCGCTCTTGTGGCGTGGCCACGGCCCGTGCCTGGACACGCTGTGTGTCGTGAATGGTGCGGGCCGCCAGCCGGCTCTGCGGTGCATCATCTTCCGAACGGCTGATACACCTCCCGGCGGAGCCTCACCCGCCAGCTCTGCGCCTTACTAACGTGGGAGAAACCTTTTGGGAAAACCCGAAGGTAGCACAAACAGCAGGTGTCCGCGAGTCACGCCGTGGCCGTGGGCTCCGTCCATGAACCACGCGCCACCCCCACCGGCTGCCTGAGCGCTGTGCACCCAGCCTTCAGCAGCGAGTGGGACGAGCAGGAGTGGAGGCCATGTTGGGGTACGTAGCAAAGACCCGCTTCCCCCCCCCCGCAGTTTTTATTAGCATCAACTAGTTGCACAGAGGGGTTGCATTTTGACATGTCCATACACGACATGAACGTATCTCCTCCCTCCCCCTCAACCCCTCGGCATCTGCTTTCCCCCGTCCTGCCTCTCATCCCAGCTCAGAGCTGAAGGCCGAGGGTCAAGGTTGGAAGCGGCCCAGGCCTGGGAGTCTCCATGGCCAGGGCGCTCCCCACACAGCCGGGCGTGGAGCACCGAAGCTCGGGCCGGCCCAGGCCCCGGGCTCGAGCTCGGAACCCGCACCAGCGAACTGGGCTTGCACAGGTGAAGGCGTGGCCCCTAAGAGCCATTTTCTCTTTTGGGGGTTCGCAGTGGCCGGGCCGCGCCCCGTCCGGGGCCTGGGCGGCGGGTGCGCCGGGCGCCTGCGCGCTAGGCCGCGGGCGACTTCCCCGACGGAGGCTTCGCGGGAAGGGCGGGGGGCCGGGCCGGCCGCGCGCGTGCGCGGAAACGCTGGCCACGGCGAGGTTCGGCCGCGGCCGGTCCGTCCGGCACGGCTCCGGTGTCAGAACCGAGGCAGGCCTGCCGGGGTCGGGCTCAGAGCCGGCCGATCGGGGCGAGCCTCGGTCAGCCCGGAGAGAACCCCCGAGGGTGCGGACGGCGTCCGGGCCCCGCGACCCGGGCGCGGCCGCCGCGCGTGCTCCGGGGCCGGCCTCACCTCGGCTCCCCCGCGCGCTCGCCGCGACGGAGGCCGGCCGGCTTCTCGGACCGTTGACCGCGCGAAGGGCGGGGAGGGGGGGTGGAGAACGCCTGCGGCTGTGTCCGTTCCGCCCGCGTCGCGCCCGAGCCGCGCATGCGCACCCTGCGCCCGCGCCTGCGCCCTGGCAGCCCCGCGGGCGCGCGACCGCTTTCCCGCCGACCTCCGCGCCTCACTTCCGGCGTTTCCCAGCAACGGCCGTAAGTGACGGGCGGAAGCGGACCGAGCGTCCGGACGCACACGGCCCTCTCGCGCCACTTCCGGCCGGGTTTCATTGACGGCGCTGCTGGCCATCGTGAGGCGCCGCAGGACCTTCCCCGCGGCCGGAGCCATGGAGATGCCTCTGCCGCCGGACGGTGAGGCCCGGCCCCGAGCCGGGGCCGCGTGTCTCCCGCCGGGATTCCCGGCCGGGTCCCGGGCCCGCGTTCCCGAGTCCCGGGCCCGGGAGGGGGTGGGGCGGGGCCTCGCGCCGGCGCCCGCGGCCTCCCCGGCGGGGCCCCGCGTTCCCGGCGGGCGGGTGGCCCCTGTCGGGACCCGTACGAGCGCGGGCTGCGGGGGGCCGGGCCGGGCGGGGCGGCGCGCGCTCCCTCCCTCCCTCCCTCCCTCCCCCCTTCATCCCCGCTCCCCTCCGCCCCCCAGACCAGGAGCTCCGGAATGTCATCGACAAGCTCGCCCAGTTCGTGGCGCGCAACGGGCCCGAGTTTGAGAAGATGACGATGGAGAAGCAGAAGGACAACCCCAAGTTCTCGTTCCTGTTCGGGGGCGAGTTCTACAGCTACTACAAGTGCAAGCTGGCTCTGGAGCAGCAGCAGCGTGAGTCCCCGCGCCCTGCCCGCCGCCGGCCCCGGAGCGGGGCGGCCCCCTCCGCCCATGGCGTCCTCGGAAGCGCCGGGTGCTCTGGAGCGCGAAGGTGGTGGGCGCTTGGGTCTGGCCCGGGAACTGCCGGCCCGGGCCGTGGGCCGTGGGCCCAGGGAGGATTCTGTGCGGTTGTGATGCACGGACCCCGGGTGGGGCCGCGCCCTGTCGCTGGCTGTCACTGCACCCACCCACCCGTGTTGTCAGGCCGCAGTGGTGAGCCCCAGGGGCTTGTTGCATAGGCGCCGGTGGCGGAGCTGCAACTGCTGAGGCCTGCAACGCCTCACTTGGGCCTCGGCAACGCACATCTTGTGCCGCAGTCATCCAGTTTAGAAGGTGGCAAAGCAGCCAGGCGCCGGAAGCTCCCGCCTGTCTTCCTATCTAGTCAGCAGACTGAGGATCGTGGCAGTTAGAAGCCACGTCAGGCAGGAAAGTCTGTCAGACTCTGGCCTCCAATTCGCCCAGAGTTTAGTCAGGAGCAGAGTTGTGGCTCAGATGGTAGAACACCAGCCTTGTGCAGAAATGTAGGTGGGTTCCTGCGTCCTGAGTTAAAGTCACAGTACTACACACACACACATTAAGTGGGTAGATCAGAGGACAGGTCCTGGGAGAGCTTCAGGGTGGAGGAAGCAGTTGTAGAACCTGGAGAGGCCCCGCAGGCCGGGAGCCCTGCGTGTGCAGAGAGGACGGGGTCTGGGGCGGTCATGCCAGGCCTTTGCCTGCGTGTCTGTGTGGGGTGAGGTGTCCAGAGGACTGCCCCTTAGCCCGCACTCCCGAGTCCAGCGTGGCTCTTGCAGCCCGGTGCTGTGAGGCTGCCGTGCGGGCTGGGCGGCAGGACAGTGTGGATGGAGTTGGCAGGGGAGGGCGGTGAGACTGAGTGGACTCCTCGGGCCATGGGTGTGGGCACAGCAAGGCTGAGCAGAAAGCCATGTGAGATGGCTGGGGAGAGCTGAGCCCGGGGTCCTCTCCCTGCACCCTCTCCCCTCACCCCAAGCCGGTGCTGGCTGTGTGGGGTCTGGGGGCACCTTGTCCAGATGGAGCAGCGCCACTGAGCTGGCTGGGTGGACCCGGAGCCTAGCCTTGCAGGCCAGGGAAGAGGCTGGGGGGGGCGGGGGGGGCCAGCGGCTTGGCTGGAGGTGAGGCTGCAGCGTGGGGGGGCACAGATTATGGATGTCTAGGGAGGCATTGGCAGGTCTGCCTTCTAGAACATGCTTGGTGCGTTTCCGATCCTCTGCAGCATGGTGCGGTGCAGGGCTGCTGTAAGGTGGCCCAAGCGTGGACCAAAGGCTAGCAAGCTCCCAGGATGTGCAGGGCTGCAGAAGTGAGAGGAGCAGGTGTCAGGGAGGGGCGCGTCCAGCCCCGAGTGGGCCCACGCGAGCCCCCTGGGCGGGCCAGCTTCCAGCTGCCTCAGGCAGAACCAGAGGCGGAATTGGAGGCTGGTTTCCTTTTCAGCTGGGCTTTCCCTGGTACCTGGTTCCACATTAGAACGGGCGCATGCCCCGCTCCCCCTGCTGAGTGGCCGCTTGGCCACAGACTCCAGCGGGACATGGACCCTGAGCACAGCAGTCCCTGGGGGCCACAGGCGAGCCAGCTGGGCCCAGAGCCTGGGTGCCCTGCAGGCGAGGAGGGTTTAGGCAGCTGGGGCAGGGATTGTGGGCACGCCCAGGGGTGGGGAGATGGCTCCCGTGGCCACGCTGTCCTGCCACCCAGACTTGCTGATGGAGCGGTGAGGGCTCCTGGGCTTTCGGAGGGGAGTGGGGCTGGGAGTGAAGGCCCGGGCTGGAGCTGGCCTTGCTCTCTGCACGGACACACAGAGCAGTCCGGGGCACCCAAGGGTGGCGAGTCTTCACCTGGTTGCTCGTGTCCCCAGTGCTCTGCAAGCAGCAGGCGCCAGAGCTGGAGCCGGCCGCAGCCCTGCCGCCCCTGCCGCAGCCCCCGCCGGCGCCCGCCGCGCCCATCCCACCCGCCCAGGGCGCCCCGTCTGTGGATGAGCTCATCCAGCAGAGCCAGTGGAACCTGCAGCAGCAGGAGCAGCACCTGCTGGCCCTCCGACAGGTGTGCCCAGCCCGCAGCCCCGGCCCCCAGCCCCAGCCCCCGGCCCGCAGCCCCGGCCCCCAGCCCGCACCTGCCCTCGGGACATGGCCAAGGGGTCGTTCATGCCACCCCTGTGCCTTGTCCCCCAGGAGCAGGTGACGGCGGCTGTGGCCCATGCCGTGGAGCAGCAGATGCAGAAGCTGCTGGAGGAGACGCAGCTGGACATGAACGAGTTTGATAACCTACTGCAGCCCATCATCGACACGTGCACCAAGGACGCCATCTCGGTGAGCACCCACCAGGCGGGCGTGCACGCATGCGTTGGGCCTCACGGGGCGCCAGCCTCACCCGCCGACCTCCGCCCGCAGGCTGGGAAGAACTGGATGTTTAGCAATGCCAAGTCGCCGCCACACTGCGAGCTGATGGCCGGCCACCTGCGCAGCCGCATAACGGCCGATGGGGCGCACTTCGAGCTGCGGCTGCACCTCATCTACCTCATCAACGACGTGCTGCACCACTGGTGAGCGTGGGCAAGGCCGCCTGGCCCCCTCGGCCCTCCTCGCCACGCCCGGTCCCCGTGTGTGGTGGCACGGTGGCCTTTGAGTGAGCCGGGTGAGCTTCTGCGCGGGCTCCGGTGACTCCGTCTGTGGAGAGGCGGGGTCCTCCCTGCGTGTGCGCACGGCTGCTCGCGCCCCCCCCCCCACATGCCCCACAGGCTGCCGTCTTACCCCCTCCACCCTCCCCCCGTGTACCCCGCAGGCTGCTGTCCCCCCACACACACACCTACGCAGTCGCCATCTCCAGCCCCGCTGCCCCGTGGTCCCCACTTCCTTCCCTCTCCCCCTCCTGCCTTTCTAACCGCACAGCCGTCCACCTGCCAGCGGCTCTCCCCTCAGCTCGCCCAACCCCATCAGAGGCCGGGCCACCCCGCGCCCGCCCCACGCCGAGCTGCTGGCTTGATTTGGTTTTTGTGGTGCTGATGATGAAGCTCAGACAAGCGCCATGCCCGACGCGTTGTCCCCACACGCGGTGGGGGGTGAGGGCTGGCCACGGTGCCCTCCAGGGCGGGCTCCGGTCCTCGCTGCCACCCTGGGAGCGGGCCTCAGGGAGCCAGCATCGCCCGCAGGGTGGGGGGTGTCTCCCGAGGCGGCGGAGGGCGCCGTGGCTGGAGCCACGATGGTAACGGGCGCGTGGCCGGGTCCCGTCCAGGGCCCTGACGCGCGGAAGGTCTCTCCCTCACAGCCAGCGCAAGCAGGCCCGGGAGCTGCTGGCCGCGTTGCAGAAGGTGGTGGTGCCCATCTACTGCACCAGCTTCCTGGCCGTGGAGGAGGACAAGCAGCAGAAGATTGCCCGGGTACGGGGCCGCTGGGCTGGGGCCGGGGCTGTCGGGGGACTGGGGGGGCCGCGGGGCCTGACGCCTCTCCTCACACAGCTCCTGCAGCTCTGGGAGAAAAATGGCTACTTCGACGATTCCATCATCCAGCAGCTCCAGAGCCCGGCCCTCGGCCTGGGCCAGTACCAGGTGAGCGGCCGCCGGAGTGGCCAGCGAGCACTGGGGATGCGGTGGTGGCCATGTCCGTGCAGCGCTGAGTGGCTCCTCCGCAGGCCACGCTCATCAGTGAGCACTCGTCGGTGGTGCAGCCCGTGCAGCTGGCTTTCCAGCAGCAGATCCAGACGCTGAAGACGCAGCACGAGGACTTCGTCAGCAGCCTGGCGCAGCAGCAGATGCCGCCCATGGAGGCCGAGGTCAAGGCCACCCCGCCGCCCGCCCCACCGCCCGCCCCTGCGCCCACCCCGGCCATGCCACCCACCACGCAGCCCGGTAGGGATCCCCGCGCCCGCCCCTTGCCTATACGCTGGCCCGGGGAGCCGCCCACGTGGACTGCTCAGGTGGGAGGTCGATAGCTTTTGTTCTAGCCTGGAAAGCACAGCAAGAGGGGCTTGCTGTGTGTGGTTGGGGCGCTGTGGCACGCACGGGACCCCGCCGCCATTGCCTGCACTGCAGCCTTGCAGTCACGCAGGCGTGCGTGCGTGTGCAAATACGGGAATAGCATGTAAGACCTGAAACGGGCAGCTATCCCTGCCTTCCCAAGGCAGAGGCGGGAAGGTTGCGAGTTCAAGGCCAGGTGGGGCTACCCAGTGAGAAGTCCGGTCTAGCAGTGCACAGCTTTGATATTCCCAGTCCGCAAACTTGAGAGCCAAAGTGTCCTGAAGCGTGACGCTCCGGCGCTAACAGAACGTGGGAGTTTGAAGGAGGAATTTCACACCCGGGGTGGGCTGCTGGCAAACTCTCGTAAATATTCCAGAATCAGGGAACCAACTTGGCAATACCTGTGGCCCCGCGTATTGGCTGTGGGATGGCTGCGCCGGGTTTTACATTTGCCAGGCGGAATGCGCTGTCACTGGTTCCCTCATCCTAACGTTAGAAAACGGAGCAAGGCCTGGCCGAGCGCGGCCCGCAAGCCCGCCGCTGAGAGGCAGGCAGGGGTGGCCTGTGCAGCGCGCCAGGCTGTCTGGGGTGGGGAGGGAGGGGGCGCCCGTGCTCCTCTGGAGGGGCAGGGGTGGCGGGGTGGCAGGGGCGAGGGCGGCCGGCGGAGACCTGGCGACAGTTGCTGTGCCGTGCCGTGCCGTGCGGCCCGCTGGCTCCCGTCGCCCCCAGCGCTGTGCGTCCAGAGCCAGGCGCTGGCCGCGCGCCCCTGACGGCCCCTCCCTGTTTAGATGACAAGCCTCCCATCCAGATGCCAGGCTCATCGGAGTACGATGCCGCAGGAGGGGTGCCAGACCCCGGGGCTGGGGGGCCGCGGGGCCCTGGGCCCCACGAGCAGATCCCGCCCAACAAGCCTCCGTGGTTCGACCAGCCGCACCCTGTGGCTCCGTGGGGCCAGCAGCAGGTACTGAGGCGGAGGGGAAAGGTGGGGAGGGGGACATTGAGCCCCAGACACCGCATCTTGGGGGCTGGGCAGGGGCCGCTCCCGCCAGACCAGGGCCCTAGGCTGCCACTGACATCCTTGGGGGGGGGGTAACTGCGCAACCATCCCGTCCTTGCTGTTCACGTCGTCTTGGGTGGTGCTGCCGGAGGTGTCCTGCAGCTTGTGGGGTGCAGCCAGAAGGGGCTCTAGACAGCCCAGCTGTGGGGCTGCAGATGCGCCCCACTCAGCGCACTCCGTCTTCAGGTCCAGAGCTGGCACGTGCTGTGGGGCTGGGCTGTGTGTCCCTGGAACAGGGGTGCAGGTCCTTGTCCCCCGGCTGCGGCCTGAGAAACCCCCAGCACTGAGCTCCCTGTCACCATGCCCATGTTTGGGGTTGGGAGGGGACCGAGGCTCGCACGGGGTCCCCAGAACCGACCCGGGCGGGCCCAGCATGGGGGATTGAGGCCGGTTTAGAGCTGATCCCAGTAGTCGCAGATGCGTGGATGTGCGTGGGCCGGTGTTGTCAGGATGCTCCCCTCCAGTCCCCCTTCCTCCCTCTCCCACCCCAACCCCCCCCCCCCCCGCTGGCATGCCCTTGAGTCCCACACCCCCGCGGCCCCAGCTCTGATGCCCGCCATGTGTACGCAGCCTCCGGAGCAGCCACCCTTCCCGCACCACCAGGGCGGGCCGCCGCACTGCCCGCCCTGGAGCAGCGGCCACGAGGGCATGTGGGGCGAGCAGCGCGGGGACCCCGGCTGGAACGGCCAGCGTGACGCGCCCTGGAGCACCCAGCCGGACCCCAACTGGAGCGGCCCGTTCGAGGGCCCCTGGAGCGGGCAGCACGAGCAGCCGCCCTGGGGCGGGGGCCAGCGGGAGCCCCCCTTCCGCATGCAGCGGCCGCCCCACTTCCGCGGGCCCTTCCCCCCGCACCAGCAGCACCCGCCCTTCAGCCAGCCGCCGCACCCCCACAACTTCAACCGCTTCCCGCCGCGCTTCATGCAGGACGACTTCCCCCCGCGCCACCCCTTCGAGCGGCCGCCCTACCCGCACCGCTTTGACTACCCGCAGGGGGACTTCCCCGCAGGTGAGCGCACGCCCTGCCCGCGGGCGCCCCACGCCCTGCTCCCCCACACCCCCCCACACCCCAACCCTTGCTTCTCTCAGCAGAAATGGGGCCCCCGCACCACCACCCCAGCCACCGCATGCCCCACCCCGGAATCAACGAGCACCCGCCCTGGGCAGGGCCCCAGCACCCCGACTTCGGGCCCCCCCCACACGGTTTCAACGGGCAGCCCCCACACCTGCGGCGGCAGGGCCCCCCCCATGTCAACCACGACGACCCCAGCCTGGTCCCCAACGTGCCCTACTTCGACCTCCCCGCCGGGCTGATGGCGCCCCTGGTGAAGGTGAGCCGCGGTGGGCCTGCGCCCGGGGCGGGTGGCCGCGGGGGAGGCTGCGGGCCGGGGCGGTGCAGGCAGCGCTGTGTCCCCGCAGCTAGAGGACCACGAGTACAAGCCCCTGGACCCCAAGGACATCCGCCTGCCGCCGCCCATGCCGCCCAGCGAGCGCCTGCTGGCCGCCGTGGAGGCCTTCTACAGCCCGCCCTCCCACGACCGCCCGCGGAACAGGTGCGTCCCCGTGTCCTCACGTTCCCTCCCGTGCCCCCCCCCCCCCCCCCCCCCCGCCGTGTCCCCTCCATCCCCTCTGCTAACCCCGGGCTCTGCCCCACAGCGAAGGCTGGGAGCAGAACGGCCTATACGAGTTCTTCCGCGCCAAGATGCGCGCGCGGCGGCGGAAAGGCCAGGAGAAGAGGAACAGGTGAGCCCCGCCCCCCCCCCCCCCCCCCCCCCCCCCGCTGCCCTGGACGCCCCGCGCTCACTGCGTCTCTCCCGCAGCGGCCCCTCGCGCTCCCGCAGCCGCTCCAAGAGCCGCGGGCGCTCGTCCTCACGCTCGCACTCCAGGTCCTCCAAGTCCTCCGGCTCCTACTCCCGCTCGCGCTCCCGCTCCTGCTCGCGGTCCTACTCCCGCTCCCGCTCCAGGTACGAGCCCCGCCCCGCCGAGGGGGCCGACCCCTCACCACCGTGCCACCCCGCCCCGGGCTCACCCTGCCTGGGGGCGCGCCTGACCGCTCACCCGCCCCGCAGGAGCCGGAGCAGGTCCCGCTCCTCCAGAAGCCGCTCCCGATCCCGATCCCGCTCCCGCTCCAAGTCCTACTCTCCAGGCCGGCGGCGCCGCTCCCGCTCCAGAAGCCCCACCCCGCCGTAAGTCTTGCTCGGGGCCTGCGGGGAAGCACCCGCCACCCCCTTTCCAGGGGTGCGAGGCGCCTCTACAGAATCCAGCCACACTGGGGGCGCACTGTGTGCCAGGCAGTGGGTGGAGAAGGGGGCTCCAGGTGGTGAGCCCCTACTCAGCAACCCAAACTGCCCCGCTGCAGCTCCTCTGCTGGCCTGGGTTCGAACTCGGCGCCTCCCATACCTGACTCGAGGCTAGGGGAAGAGAACAAGGGGCATCAGATGCTGGTGAAGATGGGTAAGTGGCTGCGCCGTCCGCCCCGGGCCGGGGTGCGTGTGCCCATGCGCACACCCATGGCTTCGTGACTGCCCAGCCTCGGCCGCAGCTGGCCGCAGCGCGCTGACCATCCCGCACGACCCCTCAGGTTGGAGTGGCTCTGGAGGCCTGGGGGCCAAGGAGCAGGGCATCCAGGACCCCATCAAGGGCGGGGACGTGCGGGACAAGTGGGACCAGTACAAGGGCGTGGGCGTGGCGCTGGATGACCCCTACGAGAACTACCGCCGCAACAAGAGCTACTCCTTCATCGCCCGCATGAAGGCCCGCGACGAGTGTGCGTAGCGGGGCGGGGCGGGGCGGACGGCGGGGCGGGGCGGGCGGCGGGGCGGACGGCGGGGCGGGGCGGGCGGCGGGGCGGACGGCGGGGCGGGGCGGACGGAGGGGACGGCGCTGGCCGGTGCCGGCCGCGCTGCTGACCCCGCTCCACCCCCGTAGTCTCCACGTTCGGGGCACGCAAGGAAGAGAAGGAAGACTGATGGGGCCAGGCCACGCCACACACGCGGCCGCAGAGCGCCATCGCCAGCCGCTGAGCCGGCGGGGACCCGGGCCGGCCCCCTCCGCCCTCGGGCCAGGCCTGGCGGGGGCGGCACGGGGCTTCGCCTCCTCCTTTTTCCACGCGCAGTTTAGTTTTAGAGGGAGCCCGCGCCCCGCCCGGCCGCCGCTCGGCCTGCGGCCTGGTACAGGCCGGGGCCAGGGCCGCCGCCCCGCCGCGCGCGCGCACACCGGATCCACGCCACGCGGCCGCCGGGTTTCTCGTGGATTTTACTGTTTCACCTCCAAATAAAGCCATTTTGTAACAGCGTGGCCTCGGTGCGGCCCGCCTCAGCTGGCGGCCGGGGCGCCCGCGGGGCCCCGCAGCTCCTCCGTCACCTCCCGCAGCGCGGCGTCCAGGGTCAGCGGCGCGGGCCTGTGGCACCGGATGTACTGCGGGGGGGGGGGGGACACGCGGGGCGCTGAGCGGGCGCTGGGGGGACGCGCCCCCGACGCCCCGCCCCCCGACGCCCCGCCCCGCCCCCCGACGCCCCGCCCCGCCCCCACCTCCTGGGCGTCCTCCAGCGTGTGGTAGTGGAAGGCGTCGCCGTCCAGGGAGCGCAGGAAGGAGCTGTGCAGCTGGCGGCTGGCCTCCACGAACTGGCGCGTCAGCCCCAGCTGCTGCTTGAGCAGCTCGTTCAGCGCCAGCACCGCGGGGCTGTAGGCTGTGAGGGCTGAGGCCCCGCCCCGCTCAGGCCGGGCCGGGCCGGGCGGGGCGGGGCCCGCGGCCTGGGTGCTGGGTAACCCCCCTGGCGGAGCACTGGTGGGCGGGGCCTGGGTGCTGGGTAACCCCCTGGCGGAGCACTGTGGTGGGCGGGGCCCACGGCGGGGGCGGGGACAGGGGCAGGGCCTGGGTGCTGGGTAACCCCTGGCGGAGCACTGGTGGGCGGGGCCTGGGGGCCATCCACCGGGTGGAGCGGCGGTGGGCGGGGCCCGCGCCTGGCCAGAGTCTGCAGTCTGGTTCTTGGCCCACCCTAGTAGTCTGCAGGTTTGGGATCCAGACTCAGGTAAGGGGAGGGGTAACCCCACCCCCAGGGGTCCCACGCCCGCCTCCCCGGAAGGGCCGGGCTCTTACCTTCCAGGGCATCCGCACTGACCACATGACTAGCGATGGGCACTGGGTCCAGGTAGGCGCTGCCCAGGCCCGGCCCCACAACCGCCTCCCCGGCCCCTGCGGGACAAAGCGGCCACCCGGCTGCCTCTGTGCACCCGGCCAGCCCAGGTCTGCACAGCGCAGCCCGCACCCGATTCACAGCCTTGCTCGCACACCTACAATCCCGGCCGCTTAGGAGCAGAGGCAGGGCCTCCATGGAGGAGGCCACACAGACCCTGTCTTACGCAGCCAGGGGCTCACGCCTGTAATCCCAGCTACTCAGGAGGCTGAGATCTGAGGACTGAGGCTGGAACCCAATCTGGGTAGGAAAATCAGAGATTTGTCATATCTAATGAACCCAGCAAAAAGCTGGAAGTGGTGCCGTGGCTCAAGTGGTGGAGTGTCAGCCTTGAGTGAAAATGCAGACACAGCACCCCAGCCTCGAGATGAAGCTCTAGGACCAGCACACGCGCGCACACACACACACTATACACATATACATATGTATATACACACATGTATATATGTATAGTGTGTGTGTGCACACGTTACACACACAGTCTAGCACTTTCTGGTGCAAATTCAACCACCAAGTGCCAGGCACCCTCCCCAGGGCAGGCCTGCGGTGAAGCAGGCAGGCAAAGCAGGGCAGGGCCCAGCCAGCTGGGGGAGAGAAATTTCCAGAAGGTCCCTCTGGAGCTGAGGAAATAGGGCCAGGGGCCTGTGCACTGCGCTCCCCAGGCCGAGCTGCAGCGTGGGGGACAGGGACCGCAGGCAGGTGTCAGGGCGGCCAGCTGAGGAGCTGGGTGCACCCCCCCCCAATCACCGCAACCAGGGCTGCCCCAAGGCCCTCCCGGGGTCGCCGGGCCAAGCCAGATTCTAGAAGTGTCCCGAGTGTAGGGGCTCCTACCCCGGCTCCACTGGTAGGCGAGGCCGGGCACCAGCGGCTCCAGTGTCTGCACGGCCACCTCCTTAACGGGGCGCGGCTGCGGCCCGGCGTGCGGTGCAGCGCTCTGGCTGCAGGACAGCTCCGAGGGGGTCCCGCACGTGTCTGAGGGTGCGGGCTCGGAGACACTGGGGCTCAGGGAGCGCTCGAAGTTCTCCGAGTAAGCCAGGCTGGAGGGGGACTCCGAGGGGGGCTCGGAGGCCACGCTGGCCCCCAGCCGCTCTGACACCTGGCTCTCGTCCCCCGCCACAGGGCTGGCTGCAGCCTGGAACGTGGAGCCCGAGGCCTGCGGCCCTCCGCTGCCGCTGCCGCTGCCGCTGCCTTCCTCCTAGGGGCACAGGGGGAAGCGTTTCACATCTGAGCCAGGCATGGTGACGCACGCCTGTAATCCCAGCGCACCGAGGAACTCCAGGCCAACCTGGGCTCCATGGGGAAACTGACCAGAACATTCCGAGAACTGGAGGTGCAGCTCAAGGGCACACTGGGGGAGGGGGCATGCCTGGCTCCCCCGTGGGCTGGATATGCGGGGGGGGGGCGCCCATGGGGGACTTTGTCCCAACGGCGCCCAGGGCAGCACAGCAGCAGGAGCGCAGGCTTTCTGGGGGCACAGGGTGACGGGCCTGGCCTCGGGGTGCTGCCTGCTCATACCACACCTCAGAACCTTTTGCCTTTCTTGGCTCTGCTAGGGTCCCGTGCTTTTGCATGATCTGTCCTCAGACCGTGTGTTTCCGGCCCCTGCCGCCAGAGTAGCTGGGATTACAGGCAGTACCACCAGGTCTTTCCAAGTTGGTTTTTAGACAGATGCCACCCTGTCCCCCAAGCTGGTCTGGAACAGGGGATCCTCCAGCCTCGCCCCCCCCACGGGGATCCCAGCGTGACCCCACCCGTCAGGCCAGGCAGGGGTTCTTAGTCGGTGCAGCCCCCCTGTACCCCTGGAGTGCCATGCTGCTTGCATGCCAGCACCACAACTCCAGCAGGACCAAGGATGCGCACTCGGGCCGGGCCACTTACGCTCCAATCCCCAGCTGAGGTTTCGCCGCTGACGTCTGCAGCCAGGTCCTCCAGGGACAGGTCCTCCAGGGACAGGATGTTGACTCTGAAGTCTGGAATAAAGATGGTGGCCCGAGCCCCTCCTTGCCTCTGCAGGGCTGGGGACAGCGGCCTGGGCCCGGCCCCGGCTGCACGCATGCACTCTCTGTCTGAGGGCCAGCGTGCCTCCCTCGGCCCTCCGCGTTTGAGCCTCGGCCCACCAAACGTGGATCAAACCAGCCTGAAGCCACGGGGCCACCAAACGTGGATCAAACCAGCCTGAAGCCACGGGGCCACCGTGTGATGCTGGGTGGGGGCTGCGCTCCGGCACCGCACACCCGCACCCTGCGCCATCCCGGGCTGTGAAAGCCAGGACGGCCCGGCCCGGGTGGACAGGAAGCAAGGCGCTGTCCTGACAACAGCCGAGAGCCGGGCGCCGCGCTTCATCCCGGCTGCTCAGGAGGCTGACACGGGAGGACTGTGGTTCAAAGCCAGCCTGGGCAGGAAAGTCCCTGAGACTGATCTCCAGTGAACCACTCAAAGACCAGAAGTGGTGCTGTGGCTCAAGTGGTAGAGCACCAGTCTTGAGCACAAAGACGCTCAGCGACAGCGCCCAGGCCCTGAGTTCAAGCCCCACAACTGACAAAAAACAAAAACCAAAACAAAGACGCCTGCGTCTGCACCCGTGTGGAGCTCCCCGAGCCGTGAGCGCCACCTCCCCGCGCCCCCAAATGAGCCATGAAAAGGGAAGCAAATCGCAGGGTTGGCTGTAGCTCTAGAAGGTTCTTTTCCCAGGTTGCTGCTGTAATGGGTCGGAGTGGGTGACGTGGGCCCTGAAACCCCTCTGCTGAGATCAACGCGAACCCCGCTGCACCGGCTCGGGGAGAAGCTGGGGTGGCGTGCACCTGCGGCTGCCCAGGCCTGCGGAGCGGAGCCTGAGCCCGCCGGCCCGGCGCTGCGCGCGGTCCTTCCCCAGAGGGATTGAGAATGGCCTCAGACTGCGGTGCTCCGGGCTACGTCCCCCTCCCTCAGAGAAGGGATGCCGGGGCACACCACCACACCTGGCTTATTGTTTGAGATAGGGTCTCACGCGCTGGCTTCAGACACAATCCTCCAAATCTCAGCCTCTCCGCCCGCGCCCGCGCCCCAGGAGCTGGGTCCCGCCCGGATGCCCCCCCCCCCCCCCCCGTGCTACCCAGGCAGTGGGCCGTACCCTGCGGGCTGTCGGTGGCCGCTTCGGACGCCGGCGCGTTCCAGGGCCCCGCCTCGCTGCGGGTGGACAGAGACACCAGCTGCAGCCGCCGCAGCTCCGACGACGCGGGCGCTGAGGAGGCGCGCGAGGGCGGCGAGGCCGCGGGGGGCGCCGAGCCCCCGGGGAGCGGGGTGTGCGCGGAGCCGGCGCGGCCCGGGGGCCCCAAAGGCTCGGAGCTGGGCAGGGCGAGCGCCGTGGGCCCACGCGGGGTCTCACCGTCCTTCGTGGAAACAAGACACGTGGGAACAAGTGACCATCCAGACCTGCTGACACCCACGCGCCCCCAGACCTGGCTGGACGGCGGACGGTCCTGCAGCGACCCGCCCTCTGCGGAGCTGGGACAACAGGCACACCCCCGAGCGGCCTACTTTTCCTCGGGTTTGAACTTACGGCCTGGGCGCTGGCCCTGAGCTTTATCACTCGAGGCTGGCACTCTACCACGTGAGCCACAGCCCCACTTTGGCTTTTTGCTGGTAAACTGGAGAGAAGAGTCTCACAGACTTTCCTGCCCAGACCTTTCCTTCCTCAGGACGGTGATCCTCACGTCTCAGCCTCCTGAGCAGCTGGCATTGCAGGCATGGCCGCTGGTCTGGCTACTTATGTCTTTTCTTCCACAGGGCTGTGCTGTAGCACGGGCTGAGCCGGCGCTGGCTGTGCAGCCCCGGCCGCCCTCAAGCTTACAACCCTTCCTTTTGGGCTCCGGTGCCAGGATCACAGGTGTGCAGCGCCACCCCCTGTGCTGTAGTGGGGATGCTTGCATCACGTGACTGTCCCCTCAATTAGGAAAAAACAAACCAAAGAGCCAGGCCCTGTGGCCGCAGGCGCTGTCTGGCGGTGCCGGGGAGAGGGGAGCAGACACAGCAGGCACAGTTACAGATCCGGGACCACACGCGGCCGCACGGCCACACCCAGCCCTCAGCCAGGGGCGTCCGGCCCCGCCCAACCCAGCGGAGCTCACGAAACTGAGCTCCACAAATGAAGAACCCAGCGCGGTGGCACACGCCTGTAATCCCAGCACTCAGGACACTGAAGCAGGAGGACCAAGGGTTTGAGGTCAGCCTGGTCACACAAAAATAGAAAATAAGAAACCCAGTCTGGAGCCTGTCATACTCAGGAGCTGAGATCTGAGGATTGAGGTTCAAAGTCAGCCTGGACAGGACACTCCATGAGACTCTGATCTCCAATAAACCACCAGAAAACCAAAGTGGTGCTGTGGCTCGAGTGGTAGAGCGCTTAGCCTTGGGCTAAAGAGCTGAGGGACAGCGCCAGGCCCAGAGTTCAGGCCCCAGGACCGACGACAACAACAGCAAAAAGATCTGGAGAGCACACCTGCCTAGCAAGCCAGACCCTGAGTTCAAATCTCAGCACAGCCAGAGGAAGGGGGAAAGTCCACAGTAAAATGGGAGTGAAGGAGCCCTTCACCCCTAATCCCTCCCCACGGCCACCTCGCGCCCAGCCCCTCACACCCCGCCACCTCGCACCCAGACCCCCACCTCGCACCCAGCCCTCCACCCCCCACCTCATGCCTAGCCCCCAAGCCCCCCCACCTCACCCCCAGACCCCACACCCCTCCACCTCACACCCAGACCCCCACCCCCCACCTCATGCCCAGCCCCCCACGCCCAGCCCCCACTCCCCCCACCTCGCACCCAGCCCCCCACGCCCCCCACCTCGCACCCAGCCCCCCACTCCCCCACCTCATGCCCAGCCCCCCACGCCCAGCCCTCCACTCCCCCACCTCACCCCCAGCCCCCCACCTCGCCCCCAGCCCCCACCCCATGCCCAGCCCCCCACGCCCAGCCCCCACTCCCCCCACCTCGCGCCCAGCCCCCCACTCCCCCCCACCTCGCGCCCAGCCCCCCAAGCCCCCTCACCTCGCGCCCAGCCCCCCACTCCCCCCACCTTGCACCCAGCCCCCCACTCCCCCCACCTCGCACCCAGCCCCCCACGCCCCCCACCTCGTACCCAGCCCCCCAAGCCCCCCCACCTCGCACCCAGCCCCCCACCCCCCACCTCATGCCCAGCCCCCCACGCCCAGCCCCCACTCCCCCCACCTCGCACCCAGCCCCCCACTCCCCCCACCTCGCGCCCAGCCCCCCACCCCCACCGCCCCCACCTCACGCGCAGCCGAGCTCTGCTTGGTCCACGTTTCCTCACGTCTAGAAGATTCTGTCAAGCTCCCCAGCAACTCCTTCATTTCCTCCTCGTCGCTGTCCGGCGCGTCAAGTCTTCCAGCAGGTTCTGCGCTTGGGGTGTGCCGGGCGCGGCCCGCTGTCCCGGCCCGGGGGTGCGGGGGTGCGCTCCGGGCGGGGGGCGCCCTGGTCTTGAGGAACCTGCTTCCTCCCAGGCTCTGCGTGGCGATGGAACTGGTGTCTCCAGCTTTCTTCTGGAAGTTTCCGCGGGCCTGCTGGAGGGCCAGGCCCTCGGAGCTGCTCCTGCAGTGGGCGCCGGGCCGGGCCGGGGCGGGCGCCGGCCTGCGGCCGCGGAGCTTGCTCTCCATCTGCGCCAGCTTGGCGAGCACCGCGCTGGTTCGCGCCGCGGCGCCGGGGCTGGGCCGGGACGTCCGGCCCCGGCCGCCGGGCGCTCGTGGCGGGGCCCCGCTTTGGTTTCTTCTGAGGAACCGGCTGTGTCCCGGGCCGGCCTGGGCCAGCCCCGGGCGGGCCGGCAGGTTTCTGACTGCTTCCATCTTGGAATCTTCTAGAGAGAGGTCGCTGAGATCAAACATGCCACCCGGGCCATAACGCAGTTTGCTGGCAGAAGCCATTCTGGGGGGAGAGGAGAAATCGCTGGGGACGCCGGGAAGGGGGGCGCTGGGGGCTGCGGCTCATGGCAGCGCGTCGGCCCCGCAGGCGGGACTAATGCTGCTCCCACAGCACGGGTCTGTGGTCTCAGATGAGGTTGTTGGGGGGGTGGGGGGGCCGGGCCGGGGTGCTCTGCGGGTCCCGCAGCTCTGCTGTGCTGTGGGGGGTCACAGGCCTTCCCTGCCCCGTTGGGAACCCTCGGCCTCCAGCACTGTGAGCCGCGTCCAGTCCTCTCCTTCCGCGGTCACCACCGGCCCCGGGCGCGGCCGCCGTCACTGGACACAGACGGAGACACGGCTCCCGGCCGTCCGCCCTCCTCCTGCCTTGTGTTTCTGGCAGGATTGGGGTCTGCACTCGGGGCGTTACTAAGGGGGTCCCCCAGCCCTTTATCTTTTCAGGGGTTTTTGTTTTGTTTCTCCAAGGTAAACGTGCATCTGTCGCGAGGGCTGACTCCCAGGCTTCACTGTGCTGCCCATCCCTCCATACTGCACGGTGTGCTTTTCTTTCTTTTTTTGGCTAGTCCTGGGGCTCTAACTCCGGGCTTGGACTCTGTCCCTGACCTTAAAGCTCAAGACTGGTGCTCTGCCAGTTGAGCCCCCGCTCCGCCTCTGGCTATTTTGGTAGTAATAAGAGGCTCACGGACTTTCCAGCCTCGATCCTCACATCTCAGCCTGCTGAGTAGCTGGGCTGACAGGCGGGCGCCACCGCCCCGCTGCTTCATAGGCTATTAGCTGCAGATCAAACGCAGAATCCACGCCCTCCCCAAAGCGTCCCTGCGAGGGACACTCAGCCTCGCTGAGCAGCACGCACGGCCTCGCCACGGGCTCACGCGTGAGTCCCCGGAGATGGCCCCGCCACGCAGCCCAGGCGGCCGGGGAGCAGCTGCGAGGCCGGAGGGGCGGGGCCGGGCCGGGACCGCCGGGCGATGCGCGCCCGGGCAGCGGGCGGGTCGGGTTCGCGGGGCAAGTCCAGGGTCGACAGGAGTGCGTGCACTGGGACGCAGTCACGCCGCCCCCCACCTCCAGGGGGAGCAGCGCTCTCCCGAGGAGGAAACTGAGGCCCGGCCCGCCCTCCCCCGCCTCCCGTGCACGCCTCCCCCCCTCCCCACTGACCTCGTCCACGTTGTCCTTCCGCGGAGGCCGCCAGGGATTTCCCGCTCAGCGATCCGGAGCCGGGATCCCGTTGCCCTGGGCAACCGCGCGACGGCGGGAAAGGCCACGCCCCTCCTAGGTCATCGTGGCGAGGCATCATGGGAAAAGTAGTTCTGGGCTGAAATCCCGGCGTACACCGCGACGCAAACAGACCCATGGTGTGTCAAGTCACAATCGCGAGGCGTCGTGGGAGCTGTAGTTTCCCGAGGACCCTCGGCGTGCCCCGCTCCCCGAAGACCAAGGGTGTGTCCCACATCATAATCGCGACGCATCACGGGAGTGGTAGTTCCCGCTGGTTCCCGGCGTACACCGCGCTCGGGATGCACGGTGGCCTCAGGTCACAATCGCGAGGCGTGACGGGAGTTGTAGTTTGAGGCCGGCCAGGCTGGGCGCGGCGCGGGGCTCAGACCGCGGGAAGCGCCGGCGGCCGCGGGGGAGGAGCGACGCGCGCGGCCATGGTTCCGGCTCGCGTGGCCGCGCTCTGCGCCGTGTGCGCGCTGCGGGTGGTGCTGGCCACCGTCTACTTCCGGGAGGAGTTCCTGGACGGAGGTGACGGGCGGCGCGGGGCCGCGGCCGCGGGGGCCCCGCCGCGGCGGCTCCCCGCGGTGACGCGTGTCGTTTCCGCCCGCAGAGCGCTGGAGGAACCGCTGGGTGCAGTCCACCAACGACTCCAACTTCGGGCACTTCACGGTCTCGTCGGGGAAGTTTTATGGTCATAAGGAGAAGGACAAAGGTTGGTGGGGGGGGCGGAGACGCGCGCGTGCACCACGCGCGTGCGCACGCGAAGGCGCCCGCGCCCCGTGGCAGCCCAGCTCGGGCCGCCGTCGAGCTTTGCCGACCGCGGGCTCCACGTCGAAAGGGACGCCCCGGCACCCCAGGCCCGCGCTCCTGGCTTTGGGCGGAGCCAGCACTGCTTTGTAAGCTATTTCTTGACCCAAATAGTTGGTGGGGGGGAAAAAAAAAATCAAACTCGATCCAGCCTGCTCACAGGCCGGCAGAGGAGGCTCATGAGTTCAAGGACAGCCTGGCCCCTCCTGCACCCGGGCACCGGCGCCGCCCACACCTGGCATCCCAGCTACTCAGGAGACTGAGATCTGAGGATCACAGTTCGAAGCCAACCCCAGGCGGGAAAGGCTGTGAGACTCTTAGCTATAATGAGCCCACCAAAACCAGGCAGTAATGGAGTTGGTATAGCATCAGCCAAGGGACGGTGCCCAGGCCCTGAGTTCAAGCCTGAAGACCAGCACCAAAAATACCCTCAAGTCACATGAATAAAACCAACACTCCTGCCCAGTTCATTCATTTCTTCAGCACTGAGGCCAGGGAAGCTTGGCACTGTGTCCACATCGGTGCAGATTCTTCTTTTGCCTCCGGGGGTGGGGCATGGAAGACATGAGGGGACTTCAGCATTGCCTTCCCCCGGAGAGCGGGACTGGAGCTGGAACCCCAGATCCTCGGGGGCCCTGTGCTGGACTGGGCCAAGGTCAAGGCCCAGGAAAGGACGGACGGGGCAAGCAGTACAAGAGGGTGCCAGACCCTGGAGACATAAATGCCAAATGCCAAGGTTCCAGGGAGAGTGGCTCAGGTGAAGGGCACCCACTGAGCAAGTCCAGGGTTCTGAGTTCAAATGACGTCAAAATGCCCGGTTCATACATGATGGCGTAGGTAGGTGTAGGAATGACTCCGATGCCAGCTTTCACAAATTCTAGCACAAGAAGGGCGTCGAGACTCATACCTGTAATCCCAGCTACTTAGGAGGCTGAGCATCAAGGTTTAAAGCCAGCCTGGGCAAGAAAGTCCATGATACTTTTTACCTCTAACCACCAAAAAGTCTCAAGTGGAGGTGCATGTCGAGTGGTAGAGTGCCAGCCTTGAGCAAAAAAGCCAAGCAAGAGTATAAGACCCTAAGTTCAGATCCTACACTAGCATAATAACTCAGGAGCTTTGAGGATTAGGGTGAGGCACAGTGGGAGAGCCTTGCTGGCATCCACAACAGCTGGGTTCTGTCTCCAGCACCAACAGCAAATCCCAAGCCAGGCATCCATGGCTCACACCGCCATCCCAGCTACTCAGGAGGCTGAGATCTGAGGATCGAGGATCAAAGCCAGCCCAGGCAGGAACATCCGTGAGACTTAATTCCAATAAATCACCAGAAACCTGGAAGTGGTACTGTGGCTCAAGTGGTACAGTGCCAGCCTTGAGCTGAAGAGCTGAGGGACAGCACCCAGGCCCAGAGTTCAGGCCCCACAACTGCCCCCCCAGAAAACCAGACAGGTGCTGTGGTCCACATCTGTAACTCCAGCCACTGAAGAGATGAGCATGGGAGGATTGCAGTCTGAGGCCGGTCCATAGGCCTTATCTGTAAAACCCAAGCAGAGAAAAGGATGGGGATTAAGTGGTAGAGCATATATAGGGTGTATAAGTATGTATTTAATGTTAATATAGTTGTATTATGTTAATCTAATGTTTTAGCATGATCATATATGTACTTATAGTTAAAAGTACAATGTAACTTAGTATCTTAACCATAAGTACATAATTATACATTAGTATATTAATATGCGTTACTTTGATAATATAGAAGGTTTAAGGTGTTAACATTAGGAATATAGTTACACATACATATATTTATTATTATTATTATCATCTTTGGTTGTGGGGCTTGAACTCAGGGCCTGGGTGCTATCCTTGTGCTCAAAGCTGGTGCTTTAACACTTGAGCCACAGCACCATTTCCAGTTTTTGTGTTGTTCATTGGAGATAGGGGTCTCATGGCAACTTTCCTGCCCCGGCCGGCTTTGAACCATGATCCTCAGATCTCAGCCTCCTGAGTAGCTAGAATAACAGATGTGAGCCACTGGCGCCAGGCAGCAGTATGGCTATGTTAAATACATATGAGTGATGGGCTGGGACTGTGGCCTAGATAAAGTCCGTGCTCAGCACACTTAAGTTCTTGGGTGTCATCTCTGGCACAAAGAAAGCCGACGCTGGTAGCTCACTCCTGTAAACCTAAGCTACTCCGAGGCTGAGAGGAGGAGGATCGCACTTCAGCGCTGGTCTGGGCAGGAAAGTTCTCAGAACCTCTTCTCACTGAGAACTGGCATGGTGTAGGAAGCCTAGCCTAAGTAGGTCCCTCTCAGAAAACAACAACCCAGGCTGGGCACCGTGGCTCACGCCTGTCATCCTAGCTACTCAGGAGGCCGAGATCTGAGGATCGTGGTTCAAAGCCAGCCGGGGCAGAAAAGTCCATGAGACTGATTTCCAATGAACCACCAGAAACCAAGGAGTAGGACTGTGGCTCAGGTGGGAGAGCACCAGCCTTGAGCACAAAGAAGCTCAGGGACAGCGCCCAGGCCGAGTTCGAGCCCCGGGACTGGCAAAAACCAACCATTGCAGGGGCTGTGGGTCCACCGTGGGAGCCCCGCCCTGCGGCAGGGGCACCGGCCTCGAGCACAGCACTAGATTGGGGGCAGATCGGGGGTCCTCTGGGAACCCAGCGCAACACCCCTTGCACTCAGTCACGCGCACTCTCCCTCGGAAGGGCTGCAGACCACGCAGAATGGCCGCTTCTACGCCATCTCCGCCCGCTTCAAGCCGTTCAGCAGCAAGGGCAAGACGCTGGTGGTGCAGTACACGGTGAAGCACGAGCAGAAGATGGACTGCGGCGGGGGCTACGTGAAGATCTTCCCCGCCGACCTGGACCAGAGGAGCCTCAACGCCAGGTCCCCCTACTACGTCATGTTCGGTGAGCGCCCGGCCTCCACCCCCCCGGCTGCCCCCCACGAATCTTTGTTGCCTGTTTTCATTTGGGGCCATAGCACAACTCAGAGGAGGCCCCTCCCTTGGGAGGAGGTCTCCCTTTATGCTTGGGCTGCAGTCCCCCATTTCTGCTTCCCCGAGTCTCCGGGGTGGCAGGCCCGGGCCATCGAGCGCAGCAGTGTAAGCCGGCATTGGGGGCGGGGGGGAGGTCACCTCACCCTGCCATTGGTGGAGATGGCATCTTGCAAACTTTTTTCTTGTCTAAGCTGGCCTCAAACCACAATACTCCAACCTCTGCCTCCTGAGAAGCTGGGGTTGCTGGCTCGGGCCACTGTGCCTGCTTCTGACAGCTTTGTGTGTTCTGCCTTGGCTGTGGGACTGGAAGTCAAGCCTCAGGCATTCCAGCCCACACTCCTACCACTGTGGCAGGGCCCCGCCTGGACAGGGCCCACACTCCTACCACTGCGGCAGGGCCCCGCCTGGACAGTGAGTGAACATCCACACGATGCTCAGGAAGTTTCCGATTGCCAGGGCTCCACACTTGGCTACTCGGGAGGCTGAGATCGGAGGCTCGCAGTTTGAAGCCAGCCAGGGCAGGAAAGTCTCCAATGAGCCACCAAAATGCCATAAGTAGAACTGTGGCTCAAGTGGTAAGAGTACCAGCAATGAGTGAAAAAGCTCAAGAATGGCGCCCAGGGCCTGCGGTCAAGTCCTAGGATGGCCGCGCGCGCGCTCACAGATAACTCAGATGTGAGGAATTGTGCATTAAAGGCCTTCGCTGTCCGCGTGCGGGTGGTCCGCAGGACTCTTCCCCATGTTCTTCCTTCCACGTTTAGCTGTATGTATCCCCCTGGGAATCGGCCTGCACTGAGCTTTGAACTGGGGGCCTGGAGCCCCACCCCCGGGCCACTGCACTGCTGCACGGACAGTGACATTCACTTATAAGCTGACGCCCAACACAGCATTGTTGTTATTTCTGTGGCAGTAGATATCTAATATTAATTATATAATACACTTGCTTAGATAGGATGCTACGTATTTCTTTGTGTGTGTGTGTGTGTGTGTGTGTGCGCGTGCGTGCGTGCGTGCGCGCGCGCATGTGCTTTGAACTCTGGGCTGGGAGCTGTCCCTGAGCTCTTCAGCTCAAGGCGGGCGCTCTACCGCTTGAGCCACAGCACCACTTGGTTTTTCTGGTGGTTCATTGGAGATCAGAGTCTCATGGACTTTCCTGCCTGGGCTGGCCTTGAACCATGATCCTCAGGTCTCACTCGTGGCATGGTGTGAGCCCTGCCTCCTGGCTGGCAGCCAGTTTGAAAGGGGAGGAAGCCGCGAGCCGTGCGCTGAGGCCGGGGTTTGAAGCACCGCAGCCCGGCCTCGAACTCCCGCCCCGGGTCAGAGGCGGAGTCCGCAGAGGTAGATTCAGCGGAGACACGCTCTGCTCTTTCCTGTGTTGTTGGTGGTGGTGGTTGTTTTCCTCAAGGTGAGCGCTCTATCCCTTGGGCCACAGCGCCACTTCCTGTTTTCTGGTGGTTTATTGGAGATCAGGGTCTCGTGGACTTTCCTGCCCCAGCTGGCTTTGAACCGTGATCCTCAGATCTCAGCCTTCTGAGTAGTGAGGATGGCAGGCTGGAGCCGCCGCGCCCGGCCGCTTCCGTTTCTCTGAGTTCTCCTGTGCTGCCGGGCCGGCCTCAGCCTGCAGACCTTCCTGCGCCAGCTTCCCTTGGCAGCCGGCTCCCTGGGTGATGGGTGGGGCGCTGAAGCCGGCGTGGCTCCTTCATTGTGGGGGCTCTGAGCGCCCTGGTGTCTCCTGCAGGACCCGACATTTGTGGATTTGATATCAAGACGGTTCACGTCATTTTATATTTCAAGAACCAGTATCACTCCAACAAGAAACACATCCGGTGTAAGGTAAGAAAACCCTCTAGCAAACCAGCCTGTGGGTGTACGTTCCCTCCCTCCCTCCCTTCCTCCCCGGCTGCTCACTGCCTGATTGGAGGGATAGACTCAGGTGTGTCTGCCCCCGCTGGCTTCAATCATGATCCTCAGCCTCCTGAGAAGCCGGGATTACAGGCATGAGTCCCCATCCCTAGCTGGAGAGCTGTTTTTGTGTGCCCGTCCTGAGGCTTGAACTCAGGGCTGAGGTGCTGTCTCCACTTAACCCTGCCACCGGAGCCCAGCACCACCTTTTTAGTAGCACATTTAGCAGCCCCTGCCCAGGCTGACCTTGAAAGTGCGACCCTCAGCTCTCAGCCTTCTGAGGAGCTGGGACTAAAGACGGCCCCGCTGGCGCTGGCTGCCCGTGGAGCCGCCCTGAGACGGCGTCTGTCACGCCCTCAGGTGGACGCCTTCACGCACCTCTACACGCTGGTCCTGCGGCCCGACCTCACCTACGAGGTGAGGATCGACGGCCAGGCCATCGAGTCCGGCAGCGTCGAGTACGACTGGCAGCTGACCTCCCTGAGGAACGTGGAGAAGGCCGAGGCCCAGGCCAGGGGTCCGGCCCGGGCACGCAGAGCCACAGCGCAGGTAGGCGGACCCCACGCTCGAGGCCACACCCCGCGCACAGCCGCCCCGCCCCGGGTCTCAGGCCGCGCAGCCCCGGGTCTCAGGCCGTGCACAGCCCCGGGTCTCAGGCCGCGCACAGCCCCGGGTCTCAGGCCGCGCAGCCCCGGGTCTCAGGCCGTGCACAGCCCCGGGTCTCAGGCCGTGCACAGCCCCGGGTCTCAGGCCGCGCAGCCCCGGGTCTCAGGCCGCGCAGCCCCGGGTCTCAGGCCGCGCAGCCCCGGGTCTCAGGCCGTGCACAGCCCCGGGTCTCAGGCCGTGCACAGCCCCGGGTCTCAGGCCGCGCACAGCCCCGGGTCTCAGGCCGTGCACAGCCCCGGGTCTCAGGCCGCGCACACCGCTCCCAGATGTCTACCTTGGAGAGAGTTGTTTTTGTAACCATTGGCCTTTGGCAGTGTTGGAGTTTGAACTCGAGGGTTTTGTCCTTCTGAGCAGAAACTCTACCATGGAGCCCCCCCCATTTATACACACGCATGCGCACACGTCAACACATGCTGTACCTATATGTGATTGTGTGTGCACAAGCACATATACATAGGCACACACACACATACTTGTGTGCTGGTCCTGGGACATGAACTCAAGGCCTGGGCGTTGTCTCTGAGATCTTTTTGCTCAAGACTGGTGCTCTACCACTTGAGCCGCAGCTCTCCTCTGGCTTTTTTAGTGGATCCTTAGGAGTTTCACAGGTCCGGGCGGTGGCTCCCGCCTGTCATCCCAGCTACTCAGGAGGCTGAGATCCCAGGATCACGGTTCAAAGCCAGCCCAGCCAGGAACGTCCATGGGACTCTATCTCCAATGAACCACCAGAAAACCAGAAGTGGCGCCAAGCAGTAGAGCGCTCGCCTTGAGCTGAAGAGCTGAGGGACAGCGCCCAGGCCCAGAGTTCAAGACCCATGACCAACCAAAAAAAAAAAACGTTTCACAGGCACTTTCCTGCCCAGGCTGGCTTTGAACCACGCTCCTCAGATCTCAGCCTCCTGAGTCGCTGGGGTGTCAGGCGGGAGCCACCGGTGCCTGGCCACCCGTGACTTTTTAGGGGACCCCACCATGCAGTGTGCTGCTGTGTGTGTGTGTGTGTGTGTGAGTGTGTGTGTAACTGGATGGCATGTTGCGTCCTCCCCCTCCTCAGCCGTGTGGTAGTAGGTCCTAGCTGTCCTGCCCGGGGGGGGTGGCCCCCAGCTCTGCCCCCATGTCCTCCTCCGCTGGGCCCCTGGCCCTGGCCTCCCCGTTGGTGGCAGGACTGGGAGCAGCACTTCCTGGACGCCAGCGCGCCGAGCGACTGGAACAGCGAGTTGGACGGGGACTGGCAGGCGGCCATGCTGCAGAAGCCTCCGTACCAGGTGTGCCCCTCCCCCTCCCTTTCCCTGGGATTGGGGCGCCCTCGCTGGCCCCGGCCCCTCACCCCGCGGCCCCCGCTGCAGGACAGCCTGAGGGCCGAAGGCATCGATCGGGATGTGTGGCTCCACGAGAAGATGCAGTCGGCCAGCTACCTGCTGCAGCAGGACCTCTTGGAGTTCGAGAATATCGGCGCCATTGGCCTGGAGCTTTGGCAGGTGACCAGGCACTGCGCACTGCGCAGCCTCCGCCTCCCCCCCCCGCCTCCCCCCCCTCCCCCCCCCGCCTCCCCCCCCCGCCTCCCCCCTCCCCCCCCGTCGCCATGTTGCTTTCCTCTTCTCTCTCTCTCTCTCTCTCTCTCTCTCTCTCTCTCCCCCTCCCTCCCTCTCTCTCCCTCCCTCTCCTGGCAGTACTGGGATTTGAACTCAGGGCCTTGCTCTTGCAAGGCAGGTGCTCTACCATTGGGCCAGGTCCCCCTCCAGCCCTTTTTGCTTTCCTTGGTTTTCAGATCAGCCTCACACTCTTGCCTGGGATGGGTCTGGGACCAGGATCCTCCTACCTCTGCCTCATTTGGCTGAGATGATAGGTGTGCACCGCACTCGACCTGTTGTTTGAGATAGGGTCTTTTTTACCTTCCCCCCCCCCCCATCAATTGTGGGGCTTGAACTCTGGGCCTGGCGCTGTCCCGCAGCTCTTCAGCTCAATGCTGGCATTCTACCACTTGAGCCACAGCACCACTTCTGGTTTTCTGGTGGTTAATGGGAGATAAGGGTATCATGGACTTTCCTGCCCAGCCTGGCTTTGAACCGTGATCCTTAGATCTCTTGAGTAGCTGGGATGACAAGCGTGAGCCACCGGCACCCAGCATAACTGCTTTTTTTGTTGGCGTTGGTCTTGATTCTGGACTTAAACTTAGGACCTGGGTGTTGTCTGTGAGGTATTTTGCTCAAAGCTGGCGCTTTACCACCAGAGCCAGAGCTCCCCCTGTGGCTCTTTGCTGTTTAATTGGGGACTTTCTGGCCTGGTTCCAAATTATGATCCTTACAGCTCAGCTGGGATTACAGGTGTGCGCACTGGCACCTGGTGGCACTGGCGTTATCTCCTCCCGTGTTTGACTCGGTGCTGGGGCCTAACCAGGGGTTTCAGTCCCACTGCCGTCCATGGAGAGCTGACCGCTGGCCCCACCCCGAGCTAAACACAGTCAACCACCACCCCAGCCCCAGAGGCGAGAATGACAGGATGGCAGCCTCCGCTGTGTGCAGCGAGGCCATGCCAGCGCCCTGCACGGAGCGCGGCACCGAGTGCCCGCCCTTCCCTGCAGGTGAGATCCGGAACCATCTTTGATAACTTCCTGATCACCGATGATGAAGACTATGCAGTGAAGTTCGGCAAGGCCACCTGGGGTGAGACCAAGGTAGGCCCACGTCGCCCCCCACCCGGCCTTCACACCGGCCCCCCATAAGAACAGGGGAACAGGTCGCCCCATGGAGGCTTCCACCTCTGGGCCCTGTCATGGGGGAATGTGGCCAAGCAGAGGGAGAGAGAGGTGGAGTCCCTGGAGGCCACGCCCCCAGTCCCTCCGGCCAGGTCCCGCCTCATTTATTTTTCCTTTTTGTTGGTCCTGGGCCTAGAACTCAGGGCCTGGGCTCTGTCCCTGAGCTCTTTGGCTCAAAGGTTAGTGCTCTGCCTCTTCCAGCCACAGTGACATCTCCAATTTTCTGGTGGTTTGTTGGGGATAAGAATCTCATGGGGGCTGGGAAGGAGGCTCAGTGGTAGAGCGCTTGCCTTGCATGCTTGAGGCCCTGGGTTCGATTCCTCAGCACCACATAAGCAGAAAAAAAGGCGGAAGTGGCGCTGTGGCTCAAGTGGTAGAGCGCTAGCCTTGAGCTGAAGAGCTGAGGGACAGCGCCCAGGCCCAGAGTTCAAGACCCATGTCCGACCAAAAAACAAAAAATGATCTCGCAGACTCTCCTGCCCAGGTTGACTTTGAACTGTGACCCTCAGATGTCAGCCTCCTGTAGCTGAGAGTTCAGGCGTGGCCACTGGCGCCCGGCGAGGCTGGCCTCTGGCAGGTCCCCGCGCCTCTCAGGAGCCTCTTGCTGGATGGAGTTCAGCCTGTTGCTCACTGGCCTCTGGGGGTCACTGATTTAACCTCAGCAGGAAGCGCGAGCATTTCCTCCTTCAGAGTCCTTCCTATTTTAGGGCACGCAGCAACACTTACAGAGGGCACGTGCCCGCCTCCGTGCATTTGGCGTGGGCGCTCCTGAGTGAAGCCGTTCTGGGCACTTTTGGACTGTAGTCCCCTTATTATTTCAGGAGAGATGAGTAGGTTATCATGGGAGAAGCTGGGTCACCCTCCCACCCAGCCTTCCCCATGCTGGGCTTTTTCCTGCCTTACACAGTTCTCATTTGTTAACAATATTAATAATAGATTAACAATAATAGTTAATAGTAAAGTAGAATAATGATAACAGTGTGGTTTTGAGTGATTACTTGGAGAGAAGTCTCGCAGGGGCTTTTCTGCCTGGGCTGGCCTCAGACTGTGATCCTCAGATCTCAGCCTCCTGAAGAGCTAGGGCCACCGGCGCCCAGCTTGCCAGGACTTTTCCCCACAGAGGGCGGCATGTCCAGACTTCCAGCCTATGGATTAGGGTCTTCTAATCTTTAGGGCCACATATTCAGTTTACCTCAGGTTAGTATGGAAGCTTCTGGAAGGTAGAGGCAGTTTGTTTTTTTTTTTTGGCCAGTCCTGAGGCACTGCCCCTGAGCTGCTTTTTGCTCAAGGCTAGCGCTCTACCACTTGAACCACAGGCTTTTTTTTTTTTTTTTTGCTTATGTGGTGCTGAGGACTCGAACCCAGGGCTGCATGCATGCCCTCCCAGCCCCCAGACTGACTCTGGATACTCCCTCGATCCCCTGTGGGAATACACCTGCCTTGGTTTCTTCCTCCAGGGTCCAGAGAGAGAGATGGACACCATCCAGACCAAGGAGGAGCTGAAGCAGGCGCGGGAGGAGGACGAGCAGGAGATGCTGTCGGGCAAGTTCCTGGGGCGGGACGGCCACTTCAGCCAGTTCCACAGGCGGGAGGGCCTCTAGCCGCAGCCCGCGGGGGTCGGCGGCGAGGCCCCGCTTTGGCCTCCACCCACTTTTAAAAGCTCATCTCTATGTAGTCATTTGTCCGGTTTTCTTTGCAAAAAATGCCGCCATGCTTCTGGGTAGGGTGCCAGCCGCCGGGGCCGCCCACCGCGACGCCCTCACGCGGGCCTGAGCCCCGCCCGAAGCCGCAGGCCGGGGGCCTGGCAGAAACACGGCGTTCCGCTATTGGCAATACTGGTTTGAACGGGGACCCTGCGTTTGCTGTGCAGGTGCTCTACCGCTTGAGCTATGCCACCAGTTTTGTTTCCAGTATGCCTCCAGTAGGTCTTGCTTTTTGTCTTGGCTAGCCAGGATGGGACCATTCCTATTTACCATTTCCACAAACTGACAAAGATAGACTTCTTCCTACACACCCTGTTTGTTTTTGTGCCTGAACTGGGCCTTGAACTCAAGGCCTTGTGCTCTTGTTTGGCTTTTCAAGACTAGTGCACTACCACTTGCTGGTTAATTGGAGGTAAGATTCTCTGCCTGGATTTATCTGCCCCAGCTGGCTTTGAACCACCGTCCTCAGATCTCAGCCCCTTGAGTTGCTAGGATGAGATGCATGAGCCACTGGTGCCTGGCATTATTTATTACTCTTTATGTTATTTATTTTGTTGGTCGTGGGGCTTGACCTCTGGGCCTGGGCACTGTCCCTCAGCTCTTCAGCTCAAGGCGAGCACTCTACCACTTGAGCCACAGTGACACTTCATTTTCTGGTGGTTTACTGGAGATAAGAGGCTCACAGACTTTCCTGCCCAGGCTGGCTTTGAACTGTGATCCTCACACCTCAGCCTCCTTTGTAGCTAGCTGAGTAGCTAGGATGACAGGGGTGAGCCACCACCCCAGCTATATTTTACTTTTATTTCTCCAACTCAGACAGCAGAGCTCCCAGGGGCTGACGTCATGACAAGGTTTGAGGAAGGAATTTCTCACCTGGTCTGAAAGATTTTTATTTCCTTTTTTTTTTTTAAGTTCCCTACTTAGATATTCAGCTTCTAATTGATTGAGATCTGAATCTCATCCACTTTTGCCCGGGCAGGCCTGGAACTGCAATTGGCTGCATGATTTCAGCCTCTGAGTAGCTAGGATTACAGGTGTAAGCTGTAATCTTAACTCCTCACATGTTTTTATAAAATAAAAGTAAAATGCATGAAAAAAGAATGTTTTATTTCTTCTACTTGTAAATCAACTCATAGCCATGCAACTCTGTGTGTGCGCGCGCACGTGCAGGGGTGCGTGTTCCAGTGTTGGGGATTGAACTCGGGGCCAGGGTACTGTCCCTGAGCCTTTGTGTCCAAAGCTGGCACTTTACCACTTTCCAGCTTTTTGGTGGCTAATTGGACTTTCCTGCCAGGAATGTCGGGCTGGCTTGGAACCCTGGTCCTCAGAGCTCAGCCTCCTGAGTAGCTGGGGCTGCAGGCCTGAGCCACCGGCGCCCAGCAGCCAGGCAACTTTTAAACAGGGTGTCATTCCTTTAGTTAGTTTGTTGTGTTGGAGGTGAAACCCAGGGCCTCACATGCTGGGCGAGTGTCCTACCACCGCTGAGCCACGCCTCTACGGGTGGGCCACGCCTCTACGGGTGGGCCACGCCCCCATGGTTGGGCCACGCCTCTACGGGTGGGCCACGCCCCCATTGTTGGGCCATGCCTCTACAGGTGGACCACGAGCCACGCCCTGCGCACGGACACGCCCCCAACCTTGGGCCACGCCCCTTCAGGTGGCCCCGCCTCTAGGCCCCGCCCCCAGACCCTTTCCTTTGAAATGCTTGCTGTTCTGGAAGTGGGAATCAATCGTTCAGCTGCTGTTATAAAGGTGACCCCGAGGCGGCGCGGGCAGGGACGGAGATTTTGGCACGAAGGTGGTGTAGAGAGAACGTCCTGGCGCTGGCTCCCATCCCAAGCCCGGCTCTCCACCGGCGGCCCGGGCCTGGCGCCGGCGCTCCAGCTCAGAGAGCTGTGCCTCGTGTCTCGGGCCTGCAGTGAACATCTTCCCCTGGTGGATTTTTAGCTGAGGCTCGGACCCAGGGCTTTTGTTTTGTTTTGGTCTGAGACCGTGGTAGGAACCTGAGTAGTTGTTCCTCGGCGGGCGCTCTACCGCCCGAGCCTCGCCCCCACGTCTGGCCTCCCGCGTTTCAACTGGACACGAGAGCGTGCCCTGGGTGTGGCTGCCCGGCTGGCCCCCCGCCCCGGTGAGCCGCCGCGCCCCGCTCCGCCCGCCTCGTGGAGGATCTGCGGTGTCGCCGGCTTCCAGCCGCCTCGCGCTCCCAGTCTGCCCCGGAGGCCTGCGGACTCCGCTCCCCAGGCCGCGCTGCCAGAGCTGCGGGCCGCACTCACGGTCCACACCTCCAGAGTCCGAACTTGGGGACCGAGGCGAGAACTCGGGACCCGCGGCCAGGTCGCCGCCGGACTCCCTGGGACGCCCGCAGCTCGTGCCCCGCCGCCCCGCCGCCCCGCCGCCCCGCCGCCCCGCCGCCCCGCCGCCCCGCCGCCCCGCCGCCCCGCCGCCCCGCCGCCCCGCCGCCCCGCCGCCCCGCCGCCCCGCCGCCCCGCCGCCCCGCCGCCCCGCCGCCCCGCCGCCCCGCCGCCCCGCCGCCCCGCCGCCCCGCCGCCCCGCCGCCCCGCCGCCCCGCCGCCCCGCGGCTGCAGGCGCGAGGCCCCGCCCCGGCCCCGCCCCCAGGTGCGTCCGCGCACGCGCCCCTCGGCCCGGGCTCCGCCCCCGCCTGGGAGGGGCTGCGCGCGCACCGTCCCCGTCCCAGTGCGCACGCGCGGCGGGGCCCCGCCCACTCCTCCCCGTTCCCCGGGCGCTGGGAGCCCGAGTCGGCGGGAAGATGGCGGCGCCGCTCATCCCCCTCTCCCAGCAGGTACGGGCGGGGCGCGCCGGCGGGCGGCGGCGCGGGGCGGCGGCGTGAGCTCGCCGGGGCGCGGGGAGGCCGGGCCGGGCGGCGGCGGCGGGGGGCGGCGCGGACGGCCCCGCGGCGCGGCCCTGAAGGTGACAGGCCGGCGCGGCCCGCGGCCTCCGGGCCCGGCGGCTTCCGCGGGCGGCGACCCCGCCGGGGCCGCGGCGCTCGGGGGGCTCCGCCCGGAGGCCGCCGCGCCCGGGCCCCGCGGGGCGAGGGGCGGGGGCCGCGGGCCCCGGCGCCGCCTGCGGTCTTTGTCTCCCGCGGGGGTCCCGCACCGGAGCGGAGCCGCGGGAGGGGCCGTCCCGGCGCCGGGCCTCGGGTCCGCGGGCCAAAGATGAGGAGGAGGAGGAGGATGACGGCGCGGGCGATGGTGACGGGGACGGGGACGGCGGGGACGGCGATCGCAGCCGGGAGCGGGCCGCTGTGCGATCCGGGGCAGGTTTTCATTCATTGGTCCCTCCGTCCCTGCCGGGGAGACCGGCGCCGGGAGCGCAGCCCCGTCACCCGCACGGACGGACGGACAAGGTCGCCGCCGTCCCGGAGGTGACTGGGTCCGTGTCCCGCGACCCCGAGCCGCCGCGTCGCGCCCGAGCGCTCTGCCCCCCCCCCCCCCAGCGCCATGACTCAGACCCGGGTGGTGGTCAGGGTGTTTGTTGGTTTGGTGTCCGTGTGCCCGTCCCGGGGTTTGAGCTCAAGGTCTGGGCTCAGCTCAGCACTTTTATGTATGTATTTTTGCACCAGACGGGCGCCCTACCGCCTCTGAGCCACAGGCCCACGGTGGCTTTTTGCTGGTTAACTGGAGATAAGAATCTCACCGACCACCCAGGCTTTGAACCGCGGTCCTCGGACCCCAGCCTCCCTTCCCGCCTGCAGCCATTCCTTCTCCTGAGCACCCGTGGATGGAGCGCTCGCTCCTCTTTGGGGTGTCAGGGCTGTGGGGTGACATGAAGGTTAAACACGGCATGTAGGCCCAGCGTCTGGTCATTCGGCCTCTAGGTGTTAGATCGGGGCTGGTACTAAGAGCCAACCTGGCGGGTGTTGACAGGCTGGTTGACTACCTGTCACCCGAGGAGGAAGCCCATGCTTGTGAAGTCTTGCAAGAACTGGCCAGTTTACAAGGCTGTTACTTAATTAATAAGGCTGAAGAGCCGGTGGCTATTAATTAACAGCTGCTTCTAACCTACACCTTAGTGCTCAGTAAAATGGGAAGTGTCCTACAGGTACTGGAGGTTACTTGAGTCTTGCTATTTTGCCCAGACTGGTGTTGAACTCTTGACCTCCTGGTTCCGCCTCTCAAATAACACACATACACACACGTGCCGGGCCTGAGACGTGAACTGCAGGCCTAGGCGCTGTCCCTGAGCTTTTTCACTCAACTCTGTGGCACTCCGCTACTTGATCCATGACTATACCTTTGGCTTTTTGTTGTTGTTGTTGGCTGTGGGGCTTGAACTCTGGGTTTTCTGGTGGTTCATTGGAGATAAGAGGCGCATGGACTTTCCTGCCCGGGCTGGCTTTGAACCTCGATCCTCAGATCTCAGCCTCCTGAGTGGCTGGGATGCCAGGCTTGAGCCAGGGGTGCCGGCTTTTTTTTTGTTTTGTAGTTAATCAAGAGGTAAGTCTCACAGCTGTTCCTGACTGGGCTGGCTTTCAACTTTAGTCCTCAAATCTCAGCCTCTTGAGCAGCTGGGATTCCAGGTTGGGCCGCTGGCACCCAGCTCAGAGTTTCCTTCATTTGAGGGGCTCTTCTTCAAACTTGCTAGTTTTTGTGAGGTACTGGGGCGTGCACTCAGGGCCTCTGCCCTTGCTTGTCTTTTTCACTCAAGGTTGGTGCTCTGTCACTTGAACCACAACTCCACTTCTGGCTTTTTGGTGGTTCATTGAAGACAAGAGTCTCAGACTTTCCTGCCTGGGCTGGCTTTGAACCTCGATCCTCAGATCTCAGCCCCCTGAGTGTCGGGGATTATAGGTGTGTGAGTCCCCAGCTTCTGCTTCCTGTCTGATTTTGACACCAGTGCTAATTTGGCCCCTGTCAGTGGCTGCAGCTGGTGTTTGTGGGTGCGTCCTGTACCCGCACTCTGCCTGGGGGAGCAGGGCTCTCGCGCTGTCGTGCGGTGGTTTGAGGTCCAGGGAGATGTGTTGCTGGGAGGTGACTGGGAGTCGGGGCCCTGGCTCCTGCTTCGAGCCTTCGCAACAGACTTGGTTTCCTTTTGCTCTGTGTCAGTGCTGGGGCTCGAACTCAGGGCCTCGTGTTCCTGCTTTCTCCTTCGTGGGTGCCTGTGGCACCCGGCAGCCACGCGTGCTGCGCTTCTCTTCCTCAGCCCCAGCTGGATGGCCGCTGCCCTCCTGTGCCTTCCCAGAGGCCTGGCAGCGCCCCACGCCGCCATCTGTGTCCCTGCCCCGGGCGCTGCAGGAGCTGTGAACCCCGGAGCCCCGGACCCGCAGGGAGCGTGCTCCGGCCTCAGTGTCCGGCCCAGGGAGTGCCAGAGAGGAGTCAGCCCCTGTTTTGGAAGCTTCTCCTGTCCTGGCCCTCTGGCCTAACGGCGGAAGGCGAGGCCAAGTTTCCTTCCTTTGGATAATTGTGTCCGCATGTCTCTGCGCTTTTTGGGGGGATGGGGGCAGTCCCCAGCCACACCCCCTTTTTGCTTTCTTTCTCAGCTAGGGACTAGCTTTCGGGCTCAGACCACAGCCCTCCCAGAAAGCTGAGGCCTAGCCGGGGTCCCAGCCACACCCGGCCTGTCGGTTGGGACGGGCGACCCTGTGACCTTGCTGCCCGGCCGGCCTCCACTGGCAATCCTCCTCATCTGCCTCTGTCAGGCGCCACGTCTCTGCCTCTGCCCTGGAGGCCAGGTCTGAGGCAGTTGACCGCAGGAGCCGGGCGCGTGGCCGCCGTGCTCCCTCGGGGCAGACACAGCAGAGGACGCGTGGAAGCCGAGGCTGGTCCTCTCTCCTCAGGGCTGGGGTTACAGGCATGCTCTCCACTCCGCTCTCCTCCTTCCTCAGTCCTCTGGGAAGATGCGGCCTCGTGGGAGGGCGCTGAGCTCCTGCCGGCCGGGAGCATCCCCATCAGCATCTCCTGCTCCTCTTCCTCTCTGCGTCTTCACCTCTCCCAGAAGTGCACGCGGCCCCCACCCCTGACCTCCCTTGGGCGCCGCCGCCGCCGCCCTGTGAAGTACTGTTTCGTGTTGTTGCAAGGGTGATGGGGGGGGGTGCAGGTTCACGAGTCAGCTGATGAGTGCGTTATTTTGTGGGCGGTGTCACCCCATCCCTTGCTCTCCCAGCTCCCCCCCCCCATCCTTTCCACACAGTGTCCACTCAGTTCCTCTTGTGGTTTTGAGACAGAATCTGGCTTGCAGTCCAGACTGGCCTGGAACTCTCCACCCCTCCCCCTGCCCCGGCTGTCTCCTCTGCACCCCTTCTCTGGAGCCTCCTGAACCCCAAGCGCCTCCGCCCCTCTGGCTTCCTGGGGCAGGGTTCCGCCACCATGGGGGGCAGGGCCACTATTGTCAGGGGCTTCTTTGGGTTTGGGGGAGCGCTGCAGCCCTGCACAGAGACAGAGGTCGGCAGGGATGAAGAGGGGGGCAGGGATGAAGAAGGGGGCCAGAATGCTAATGGAAGCCGCCGTCCAGGGACTGGACCAGCTCAGGATCGCCGCCCGCCACCGCTGACCAGCCACCTCTTGAGCAATGGGGCCTGCACCCCATCTGCCCAATCCCCACCCCCATGTGTGTGTGTGTACGTGCGTGTGCGTGTGTGTGCGTGTGTGTGTGTTGCTCGTGGGGCTTGCACTCACTGGGCTTTTTCACTCATACCTGGTGCTCTACCACTTGAGCCATGCCTCTCCTTCTGGCTTAAAAAAATATTTTTTCTTTTTTTCTGTCAGTTGTGGGGCGTGAACTCCGGGCCTGGGCGCTGTGCCTCAGCTCTTCAGCTCAAGGCGAGCATCGTAGCACTTGAGGCACAGCGCCACTCCAGGTTTCTGGTGGTTCCTTGGAGATAAGAGTGTCACAGCCTTTCCTGCCCGGGCTGGCTTTGAACCGTGATCCTCAGATCTCAGCCTCCCGAGTAGCTGGGATGACAGGCGTGTGCCTCTGACACCGGCTCATTATTTTGATTTTTAATTCTGGTACTGGTTGCTCTCACGCTCGGCCCCCACCAGAGCCCCACCCCAGCCTTGTGTGTGCACGGCGCTTCGTGTTTGCCAGCCTCTCTGTGGGACCCCGGCCGGCCTGGACCTCCAAACCTCCTGCCCCAGCCTTCCAAGGGCTGGGATTATAGGCCGGCACTATCAGGCACTGGTCATTTGGGGGGTCATCTGTTTTTCCTCCCGCCCAAGCATGGTCCTCAGGGCTGGGCCGTGCTTCCTGTGTTCGCTGGGGAGAGGCGTGCATCGGTGGGGGGTGGAGGGGTGGGGGGAGTGTGGATCGGTGCTGTGTGGGGCTCTGGGAGCAGTGTGAATCGGTGGCGGGGTTTCCACGAGCAGCACCGGCTCCTGGCTTGTGTGCGGTGATGAAGAGGACGGGCAGGCCTTCAGGAAGGATGTATGTGAGGGGGACGCTTGCACTGGCTTTTGGGGGGCCAGGACAGCTGCAGGGGTGCACAGCGGTACTGGGGGCTGAGTCTCCACAGGGCCGCCGGCCTCGGGCCTGGGCACTGGCGGGCAGCGGACGCGTCCACTCACAGCCAAGGCCGCTGCCCCTCTGGCCCAGGCCCCCGTGGGGTCTCCTCCCTGCCCCTGCCCGTGCCCCAGAGCCGCTTCCCACCCCGCGTCCTGCTTCCTCACACCCCCGCCATCTTCTGCACCACGCACAACCCCCCGGGGTGCTCTTCATCTGCACTGTTACTGGTTTTGGGGTCCTGGGGTGGAGCCAGGGCCCTGATGGTGGCGGGCACGTGGCGGCCTGGCCAGGCTCCCACACACGTGCAGCACGCGCCGCGGCGGTGCCAGGTCTGTATCAGAAGGAATCCCATTCGTGTCTGCTGATGCTCGAGGAGTTGGCGCCCCGTGGAGTGGGGGCCAGCCCAGAAACCCAAGCAAAAGCGTGAGCCGCCTGGCAAAGCTCCTCGCTGCAGCGAACTTGACCCCAGGCAGCTACCCAGCCCGGGCCTTGCCAAGCACACCCTCAGCATGGTGCGTGTGTGTGCACCTGCGTGTGTACACACTCACACACTGCTGCTGGGGCTTGAACTCAGGGCCTGGCGCCGTCCCCGAGCTTCTGTGCTCAGAGCTGATGCCCTGCCATTGGAGCACAGCTCCACTTCCAGTTTTTGCTGGTTCATTGGAGATAAGAGTGTCACAGACTTTCCTGCCCAGGCCGGCTTTGACCGCCATCCTCAGATCTCAGCCCCCCTAGTAACTAGGATGGCAGGGTGAGCCGCCAGCGTCCTCTCCTGGCGTATTTTGTCACTGCAGCCCCGGCTGCATCTGGATTTCAGGCCGCCTCGCAGCAGGCTCCTGTCTTGAAAAAGGGAAAAGGCACACGCCCGGGAGGCGCGGGTCTTACACGGCTCCTTCAGGCACAGTTCCGAAGCCACTACCAGCTGCTTGGTGGCGGCTTGGCACAGCCTGGCGAATGCTGGCCCCCTGTGGGTGAGGGCTTGCTTGGGCTCAGCCACGGAAGGCGGCTGGCAGCCCCGCGAGGACTCTTTCTGGCTTGGGGACCGCCGCCTCAGGCCCGTCTGTGCCCAGGTCTCTGCTCACGTCTGGCCGGGGAGCGGTGTGTTGTCAGAGTGTGCCTGCCGGGAGGTGGCCGACACAGTCATCCTGCCACCCAGGCTTCCGCCCCCCAGCCTGCAAGGCTGTCAGGGCTGTCCACAGGGCCCCTGTGTCCCGTCCCCCCGCCCTGCCCCCCCACTCCCCTCCCCCCCGCTCCCCTCCCCTCCCCCCCCGCTCCCCCCCCCCCCCTGGCTTCCTCCAGACTGAGCACCCAGGTGGGGTCGTGGCTCTGCTGACCTTGCCTCTTTGGGGGTTTTTTTGTCAGTCCTGGGACTTGAACTCAGGGCCTGGACGCTGTTCCTGAAGTTTTTTGTTTTTTTTTTGCCCAAGGCTAGCAATCTACCACTTGAGCCGTGGCGCCACTTCCAGATTTTTCTGTGTATGTGATGTTAAGGAATCAAACCCAGGGCCGCATGCATGCGAGGCAAGTGCTCTACCACTGAGCCACAGCGCCACTTCTGGTTTTCTGGTGGTTTATTGGAGATAAGAGTATAGGGGAGGGCTGGGAAGGTGGCTCAGTGGCAGAGCGCTTGCCTTGCATGCATGAGGCTCTGGGTTCGATTCCTCAGCACCACATAAGCAAAAAGAAAAAAGCCGGAAGTGGCGCTGTGGCTCAAGTGGTAGAGCGCTAGCCTTGAGCTGAAGAACTGAGGGACAGCGCCCAGGCCCAGAGTTCAGGCCCCACGACCGGACCCAAAAACAAAAAAAAAAGAGTCTAGGGGACTTTCCTGCCCGGGCTGGCTTTGAACTGTGATGCTCAGCTCTCAGCCTCCTGAGTAGCTGGGGTGACAGATGTGAGCCAGAGTGCCAGAGTGCACCACCATCATCACCTCGCCACCCGTGTGTGTGTGTGTGTGTGTGTGTGTGTCCATGTGTCCTGGAGATTGAACTCAGGGCCTGGTGTGTGTGTGTGTGTGTGTGTGTGTGTGTGTGTGTGTGTGTGTGTGTGTGTGTGTGTGTGTGTGTGTGTGTGTGTGTGTGTGTGTGTGTGTGTGTGTGTGTAGGTCACGCATGCTGAGGCAGGCTTGTGGAGCGCGCCCTGACCCTGCGGTGCTTTCATTCACAGATTCCCGGTGGGAATCCGCTCTACGAGTCCTACTACAAGCAGGTAAGCACCGTCCCCACCCTGCCCCCAGCAGCCCGGCCACGCCACCCGCACCCCCCGCCGCTCAGCGCACCTTGCCCCCTCCAGGTGGACCCAGCCTACACCGGGAGAGTGGGGGCCAGCGAGGCCGCGCTTTTCCTCAAGAAGTCGGGGCTCTCCGACATCACCCTTGGGAAGGTATGGCGGGGTGCACGTGTGCGTGCGTGTGTGTGTGTGCGTGCACTCGGGGAGTGTGTGAGAGTGAGCATGCCGTGATTTCTCCTCCTTGGCGGCCCCCATGCTCTCCCTGGGGCTGGTTACCCAGGTGCGTGGTGCCCTCCTGTAATCCCCGCACGGGGAACGGGAGGCTGGAGGGCTGGGAGGGCGCTGCTGCCCCACCCCGACTCCTCGGCCACGGCCTGTGTGCCTGTGGGGCGCGGTGCCCCCCACTCCCCCCCCCCGGCGGAGGCGTGGCGGGTGGCGGGGTCACAGCACCTCCGTGTCTCCGCAGATATGGGACCTGGCCGACCCAGAAGGTAAAGGGTTCTTGGACAAACAGGTATTTATTGACGCGCGCGCGCGCAGGCTCGGGCTGGTGCGGGGACCCCGGCCGCCCCCAGGGCCACCACCCCTGTACCTCCTGCCAAGGCAGCGGTCTAACAGTCGGGGGTTCACTGTGGACCCCTTGAGTCACGCCTCCTCCCCAACCCATCTTGTAGAAGCCAGCCCGGCCGGCCCGTGCGGCGCAGCCCCGCCCTCGCCAGACCCCCCTCTCCCCCCTACCCCCCCGTACTGCATGGAAAGCCGTGGCCCGCGGGTGCCCCATCCCTCGTCGTGGGGCGCGGGTGCCCGGGGGGGGGTCACCTCGTGTGAGCCGCCGTCCTGGGGGTTGGAATGGACCCCACACACCTGCGGTCCCCGGCCGGCCCGTGGTGACGCCGCCCTTTGGCTTGCAGGGCTTCTACGTGGCCCTCAGGCTGGTGGCCTGCGCGCAGAGCGGCCACGAAGTCGCCCTGAGCAACCTGAGTCTCACCATGCCGCCCCCCAAGTTTGTGAGTGTCCTCCCCGCACCCCAGCACGTGCGGCCGGCCGGCCAGCTCGCCCACTGGCCTCTGTGCGCCCCACTGGCCTATCCCTTCCAGAACCTTCCCGGGCCCCGCGCACCCCTGTGGCACGACATCTGTGCGTGCGTCCATCCCGCAGCCTGGCAGAGGCGCAGCTTCAGCCCCTCGCCACAGCCCCCCAGTCAGCGCCGCAGGCCCCTCACCCCTGACCACAGCGGCCTCTCCTCCCCAGCAGGACACCAGCAGCCCGCTGATGGCCACGCCGCCGCCCGCCGACACCCACTGGGCCGTGAGGGTGAGTCCCACCCGGAACCTCGCTGGCCCCGGGGCGTCCAGTCCCGTCTAGCCTGTCTGGTGCTGTCTGTCTGGTCCTGTCCGGTCTTTCCAAGCCTGCCCTGCCCTGCCCTGCCCTGCCCTGCCCTGCCCTGCCCTGTCCTGTCTGGTCCTGTCCTATCTGATCCTGTCCTGTCTTCTCCGGTCCTGTCTGTCTGGTCCTGTCCTGTCCTGTCTGGTCCTGTCCTGTCCTGTCTTCTCCGGTCCTGTCTTTCTAGTCCTGTCCCGTCTGGTTCAGCCCTGTCCTGTCCCATCTGGTCCTGTGACCTCTGCAGTAGGTGTGCCATCCCCAGCTGCCCCTGGGCCGCAGTTGGGTTCCTGCGTCTGTGGCTCCCTTTGTGTTGTGGGGCCGCCTGGCTTAGGCTCTCTCTGCTAGGCCCCGGGCCCGCGCGCGCGCTCGCTTCCCACACAGGGTCTGGCAGTGCCCTGACGCTTCCGCGTGGCTCCCACGCACGCCTGCCCATCCTGGGGTGAAGCCATCTGGGGTTTTTTTAATTCTTTTTTATGCTTTGCCCCGGCTGGTCTTTTTCTCTTGTTGTTGTCAGTTGTGGGGCTTGAACTCTGGGCCTGGGTGCTGTCCCTGCGCTCTTCAGCTCAAGGCGAGCGCTCCACCGCTGGAGCCACAGCGCCATTTCTGGTTTCCTACTGGGTCATTGGAGATAAGAGTCTCACGGTCTTCCCTGCCCGGGCTGGCTTTGAACTGTGATCCTCAGACCTCAGCCTCCTGAGTAGCTGGGATGACAGGCGTGAGCTGCTGGTGCCGGCTGCCCTGGCTGATCTGAGCCATGATCCTCCTGCATCAGCCTCCACAGCGCCACCACCCATGGCCATTGTTACTATTTTTTTAATTGCCATGGGGGGCTGGGGTCCTTGTTAGCACGGGGCCGTGTGTCCCCCAGCCCCAGCCCCAGAGAGGGGTACGGGGTGTGGGGTGCGAGCTTTTATTTTCGAGAGCAGGTCTGCTGCGGCAGACCCGGCCTCCGCCAGCTCGCGCCCCACTGCCCCCCACCCCCACCCCCACCCCCTGCTCTTGCTGGTTGTTCAGAATGGAAATTGGGAGAGCCTGAGCCTGAGTGTGCATGTTTGTGTGTGCACGTGCGTGTGCACGTGTCTGTGCGCATGCATGCACACCTTCCAGCTTCTGTTGCTCTCGTTGCTCGCTGCTTTGCGGCCAGCGATTCTCAGCACACGCCCACTATTTGCAAAGACAAGAGGAAGGGTCCTGTGGGTGAGTACGCCTGCAGTCCCAGCCTCTTCGGTGAGGCAGGCCCATCCCGACCTTGCTCTGCTTCTGGAGGAGGTGAGGGAGCGGGCACAGGGTCCCCCCTCGCCCGGGCACCCCCCCCTTTCCCAGCCACCTCCTGAGCTGCCCCGGCCAGGCTCATGTGGCCCCCTGTGATGGCGTGCACACGAACCCCGCCCCCAGGGCTCCGCACCCATCTTCTTGTTGTTTTTCTGTTTGTGTCTGTTTTGGGGAAACAAAATCTAGCTATGCAACCCAGGCTGGCCTCGAACTTGATCCTTCTGCCTCCACTTCCCATCCTCATTCTCTCAGGGCATCTTTGTTGCAGCTTTGTTCCCTGGGGTGGGTGGGGGTGGGGCGGGAGGGCGCTGGTCCGCAGGGTGGGGTGCAGGGGCTTCTCTCTGGGCAGTGTAGACGCTGCGTGGTCCTGGAAAGGGCTGCCCGGGACCCTATCCCTACTGTGCTGGGGTCCTGGCAGGTGGGGCTGGGTGTGGCAGGATGCAGTGGGAGGGGGTGTAGTGGGGGATGGGACCAGCACCACAGACCCAAGGGGGGCTCTGTTGCGCACAGCCCTCCCCTTCTCTGTCTTCTCATTTTTTTTTTTTTTTTGCGGGTCCAGTTGTGGGCCTGAACTCTGGGCCTGGGCGCTGTCCCTCAGCTCTTCAGCTCAAAGCTAGCGCTCTACCACTTGAGCCACAGCGCCACTTCCGGCTTGTTTTTTGCTTATGGGATGCTGAGGAATCAAACCCAGGGCCTCATGCATGCAAGGCAAGCGCTCTACCACTGAGCCACCTTCCCAGCCCCTTCTCATTTTTTTTTTATTTCCTTGAACTTTTTTTTGGGGGGGGGTCCGGTCGTGGGGCCTGAACTCTGGGTCTGGGTGCTGTCCCTCAGCTCTTCTGCTCAAGGCTAGCGCTCTACCACTTGAGCCACAGCGCCACTTCCGGCTTTTTTTTTTTTTTGCTTATGGGATGCTGAGGAATCAAACCCAGGGCCTCATGCATGCAAGGCAAGCGCTCTACCACTGAGCCACCTTCCCAGCCCCTGAACTTATTTTTTTGTGAAGCGAGCGCCTACACTCCCGCGTCCTAGGCAGGCTCTACCCCCTGAGCCAGCCTCCACTCGTTTTTACTTCAGTTTTCTCTCCATAGGGCTTCGCGGTAGGCCTGGGCCATGGTCTTATTTACAGTTCACACACCTCATCACCCTAGCTTTTTATTGGTTGAGACCGATGCTCCTGAACTGATCTGGCCTTGAACCAAGGTCCTGCTGATCTCTGCATCTTGAATAGCAAGGATTACGGGTGTAATCCTTTGTGCTCGGCCTTGAATTTTTTATTTTTACTGTGCTGAGGAGGGAAGCCAGGGCCTCACCCCTGTTAGTCAAATGATTTTCCACTCAGCCATCCCCTCAGCCTCAGTGTTTCTTTTGTGCTGATACTGATTCTTGAACTCGGGGCCTGGGCGCTGGCCCTCAGCTCTTCAGCTCAAGGTGAGCGCTCTACCACTTGAGCCACAGCGCCACTTCCATCTTTCTGAGCGGTTTACTGGCACGGCCTTCCCTGCCTGGGCTGGCCTTGAACCGCGACCCTCAGACCTCAGCCTCCTGAGCAGCTGGGATGGCAGGCGCGAGCGCCGGCGCCGGGCTCTACAGTTCTTTCAGCACCGGGCCACTGGAGCCACAGTTCTGCTTCTGGCTTTTTCGGTGCTTCACTGGAGATGGTCTCACAGCCTTCCTGCCCAGGCTTTGAGCCCTCGGCTTCCGGAGTGGCTGATTGCAGGCGTGAGCACGCTGCCGGCTCCCGTGTCTTCATGGCTGCAAAACGCATCTCTGTGCGGCGCCCGCCGCCCGTCCCGCGGGGAGCTTGCTCGTCTCCCAGCCCCGCGGCCGTGCGCGAGGCCGGCGCGGGCCCGAGGAGGGGGCCGGGCGGGGCGGGAGGACGCGGGGGCTCCCCGGGCCCGCCCGCGCTCAGGCCGCTGCTCGCTGCCCCCGCAGGTGGAGGAGAAGGCCAAGTTCGACGGCATCTTTGAGAGTCTCCTGCCCATCAACGGCCTGCTGTCGGGGGACAAGGTGAAGCCGGTGCTCATGAACTCCAAGCTGCCGCTGGACGTGCTGGGCAGGGTGAGGCGCGGGCGGTGAGCCGCGGCCCGGGGCTCGGCGGGAGCGCACAGCCTCGGGGCGGCGCCGGGCTGAGTTCGAGTCCCAGAACCAGCACGAAAGGAAACTTGAAATCAAAACCCAGTCCCACGCGCCCGCGCATGCGTGCACTCGTGGAGGCCCCTCCACCGCAGCGTGCTCGTTCACACGCCTGCGCATGCGTGCACTCGTGGAGGCCCCTCCACCGCAGCGTGCGCGTCCACGCGCCTGCGCATGCGTGCACTCGTGGAGGCCTCTCCACCGCAGTGTGCGCGTCTGCGCATGCGTGCACTCGTGGAGGCCCCCTCCACCGCAGTGTGCGCGTCCACGCGCCTGCGCATGCGTGCACTCGTGGAGGCCCCTCCACCGCAGCGTGCGCGTCCACGCGCCTGCGCATGCGTGCACTCGTGGAGGCCCCTCCACCGCAGCGTGCTCGTCCACGCGCCTGCGCATGCGTGCACTCGTGGAGGCCCCTCCACCGCAGCGTGCGCGTCCACGCGCCTGCGCATGCGTGCACTCGTGGTGGCTCCTGACGGTCCCCGTTCAGCTGCACCGCTCAGGCTGGAAGGAGAGGCGGAGTCCTGTGGGCTCCTTTCTCAGCCCACGCTGAGCGCCGCGCGCTGGCTCTGCCGGTGGCACCCGGTGGGTCACAGGGCCGGCAGGGTGGGGAGAAGGGTCCTGTGTGGCCGTGGGGAACCGAGGTTCCCAGAGCCCCTCCCCAGCCGGGCGCTCGGGGCCGGGCGCGCGCAGCTGTCCCCCACACGGAGGGGCGGGGTCACCCTGCACCACCCTCGCCGACCCCGCCCGGCCTGTGCCCGCAGGTCTGGGACCTCAGCGACATCGACAAGGACGGCCACCTGGACCGGGACGAGTTTGCCGTGGTAGGCCCCGGGCCCCGACCCCCCACCGCCGCCCAGTGCCCCCAGATGACGGGCCCCAGGCCCCGAACCCCCACCGCCGCACAGTGCCCCCAGATGACAGGCCCCGAACCCCCACCGCCGCACAGCGCCCCCCGATGACAGGCCCCGGGCCCTGATCCCCCACCGCTGCACAGCGCCCCCAGACGACAGATCCCAGGCCCCGACCCTGAGATGCACAGCGCCCACACATGACAGACTCCAGGCCCCACCGCCACACAGCACCCCCACATGACAGACTCCGGGCCCCACTGCCACACAGCACCCCCAGATGACAGACCCCTGGCCCCAATCCCCAGACGCACAGCACCCCCAGATGACAAATCCCAGACGCACAGCGCCCCCAGATGACAGACCCTGGGCCCCGATCCCCCTACTGCCTCACAGCACCCCCAGATAACAGACCCTGTGCCCCGATCCCCAGACTCACAGTGCCCCCAGATGACAGACCCCGGGCCCCGACCCCCCCACACACAGAACCCCCAGGTGACAGACCCCAAGCCCCACCACTGCACAGCGCCCCAGATCACAGACCCTGGGTCCCAACGGCCCCCAACCCCCAGATGCACAGAGCCTCCAGATGACAGATCCCGGGCCCTGACCCCTTCCACACACACAGAGCCCCCAGGTGACAGACCCCAGGCCCCGACACACCCCACACACACACACACAGAGCCGCCAGGTGTCAGACCCCGGGCCCTGACACCCCCCCAGCCGCACAGCGCCCCCAGATGGCAGACCCTGGGCCCTGGATGGCCCCACGCCAAGTGGCAAGGCACAGACCTGTAGTCCCCGCACCCGGTTGAGTGGCACGGAGCCTCCGAGCCGGGACGCTGGCTAGGCACAGGCGTTGCAGGAGCGGCCCCGCCTTGTAGAACTTTCTGGGTCGTATGTCTGGACCCTGAAGAGACTGAGGACGGCAAAGCCTCAGGTGTAGAGAGCGAGCTTGGCCGCATGCCCTGGCGCCTGCAGCCCCTGCACAGACATCGGGACGCCCCACGGGGACCAGGGGCGGGGCCCACGGAGGGGGGCGTGCCCTCACCCCGTGGTCTGGCCCACAGGCCATGCACTTGGTGTACCGGGCGCTGGAGAAGGAGCCGGTGCCCTCCGCGCTGCCCCCCGCCCTCATCCCGCCCTCCAAGAGGAAGAAGGCCGCGTTCCCCGGCGCCGTGCCCGTGCTGCCCGCTAGCCCCCCGCCCAAGGACAGCCTGCGCTCCACGCCCTCCCACGGCAGCGTGAGCAGCCTCAACAGCGCGGGCAGCCTGTCCCCCAAGCACGGTGCCAAGCAGCCGCAGGTAACGCGCCGCCAGGCCTGTCTAAGCACCAGGGCCCGAACTCGCGGCCTTGGCTTGCCCAGTGGGCTCTCCGCCGCTGCGGGCCGCGTGTCTGGAGAGGGCCTCGCTTCCCTCCCTGCTGCGCCCGGCCTCCACCTGTTTGTCTTGCGGCTCACATCTTAGCTGGGACGATAGGCACTCAGCACTGTGCCTGGCACTCTTTTTTTTTTTTTTTTTGTCAGTCATGGGGCTTGAACTCTGGGCCTGAGCGCTGTCCCTCAGCTCTTCAGCTCAAGGCGAGCACTCTACCACTTGAGCTACAGCGCCACTTCCGGTTTTCTGGTGGTTTATTGGAGATAGGAGTCTCACGGTCTCTCCTGCCCGGGCTGGCTTTGAACCGCGATCCTCAGATCTCAGCCTCCTGAGTAGCTAGGATTACAGGCGTGAGCCACCAGCGCCCGGCTTGCCTGGCACTCTTGAGAAGAGGGTCTCGTGAGCGTTTGTGTCCAGGCTGGCTTTGAACAGTGATCCTCCCATTCTCCCAAGTAGCAAGGGTTACAGCCATGACTTAGGATGAGATAGATGTTCTCCCTCTCCCTCTCCCTCTTTCCCCCCTCCCTCTCTCTCTCTCTGCCTTAGTGCTTGAACTTAGGGCCTGGGCGCTCTCCCTCAGCTCTTCAGCTCAAGGTGAGCGCTCTACCACCTGAGCCACAAGCCACTTTTGGTTTTCTCCTGGTTTATCAGAGATTAAGACTCTGAGCGATTGTCCTGCCCAGGCTGGCTTTGAACCTTGATTCCCAGCTCTCAAGCCTCCTGAGTAGCTGGGATGTGAGGCGTGAGCCCCTGACACCTGGCTGGTGTCATCTGGCATCAGCGGCTCTGGCATGCAGCACCTTCGCCCATTTCCGGTGCTGTAGTGGAGTCCCTCGGCCTCAGAGCAAAGGCTCAGCTGGGGGCCGGGCCTCATGGCTGTCATCCAGGCTGCCTGGGAGGCTGAGATGGGAAGGACCGTGTCTGAAGCCAGCCTGCAGAGCGGCGGCGTGGGCCTGTCAACCCAGCAACCACGGGAAGCCCAAAACTAGACCAGCATAAAGCAGGACTGGGGCCTAGCTCCAGTGGTGCAGAGCCCTGAGTTCACACCCTGAGCGAGGGCGCAGGTCAGGCCCGCACTCCAGGCTCCATGCGCCAGGGAGGCTGGGCGCTTCTTTGCCGGGATCACAGGCGTGTGCTGCCCTGCCTGGCTTGCGTGCCTTTTCCTAGGAAACCAGGGCAGGTGGTGCCGGAGGCCAGGGCCGTGTGCGTGGCCTCCAAGCTCACCCCCGCGCTCCTGCTTTCCCAGGCCGTGTCCCTTCCAGTGCGGGGTCAGGGCCGGCGGAGGCGCCCCTCAGTGCCACAGCGCGCAGGCGTGGGCGGGGCTCTGGGGCGGGGCTAGGGCCAGCAGGGGCGGGGCTAGGGCCAGCGGGGGCGGGGCTGAGGCGGCCCTCCCGTTGCAGCCGGCCGCGGCCTGGGTGGTGCCCGTGGCGGACAAGCTGCGCTTCGACGAGGTCTTCCTGCAGACCGACCTGGACCTGGACGGCTACGTGAGCGGCCACGAGGTGAAGGACATCTTCATGCACTCCGGCCTCACCCAGAGCCTGCTGGCGCACATCTGGTGAGGCGCGGGCCCGGGGTCAGGGTCAGCCTCCCTCCCCCCCCCCCCCCGCGGCGCTGGCCTCCGCCGGGCTCCGCCAGGGCGGCGCGGCGGGGCTGTGCCGGCTCAGTGACGGGCCCCCCAGACTCGGACACCCCTCGCCCGCCTCAGCCCCCAGTAGCGGGGTGCGGGTGCCCCCTGGCCGGTCAGGAGCTGAGGACACCCCTGTGGGCCGGCCCGGCGCCCCTCCGCTGGCCGGCGTGGGGCCCGGCGGAGGCCGAGGCCGGCCCCGCGGTCTGGCGCTCCGTGTGTAACCGCACCCCACGTTTCTCCAGGGCCCTGGCCGATACGAGGCAAACGGGGAAGCTAAGCAAAGACCAATTCGCGCTCGCTATGTATTTCATTCAGCAGAAGGTCAGCAAGGGCGTGGACCCGCCGCAGGTCCTCTCGCCGGACATGGTCCCGCCCTCGGAGAGAGGCGCGCCCCTGCCGGTGAGTGCGCCCCGGCCCGCCCCGCCTCCCCGGCCCGGGCCCCGCCCCCTGCTCCCTGTGGCCCCGGACCGCTCCGCCCCTGCTCTGTGCCCCAGGCCACGCCCCCTGCTCCCTGTGGTCCCGGGCCCGCCCCCGCCCCTGCTCTGTGCCCCAGGCCACGCCCCCTGCTCCCTGTGGTCCCGGGCCCGCCCCCGCCCCTGCTCTGTGCCCCAGGCCACGCCCCCTGCTCCCTGTGGTCCCGGGCCCGCCCCCGCCCCTGCTCTGTGCCCCAGGCCACGCCCCCTGCTCCCTGTGGTCCCGGGCCCGCCCCTGCTCTGTGCCCCAGGCCACGCCCCCTGCTCCCTGTGGCCCCGGACCGCTCCGCCCCTGCTCTGTGCCCCAGGCCACGCCCCCTGCTCCCTGTGGTCCCGCCTCCTGCATCCTAGGCCCCGCCCCTGCAGCCCAGGCCCCGCCCCATCCCTGTAGCCCTGCACCCTGCAGCCCAGGCAAGGTGGTGCTGCCCCTCCCGTCCCCAGGGCCCGGATGGCTGCGGGTGTCCCTGCCCCGCACTGAGACCTCCAGAGCCCACCCTGCGCCCCAGCCCCGGTGCCGCCGCCCTCAGTGACGGCCTGTCTGACCCTAGGACAGCTCCAGCTCGCTGGGCCCCGGGGAGTTCACGGGAGTGAAGGAGCTGGACGACATCAGCCAGGAGATCGCCCAGCTGCAGAGGTGCGGGCTGGCCCTGGCAGCGGGCGGGCCGGCGCCTGTGCTGGACCCCATTTCTCACTCACTCGTTTGTCTTGGTCTCAGGGAGAAGTTTTCCCTGGAACAGGACATTCGGGAGAAGGAGGAGGCGATCCGACAGAAAACCAGTGAAGTCCAGGTATCGCCATCCTCTGGGGGCCAGGCCCAGAACTCGGGGCTTCTCAGTCACCCATAAGATGTTCTGGTTCTGGGGAGAGAACCAGGGGCTAGAGCGCACCAGGAGAGCGCCCATTGAGAGTCTGCCTCCAGCCAGCTCCATTTGCTTTCCCCCTCCTTCCCTTTCTCTATCTCTTTCTTTGTCTGGTACTGAGACCTGAACTCAGGGCTAATGATTGTTTGGCTTCCTTGCTCAGCTACCGCTCTGTTCTTTGAATCACACCTCAATTTTTTGTTGGTTACCTGAAGATGGAATCCCCAGAACTTTCCTGCCTGGGCTGACTTCAATCTTTGATCCTCTAAATCTCAGCCTCCTACGCAGTTATGATCACAGGCCCAAGCCACCAATACTTGGCTCAGTGCACCATTATTTTGTGTGCCAATCGTAGGACTTGAACTCAGGGCCTGAGTGTATCCCTTAGCCTTTTTGCTCTCTGTTTGAGCCTTTTTACGCTCTGTTATTTGAGCCACAGCTCTACTTCCAGCTTTTTGGTGGTCCACTGCAGATCAGAATCTCATGGTCTTGGCTGCCTGGGCTGGCTCTGAACCTCGGTCCTCAGATCCTCAGCCTTTTGAGTAGCTGGGATTGCAGGTGTGAGCCCCCAGCGCCAGGCCGCCCTCCCTCCCCCCCACCCCCCCCCCCACTGATTTGTCATCCGGGTCATCATGAGCTGACTTTGTCACGTACCCACCCCTGTCCCCCAGGAACTCCAGAACGACCTGGACAGGGAGACGAGCAGTCTGCAGGAGCTGGAGGCGCAGAAGCAGGACGCGCAGGACCGCCTGGACGAGATGGACCAGCAGAAGGCCAAGCTCCGGGACATGCTGAGCGACGTCAGGCAGAAGTGCCAGGACGAGACCCAGATGGTGTGTGTGACCCCCACCACACACGACCTCCTGTGACCCCCCCCCACACACGACCTCCTGTGACCCCCACACCCACACACGACCTCCTGTGACCCCCCCACACACGACCTCCTGTGACCCCACACCCACACACGACCTCCTGTGACCCCCCCCACACACGACCTCCTGTGACCCCCACACCCACACACGACCTCCTGTGACCCCCCACACCCACACACGACTTCCTGTGACCCCCACCCACACATGACCTCCTGTGACCCCACACCCACACACGACCTCCTGTGACCCCACACCCACACACGACCTCCTGTGACCCCACACCCACACACGACCTCCTGTGACCCCCCCACACACGACCTCCTGTGACCCCCCCACACACACGACCTCCTGTGACCCCACCTTCCCACACACCAAGGCCCCAGGCCTGGGACGCACAGGGTGGGGTGCCGGCCCCCCCTCCTGTCCGTGCTGCTTGCCATGCGGGGGCAGCAAGCAATCCTGAGAGCCACGCCCTCCCTGTGCACCTGGGCGGGACGACCCCCACCCCTCCCCACCCCCGCCGCCCGCCTTTCTGCATGGGGGTGGGGTCGCCATGAGGAAGCTCTGGGCCGGGCTGCTTTCTAGGTGAGGAGCTGCCTCCCTGCCATCCCCGCCACTCTCATTTTCCTGTCCCGTCCCGGCTTTGCGCTCAGGCAGTGGCTGGCTCCGCTGCCCCGTCCCACCTCCAGCCCTGGATTTTTTTTTTTTTTTTTTGGTCGGTCGTGGGGCTTGAACTCTGGGCCTGGGCGCTGTCCCTCAGCTCTTCAGCTCAAGGCGAGCGCTCTACCACTTGAGCCACAGCGCCACTTCCGGTTTTCTTGTGGTTTATTGGAGATAGGAGTCTCACAGTCTCTCCTGCCCGGGCTGGCTTTGAACCGCGATCCTCAGATCTCAGCCTCCTGAGTAGCTAGGATTACAGGCGTGAGCCACCAGTGCCCGGCCAGGCCTGGATTTTTGTGGTGGTTTTGTTTTGTTTTTTTTGTCACTCCTGGGACTTGAACTCAGGGACTGAGCTTCTTTTTGCTCAAGGCTGGCGCTCTGCCACTTGAGCCACAGCGCCACTTTGGGCTTTTTCTGTGTATGTGGTACTGAGGACTGGAACCCAGGACTTGATGCATGGTAGCGAGCGCTCGACCACTGAGCCGCCTTCCCAGCCCCTTGTTGGGTATTTTTTGGATTGGCTGTCTCTCCTTCAGGCGCTTCCTGGGCGCGACCTGCCAGTTAGGCTGACTTGTTCGGCGTGAGCCCCAGTCCCTCCTGCTCCTCCTTTGACAAGGGCTCTTGGGGCTTTCTGCCCAGGCTGGCCGCCAGCCGTGGTGCTTACTCTCACAGCCTGCTGAGCGGCTCACGCCCTGGTGCCTGGCTGGATCTTCGCTATGGACTTACTCCTTCTTATTTTATATTAAGCATTCATGTCTACACACACATTAAAGAGAAAGGGACCTAGGGGCCAGCTCTCCTCCCCCCTCGAGGCTGGCCTGCATTCGGCACCTTCCTGCCTCTGCCCCCCGGGATTGCAGGCCAGTGGCCCATCTCCGGCTCTGGCTGTGAGCTGACCTCTCACACCTGTGCTGGTAGGGGAGTCTGTCTGTGTGCGTGGTCACTGGCAGCTGAGTGCCTTTGTCCCCTTCTTTCAGATCTCGTCGTTGAAAACGCAAATCCAGTCTCAGGAGTCGGACCTGAGGAGCCAGGAGGAGGACCTGAGCCGAGCCCGGGCAGAGCTCACGCGTCTGCAGCAGGAGGAGACGCAGCTGGAGCAGAGCGTGCAGGCCGGGCGCGCGCAGCTGGACACCATCATCAAGTCCCTCCAGTCCACGCAGGACGAGATCAGCCAGGTACAGCAGAGGCTGCACGCATGCGCGTGATTCACTTGCTCTCCTCCCATCTGGCCCCCCATGCTGGGATGGCGGGCATGGGCCGCTCTGTCCCGAGGCCCTCAGGAGAGCAGCGTCTCCATGCGTCCCCTCGGTCCCACCCGGCCCCCACGTCCCCCACTCAGTCTCCTACACAGCCCAGCTGGGAGTCGCCAAGGGCTCTCGCAGTCTGGCACAATCCATGGGCCTCCCATTTTCAGCCTTCCAGGGAGCTAGGGTTACAGGCGTGAGCCTCAGCCCCGCGTACTCGGTATTTCTGGGGCTCTGTTTTTTGGAGAGACAGAAACAACAGTTAGGTAATGGCCTGAGGTCACAGGAGATCATAGCGGGTAAAATGTGCAGCCGCCCCCTGTGCCCAGTTCAGACCCGAATCCCTGCCGCTCTGGGGACTGAGGGCTAAGGATTGCATGTGAAGATTGGGTAGAAAGATCTACAAGGTTCCATCTCCATTAACCTGTAAAAAGCCAGTCAGGAGGCATGGTTTAAGTGGTAGAGCAGAAGCCTGAGACCCTGGGTTTTGTTTTTGGTTTTGTCAGTCGTGGGGCTTGAACTCGGCCTGGGCGCTGTCTCAGCTCAAGGCGAGTGCTCTACCCCTTGAACCACAGCACCACTTCCTGTTTTCTGGTAGTTAATTGGAGATCAGTTTTATGGACTTTCCTGCCTGGGCTGGCTTTGAACCTCGATCCTCAGATCTCAGCCTCCTGAGTAGCTAGCATGACAGGCGTGAGCCAGCAGTGCCCAGCTGAAGCCCTGGGTTATAATACCCAGTACTGGTTGGAAGGGAGGGAGGGAGGCAGGAAGCAAGGAAGGAAGGAGCAGGCATACAGGCTTGGCGTCTGCCAGGGGAAATCATGATGAGCCAGAGAGAATGGTGTGGGCCCAACAGGAACAGGTGGGGACACAGGGCAGCCCCCCACACCCATGCTCTGCCGCAGGCCCGGAGCGCGCTGGCGCAGTTGCAGGAGAGCCGCGTGGAGGCGCAGCGTGGCGTGGCGCGGTGCGAGCGGGCGCTGGACGGCGCGGGCCCGGCCGCCCCGGCTGACGGCGGTGGATTTGGAGCCATGGTAACGGTGGAGTAGACGCGACCGCGCCTGCAGCCCTGGCAGGTGCCCACGATGCCATCCTCGCCCCGCCCTGCCCCGTCCCACCCCACTGCCCTCGCTCCGCGCTCGGCTCCGCTCGCTGCCTAACAACTGGCCCAGGCCTCAGCCTGCCGGGCCTCCTGCGCCCCGAGGCCACGGTTGGGCCTCGGTCTCTCGGTCTCTTGGTCTCTCGGTCTCTCATCCACCTCTGCGGTCTGCCTTCCTCCTCCTGCCCCTCGGGCTTGGGCTGGCCTCGGCCTCCCTCTCCTCATCCTCTGTAACCTCTTCCTTCGCCGCCACCTCCTCTCTTCTCTACCCGCTACTCTGCTTGCGCCGCCGCCCGCCCTGCGCGTGCTTGGCGGCTCTGCGGCCCTGGGGGCCCTGGCGGCTCTGGGGGCTCTGGGGGCCCTGGCGGCAATGGGGGCTATGGGGGCTAGGTGTCCAGGCGGGCTTGATTGACAGCATCTTCCTCCCGCCCCTCCTCTGGCCACTTCCTCCTTCCGGGAAGGAGCGCTGCGTGGGGAGCCGGCCCGGCGGCGCACCTGGGGTCTGCGTTGTAATAAACACTGTGAACCGGTGCCGTTCCCTGCTGCGTCGCCGGCAGAGCCTCTGCGGCTCCTTGGGGTCCAGCGGGGAGCCGGCTCCCCCAGGATGGGGAAGCCACCACCGGGCCTCTAGAACTTTCTAGGAACGGCTCTCAAGTTCCTAGTTTAGAGTTAGATTTACACGGAGTGACTACGCGCGCACACTCGGCCTGGGCGCTTCTCCTTTTCCACTCAAGGCTGGCGCTCTGCCACTTGAGCCACAGTTCCTCCTCCGGCCTTTTGCTGGTTCATTGGAGATAAGAGTCTCCATGTTTCTGCCGTGGCTGGCATCAGACCCCAGTGCTCCGCTCTCCGCCTCCTCGGGCGTGGGGGTTACAGGCATGAGCCACCGGCCCGGCCCGGCCTGCGCCACAGGTGTTGATTCGCCTCTTCATTTAGTGGTGTGGGGCGACCCACGCCCAGAGCCCTGTTCACATCACCCAGGGCCAGCCGACCACCCACCACACAGCGGGGCTGCAGCTTCCTGCCCCGCCCCGCCCCGCCCCGCGCCATCAGTGCCTTACCAGCAGAGCCTCCAGGCGGCTGCCCAGCATCCACTCACCCGAAATCCACGGCGCGTGCATGCCCCAGCTGCCCACCCCTTCCCACTCGGCCGCCTGCTCACGCTGGCACGCCACCATGTGAGCCGCAGCCCACTTCCGGCTTCTTAGTAGTTCATGGGAGATCAGAGTCCCATGGACTTTTCTGCCTGCTGTCTTGGTGCCCCGACCTCCGATCTCAGCCTCCGGGTAGCTGGGATGACAGGCGGGAGCCCTGCACCTTTTAAAGGGTGGAATGTCACCCGAATGGCCGAGGGCCCCGCAGAGTTGGCGCGAGTGTTTCCTAAGCAGGCAGAGGGGTGGCCGCGGCTCGGGACGCCAGGCCCACGTCCCTCAGGACAGCCCAGCGCAGCAGTGCACCGCACAGCGGCGGATGCCTCCGGCAGCCATGGGCCACGGTGGTGTCTCCAGGACCCCACAGCTCCTGAGACAGGGGAGACGGACTCAGACTCCCCGAGTCAGCAAAGGGGCGGAGTAGTGTTCCCAGCTACCTCCTGGAGCACTGGGGCGCTGGCCAGCCCACGCCAGCTTGTGTCACACGGCGGAGGGGGAGTAGTGTGCCCACAGCCCGCGTGTTCCTGTGCCTTGCATCCCATGGTGTACCCACCTGCAGACGCACCGCCTCAACTCACTGGAAGCTTCCATTCCAACGCCACACTGTCTTTATGGGTTTTATGTTTCTCTTTGGGCACTATCGGAGTTTGACTTGGAGGCCTTGCTCTTGATAAGTCAGTGCTGCCAAGACGCTCTGGGCACTGGCTGTGTTTGAGATAGGGTCTCCTTGCCTGTTCAGACCCTCTTCCCATCGAGGCTGCGATCAGGGGCGCGCGCCCCTCCTCCCAGCTTCGGTTGAGCCGGCCTCTCAAGGACTTGTCTGCCCCTGCCTGGCCTGCAGCCTCCCTGTGTCTGCGGGGGCCGGCCTCCAATCAGGATCCTTGTGAGTGCGCCTCTCCAGTAGGCAGGACCGCAGGCGTGAGCCTCGCACTCGGCTCGGGCCCTGCTTCCTCCTCTCTTGGCTCTCAAGTCGCAGGCCCGTGCTGGCCGGGACAGGACTTGGACCCCACGCTCTTGGGTGGGGTGAGCGCAAATCTTGGGCCTCAGTGGGGACGCTCGTGGGAGCTGAGAGCCAAGGGCACTCAGCCCTCGGAGCCGTCTGTCTGTCTGTCTGTCTCGCGCTTGCCCCGGCACTGGCTGGGCCTCCCATCGGGGGCAGCCGGTGCGGGCGGCGCCGGGCGCTGCATCCCAGGTCAGCGGTCTCCACGTCCTCCACAGCCTGGGCTGAGAAAGGGGCCGTCGCGCCACAGCCCAGATCCAGCGCCGCCGCCCCGCCCTCCTGCCTCCTCAACCCAGCGCTCTGTGCCTCCCGGCCTCCTTCATCCGGTGTTCCTGGGCACTTCATGCCCAGTGCTGAGGCTGCAACCCTCGGTTCTTTTCTAAACCCAGCATCCCTGGGGATACGCTGGCCACAGCACTCTTGTTGAATACGTCTTTGGGGGCCTGTAATCACTCCCAAACCATCACCTGTGTTCTCAGCCGCCTGGCAAGCCGCACCCATCCTCCTGCCTCCACCTCCCCGCAAGCTGGTGCTGCAGGTGTGTGCCCCGGCACCCAGCCCACAGTAAGCCGGGACTGAAGATGTCATTGTGCTCAGACATTAAGCTTCGTTCCCCTCACAGTCTCTCAGGGTGCTGAGCACAGCCCTGGGGTCCCCCTCCAGGGCTTCCGCGCCCCCAGTGCCCGGCTCCGGATCTCACTCACTTCTCCCTTCCTTTTCTTCCTTTTGTGGCAACTGGGGGGGTTGAACTCACACGGGCTCCTGCTCAGGAGGGCAGGCCTCTCCGCTCGAGCCACGCCCGCCGCTCCCTGCCGTGCCCAGGGCCGCGGGCTTGCTTCCGGCGGTACGGCTCTGCAGTGTTCCGGGGGCGCGAGGAGCCGCGCTCCGTCCTTCCTGCGCGGCCGCCGCGGGCATGCGGGTTGTCTCCACTGGGTGCACTGTTTTAGTTGCTCCAGGCTTACCCGTTGCACCCGTGTTGCCCAGTGCCCGCTGTCCTCTCCCGTGGCGTCCGGGGTGGCTGGACAGGCGGAGGTCGGGCCGGGGCGTGCTCTGGTCCTCCGTGGCAGTGACCAGCGCGTCCTGTCCGCTCCGCCGCTCCAGGACGATCCTTTCAAGAGCAAAGCCCTGCTGTTCAGCGGCAGCGCGCAGGAGCTGCCAGCCGACCCCTTCCAGGCCGACGACCCCTTCCAGACCGACCCCTTCAAGGGAGCCGACCCCTTCAAAGGTACACGGGCCCCGCCGGCACGCACCCTGCGCCCGCCCTCCGACGGGAGCCGGGCAGCCGCCCCGGGGGTCCGCATCTGCACGTGCTGCCCGTGGGGTCGGCGGCCTCGGCCCCCAGCAGCGGGCATCAGCGCGTGCCCACGCGGGGAAGGGCAGGTGGCGTGATTCCGGGGCTGGCGCTCCCTCCAGTCCACGCTCGCGACCCCCAGCCTGTGTCCACCCCGTGGGGGCCGGGTGGGAGTTTCCTCCTCCCAAAGCTGGATGGGCCCGAGGCAGAAAAAGGCCGGGCAGACCCAAGTATTGTTCCTCCCCCTGCCCCCTGCAGGCGACCCGTTCCAGAACGATCCATTTGTGGAGCAGCAGACAGCGATCACAGGTATGGTGGCAAAGGTGACACGGCCGGGGGTGCGGTGCGGTGGGGTGGGGCGGGTGGCTCTCAGGCCACACCCTCACAAGGAGGGGGTGGCGGCTGCCCACACAGATGGCGGCCCTCCACACCACACAGGCCCCGGCTTGGTAGCAGGTGGATTTTATTCTCTTGAGATGAAGCTCATCTCCATGTGTGCAAGCTGGTGCCAGGCCTTGAACACAAGGCTTCACGCTGGCTAAGCAGGGGCTGCTCTGCTTGAGGTGTGTGGCCAGGCTGGCCTGGGCTTTGACCTCTGATCTCCATCTCCTATGTAGCTGGGATGATAGGCAACCCCTGCCACGCCCCGCATTTTTCTATGGAGATGAGGGCCTTAGGAACTTTCTGGAACCTTGATCCTCTGGGATTCTAGGCAGAGCCACTGGCACTGGCTGTCTGTCGGTGGTTTTTAACCCAGCCTCGTGAAGAGCTAGCCTCTGCACGCAGCCAAGTTCCACATCTTGCGCACGCCCTGGCCCACGCTGGCCGCGATCTGCCGTGCACAGAAGCTGCCCGGCCTGGGCAGGCGTGAGCGGGTCAGCCTGCATCCTGACCGCTGCCTGCGCAGCCAGGGCCGCTGTGCCCCACCCCCCACTGGGGTAAGGGGCTCCACGGGGCGCCCACCCACGAACCCCAGGGTCCTTTCCAACAGTGTCCTGTGAGATCAGAACCATTCCTGTCACCCGCAAGCTTCCCATGCATGTGCCTGCCCCGTCACCTCCTCCCAGGCCACCTCCACCACTCACCTCTCCACCGCCCCCCCCAGATCCCTTTGGTGGGGACCCTTTCCGAGAGAGCGACCCCTTCCGCGGCCCTGCCCCGGACCCCTTCGCCAAGAAGCAGCCGCGGAGCGACCCGTTCGCCGCCGACCCCTTCGCCAAGACCCCCGGCGCACCCGCCTCGGTGAGCCCGGCCCACCAGCCCCCCATGCCCAGGGCGCGAGGGCCCCGTGCTCCACTCTCCCCCCTCCCCCCTGCCCTCCCAGGGGTCCCGTGGGTCTGGAGAGGCCACAAACCCACCGTCTCCTGTCTCCTCAGCTCGACCCATTCGAGGCCAGCGAGCCCTTCGCGTCGTCCGGTGTGTCGAAAGCATCAGGTGAGTGGGCCTGGGCCCCTGCCCGTGGCCTCATGTTCTCCAGGGGGCAGTCATGGGGCGGGGGCAAAGGAGACAGCACCGCAGACGCGTGTCTCGGGCTGGGCACAGTGGTGCACGCCTGTAAGTCCTACTTGGGAGGTACAACTGACCGGCCCGGGCTGTGTGATGACCCCTGGCTCTGAAAACAGCTCTGTGTCCCCTCGCCACGGACATTGTTGCCTCCGCCCCTCCCAGCTCTCTGGGGCAGCAGGCCGTGGCCCCTGCCCCCTGAGCTGTGGCCACGCAGGGGCCCTGTGCCAGAGCAGGCAGGAGCTGTGGGGCCCGTGTTCCCGCACGCGGCAACCCCCTGCCTTGGGGACCCCGCCTTGTCCTGACCCCCGAGGTACGGGGTGCATTCTGTCCCTGGCCGTGACCCCTGCCTCCCGGTGCCTTGCAGATCCCTTTGGGACGCTGGACCCCTTTGGGAGCGGGGCGTTCGGCAGCGCCGAGGGCTTTGCTGACTTCAGCCAGATGTCCAAGGTGAGGGGCGCGAGCCTCGCCGTAGGGGTGGGGGGGAAACCCCGGCTTGCCCCCCCAGGCGTGTGTCCCCCTTGACACGGGTGGCATGGCTCGGGCCCGGCCGGGGGCACCGGCACTGGGCCGGAGTGGGTGGGTGCGGGAGGCGGAGCCATGCAAGCCCGCGGTGCCCAAGCCACGTCCCGCGGGCTGCAGGGGGCTGGAGCGTGAAGTGGGCATAGACCTGCCCCGGGGAAGAAATGACGCCGGGGCCCCTCCCCAGGGCAGAGCCAGCTCGTGAGCACCGCCCCTGGTGTGAGCCCCGTCCAGGCCGCCGTCCCCCGTCCCCCCCCCCCCACGCACTGTGGCCACAGCTTCACCCAGGAGCCCTGTGGGGCCGGCGTGTGCTGCAGGACGGGCACTGGCCAGCAGGGGGCGGCACAGTGCCGTGGCCAGGAGGCCATGGGCGTGTGCTCGGTGCCCAGGGCATCTCTCAGCGTGTGCGTGTGCAGGGAGCCGCGCTGTCCTCCCTGGTCTCCCCTCTCCCTGGTGTGACGCGGGAGCTGGTGGCCTGGCACGTGGGACAGGGGCCGAGGGCAAGAAGCGCCCCACGATGCCCACAGGCACGGAGGTTCCTGGTTTTCTGTGTGCATGGTTGATCCTGGTGTGGAGAGCCGCCGCGCCCCGCGGGCCCAGCTCCTCACGCGCGGCCCTGTGCCGCCGGGGCCACACGCGGTCCAGACGGGCGGCGACTGCACACTGCTCCAGGCCGCCTGGGACGGTGCAGACGTGTGGGCCGGGCGGCACCGTGGGCCGGGCCGGGACTCAGGGGAGCGCGGCGCCTGCAGCAGGGGTGGGGTGTTCAGCACGGGGTCCGCCCCTGACACGGGGCGCATCTGCCACACGGGGGCAGCAGCCCGTCGCTCGTGGCTGCGCCCCCTGCAGCGTGCTCCCCACACCCTCCCACCCCCGCCAGGCTGCAGGCCTGGGCCGCGCGGAGGCCGCGGGCAGGGCGGGCAGGGCGGGCAGCTCCTCGCTGGGCCCGGCCTGCCCTTCCCTCAGAGCCGCCCTGCAGCTCCGCCGTGGCCACGCGGCCTGGGGCCGGTCTGTGGGCCGCATCTGCGGGCTGTGGTTACGTTGTTTTTCAAGAACGACCTCAGGTGTGTCAGCACTGCCGGGAAGCGAAACCGCGGCCGCTGCGCCGAGCCGAGCCCGCCGCGCTGTTGTTTTCCTGAGCTGGCTTTTTCTTTTCTCTTTTTCCTTTGCTTAAAAAAACTCAGCTCTCTCCTACCCCGGCAGGGTGGGGCCTGGAGCAGCAATGGGGGGCAGCCAACACCCCAAATGCCAGCACCCACCCCAGCCTCTCCCTGAGCCTTCTCCCCAGCCTCCTCCTGTGTCCTCCCCAGCCTCCTCCCTGAGCCTCCTCCCCAGCCTCCTCCCCAGCCTCCTCCTGTGTCCTCCCCAGCCTTCTCCCCAGCCTCCTCCTGTGTCCTCCCCAGCCTCCTCCCTGAGCCTCCTCCCCAGCCTCCTCCTGTGTCCTCCCCAGCCTTCTCCCCAGCCTCCTCCTGTGTCCTCCCCAGCCTCCTCCCCAGCCTCCTCCCCAGCCTCCTCCTGTGTCCTCCCCAGCCTCCTCCTGTGTCCTCCCCAGCCTCCTCCCTGAGCCTCCTCCCCAGCCTCCTCCCCAGCCTCCTCCTGTGTCCTCCCCAGCCTCCTCCTGTGTCTTCCCCAGCCTCCTCCCTGAGCCTCCTCCCCAGCCTCCTCCCCAGCCTCCTCCCTGAGCCTCCTCCCCAGCCTCCTCCCCAGCCTCCTCCTGTGTCCTCCCCAGCCTCCACCTGTGTCCTCCCCAGCCTCCTTCCCGAGCGTGTTCTTGCTGGGCACCCCTGGCAGACCCTGCTCACCCTCCAGGCCCTGGACCCCATCGCATCCCCCCACTGCCCAGGAAAGAGATGCAAATAAGTTCCTCAAAACGTGTTTGTGGAGGGCCCTGAGAATAAAATGAGAGCCACTTACATAACCCGCCCTGGTCTCCCTGCCCGAGCCCGGGAGAGCCCCCCATGAGCCACGTGCCTCCTCCATGTCCCCACCCCCACCCCATGGTCCATCATCAGGGACTTCTCCTTTTCCCCTCTCCTGGGCCGCGCTCTCCAGGGCTGCGCTGCCCCCGCAGGCAGGGCCACCTTTCTAGAGGTCAGCCCCCGACTCTGCAGAGGCCGCTTGGACCCCCGGCCTCGACCCAGCCCCCCAAACCCTGCTCAAAGCAGCCACCGCACCCCAGCTCCTGGGGGTAGCGCCTGTCACCTGGGAGGGCGCCGATTGGCCGGCGCTGGCCCCTGGGGGTGGGGTTGTCACTTGGGAGGGCGCCGATTGGCCGGCGCTGGCCCCTGGGGGTGGGGTTGTCACATGGGAGGGCGCCGATTGGCCGGCGCTGGCCCCTGGGGGTGGGATTGTCACATGGGAGGGCGCCGATTGGCTCCGCGCTGATGGGAGGGTGCGCCTCGTGCCTGGCCGGGTGGGCTTGGCCGATGGCCGCCTGTCACCACTTCTGTACCTGCACATGCCTGAGCGGGTCCACCGCAGCAGGATCCGAGCGCATGGGGAGCCCGCCCGGGACCCCCAGTGCCTGGGGAGACGTCCCAGGCCTCCGCCATTCCTTGCACAACACTGCGACCGCAGGGCTGCACGCCAGCGCTCGGGGGGACCCGGGTTCAAGGCCAGCCTGGCCACACAGCCGGACCCGCTCTCCAGAGAACACCCGTGACGCCCGCCGACCCCACGCCCCGCGGGCTCCCGGTCAGCCAGAGGCAGTGCGGGCCGCCCGCAGCCAGGGGCTCGGGCCAGCCCAGCACAGCCCGGACTGACACCCCGGGAAACAGCGCCTCACCAGCCATGGCGCAAGCCGTGCGCAGAAGCCATCCAGAGCCCAGGGGCATTAACTTCTGGAATTTTCTGTGTAGTGTATTTGGTGTCGGGAGAGCCGGGGTGGGTGGGTGCGGGCCGCACGTGCCCCAGCCCGTGCCCCGCAGGTACCACGTCCTCACGGTGCTGAGCCAGGGCCTGTGGCTGTGCGTGTGGCACTGAAGGTGGGGAAACTGAGTCAGCCAGGGCAGGCCTGGCTGGCTGCAGCCTGTCATCGGAGGCTCCCAGCAGCCCCTGCGCTGTCCCTGCCCATGTCCACCAGCGTCACCGACGGTGGCTCGAAGCGTCCACCCTAGACCCAGCAGCCCACAGCTAGGCACAGTGCCCAGGAGCCGCAGCCTGACCGCAGGTGCAGGCCCAACTAGCGGGCTGCAGCGCCATGCCAGGCCTATTTCCCTGTGCATAGAGGAGGCATGGTAGGGACGGCGCCTGGCACCTGGGAGGCCGCCGATTGGCCTGGCGCTGGCTCCCGTGGGCGGCGCCTGGCACCTGGGAGGCCGCCGATTGGCCCGGCGCTGGCTCCCGTGGGCGGCGCCTGGCACCTGGGAGGCCGCCGATTGGCCCAGCGCTGGCTCCCGTGGGCGGCGCTGGCACCTGGGAGGCCGCCGATTGGCCCGGTGCTGGCTCTTGTGAAGCGGTGCTTCTCCCCGCTGGGCCGGCAGCCCGGCCCCAACCGAGCCAGCACCCTCTCCGTCTTCACCCGCGCGTGCTCTCGTCTGGTGGTCCACCCTCGCTCCATCACCCATCCACCCACCAACTGTGTGCTCTTCCTCTTCCTCCTCCCACCTGTGGCTTGTGCGTCCTTCTGCCCACCACCCGCCCTCCTTGCGGGGTGGGGGCTGGATCTGGGCCGGGGCCCGGTGTGGGGTGCGGAGGGTGGGGAACGCAGGGACTCGGGCTGGGCTGGGGGCGCTAGGGGACGGCTCTGCGCGGGAGCCCGGGCCCAGGGGGAGCGGCCGCCATCCACGGCGGCCTGGCGAGACTGACGGTGTTGCCTCTCCCGTGTCCTCTCTTGCAGCCCCCCCCTGGGCCTTTCCCCGCGTCCGTGGGAGGCGCGGCGTTCTCAGACGACCCCTTTCACGGTGCGCAGCACACGCCGGCTCTGCCGCCCAAGAAGCCCGCTCCGCCTCGGCCCAAGCCGCCCAGCGGTCAGTACGCGGCCGGCTCCGCGCGGGGCGCGGCCTCCGCCGCTGCTCGGGTGGGGCGGGGGCGCGCGCGGAGCCAGCGGGTGGACGTGCCACGCGCGCGCACAGGCGCGTGGGCCAGCGGCTGCACGGCCAGGTGCTGCAGCCGTGCGGGGCACGGGCTCGCGTGGAGCAGAAGCCGCTCCGCGTCCAGCGCCCATGGACGAGCGGGGAAGACGCGGGCGGCTGTGCCCGGAGAGGCCGGGACAGGCGGGGACGTCCCCGGGACGTGTGCGTCTCGCGTGTCGTGGGCAGGCCGGGTCCGTGTGGGGTGGAGTCTGATCCTCCCCCTCACTCTCCCACCCAGAAGCGGAGGCTCCAGAAAGCGGCCCCCGGTACACGTTGCTGTCCGGTACGTTCCCACGGCACGCGCGTGGGCGCTAACGGCGCATGCGCATCAATGGCCTGCGTGTTTGTGCACTGACGGCTCGCGCGCATGCGTGCTGACTGTGGGCAACCCGTGCCTGCCGACTGCGTGTACGCATGCGCATGCGCTAGCGGCGTGTGCTGCGTGCTGCGAGCCCCGCGCTCCGCTCCTCCCGCTCCTCCCCTTGCTCTTCACGCAGCACGGCAGCCCGGCGGCCAGGCCCGGTGCTGGGGCCGTGCGGGACGAGGCAGGGCCCGGCCCCCGCCCTGGGGCTGGGGGCCGGAAGATGGATTGCAGCAGGCGTCCCGCACTCGGGACCCTTGGACATCAAGGTGGGAGCTGAGCCCACGAGCCTCAGTTTCCCCCAAGAACATGGGAGGAGCAGGCGGGGTGGGCACGGCGGGTGCCCGGGTCGCCCGCGTGGGTCCGCGTCTCGCGTGGGGAGGCCGCAGCTCCCAGGCCTCCGGGCACCGCGCGGTGGTGCGGTTCGGGGCGCGGGGTCCCCAGCCGCCCGCGGCGGGGCCTGCGCAGCCTGGGCTGTTTTTCTAGAAAGGTCTGTCAAGGTACGGGGTGGCGGCAGGTGGGGGGGCGGGGAACCGCTTTCTTTGAAGCAGATGCAAAACAGCCCCGCGGCCGCCCCGAAACCGTCGGTTAGAGTCGGGGTGCGCGCCTCCCCAGGTAAACAGCGCCGGCCGCCCTGCAACGGCCGCGCGCGCGGGCGGCGGCGCTCTCGGGGTTTCTCGGGTTTCTAGGTAAAAGTTGTTGATTTGCAAAGAGAGAAACAGATTTTTTTCAAGTGCAGGAAACGGCTGTGGGCGCCAGTGATTGGGCCGCGCCCCGCCCTGCCGCTTCCTGCCCCTGCCAAGGCCGCCACGGGCCCCTCCACCGGCCGGGCCCTCCCCCTCCACCGGCCGGGCCCTCCCCCTCCACCGGCCGGGCCCTCCCCCTCCACCGGCCGGGCCCTCCCCCTCCACCCGCCGGGCCCCTCCCCCTCCACCGGCCACCCGCCCCCCCCAGCCCCAGGTCCCTCTCTCCGCGCTCCCGCCACACAGCCCAGGGAAGGCTCGACCCCCGTGGCTTTGGGGTCCCCGCCCCTGCAAGGCCTTGCCCGGCTCCTGGGGGCCCCAGGACGGGGCGGGGGTCAGGTCGGGGGCCTCCTCGCGCCCCGACCTCATGTTTACGGTGCCAGCGCCGAGCGCGGTTAGCGCCTCGGCCCCGCTTAACTACCTCAGTTCCGCTCCCACGATGCGCCCCGGAGATAACGGCCCCGACGCGGGGTCACCGGGAGCCCCGACCCGGCCCAGGGGCCAGGAACCCCGCACCCCACCGCGGAGGCCGCTGGAGTGCGCGCTGGGGGGCGCGGGAGGTGGGGCGTGGGGGTCCGGCCGTGGGGGCGCAGGCCGTGGGGGGCCGGGTCGTGGGGGCGCAGGCCGTGGGGGGCCGGGTCGTGGGGGGTTGTGGGGGGCCGTGGGGGGCCGGGTCGTGGGGGGTCGTGGGTGGCCGTGGCACCTTGGCGCTGGGTTGCGGACGGAAGCGTTGGCTCTGTGCCCCGCACCCCTGGCTGGTGCTGCCCTGCCCTGTGCCCGGTGCTGGGAGCAGCCCGGGGTCTGGGGTCCACCGCCCCGGGGACCCCCGCCACGCAGGCCCCGCGCGGGCACGCACGCCTGCGCCCGTGGGGAGCGTCTGCGGGGTGCGAGCGTGCGGGGCGCCCGGCCTCACCGTCCCGCGGGAGGGGCCGCAGAGCCAGGCAGCCTGCGAGGCACGCGTGGGCGCCCTCGGGAGCCTTAGAACTTTCCAGAAAAGCAGCTTCGCTAGAGCCCGGCCGCCGGGTGCCTGCAGGGCCTGGGCAGTGCCCCCCACCCCACGCCCAGCCCCCACCCCACGCCCAGCCCCCCACAGCCCAGCCCCCCACCCCACGCCCAGCCCCCACCCCACGGCCCAGCCCCCCCACAGCCCAGCCCCCCACCCCACGCCCAGCCCCCCCACAGCCCAGCCCCCCACCCCACGCCCAGCCCCCCCACAGCCCAGCCCCCACCCCACGCCCAGCCCCCCCACAGCCCAGCCCCCACCCCACGCCCAGCCCCCCACAGCCCAGCCCCCACCCCACGCCCAGCCCCCCACAGCCCAGCCCCCACCCCACGCCCAGCCCCCACCCCACGCCCAGCTCCCCACAGCCCAGCCCCCCACCCCACAGCCCAGCCCCCCCACAGCCTAGCCCCCACCCCACGCCCAGCCCCCACCCCACGCCCAGCCCCCCCACAGCCCAGCCCCCACCCCATGCCCAGCCCCCCACCCCACGCCCAGCCCCCCCACAGCCCAGCCCCCCACCCCACGCCCAGCCCCCCCACAGCCCAGCCCCCACCCCACGCCCAGCCCCCACCCCACGCCCAGCCCCCCACAGCCCAGCCCCCAGCCCCCACCCCACGCCCATCCTCCACCCCACGCCCAGCCCCCCACAGCCCATCCTCCACCCCACGCCCAGCCCCCACCCCACGGCCCAGCTCTCTACTGATTGGAAAATGGTTTTGGGGGAGCATCGGTGTTGGGGCCTCTGACTCGTATCTTCGCCCCCCCTCCCCCCGTGGGCGCCGAGGGCGGGCGCGGCTGCGGTGTTTGGGGCGGTGCGCACACGCGCTGGGCGCCGGGCCTGCGCTCCGAGTGGAGGCCGCGCGCGGAGCCGCGGTGTGCGGTGTGCGCCGCCTCAGCCCCCCCCCCCAAGCGAGCCAGGGAGGGCGGGTCCGGGGCGCGGACCGACCCGACCCGACCCGCAGCCCGCAGCCGTCCAAACGTCCAAACTGCGGCCGTGCCCGCAGCCGCGCCCCACCCCTCCCCTCGGCCCCCGCGGGACTCCGAGGAACCGTCCTGGCAGACCGGGAAGCCATGGCACCACAGGCCCAGGCTCGGGTCGGGCGCCCCACAACCTGTTTGAGGGGGTGCGCCACACGGAGCCCCGCAGGGCCAGGCCCCCCACTCCCTCCCAACCCCTTCCCACCCCAACCCCTCACCCTCTCCCACCCTTGCCCCGCACCTCCTCCCACCCCTCACCCCCTCCTACCCCCCCGCACCCCCTCCCACCTCTCACCCCCTCCCACCCCCCCACCCCCCCTCCCAACCCCTCACCCCCTCCCAACCTCTCACCCCTCCACCCCTGCCCCGCACCCCAGCCCAACCCCAACCCCTCACCCTCTCCCACCCCTGCCCCGCACCTCCTCCCACCCCTCACCCCCTCCCACCCCCCGCACCCCCTCCCACCTCTCACCCCCTCCCACCCCCCCACCCCTGCCCCTCACCCCCTCCCACTCACCCCCTCCCAACCTCTCACCCCCCACCCCTGCCCCGCACCTCCTCCCACCCCTCACCCCCTCCTACCCCCCCGCACTCCCTCCCACCTCTCACCCCCTCCCACCCCCCCACCCCTGCCCCGCACCCCCTCCCTACCCCGCACCCCCTCCCAACCCCTCACCCCCTTCCAACCTCTCACCCCTCCACCCCTGCCCCGCACCCCAGCCCAACCCCAACCCCTCACCCTCTCCCACCCCTGCCCCGCACCTCCTCCCACCCCTCACCCCCTCCCACCCCCCACACCCCCTCCCACCTCTCACCCCCCACCCCTGCCCCTCACCCCCTCCCAACCTCTCACCCCCCACCCCTGCCCCGCACCCCCTCCCAAACCCTCACCCCCTCCCACCCCCCCACCCCTGCCCCGCACCCCCTCCCAAACCCTCACCCCCTCCCACCCCCCCACCCCTGCCCCGCACCCCCTCCCAACCTCTCACCCCCCCACCCCTGCCCCGCACCCCCTCCCAAACCCTCACCCCCCCACCCCAGCCCCGCACCCCCTCCCACCCGAGCCCGCAGGCCGCGGTAGAGCAGCGGGGCGGCAGGCTGGTCCCAGCCGCATGTGTGCGTGGGCTCAGGCTCCAGGCCGGTCCCGCAGGTGTGTGCAGGGGCAGCCCTTCCCAGCGGTCCCTGCGGCAGCCGTGGCGTGGCGCACGCGCGCGTGTGTGTGTTGCGCGCGCAGTCACGCCGCTGGTGGGCTGTGGTCGTGGCTGGGCCCAGGGCGTCCGCAGGCCCGGCCTCCTCGCGTGGGGCTCGGCCCGGCCCTGCGCGTGCGCGTGCGTGCCTGCGCGCGCCTGCGTGCCTGCGCGCCCCCGCGGTCTGTCCCGGGCTGGCGCAGCCCCGCCGCTCGGCCCCGCCCGCCCGTCCGGTCACGGCCTCACGCGTGTCCTCTCTCTCTGTTCTGTTCTCTCCCCCGCCCTCCAGGTAAAAGCACCCCCGTGAGCCAGCCCGGCTCCGCGGAGCCCCCGCCCCCCGAGCCCCTCCAGCCGCGGGGGGCGCGCGCCGGCGACCCGCTCCAAAATAGAGAGGGGCTGGGGGCGCCGCTTAGCGGAACAGACCCCTTTGTCCCCTCTAAGGCCGCTCCCGCCGGCTTTGCCGACTTCACCTCTGTAAGTTGAGACCCTCCCGCGCCCTCACCCCGCTTCCGCGTTGGGGGGCTCGCTGCGCCCGCTCCCGCACCCCGGGGCCCCCACCCCGGCAGGGGCACCCCGGGCGGGCCCGTCCCGGCCCCCCGCGGCCGCGGCGCTGTCGGCGGTTGGCCGGTGCCGGCGTCGCCCCCCGCCTGGGCCGCGCCCGGCCGCCCCGCGCGTCCCCCGCACGCTCTCGGTTCTGTGTTGTGCTTCTTGGGGGTGAGATGGGCTCCTGGGCCCCGGCTCCGGGTCGGGGTGCGGCTCTGTGTCGGGGGGCTGCCGGCACCCCGAGGAAGGAGGGTGGACGGGTGGCAGACAGGCCGCCCACCCCGTCAGCGCCCAAACGGCGGGCGCGGGCGCGGGTGCGGGTGCGGGCCTCCGCTTCCGTGGCCGGGGCGGTGGGGGCGCGGGCGTTGGGCAGGGGCGCGGGCGGCCGGCGGGGGCGGGCGGGGCGCGGGCGGGGCGGCGGGGGCGGGCGGGGCGCGGGCGGGGGCGGGCGGGGCGCGGGCGGGGCGCGGCTCACCTCCGCCAGCACCCACGGTGCCCGCCCGTCACGGCGCCCTGCGCCCCTGCCTCTGTCATCACGACCACACCAGAGACCCCTTTTCTGGAAAGTTCTCTGGGACCTGACGTGCAGCCCCCCGAGGCCCCAGGCCCCCTGCCCTGCAGCTGCGCCCTGGGCTGTCTCCACAGCTGCGCGCTGCCCTTGTGTTCCTCCCAGTGATGTGTTGGAAGGTTCCAGAAGAGAAGGGCAGGGGCGGGGAGGGAGGACTGGCTGGCGTGTGGAAGCCGAGGAGGGAGTGGATCAGGGGTGGGGGAGACCCGGCCCGGGCTTGAACTCGGGTGCGTGCTCAGAGCTGGCTGGCGCTCTGCCGCGCGAGACACAGCACCACTTTTGCTTTTCCGAGTGATTTAGTGGAGAGAGGAGTCGCTCAGAGGTTCCGGCCCAGGCCGGCCGCGGGGCACGAGCCTCAGATCCCAGCCTCCCGAGTCTCTGGGACTGCAGGCGGGAGCTGCGGGTGGCGGGGCCTCCCGGGGCGGCATTGAGATGGGGTCTTGCGCCACGGGCCCGCACTCTGCGGCCCCAGGTGTGTGATCGGGGCCCGCGGCTTCTTTGCGCCCAGGCCGGGGCGCAGGGCAGAGGCGGGGAACGGGGCCAGGGCTCCTGGAAGAAGCGGAGGCCGGAGCCCAGCCCAGGGCCCCCAAATACCCCCACCCATCTCAAGAAAGGCCCCCAAATCCTCATCCGGAGCTCCCGTGGCCGCCCGCGCTGAGCCCCACCTTCCCTTGCAGTTCTGCAATGAGGAGCAGCAGCTGGCCTGGGCCAAGCGGGAGAGCGCCAAGGCGGAGCAGGAGCGGCTGGCGCGCCTGCGGCGGCAGGAGCAGGAGGACCTGGAGCTGGCCATCGCGCTCAGCAAGGCCGACATGCCCGCCTAGCACGCGCGCGCACGCGCACTCCTTGTACAAAATGAAGTTTGAATGATTAATATAATATTTTAATACAAAACACCCAGCCCTTCTCTCCTTTCTCCCAGAAGCCCGGGGCGCGCGGTGCTGCTGGGTGGGAGAGGCCGGGGTCGGAGGCCCCGGGTGGAGAGGCCGGGGGGGAGGCTGGGACACTGCAGGATGATGTTTTCACAGCTGAAAACAGGAAGTTTGTCCTAAATTTGTGCTGCTATTCACGGGTCTTTTTTTTTGGGGGGGGTCTGGTCGTGGGGCCTGAACTCTGGGCCCCCTCAGCTCCTCAGCTCAAGGCAAGCGCTCTACTCCTTGAGCCACAGTGCCACTTCGGGCTTTTTCTGTGTGTGGTGCTGAGGAATCGGACCCAGGGCCTCCCGCTTACGGCGAGCGCTCCCTCGGAGCCGCCATGCCGGCTTCCAGTTGTCTTTGTGACGTCAGCACAGCCTGAGCCACGCGGGGAGCCTGGCCGGCCACCGGGGACCAGGAACAAAGGGGGGGGGGCCGGGGGCAGCACCTCAGGCCCTGCCCCCCCATCTGGGCCCCCCCCCTCCCGGAAGCTTCCTCTGTTCATCTCTTTGTTTCTGGCTTTTCATAACATTTTTTTAGGACCATTTTAGATTTGTAGAAAGTTCCAGGCCCTCCCGGGACACCCGGAAGCCCCGCCCCAGCCAGCTCCCTATTTTTAGCCCCGGCCATCCAATGCGGTGCTGGTCACCATGGCCTGTGACCTGCACCTGCAGCCCATGACGTGACCTTCACCCTGACCTTGACCCCGACCCTGTGAGGAGAGCGTGGGGGGATTGCTTTAGTTTTTGGGGGTTTTTCTTGTCTGTACTGGGATTTAAACTCAAAGCATGCACACACACACACACACAAATTTAAACTCAAAGCATGCACACACACACACCCCCGTCCTGGGTCCTGGCTGGCACTTGGCCCTGCAGCACTTCCCGCCTTCCTCCTGCGCTTTTCCCTCCAGCTGGCCTCCAGGCGCGGTCCTCTGGCCTCAGCCTCCTGCCGGGCTGAGAAGGCGCTGGCCGGTCCGCAAGGCTCTCCCTGGCAGGGAGAGCTGGGTGGGGAAGGCCAAGGCGGGTGCCTCTGGCCGGGCCCAGCAACGGCGTGGGGGTCACAGTGGAACCCCATCCTCACAGCCAGGGTCGCCTTGCGCCTGCGGCCTGGCCAGCCCGGCACTGCTATTTTAAGGCTGTACAGGAAATGTCCAGAAACAAAGGGCTGTCCTCCCCATACCCCCATTCCCCCCCCCCCATCCTCAGATGCTTCGTCCCGCTGCACTGATCCCATCACACCATTTTTTTAATTTTCCAAACAAATGTGTGTCAGGGCTGGGAAGGTGGCTCAGTGGTGGAGCGCTTGCCTTGCATGCCTGAGGCCCTGGGTTCCATTCCTCAGCACCACATAAGCAAAAAGAAAAAAGCCAGAAGTGGTGCTGAGGCTCAAGTGGTAGAGTGCTAGCCTTGAGCTGAAGAGCTGAGGAACAGCACCCAGGCCCAGAGTTCAGGCCCCATGACTGGACCCAAAGAAAAAACAGAAACAGGAGCGCAGCTGGGGCTCACGTGGTAGAGTGCTAGCCAGGAGCACAAAGGCTCCAGAATAGAACCCAGGCCCCGAGTTCAAGCCCCGGGGCCAGCAATTAATCACCACATGCATAAATAAAACATTGGGTTGCATTGGCTGGTGGGGGCTCTGGACTCCCAGACTCGGCCACCCACCCGCCTCAGCCTGGCTGGTAGCTGAAGGACTACAGGCATGAGCCACCATGCCCAGCCGAAGAGGTAGAGATTGGTTTTAGAGAAAAGCTGAAGCGGGGGAGGGGTCGGTGAGGAAGACTGGTGTGAGGAAGGTTCTGGGTTGAGCTGAGCAGCAGCACAAAAGAAGTTGGGGTGTGTTTCTCTCCAGGGGGCCACCTGGCCTGGCCAGAGACCAAACCACTTGGAGCCCAGCAAGCAGCGCGTACCCTATCTTCTGTGTAGGGTTCCGGTGAAGGGAATTCAACCCTGACCCCTGACCCCTTTCCCAGAAGTTCCGGCCACACGCTCACCTCGCCTCAGGCTGTGGAACTTGCTCCCAGGAGGGCACGGGCTTTCTCTTGTTGCTGTCGGTCATGGTCTTGAACTCTGGGCCTGGGTGCTGTCCTCTGGGCGGGCGCTCTACCCCTTGAGCCACAGCACCACTGCCGGGTTTCTGGTGGTTCATTGGAGATCAGAGTCTCAGGGACTTTCCTGCCCGGGCTGGCTTTGAGCCTCGATCCTCAGATCTCAGCCTCCTGAGTAGCTGGGATGAAAGGCATGAGCCACAGCGCCCGGCTCTCCTGAATCTTTTTATGCCTCAGTCATTTGGTCAGAGAAGGTTGTGCATTTTGGCCTCCAATCGTGATCCTCCTACGCCTACCTCGAAGCTGCCGAGAGCCAGGCCGAGCTAGGAGCTGCACCACACACAGCACAGGGCACTGGGGCCGGCCCCTGGACCCGCCGATGGCGGAGGCGCCCCGCTATGGGAATTTTTTTCTGGGTTTTCATTTCCTTGGCAGGGAGGGAGTGGAGCTGTGGCCCAGGCGGTAGAGCGCCAGCCTTGAGCAGGAAGGCTCAGGGACCGCGTCCAGGCCACGTTCAAGCAGGGGCTCTGCAGACCCAGGCCCTCAGGACGCTCTCCAGGAGCCCCTGCTGCCTTCCCCGGCCCCCTGGGACACCGGGCACCCACAGGCTGGCAGGGACAGCTACCAGCCCTGCGGTGACGAAGCTGCTGCCAGCCTCCCCCCTCCCCCCATGACTCAGAACGCCCCGGAAATGTGGCCAGGGAGCCTGCACCCAGGCCCCAGCGCTGCTCCCCTAGAGGCCAACTTGGGGTCAGAGGTGAAATCAGGATTGACTGGGCCCAGGGCAATTCACGCCGTGTTGTAGTAGGCGGGGTAGGAGTTTGCTCATTGGGTCTGCACCTGATTATTTCCTTAATGAAAGTTCTCAAACAGCCCCACTGAAAGTTCTGGAAAACTGGCCATCTGCCTGCCCTGCCTGGGAGCCCCAGTCGCATTCCCTCCCCAGCCCCAGGGCGCCCTGCCCAGGAAGCCAGGAGCAGGCACCCTGTGCCACCCAGGGCTGGCCGTGCTCTCCAGCTGGTCCAGGGTCCTCAGAGCTCAGCCTCCTGGGTGGCAGGGACTACAGGCCTGAGCCCCCAGCCACAGTCTTTGTTCTTGATACAGGGTTTGTGTCTCAGTCTGGCCTTGAACTTTCCCTCCTCCCACTTCAGCCTCCAGACCGCTGGGATTACAGGATGTGCCACCATGCCCGGCCAAGCACCTGGGTTTCTGAGCGCCTGTGCCCAGCGGCGGGTGTGTGTGTGTGTGTGTGTGTGTGTGTGTGATCTAGATCAGCCACAGAGGCCTCTTCCAGCCCCTCCACGGGGCCCCTGGTGGCTGTGACACCCCGCTCTCCAGGAAGCTCCTCTCGCAGGGCTGGTCCCAGCCGTCACCCCATTTCATAGAAGAGGAAACCCAGACCCAGTGTGTGGGAACCGGGGGCCACCCGGAAGCCACAGGGTGCCAGGCTGGGGGCAGGGACGAGGCTGGCTGCCGGGCCGCGGTCCTCAGAGCACGCCTGCCGTCCCAGCGACTCGGAGCGGCCCGCAGCACCCCAGCCTGCGGCCCGCCCCGGGCAGGAAGGCCCGCGGACGCTGCCCTCTCGTGGGCCAGCAAGCGTGGAAGTGGAGCTGAGGCTCGAGTGGACAGCACCGGCCTTGAGTGGGCAGAGCGCGGAGGCCGCGCCGGGCGGGGCTCGGGCCCCTGCGAACCCCGCGCGGGCCCCGCGTGTGAGCTGAGGCTGAGGGGAAAATCCGCTCCCGGAGAGGAGGTGTGCGCACCCCACGCTCCCAGCACGTGTGGAGGGGACACGACGTGGGCCCAGGACCCCGAGAACCGGGCCCCCCAGCACCTCAGCCCCCCCCCCACGTCTCCCCGGGGCCCTGTCTGGGCGGGGAGTTCAAAGCCCAGGTCTCTATCTAGAAAAGAATCACTGAGTCATGGCGCATTGCACTGTGGCCTTTTGAGGAACTGCCCACAGCCTGCGCCCCGCCCGCCCCCCCACTTCCACCCAGTCCTGGGGGGGCTCCACGGACCCCGAATCACGGCCGTGGAGGGCAACAGGGCCAGTCAATGCCTTCTGGTGGGTGGAAGCTTCCAGACGGGACCCGTGTCAGGGAAACAGAGCTGAGGCCCCACCTGTAACACCAGCGCTTGGGGGGCTGAGGTGGGGGACCCCGAGCTCCAGGCCAGCCTGGGCTGTGCAGGGGGAACCCCATCTCAACATAATGAGCAGCAAGCCGGGCGCCTTGGCTCCCACCTGTCACCCCGGCTACTCAGGAGGCTGAGTCCTGAGGATCGTGGTTCAAAGTCAGCCTGGGCAGCAGAGTCCCTAAGACTCATCTCCAATGAACCCCCAGAAAGCCCTGTCCGCCTGTCATTTCCTGCACTGCGCACCCCATTTTCCAGACAAGGAAATTGAGGCACAGGACTGGGGGGCGGCAGGGCAGACGGGTGGCCGTGAGGAGGAGGGTGGTGGGGGTGGCCCTGGGGCGGGGACCCCTCACCATGGGGGTGTCAGGGCCCCCACGCCACAGAGCAGAGGACACCCGCCCCACCCCGCGCCCCACGGGAAGCACGGGCCTCCCCGAGCCACGCCCGATGGGGGGGTAGAGGTGGGGGGTGCGGGTGCGGGGTGCGGGGGGGCTGGGCCCGAGGCCTGAGCGCTCCCACTTGAGCCACGGCCCGGTTCCAGCTTTTTGCTGCCTCATGGGCGAGTCAGAGCCTGAGGCTGACGACAGGAGGGCGCTGGAGGCTCGGCCGCGTTCACCCCCGGGTCCCGGCCCGGGCTGCGGGGCAGGGGGCCGCCGCGGCCCCCCCCTGCGGAAGTGGGGTGCATCCGAGGGCGCCAGTTCTGCTTTCTGCGCGGCCGCCACAGCCGGAGCAGCCGGCGCTGCCCTGGCCAACGGGGCGAGCCGCGAGAGCTGCGCCCGGGGCCCGGGGTCGGGGGCCACAGGTGCCCTGCGCCCCCCCACCCCACCCCACCTCACCTCACCACCCCCACACTCCACCCCACCTCACCCCCACACTCCCCCTCACCCCCACACCCCACCCCACCTCACCTCACCACCCCCACACTCCACCCACCTCACCCCCACACCCCACCTCACCACCCCCCCACTCCACCCCACCTCACCCCCACACTCCCCCTCACCCCCACACCCCACCCCACCTCACCCCCCCACTCCACCCCACCTCACCCCCACCCCACCCCCACACCCCCCTCACCCCCCCTCACCCCACCTCACCTCACCCCCACACCCCACCTTACCCCACCCCCACACTCCCCCTCACCCCCACACCCCCCTGACCCCCCCTCACCCCACCTCACCTCACCCCCACACCCCACCTTACCCCACCCCCACACTCCCCCTCACCCCCACACCCCACCTCACCCCACCCCACCTCACCCCCCACTCCCCTCACCCCCACACTCCCCCTCACCCCCACACCCCACCCCACCCCACACCCCCACACCCCACCCCACCTCACCCCCACACCCCACCTCACCCCCACACCCCCCTGACCCCCCCTCACCCCACCCCACCTCACCCCCCCACTCCACCCCACCTCACCCCCACACCCCACCCCACCTCACCCCCACACCCCACCTCACCCCCACACCCCCCCTCACCCCACCCCACTTCACCCCACACCCCACCCCACCCCACCCCCCCACCCCACCCCACACCCCCACACCACCTCACCCCCACACCCCCCACACCCCACCCCACCTCACCCCCCCTCACCCCCACACCCCACACCCCCCTCACCCCCCACCCCACCTCACCCCCACCCCACCTCACCCCCACACCCCACCTCACCCCCACACCCCCCTGACCCCCCCTCACCCCACCCCACCCCCCCACCCCACCCCACACCCCCACACCACCTCACCCCCACACCCCCCACACCCCACCCCACCTCACCCCCCCTCACCCCCACACCCCCCTCACCCCCCACCCCACCTCACCCCCACCCAGCCCCCCGCTGAGGACGGCGCCCCGGTCCACAGTTCAAGCCCCACGACCCGCAGAAAAACGAAACGAAAAACGCATCCTCCCGGAGCCGGGGCCGCAGGAGCCGCAGGAGCGGCCGGAGCCCCGCAGCAAACGACGCGGGACGGGGGCGTTGCTCATGGGGAAGAGCACCGGAGCCGAGCAGACGGGGATCGGAGACCCTGAGAGCAAGCACTCAGGCCCCAGGACAGGGACACACAGACGGGACAGACAGACAGACAGACAGACAGACAGACAGACACACACACACACACACACACACACACACACACACACACACACACACACACGGTCAGCTCAAATCTCAGAAGCTTCCAGAAAGGGGCCCAGCGCGCGCCTCCAGCCATGCAGAGGCGCCGGAGCCCAACCTGAAAACAACCGGCTGCGATGCGCAAACCACAGCCGCCGCCGCTGCGCCTGCGGCCGCTCACACGGCCCGGGCCCGGGACCCCGCGCGGCCCCGGACCCCAACCCCGCGCCCGGCCCCCGACCCCAACCCCGCGCCCGGCCCCGGACCCCAACCCCACGCCCGGCCCCCGACCCCAACCCCGCGCCCGGCCCCCAACCCCAACCCCACGCCCGGTCCCCCGAACCCCGGGACCCCGCGCGGCCCCGGACCCCAACCCCGCGCCCGGCCCCCGACCCCAACCCCGCGCCCGGCCCCGGACCCCAACGCCACGCCCGGCCCCCGAACCCCAACCCCGCGCCCGGCCCCCAACCCCAACCCCGCGCCCGGTCCCCCGAGTCCCGGGACCCCGCGCCCGGCCCCCGACCCCAACCCCACGCCCGGTCCCCAACCCCGCGCGGCCCCCGAACCCCAACCCCCCGCCCGGCCCCTGAACCCCAACCCCGCGCCGGCCCCCGAACCCCAACCCCGCGCCCGGTTCCCCGAACCCCAACCCCGCGCCCGGCCCCCGAACCCCAACCCCGCGCCCGGCCCCCCGAACCCCGGGACCCCGCGCGGCCCCCCGAACCCCAACCCCACGTGGCCCGGCCCCCCCCGAGCCCCGGGACCCCGCGCAACATGGCCGGGAGCGTCTGTGCTGCTGTTGGTCGCGGGTCTTGAGCAGCTCCTCGGCTCAAGGCCGGCGCCACTTCCGGCGTTTCCGTTACGTGGCGCCGAGGAATCGAACCCGGGCCTCCTGCGAGCCTGCGAGCGCCCGCCACGGAGCCGCCCGCGAGCTCGTCTGGGTGTTTTGTTTCGTCTTTAATGAGACAGCGGAGGCCATAAAAACGAAAGGCGTCGGCTATTTACAATCATTTACAATCTCGGTCACGGGCACGCATGGCGGGCACGCACGCACGGCGGGCACGCACGCACGGCGGGCACGCACGCGGCGGACGGTCCCCGGGGGCGCGCGCTCCCGCGGCGGCCGCTCCCGCGTCCTCTGGGATGCGCCGCTCGCCCCCCGGCCTGCGGTGGGGACGGGATGGCCGCGCGGCCCGGCCCAGTCCTGGGTCCAATAAATACAGTCACAGTCACGGCGCGGGGCGCGGGCGCGGGGTCACAGGGGTCACGGGGTCACGGGGTCACAGGTGCCTCTTCATGTGCAGCGCCAGGTGGTCGGAGCGGGAGAAGGCGCGCTCGCACAGGTGGCACTGGAACGGCCGGTGGCCCGTGTGCTTGCGGTAGTGGCGCGTGAGCTCGTCCGAGCGCGCGAACTTCCAGCCGCAGCCGTCCCAGTTGCAGTGGTAAGGCTTCTCTCCTGCGGGGCGAGGGCCGGCCTCAGTTTCCCTCCCTGGGACCGCAGCTCCCGCCAGCGCCGCGGCTGCCGCAGCGGCGGCCATCGGCTCCTCACCCCGGCCACCCCGCCAAGCTGAGCCCCCGCTGCGGGTCCTCACCCGCGGGGACCGGGGCTGGCTGGAACTCAGCGCCCCGTTCCCTCCACCACCGGGTGCCGCAGGGTGTCCCAGGCCCGCGCCCGCCCGCCCCGCAAGCCCCGCCCCGCCCTCGAGGGCGGGGCTCCTGGAAGGCCCCGCCCCGCGGCCCGGCCCGCCCAATCCCCGCGCGCGGCCCCGCCCCCACCTGTGTGCGTGCGCAGGTGCGCCTTGAGGTGCGAGCTCTTGGTGTAGGTCTTGCTGCAGCCCGCGTAGCTGCAGGTGTGCGTGGCCGTGCGCTTGCGGGGCCACGAGCGGCGGCCGCGCTTCGGCTTGGCCTCCAGCAGCTCGAGCGGGGACGCGGGGGGCGTGAGGAGCCCGCGCGCGGCGGGCGGCGCCAGGCCCAGGGCGGCGGCGGCGGCCGCGTCCTCGAACAGCCCGAAGGCGGCGGCGGGGCCCGCGGGGCCCGCGAAGCGCAGGCCGGGCGCGGGGCCGCCGAAGCCGGGCGCGCCGAAGGGCGGCGGGAAGGGCGCGCGCGGGCCGGGCGCGGGCGGGCGCGCGGGGCCGTCGGGGCTGAGCGGCGGCGTGTCGGCCGGCGGGGGCCGCGCGCCCGGGACCCGCATGCAGGCGGCCGCCGCGCCCAGCCCCGCCTCGCGCTTCGGGCCCCGCGGCCCCGCGCGGCCGTAGCCGCCGCCGTCCGCCTCGGGGGGCTCGGCCTTGACCGGGCGCGCGGGCGGCGCCCGCACGAAGCGGCCGTGCAGCGCGGAGCCCGCGTCGGGCGCGGGGCCGCCGTAGGGCGGGGGCGGCTCGGGGTAGAAGAAGGCGGGCGGCGGCGGCGGCGGCTCCGGGGCCTCGGCGCCCAGCCCGTCCAGCCCCATGGACAGGATGAAGTCCAGCACGCTGTTGAGGTCGTCGTCCGTGCCGCCCGCCTCGGGCTCGGGCCGCGGCCAGCGCTGCGGGGACGGGGCGGGGGACCGGGCGTGAGCGCGGGGCGCCGGGGTCCCCGCGATCCCCGCCGCCCGGGGTCCCCGCGATCCCCGCCGTCAGCCGCCCGGGGCCCCCGCCGCCCTCACCTCCTGGAGGCCGCGCTCGCGGCACGGGCTGGCGAAGGTGGAGAAGGACGGCAGGATGGGCTCGCTCAGCGCCATGGCGGGGGCCGGGGGCGGCGGGGATCGCGGGGACCGCGGGGCCGGCTCTGCCCCGCCGCCCGGCCCGCCCGGCCTTATAGGCGCGGCGCGCGCGGGGGCCGGGCCAGGGCGGCGGAGCGGAAACGCGTCCCGGATGGGGACGAGCTCCGGGCGCAGCCTAAATTTAGCCGCGGTATATAAGGCCGGCGGGCGGCGGCGGCCGAGGCCTCGGCGGGCGCCCGGGCTCCGCGCCGCCCGGCCCGGCCCCCGTGGCCCCGCCCCCGCCGCCAAGCCCCGCCCCCGCCCGTCTCCACGGCGACGACGTCAACACGCGCGGCACAACAGCCGCGGGACGCCCGCCCGGCCTGGCTCCCGCAGCGCAGCGCCTGGCCCCCCCGGCCCCCCACGGACCCTACAAGTGCAGGGAAACTGAGGCAGGGGCGCTGGGCACGGCGGGAGCCTGGCCGACTGGCTGCCCTGACTGGAAGTACCGGAGGCAAACCCTGGACCCCGGGCCCCCGGGCCCCGGCCCAGAGCCAGGCTCCGAACTCTCCAGAAATCGCGCCACGTGACGCACAGCTGAGCCTCCAGCGGGCTCCGGCGAGGTCCGCAGGTCCCCGCCCCGCTCGGGTCTCGGGTGTTTGCCCCCCACACCCCTGTGTCCTGAGGAAACAGCAGGTGGATCGGGCACGCGTGGGGAGACGGCACTGAGCATCCGCCCTGCTGAGTGAAAGGACGCCACGCGGGTCCCGGGGCTGTGGTGTGGGCACCGTCAGAGCCGTGGCCCCGGGCCGTCCTGGCCCCGCCCCGCCAGTGCTGGAGACCAGCCCACCATCCGAGCCACGCCCCTGCCCATCCGAGCCACGCCCCTGCCCGTCCGAGCCACGCCCCTGCCCATCCGAGCCCACAGCACAGCTTGGGCTGTGCCACGCCTACGCCATCGCTGGAGCCACGCCCCTAGCATCTTAGCCACGCCTCCATCCTAGCCACGTCCTGCTGCGCGAGCCACGCCCACCTTGTGGCTTGGGCCACGCCCCGGCCCGGCCCCCCAGCTTTCCCCAGCAGATTTACCCCAAACAGCGGCCTGGGAGCCAGGAGGACTCGCGGGCTGCCGGCCAGGGCGCCCAGCCAGGCCCTGAGTCGGCCCGGCCCGGGCGGCCTGCCGGAGAGACCAGCTTTCTCCCTGGAGGCTGGTGCTCTACCACCTGGGCCACTGCTCCACGTCTTTTGGTGGTTGGAGAAGTGAGCCGCACAGACTTTCCCACCCTGGCTGGCTTTGAACCGCTGTCCTCTGCTCTCAGGCTCCTGGGCCATTGGGACGATTCCGTGAGCGGTGGCTCACGCCTGGATCACCACGCAGGAGGCTGAGATCTGAGGATGGCGGTTCAAAGCCAGCGTGGGCAGGAAAGGCCGTGAGACTCTGATCTCCAATGAACCACCAGAAAAGCGGAAGCGGCGCTGTGGCTGAAGCGATGGAGCGCTCACCTTGGGCTGAAGAGCTGAGGGACAGTGCCCTGGCCCAGCGCTCAAGACCCAGCACCCAGAGTGGGGGACTCATGTCTCTGTCCCTCTGCCTTGGGACTCCCCTCCCCCTTTCCCTCCCTCCCTTCTTTCCCTTCCCTCCCAAGGCTGTGCTCTGGGCTTCTGGTGCAGCTCTGTACCATCATGATGACTTTTTGCTCCAGACTCAGACTGAACACGAGGCCTGAGGCTCTGTGGTGGCTGGTGGGTGCCTTCCCATCTGAGCCTCACCTCCACCTCCTAGAACATGCTTTCCTTCTCCTCTGATAATGCCCCCCATCCCTTGCTGTGGGGAGAGTTGGTGGGACAAACCCCACATTTAGGAGACGGGTGAGCGTGTGTGCAGCTCCGGGCCGACACGCGTCCCGCAGGGGGAAAGGGACGCGCCCGTGCTGGCGGTGCCCCGCGGCAGCTTCTGTCTTATTTGGGCGCTGGGCTGTCGGCCCAGGCCTGCAATCCCATGCATGTCTAATGCTTATTTGTGTGTATGTGTTGGTTGTGGGGCTTGAACTCTGGGCCTGGGCGCTGTCCCTCAGCTCTTCAGCTCAAGGCGAGCGCTCCACCACTGGAGCCCCAGCGCCACTTCCGGCTTTTTTCTCTGTATGTGGTGCTGAGGAATCGAACCCAGGGCCTCATGCGTACGAGGCAAGCCCTCTACCACTGAGCCACCTTCCCAGCCCCATTTTTTTGCTATTTTTGAGACAGGATCGCAGCTGTGAAGCCGGGGCTGACTTGGCACTCTCCATGCTCCAGCCTGGGCCTGCTGAGGTCCGGGTTCCACGCTCAGCTCCTGCTCAGCCGTGGGCTGCCCGGGCCTTCGCTGGCCGGGCCAGGCACCGTGGCCTTCCCCAGCCCCGGCCTGGGCCTTGCTCTGCTGTCCCCTCGCGTGTGCGTGCCACATGAGCTGTGTGAGGTGCACGGGAGCTGTCTGTCTCCTGGGGCTAATTCTTTCCACTCTGCCATTCCCAAAGACTCCCTCCCCTCCCCTGTCCCCTCCTCACCCAGCCTGTGACAGCCTGGCGAAAGAATGTTCTGGAATATTTTGTTTCGGGTACTCCTGGCTGGCTGGCAGCCCAGTCTCCCCCCACCCCCCAGCCAGCACAGCACCCCAGGCCCTGCCTGGCCGGGCTGGGGCGCGGGCGACCCTGGCCCTGGAAAATAGCCGGGCTTCGCGGCGGCCCCAGTGAAGAGCGGAGCGTTCCTGAGCCCAGGAAAGAGAAAACACCGCCCACCGGAAACCTCCCCCCTCCAAATCCTCCCCCTCCAAACCTCCCCCCTCCAATCCTTCCCCCCTCCAAACCTCCCCCCCTCCAACCCCCCCTCCAATCCTTCCCCCTCCAAATCCTTCCCCCTCCAAACCCTCCCCCCTCCAAACTTCTCCCCCTCCAAACTTCTCCCCCTCCAAACTTCTCCCCCTCCAAACTTCTCCCCCTCCAAACCTCCCCCCTCCAAACCTCCCCCCTCCCAAACCTCCCTTCTCTCAAACCTCCCCCCTCCAAATCCCCCCCTCCAAATCCCCCCTCCAAACCCTTCCCCCTCCAAATCATCCACCCGAGCAGCCAGGGCTCAGTTCGGCTTGTCCCCTTGCCTTGTGTGTGTGTGTGTGTGTGTGTGTGTGTGAGAGAGAGAGAGAGAGAGAGAGAGAGAGAGAGAGAGTCACAGGCTGGCCCAGGACTTGAACTCTGAGCCTGGGCGCTGTCCCTCAGCTCTTCAGCTCAAGGCGCGCACTCTACCACTTGAGCCACAGCGCCACTTCCGGCTTCTTCTGTTTATGTGGTGCTGAGGAATCGAACCCAGGGCCTCATGCGTATGAGGCAAGCCCTCTACCACTGAGCCACCTTCCCAGCCCTTTATTAAAATTTTTGACATGGATTGTGGGCGATGTAGCTGTGGACCTCAGCTTCTGCCAGCACAGAAGATGAACCCCCTCCCCCCCATTAAGCCCGCCCCTCCCCCCGCCCCCTCCCTCCTCACACCTTGAAGCAGAAACAAAAACAAAAACATCAAGGTTTTTGTCTGTTGCTCTTGGGCGGGCCGGTTCCGCTCCCGTAGGAAGTTGAAAGCCTTGTTCAGAAACCCCCAGCACTGGGGCGGGCGGCTGGAGGCGTTTCTGCCCTTGTGTCCCGCTGGACTGACTGACTGCAAGCTCAGAATACCCTCAGAGGGGCCTGGTCGTGCATGGCTGTAGCCACAGCTGGCTGGAAGCGGAGGTGGAACAGGGAGCCTCAGAGTTCAGGATCAGCCCGAGCAACCCGGGTGGGGCCTGAGCTCCAACCTGAAGCCGAGATGCATTGAATGTGCCCAACTCAGTCTAAAGAAAAACGGAAAAGAAAAAATAAAAAAGCAAGACGGAGCCGGGCTCCTGGCCCACGGGGCAGAGGCAGCGGGCACAAAGCACAGCTCACGCCACGCAGCCACGTCCTGTGAATTCATCACACATCACCCCAGGAGACAACAAGAGCATTCGTGGAAGTCCACAGCTCTCTACCCTGAAGTAAAAACATTGGAAGGTCAGCTGGGCACCACAGGGTTTGCCTGTAGTCCCGGCTGCCTGAGTGAGACTCTGTCTTACAAACAAAAACAAAAGCAAGCCAGGCAGGGGTGGCCCCAGCTCCGTGGGAGGCTCAGCTCTGAGGATCAAGGTTGGAGGCTGGGCTTTGTCCCGCAGTGAGCTCAGCTCAGCTGCGTGGTGCAGGGGGTGTGAGGAGGTGGCTGGGCCTGGGCTGGGGGGACGGGGCTCCTGCGGCTGGGCCTGGCCAGCGGAGCGGACTGGCTGGGCAGCGCACACCTCCTTATATACCCGGTTATTTTTACCCCGCCCGGCCGGGGCTTCCTCTCCCCGCTCCACGCAGGAAGCTGGGCTTGGAGGCGCTTCCTGGAGCCCCGGCCTCTGCTCCATCTCCTGCCGGCCACGGCTGGACCAGGGCTGAGCCCGGCCTGGGCCCCCCTCGGAGCCCCCAGGGGCCCCAGCCAGGGTGAATAGAAAAGGGAGAGCGCATTCGTGCAGGGTGGAAGCTTCCAGAAACACTGCCTTTCGTTGAGCGTGTGCCCCTCCAGGGGCTCGAACTCAGGGTCTAGCTTGGGTGCCCTCGGCCGGCGCTGTGCTCTGCCGCTTGGGCCACAGCTCCGCCCCGGGCCTGGGCCGCACACAGCCGGCGGCCGCGGCGCTGAGCCCGCTGTAGTTGGCGAACAGCGCGCGAGCTGGTTCCTTTGATTTTGATTTTCTGCCCTCCACAAACAGCTGCGGCGGCCGCGGGCGCTGCCCGGGCTCCCGGCCCGGCCCGGCTCGCAGGGGAGACCGCAAGCCCCAACCAGGCAGACAGGCCCTGCGGTCCTGCGGCCAAGCCAGGCTTGAACTTGGGTCCTCCACGACTTGGCCCTTGATGCCTGTTTCTTCTTCTTCTTCTTCTTCTTCTTCTTCTTCTTCTTCTTCTTCTTCTTCTTCTTCTTCTTCTTCTTCTTCTTCTTCTTCTTCCTCCCCCCCCCTCCTCCTCCTCCTCCCCCTCCTCCTCCTCCTTGTCAGTCCTAGGTCTTGAACTCTGGGCCTGGGCGCTGTCCCTCAGCTCTTCAGCTCAAGGCTAGCGCTCTACCACTTGAGCCACAGCGCCACTTCCAGTTTTCTAGTGGTTTATTGGAGATCAGAGTCTCACAGACTTTCCTGCCCAGGCTGGCTTTGAACTACAATCCTCAGATCTCAGCCTCCTGAGTAGCTGGGATGCCAGGCGGGAGCCGCCAGCGCCAGGCTCTATTTTTAATTTGCTTTGCTTTTTATTCCCCCAGAGGCTGGAAGCGTGACTCAACAGTAGAGCACCTGCCTAGCAAGCACCAGGCCCTGAGTTCAAAGCCCAATACTGCCAAGTAAACCATACCAAACCACCAAACCAGAACAAAGGCGGGACTGCACACTTTCCGAGGCGAAGCTCAGGGGTCGGAGCCAACTCTTGAGAACAAAGAGTCAGGGAAGCACTTTGTGGGGTGGGGGGCGGGGGAAGGTTCCGGGACAGGGGGTTGTGAGGTTGTGGGGTTTGGGGTTCGTTGGCCTGCTATGACTCAGCCAGTAGAAGCTGCAGGGAGGGGTCGGCTGCGGGTCCCACCTACGGGGCCACGGTGGACTTCAGTCTGAGCTCCGAGGCTCACGCCTGGCATCCCAGCTGCTCAGGGGGCTGAGACCTGAGGATCACGGTTCAAAGCCAGCCCGGGCAGGAAACTCCATGAGACTCCAATGAGCCAGCCCAGAGGGAGACTGGAGAGGGGGAGCTGTGTGTGTGCGTGCGTGCATGTGTATGTGTGTGTGTGTGTGTGTGTGTGTGAGAGAGAGAGAGAGAGAGAGTCGTGGGGCCTGAACTCTGGGCCTGGGCTCTGTCCCTCAGCTCTTCAGCTGAAGGTGAGCGCTCTACCACTTGAGCCACAGCGCTACTTCCAGCTTTTTCTGCTTGTGATGCTGAAGACTCGAACCCAGGGCCTCATGCACGTGAGGCGAGCACTCTACCACTGAGCTGCCTTCCCAGCCCCTTGGGTTTCTTTTTGCCTGGTCGGCCATCCTTTTCTGTTGAGGAGGAGTCTCTCCAGTCTTTCTCCGGCCTCAACTGGCCTTGAACCTCTATCCTCCTCCTCTCAGCCTCCAGCTCAGATGGAGCACCCTCGAGTCCTGCCACGGGTCACCCGGCCGCCTGAGATCTCACCAGGGCCATGAGGGCTTGGCTGTGTGTTTTGTTTTTGGGGTTTTGGGGTGTTGTGTGTGTGCCTGGGAACCGCAGCCCGAAGCCAGCTGTGGAGGCCCCGGTGGGGGGGGGGGGGAGGCAAAGCACAAAACCGTATCCGGCCGCGGTGGGGCGTGCCGGGCAGGGCAGGGTGCCGGCCGTGCTCCTGTGGTTTTTTGCACCGAAGTCACAAAGCGCAGGCGCGTCTGGGACACACAGCTGTGGCTTCAGATTTCATGGTGAGCTGCTTCAATCCTCTGCACAGCTAGAGAAACACAGGGGCCCCGCGTGCCCCCCTTCCTGGCTTCAGCTCGGCTTCCTGGGTGTCCATGGTCAGATGCATCTCAAAGCCACCCAGGAAGCTGGGGGGGGGGGTCGGTGGTGAGCTCCCCGCCAGGCATGGAGATAGAGGAAATGCGTGCACTCGGGAGCTGGCAGAGCCTCCTGTCATCCCGGCCCCTGCAGCAATGGAGTATTACCCAGCCATGAAAAGGAACAAAGTCTGGACAAGGGTCTCTAGGCTGCAGACCCTGAAAGGCGATGCTGAGGGCCGGACCCAATACATAGGGTGGTGTGTGGCCTGAGGGCCGCTGATGGGAAAGTTCTGGAACAGGCAGATCCACAGGGCTAGCAGGCAGCTCCGTGGGGGCTGGGGGCAGAGGCCGGGCCCAAGAGGAGCAACAAGGGGTCAGGGTCCTTCTGGGCAGACAGAGGCACCATGCTCTCCTGACCTGCCCGAGGCCCAAGTTCGAGTCCTGGGACAGTAGAAACTGCAGTAACATATCTTGATTTTGGTGTGTGTTTAAAGTAGGAGCACAGCGGGCTATGGAGGGAGCTGGGGTCCCCTGGGGGTCCCCGTCCCTGCGGCCTGGGGTGTTCAGGTGGCTGCCGCCAGAGCTGAGGAGGAAGTGAGCTTTTGGGGTCCCGGGCCCCCGGAATTTGCATCGAGTACCTTTACATAAAAATCTTTCCAGGCTGCGCCCGGCAGGGGTCCGGCCAGCCCTGCTTCCTGTTTTGGGGTGCATGGCTGCAAATGGCTTCTTAGAAAGAACCCAAGGTGCACGGGGTGGGCGGCACCCCAGCTTTGCCCCTGGCCCCAGGGGGCTGGGATGGGATGGTCTTGAGGCCCCCACCCCGCCATCTCTGGGGACCCCGCGGGAGCCGGGTGTTGGGGGTCCGGCGGGGTCCAGGCTCAGGCCGGCAGGGAGAGGCCGGCCGGGGGCTGCGGTGGGTTTGGGGAGGGGGACCCCGGGCTGCGGCTCACTTTCCTCTTCGGGCCTCGATTTGCATTGCCAGCACCTTTATTTTTAAAGCTCCCCAAAATACCGGGCGGCCGAGCCCGGGGAGGGCGGCCCGCGGCCGGCCCGTGCAGCCAGACGCTGATCTCCGGCTGATCGCTGGGAAAGCCCGGGGAGCGGGCAAAGGTCAGGGGCGGCGCCGGCCCCGAGTTCGAGACCCACAGGGTCTGGTGCTCAGCGAAATCACAGACCGGGCTTCGCGGGGAGCAAAACGAAGGACGGGGAAGGGCGGCCGCGCAGCGGGGCCCCGCCGCGGGAAGGCCGGGAGGCCGGGCCCGAGGGGAGCTCAGGCCGCCGAGCCCAGCAGCGCCGCGACCACGCCCCGCACCCGCTCGCACCTGCCCACAGGTGCGCGCTCAGCACCGCGGCCCGGGCCTGCGGCCCCGCCCCTCCACGGCCCCGCCCCACCGCCCGGCCCCGCCCCTCCACCGCCCGGCCCCGCCCCTCCACCGCCCGGCCCCTCCACGGCCCCGCCCCCACCGCCCGGCCCCGCCCCTCCACCGCCCGGCCCCTCCACCGCCCGGCCCCTCCACGGCCCCGCCCCCCACCGCCCGGCCCCTCCACGGCCCCGCCCCCACCGCCCGGCCCCGCCCCTCCACCGCCCGGCCCCTCCACGGCCCCGCCCCTCCACCGCCCGGCCCCTCCACGGCCCCGCCCTACACCGCCCGGCCCCGCCCCTCCACCGCCCCGCCCCTCCACGGCCCGGCCCCGCCCCTCCACCGCCCAGCCCCTCCACCGCCCGGCCCCTCCACCGCCCGGCCCCTCCACCGCCCGGCCCCTCCACCGCCCGGCCCGCCCCGCCCCTCCACCGCCCGGCCCCTCCACGGCCCAGCCCCTCCACCGCCCGGCCCGGCCCCGCCCCTCCACCGCCCGGCCCCTCCACCGCCCGGCCCGCCCCGCCCCTCCACCGCCCGGCCCCTCCACGGCCCAGCCCCTCCACCGCCCGGCCCGGCCCCGCCCCTCCACCGCCCGGCTCGCCCCACCCCTCCACCGCCCGGCCCCGCCCCTCCACCGCCCGGCCCGCCCCGCCCCTCCACCGCCCGGCCCGCCCCGCCCCTCCACCGCCCGGCCCCGCCCCCCTCCACCGCCCGGCCCCCGCCCCCCTCCACCGCCCGGCCCCGCCCTCCGCCACGGCCCCGCCCCTCCACGGCCCGGCCCCTCCACGGCCCAGCTCCTCCAGCACCCGGCCCCGCCCTCCGCCACGGCCCGGCCCCTCCACCGCCGACCCCGCCCTCCGCCACCACCCCTGACCCCGCCCCTTTGCCGCCAGACCCCGCCCTCCGCCGTCAGGCCCCGCCCCCACCCGTCCGGTCTAACCCCAGTCCCCGCACACGCGCACCTGCGGGCCGGGCCTGGCGCCGTGGCAAAAGTGGGGGTGCGGTGGACCTGGGTTCGAGTCTGGGCCCCGGGCGTGCGGCCTCAGGCAGCCGCTGTCTCCGCGCCGCGCCGGGCTCGGAGCGTCGGGCTCGGCGGCCGCCAAGGCCCGCGGAGGAGGGGTGCGGGGGCCCGGGGTCGCGGGGGCCCGGCCGGTTGTGGCAGTTTTTCCGTGCCAGTCCCGGGCTCGAACCCGGGCCCGGTCTCCGCTTTGCCCCCGAGGCTGCGCGGTGGCCCGCGGGCCACCGCGCCGCCTCCAGCGTTTTGCTGTTCCACTGGAGTCCCCGGCCCGAGCCTCCGCGCGCCGCCGGGCCCGAGGCCACGCGGGCTTCGGACGTGGGAAGCCCCATGTGCGGAGCCCGCGGGACTTGAGACCAGACTCAAGCGGGGCTGAGGGGAAACTGAGGCCCCGCACGGCGAGGCCGGGCCGGGACGCAGCGGTTTACATAGCGGCTCCCGGAATGTCCGCCGCGGCGGGGCCCAAGGTGTTTCCTGCGATAGCGGCGGGCCGGGGAGGCGGGGCCGGGGTCTGCGGAGGCGGGGCCGGGGAGGCGGAGTCGGGGCCGGGGGCGGGGCCGGATCTGGGGGCGGGGCCGGGGCCTGCGGAGGCGGGTCTGGGGGCGGGGCCGGGGCCTGCGGAGTCGGGTCTGGGGTCTGCGGAAGCGGGGCCGGAGTCTGCGGAGGCGGGTCTGGGGGCGGGGCCGGGGCCTGCGGAGGCGGGTCTGAGGGCGGGGCCGGAGAGGCGGAGGCGGGTCTGAGGGCGGGGCCGGAGAGACGGAGGCGGGTCTGAGGGCGGGGCCGGAGAGGCGGGTCTGGGGCAGGGCCGGAGAGGCGGAGGCGGGTCTGGGGGCGGGGCCGGAGAGGCGGAGTCGGGTCTGGGGGCAGGGCCGGAGAGGCGGAGTCGGGTCTGGGGGCGGGGCCGGAGAGGCGGAGGCGGGTCTGGGGGCGGGGAGGGGCCGGGCCGAGGCCCGCAGCAGAAAGCTCTGCTGACAGAGCGGCGCGGGTCCGCCTCCCCGCGACGCCCCCGCTGGATCCCGACCCCCGCACCCCCGCACCCCGCGCCCGCCTTATGTTCAGCGAGGCCCCCGCCGCCGCCCTCTCGCTCGCGGGGGTTGGGGCCCGCGGCCCGCGGCCCGCGGCGGAGTCCGGGCTGGCGACCCGACCTCAGTGGCCCGCAGAAAGCCCTCGGTAGCGCCGCGGCTCAGGGACGGCGCCGGCCCCGCACTGAGGGAACGCGAGGGCAGGGACGGCGCGGCGGGGTCGCCGCCCGAGGGGGCGGGCGGGCGGGCGGGTTCTGGCGGCGATGGCCGCTGCGGGCTGCAGCCCTCGAGGTGAGAACGCGGCCGCGGCCGCGCGCGCCCTCTGGCGGCCACGGCGGCTCCCGGGGCCAGGGCGACGCCACTTGACCGGAGTCGGGGCGGGGTCGAGCTCGGCCCGGCGGCCTCGGTAAGGCCGGTGCTCTACCGCCGGGCCGCGGCCCCCTCGGGCTCTCGCTGGCTCCTCGGCGCCGCCGGGCTGGGTCCGGCTCCGGCCTCCCGGGCGGCCGGGGTGGCGGCCTGAGCCGCGGGGCCGCGGTGGGGCGCGCGGGGCGGGCGCAGGCGATGGAGGCGCAGGCGGAGGCGGTGAACGTGTTTAATGCGGGCGCTGCCCGGCGGACGCGCCCCTCGGGCCGGGGCCGGGGCCGGGGCACACTGCTGCGGCCGGGGCCGGGGCCGGGGCCGGGGCACACTGCTGCGGCCGGGGCCAGGGCCGGGGCCGGGGCACACTGCTGCGGCCGGGGCCGGGGCCGGGGCCGGGGCCGGGGCCGGGGCACGGGCAGCCACGGCCGGCGCCATGCTCCCCTCGCGGGGCCGGGCCCCGAGCCACCAAGCCCACCAAGCGCTGGTTGGCGGCGGGCTGGGGTGCGGGACGCTGGGTGGGAGGGCGACATGGCAACAAACACACAGAGGCAAGGCGGGGACCCCAAGGGGACCCCGAGCCCGCGAGGTCCGAGGCGGCCCCAGGAGCGCGGGGCCGCGGCGTCCGCAGCGCGGTGGAGGCAGGCGTCGGGCAGCTCACTGCGTGCGGAGCTGGTAATCTGGGGGGCGAGGTCACGGGGTCACAGGGGCCCAAGGGCGGGGGGGGGCCCCTCCCCGCGCACCCCGGCCCCGCCGCTCACCTCCGTTCTGGGTGATGTAGCGCACCCAGGGCAGCGCCTGGTAGCCGCTCTTCTCGATGATCTTCAGGTAGCGCACCTGGATGCCCGACGTGGTGAAGTAGGGGATCTCGAACTTGACGCTGATGGGCGGCTTCCCCTCCTTGTCCTCCGCCTCCACGCTGGGCAGCCCGAAGTGGGCGCGCATCAGGTACTCCTTGCCACCCTGCGGTCGGGGAGTCAGAGCGGGGGGCAGGTGTGTGTGTGTGTGGGGGGAGGGCGGGTGTGTGTGTGGGGAGGGTGTGTGTGGGGCGGGTGTGTGTGTGTGGAGGGTAGGGTGTGTGTGGGGAGGGTGTGTGGGGGGGGAGGGCGGGGTGTGTGTGTGGAGGGCAGGGTGTGTGTGTGGGGAGGGCGGGGTGTGTGTGTGGAGGGTGGGTGTGTGTGGGGGGGAGGGCGGGTGTGTGTATGTGTGTGGGGAGGGCGGGTGTGGGGGGGGAGGGCGGGGGTGTGTGTGGGGAGGGCGGGTGTGTGTGAGTGGAGGGCAGGGTGTGTGTGTGGGGAGGGCGGGGTGTGTGTGTGTGTGTGTGTGTGGAGGGCAGGGTGTGTGTGTGGGGAGGGCATGGGTGTGTGTGGGGAGGGCGGGTGTGTGTGTGTGGAGGGCAGGGGGTGTGTGTGGGGAGGGCAGGGGTGTGTGTGGAGGGCAGGGTGTGTGTGTGGGGAGGGCAGGGGTGTGTGTGGAGGGCAGGGTGTGTGTGTGGGGAGGGCGGGTGTGTGTGGGGGGGGAGGGCGGGTGTGTGTGTGGGGAGGGCGGGGGTGTGTGTGGGGAGGGCGGGTGTGGGGGGGGAGGGCGGGGGTGTGTGTGGGGAGGGCAGGGTGTGTGTGTGGGGAGGGCGGGGGTGTGTGGGGGGGAGGGCGGGGGTGTGTGTGGGGAGGGCAGGGTGTGTGTGTGGGGAGGGCAGGGTGTGTGTGTGGGGAGGGCGGGGGTGTGTGTGGGGGGAGGGTGTGTGTGTGTATGTGTGTGTGGAGGGCAGGGTGTGTGTGTGGGGAGGGCAGGGGTGTGTGTGGAGGGCAGGGTGTGTGTGTGGGGAGGGCAGGGGTGTGTGTGGAGGGCAGGGTGTGTGTGTGGGGAGGGCGGGTGTGTGTGGGGGGGGAGGGCGGGTGTGTGTGTGGGGAGGGCAGGGGTGTGTGTGTGGGGGGGAGGGTGTGTGTGTGTATGTGTGTGGGGAGGGCGGGTGTGTGTGTGGCGGGGGAGGGCGGGCTGCGGAGCCTCACCGGGAAGGACTTGATGGACCACACGATGTCGCTGTTCTCCGGGACCCACTTGACGCTGCCCACGGTGGTCTTGAACTTGGGCGAGTCGGCGTCGTTGGGCACGGGGATGTGGATCTCCACGTTGTTGGCCGTCGAGCGCCGCTTGAACTGGCTCTTGGCCTGAGGGGAGGGGTGGGGTGAGGCCCGCCCCCCCCGCCCCTCCCCTGCCCGGGTGCGGCCCCCCCACCTTGATCATGTACTCGATGCGGCTGTGCGAGTGCTTCTCGATCACCGACTCGATCCAGATCAGCGGCTTCACCTGCGGAGGCCGGGATGGGGCTTTGCGTTGCTGCGGAGGAGAAACCGAGGCGCGGGCGGGGGCGCGGGGCACTCACGTGCGTGTTGAGGCGGTAGGACATGAGCTCGAACTCGCCGTCCGGCGGGATGAAGGAGATGGTGCGGTCGTTCTCGAAGCGCGAGAGCCTCACGCACTGATGGAACTTCACGTCCTCCAGCTCCACCGACTTGCTCTTGCCGCCTGGGGACGGGAGGGCGGGGTCAGGGCCGGCCCCGCCCCGGCGCAGAGCCCCGCCCCAGGCCCCGCCCCGCCGGCCCCGCCGCCCGGGACTCACGGCCCGTGTTGTCGAACAGGACCTTGTCGTTGAGGCCCAGCCGCAGCTCGGGCATGCCCGACAGGAACACCCGCATCTTGATGGAGCCCACGATCTCGCTGCGCAGCACGTTGCCGTTGGCACTGACCTGGGGCGCAGGCACGGGAAGCCGGCCGTGTCTGCCGCGGAGTGGGGCTCAAGGGCGCCGCGGAGCGAGGGGTCGGCCTGGGCCCGGACCCCGCGAGTGGACAGCCCACGGGCCGGGCCCGAGCGGCGCAGCTGGGAACGAGTGGCCCCGGGGCGCGCGCCTGCAGCCCCAGCTACCGAGGACCGCGGCTCACAGCCAGCCCGGGCAGGGAAGACGGTTAACCCATGAGCCGCAAAGCGCTGCGCGGGCGCCTGGCTGCGGTGGTGGAGCACCAGGACCTGAGTTCAGGCCCCAGGACCGGCAAACACGTAAACAAACCGAGCCAATAAACAAACACCACAAAGGGTCACGCGGGAGCAGCACACCAGCGCCTCGGGACCGAGCCCACGCGAGCTTCGACCAGGCAGGCCGAGCCCGCGCGCGCGCAGAGGCCTACCAGGAGGTTGACAGACTCGATGACGTCGAGGAACACCTCGTTCTTGCGGTACTTGATGCCCTCGGAGCGCCAGGACACGGCGTTGGTGACGGTGGCGGGCGGCCGCGGCGCCCCAGTCTCCAGCTTGTGGCCCTCCTGGGTGATGTACCTGCGGGTGGGCGGCCGGGGTCAGGAGCGGCGGGCTGGGGCCGGGGTCGGGGCAGCGGGCTGGGGCCGGGGCGGCGGGCTGGGGCCGGGGCACTCACTCCTGCAGGATCTTGCTGTCGGTGGTCTGCGGGTACCCGAAGTCCATGAGCTCGTCCAGCAGCTCGTAGATGATGACAAAGTTGTCGCGGATGCTCTCCTCCTCCAGCTCCTTGAAGTACTCGGAGAACACCTGCGCACGCAGCGCCCTCAGCTCGGCCCGGACGGTCCCGCCGCGTCCACGCGCGCAGGGCCCCCCCGCCCGCCCCGCCGCGTCCACGCGCGCAGGGCCCCCCCGCCCGCCCCGCCGCGTCCACGCGCGCAGGGCCCCCCGCCCCGCCCCGCCCTGCCGCGTCCACGCGCGCAGGGCCCCCCGCCCCGCCCCGCCCCGCCGCGTCCACGCGCGCAGGGCCCCCCGCCCCGCCGCGTCCACGCGCGCAGGGCCCCCCGCCCCGCCCCGCCGCGTCCACGCGCGCAGGGCCCCCCGCCCCACCCCGTCCACGCGCGCAGGGCCCCCCGCCCCGCCCCGTCCACGCGCGCAGGGCCCCCCGCCCCGCCCCGCCGGCCGCTCACCTGCACCACCTTGTAAAGGAAGGAGAAGACCAGAGACACGCACGCGTTCTTCTTGGACGTGGCCACCACTGCGCCAAGGTCAAGGAGCCTTCCGGCCGCCCCGCGTGGCCCCCAGGCCGCCCCGCCCCGCCCCGCCCCGCCCCGCGCGGATGCGGTAGAGGTTGTTGTGCTTGATCCACATGAAGCGCACGGCGCCGTGCGCCAGGATCGGCGAGAGCGCGCCCTCCTCCTCCTTCTCCATGAGCGACGGCATGAAGTGCTCCACCTCCGCCATGTCCACGTCCCCGCGGTAGTTCCGGCAGATCAGCACCTGCGGGCGGCGCCGGCGGGTTCCACGGCGTCCCCCGCCGGCCCCGCCCGCAACCCCAGCTTCGGGAGGCCGAGGCGAGGCCGGCGGTTCGCAGCCGGCCCGCGCGGGAACGCCCGCGCCCCGCGGGAGCCGGGAGCGGCGCCGCGGCTCGGGTCGGCGCGCAGGCCCCGGGTTCGAGCCCAGCCCCGCACACGCCCCGGCGGTGCGGCCCGGCCCGGGCCCCCGCCACGCCCGCCCGCCCGCCCGGAGACCGGCCGGCCCTCCGAGGTTACAGTGCGACGGGAGGGCCGCGGGCCCGCCGCGGGTCAAAGGTCGCGGGGTCCCCGGCGCCCGCCTGGGGCTTCCGGCCCTCCCCCAGCCCCGACCTAGGCACGCGGGGAGGGGAGGGGCGGGGCGGTCGCCTAGCGACAGCGGCGGCGCTGCCTAGCAACGGGGCGCGCCCCCGGGCGGCCGCGGCCCCGGGACGGTCCCCGCGAGCCCCGGGCCTGCGCCGCCGCCCGGCGACGCGCGGGGCGGGGGCTGCCGTACCTTGCCCTTCAGGTCCAGCACGTAGACGGCGCTGGCGGACATGGCGGCGGCGGGGGACCCCGGCGGCGGCCGAGAGCGGCGGCGGCGGCGGCGCGGACTGCCTGCCGGGCGCTGAGCGAAGCCGGGCGCGCCCCGCGACACCTCGCCGGCACTTCCGGTTCGGAGAGCGGCGCGCGGACCGTTATGTCCGGCTGGGGCGGGGCCCAGGCGACGCGCCTGCGCGAGGCCGCCGGCACGCAGGCGCAGTGCGCCCGCTCCGCTGGCATCCCGGAAGTGGATTCGGGGGGGCGGGGAGGAGTCGACGGGGCCTGCGCAGCCCGAGCCCCGGCCGCGGCGGCAGCGCGGACCGCGGCGAGCCTGGGGCGGGGCCGCCGGCGCCAGGCCGCGAGTCACCGGTGCGGGGCCTGGCCCCCGCGCGTGGGCCCTGGACGTGAGGAGCGCGGCCCCGCCGCAGCCTCGCGAACGGCGGCCGGGGCGTGGCGCCCCGACTCCCAGCTCCCCTGCGTGGGAGGCGGCCGCCGAGCTGAGGCCGGGCCGGGCCCGCGCAGCCGGCGGCCGGCCCGGGCTCAGCGTCTCGGGACTTTCCTGCCCGGGCTGGCTTTGAACCGCGACCTCCTGAGTAGCGGGTGCCGGGCGCGAGCCACCCGCGCCGGCCACCAATGCGGGCGGCGGAAACGCCTCCCGTGCGCAGGCTCCGGGAGCCCGGAGGCGGCGGCGAGCCCCCCATCGCAGCCGCGGTGGCCGCCCTTTCGCTCGTTCTGCTGGCGTCGCGCGGGCTGCTCAGGGCTAGCCCCGCACCTCGGCTCACCCCGCGCTACCCGCCGTCTTTCCTGCTCAGACCTCAGCCCCTCCTGAGTGGCCAGGGTGACAGGCCTGAGCCGCCCGCAGCCACGGGCCGGGGGTTGCCAGTGTGGAGTGGGGGGGGGGCAGGGGGCAGTCCTGCATGTGATCCCAGCACTCGGGAACCGAGGCACGAGCGTCTGGGGATTCAGGCCAGCCAGAGCAACACAGCAATCAGCTCAATAATAAAAGCATCAAAATAAACCCTTTTTTTTGGGGGGGGGGGTCTGGTCGTGGGGCCTGAACTCTGGGCCTGGGCGCTGTCCCTCAGCTCTTCAGCTCAAGGCCAGCGCTCTACCACTTGAGCCACAGCGCCACTTCCAGCTTTTTTTTTTTTGTCTATGTGGTGCTAAGGAATCAAACCCAGGGCCTCAGGCATGCAAGGCAAGCGCTCTACCACTGAGCCACCTTCCCAGCCCCTCAAAATGAACTCTTCTAATCAGAGTATGGAGCGGCCACCCTTAAGCCCAAACGGTTCCAAACCCAAAATAGGATGCAAACAATTACACATGAAAGCCTCATGACAATTAAAAAACATATCTCATTACACATATGCACATATTCAATATGCAAATATCCCAAACTCAAAGGGTGTACAGTACGGAAGACCAGTCCCAAGCACCTGCCATCTCCCTTAGGTGCCTACCACAGAACAGCTCCACCAGGAGGCAGGCAGTGGCTCATGTCTGTAATGCCAGCCTCTCAGGAGCCTGAGATCTGAGGATCGTGGTTCAAAGCAAGCACAGGCAGGAAAATCTGAGAGACCCTTATTTGCAATAACCACCAGAAAACTGAAAGTGGAGCTACGGCTCAAAGTGGTAGAGCACTGGCCTTGCCCAAAATAGCCCAGGGAGTTGCACACACAGGTTCAGCACCACACCGCGTGGTGGACAGTACTTGGTGGCCTTCTGGAAGCTCTGGCAGGCTTTATTATGCAGGTTACACACAGCCTGAGGCTTTATCCGGGGCCGCTGACTGGTTCAGGGTCTGTCAGCAGCAGGTACAGTCCCGCCACACGGTAGCTGGAGGCCCTCAAAGACCCCGGTCGTCCAGGGCTGGGCCCAGGCCCCGAGCATCACCTGCTCTGACTCTCTCTGTCCTCTCAGTGTCCTGTCACTGTCTTCAGGCCAGGAAGCCACGCGACCCCACACAGCGGGCAGCTGCGTGCATACTGGGCCTGGGTCGCGGGTGGCTGGTGGCTCGGCCGCAGTCCTCACCCCACTGATCCCTGCATCAGGGAGGTCCGTCATGGCGGTGATGGGCAGGGAAGGGCCAGCCCTTGTCTTGGGTGGCAGCTCTGCCCGCGGGCTGCCTGTGGGAGCCTGGGCGGGGAGTCACACGTTGGTGGGAAGTGGTCGGTGGGGGTGGTCTTGGAGGCCGCCCGTGGAGGAGGCCTGTGAGAGTCTCCTTTTCACCTGGCGGGCAGCTCACTGGGCCTCTTCACAGGATCCCACCTCAAAAGGACCCTTCAGGCGGGTAAGGCCAGCTTTCCCCTGAGAACTGCCAAGGGCTCTTTCAGATCCCGAAGCCTCGATGGAAAGGGGTGTGTAGGATGGAGGCTGGGAATCTGGGAGGGAGGGGTGCAGGATGGAGGCCAGGAGTCTGAGAGGGAGCGGTGTAGGATGGAGGCTAGGAGTCTGGAGGAGGCTGGGAGGGAGGGGTGTGGGATGGAGGCCGGGAGTCTGGAGGAGGTTGGGCAGTGGGGAATGGGAGGGAGGGGTGCAGGAGTCTGAAGGAGGCTGGGCGGCTGGGAGTGGACGGCCGCTCTACTTGGTCCAGCTGACTTTGGGGATGTCGTAGTGCTCGGTCAGTGTGTCCAGGTGTCTGTTGAAGTCCTGGGAAGCAGGAAGCAGCAGGGCTGGCATCAGGAGGGCGCCCACCCCCCTCCCCAGGGGCCCCCATAGCCCAGGGGCCCTGGCTTTGCCCCCACCTCACCTCCACTCTCTGTTTGTGGGTTTTCGATGCTTTCTTCAGGATCCTCTCCATTTGCTGCAGAGAGAAGACAGAAGATGGGGGTGGGGAGATGAGCAGATGGGCCTGGGAGCTGGAAGCCATGGAAAGCCCGGTCAGTGGAGGGCTGGCTGTCCACCAGGCCTGCCCTCCAGCAGACGGCTTGGTGCCCTTTGCCCCCAGCTGTGGGCAGCAGAAAGAGCAGCAACAGGGCCTTAGGCTGATGGCCCTGCCCGAAGACTGGCAGGACACCCCAAGCCCACGGCCCCAGCAGACAGCAGGGGGGGGACGGGGCTGCAGCCACTGATGCCATCTGTCAGTGGTGCTGCCCGGGAGGGCCAGTGAATGCTTCACTAGGGACTAAACCCACCCACACGTGGGACCTGTGGGGGGGAGGGGCAAACAGCCCTCTCGTTGCCATCACAGGCTCTGCGCACACTGTGGGTTATTTCAGGACGGCCACACACGACCGATCACCTGCCACAGACAACTGTGGGTCCAAACCTGCTGGGAAACACCAGCAGGGACAACAGGGCTCTGCGCCGCACACACCAGGCCCAACTCCGCTTCACCCATGCACGCCACCTGCCTTCAGGCAGCCCCGGCCACCCTGCGAGCCTGGTGAGCACCAGCATGGAAAGCAATACAGAGAAGCCCTCAGGAGGCACGGGGGCCGACGTGTCCGGCAACGCCACACAGCCCGTGCAGGCTGCAAAGGTTGAACAGAGGGGAGACTCGGTGGCCAAAGGCCCCACTGGACCCCAGGGGTGTAGACGAACCCTAGCAAGACCTGGCGCTGTGGCTCAGCCTACCTTCCTTCCTGAGGAGGCTAAGAGTAACCAACCTCAGATCCCAGCTGGCCCTACAGACACTCAACTCCCATTAGCCGGCAAAAAGCTGAGGTGCAGGTGTGGTTCAAACAACAGGGTTAAAAAGAGCAAAGCAAAAGCTTGCGCGCCTGAGTTCAATCCCCAATACCAGCACCAGAAAAATAAAGAAAAAAAAAAAAAGCTTTACAGAGATTATCTCAATGTAGAATTTAACAAAAATATTAAAGGGGCTGGGAAGCCTGGTGCCGGTGGCTCATGCCTGTCATCCCAGCTACTCAGGAGGCTGAGATGTGAGGATCACCATTCAAAGCCAGCCCAGGCAGGTAAGTCCATGAGACTCAATTCCATAAACCACCAGAAAACGAAGTGGCACTGTGGCTCAAGTGGTAGAGCGCTAGCCTTGAGCTGAAGAGCTGAGGGACAGTGCCCAGGCCCAGAGTTCAAGCCCCACGACCGACTCCCCAACCCCCCCCCCAAAAAAATCTGTAATTCTATCTACTCAACAGAATGAGATTATCCCAAGCAGGGCGCCACTGGCTCACGCCTGTAATCCCATCTACTGACAAGGCTGAGATCTGAGGATCTCGGTTGAAAGTCAGCCCAAGGAAGACACAGTCGGCAAGGCCCTTATCTCCAATGAAGCACCAAGAACAAGGTGGAAGTAGAGCTGTGTGGTTCCAGTGGTAGGGCGCCCGCCAGCCTTGACTAAAAACACCCAGGCCCTGAGCTCAAACCCCAGGAGACAGACAGACAGACACGCACGCCCACAAACCGAAGCCACCACCCGAAGTCACACAGGGAAACTGAGGCCCGGCGAACACAGACAGGCGATGCCCGCCAACGGACCGCAGCCCCGGCCCCCCCAGGCTGTCCCGGGTCTTGGGGTCCCCTCGGGGCGTCCGGTTTCCGGGCCCCGCGCCGTCCCCGCCCGCCCCCGCCGCCCCGCGCCGGCCCCGCCCGCCCCGCGCCGTCCCCGCCCGCCCCGCCCACCCCTCCGCCCCGCGCCGGCCCCGCCGCCCCGCCCACCCCTCCGCCCCGCGCCGGCCCCGCCGCCCCGCCCACCCCTCCGCCCCGCGCCGGCCCCGCCGCCCCGCCCACCCCTCCGCCCCGCCGCCCCGCCCACCCCTCCGCCCCGCGCCGGCCCCGCCGCCCCGCCCACCCCTCCGCCCCGCGCCGGCCCCGCCGCCCCGCCCACCCCTCCGCCCCGCGCCGGCCCCGCCGCCCCGCCCACCCCTCCGCCCCGCGCCGGCCCCGACACCCCGCCCACCCCTCCGCCCCGCGCCGGCCCCGACACCCCGCCCACCCCTCCGCCCCGCGCCGGCCCCGCCGTCCCGCCCACCCCCGCCGCCCCGCGCCGGCCCCGCCCACCCCTCCACCCCGCGCCGCCCCGCGCCGGCCCCGCCGCCCCGCGCCGGCCCCGCCCACCCCTCCGCCCCGCGCCGCCCCGCCCACCCCTCCGCCCCGCGCCGCCCCGCCCACCCCGCCGCCCCGCGCCGGCCCCGCCCACCCCTCCACCCCGCGCCGCCCCGCCCACCCCTCCGCCCCGCGCCGCCCCGCGCCGCCCCGCGCCGCCCCGCGCCGCCCCGCGCCGCCCCGCGCCGCCCCGCGCCGCCCCGCGCCGCCCCGCGCCGCCCCGCGCCGCCCCGCGCCGCCCCGCGCCGCCCCGCACCCGCTTCTCCTGCATCTTCTCGAAGGCCGCCTGCGCCGGCGTCCGCGGGTCCGGGCCGCGCCGCTTCTCCTCCTCGCTCTTCTTGCTGGAGCCCATGGCTTCGAGAAGCTTCGCCGTGTCCTTGTCCTTCTTCTTCTTCTTCCTGGGAGCGAGAGAGAGGCGGGGCCGAGCGGGTCAGGGGCCGCGGCGCGGGCCCCGAGGGCCGAGGGGACGGAGGGGGCCGCGGGCCTCACCGCTTGGTCACGCCGACCTCGGCGCCGCCCTTCAGCCTCAGCGGCCCCTTCTGCACCTGCTCGTACGCCGCCGCCATGGCGCCGCGCTGCCAGGCCCGACCCGCGACGACTCCGCGCTTCTTCCGGTTTGCGGACGCTATTTGTGCCGGAGCGCCCGCCCCCGCTGCTTCCTGATTGGCCCGCCTAGACGTCCCGCCAGGCTGCTGCCACACTTCCTTTGGGGGCGTGGTCGACGCCGCACCGTGGCTCCGGCCACACTTCCTGTCCGGACTCCCACTTCCGCTTTCTCCCCGCTCAGGCCAGGGGTTATCCGTTTCTTTTTCTTTTAATTGCTGAGCAGGCTGAGACCTGAGGACCGCGGTTCAAAGCCAGCTCGGGCAGGAAAGGCCGCGAGACGCTTATCTCCACTGAACCACCAGAAAGTTGGAGACTGAGCCGCTGGCTCAGGTGGTCGAGCACCAGCCTTGGGTGCAAAAGCTCAGGGCGGCACGCGGGCCTTCAGTTCAAGGCCCAGCGCACCATTGGCACAAAGAAGTAGAACAAAGACGGCTGGGAAGGTGGCTCCGTGGTGGAGCGCTCGCCTGGCATGCATGAGGCCCTGGGTTCGATTCCTCAGCACCACATAAGCAGGAAAAACTGGAAGTGGCGCTGTGGCTCTTGAGCTGAAGAGCTGAGGGACAGCGCCCAGGCCCAGAGTTCAGGCAGGCCCCACGACTGACAAAAAGAAGAAAAGAAACTCTGGGGGTGGTGTGTGGCTAAGTAGTAGAGCATCTGTCCAGCAAATTCAGGGGCCTTGAGTTCAGAGCGCAACACCGTGAAGAGAGAGAAGAAAGATTACCCGGTCAGGCAGAGGCCTCATTCTGGAGACGTGGGTGGAAGGTGCTGGAATGTACCCTGGGCCTTAGTGATTCCAATCAAGTTTCCTAGGCCTGAAGCCCAGACCCCAGGACTCCACCAGCTGCTTTCCCTGTGAGAAATCGATGAAATCATTGAAGGATGTGTGGAAAGCAGTTTTGGGGATTGAGATGAGGGGAAGAGAACAGAAGTGCTTTGGGGGTGAGGCGTTAGGACTGTGGGGACCGCTCTAAAGAACACTGTAATGCAAGACAAAGTGGCGATTATCTAAAACACACTCTCACTGACATGTTTACATACCTACGGGCACCTCCACCGTCAAGATCTAGAACATTCCATCGCCCTTCTTCATTCCTGGCTCAGCTTTGCCCCCCCCCTTCCACCCCCAGGTCCCTGGACAGCTCCTGACCTGTTCTGATTGGTCTGGACTTTCCTGTCTGAGCCGGACGTGTGAGATGCTTCTGGTGGGTGTGACGATGGGGCATTCATTGTGTGGAGAAAGCCATCCTGTGTATCCACCCACCTGCTGACAGACTCCGGGCTCTTGTCCAGTTTGGAGCCGCTCGGAGTGGAGCCGCGGTGAGCTTCACTGAGTCCTGTTCATCCATCCTCCAGGGGTCAGGAAGACACTGCCAAGCTCGCTGGGGATGGTGGCACAGGCCCGTAATCCCAGGGCTTGAGAGGCTGAAGCAGGAGGATGGCAAGTTCCAGGCCAGCGGCACAGCCACACCTCTCCAACAGAAGGGAGCAGAAGTGAGAGGGCAGAGTGACGGCCATTCCCGGCCTGGCCAGCAGGGGGCACCAAGCGACTGCCTCCTGCCGGGACCTGAGGCCCGGTGGACTGAGACTGAGGGTTGGGGCCTGGGGACAAGCCCGGTGCCCGGCTTTGGATAGGTGGGAGGGGAACCCCGCTGCAGGGCCCCACAGCGGGCGCTTGGGCTCCAGAGGTCATCTCCGCTGCCCAGGAGGCCCAGATCTGAGGATCACAGTTCAAAGCCAAGCTGGGCAGCAAAGTCTAGGAGAGTCTTATCTCCCACCAGCCACCAAAAAGCCAGAAGGGGTGCTGTGGTTCAAGTGGTAGTGTGCCAGCTTTGAACTGACAAAAGCTCAGGGACAGTGCCCAGGCCGGATGTGCGGCCCCCTCCCCAGGGCCACACAGCGCCGAGTGGCTCACCGCCCAGGCCAGTCCCCCAAGGGCTGGGGCCTGGAGTCTCGCAGGATCTAGGGGTCACTTTGGTGCCCTCCCCTCCCCAGCCGGAGATACCTGCACACTTTTGCCCAGAGGGCTTGCCTGTAACCTGAGCCCGGGCAGCAGGGGGTGAGGCGGGTGCGGCCGGGCTGCAGGGCTGCCCAGTGCAGTGCTGTGCACGAGGCCAAGGTGGCCGGCATGGGCGGCACGCAGAGCGTGTTCACCGCAGCGCAACTGGAGGAGTACCAGGTGTGGTGGCCTGGCCGGGGGCCCCGCAGGGGGACAGCACCCCCGGATCTGTGTGTGCGGCCAGCCTGAGGTCCCCACCGAGTGCTGAGTGGACCCAGGGCGTGGGGGGGATGGTGGCGGGGACCGTGAACCCCAACTCCAGAGCCAGGTCCGGGTTTGGCCGACATTTCTCCCCACAGGACTGCACCTTCTTCACCAAGAAGGAGATCATGCGGTGAGTCTGTGTCTCGGGGGCCGGGAGAGGGGGATGTCTTCCTCCCACCTCGGCCTCCAGCAGGCTGGGATTGCAGGCGTGTGCCAAGGCGCCCGATCTGAGTAGTGATTTGACAGGGCCCAAGAAGGCAAGGCCTCACGGAGGTGGAGCGCTGGGCCGGGAAGGGGGGGCAGGGAGGGCCGCGCCACGGCCTTCACGCTGTGGAAGGCACCGGGCCTTTCTCCCAGGATGGCCGGGAGCCATGGTGGGTAGAGAGCCAGGAGAGGCCTGAGCCCAGCCCTGGGCAGGGTGGCGCCGCGACAGGGGGGCTTGCAGCCTGTGAGGGTCCCTGGCGTGGGTCCTGCGAGGTGGACACCCTCGGCCTGCGGGCCTTTGTTTAGAGACCTCGACCCATGAACTCACAGCTGTGAAACCCAAGCTGGCAGGCTGGGGGAGGCAGGGCGGGCAGGTGCGGCCGGTGGGCAGAGAGCATTGATTATTGATGGGCACACGCTTGGCCGGGCAGCACCATTGTGTGTGGGGGACAGTTGACCGGGTCACCCTGGCCATCACGATCAGGTTACTGCCAGGGAAACTGAGGCAAGACAAGCTGACCTCGGGTCAGGCGTCACGGGCAGAGCCTTCCCCCCACCAGATCCAAGGCTGGACCTTGGTCCGTTGTCAGACAGGGAAACCAAGTCACCTAATCAGCCACTCAGAAGCTGAAATTTAGGGAGCTTGAGGGAACCAGAATTCAGGACTGACTGAGGTTCTAGATCCTTCTCTCAAGGGCTTAGATACCATGTCCTCCAGAAGCTCCCATTGCCCTGATAGATTGGGAATCTCAAAGTCTTCTGAGATGGCTCAGCCCGGCCCAAGACAGCTGCCAGTGGGACTCCACCGGTCACATAGGAGCTGTGCTTCCAGTGCTGCTTTTTTTTTTTTTTTTTTTTTTTTGTCGGTCGTGGGGCTTGAACTCTGGGCCTGGGCGCTGTCCCTTAGCTCTTCAGCTCAAGGCGAGCACTCTACCACTTGAGCTACAGCGCCACTTCCGGTTTTCTGGTGGTTTTATTGGAGATAGGAGTCTCACGGTCTCTCCTGCCCGGGCTGGCTTTGAACCTCGATCCTCAGATCTCAGCCTCCTGAGTAGCTAGGATTACAGGCGTGAGCCACCAGCGCCCGGCCTTCCAGTGCTTCTTAAAACACTTTCCATGTTTACTTTTTTTTTTTTTTTTGTGAGTGGTGGGGCTTGAACGTGGTGCCTGGGCGCTGTCCCTGAGCTCTTCTTGCTTAAGGCTGGTGCCCTACCACTTGAGTCACAGCACCACTTCTAGTTTTCTGGTGGTTTATTAGAGATCATAGTTTCACAGACTTTCCTGCCCAGGCTGGCTTTGAACTATGATCCTCAGATCTCAGCCTCCTGAGTAGCTGGGATGACAAACAAGAATATCACCAAGTCCTGTGGCTCCTGATGTAACCTAGGGAGGGGAGGGCGGCGTCGGGATGGAGAGGGGAGGGTGGGTCCCTTGCCAGAAGGTGGCAGCTCTGCCCCTTCCCACTCTCCCTGCAGGCTCTTCTACCGCTACCAGGACCTGGCCCCACAGCTCGTGCCCCTGGACTACACCAGCGGCCCCCGCGTGAAGGTGCCGTACGAGCTCATTGGGAGCATGCCAGAGCTGAAGGTATGTCCACATCACAGGCCGGGCGCAACCACAGAGTAGAGATGACGTCCCATCGCAGCCCTGTGAGGGTCCTGCGGCCATTCCACCTCACAGATGGTTCAAGCACACAGCCACGGAGAACAAGGCTGAAATGAACAGGCAGGAGGGAGGCCGGGCACCTGGGCTCACGCTTGTAATCCCAACCACTCAGGAGGCTGAGATCTGAGGATTGAAGTTTGAAGCCAGCCCCAGCAAGAAAGTCCATGAGATTCTTTTTTTTTTGGTCAGTTGTGGGGTCTGAACTCTGGGCCTGGGTGCTGTCCCTCAGCTCTTCATCTCAAGGCTAGCGCTCTACCACTTGAGCCACAGCACCATTTCAGGGTTTTCTTTGTATATGGTGCTGAGGAATGGAACCCCGGGCCTCATGCATGCAAGGCAAGCACTCTACCACAGAGCCACCTTCCCAGCCCCTCACTTCGGATTTTCTGGTGGTTTATTGGAGATAAGAGTCTCACGGACTTTCCTGCCCGGGCTGGCTTTGAACTGTGATCCTCAGCTCTCAGCCTCCTGAGTAGCTAGGACGACAGGTGAGCCACTGGTGCCCAGCTCCTGAACTTTGTATCTCCAATTAACTTCCAAGAAAAGTCAGAAATGGAGCTGTGACTCAAGTGGTAGAGCTAAGGCTCAGACATGGCGCCCAGGCCCCGATGGAGCCCCAGGACTGCCATGCACACAGGAAAGAGCTTGTACTTTTGGTGCTGATGCCCTTAGTGTTTCTGACGCGTGGTTACGGATCTGAGGATGAGGACAGGCCCCTGGGCTGGTTGCACTTTATTGTGAATGATGAAAAGCTCACTGACGGGGAGCTGAATGGATTGGGACGCCAGAAACCAAGTAAAAGTCCAGGCGCACAGCCAGTGTCCGTGCGGCTGGAGCCAGGGCCTCCATGTGGGCTCAGGACTCTCCTGCACCTCCCAGCTCCTCTCAGGACAAGGCTTCCCGCTCAGGCAGCCTCTGATTGGTCAGTCTGAGTCATGTATCCATCCACGAGCCAATCACAGATAGAAAATGAATGAGTCGCTCTGGTTGGTCCCTTTGAGAAACATGTCCTTTTAAGAGCCAATCACAAGTACCGGGTGAGGATCGCTGATGGGTCAGTTTGAGTCACATGCCCATCCAAGAGCCAATCACAGTAGACAGGTGAATGAGAAGCTCTGATTGGTCACTTTGGCTCGTGCGCCTATCTGAAAGCCAATCAGCAGTAAGCAGCCGACTCAGTGATGAGCCCCTTGGAGAAGCTCGTTCCTTCCAGGAGCCAATCACATGTGCCAGGTGAGCGCTTATGTGTGCTCGATCAGTGGTCACGTGCCAGCCAGGAGCCAATCACAGCGAGCAGGTGAGTGACTCACTGTGATTGGGTCACCTGCTCACCGGAGCCCCCACGCCGGGCAGGGACCTCGGGGCGGGCCGGGCTCAGCGCTGGGGCTGAGGGGCCCAGGCGGGCGCACAGCCGGGTCCTTCCGGTCCCCAGGACAACCCCTTCCGCCAGAGGATCGCCCAGGTCTTCTCCGAGGAGGGCGACGGTCACATGACCCTGGACGACTTCCTGGACATGTTCTCTGTGATGAGCGAGATGGCGCCCCGGGACCTGAAGGCCTACTACGCTTTCAGAATCTACGGTGGGCAAGGGGGGGGGGCTGGTGTCCGTGGCTCCCCCAAGTCCCTGGTGCCCCGCGCCCCCGCGCCCTCTGGGCATCCTGCCCCGCGCTCAGCCCTTCCGGCGGGGCCTCGCCCCCGGGGCCGGGTGCCACCGCACACGACCGCACCCCAGCCCCGAGTCTTTCTCCTAGGAAGCCCGAAGGGCTGGGAAGGTGGCTCAGTGGTAGAGCGCTTGCCTCGCATGCATGAGGCCCTGGGTTCGAGTCCTCAGCACCACATAAGCAGAAAAAGCCGGCAGTGGCGCTGTGGCTCAAGTGGGACAGCAGCAGGCTAGCAAGGGGGTCCGGGTTCGATCCCCAGCCCGGCCTCCCGTGTGCTCCACAGACTTCAACGACGACGACTACATCTGCGCGGGGGACCTGGAGCAGACGGTGCGGAGGCTGACGCGGGGCGAGCTGAGCCCTGAGGAGGTGCGGCTGGTGTGCGAGAAGGTTCTGGACGAGGCTGATGGGGACCACGACGGGCGGCTGTCGCTGGAGGACTTCCAGAACATGATCCTGCGGGCGCCCGACTTCCTCAGGTGACGCTGAGTGCGCTGGGGGCAGCCCCCCCAGATCCCGCTGCACCCCACATCCGCTCACGCACCCGGAGCCAGCCCCCAGATCCCGCTGCACCCCACATCCGCTCGCGCACCCGCAGCCAGCCCCCAGGCCCCCAGATCCCGCTGCACCCTGTGTGGCCTCCGGGAAAGGGCCTGGCGGGGCTGGCTCCGCCCCCTGCCACCCCATCCTGGGAGGGGTCTGAGCAGGACGACGGAGGGGCGGCCTCGGTGTGCGGTGACCACTCCGCTCCTGTGTCCACAGCACCTTCCACATCCGCATCTGACGCCCACGAGGAGAGGCCGGGCCGGGGAGACTCAGAATAAACAGTCACACCTGCTGGCTGGCTGGGCGCTCTGTCTGTCCGTCCATCCCTCCTTCCACCCACCCCTGCCCCCCCCCCCCGGGAAGTTTTGATCCTCCCTTCTCGGCCTCCCCAGCGCTGGGAACTTTTTTTTTTTTTTTTTTTTTTGGGTCCGGTCGTGGGGCCTGAACTCTGGGTCTGGGCGCTGTCCCTCAGCTCTTCAGCTCAAGGCCAGCGCTCTACCACTTGAGCCACAGCGCCACTTCCGGCTTTTTTGCTTATGTGGTGCTGAGGATTCGAACCCAGGGCTTCAGGCATGCAAGGCAAGCGCTCTACCACTGAGCCACCTTTCCAGCCTGGGAACTTTTTTTTTTTATCTTAAATCTAAAACAGATGCGATCGCAGCCCGCGGCGTGGCCGGGACCGTGGCGGGGCCTCTGCATCCGGGGAACTGGGGGAGCCCCGCACCCCACCCCGCCTGAGCGCGACTGAGACCCTCAAAGCTGGCGGGAGTGAAGGGCCCCGGCTGCAGCCGCCCCTCCAGGCTGCGGGGTGGAGGCGCTCACGGAAGTCAGGGAACAGCCGCCCCGCCCCCCGCATCGGGGAGGCGCCAGGACCCCCACACCCGGGGATCCCCACATCCGCGCGGTTCGTGGAGCAGGGCGGCGTCTGTGCGGGAGCTCGCTCCCGGCGCACCCCACACGCCGGCCCCGCGACCCGCACGCTGCCCCCGCACCCACCAGAGCACCGCCCAGCGTGGGAATCACGCGTGGACACGCACTCCAGGCACCAGGGCTGAGTCGCGGTCTTGTTTTCATCTGCGGGGCGGACAATGAATGCGCCAGGGCTGGGTCGGGCCAGCGGAGTTCCGGGCGCGGGGCGCGGGGTCGCTGCGCTGACCCGGGGCGGCCGACGTCACCGCCCCGCGTGCGGCACGGGCGCGGCCGCCTCGTAGCCGGGGGCGAAGGGCGGCGGGCGCCGGTACTCCTCGGGGAGCGGGGCCTCCGGGGGCCGCGGCCCGGGCGCGGGGTTGGACCAGGCCCGGGCCAGCGCGCGCTGCCAGCGGCTGACCGCCGCGCCCACCTCGCTCCAGCTGCGGGTCCTGGCGGCGGCGCGGCCGGGGTTCGCGGCCCCCCGCGGGCGTGGGGGCCCCGCGCCGTCCGGCCAGGCCCCCGAGCCCCGGGGCGGCGGCGGGGCGGCGGGCGCGGGGCGGCTCCCGCCCGCCTCGGACGGCGCCCGCAGGCTCCGCCACAGCGTCCGCCTGCTCCGCGCCAGGGCGCCTTGCGGGGGGCCGGGGGACGAGGGCTCCAACCGCGGAGGGCTCGCCGCTGGCGTCCGGGGACCCTGAAACGGAAGAGGGGGCTGGGGGCCTCGGTCACCCTCGAGATGGGGCGGGGCTCCCAGCCTGACCCCGCAGCCGTGCGTCCCCCGGCCCCGGGCCGGGCATGGCGCCCCGGCGAGGCTGGCGAACTCCCGGGCTGCGCCGTAGACCCGTGCGGGTGCCGGCACCCCGCGCCTACCTCCTCGGGCCCCGGGGCAGGGATGCCCGCGGACAGCGCGCGCCACTGCAGGAGGAGGTCGGCGTAGTCGGCGTGTGCGGCGTCCTCCTGCAGGGGAGCGGGGGTCAGCTCCGCAGGGGGAGGCGGGGGGACCCCACCGCCGGGGGGAGTCGGATTGCACTCCCCACCCGGGAGGGCCGGGGCCTAGGCCACGCCCACCGAGCCTTATAGGGAGATACGCCCCGCCCAACTCCCGGTCTCCTAGGGAGACGAGCCCGCCCCCACTGGATCTGAGGCCCGCCTGCCCATGGAGTCTCATAGGGACTGTAAGTTCCGCCCACAGATGGGCCTCAAACAGGCCACACCCACCGGGCCTTGTAGGGCATATAGGCCCCGCCCAAAGCTTGGGCCTCACGCTCGCCAGCCCACCTAGTGGTATAGGGGAGGTCCCGCCCACTGCCGGGCCTCAGGCAGGCCACGCCCACCCGTCCCTGCCGCCAGGTAAGTCCTACCCACCGCCGCTCGGGCCGGCCACGCCCTCTGAGCCTCAGCCCTGGAGCCGTGGTCCGGGGCGGGGAGGGGGGAGACGGGGGCGAGTGGGGTCAGGAGGGAGGGGCAGGCCTCGGTGAGTAGGTCCCCGTGGGGCCGCAGCGGGGTCCGCCGGTGGTGGGTGACCAGGGCGTCCAGCGAGGCGTGGGCCTCCCCGTCGGGGCCGGAGACGCGGCCGTCGTCCAGCATCTTCACCATGAAGTGGCGGCAGCAGCCCGGGGCTCTGCGGGGGCACGCGGGGCGGGGGTCGCGTCCACGCCGGGCTGCCCGCTGCCCCCCGTGTCCCGGCTGCCATGCCTCAGTTTCCCCGTGTGACACTGCCACCCCGAGCTGCTCCCCGGGGAGACGGTGGCTGCCCGTGGCTCGGTCCCCAGAGCCGGCTTTCCGGGCCCGATGGTCCTCAGTTTACCTAACTGCCAGATGCGGGGTTTGGCCTTGGCCCAGAGGTGACAGATGAGGAGGATCGCAGCCAGAGGCCGGCCTGCTCGGTCTGCTCCCCGGCCCGGGTCTCTCCACATCAGTGCTGGGGAGACTGTGCGGCTGGGGAGGAGGCCTGGGGCCCCCCCGCCCCGCCCGGCCCCTGCCCCGCCCAGGTCACCCAAGCCCCGCCCAGGTCACCCAAGCCCCGCCCACCCCAGTTCACCCTAGCCCCGCCCATCCCAGTTCACCCTAGCCCCGCCCACCCCAGTTCACCCTAGCCCCGCCCAGGTCACCCAAGCCCCGCCCATCCCAGTTCACCCTAGCCCCGCCCATCCCAGTTCACCCTAGCCCCGCCCATCCCAGTTCACCCTAGCCCCGCCCCGCCCCGCCCAGTTCACCCTAGCCCCGCCCCGCCCAGTTCACCCTAGCCCCGCCCCACTCCGCCCAGTTCACCCTAGCCCCGCCCCACTCCACCCAGTTTACCCTAGCCCCGCCCCGCCCAGTTCACCCTAGCCCCGCCCCACTCACCCTAGCCCCGCCCAGCCCAGCCTTACCTGCAGGAGAGAGTGTAGCCCACGTGGCTGTGGCTGACCCGGATGAGGAAGGACCCCGCGGGCAGGGGCTCCAGCAGCTTCTCCGCGGCCCTAGAAAGGCGCCCACAGCGAGGAGATGCGGGGTCCAGTCGCCCCCCCCCGCCCGGCCTCGGAGGCTGTGGGGCGGGGGAGCACAGGCCTTCGCACCAAGGAAGTCACAAGCCCAGATGGAAGGGGACACCCGCCCGAGGGTGACCTTTCACCTCCTGAATGCCTCCAGTCCCGCACTGGTGGGCTGGGGGCAAGGGGCGACAGTGGATTGGAGCTGGGCACTGCTGCTCCCGCCCGTCATCCCAGCGACTCAGGGTTCGAAGCCAGCCCGGGCAGGACAGTCCGTGGGACCACCAGGAGACCGGAAGTGGCGCTGTGCGGGGGGGGGGGGGCTCACTCTCGGGAGATGGTCCCGTGGAACCACTCGGGGATCCCCTCGGCGGTCAGCTGGGCCACCTGCGTGCGCACGAACCAGTCCAGCCGTGGGGGCAGCGGCGGGGGTGGCCGGGGTGGCTTCCCGGCTTCCATCACGGGCGCCTCCTGCGGGCCGGGAGTCACGCGCGGCCCCGGGCGGGACGCCGCACACGGTGCCCCAGGGCTGGGGCTCGGCCGAGCCGGGCTGGGCCGCCTGCAATCCCGGAGTCCCAGGCCTCGCCAGGGGCTTTGCAGCGAGGCCTTGTCTCAAAGGAAAAAACAAGAACAAGGTTTCTGAAGGTGGCGGAGGCCACGGGCACGAAGGAGGCCACGGTTTGATTGAATCCATGGCCTCCAGCCGCCTCCTCCCTGGGAGAGGCGGTGGCGAGGCAACGAGGCCTGGGTCTGGTCGGGGGCCACAAAGCCCCAGAGGGAGGAAAACAAACCCAGGGTCGGGGCTGGGAAGGTGGCTCAGCGGTAGAGCGCTCGCCTCGCACGCATGAGGCCCTGGGGTCCATTCCTCAGCCCCCCATAAGCAGAAAAAGCTGGACGTGAGTGGCGCTGTGGCTCAAGTGGTAGAGCGCGAGCCTTGAGCAAAAGCAGCTCAGGGACAGTGCCCCGGCCCTGAGTTCAAGCCCCAGGACAAAAACCCACAGGGGGGCCAGGCCCGCACAGCTCCCTCCTGCTGCCTTCCTCGCTGGGCTTCCTTTGGGGAACTATTTGAGGTGGGGTGCACTGTGACCCCAAGCTGGCCTCAACTCTCCAGCCTCTGGCCTGCGATTATAGTAATGTCCTCTCCGCCCCAGCCACCCCTGCTCCCCGGGCCCCCCAGGCCGAGCCTGTGTACCTGGAGGTGCTGGGCGCTGGGTTTCGATTCTGGGGGTGAACGTCAGCAGCACAGCCACTTCCTGGGGTGCAGGTGAGGCCGGGGCAGGGCCAGAGCCCAGACCTTGATGGCGTGCCCACGTGTCCTGGATGCCAGCAGACGGGAGCCTGCGGGTGACCCCAACACCCAGGGCATCGCAACCACCCCCCCAGCCCAACTGCAGGATCTTGCGCCCGCGGGCGGGGCCCAGGCACCCACAAGCAAGCCACTTCCTCCTCCGCCCAGTGGGGCAGGGTAACCCCGGGGGACTCAGCCCTGCCTCCCCCCCCCCCCCCCCCCCCCGCGAGCATGAGGTTGAGGCTCAGCCTCTCGGGGCTCTGGTTCGGCACCCCTGAATCTAGCAGGCTGGCATTTTCTTCATGCTCCTCTTCCATGCGGGGTTTGAACTCAGGGCCTTGCTGCACCTCCAGCGGCCGCTCCCCCTTCCAGCCTTGTCTCTAAATTGTGTCCCAGGATGACAGACCTGCGCTACCGTGCCCGTGTCTTTGTCCAGATGGGGGTCCTGTAAAGGTTACCAAGGCTGGCCTTGAACTGCAGTGCTCACATCAGCCGTCCGAGCAGCTGGGGTGACAGCTGTGAGCTTAGATCCCCAGCTCTGTCAGAAGCCTCTGGGCTGTGGGCTCACCCAGTAGGTTTGGGCTCGCCTTGGGTGCCTGGGGAGGGGCTGGAAGGGGAGGGGACACTCACCTCCCAAAGGGCCAGTGGCCACAGCAACCGGATCTGCTCTGCTGTTCTGTGAGCATCCCACTCATCCATTCATTCACTAACTCAGTGTCTCGTTTATCCGCTCTTGGCTCACTCATCCATCCAGTCTATCATCCGGTCACTCATTCAATCTCCTGAGTTCATTCACCAACTCTCATCCACTGACTCAAATGATTCATTCACCTGCAGGGCAGGGCAAACCCGCTGGAGAAGACACTGTTAGAAGCCAGAGGAGGGAAACAAGCCGGGCCTGGGGGTCACACCTGTAATAGCAGGCCCGCAGAGGCTGAGGGTTGTGAGGGGATCTGTGGGTTCCAAAGACCTGGAATGCCAGTTGTTTGACTCTCAGAAAGCCAGGAGTGGCCCAAGAAAGACCAACTGATCCTGACATTCTTGACATCCTCCGCTCTCCCCTAAAAGGGAGTTAATCAGAATCCAAAGCTTCCCAGATCTTGGCGTTAGATAAAGGCTTGTTATGCAAATTGCGGTTTTTCCAGCCTGGCCAGGGCTTCTTAAGATCTGGAGGTCACTGCTTCACGGTGGTTTCTCTAACTTCAGAGATTGCTCCCATCCCTAAATCCCTAAAGACTCTGCGAACCTAAATCAATAAAGGCCCTGTGAACTGGACCTTGGGGCGTCTGTTGCTGGTGAGAGGCTCAGGCCTCCCTCTGTGCCCCAAACCCAGTTTCATTGTCCGGTTTCAGCTGCTGGTCACCTTGGGTTGTAACAGGGTTGTGAGTTCAAAGCCAGCCTGGGGTACAAAGGCCCTGTCTGAAAATACACAATGTCCCGGTAGTGAATATGAGAATACTGACATAGCATGCTGCTGAACATGACATAGTGTGCTATTAAATACTGACATGATGTGTGGTGCTCTGGTAGGCTATTCAATAGATATATTGAGTGCATGTGTGCTGGAAAGAACATGAAAAGTTAAAGTAGGAGTTAGAAGATAGAACTATGGGAGGGGTGGTAAGAACACACCGGGGGAGCCCAACCAGCCCTCATCCATCACCAGACCTGACCAGCAGCCAAGCCGTCACCAAGGTAACCCCGGTACTCAGACTGGCAGAAATGAACATACAGACACCCGGGCAGCGGGGGCCAGTGAGTCAGCCTCCCCGAGCGAGCGCGGTGTCTCCACATTGGCCCGACCCTCCCTCCGCTGACCCGCCCCGGCCGGCCAGCGACCCGGAGCAGCCCGAGGATGCCCACGGCGGACGTGGGCTCGCTCAGTAGGACTAGGCGAAGGAGTCAGTGATTGGTACTGATGGTATTTGAAGTGCTTAATAAACTGAAACTATTACATGTAAGTGTGGGGCTGTTGATATGCAAACTCGTCACACACACACACACACACACACACATTTTTCACCCTTAGTACAGCAGTCAAGAAATCAAGCCGGGCGCTGGTGGCTCCCGCCTGTCATCCTAGCTATTCAGGAAGCTGAGATCTGAGGATCGAGGTTCAAAGCCAGCCCAGGCAGGAAAGTCTGAGACTCTGATCAATAAACCACCAGAAAACTGGACGTGGCGCTGGGGCTCAAGTGGTAAAGGGACAGCGCCTGCCTTAGCCCAGAGTTCAAACCCCACGACCAACTAAAAAAAAAGAAAAAGAAAAAAATCACTTCTCTTTAGTGTAAGCAAGGCATTATGTCTCCCAATTTGCTCAACTCCCAAGCGTTTGAGGCACTCGATATACAACATGAATTCAGCGTTTTCTTTTTGCCAGTCTTGGGACCTGAACTGTAGACCTGGGTGCTATTCCTGAGCTTTCTATTCAAGGTTAGCCCTCTACCACTTGAGCCACAGTTCCATTTCCCTGTTTTCCTGGTTAGTTGCAGATAAGCGTCTCGTGGACTTTCCTGCCCGGGCTGGCTTTGAACTGCGATCCTCAAACCTCAGCCTGTTGAATAGCTGGGATCAGGGATGCGCCACTGGCACCCGGTGAATTCAATATTCTTCTAGGTGGTGCTGGGACTGGAACTGAGGGACTCAGCCTTCAAAGGGAGGCGCTCTACCCCCCAGCCAGGCCCCGGCCCTTCCAGCTTTAGTTACTGTGTAGACAGTGTTCCATGCCCTGCCCCCGACAACCTCTGCCTCCTGTGCAGCCGGGCCCCCAGGCTTGCTGGGTGCTGTGCACCCAAGCACTTTGCTTCCTTTTTAACCCTCAGGGAACTGCTTTTCTGAAGGTTCTGGCTTTGGCCAGGTGACTTGGCCCTCATGAATTACACTTTAGTTACCAACTTTTCCTGAGTGCTTTTCATGAAGGCATCCCCTTGGACACTTCTGGAAGCCCAAGCCAGGCGTGGTGGCTCACGCCTGTGATCCTAGCCACTCAGGAAGCGGAGACCTGGGGATCCAGGTTGGAAGCAAGCCCAGGTAGGAAATTCTGTGACTCTTATCTCCAATTACCCAAGGGAAAACAAGAAGTGGAGCTGTGGCTGAGTAGCAGAGCGCTCGCCCTGTGGGAAAAAGCTCAGAGATGGCACCGAGGCCGAGTTCCAGCAGCGACCAAAAGGTAAAGAAAGCTCCTTAAGTTAAGCCACATCCTTTTGCAGATTGTGGATCTGAGCTCAGCCAATGGAGGGTAGAGGGGCCTGAGCTCAGCCAATGGGGATAGAAGGGCCTGAGGTCAGCCAATGGGGGAAGAGGTGTGGGCGAGGCCTGGTTAGGGATAAAAAGGGAGCGGTCTTCCTGTTGTGTGCTGCACAACAGGGTTTTGGCTGATGGCGCCCCTCCTGCAAAGGGCCTCGTGGAGTTAGCGTCCCCCATGACACCCCAACATCCTGAGCTATTTCTGTGTGAGTCCTGGGTCTTGAACTCAGGGCCTGGGCACTGTCTCTGAGCTTCTTTTGCTCAAGCCACAGCCCCACTTCTGGCTTTTCTGTGTATGTGTACTGAAGAATCGAACCGAGGGCTTCATGCATGCTAGGTGATCACTCTACCACTAAGCCACCTTCCCAGCCACTGCCAAGTTATTTCTAACACTGAGGTCTTTTTTTCTGGGAGGGGTCGGTTTGGCCTCAATCTTCGAATCTCTGCCTCCCAATACATTGTTTTGTCGGTTGTGAGGTTTGAACTCTGGGCCTGGGCTCTGTCCCTCAGCTCTTCAGCTCAAGGCGAGTGCTCTACCACTTGAGCCACAGCACCACTTCTGGTTTTCTGGTGGTTCATCCTGTCTGGTCTGGCCTTGAAACCTGATCCTCGGAACTCAGCTTCCTGAGTAGTTAGGATGACGGGTGTGAGGCACTGGTGCCAGTGAATTATTTTTACTTAGGGTATTTCTAGCGTTTATGATGGTTTATCAGGACACAACGACATGGCTATCTAAGGATGGCTGAAAGCCACAAGCTGTAACTTACTCTTTGCAGGGCTGTAACCCTGAGCCTTGCCTGGGCCATCAGTCTCAGCCCCTGAGCCCCGCCCCCCCACCCCAAGCTGTTCTTAGACAACATGTGAAAGAGGAAGCTGTTTGAAGGACACAGACAGCCTGTTGGGTGCCTGAGCTCCAGACCGAGATCTCTCCTCACTGGCTGTTCAGCCTCAGGTCATTCCGCACAGGGAGAAGGTCTCAGCCAGGGAGGGTTTGGGCCCAAGGCTGGGCCTCCTGCCTACAACTCATGACCAACGAGGGTGTGCATTCCTGGAATCCCAGCACAGGGGAGACTGGAAAGTTAAAAGCTCCAGGTCAGTCTGGGTCCAGTACCTAGACCCACGTCAAATGAGATGAAATGAAAATGCGGCGGCGGTGGCTCACGCCTGTAATTCCAGCTACTCAGGAGGCTAAGATCTGAGGGTTGTGGTTCAAAGCCAGCCTGGGCAGGAGAGTCATGTGATTCTCCAGTGAACTAACAAAAAGCTACCAAGTGGTGTTGTTGTTCAAGTGGTAGAGTGACAACTTTGTACACAGACACAGACACACACACACAGCTCAGGAGTGACACCTGAGGCGCTGGGTTCAAGCCCAGGCACAGCGCTCACTGCACCGTCAGGCCCGGCAGCCTCAGCCTCCCACCAGGCCCGGCGCCGTGGCCAGGCCAGGGCAGGGGTGCTGGCCAGGGCAGGGGTGCTGGCGGAGGCTGGGGGCTCTGCAGCTTTAGGAGGGGCCTCGGGGTCCCCGAGCCGAGTGTCTGGCGGGGGCGGTGCCGGGGGCCGCAGGCTGGGGCTCCGTCGGGCCCTTTGTTTCTTCGAGGCCTGGGCTTCCTACGGCGCCCAGGCCGGCGTGGTCGGGGCCGCCGGTGAGCTGCCCGGCCCGGCCCGGGTGGCGCGGCGTGGACGAGGCCCCGTGGACGAGGCCCCGGCCGGGACCGCGGCGCGGAGCCGCCGTGTGCGCAGAGCGCGCGGGAGGCCGCGGGAGGCGGTGCCGGTCGATGCTTTTAATTCAAAAAAAGGAGCCGGGCGGGCGGCGGCCCGGCGGGTCTGGAAAAATAAATCTCCGCTAGAAACCTGGGTCCGGGCCGGGCCGGGCGGCCGCGCGGCCCCGGGCTCAGTTCGCGCCGCGGCCGGCCCCGCTGCCGACGTCCGCGGCCGGCCTCGAGTCCTCGCCCGCGGGAGGCCGCGCCGCGTCCTGGCTCCAGGTCCCGGTGGCGCGTGACGACGTCTCGGCTGCGTCCGGCGGCCGGGCGGGTGCGGGGTCCCCGGGTGCGGGGTCCGGGTCCCCGGGCCTCACAGCAGCGAGCAGCGGAAGAAGCCGCTGCGCTTCTGCTCCGCCGAGATCTTCACGCCCTGGCTGCTGCCCTGCGGGCTGTTGCCCTCCTGCGGTCACGGGGCGGGGTCAGGGCCGCGCAGTGCGCACGCGCCGCCGCCAGGCTCCGCCCTGCCCCCCCACTCACCAGCTTCTTGTCCATTTTGGCTTTGATGTCCCTGGCGAGCGTGAAAAACGCCTGCGGGGGAAGCGGGGGGGGGGGGGGTCAGCGCGGGGAGGGGCGCGGCCCCGCCCCTGACCCCGCGACCCCTGCCGGGACCCCCGTCACACCCCCCCCTCCGTGGCTCACGTTCTCCACGTTGATGTTGGCCTTGGCGCTGGTCTCCATGAACTTGATGCCGTAGTCCAGCGCCAGCTGCGGGGCAACCGCATCCCGGTTACCGGGCGGCGCGGGGCTCCGCCGGGATCGCGTCTCGGGAACCCCCCCGCGCCCCCGCTTCCAACCGAGACCCCGGCGGCCCGCGGACGGCGCACCCACCTTCTCGCCCCGCTCCTTGGACACCTGCCTCTTGTCGTTCACGTCGCACTTGTTCCCCAGGATCATCTTCTCCACGTCCGCGGACGCGTGCTGCAGACCGGGACGCAAGGCTGCCACAGCGCCCCTCCAGCCCCGCCCCCAGCTCCTCCCCGGCGCCCGGCCCCGCCCCCGCCCCATCCCCTCCGGGCGCCCCGCCCCCGCCCCCAGCTCCTCCCCGGCGCCCGGCCCCGCCCCCAGCTCCTCCCCGGCGCCCGGCCCCGCCCCCGCCCCATCCCCTCCGGGCGCCCCGCCCCCACCCCCAGCTCCTCCCCGGCGCCCGGCCCCGCCCCCGGCTCATTCCCTCCGGGCGCCCCGGCCCCGCCCCCATCCCCTCCGGGCGCCCCGCCCCCGCCCCCAGCTCCTCCCCGGCGCCCGGCCCCGCCCCCGGCTCATCCCCTCCGGGCGCCCCGGCCCCGCCCCCATCCCCTCCCCTCCCCCTCCCTGGCGTCCTGCCCCCTTCCCCTCCGCCCCCTTGCCCCTCCCCTCCCTGTCTCTCCCCGGCCCCACCCCCGCCTCTCCCTGGCCCCTGCCCTCGCCCCGCCCCTCCTCTCCCTGGCCCCTGCCTTCCTCGGCCCCGCCTCCTCCCTCCCTGGCGTCCTGCCCCCTTCCCCTCCGCCCCCGGCCTCACCTCCAGCCTCTCCCTGGCCCCACCCTGCCTCTCCTTGGCCCCTGCCCTCCCCGGCCCCGCCCCGCCCCCTCCCCTCTTCGCCCCGCCCCCGCCCTCCTCGCCCCGCCCCTGCCTGGCCCCGCCTCTCCCCTCGCCCCACCTATCCCTGGCCCCGCCCCTGCCCTCTTCGCCCCGCCCCCGCCTCTCCCTGGCCCCTGCCCTCCCCGGCCCCGCCCCTGCCCTCCTCGCCCCGCCTCTCCCTGGCCCCTGCCCTCCCCGGCCCCGCCCCTGCCCTCCTCGCCCCGCCCCTCCCCGGCCCCGCCTCTCCCCAGCCCCGCGCCCCCACCTCCTCGATGTTGCGGATCCAGTTGCGGATGTTGTCGAAGGAGCGCTCGTTGGTGATGTCGTAGACCAGCATGATGCCCTGGGGGACGCGGGGCTCAGGGCGGGAGGGCACCCCAGCCCCAGCCCCCCCGCCGGCCACGGGCCCACGCGAGGCCGGGCACCAGGGCCCTCGGCCACCCGCACCGCAAACGCCCAGATCCTGCCATTCCTCGGGAAAGTGAGGCTCAAGGACCGCTGCCTGGCGCCTGTCACCCCACCCTGGAGGCCGGGTCTGAGGGCCGCGCTCCCAGCCAGCCGGGGCGCCCGGGCCTCTCCCCTCCCGGGGCAGCAGCCTGAGCTCAGCAGCAGCAGCGAGCGCCCGGCCCTGATCGAGCCCCAGGACCAGCACAAAGAAGAAGAGAGACAGGGGAAGCCACGGCGTCGGGTTGTGCGCGCCCCGCCCACGGGGCCTTCCCGCCTGCCCCAGGCCCCGGTCCCCAGCGCGGTCCGGTGGCCGGACCAGGAACAGGTTTGCTCTTTTCGGGGTGCAGGGTTTGAACTGGGGGCCGTGCTCTCGCCGGGCGGGCGCCGTCCTGCGAAGCTGGGACCCGGGCCTTGTGCCTCACTTGCTCTCTTTCAGGGTGAGAGTTGTGCCCCACCACGCCCAGCTCGCACTGGTGGGGATGGAGCCGGCTAGCTTGCTGCCGGGGATGGCCTTGAACCACAATCCTCCCGGCCTCCGCCTCCAGAGCAGCAGAGTTCAATTTCGATTTTACCGATTTAAACTGAAATGGTGGCCAGGTAGCGGGAGGCCCGGGCGATGTCGGGAAGACACCCCTGGGGACGCCCACACCGAGGCCGCCGGGGCCAGGAACTGCAGTGAGTGGAGCGGGCTGGGCGGGGGCCGGGCCAGTGGGGAGACCTTTGGGAAGCCCTACCATGGCGCCCCGGTAGTAGGCAGTGGTGATGGTCCGGAAGCGCTCCTGGCCCGCTGTGTCCCTAGAGGCCAGGGAAAGCGGGAGGTCGGTGACAGAGGCCCGAGCGGGGCTTTCCTCTGCTCCTCAGCACCGGGATTTGAACTCAGGGCCTCAAGGTTGCCAGGCCCCGCTCTGCCCCTTGAGCCACGCCCCCCCCAGCTCTTTCCTTAGGGCCTCATTGTACGGGTCCCCTCCATCCCCTCCCTCCCGAGCGTGCCCAGACGGCCGGCACAGGCCTCCGCGCCAGCTTCTGGGGGAGATGGGGTCTCGGAGCCAGGGGCTCGGGCAGGGTCTGGCTGCGGCCCCAGGCTGGCTGGGAACCACTGTCCTCTGCCTCCGACCGCTCAGCCCACGGTGCGGCCGCCAGACCTGGCCCCCAGCTCTTCCTGGGGTTCACCCTCACACTCAGCCAGCAGAGTCTGCTCTGCCCGACCACAGACGAAGACCCCAGTTACACCCAGTCACGACCCTGCTCCCTGCCGGGCTTCTGGAATATTATCTCCCGTTTTCTGGTCACACTACTGGCGGTGAAGAGATGTGTTATGGGTGTGGCGGCTCACACCTGTAATACTAGCAACCTCGGAGGCAGAGACTGGGAGCACTGCTGAGACCCCATCTCAACTGATGAAAGGCTGGGCCATGGTGAGTGTGACCATAACGCATGCAAGATGCATACACAGGAAAAGCATGGTCCCGGCCAGCTTAGGCAAAAAAAAAAAAAAAAAAGAGGACACCATCATCAAAGTAAGAAACATGGGTGGAGTCGGGAGGGGCTGGGGGTGCAGAGCAAGGGCTGGCCTGGGCTCCCCAGGGAAAGAGGAGGTGACAGTGGACCTTTGTGGTTTAGGGTGAGTGGCTGTGCGTGGGGACTCTCCCGCCATCCACCACCAGGCAGGGGGATCTGGAGTTCAAGGCCAGCCTGGACTACAGAGACCCGATCTCCACAGACACACAGACAGCACCCCCCCCCACCCCATGCTGGGGCTCCTGGCTGGGGCCCTGCGCAGGGCTGGGCCAGGCCCGACCAGAGGCCATGCGGTGCAGCTCCCCGGGCTGCGAGACCCTGCAGGAGCAGGAGCTCAAGCCTGTCATCCCAGCCACTCAGGAGGCTGAGATCCCAGGATCCCAGTTTGAAGCCAGACCAGGCAGGAAAGCCCATGACACTCATCTCTAATGAGCCAGCAAAAAGCTGGGAGTGGCCCTGAGACTCAGGAGGTAAAGCGCCAGCCTGGAGTGAAAAAGCTCAGGGGCAGCGTCCAGGCCCCAAGTTCTCGTCCAAGGACTGGCGGGAAAAGCCACGCACCAGAGGTGGCGGGAGACTCACCAGATCTGAAGCTTGATTCTCTTGCCATCCAGCTCTATCGTCCTAATTTTAAAGTCGATTCCTGAAAGAAGAAAATGGTCTCGTCAGTCCCTGCCTGTAGGGTCTCGGTGTCAGGACGCGCTTCCTCCTCTCCCAGAAGGAGGGCCTACGGGTGGGGGCGGGGCCAGGGCAGCCAGAGCCTCCACACCTGCACAGGCCCAGCCCCCACAGACCCACAGTGCCCTGCAGACCCCACAGACCCACAGTGCCCTGCAGACCCCACAGACCCACAGTGCCCTGCAGACCCCACAGACCCACAGTGCCCTGCAGACCCCACAGACCCACAGTGCCCTGCAGACCTGAGCTCCCACAGTGCTCTGCGATGTGCACAGGCCCCCAGTAGCCCCCCTCATCCATGTGTTTTTCCCACGTGATGGCTGTGCTCACACTGGCCCAGAGGTTCCTGGGTCTCACAGGGGTAAGTCACATGGTCTACGAGGCAGATCTCAAAAAACTTAAGCTGGGCGCTGGTGGCTCCCGCCTGTCATCACAGCTACTCAGGAGGCTGCGATCAGAGGATCACGGTTCAAAGCCAGCCCAGACAGCAAAGTCCGTGAGAGTCTGATCTCCAGTAAATCACCAGAAAACCGAAGTGGTGCTGTGGCTCAAGGGGTAGAGCACTCACCTTGAGCTGAAGAGCTGAGGGCCAGCGCTCAGGCCCAGAGTTCAAGCCCCATGACCGACACACACACACACACACACACACACACACACACACACACACACAGCAAGCTGGATGGGGCAGCGCAGGCCCATAATCCTAGATGGAGGAGACAGAGGCCAGAGGATCATGAATTGGAGGCCAGTGTGGGGCGGTGTGGTGAGATCTTACTTCAAAAATCTCAAAAACAAAAAACGAACCCCTTCCCCCATGTCCCCTGCAGGTTCCCCCAGAATGCAGGAAGGCCTGTGAACACCTGTGCGTGTGCACCTGGCCCCCCCTCCCTGACACTCACGGCTCCTGGCCACAGGCCCCCCCCCCAGCTTCGGGATTCTGTTCTTGGGGAGCTGCTGGGGACGGAGCTGGGTCGCAGCCCTGCCAGGCAGGTGCGGCACGGCACACCCTCGGCACTTTTTGGCACTGGTTACTCTTGAGACGCGGCCTCCTTCCTGCCCAGGGCAGGGCAGGGACCACAAGCCTAGTTTTCATTTCCCGTTGGAGCTGAGCCGGTAGGCGAGCCCCACCACGCCCAGATTTAAGTGCATGAGACTCTCACCTCAAACGAACCACCAAAAAGCTGGAAGTGGACCTGTGGCCCAAGTGGTAGAACACTGGCCTTGAGTAAAAGCTCAGGGACTGTGCCTAAGCCCCTAGTTCAAGCCCAGAGACACACACATGCACGCACGCATGCGCATACCCAGCCAGGGGGTCCCTGTCATCGTACTGAGGCTCTGTCTAGAAAGCCTGGCCTGGCCCCAGTGTGGGCAGGGATTCGGTCACCATGGCTTTTGGGGATCTCTGGGGACAGGGACAGCCACAGGAGGGAGGGGCTGCCTCGGAGTTGGCCAGGAGCGGGGACCCCAGACCCCAGGCCGCGCCCCATCCGCCTCCAAGTCATGCCATGGTGTCTTCCCAGCCACGCATGCTCACACCCGCACACACGCACAGCACAGCACAGCGAGGCCTGGTGAGCCGGCGGGCCACAGCCACGGGCGATGGTTCTGAGCCGTGCATCCCCTTGAAGCCCTAAGCGGTCACAGAGCCGGAGGCCACGCCAGGCTGCAGGCAGTGGCGGGAGCGGCACATGGCACTCGCCTGCCGGTGCTCAGGCGCACAGGGCCAGGAGGGGCTCTTTCTAGAATGCTCCCCACACTGGGGCCTGTCTTCCACTGGGCTTTATTAACACATGGCGCTTTATTAAAATGGATCAACTTTATGAGGCCATAACTTCAAAATCAAAGTGAAGAACGCTTTCATAGAAGACAGCGGTCCTGGGCAGCCCACAGACTAAAGACAGAGGAGCGATCGGCGCGGTCCTGGGTTCAAATGCTGCCTCCACCTTGCCAGGCCCCCCTGAGCAAGCCCCATGCCACCTGCAAGTGAGGAGGGCCTCCGTGAGACCCTGCAGTGCCAACTGCCTGCGTGCGTGTGTGTGTTGTGCGTGTGTGTGCGTGCATGTCCGTGGGGGGGGGGATGGTAGTTCTGGCTCAGAATTCAGAAGCAAGACAGGAAGCCCTCCTGACTTCCTGTTGGCTGTGCTGAGTGGGGCAGGAGTCTCAGGCTGGGAAACAGAGGCACAGCCTGGCTGAGAGGGAGCCGCAGCCCAGGGAGTTCTCACTTCCTGGTTCGTGGGACTCAGGGACTGACTCCCAAGCTGGACCTTGGAGTGGGGAGGGGAGGGCTGCGGGCCCTGTGCGGGTCACGGGGCCCTGGGCAGCTGCCGCTCTGTGCCCAGGGCACGGGCCAAGGCAGGGTGCACTTGTTTGAAGAAAAGAGAGGCTCAGAAAGGGTTAGTGCCTGCTTAGGAGCAAACAGCAGCGGGGCGCCGTGGCTCACGCCTGTCATCCCAGCCACTTGGGAGGCAGAGGTCTGAGGAGCGAGGCTGAGCCCAGACAGGAAAATCCATGCTTTTGTTTTTTTTGTCGGTCATGGGGCTGGTACTCAGGGCCTGAGAGCTGTGCCTGAGCTTCTGTGCTCAAGGCTGGTGCTCTATCTCGTTGAGCCACAGTTCTACTTCCCATTTTCTGGTAATTAATTGTGGAGATGAGTCTCAAAGACTTTCCTGCCTGGGCTGGCTTTGAACCACGATCCTCAGATCTCAGCCTCCTGAGTAGCTGGGATGACGGGTGTGAGCCGTGGGGCTTCTGTGGGATTCTCATCTCCCTTGAACAGCCGAGAAGACAGCAGAAGTCTGCAGTGGGAAAGCAGGACACCGCTCACTGCCCCTCCCGGCCCAGCCTCTTTGGCTGTTTTTGTGGCCGGACCAGAGGTCAGCGGCCAGCGCCGCTCCTGGGGCTGGCAGAGGTAGGCTGTGAAGGCCAGCCACCCTGGAGCATGCCTGTGTGCAAAGGGACTGTGGTTACCTGGGGCCTGTGATGGGAAGCAGGGCCGGGCGGCCTGTGCCCGCTCAGGCTGTCACTCACTTGCAGGGCTATCACTTCGGGGAGCAGGGCCAGGAAGGGGCTCCACGCCGGCGTGGCGTGGGGATTGCAGGGGAGGGGGGTGAGGCTCCGGGACGGGAGGAGGGAGAGAGATGGCACCTCGGGGTGGTGGGTCACCTGGGCCTCGGGTTTAGGGGCCTCAGATCACACGGGGTCAAATCCCACCCTGCCACCTGCAGGCCGTGGCCTTCAGCAAGAGCCCCCCACAGCCCGGCCTCAGGCCCGGCCCTCCTTCCCTGTGCCAGCCTCCAGGCCTCAGTTTCCACTTCTGCTAAGGCTGGAAACCCTGAAGTTAGACCGGGCAGACCAGCTCCGGGCCGATCTGCGACCGGCGGCTCCTCCGCGCAGCCCCCAGCCGTCCTGCGGCCCCCGCGCCCGGCCCGGCCCCCGCGCCCCCTCCGGCCCCCCGCGCCCCCTCCGGCCCCCGCGCCCCCTCCGGCCCCCCGCGCCCGGCCCGGCCCCCTCCGGCCCCCCGCGCCCTCTCCGGCCCCCCGCGCCCGGCCCGGCCCCCGCGTCCCCTCCGGCCCCCCGCGCCCGGCCCGGCCCCCGTGCCCTCTCCGGCCCCCGCGCCCGGCCCGGCCCCCCGCGCCCCCTCCGGCCCCCGCGCCCCCTCCGGCCCCCCGCGCCCCCTCCGGCCCCCGCGCCCTCCGGCTCCCGCGCCCCCCGCCTCCTCCGGCCCCCCGCGCCCCCTCCGGCCCCCGCGCCCCCTCCGGCCCCCGCGCCCCCTCCGGCCCCCCGCGCCCCCTCCGGCCCCCCGCGGCCCCTCCGGCCCCCCGCGCCCCCTCCGGCCCCCGCGCCCCCTCCGGCCCCCCGCGCCCCCTCCGGCCCCCGCGCCCTCCGGCTCCCGCGCCCCCCGCCTCCTCCGGCCCCCCGCGCCCCCTCCGGCCCCCGCGCCCCCTCCGGCCCCCCGCGCCCCCTCCGGCCCCCGCGCCCTCCGGCTCCCGCGCCCCCCGCCTCCTCCGGCCCCCCGCGCCCCCTCCGGCCCCCGCGCCCCCTCCGGCCCCCGCGCCCCCTCCGGTCCCCCGCGCCCCCTCCGGACCCCGCGCCCCCTCCGGCCCCCGCCGGTCCCCCGCGCCCCCTCCGGCCCCCGCGCCCCCTCCGGCCCCCGCGCCCCCTCCGGCCCCCGCGGCCCCCCGAGCCCCGGCCTGGTCCGGGCGCCGCCTCCCGCCCTCCGCAGCCCCGGCCCCTCGGGCGCGCCCCGCCCAGCCCCCCGGAGCCCCGGCCGTCCCCGGGCGCCTACCTATGGTGGAGATGAAGGTGGAGTTGAAGGCGTCCTCGGAGAAGCGGAACAGGACACAGGTCTTCCCCACCCCCGAGTCCCCGATCAGCAGCAGCTTGAACAGGTAATCGTAGGTCTTCGCCATATTACACTCTCTCCCGGACGGGAAGTGCGGCCGGCGCCTCGCCACTGGCCGACGGACCCGTCCGTCAGACGCGAACCCGCCCCCTATTGGCTGCCGGCCCGCCGACGTCACCGAGGCTGCGCCCGCCCCCGACCCCGCCCTGCGCGGGGAGAACTGAGGAAGGGGCGAGCGCCGCGCGGAGCCGGAAGCAGCTCGGCCGCGCCGCCCATTGGCCGGCATGTGGGACTAGCTGCGTTCTGATTGGCCCGCGGGAAGAGTCGGGGGGACTTCAAATGAGAACCAGGTGGGGGGCGTGGCGCTCGCGTCCCCGCCTTCGGGGCCTCGGCTCTTCGGAGAGCTCCGCCCCGCCCTCTCGTCGGGAGGGGTGCCAACAGCTCAGCGCGCCTTCGGCTCGGAGCTTGGGGGAGCGATGCGCATGCGCACGGGCGAACGGTCAGCTCCAGCAGGCGGCGCACGCGCGTGGCGACACGGAAGCCCCGTCCTCCCCCGCGGCGCGCAGCCGCAGTGCGCGCACCGAGGCGAGCGCGGGCACGGGCGGGCCACGCGGGCGGCCGAGGCGAGGCGAGGACGGACGCAGCGACCGCGGGGTTTGTGTAAAAGTTTATTTTGCCCAAAAATGTAGAAAAAGTGGTGAGTAGGACACGGGACGGGGCAGCGGGGCGGCTCAGCCTGGCCCGGCCATAATAAATAGGAGCGGGGCGGGGCCGGCGAAGCTTCTAGAAGCGGCGGCGAGGCTGTGAACCGGCGCTGAGCCCCCCACGGCCGGACGGTGTGATGTCGGCAGAGAGGTGACAGAGACCGAGGGCGGACTGCGCGTCTCCCCGGCCATCCAGAAGCTTCTATGCCTTGATGGAGCCCCAAGTCCAGCTCGACCTCGGGGTCCCCCCTGGCCTTTGACCTGGGCTTTGTTGGGGTGTGGGGGGCTGGACCGTCCGCTCTTTGGTCTTAGGTTTCCTGCACGGGGCGCGGGGGCTCCCACGAACCCCGCTCCTCGGGAGGCTGAGATGGGAGGATCGCGGTTCGAGGCCCGCGGGGAGCGGGAACCCCGGGAAGGCCCGACTGCTCTCTGGGGCCTAGGACTTCCCAGGCTCAGGTGTGTTCTTTAATTTGCCCCGGCCCTGCGAGTTCACACCGCCAGCGGTGAGGAAGGTTCTAGCATGGTCCAGAGCCTTGTGTGTTCCTGGCTGCGCGTTAATATGCCACCATTTCCCAATCCAGCCTGAAGAGAATAATCAATCAACCCTGCCTAAGGAAGAAAGGTAGTGGATATAAAAAGAGCTAGAAAAAAGCGGTGCTCTGGGAAGCGAGGGGGGGGCGCTGAACCTGCGTGCGCAAAGCTTGTCTGATACAAAATACGTGGTCATGAACTCAGCATCCGCTGGCCAGTCTCATGCTGAGCCAAGCCGGTGGACTCCAGGACTCCTTAAATACAGTTGAGTTCATTGAGCGTCTGGTCCAGTGTCTGGTGCAAACCCACGTTCTCTTCTTTGGCCTGGGCTAGTTTCTCTGGGGGAGGGGGAAGAGAGAGGAACGAATGAATGAGCATCGACATCCTTAAAACAATGTCGAGGGAACCTCCAACGTCCAGACTAAAAGTCAAAATGCTTTTCTCTGTGTGTGTGTGTCAGTCCTGGGACTTGAACTCAGGACCTGGGTGCTGTCCCTAAGCTTTTTCCTTCAAGGCTGGTGGCACTTGAGCCACAGCTCCACTTCATTTTCTGGTGGTTCATTGGAGATAAGAGACTCATGGACTTTCCTGCCCAGGCTGGCTTTGAACTGCGACCCTGGATCTCAGGCTCCTGAGTAGCTGGGATGACAGGCGTGATGAGCCACTGGTGCCTGGGTCACAAACTAGGGTGAAGATTCTTTGCCTGTCTGAAATGTAAACTGAATCCGCTGCCCCCCCTCCCCCAGCCTGCGAGCAACAGACATGAGTGGCGTCACATTCCTGGCTGATCTGCGTGTAAGGGGGGGGGGGCATCAGCGGACACAGACGAGGGACAGGACGGACACCATAACAACGACCACAGCAGAAGCTATGGAGTGAGTCATAATGAAGATTTCTAGGCCCAGAGACAGTGCACGCCTGTAATCCTGGCTTCACTCAGGAGGCTGAGATCTGAGGGTGGCGGTTCAAAGCCAGCTAGGGAAAGTCTGAGTCTGTCATCTCCAGTTATCACCCAACAGCTGGGGGTGGCGCTGGAGCTCAAGGGGTGGAGCGGCAGCCTCAGAGACAAAGCTGGGGGGCAGCGCCCGGCCGAGTGCCAGCGCAGTGTTTAGTTGTCGTGGAGATGCATTTCCCCGCCACACCCACTGGCCCAGCCCGGTTCAGTTAGGTGTCTGTGTATCCATGGCAACGGATTCAAACCGAACTGAAATTGAAGCCAGGGCGGCGAGGCGGGGCAAATACACAAAATGAGGCCGGGTGGCTGCGTCTCCTAGAACTATGGACCTCTTCATTGCACAAAGCCAGGAAATTTGACTGAGCTCATTAGCTCCTGCCTGTCATCCCAGCGATGCAGGAGGCTGAGATCTGAGGATTGCGGTTCAAAGCCAGCCCCGGCAGGAAAGCCTGTGAGACTCTTATCTCCAATGAACCACCAGAAAACCAGAAGTGGCGCTGTGGCTCAAGTGGTAGAGTGCTAGCCTTGAGCTGAAGAGCTGAGGGACAGCGCGAGGCCCAGACTGACAACATCAAACGACAGGGCCTTGGTCATGGCTGGAGTGCGGCTGTCCTGCGGGGGTGACAGGTGTGTGCACCAGGCCCAGCCCCCCGTTTCTTAGCTGTGTTGTAAGAGTGGGATGGGGGTGAACAGGATCGGGGTTGGCTGTGGCAGTGAGGACAGGGGTCCTGACCCCAGCCCTGCGAGAAACAGACAAGAAAGAACAGGGGGCCTGAGGAGACCACACTGTTACTGCTGTTTGGACGCCCATTCCAGCCTCTGAGACCAGCCGGCTTGTATGTCCTGTAGCCCCAACCTGCAGCCCAGACTCCCCAGGCAGGGAGGCCCCCACCTATGACTCCAAAGGCAGCGAGGAGGGAAGAGAGCAGTGGGAAAGGGAAGAGAGGAATGCAGTTATCAGAGGGCTTGAATGTGAACTGGGATGCGAGGGCTGGAGCTCTGGCAGCCTGCGGAGAGCGTGAGGCTCGGGCTGGTGTGGATGCCAAGGTCTCTCTACAGAGGTCATGTCAATGACCATGTGTTCTGGCTCCTCACTGATGGCACAGAGCGGGGCTGGGCTGGGCAGGCGGGGGGGGGGGGGGGAGAGACAGGAACAGCACAGAGAGTGTCAGGACGGGCAGCCCACGTGTGTGAGGGAAAGAGAAAAGGCAGAAGCAACAGAGGCAGGGCGAGGGTCATGGGGTGGCCCACAGTCATGTCCGATGATGTCACCAGGTCAAAGGCCACAGACCAGGTCAAATGCCACGGTGTAGATGTCCTTATAAGGAAACCTTGCCTCCACCAAAGCTGCTGGAATTTTCCACTACACCCAGAGACCCAGGGGCAGAATTTGAGAATTGGCCGGCCCACTGGAGACCTCAAGCCAGGGAAGCCGGGCGCTGGCGGCTCTCGAGACTCAGGAGGCTGAGATCTGAGGATGGCGGTTCAAAACCAGCCCAGGCAGCAATGTCTGGGAGACTCATCTCCAATGCATCAGCCAAAGACTGGAGGTGGAGCTGTGGCTCAAAAGGTTGAGCACCAGCCTGGACTTTGAAAAAAACTCAGGGCCAGCACCCAGGTGCTCCGTTCATGCCCTGGGACCAGCACAGACACCAAACCAAGACAGCAGACAGACAGCAGATGCGGCCAAGACCTAGACAGACCCCCCCTCCCCGTCCCCCTCGCCCCCCCAGACGCACTCACCTTCCAGGTCGTCAATGGTCTTCTCCAGTTTGGCCACCGTTCGTTCTGCAAACTCTGCCCGGGTCTCAGCCTGCAGGGGAGCAGAGTCAGTGCAGCACCCCGGGCCGGGTGCCCGTGGGGGGGCTGTGGGGGGGGCGGGGGGTGCTCACCTCCTTCAGTTTGTCAGACAGGAGTTTGATTTCTTCCTCATATTTATCCTCCTTTTCAGAATACTGAGAGAGAAACAAACACTTAAAAATCAAAAGAGAAGCCGGGCGCCAGTGGCTCCCGCCTGTCATCCTAGCTACCTAGGAGGCAGAGATCTGAGGATCGAGGTTCAAAGCCAGCCCGGGCAGGAGAGACCGTGAGACTCTGATCTCCAATGAACCACCAGAAAACCGGAAGTGGCGCTGTGGCTCAAGTAGTAGAGCGCTAGCCTTGAGCTGAAGAGCTGAGGGACAGCGCCCAGGCCCTGAGTTCAAGACCCAGGACCAACCAAAAAAAACAAAAAAAGAGGGTGCCGTGACTCCTGCCTGTAATCCCAGCTACCCCCGAGGTGGAGGTCAGTGAGCCTGCGGGAAGAGTCAGCCAGGCCCCCCCAGGCTGAGGAAGCAGGGGCTCAGGGGTGGGCTCCGCCACAGGCAGGAGGCGGCGGGCGCGTGAGCGTGCCCCTTTTCCCGCACCCCGCCTCGGGGAGGGGGGTGCAGCACCCACCTTCTCGGACGCGGCCTCCAGGGACTTGAGGTTGTTGGTGACGTTCTTGAGCTCCTCCTCCAGGTCCCCGCATTTCCTGCGCACACGGGAGGAGGGGGCCCCTCACTAAGGCCGCCCGGGTACGGGGGGGGGCCTGAGGGGCAGGGGTCAGCCCCCATCACGGCACACGGCGCTGGGGGACCCCCCCTCCCCGGGCCTGAGGATGCCTCCTCCCGGTCGCTGGAACTCCTGGGATGCCACTCAGGGTCTCAAAACAGAGGGCAGGGCCGGGCGCTGGTGCCCGCGCCCACCACCCCGCCCTCAGGAGGCTGAGATCTGGGGATCACGGTTCAGAGCGCCGCGGCTGGGGGGCGGGCCGCACCCGTCCCCCCCCAGCGCCACTCACAGCTCCGACACGTCTGCGCGCTCCTCCGCTCGCTCCAGCTCGCCCTCCAGGATGACCAGCTTGCGCGCCACCTGCGGGGCGCAGGGCCTGTGACGCGCGCGCCCGTGGCGTGCCACACCGCCGGCCCCCCCCGTCCCCAGGGGACGCAGGAAACGTGGGGGCAGCGCGAGTCCCGGCGTTCACCAAACTGCCGGGACCCCAGGGCTGCGGGGACCCCAGGGCTGTGGGGACCCCAGGGCTGCGGGGACCCCAGGGCTGCCGGGACCCCAGGGCTGCCGGGACCCCAGGGCTGCGGGGACCCCAGGGCTGCCGGGCCGGCGCACTCGTGCGTCCCAGCCGCGCTGGAGGCTGAGGCCGGAGGCTGGCGGCTGAGGCCGCCCGGGCGGGCAGGGCCGGGGCGCGCTCACCTCCTCGTACTTGCGGTCGGCCTCCTCGGCGATGTGCTTGGCCTCCTTCAGCTGCATCTCCTGGATCTCCATCTTCTCCTCATCCTTCATGGCGCGGTTCTCGATGACCTTCATGCCTCTGCAAGGCCGGACGGTGCCCTCAGTGCCCGGGGGGGGGGCGCGACCCCAGCCTGGGCGCCCTGGCCCCTGACTCCCCGCCGCGTGAGGGGCGAGCCGGGCCGGGGGGCGTCAGCGCAGGCGCAGGGCCGGGCGCCGTGGCCGCCTGTCCTCCCAGCTCCTCAGATCTGAGGATCGCGGTTCAAAGCCAGCCCGGCAGGATCGTCCGTGAGACTCTGATCTCCAGGCCAAGGGCGACAAGAGCCCAGGATGCGGCCGCCAGGCGGTCCCAGGATGATGCATGTGCATGCCACGCCCGGCCTGCTTTAGAGATGGGGTCTCCCTCACTGGCATCCTGCCTGGCAGCCGCTGAGGGCCGTCTGCTGCGGATGGCCGCCGGCTCCTCGGCTGTGTTGTGTGGGAGGGGACCCAGGGCCTCGGCCCTGCACCCGCGGGGTCTCCCCTCCCCGTGCCCTCGGTGCCCCGTGGGGCTGGGCTCCGGTGACACCGCCCCGCGGCAGAGCCGAAGGTCGCAGGCCGGGCCCATGACAAGGGGCCCATTGACAGCCACACAGACACGGCGCCTGTGCGCCCCACCACCCGCCCTCAGCGTGCGGCCTGTGACCAGCAGGGCCGGGGGCCAGCGCCTGCCCACGGGGCCACGGCGTCCCCACGGACACGGCGCGGCCCGGCCCAGGTGGAGAAGAGAAGCCACCAAGAGGAAAGGAGGGAGGGGAGGGTCGGGCTCTGGAGGGAGGAGGAGGGGAGGGCTCAGGAGGGAGGGGGAGGGGAGGGCTCAGGAGGGGGGGATGGGCTCAGGAGGGAGGGGGAGGGACGGGCTCAGGAGCCAGGCGGGGCAGAGCACCAGGGCTGGGAGGGGACGGAGAAGCCCCAGGCAACCCGGGCACCACAGCAAGACCCCATCGCAAACACAAAACCAGCCGGGCGCCGCGGCTCACACCTGTCGCCCCCGAGACTCTGATCTCCAAGGCACCACCAGAAAACCGGAAGCGGCTCGAGCGGCGGAGCAGCGGCCCGGAGCTGAGGAGCGGAGGGTGGGCGCCCAGGCCCGAGCCCCGGCCGGGCCAGCAGACCCCCTCCCCCACAGGCGGCCGCTCCCGCTCCCTCCGCCTCCCCGGCGGTTCCCTCCCCGCAGGGCGCCCCGGTACCGGTACCGGGTCGCAGGCCGCAGCCGCCCGGCCCCTCACCGCCCCGCCCGCCGCTCACCTCTCGCTCTCGTCGGCTGCCTTCTCGGCCTCCTCCAGCTTCTGCAGGGCCGAGGCCAGCCGCTCCTGCGCGCGGTCCAGCTCCTCCTCCACCAGCTGCACGCGCCGGTTCAGCGCCGCCACATCGCCCTCTGCCTGCGGGGACGGACGGACGGACGGACGGGCGCGTGACGACAGGCCCCGGCCCGGGGATCTCAGCCTCCCCCGGAGTCTCAATGTGGCTCTCCCCTGCGCCCCAGCGCGGCCATGCTGGCCTGTGAGCTGGACTGCTTCATTATCAACACCAAGGAGCATTCCAGCACTCCGGGCCTGGCGTGCGGAGCCACGGAAAACAACATAACCAGCGTGGGGCAGGCTGAGCCCCAGCACTGGAGAAGTGGAGGCAGAAGGAGCCCGAGCTGGGGACCAGCTGGTGGGGGTGCACGCCACTGAGGCACGGGGCCGGGGTCCCCTGAACTCGCGAGCCCCCAACAGTAGGCTAAGAGCTGGCACAAAGCAGGGCCGGCAGTGCGGCTCACGCCTGGCACCCCGGCTGGGGAGTGAGGATCCCGGTGCGAAGCCGGCTGGGCAGGAAAGTCCCTGAGACTCTCATCTCCGGTGACCCACCGAAAGGCCAAAGCAGCGAGCACAGGGTCCTGAGTTCAAGTCCCAGTACTGACCTCTGCTTCCTCCCCAGCCCCCTGCCCCGCAACAAAAACGAGAAGGAACATGGCTGCCCGGTGGAATCTGGGATTCTCCAGCCCGGTCCTGCCCGGACCGGCTTGGCCACATACCAGGGCCGGGGAGGCCGGAGCTGGGCCGCGGTCAGAGCCCGCTGGGCCGCAGGGCGCTCGGAGCACCGAGCCCGAGGCGCCCGCCCCTCATTCCAGCTTCACAAGAGGCCGAGATCTGAGGATCGCGGTTCGAAGCCAGCCGGGCAGGGAAGCCGGTCTGACTCATCTCCCGCGGGCTTCCAAGACGTGGGGTGGAGCTGCGGCGCGCGGGCGGACACCGGCGGGGCGCGGGGCCCGGGGCCCGACTCCCCCATCGCCCAGGGCTGGGCGGCCGCAGGCCCGCAGGCCCGGCACCGCACTCCAGGCCCCACCGGGAAAAAGGAGCTGCGGGCGGACAGGGAAGTTTCGAGAAATGACCAGAAAAGCCCGGGCCGGCGGCTCGGTCTGTCCGGCGAGGCGGTTCGAAGCCGGGCCGGCCGGGGCTGGGGCCCGGCGGGGCGGCGCGCGGGCGGGCGGACGCGCACTCCCCGCGCCGAGGCGCCGGGCCCGGCGGCTCCGCCCCGCGCCCCGGCCTCGGCCTCGGCCTCCGGAACAAACTCGGGAAGACCCGGGCCGGGCCGCGACGTGGCGGGCGGGGCGCGCGGGGCGGAGGCGGGCGGGCGGGGCGCGGGCCGGGGTCCCCTCCCGCCCCTTCCGCAATCAGGGCCACAAAGGCTTTCCCTTATAAGGGAAAGGCCGGCGCCGGAAGGTGGGGGGCCGGCGCCCCTCAATCTAAACGGAACCAGCTGTGCGGCCGCCGGGGCGCGGGGCGAACCCCGACCTCCCGCGGGCGTCTCCGCCTCCCCCCGCGCCCCGAGACCCGGTCCCCCCGGAGAGGGGAGAATCCGGGGTCCAGGGCCCCCCAGGGCGGGAGGGGCCCCGCTGCGCGCCCCGAGTCCGGGAACCCCGAGAAAGTGGGGCCGGTGCCGGGGTCCCCGCGGACAACGGAGCCCGGTTCCCGCGCCCCCTCCCCGGTTCCCGCGCCCCCTCCCCAGTTCCCGCGCCCTCTCCCCGGTTCCCGCGTCCCCCCCCGGTTCCCGCGTCCCCTCCCCGGTTCCCGCGTCCCCTCCCCGGTTCCCCCGCCCCCTCCCCGGTTCCCGCGTCCCCTCCCCGGTTCCCGCGCCCCCCCCCGGTTCCCGCGCCCTCTCCCCGGTTCCCGCGTCCCCTCCCCGGTTCCCCCGCCCTCTCCCTGGTTCCCGCGTCCCCTCCCCGGGCGGTACAAAGGCGGCGGCGGCGGGCGGAGCGCGGGAAGCGGAGACGGCGCGGGGCCCGCGGATCCCGTGGGTCCCGCGGTCGGAGAACCGGAACCGGGAATACAGGGCCTCTGGGGCGCCGGGGTCGGGGATCTGAAGGGATCTGGGTCCGGAGGAGGGGATCTGAGGCCGGGATGGAGTCCGGGGCCGGGGATGGGGGCCGGGACCGGGGGTCCGGAGTCAGGAGCCGGGATAAAGGCCGGGCCGGGGATCCGGGATGGGGGCCGGGGTGGGGTCCGGGGCCGGGGATCCGGGATGGGGGCCGGGGCCGGGGATCCGGGATGTGGGTCGGTGTGGGGTCCGGGGCCGGGGATCCGGGATGGGGGCCGGGGTGGGGTCCGGGGCCGGGGATCCGGGATGTGGGTCGGTGTGGGGTCCGGGGCCGGGGATCCGGGATGGGGGCCGGGATGGTGGCCGGGGTGGGGTCCGGGGCCGGGGATCCGGGATGGGGGCCGGGGTGGGGGCCGGGGTCGGGGCTCACGCCCGCACGGCTCACTTTCTCGCGGCGCTCGCGCTCCGCGTCCAGCTCGCGTTGCAGGCCCTGCGCGCGCTCCTCCGCGCCGTCCGCCGTCTGCTGCAGCGCCTGGATCTTGCGCTTCACGGTGTCCAGCGAGCTGAGCGCGGCCATGGCGCGGCGGGGACGACTGCGCGGCCGCGCCCGGGACCGCTGGGCCCCGCGCCCGCCCCGCCCCGCCCCGCGCCCGGGGCCCCGCCCCGCCCCGCGCCCGGGGCCCCGCCCCGCCCCGCGCCCGGGGCCCCGCCCCGCCCCGCCCCGCGCCCGGGGCCCCGCCCCCGGCCTGGCCCCGCCCCGCCCCCGGCCTGGCCCCGTCCCACCCCAGCCTGGCCCCGCCCCGCACCCCGGCCTGGCCCCGCCCCGCACCCCGGTCCGCGGAGGTCTCTGCTCGGCGCCGGCCCCGCGCCCGGCCTGGCCCCGCCCCGCTGAGGTCACCGCCCGGCCTCCCGCCCCCCCAGACAGGCCCCGCCCACTCCCGACCTGGCCCCGCCCCGTTCTCCCCATCGCGGGCCTGGCCCCGCCCCCGGCCCAGACCCCGCCCCGTTCTCCCCATCGCGGGCCTGGCCCCGCCCCGTTCTCCCCCCCATCGCGGGCCTGGCCCCGGCCCAGACCCCGCCCCGTTCTCCCCCCATCGCGGGCCTGGCCCCGCCCCCGGCCCCGCCCCGTTCTCCCCCCATCGCGGGCCTGGCCCCGCCCCCGGCCCAGACCCCGCCCCGTTCTCCCCCCATCGCGGGCCTGGCCCCGGCCCCGCCCCGTTCTCCCCCCATCGCGGGCCTGGCCCCGCCCCCGGCCAAGACCCCGCCCCGTTCTCCCCCCATCGCGGGCCTGGCCCCGCCCCCGGCCCCGCCCCCGCCCCGCTGAGGTCACCGCCCGGCCCCGGCCCGCCCGGCCTCTCCCTGGACCCTGGCGCGGGCCTCTCCACCTTCCATCCGCCTCCGCCCGGGCCTGGTCCCGGCCTCCACCCCGTCCCCGGCCTCCACCCCGTCCCCGGCCTCCACCTCGGCCTCCTCGGCCCGCACTCACGTCGGCCGCGCTCCTCTCCGCCAGCTCCTGCCTCTCCTGCGCCTCCTTCAGCTCCTCCGAGCGCCGGTCCAGCTCGTCCTCCGTCCCCTGCAGCCTCCTCCGGAGCTGCGCCAGCTCCTCCTCCGCCTGGGGTCAGCGGGGTCAGCGGGGTCAGCGGGGTCAGGGGGCGCCCTGGCAGCCGCACTGCCCGGGACCCCGCCGCGGCCTCCGCCCCCGGCCTCCGCGCCCGGTCCTCCGCGCCCGGCCTCCGCCCCCGGTCCTCCGCCCCCGGTCCTCCGCGCCGCGGCCTCCGCCCCCGGTCCTCCGCGCCCGGCCTCCGCGCCCGGTCCTCCGCGCCCGGCCTCCGCCCCCGGCCTCCGCGCCCGGTCCTCCGCACCCGGCCTCCGCCCCCGGTCCTCCGCGCCCGGCCTCTGCCCCCGGTCCTCCGCGCCCGGCCTCCGCCCCCGGCCTCCCCCCCCGGCCTCCCCGGCTGTCCAGGGCGTTTGCCGACGGGGCCTGGCACGGCCTGGCACCCGCCCGGCCCGGGATCCAGCCAGAGCCGGTGTGGCCGCCTCCACGAGACCCGCGACCGCCCGGGGGGCAGTCACTCACACTCCAGTCAGAGCGCGAGGCCGCCACTCGCTCTTCCCGCGCCCGCAGCCGTCTCTGAGCGGGGTCGGGGCCGTGGTGTCTGGGGGCCCCGGGTGGCGCCTGGTCCCCGCCGCCCCCGGGGTGCAGCCCGGGACCTGCGCCTGCCGGACCCCGCGGCCCGCGCCGGGCACAGAGAGGGCGCGGCGGAGCGCAGCGCAGCGCAGCGCGGCCTCACCTGCCGGCGCCGGTCCTCCGCCGCCTGGCTGTCGGCCTCGGCCCGCTCCGCGCGCTCCAGGGCGCCCTCCCGGTCCAGCTTCAGCATCTGCATCTTCTTCTTGATGGCCTCCATGGGGGCGCGGGCGGCGGGGCTGGGCGGGCGAGCGCGGGGCGCGGGCCGCGCGGGCCTTTATAGGCCGCGCCCGCCCCCCTCCCCCGGCCGCCGGCGAGCCCGGGCCTGCGCCCCGCAGCCGCAGCCTTATTTGGGCCTAGGCGTTTCCAGAAGGAAGAAGAAGAACATCACCAGGCCAAAGCCGTGTCCAGGTTTAACCTGCGGTGCGGCCTCCGTGCGCACGCGCGGCCTCCGGGGGCGTGGGGGGGGCGGCTGGCCTCAGTTTCCCTGTACTCCTCCCCACCTCCTACAATTCTCCGCCTATACAACTCCTATGCATCCTTCAAAGCCCACCGCAGACGGCCCCTTCACCTCCCACCTCCCCACACGGGCCCTGGGTTCGAGGCCGCCCGCAGATCTCTGGGAGAGATCAGAGGGTAGGAAGCCTCCTGCTCCCCCCGGCCGGGGCTCGGCCCCCCCTTGGACCGCGGAGGACACTGAGCCCCGAAGCAGCTGAGTCAGGGCGACTGGAAGGCCAGGGGGGCAGCGCCGCGCCTCGCCCGCCTCCGGGCCCGGCCCCACCGCGCGCCTGGCCGAGGTCTGCGCATCGCGGCTCACGCCCAGCCCGGGCAGGGAGGTCCGCGGCCTCTGAGCGCCGGTGGCCCAGCGAAAAGCTGGAGGCGGCGCTGCGGCCCAGCGGCAGAGCGCCCGCGGGGCGGCGCCCAGGCCCCGAGTTCGAGCCCCGGGCCTGGCCCGAACGGTGAGACCCCGAGGGAGAGGGTCACCTGGGTGCAGTCCCACCGCCGACCTGTGGCGGCAGCAGAGCGCACGCGCTTCCCGATTGGTCGAGGGCTGCCGCCGGAGGATGCTGATTGGACGGCACTTCTGTGTGGACGAATCAGGAGCAAAGATGGAGCACATGCAAATATCCGGAGTGGGCGTGGCTGGCGGCGGGTGGGCGTGGCTGGCGGCGGGTGGGCGTGTCTGGCGGCGGGTGGGCGTGGCTGGCGGCGGGTGGGCGTGGCACAGCTGTTGTCGGAAGGCCGCAGAGCCAGCCTGAGGCGGAGGCAGGATTTGAACCCGGGTCCCTGTGAGTCGCAGGACTCTGGAACTGCCGTGCCCGAGGGGGTGACAGCCGTGGACGGAGCCTGGACGGCGGAGCGCTGCCCCCTGGGCCTCGCCGCACTTGGATTCCTCCCCAGACAGGGGCTGCTGCTGTTCCCATCTTTTTGCAGGCGGAACTGAGGCACGGGAAGGCACAGCCGAGTGCTCCAGCAGAGCTAGGATTTGAACCCCGGGCCCGTGTCGGGACTCGCTCAGCCATGCCAGGTGCGGGAGTCCGTCCCCAGCAGGGCGGCCGCGGCGGGCGCGCGGGGCAGGAGGAGGCTGGCTCCCCGGGAGGGGGGCAGGAGGAGGGGGCAGGAGGAGGCTGGCTCCCGGGGAGGGGGGGGGAGGGGGCAGGAGGAGGCTGGCTCCCCGGGAGGGGGGCAGGAGGAGGGGGCAGGAGGAGGCTGGCTCCCGGGGAGGGGGGGGGAGGGGGGCAGGAGGAGGCTGGCTCCCCGGGGGGAGGAGGGGGCAGGAGGAGGGGGCAGGAGGAGGCTGGCTCCCCGGGAGGGGGGCAGGAGGAGGGGGCAGGAGGAGGCTGGCTCCCGGGGAGGGGGGGGAGGGGGCAGGAGGAGGCTGGCTGGGGGGGGGAGGGGGCAGGAGGAGGGGGCAGGAGGAGGCTGGCTGGGGGGGGAGGGGGCAGGAGGAGGCTGGCTCCCCGGGAGGGGGGCAGGAGGAGGGGGCAGGAGGAGGCTGGCTCCCCGGGAGGGGCAGGAGGGGAAGGCGCGGTTGGTTTGCACACGTCACTAAAATGTTGGCATGTCTGACGGGCACGGTGGGGCACGCCCGTAATCCCAGCCACTCCAGAGCTAGCCTGGGCAAAGGGAAGGAAGGACAGACAGACGGACGGAAGGAAGCGAGCAAGCTCAGCTAGGGCGGCAGAGGCCCTGCCTGGCACACACAGAGCCAGGGTTTGATCCCACAGCAGGACAGGGGCGCACGCACGCACGCAGAGGCCCACGTGGACCCCGGCTCCCCACTAACGCAGCCTTTGTCCCTGAGCCGAGTCTCCTGCCCTGCGACGTTCCCGCGCCAGGTCTGTTGGCCAGAGTCCGCCTTCCAGATCCAGTCTGGCTTGCGGGCGCCACCGTCCCGGGCCTGACTGGGGCCTGGGCGCCGGCCCTGAGCTTTTCACTCTAGGCTGGCACTCAACCACTTGGGCCAGGTTCCACTCCCAGCTTCGTGCTGGCTCGTTGGGGATGAGACTCTCCAGGACCTTCCTGCCCAAGACTGGCTTCCAACCCTAACCGGGATTACAGGCGTGAGCCCCGGCCTCCACCTTCAAACCCTGGGCAGAGCCTGTGCCCAGCCGCACCCAAATGTCCACCAGGGCTGGCTGCTCCCTCCCCCCCAATTGTCACCCAACTGGTTTGGTGGCCCTGGGGCCTGGACTGACTCTTTACACATGACAGGTAAGTTCTTTGGAAACACATGCTGTGTGTGCTGCTGGGAAGGGATTCCAGTTATTCAAGACCCAAAGACAAGAGCGCGCGCACACACACACACACAAGCACACACACACGCGCACACACACACGCACGTGCGCACACACGGAACTGGCCCAGGGCCTTTGCACGCCCAGTGCTCTCTGCCTGCCTGCCCCCTCCCCCCCTCCAATCTTTCGCACATGGCCCTACGCCATCATCTCCCAGAAGATGCGAGAAGTCCTGACAAAAGCAAAGCAGATCCCATCCTCCTGTCACGCCGGCTACCCAGGAAGCTGTGGTCTGAGGACGGAGGCTGGAGGCCAGGATCGTCTGTGGGACTGATCCCCAGGGAGCCACCAGCAGCCGGATGGACAGTGAGGCTGTGTGCAGCCCTGATCGCACCAGCTCGGGGACAGCGCCCAGGCCCTGAGTTCAAGCCCCAGGACCACCTGAACATAAATGAATCAACACAAGATGCGGCTCTGGGAGCCAAGAGCCCCCCCCACCCCCAGGGCCCCGGTGTGTGGGGCCCGGGCGCCACCTGCAGGCCAGCGTGGCAAGTGCAGCCACCAGAGGGAGACGCGGGGTGCAGAACCAGTGCCTGGGCCTGGGCCTCCCCTCCCGGTTCCCCCTGCTTCAGCCAGCAGCGGCCGCTTCCCTCCTCCTCCCCCTCCCCTCCCCTCCCCCTCCCCCCTCTCCTCCTCCCCCTCCCCCTCTCATCCTCTTCCCCCTCCTCCTCCTCCTCCTCCTTTTTTTCTTCTTCTGTTGGTCGTGGGGCTTGAACTCTGGGCCTGGGCGCTGTCCCTCAGCTCTTCAGCTCAAGGCGAGCGCTCTACCACTTGAGCTACAGCGCCACTTCCGGTTTTCTGGTGGTTTATTGGAGATAGGAGTCTCACAGCCTTTCCTGCCCGGGCTGGCTTTGAACTGTGATCCTCAGATCTCAGCCATTGGGTAGTGAAGTCTTGCTTCGCTTCTGTCCGGGCCTTGGCCTGGGCTGTGATCTGCCTGGTTTTAGGCTCAGCTGGGTGACAGCACTCCACTCCCCCCCCCCACTCCCCCCTCCACTCCTCCCCTCCCCCCCCCCCCCCCCCCCCCGTTCCACGGAGATGAAATCCGGAGCCGTGCCCGGCCGGCCTGGAACAGCGATCCTCCTGCATCATGTCGGCCGATCACGCCCTGGAGCTCTGGCCGCACACGCCTCTGTCCTTGGGCTGCGGGCAGCAGGTGGAGGGTGGCGTGAGGCTGCGGAAGAGGAAGAGCGTGTTGTCCAGCCTGGTCCGGCAGCCCAGGGTCAGCACCCCAGGGTGGACAGCGCCTGCCCTGGTGGCCAGCAGGGCCGTCCCCGCCACGCCCAGCTGCCCCAGCCGTGTGACACGCAGGCAGCCCCCGAGGAGGTGGGTCTGTCCCCCCCAGCGCCCCCCCCCCCGCCACCTGAGCCCCCACCACGCTGCCTCCACGGCACCCGGGCCGCAAAACACCCACGGTGAGCAGGAGGAGGAGGCGGGCTCAAAAAGCCCAAGTCTAGGCCCCCACTCGTGGCTCACACCTGTCATCCCAGCCACTCAGGAGGCTGAGATGTGAGGATCGCGGTTGGAAGCCAGCCCAGGCAGAAACGTCCATGAGACGCTTAGCTCCAGTGAGCCACCAGAAAGCCAGTCATAGAGCTGTGGTTCAGGTGGTAGAGCGCCAGTGTGAGGGAGACAGGAAGCTCAAGGGCAGGGCTCTGGTCCTGAATTCAAGTTCCAGGGCCAGCACACACGCACATGCACACACGCACATGCACGCACACACACGTGCACACACGCACACACGCGCACAGTCTCTGTCATGGCAGCTGGGGGTGGACTCTGAGGCCAGGTGTGTCCAGACTCTCTTGAGGCTCCCTGCTCTTATATTAACAGCTGCTCGCCAGCTCAGCTGTGTGTGTGAGCTGGGGTATCAAGAGACACTCCGGCTGCTTTGCCTCTAAGTCTCTACCACCATGAACGTGAATCTAATGCCCACGGCCCAGCCGGGCGCTCTTTCCAGCCAGATGCATGTATGTAGCCCAGGCTGGTCTTGAACGCTGGGTCTTCCTACAATTGTCTCCCAAGTTGCTGGGATTCCAGGCATGTACCACTACCCTTAGCTTTCCATCGATTTTGTTTTCTTGTCCTTTGTCGGTGGAGGATCGTGGACCCTGGGGCCTGGGCGCTGTCCCTCAGCTCTTCAGCTCCAGGCCAGAGCTCTACCACTTGAGCCACAGCACCACTTCCGGTTTTCTTGTGTTCATTGGAGATAAGAGTCTCAGGGACTTTCCTGCCCAGGCTGGCTTTGAACCGCAATCCTCAGATCTCAGCCTCCTGAGTCACTGGCATCCAGATTTCAGTTACTTTTAACTAGACATTAAAATGTTTCGAAATTCTGTCTCCCCCAAGCTCTTCCTTTCCAATAATCCCAGAGGCCCGCAAGCCCCACAGCCAGCAGACAAACCCCGCACACCTGCACACATCTGCACACACCTGTATTCCCTTTATTTTGGGGTACCTTCCCAGTCAAACAAACCTCCAGAGATGCCAGCACCTCCTGTAACTGAATCTTGTGGGGCCATGGAACGGGAAGGAGGTGCGGGGCGCTGTCACCCCAGAATCCCCCTCCATCTTCAGACAGCAAAGCAACAGCCCAGGCCCTGGAGCCCGAGGCTGGCTTAGCCCCGGAGGATTGTGGGAAGCGGCTCGCAGCGCCGGTGCCTGGCGCCTGGGGATGGGCGGGGCGCAGAGCTGAACCTCCCAGGCCACCCAAGCGCAAACACTGTTCCCGGTGATTTCAGTCTCTCTCTGCGCTCTCGTGAAAGAAGATGCCAGAGTCGTCAGTTCTGTGTGTGTGTGTGTGTGTGTGCGAGCGTGCCAGTCCTGGAGCTTGAACTTGGGGCCCGGGCTCTGTCCCCGAGCTTTGTCACTCAAGGTTGGTGCTCTACCAACCTTGCCTCAGCTCCACGTCTGGCCTTTTGCTGGTTAACTGGAAATGAGTCTCTTGGATCTGTTTGCCTGGCTCTGCTTTGAACCACGAGCTTCAGACATCAGCCCCCATCCCCAGTGGCTTATTCATTTATTTGGTCGGTCGTGGGGCCTGAACTCTGGGCCTGGGCGCTGTCCCTCAGCTCTTCAGCTCAAGGCGAGCGCTCTACCACTTGAGCCACAGCGCCACTTCTGGCTTTTTTCTCTGTATGTGGTTCTGAGGAATGGAACCCAGGGCCTCATGCATGCGAGGCGAGCGCTACCACTGAGCCACCTTCCTCCCCCCCCCCCCCCCCGCCGTGGCTTATTTCTTGAGCAACAGAATGAGGAAGACACGAATGTCTATGCCGGCTTCTCTTCCAGCCTCTCCTCGGGGCACAGGACGCTGGGCGGGAGGGAGAGCCAGAGCCGGGGGAAGACAGTGGGAAACTGTCGGTGTCCATTGCAGGTAGTGGATAATTTCTCCTACCAGCCGCAAACGAACCGATGGAAAAGATCTCTATCTCAATCTCTATATAATCTACACGCTGGTAGCATCACAAAACATGTACACATAAAGCTAATGAGAAGCCGGGGCTGGTGGCTCCCGCCTGTCAGCCCAGCTACTCAGGAGGCTGAGATCTCAGGCTCAAGGTTCAATTCCAGCCTGAGCAGGAAAATCTGTGAGACTCTTATCTCCAATGAACCACCAGAAAACTGGAAGTAGCGCTGTGGCTCAAGTGGTAGAGCTCTGGCCTGGAGCTGAAGAGCTGAGGGACAGCACCCAGGCCCAGAGTTCAGACCCCACGACCAGCAAAATAAACAAACAAAAAACAACTACACCACAGAGCCACAGCCACACAAACAGCATGTTCCCCCCCCATGATGCACAAACCCCAGACAAAACCACACACCCAGGGCCAACTGATGTTTGACAAAAGAGCCCAAAGTGCACTGGAGAGTCTTCTCCATCAATGGCAGCGGGAAGGAGGGGGGGGAGAGGGAGGGAGGGAGGGAGGAGGGGGGGAAGGAGAGGGGGAGAGGGGAAGGGGAGGGGGAGGGCAGGGGAGGGGGGAGGGAAGGGGAGGGGGAGGAGGGAAGAGGGGGAAGGGGAGGGGGAAGCGGAGGGGGGAAGGGGGGCGGCTGGGGGCCCCAGGCTTCCTTCCTCCTGCTGGGCCACAGACGCAGGGCAGGAGCCAGAGGAGACACTGGTGCTGTAGCCCCGTGGCCACAGAGGTGAGGGGGTCGGCCTGCATGCTCTTTTTGGGGTTCAGGCTGTGGCCCGGACCTGCCCTGCCCTCCTGGGGTGCAGTGGGGGGCTGGGGGGGCTGGGGTGGGATGGGGGTGCAGTGGGGGGCTGGGGTGGGATGGGTGCAGTGGGGGGCTGGGGTGGGATGGGGGTGCAGTGGGGGCTGGTGTGGGATGGGGTGCAGTGGGGGGTTGGGGTGGGATGGGGGTGCAGTGGGGGTTGGGGGGCTGGGTGGGATGGGGTGCAGTGGGGGGCTGGGGTGGGATGGGGGTTGCAGTGGGGGGCTGGTGTGGGATGGGGTGCAGTGGGGGGTTGGGGTGGGATGGGGGTTGCAGTGGGGGGCTGGTGTGGGATGGGGTGCAGTGGGGGGTTGGGGTGGGATGGGGGTGCAGTGGGGGGCTGGGGGGGGCTGGGGTGGGATGGGGGTGCAGTGGGGGGCTGGGGGTGCAGTGGGGGGCTGGGGCAGGGGTGCAGTGGGGTGCAGGGGGGGCTGGGGTGGGATGGGGTTGCAGTGGGGGGTTGGGGTGGGATGGGGGTGCAGTGGGGGGTTGGGGGGCTGGGGTGGGATGGGGTGCAGCGGGGGCTGGGGGTGCAGTGGGGGGCTGGGGCTCGGCCTGGCCCCCTGCTGAGCGCCCCCCCCCGCAGGATGCCGTGGCCCCCGTCTCCGCCGCTGCTGCTGCTGCTGCTGGCCGCGGCCTCCTGGCTGGCGGCCCGCGTCCTCGCGCGGCTCCGCGCCGCCCGCGCCCTGGAGCGGCGCCTCCGCGTCTTCCCGCAGCCCCCGAGCCGGGGCCGGCTGCTGGGCCACCTGGGGCTGGTGAGGGGGGGGAGAGGGCGGGGGGGGGGGGAGAGGGCGGGGGGAGAGGGCGGGGGGGGGAGAGGGCGGGGGGGGAGAGGGCGGGGGGGAGAGGGCGGGGGGGAGGGCGGGGGGGAGGGCCGGGGTGAGAGGGGGGGAGGCGGGGGGAGAGGGCAGGGGGGGAGAGGGCGGGGGGAGAGGGCGGGGGGAGGGCGGGGGGAGAGGGTGGGGGGGGAGGGCGGGGGGAGAGGGCGGGGGGGAGAGGGCGGGGGGGAGAGGGCGGGGGGAGGGCGGGGGGAGAGGGCGGGGGGGAGGGTGGGGGAGAGGGCGGGGGGGAGAGGGCGGGGGGAGGGCGGGGGGAGAGGGCGGGGGGAGGGCGGGGGGAGGGCGGGGGGAGAGGGCGGGGGGGGAGGGCGGGGGGAGGGCGGGGGGGAGAGGGCGGGGGGAGAGGGCGGGGGGGAGGGCGGGGGGAGAGGGCGGGGGGGAGTGGGCGGGGGGGGGAGAGGGCGGGGGGAGAGGGCGGGGGGAGGGCGGGGGGGAGAGGGCGGGGGGGAGAGGGCGGGGGGAGGGCGGGGGGGAGGGCGGGGGGGGGAGGGCGGGGGGGGGGTGGGGGGAGAGGGCGGGGGGAGGGCGGGGGGAGAGGGCGGGGGGAGAGGGCGGGGGGAGGGCGGGGGGAGAGGGCGGGGGGGAGGGCGGGGCGGCGGGGGGGAGGGCGGGGGGAGGGCGGGGGGAGAGGGCGGGGGGAGAGGGCGGGGGGAGGGCGGGGGGAGAGGGCGGGGGGAGAGGGCGGGGGGAGGGCGGGGGGAGAGGGCGGGGGGGGGAGAGGGCGGGGGGAGAGGGCGGGGGGGAGAGGGCGGGGGGAGAGGGCGGGGGGGAGAGGGCGGGGGGGAGGGCGGGGGGGAGGGCCGGGGTGAGAGGGGGGGGAGGCGGGGGGAGAGGGCCGGGTGAGGGGGGGGGGGAGGGCGGGGGGAGAGGGCGGGGGGGAGAGGGCGGGGGGGAGGGCGGGGGGAGAGGGCGGGGGGGGAGGGCGGGGGGGAGAGGGCGGGGGGGAGAGGGCGGGGGGGAGGGCGGGGGGGAGAGGGGGCGGGGGGGAGGGCGGGGGGAGGGCGGGGGGAGAGGGCGGGGGGGAGGGCGGGGGGGAGGGCGGGGGGAGAGGGCGGGGGGAGGGCGGGGGGAGAGGGCGGGGGGAGGGCGGGGGGGAGAGGGCGGGGGGAGGGCGGGGGGGAGAGGGCGGGGGGAGAGGGCGGGGGGAGGGCGGGGGGGAGGGCGGGGGGAGGGCGGGGGGAGAGGGCGGGGGGAGGGCGGGGGGGGAGAGGGCGGGGGAGGGCGGGGGGAGAGGGGCGGGGGGAGGGCGGGGGGGGCGGGGGGGAGGGCGGGGGGGTGAGGGCGGGGGGGGAGGGCGGGGGGAGAGGGCGGGGGGGAGGCGGGGGGGGCGGGGGGAGGGCGGGGGGAGAGGGCGGGGGGGAGGGCGGGGGAGAGGGCGGGGAGAGGGCGGGGGGAGAGGGCGGGGGAGAGGGCGGGGGGAGGGCGGGGGGAGGGCGGGGGGGAGAGGGCGGGGGGGAGGGCGGGGGAGAGGGCGGGGAGAGGGCGGGGGGGAGAGGGCGGGGGAGAGGGCGGGGGGAGGGCGGGGGGGAGAGGGCGGGGGGGAGGGCGGGGGGGAGAGGGCGGGGGGGAGGGCGGGGGGGAGGGCGGGGGGGGGCGGGGGGGAGGGCGGGGGGGAGAGGGCGGGGGAGAGGGCGGGGGGAGGGCGGGGGGGAGAGGGCGGGGGGAGGGCGGGGGGAGAGGGCGGGGGGGAGGGCGGGGGGGAGGGCGGGGGGAGAGGGCGGGGGGGAGGGCGGGGGGAGAGGGCGGGGGGAGGGCGGGGGGGCGGGGGGAGAGGGCGGGGGGGAGGGCGGGGGGGGCGGGGGGGAGGGCGGGGGGGAGGGCGGGGGGAGAGGGCGGGGGGAGGGCGGGGGGGAGGGCGGGGGGAGAGGGCGGGGGGGAGGGCGGGGGGGGGCGGGGGGGAGGGCGGGGGTCCGGGGGGATCCGGGCGGGGTCCGGGGTCCAGGGCGGCCGAGAGCCGGTGCCGCCCCGCCCCGCCCGGCCCTCTCTGCCGGGGCCGTGGGCCGTGGGCCGTGGGGGGGTGGGGGGCTCCCGGCCCGGCCCCCTGCTCCTCTGTTTCCCGGGCCGCGGCCGTGGCTCCGGCGCCGGCTGCGTCGCCATCCCCCGCCGGAGGGCGGCGGCGGCGGTGGAGCCGCGCGGTGGAGCCTGTGTCGGGCTCCTGCTCATCCCGGGCGCCAGCCAAGAGCGCCTGCGCACGCACGCACGCCCATGCACACACACACACATACGCGCGCACGCACACACTCGTGCACACGCGCACGCTCGCACACACACACTGATGCATGCACACACGCGCACGCACAGACGCGCACGCGCACACGCACATGCACACGCACATATGCGCGCACACAGAGGCCCGATGTGCCAATGAGCCCCGTTGCCAACCTCGATAAAAGCTGGCGGCCCACTTCCCCTCGGGGAGGCCGCCCGCATCCGGCCCTCCCCCCCACCTGCTTCCCGTTTTGGCCCCGGTGCCGTCCAGTGCGTGTGGACCAGACAGACGGGGAGGGACAGAGCAGGAAGGGACGGGCCCGGGCCCACGGCCTCCCCAGCTTTTCCTGCTCAAGGCGGGCGCTCTACCACTTGAGCCACCACCCCACGTCGGCTTTTTACTGAACCATTAGCCAAGAGTCTCATGGGTTGTCCTGCCCAGGCTGGCTTTGAACCACAGTCCTCAGATCTCAGCTTCCGAGTCGCGGGGTGACAGGCCTGAGCGGACCCTGGCCCGGGCCGGGCAGGGGTTCTACCAGTTGAGTCATGCCCCCAGGCCCTTTTTTCCCCCCTTTTGTTACTTTTCAATACGTGGAGGAGGGCCCGCAGTGCAGGGTGGGGGAGAGCCGAGGATGAGGAGTCAGAGGGGATCCTGGGCTCAGGCCGGAGGGGCCAAGTCCCCCCCCCCCCCCCGCAGATCCGGAGCTCGGAGGAAGGCCTGCGGTGCCTGCAGGGCCTGGCCCGCGGGTTCGAGACCGCGTGCCTGTGCTGGCTGGCGCCGTGGCAGCCCGTGGTGCGCCTCTTCCACCCCGACTTCATCAAGCCCGTGCTCCTGGCCCCAGGTACGGCCCCGCGGCCGGGACCCCGCGCTGCCCCTGCCGGTCCCCGGCACGAGTGCAGGAAGGGGGACAGGGCCGGCGGCTCCCTCGGTGGGGCCACGGCCCCGTGGGGCCACCGCGGGCCGCATCGCGCCTGGGAGCGGCTGCGGCCAGCCTGGCTCTCTCCTGACGTCACCGGGGCCCCGGCCCAGCTCTGAGACCCCAGGGCCCCTCCAGGACAGCAGAGACTTTTTGCTTTGGGGCGGGTCCTGGGGCTTGAACTCCGGGCCTGGGACAGTGGGGGTGTCTGGAGAAAGTTCTGGAGACAGGAAGGTGAGCTCCCCTGGTTAGAGCGTCAGGCTTGAGGGGCAAAGGCTTGGGGACAGTGCCCAGGCCCTGAGTTCATGCCCCGAGTCGGGTATGAGAAAAGAGAACCAAAAAGCTGAAGTCAGGGCTGGAGGCGTGGTTCAGCAGGAGCACACCCGCCTGGCAGGGGAGGAGCCTGCGCCCGCTGGGGTCCCGCACAGCGCTGTCTGCCACGCCAGCGTGTGGACGGGATGGGGGGGGAGTCAGGGTCTGGGGTGCCCTGTGCGCCCTCGGTGCTCCCCCTCCCCCGCCGCCCCTTCCCTCCGGGCTCGGAGCGGGACGTGGGGACCCCAGCTGGGAGCCCCACGCCACCTCTCTCTCTGCCTGTCCTGCACCCAGCTGCCGTCGCCCCCAAGGACACCGTCTTCTACCGGTTCCTGAGGCCCTGGCTGGGTGAGCGCGGGGGACAGGGCGGGGGACGGGGCGGGGGCAGCCCGGGGGCCTGGGGGGCGCTGCCCTCACCCACGAAGCACTCTGCCACTGCCAGGGGACGGACTCCTGCTGAGCGCCGGGGGCAAGTGGGCCTGCCACAGGCGCATGCTGACGCCCGCCTTCCACTTCAGCATCCTGAAGCCATACACCAAGATCTTCAACCGCAGCGTGGACACCATGCACGTGCGTGGCCGCAGCCCCGTGAGCTGGGGGGGCACTCTGAGGCCAGGGCGGGGTCTCTTTCAGCCATGGCATCCTCTTTTGTAAAAAGAAAAGAGAAAAGGAATCCCCACTGTGAAGGCCACGCCGGTGGCTCACGCCTGTCATCCCAGCTGCTCAGGAGGCTGAGATCTGAGGATCGCAGTTCAAAGCCAGCCCGGGCAGGGAGGTCTGGGAGAGTCTGATCTCCAACCGAAGGCTGGAGGTGGCCCTGTGGCTCCCGGGGGACAGGCTGGGCCACTCAGGTCCCTCCCCGCCCCCATCTCCGGCCAGGCCAAGTGGCGACGTCTGATTGCGGAGGGTGTCACGCATCTGGACATGTTCGAGCACATCAGCCTCATGACCTTGGACAGTCTGCTGAGATGCGTCTTCGGCTTCCACAGCGACTGTCAGGAGTGAGTGCCCGGCGAGGCCCAGGGCACCCAGAGAGGAAGGCTGAGATCTGAGCATCACGGTTCAAAGCCAGCCTGGGCAAGAAAGTCCAGGAGTGCCTCATCTCCAGTTTAGAGGCCTGGGAAGCCAAGAGACAGAGACAGGGGCGGGGCTGAGGCCCTCAGGCCACACCCCCAAAGGCCTAGCCCTGCCTTTTAAAGGGCCCAGTCGCACACCACGGGCTGGCAAAGAAGCCTTTGGCAGGTGAGAGCTCCCCGCGGAGATGGAGCTGGTGGTCATGGAGACATGAGGAGACTGAGGCCCGAGCTGTGAGGAGCCGCTGCACTCCAGGGGTGCAGATCTGGGACTGGGAGGAGGGGCATGCAGTCAGGCCTGGGGTGGCTGGGTCATGCGGTGGGGGAGAGGGGGTCGGGGAGGCTCAGGGGGCCTCCCGTCGGGCTCGTCCTGCAGGAAGCCCAGCGAGTACATCGCCGCCATCGTGGAGCTCAGCGCCCTGGTGGCCAAGAGACACCAGCAACCGCTGCTGCACCTGGACTTCCTGTACCAGCTGACCCCCGACGGGCGCCGCTTCCGGAAGGCCTGCCGCCTGGTGCACGCCTTCACCGACGCCGTCATCCGGGAACGGCGCCGCTCCCTCCTGGGCCAGGGCCTGGACGATGGCCTCCGGGCCAAGGCCAAGGCCAAAACCCTGGACTTCATTGACGTGCTTCTGCTGGCCAAGGTGGGCCGGGCAGAGGATGGGGGGGGAGAGAGGGGGGGACACAAACTGTGTTCTCAGCCTCAGGAAGCTCTCCAGAGAAAATCTGTGTGTAGACGGTGGGTTGGGCGCCGGTGGTCACACCTGTCATCCCAGCTGCTCAGGAGGCTGAGATCTGAGGATCGTGGTTCAAAGCCAGCCCGGGCAGGAAAGTCGGGGAGACTCCTTATCTTCAGTGAATCATCACAAAGCCAGAAGTAGAGAGGTGGCTAGGAGAGGAGGACGCAGGCCGGGGCCTGGGGCGGTGGCGGCCGGGCAGCCCCGGCTTGGGGTGGAAGGTGGGTGCTCGGGCTGCTCTCCGCTGCGGCTCCCACGCCCTCGGCTCCTGCGTCCTCGGCCTCCTGCGGTTCTGCAGCGTTTTCTCTCCCAGGATGAGGACGGGAAGGCGCTGTCCGACCAGGACATCCGGGCGGAGGCCGACACCTTCATGTTTGGGGGTGAGGCTTGGGGCAGGAGTCCCTCCACCCTGGGGCCCCGCTCTGCGCCCGCCCCCTCCCCGCCCGCCCCCTCCCGGCCCGCCCCCTCCCCGCCCAGGCGCTGTCCGCGCTCAGCCCGGTGACCCCCGCCCCGCCGCTGCCCCTCAGGCCACGACACCACGGCCAGCGGGCTCTCCTGGGTCCTCTACAACCTGGCCAAGCACCCGCAGCACCAGGAGCGCTGCCGGCAGGAGGTGCGGGAGCTCCTGAGGGGCCGCGACCCGCAGGAGGTGGAGTGGTGAGCGTGGTCCCCCCCACACCCCCCACCCCAGCTCGGCTCCAGGGGGGGAGGGGGCAGGACTTCCGGATGGCCTCCTTCCTGCCTGTTGAAGGTCAGAGGATCCTGGGGAGTCATGGGAAGAGCTTGGGTGCTGGGGACTTAGTGAAAGGCGGGAGGGCGGGTGCGGCATCCCTTCTCTCAAAGCAAATGCAGGTGTCACTCATCTTCCCCCCAGTGTCTGGTGTCCCCCAGCATCCCAGCCCAGGCCGGGTCAGGGCCATGGGGGGGTGTGTGAAGGCCTTAGGCCTGTCCACAGCCTCCCAGGTCCCAGGAAACATCTCCCCCTGCCCCCAGTCCTGGGGCCTGAACTCAGGGCCTGGGCGCTGTCCCTCAGCTCTTCAGCTCAAGGCGAGCGCTCTACCACTTGAGCCCCAGCGCCATATCTGGCTTTTTTCCTGCTTATGTGGTGCTGAGGTATGGAACCCAGGGCCTCATGCATGCAAGGCGAGCGCTCTACCATGGAGCCACCTTTCCAGGGCCAACATGGGCTTTTGCTCTGTGAGTGTGCGTGCGTGTGCATGTGCCGGTCCTGGGGTTTGAACTCAGGGCCTGGGCGCTGTTCCTGAGCTTTTTTGCTCCAAGGCCAGCGCTCTGCCCCTTGAGCCACAGCGCCACTTTCCTGGTGGTTCCTTGGAGATCAGAGTCTCAGGGACTTTCCTGCCCGGGCTGGCTTTGAACCGCGACCCTCAGGTCTCAGCCTGGGGTTGGGGGTGGAGAGCCCGTGCGCGGCTCCGGGTGACGGCGGGCGCCCTCAGGGACGACCTGGCCCGGCTGCCCTTCCTGACCATGTGCCTCAAGGAGAGCCTGCGGCTGCACCCGCCCGTCACCGGCGTCTCCCGCTGCTGCGCGCGGGACGTGCGGCTGCCCGACGGCCGGGTCATCCCCAGAGGTGCGGGGGGGGGGGGGGGCGGGGCGGGGCACCGGACGGCCCGGCCTCACTCCCCCCCCACCCCCCGCAGGCGTCGTCTGCCGCGTCTGTATTTTCGGGACTCATCACAACCCCGCGGTGTGGCCGGACCCCGAGGTGCTGCGCCCGCGCTCCCGGGGTCCCCGGCGGGGCGGGGTCCGGGGTCACCGGAGGGCCGGGGTCCGGGCTTCCCCGCGCTCCCCGGCGGGGCGGGGGTTCAGGCGCCCCGCGGCCCCGCCCCGCCGCCAGCGCCCCGTCCCCCGCGCCCCCCGCAGGCCTTCGACCCCTTCCGCTTCCACCCGGACCAGGAGCGGGGCCGCCTCGCCTTCCTCGCCTTCTCCGCCGGGCCCAGGTGAGGCGCGCGGGGCGCGGGGCAGCGGGTCCCCCACCCGCACTCCGGCGGGGCCCGTCCCCCCATGCCCGGGGTCCCCGTCCCCCCCCCCGTCCCCCCGAGGTCCCCGTCCTCCACGGCCCCAGTACTCCGGAGTCCCCGTCACCCCCCGTCCCCCCGAGGTCCCCGTCCTCCACGGCCCCGTCCCCCCGGGCTCCCCGTCCTCCACCGCCCCGGCACCCCGGGCCCCCAGTCACCCCCCGACCCCGCAGGAACTGCATCGGGCAGACCTTCGCGCTGAGCGAGATGAAGGTGGCGCTGGCGCTGACGCTGCTGCGCTTCCGCGTGCTGCCCGCAGGGGGCGCCGCGGGGCCCGAGCCGCGCCGGAAGCCGGAGCTCATCCTGCGCGCCGAGGGCGGCCTGTGGCTGCGCGCGCAGCCCCTGGACTGACCCCGCCCCGCCCTCCCCCTGCCCGGACAGGCCCCAATAAAGCTGCGCCCACCGAGTCCGCGCCTCACTGCCGGCGGGGTGGGCGGGGCTGGAGAGGGCGTGGTGGAAGGTGGGCGGGGTCAGGGGCGGGGTGGGCGGGTGTGGTCAGTGTCGGGGTGGGCGGGGCCGGGTGTTGGGGGACACAGCCCAGGGCCCAGGAGCCCACAGCTGTCTGGCTGTTGTCCCCGAAATGGAGCCCCTGCGTGGTGACCCCCCCTGGAATCCCAGCCAGTCTGGAGGCCCAGGCCTGAGGATGGAGGCTGGAGGTTCGCTAGCCTCGATGAAGACGGAGGGACAGCAGGCAGACGCCAGGGCTGGCAGGGAGTGGTTCCGGGCCGGGCGGAGGCCTGGTCATTTCTGGGCCCGGGCTATAGCTGTGGAGGTGGCAGGCAAACCGTCCTGAGACTGAGGCTCACGTTACGCGCCTGTCCAGCTCCAAGACGGACAGGCAGCTCCTTTCTTTGGGTCTCCCGGCTCTGGGCAGCCGTGAAAGGTCAGGCACGGAGTGAGGTCCTCTGGGATCCGGCACCATCCCTCCGGCTGCTCTTCAGGACCCCTGGTCGCCAGGGCTGGGATGGCTTGTCCCACGTGGTTTTTTTTCCCCATCGGCCTGGGCGCTGTCCCTGGGCTCTTTAGCTCAAGAGTGCTCTATCACTTCTGGTTTTCTGGTGATTAATTGGAGATAAGAGTCTCATGGACTTTCCTGCCCAGGCTGCTTTGAACTGTGATCCTCAGATCTCAGTCTCCTGAGTAGCTAGGATGACAGGTGTGAGCCACCAGCGCCAAGCTGAAACCATCCATTTTTAACTGAGTGGCTCTGTATCCAAGGCAGCTCACATTCTTGGGAAACATATTAAAAACTTGACAAATTTAATAGTGTACAGTTACTTTCATAGATGGACAGAAAGAATGAGATGCTGTTTTACATCTGTGTATTAATCATGACCTTATTTAAATCACAGCCAGCTTAATTACATACCAGCTATACTGACTTTATTCATAAGCTTTAGCTTATAAATCCAAGACATACTCATACCATCTGCTACTTACTCGAGCCTTGAGGTATGTCTTAATTTCTTCTCTTTTTCCATTTTGGAACAAACATTGAAGACAATGTTTACTTTTTTTTTTTTTTTTGTCGGTCGTGGGGCTTGAACTCTGGGCCTGGGCGCTGTCCCTCAGCTCCTCAGCTCAAGGCGAGCGCTCTACCACTTGAGCTACAGCACCAATTCCGGGTTTTCTGGTGGTTTATTGGAGATAGGAGTCTCACGGTCTCTCCTGCCCGGGCTGGCTTTGAACCGCGATCCTCAGATCTCAGCCTCCTGAGTAGCTAGGATTACAGGCGTGAGCCACCAGCGCCCAGTGCAATGTTTACTTTCTAAATCCTTTCTTATCCAAATAAACCATTTTTGTTTCCTGTTTCTCTTTACATTTACTAATAACTCTAATCATTACTCTAATCATGACTCCAAGACACACTTAGTCTCACCACCAAGCTCAGATGAGCTTCTTTGTGGCTTCAGTTTGAAACTGCCTTTGTTTCTTTCTACCTTTTCTTTTCTTTCTCCTTCCTTCCTTCTTTTCTTTACATTCTTTTATTTTCTTTCTTTTCCCTTTGACTTGCAGAGCCACTTATCAGAAACTCTTTAAAACAATTTTGTGGACTGGGAAGGTGGCTCAGTGGTAGAGTGCTCCCCTAGCATGCAGGAAGCCCTGGGTTCGATTCTTCAGCACCACAGACACAGAAAAAGCCAGAAGTGGTGCTGTGGCTCAAGTGGTAGAGTGCTAGCCTTGAGGAAAAAGAAGCTCAGGGACAGCACCCAGGCCCTGAGTTCAAGGCCTAGGACTGGCAAAAAAAAAAAAAAAAAAAAAATTGGTCAAGAGGCACATTAGCATATGAATTGACCTTTAAACACTTGCTGGGCAGATGGAGATAGAAGGAAAATCCACCAAGTGGCCAAGATGGGGGAAAAAAAAATCAAGCCAGGGGGCTGGGAAGGTGGCTTAGTGGTAGCGTGCTTGCCTAGCATGCATGAAGGCCCAGGTTCAATTCCTCAGCACGACATACACAGAAAAAGCCAGAAATGGCACTGTGGCTCAAGTGGTAGAGTGCTAGCCTTGAGCAAAAGAAGCTCAGAGACAGTGCTCAGGCCTGAGTTCAAGCCCCAGGACCAGCAAAAAAAAAAAAAAATCAGGATGGTAAGACAACTTGGTGGTGCATTATTAAGCAAGCAAGCAAGTGGACAATCAGCAGACAGACAAGCAGAATGGCACGGTACACAGCAAGCGGGGGAGGAGACTGAACTCTATAAGACAAGGAAAGCTAGAGCCACGGCTGGGAGGCTTAGGAGGCAGGGGAGACAGGCAGGAGTCGCACAGAGAGGAGAACTTGAACCTCTAGCCATTTACCACTGTGTTAGCAGAATCTGCAGCAAAAATGAGGCATTGTAGCTTTAAAGAGCTGAGTGGGTGGACATCTAAGACCCCACTCTGAAGGGGTCAGGAGCACCCCACTGGGGTCTGGCGAGTGTAAAAGGCGACGGACGGACAGTGTCCCTGTCCACCCACGGTCTCTCAGCGTGAGAGTCAAATTCTCCATTCTGGCATCACTGAGACGAGAGGTGACCGGCCCAGGAGGTGTGAGGACCCTCTGGGGTGAGTCAGGGGCTGTCACAGTCCCTCACCAGAGGGGAGGGGGAGGGGGGCGGCGGCGTGAGGGATGCAGGGCGGTGGCAGTCAAGGACGAAGTCTGCGTGGATTTCCTCCAGTAGCTGCAATGTCCACCAGGAAGCCCCAGGCGGGTGCCGGCCACGGCGGTGTCCCTGCCCCTGTGACAGAGCTGTGTGTGTGGTCACTGGGGCCGGCCTCCTCTGAGCGGGGTGGGGTGGGTTACGCCATGACATCTTTATCACACCCAGCAGCTTGTGCAAGGGCCCGACTTATCAGACAGCAGATCTGAAGGCAGGAGTTCCTTCCTCCCTGCGCTGAGAGATGGTAACCTGACTCAATGAGGAAGTGTGTGCGTGTGTGTGTATGTGTGTGTGTGTGTGTGTGTGTGTGTGTGTGTGTATGCTGGATCTTGAACTCATGGCCTAGGCATCAACTCAACATTTCTTTTTTGTTGGTGGTGGGGCTTAAACTCTGGGCCTCGCTTTGCCACTGAGCTACATCCCAGCCCAACAGTGGTAGGAAAGCCTGAAATATATGGCTGATTAATCGCTGAGGATGGCATGTATAGAACTTGACATTGGCAGAGCATTAACGGCTCACACCTGGAATCCCAATTACTCAGGGGGCTGAGATCAGAGACTCAGGATCAAAGCCAGCCCAGGCAAGAAAGCCCAGGAAGCACTTATGCTCAATTATCCAGCAAAAAGCTGGCAGTGGAACTGTAGCTCAAGAGGCAGAACGCTAGCCTTGAGCAAAGAAGCTCAGGGACAGTGCCCAGGGCTGGCAAAATGAAAATAAAACAGTAACAAACAAAAAACTAAAAAGGCTCTGGTGATAAGGACAACCTTATCATGCAGAGTCTGGGAAAAGACATATGTACCAGAAACTGCACAGAGATCAAGTATGTTTCCAGTCACGCCGCAGACCCAAATAAGCTGTAAATTTCTTGGGTCATTTGTCCAGCAGGCAGAGCCCAAACTGTCTTTGCATGTCTCACCTGACACAACCTGTAGTCAGACTCCATTCACAGCTGCGAGTGTACAGAGGGAGACACTTCCGGTCCCAGCCTGGCTGAGCTGGAGCTCATCTGTAAAGCACGGTCGGCTCCCCGGGCTGTGTCTGCGCGGGCACAGCGCCCCCTGCGGGGCACAGCGTGGTCTGCAGCTCACCTTGCCGTCCACTCCCACAGGCTGCAGAGGTACTTGGTGCTTCCACCAAGCCTGGGGTTGGTAGTGCGGCTCAGAACCTAGCCAGTGAATTAGACGACGCTGGCCCCATGCGCAAGGCTGGGCACAGTCCCAAATAAAATAAAGACCAGGAAAAGCTCCGCTAACCCGGGAACCACGCCTGTGGAGCTGTTCTGGTGATTCTGGGAACTGGGGGTCTTCTAACCAGTGTCACTCTTGGTATGAGGAACAAACTATAATTCAAACTTACCAATTATAATGATATCGTCATGAAGAGGAAAAGTTACACAACAAAGAAAACACATGTTTTATTCTCATGATAAATATGACTCCTGATATTAAGTGTCAAAATGACAAATGGCCTGACCTATGAATACCAGGGGATATTTTCATATATCCTCAGTAAGTGAAAAAAAAAATAGCATATATTAGTCTGGAAGTTGTATGGACCGCTAAAAAAGTGGGCTAGAAAGGTGGCTTAGTGGCAGAGTGCTGGTCTGGCATGCATGAGGTCCTGGATTCAATTCTTCAGCACCACATAAGCAGAAAAAGCCGGAAGTGATCCTATGACTCAATGGTAGAGAACTGGCCTTGAGCTGAAGAGCTGAGGGACAGCGCCCAGGCCCAGAGTTCAAGCCCCACAAACAACAGCAAAATTATAACAACAACAAGAACACTATCTTTTTTTTTTTTTTTTTTGGATCTGGTCGTGGGCCTGAACTCTGGGCCTGGGCGCTGTCCCTCAGCTCTTCAGCTCAAGGCTAGCGCTCTACCACTTGAGCCACAGTACCACTTGCAGCTTTTTTTTCCTGCTTATGTGGTGCTGAGGAATCGAACCCAGGGCCTCATGCATGCAAGGCAAGTGCTCTACCACTGAGCCACCTTCCCAGCCCCAACAAGATCACTATTATTAATACCTAAAAAAACACACACATAAAGGCCCAGTACTGGGGGCTCACACCTGTAATCCTAATTAGGAGGTTGAGATCAGAGGATTATGATTCAAAGCCAGCTGGGACAGAAAAGTCAATGAGACACTTATCTCCAATTAACCACCAAACAACCAGCTGAGGCTCAAGGTGGTAAAGTACTAGCCTTGAGCAAAAAGGCTCAGGGAGAGTGCCCAGGCCCTGAGTTCAAGCCCTATGACCAACCAAAAACAAACAACAAAAAAGAGTGAACACCTGGAAACCTAGGTGTTTGAGAGGAAGAGGTTGGAGGATTGAAAATTTGAAGCCGGGGCTGGGAATATGGAAAAGTTCATATCCAGCTTTAAAAAAATCCAAATAGCAAAAGCATTCCTATGTAATAAGAGTACTGCCATGGGCTGGGAAGGTGGCTCAGTGGCAGAGAGCTTGCCTTGCATGCCTGAGGCCCTGGGTTCAATTCCTCAACACCACATAAGCAAAAAGAAAAAAGCCGGAAGTGGTGCTGTGGCTCAAGTGGTAGAGCGCTAGCCTTGAGCCGAAGAGCTGAGGGACAGCGCCCAGGCCCAGAGTTCAGGCCCACGACCGGACCTCCCCCCCACCCCCAAAATAAGAGTACTGCCAGGCGCTGGTGGGTCACACCTGTTATCCTAGCTACTCAGGAGGCTGAGATCTGAGGATCGTAGTTCAAAGGCAGCCCATGCAGGAAAGTCCAAGAGACTCTTCTCTCATAAAAACCACTAATGTACTGTGGCTCAAGTGGTAGAGTGCTAGCCTTGAGCCAAAGAGTTTAGGGAGAGCATCCAGGCCCAGAGTTCAAGCCCCAAGAATGACCAAAAAATAGTGCAGGAGATTTCACAGTATCAGCCCTAAAATTACACAGCAGCCAGAGTAACAAAAATACCATGGTAGGGCTGGGAAGGTGGCTCAGTGGTAGAGTGCTTGCCTTGCATGCACGAGGCCCTGGGTTTGATTCCTCAGCACCACATAAGCAAAAAGCCCGAAGTGGTGCTATGGCTCAAAGTGGTAGAGTGAGTACCTTGAGCTGAAGAGCTGAGGGACAGCGCCCAGGCCCAGAGTTCAGGCCCCACAACCGGACCCCCCCACCAAATAAAAATACCAGGGTATTGGCACAAAACCTGAGAAGAATAACGGAACCATGCTGAGGTATGACATTTCCATTTGAAGCCAGCCCGGGCAGGAAAGTCTGTGAGACTTTTTTTTTGGTCGGCCGTGGGGTTTTAAGTCTGGGCCGAGGCGCTGTCCCTCAGCTTTCAGCTCAAGGCGAGCGCTCTACCACTTGAGCTACAGCGCCACTTCTGGTTTTCTGGTGGTTTATTGGAGATAGGAGTCTCATGGTCTCTCCTGCCCGGCTGGCTTTGAACCTCGATCCTATCCTCAGAACTAAGCCTCCTGTGTAGCTAGGATTACAGGTGTGAGCCACCAGCGCCCGGCAGTCTGTGAGACTCTTATCTCCAATAAACCACTAGGAAACTGGAAGTGGAGCTGTGGCTCAAAGTGGTAGAGAGCTTGCCTTGAACAAGAGTTCAGGGACAGAGACAGAACCCAGGTCTTATTTAAGTTCAAGTCCCATGATTTACCAAACACACACACACACAACTTAGTTGGCTGTGAACTGTGCTTTTATTTACTTATTGTCCGGTTTTCTAGTGGTTTGTTGGAGTAAAGTCTCACAGACTTTCCCGCCTTGATCCTCAGATCTCAGACTCCTGAGTAGCTGGGATGATAGGCCTGAGCTGCTGGCTAGGACAGCTAACCAGTTATTGACAAGGAACCAAGTCAACTTTTCAACAGTTCTGGAAAAACTGGATATGGACCTTCAGAAGACTGACACCAGACTTCTCTCACCCCATATAAAGATTAGCATCAGGGCTGGGGAGGTGGCTCAGCGGTACAGGGCTTGCACGCATGAAGCCCTGGGTTCGATTCCTCAGCACCCCATACACAGAAAAAGCCAGACATGGCGCTGTGGCTCAAGTATAGAGTGCCAATTTTGAGCAAAAAGCAACTCAGGGACAGTGCCCAGGCCCCGAGTTCAAGCCCCAGGACTGGCACACGCGCGCGCGCGCACACACACACACACAGCTTCGGAGCTGAAGCTTTAAGTCGGCTAGTGGAGGGTGTGGGAACGAACGTTGGCACAGGTGGAACCGAGCGCGACCGCACCTCGGGAAGAGGCGCTCGGCAGGCAGCCGGGCGGGCCGCGCGCGGGGGGGGGGGGGCGCCCCGCCAGGCCCTGCCGGCCGGGGAGCGGGGGCCCGGGGAGCGGGGAGCGGGGGCCCGGGGAGCGGGGAGCGGGGAGCGGGGGCCCGGGGAGCGGGGAGCGGGGAGCGGGGGCCCGGGGAGCGGGGGCCCGGGGAGCGGGGAGCGGGAGCCCGGGGAGCGGGGAGCGGGGGCCCGGGGAGCGGGGAGCGGGGGCCCGGGGAGCGGGGAGCGGGAGCCCGGGGAGCGGGGAGCGGGAGCCCGGGGAGCGGGGGCCCGGGGAGCGGGGAGCGGGGGCCCGGGGAGCGGGGAGCGGGGGCCCGGGGAGCGGGGAGCGGGGGCCCGGGGAGCGGGGAGCGGGGGCCCGGGGAGCGGGGGCCCGGGGAGCGGGGAGCGGGGGCCCGGGGAGCGGGGAGCGGGGGCCCGGGGAGCGGGGAGCGGGGAGCGGGGAGCGGGGGCCCGGGGAGCGGGGGCCCGGGGAGCGGGGAGCGGGGGCCCGGGGAGCGGGGAGCGGGGGCCCGGGGAGCGGGGAGCGGGGGCCCGGGGAGCGGGGGCCCGGGGAGCGGGGAGCGGGGGCCCGGGGAGCGGGGAGCGGGGGCCCGGGGAGCGGGGAGCGGGGAGCGGGGAGCGGGGGCCCGGGGAGCGGGGGCCCGGGGAGCGGGGAGCGGGGGCCCGGGGAGCGGGGGCCCGGGGAGCGGGGGCCCGGGGAGCGGGGAGCGGGGGCCCGGGGAGCGGGGGCCCGGGGAGCGGCTCTGAGGCGCAGCCGTCCCGAGCCGCCCGCGCCCCTCCCACCCCCGCAGAGCCGCGGCCCCGTCAGGAGCGGCCCGTCAGGAGCGGCCCCGTCAGGAGCGGCCCGTCAGGAGCGGCCCGTCAGGAGCGGCCCGTCAGGAGCGGCCCCGTCAGGAGCGGCCCGTCAGGAGCGGCCCGTCAGGAGCGGCCCCGTCAGGAGCGGCCGCGGCCCCGTCAGGAGCGGCCCCGTCAGGAGCGGCCCGTCAGGAGCGGCCCCGTCAGGAGCGGCCCGTCAGGAGCGGCCCCGTCAGGAGCGGCCCGTCAGGAGCGGCCCCGTCAGGAGCGGCCCGTCAGGAGCGGCCCCGTCAGGAGCGGCCCGTCAGGAGCGGCCCCGTCAGGAGCGGCCGCGGCCCCGTCAGGAGCGGCCCGTCAGGAGCGGCCCGTCAGGAGCGGCCCGTCAGGAGCGGCCCGTCAGGAGCGGCCGCGGCCGGCCGTCACCGGTCGCCAGGGAGACCCGGGGCCCGGCGGGCCTGTGACGTAAGAAAGGCGGCGCCGGAAAGGAAGTGCTCCCGGTGAGGCTCGGCCCCGCCCCCGAGCCCACTCCTGATTGGACTGACGGGGGCAAACCCTGGAGTCTGATTGGCTGGCGGTAGAATTCCCCCTCCTGCCCGTCCCCACGGAACTGAGCGAATCCGTCCTTACGGCGGCGGACTGCGGACAAAAAGCATCGCTCCGGGTACAACCTTCATCCGCCGGCGTCCTTCAGGCGCTACTTCCCGCGATGGATCTGTGGCATCCACGGCTTGGGCAGGTAAAGTCATGAACCAGACGGGAGACCCGGCGGGTCCGCGGTGGCGGGAGGCAGAGCGCGCAGTTTGGGCCATCCGAGGCTTTTGTGGGTTTCCTGGAGATCTGGTTAGCTCTTGGCGGGGGCCGGGGGGCTTACGGTTCGAATCTCGAGGTTGCCTGCATGGATGGAGTGCTGTTTGTTCCAGTCCTGGGGCCTGAACTCAGGGCCGGGTGCTGTCCCTGAGCCCACCCCTCCCCCACCCCTCCCGTGGGCACCGTTTCCGGCCTCGCGCGCGCCCTCCCTCCCTCCCTCCCTCCCTCCCTCCCTCCCTCTCCTCTCTCCCCCTCTCTGGTGCTTCATTGGGCTAAGATTTTCAATAAGGAAGCCATGCCAAACACAGAGCAGGTGGCAGGTTCCGGTCTGTTGATGGAGGCCTTCCCTTTCAGAGTGTGCAGTGCCTATTGATTCCCTGCAGATCCGCGAGGACCAGGATTGAGGTTGTGTGCCAGGGGGTTAGACTGAGTCAGATCCTTCTCTCCACTTTCAGGATCTGTGAATCCAGGGTGGTGAGGGACACAAGGGCAGCTCATATTAGTGGCAGTTGTATACACGGGGAACAAGTGTGGATACGATCAAACGAAAGAGGATGACAATGAGTAAAATGCAGTACATTTTCAGCGAATGGTTCCATGGGTTTCTCCTGGTTACCTAAGACCGGTACCCTTGAAAAACAACCACAACTGTGGTAGAAAGGAGACAATGCACCGCAGCCAATAGCTGAGTGTTTACATAGATAAACATCAATGCCGAATCAGGAACGGAGGTGTCCTCATGCTCATAGCAAGGATGGCACGTGAGAAGAGAAGGCTTGACACTCCTCAGTGAATACAGTGAGCCAAGAGAAAAATAAAGGCATCTGTACAGGTGCATGGTAAGACCCAGTACACTTCTGATGCAGCTAGGGGGTGGTGGCTGGTGCCTGTAATCCTAGCTAATCAGAAGGCCCAGAACTGAGTATTGTGATCCAAAGCAGGCCAGAACAGAATAGTTCTTAAAACTCTGCTCATCCATTATCTAGCAAAAGGTGGAAATGGAGGTGTGACTCAAGCACTATCATTGGATGAAAAGGGCAAGCAAGAGTACAAGACCTAGAGATTAAGGTCCAATAATGTATATCTGTCTGTCTGTCTGTCTATCTATCTTAGCCAGGAGCCAGTGGTTCACTCCTGTAATCTCAGCTATTCAGGAGGATGGGATCTGAGGAATGCAGTTCAAAGCCATCCCACACAGGAAAGTCCATGAGACTCATACCTCCCAATGAACCCCCAGAGAACCAGAAGTGGAGCTGAGGCTCAAAGGTGTAGAGCACTTGCCTATAACTCAGGGACAGAGCTCAGACCCTGAGTTCAAGCCCCACAACCAAAAAAAAAAAAAAATCTGTATCATAGAGTTTTTACTATATTGCGGGATTTTGTGGTCTATAGGTATTTATATAATATTTGTGATTTTAATTATTTTTCCCTAAAAACTTCAAACAATATAAAAATGCTAAAATGTTAATTCAAACATATTAAAAGAATATTAAAATACAGTGTGTAGTTCGCCAGCATACGGATACTGTACTGAACACAATGGAAATGCAGTATGCTACTACCACTTGCCCAGGTTTGCCAATGTGAGATTGTACACGCCACACTATTGGCTGATGGAATGGAAGGCGACCAATCACAGCACTGTGTTCTGTATCCTTGGTGCTCATTGGCTCAGGGGCAGTAGCATCAGTCTGTTTGCCCTCAGGCATGTGCCTGTTTGTTCAGCATCTCTCCTTGTTCACATCCACGTCTGATCGCTGCGCATAGTGTTGCCGTGCAGTGTTGTGTTTCTGTGAAATTTTTGGAAAAGTTTGAGTTTATTTCAACCCCACAATGCCACCCAAAGTTCTGAGCCTTCTAAGACTTCTGGCAGGGAACCCAAGCACCAGAGGAAGATGCTCACCTCCAAAGCAAAGGTGGAACTTCTCCACCTGCTAAGGGGAGGCTGTAGGCTGCCATGAGGGAATCAACAAATCTACTGTTCACTACGTAAAGAAAGACGAGAACGGCAGCGATGACTTTTAACAAGACTGCGAAGAGGGCGGTCACTTCCCGCAGTAAGGCCCCTGTGGAGACAGAGCCTGGATTGGGCCTGTGAATAATGACTGCAGGAGAAGAAGGTCTCCCTGGATACCAGCACCATCGGACAAAGGCCAAGCTTTATGAAAGTTTTATGGAAAACACAGATGAAGTGATGAAGATGAAGACTAGGATGATTGAGGACAAAGACGCAGAAGCAGGATGGTCGAGTGCTTCTCCCACCAGACCAACCGCACTCAGTGCCGGCTGGGGCTGGGGTGACACATTGCAGACAGTTGGGCTCAAAAGCGTTTCTGCGTGGAGAAGCCGCCTCTGTGGATAAAGCTGGAGTGGAGGGGTTCGTGAACGACACGTTCAAATCCATTACTGGGGAAGAGAGCCATAAGCCTGAACACGCTTTTAACATAGCTGAGACAGGCTTATTTTGGAAATGAATGCCTCCATACTTTTATTATGAAGGATAAAGCCAAAGCCCCTGGTTTTAAGGCTCAAATGATTGAGTAACTCTGATTGTATGAGGGAATGCTGTGGGCTTTATAAGTAAAACAAACAAACAAACAAACAAAAAATCCCAAGGGTCCTAAGGGAAAGAAAAAGGACTGCGTTTCCTGTGCACTGGACGCACAACCCCACAGCCGGGATCGCGAAACTCCTCACAGCTGATCGGTCTGCCAGTGCTTCATCCCGAGGTTACCCTGTATCTGGCAGAGGGCAACCTCAAGTTCAGAGTTCAAAGCTGGAGGCTATACTGTTGCTGTCACATGAGGGTGGCCAGATAGAGTTCTGGCTCCTTCAGCCCCTGGATCAAGGCATTATTCATGCTTTTTTTTTTTTTTTTTTTTTAACCCAGTCTTTGGGCTTGAACTCAGGCTGGGCACTGTCCCTGAGCTGCTTTTGCTCAAGGCTAGCACTCTGAGTTGAGCCACTTCTGGCTTTTTCTGTGTCTGTGGTACTGAGGAATCGAACCCAGAGCCTCATGCATGCTAGGCAAGCACTCTACCACGAAGCCACATTTCCAGCCTGCTGTTCACATGTGTTGAAACACCCTGTAAAACCTGGTTGAAGCTATGGCCTAGGATGAAAACATCTCACCAGAAGTGTGCTGACAGTGTTGAACTGGGTCTTGTGAATATTCAGACCATCGAGGAGACGAAGGCTGCCACAGCAGATGCCAGCTGGGAAAGCATGTGTCCAGAATTGGCCCACAGCCACCCAGGATTCGCTCCTGATGCAGTCCACACTCTGTGCAGCTCAGGCCATGAGGCCGGCAGGATGACTGGGCAGAGGCCGTTTCAGTGACCTGATCAAGGCCCACCCACAACCACTGTCAGAGATGGAGGAGTCAGCCAGTGCACACAAGGATGAGCAACAACATGAACGAGAGGTGGAGCAGAGGAGGAGGTTGGCCTAGCACTCGATCGTCTCACAGCCAAGGTCACAATGGCCAAAGAACTTCAGCGAGTGGCTGAAGAACGGGACCCTCAGATGCTTCGCTTGTTGCACTTTGCAAATACAATTGAGTGGCGTGTCAGTTTATCAAAACCTCCTCACTCGGAAGAAAAAGCATCACCAGCAGCTCCCCGTAACTGTGTTCATCACTCAAAGGGATCAGTTACATCTACGCCTTGAGGGGAAGTAGAAGGTATGGCCCAGAGTGAGTACTGCACTGCCTGATGCAGTGGAGCCTTTGGAAGAGCTGCAATGCTCTGCTTGGCTATGCATTCATTCATCTCTTCTGCAGCATGTTCATTGCCATCAGCATTGCACAGCTATGTAATTCATGATCTTCGTCATTCACTTTATAGTATACCTCACTGGTGGGGATTTTATATGTTGTTACCATTACATAGGTTTAAGAGTGGCATTGGTGGCTCACGTCTGTAATCCTAGCTACTCAGGAGACAGATCTGAGGATCACGGTTCAAAGCCAGCCCGGGCACAAAGTCCATGAGACTCTTATCTCCAATAAACCACTAGAAAACCGAAGTGGAACTATGGTTCAAGTGGTAGAGCTGAAGAGTGCAGGGATAGCGCCCAGACTCAGAGTTCAAGCCCCACGCCCGACAAAAAAAAAAAGGGGGGGGGCTGGGAAGGTGGCTCAGTGGTAGAGTGCTTGCCTTGCATGCTTGAGGCGCTGGGTTCGATTCCTCAGCACCACATAAGCAAAAAAGAAAAAAGCTGGAAGTGGTGCTGTGGCTCAAGTGGTAGAGTGCTAGCCTTGAGCTGAAGAGCTGAGGGACAGCACCCAGGCCCTGTGTTCAGGCCCCATGACCGGACCCCCCAAAAAATATTTAAAAAAAGTGTTTAAGAGCATATGAAGTGTTTATAAGAGTGTGGGAAACATTAATAAGAGAGTGGGAAAGGTTTAGAGGAGGGTGGGAAGGGTTTATAAAGCCTTAAACATATATATGTAAGTAAAGCAAATATAACACTGCTACTTGGCGGGTTTCCACCCCTCACAGGGGTCTCTGGAACATTACTTCTGCCAAAGGTGAGGGAGCACTGTGGTGCATTTTCCAGCCCCAGATGCCTCAAACCACAGCCCTTAGATCCCAGCCCGCAGGGTAGCTAGGATTGCAGACGATGAGCCATTGGTGCCTGCCTGGGCCACATTCCACACCAAGTTGCCCTTTCCAGTGAGTTTTTTTGTGTCTGTGCAAATAACAGAAACAAGAGCAGGCTTTCCCCCAGCACATTCTAAGCTAACTCTTCTTTCTAGTGTGAGTTCTTTCCTGCTTGCGAAGGTGACAGATTGGAAGAAGGCTTTTCCACAGTGGGAAAACATGTGCATGCGTGCGTGTGTGCGTGCGATCGCTGATGTTTTGAAAGGGTATTCAAGAAAAGGCTTTCCCCCGTTGCTTCCATCCACAGGGTTTTTGTGCACCGTGGGTTGTTTCACGTGGGTGAAGGTGGCAGGACACAGACGGCTTCCCCATGGCGCGCACGGGCAATGGGTCTCATCCTTCATGACTTTCTTCATGTGTGTGAAGGCTCACCCACAGTGCTCACAGAAACACTGATTCTCTTCTGGATGTGGGGTTTTAGGGTTCGGGCAGGTGGAGCCTTCCTGTAGGAGCACGGTGTTCCAGGGCTCCCACACGGAGGGGTTCACGAGTGTGTTTCTTCATGCCTCACTACACTGTCTGTCGCCACATCGGAAGGATCGTGTGCCGCTCAGCACACTTGGGAATGAGTGTCTAGCGAGGACGCGGCTGCCCGTGCGGCTTTCCAGTTTCCCCCCAGGAGGAATTTTCTTCACCTTACGGTCTGTAATTTGCTTGAAAGGTTTCTCTACATTATCCACCTTTCTCAGGCTCCCAGGGTCTCTCAGCGGTGAGATGCATTACGAAGGCCATATTGGGAATAGATCTGGATGAGCTCTGGTTTGCACACGGTGAGCATTACTCAATGTGCATGGTAGCATTTTGCACAATCCCAGGAGAAAAGCTAATGTCAACACACTAGGATTCACATGAGCTATCTCAGTACTTTTTGAAAATATAATTTTGCTCTTATCATTTTTCAAAAAGAATAAAATAGATTGTACCTTTATTAGAAAGTTTGGAAGAGTCGGGCACTGGTGGCTCACGCCTGTCATAGTAGCTACTCAGGAGGCTTAGAGCTGAGGATTGCAGTTCAAAGCCAGGCTGGGCAGGAAAGTCTGTGAAACTCATCTCCAATTAACCACCAGAAAACTGGAAGTAGCGCTGTGGCTCAAGTGATAGAGCGCTGGCCTTGAACTGAAGAGCTGAGGGACAGCACCCAGGCCCAGAATTCAAGCCCTACGACCGACCAAAAAGAAAACAAAACAAACTCCAGATCCCTTCACAGAGCTGCGTACACTGAGATCAGAAAGATGACATACAAGGCTCCTCCAGCAGTGACGGAATCGCGTGTACCACGGACAGTCCCGAGGCCAGCAGGGTCATGTGCTCCATTCTGCGCATTTTCAGGATTGTAGTGGGATCACTGTCAAAGCTTCTCATACACTGTCACCATAGAATTGTACCTGTATTGGTGATGACATTTCTCCCCTCTAGGTCAATTTGCACAGTTCTGAAGAGGTTCTGAGCAGCTACACTGTGCTCAGGTGAATGTGGTTGCTTCTAATTACAATTCACTTTTTATGGTTGACCATTTACTGATATGCTTCATCTTCACATCCTCACAGATATATATATAATTTAATCCTGTTCACATCAATTGATTATCACTCTCATCTCCTCTTCAATGTGGGAGAAGCTGACTTCCAAAACAGATCCTAGGAAGGCACCAGTGACATCTGTCACCCGACCTACACAGGGGGCTGACAGCTGATGATCAGGGTTAGAAGCCAGCAAGGGTCACAAAGACCATGAGATTTGTATACCCAACTGACCACCAAAAAGCCAGAAATGTGGCTGTGGCTCAAGTCACACACTACTAGTCTGGAGGGGGGAAAATCACACAAAAGTGCCAAACCTCAAAGTTTGAGCCATGACCAGAACCATTAAAAAAATAATTGAAATTATGAGAGCACAAAAACATACTTCTTTCCTTGCTTCTCTCTCATGTGAAATCTGGCCCCACGTCCCTCAACAAGGGTGTCATCCACTATTTGGGGGCATCTGACCCGTTGTCTTCTGGGCACAACATTTTTGGGTGAGGAATTTCCCTTGTCAGAATGGGTTTCTCTCCTGTCATCCCTCTGTGTTGGTGGGTGAACCATGACTAGATTGGGAGTATTTTTCTGAGGTTCAACTCAGCCTTGGTCAGTTTTGTTCCTGGCAGGATGTCCGCTGGTCTGGGGAGGATGTCTTGTGTGGCTGTGCTTTCTGCATGTGGCTGTGACTGCGACTGCAGAAGCTTCAGATGAGATGGACGTGCCCGTGAGCTCTCATTGGTGGTGCTGCCCGCCTCCCTCCTCCCTCCTGCCTCCTCTCTTCTGCCTTGCCAGCAGACAGGTCTGACTATTGTCACATCACCACTGTCTGTTCACATCACTGCTCGTCTGGGTATAAAAGAGGGCGTGGGCATGCTGGCTTAACACAGACAAAATATGCTGGGCCGGGGCTCACGCCTGTCATCCCAGCTACTCAGGAGGCTGAGATCTGAGCATCACGGTTCAAAGCCAGCCTGGGCAGGAAAGTCTATGAGACTTTTCTCTCCAGTTAACCACCGGAACACTGGAAGTGGCGCTATGGATCAAAGAGGTAGAGTACCAGCCTTGAGCTGAAGAGCTGAGGGACAGCGTCCAGGCCCAGAGTTCAAGCCCCACAACCAGAAAAAGAAATCCAGAAGTGGCACTGTGGCTCAAGTGGTAGAGCGTCCCGGGCCCTGAGTGATGGACAAAGCTGCCTCTCTCTGACTTGAATAGGACTCAAGCTTCTCCCAGGGTGGAGACAAGGCTCAGGCCAAGGGGCAAGGGCAGGCAAGTAGTTGCTGCCGCTGGCTTTCCAGGGAGGGCACCTGCTTCTTCCCGCCCGCCTGCGCTCTCACTGCTCTTCTTCCTGGAGTCTGCATCCCAGCGTGCTCAGGGAATCCCAGCCTCTGTTCCTCAGGGATAACCCGTGACCCTGATCAAGCAGGGCTCCTGGGATCAGGCCTCCTACTACAAACAGGAGGGGCCTGCTGTTGGCACACGCTGGAGGAATGTGGGCAAGCAATCCAGCGGCTGGTCTTTATGGACAAGGCTTTTTTAATTTTTACACCTGCCAGTTTCAGCAAAGGAAATAATGTCTGCAAACAAAGCAATACAACTCCTCGGTGCTAGAGAACCAAGACATGGTTCACCCTCATTCCATGAGGGAACCAGAGGAAAAGGAGCGGCTTCTCTGTGGCGTGCGTGCTTGCCGTTGCTGGACGGTTACTGCAGCAAGCAGCCGCCCGCGGCTCAGGGATGGCCTGCGCTGAGTTCCTGCACAGGAGAAATGACTCCCACCTGCTCTCACCACTGCGGGTGCTACCCGCACGTCAAAGGCCGCTGGAAGTCAAGGCTTTCTCACGCGGTTAGGATCCCCGGGGATCGCGGGCAATCCATGGCTTCTTGAATGTGGGATCTTTCAAGAGCTGAAGACGACTGAAGCCACAGATGGCTTCTGGCACTGCCTACTGCCTACAGACAGAGGGGTTACCTGAACCAGTAAATCCTTCCCACCAGCCCCACGCGCAGACGGCGTCCTCCAGTGTGAGTTCTTTGCGGGGAGTGGGGACATCAAACGCTTCCCCGCGGGGCTCGCACCCCACGCCCTCTCCAGCCGGATTCCCTCGCGAATGCGGACGCTCCGGAGGGCGAGGGTGTCTTCCCGCCCTGTCACACACAGGGGTGCAGGGCGGCCCCTGTGACACACAGGGGTGCAGGGCGGCCCCTGTGACACACAGGGGTGCAGGGCGGCCCCTGTCACACACAGGGGTGCAGGGCGGCCCCTGTGACACACAGGGGTGCAGGGCGGCCCCTGTGACACACAGGGGTGCAGGGCGGCCCCTGTGACACACAGGGGTGCAGGGCGGCCCCTGTGAGGCGTAGCCTGTGCTCAGAGCCGCTCAGCGTCTCCCCGCACGGAACACGTTTGGAGCGATCTTCGGTGGTTTTCCAGGCGTCCCACGCTGCTGACGGGCGCAGGGCTCACGGAGACTGTACCGGAACAAATGCAGGCCTTCCACAGGGCTCCCACCCGTGAGGTCTCTCCAAGCTGATTCCTTTGTTGTTTGGTCGGTGGTGGGTCTTGAACCCGGGGCCCGGGCGCCGCCCCTCGGATCCCTCAGCTCCTCCGCTCAAGGCGAGCGCCTTCCGCCTGAGCCAGGCGCCACTCCCGGTTTTCCGGAGATCAGAGTCTGGCGGCGTTTCCAGCCCGGGCTGGCTTTGAACCGCGGTCCTCAGATCTCGGCCTCCCGAGCCGCGGGGATGGCAGGCCGAGCCGCCGGCGCCCGGCTCGCGATTCCCTCCATGTACCAGGGAATCGGCGCTTTCCACAGCGCCGACACACGGGTCAGGCCTCCCCCGAGAGCGGCCCCCGCTGCCGGGCCGGGAAGGAGCAGCTTCCGGCGCCCGCGTCCCCGCGCCCGCCCGGCTCCCGTGTGACTTCCGGTGCGGACCGGCAGCGGGTGGGCAGCTCACTGCTCGCGTCGCAGCGCTCTCCCCCGTCCTGGAACGTGGGAATACGGCGGGGGCTTCGCTGTCACACAGCCGACGTCACAAAGCTGCCAAAGCGATCGCCCCGGCTCCGGGCGCTCAGCGGCGGGACCCGCCGACCACGCGCCTCGTGATTGGACAGTGCCTGCAGGCGAGGGCGGCCTCTGACTGGGTGATGATGCGAAGCCCCACCTCCCAGGTGTCCCTCAGCTCTTCAGCTCAAGGCGAGCGCTCTACCACTTGAGCCACAGCGCCACTTGCATCTTTCTTCTTTTTGCTTATGTGGTGCTGAGGAATCGAACTCAGGGCATCTGGCATGCAAGGCAGGCGCTCTACCACTGAGCCACCATCCCAGCCCTTGGTCCTAACTTTTTGACAAGGAATAATTTATTTCAGTGTAGAGTTAAAGTAGGGAGGAAAAAAAAAACTTTTCGGACTCTCCAGGAAAAGGAAGCTGGAGGCTCTTCACCCAAGTAATCAGGTGCAGGATCACATTGCTGTCAATGCGAGGTCGTGGGTGCGGCCAGGTACCGCCAGCCAATCAGGTGTTCCCACTGCGGGAGCTGCCCCGCGAGGAGCCGAGCGGTGGGCGGCCCCTCCCGGCCGCCGCCATGTTGGCCCAGTGTTTGCCGTGGAAAGAGCGTGAAGGGGGCTGTGGGAGTGGCGGGGTGGGAACCCCGAGTCCGGTCCGGCGCGGAGATGGTGAGTGCGGGGCGTCTCCGGAGCCCGCGGCCTGGACGCGGTGGGCGCTGCTCCGTCCTTGCCGCCCGCGTCCGCGTCCGCGTCCTGCGGGTGAGCCCGGAGTCCGCAGCCCGGGGCCGGGCCTGGCCGGGCAGCCCGCAGCCCCTGCGCCCCGCGGGCGGCCCCTGCGCCCTCCGGCAGCCCCTGCGGCCCCTGCGCCCTCCGGCAGCCCCTGCGGCCCCCGCGGCCCCCGCGGCCCCTGCGCCCTCCGGCAGCCCCTGCGCCCCCCGCGGCCCCTGCGCACCGCCCTGCAACCCCTGCGGCCCCCGGCAGCCCCTGTGCCCCCCCGCGGCCCCTGCGCCCCCCGCGGCCCCTGCGCCCCGCCCTGCAACCCCTGCGCCCCCCTGCGCCCCGCCCTGCAACCCCTGCGCCCCCCGGCAGCCCCTGCGCCCCCCGCGGCCCCTGCGCCCCGCCCTGCAACCCCTGCGGCCCCTGCGCCCTGCAACCCCTGCGCCCCCCGCGGCCCCTGCGCCCCCCGCGGCCCCTGCGCCCCCCGCGGCCCCTGCGCCCCCCGCGGCCCCTGCGCCCCCCCGCGGCCCCTGCGCCCCCCGCGGCCCCTGCGCCCCGCGGCCTCTGCGCCCCGCAGCCCCTGCGCCCCCCGCGGCCCCTGCGCCCCCCGCGGCCCCTGCGCCCCGCGGCCTCTGCGCCCCGCAGCCCCTGCGCCCCGCAGCCCCTGCGCCCCCCGCGGCCCCTGCGCCCCCCGCGGCCCCTGCGCCCCCCCGCGGCCCCTGCCCCCCGCGGCCCCTGCGCCCCCCGCGGCCCCTGCGCCCCCCGCGGCCCCTGCGCCCCCCCGCGGCCCCTGCCCCCCGCGGCCCCTGCGCCCCCCCGCGGCCCCTGCGCCTCGCGGCCCCTGCGCCCCGCGGCCTCTGCGCCTCGCGGCCCCTGCGCCCCGCGGCCCCTGCGCCCCCCCCGCAGCCCCTGCCCCCCGCGGCCCCTGCGCCCCCCGCGGCCCCTGCGCCCCCCCGCGGCCCCTGCGCCCCCCGCGGCCCCTGCGCCCCCCCGCGGCCCCTGCGCCCCCCCGCGGCCCCTGCCCCCCGCGGCCCCTGCGCCCCGTGGCCCCTGCGCCCCGCGGCCCCTGCGCCCCGCGGCCCCTGCGCCCCGCGGCCTCTGCGCGCCGGCGGGTCGGCCCTTAGGAGACCTCGGGTGTTTCTTGGGGGGCGGGCGGGCGGGCGCTGCAGGGCCCACTGTCCTCAGCGAGGCCCGGGTTTGCGGGGAGACTTCCGGGTCACTGTCCACGGCCTGCCCCCTCAGCCGGGGCCGCTCCGTGCAGCCGCCAGGGAACCCCGGAACTCGCCCGCGTCCCCCAATGCCAGACTCCTGGGGGCCACGTTCTGACAGTTTGTGTTATCGGGAGGTAGGGGGCTGTTGTCTTCCCTGACACAGCTTTTGCTGTCTTCAGAATGTTCTAGATTATATATTTTTAAATTTATTTTTGTGGGTGGTGGGTCTTGAACTCGGCCTGGGCGCTGTTCCTCAGCGCTTCAGCTCAAGGCCAGCGCTCTACTCTACCACTTGAGCCACAGCGCCACTTCTGGTTTTCTGGTGGATTATTCAAGATAAGAGTCTCACAGCCTTTTCTGCCTGGGCTGGTTTTGAACCGTGAACCTCAGATCTCAGTCTCCTTAGTAGCCAGGATGACAGGCTTGAGCCACTGGTGCCTGGCTTTGGCCCACATTGATTCACTCATTTGTTACATGGCATCTGGGCTGTTTCCATAACTTAGCATTATTGTGAATAATGCAGCAATGGATGTGCCAGTGTCTTTACCATGTCCTGACTTGTAATGCTCTGGGTGGATGCCCAAGAGTGGTATGGCTGGAACATAAGGGAATTCTAGGCTTGATTTTTTTTTTTTTTGGAATCTCCAAACTGTTTAGAATGGTTGGATTAGTTTACATCCCCACCAACACGCAATAGGGTTCCTTCCCCTCCCCCCCCAACATTTGCTCTTGTTTCAGTTCTCAATGCTAGCCAATCATATTGGGATGGAATGGAATCCCAGTGTTTTGATGCGTATTTCACAGAATACAAACATCAAACATGTAGGCAATACGAGTTTCCCCAAAACATAATTTTTCAATAATCAAGAAATACTGAAGTGTGTGAAAGGTTAAGGGTTCCATTGTGTCAAGTAGAATACAAGAGCTGAATAAATCAATTAAACCTCATCAGAGAGAGTCAGTGATGGCCTATTTCAAGCATAGGATACTTGTCACACTTTGAAGATGAAGCTGGTGAAATATACTCAGATAATTCTACACCAATATAAGAAATCATGAATACAGTGTTCCTACACAACCCCTATGAAGTGATCAAATGACCAAACTTACAGATTTTGTCCATTGAGGGACTGGAAATACTGACAAAAGGCATAGGAAGCTGATATTGTGACATGATCTCAGAATGTTTCCCAAAGTCTCATATTTCCCAGGTAAACATTTAGCTTCAGAAGCTGTTTAAAAGTACCCAGACCAGGACTGGAAGGTGGCTCAGTGTTAGAGCACTTGCCTTGCATAAAGTATGAGGCCCTAGGTTCGATTCCTCAGCACCACATAAGCAGAAAAAAAAGCTGGAAGTGGTGCTGTTGCTCAAGTGGTAGAGCGCTAGCCTTGAGCTGAAGAGCTGAGGGACAGCGCCCAGGCCCAGAGTTCAGGCCCCACGACCGGACCTCCCCCCATCCCCCAAAAAGTGCCCAGACCAGTTGCTCCCAGTTGCTGTCTTAGCTACTCAGGAGTCTGAGATCTAAGGATGACAGTTTAAAGCCAGCCTGGGCAGGAAAGTCTGTGAGATGTTTATTTCTAATTAACTACCAATAAGCCAGAAGTGGCACTGTGGCTCAAGTGGTAGAGTGCCAGTAAAAGCTCAAGGACAGTGCCCAGGACTAGCAACAAAACAAAGCACCAAAACATTTCCAAAGCAGCATCAGATTGACTATTTTAGAGCCTGAGCCTGTGGAAGGATAAGCGTATGATGATTGGCACCGAGTGAATGTTTGTGGGACTCACCATCATGGGACTCTCCTGATCTACATCTCTGTCTCAAGTACTGTGACTTTTCCTCTTATTAATGTATCTGGGATGTTTTAGGAGCCAGTAACCATTAAAGATGTGGCCCTAAACTTCACCATGGAAGAGTGGGCTCTGTTGGACGCTTCCCAAAGGAAACTCTATGGAAATGTGACTTCAGAAATGTACAGGAACTTGGCCTCTATAGGTAAACATGGCATCATTTCCTCATTTATTCTGAGAACTGCTTTCTTGCTTACCTGTGCTTTTGCATGAGTGGAATATGGCAAAGGCATAGATAGGGTAGTTGTAAACATGTGGCATGATCTCATTGCACTACAAAGAAATCTAGTTTTTTTTGTGTGTGTTTTTTTTCCTCCCTGAAATGTGGAAGGGATCAATGATTTCTCTATATCTGTATTTTAGAAATAAAAGAAGAAGAAAATACTGAAGGTGGCTACAGAAATCGCAAGAGAATTGTAAGGTAACTTAGACCAACAACAAAATGAAATGTACATCAGATACCATGGAGTAATAGTGAATTTCTGAATGAACAGTACAAACTGTCTGCTACAAGTGGAATTAATCCAGGAATTCCTTTGAAACAATACAAGTTGAACATCCAACTTAGAAAAATTAAAATCTGAAATATTACCCAAATTGTGAACTTATATATCAGTATTATGGCAAAAGATGCCCCAATTTTTCCTTTTTCTTTTTTTGTGTCCTGGAGCTTGGGAGATGGGCACTGTTCCTGATCTTTTGTACACAAAGCTAGCATGCTGTCATTTAAGCCTCAGCTCCACGTCCAGCTTTTCCATGGTTATTGGAGATAAGGGACTTACGTACTTTGCTATTTGTGCTGGCTTGGGACTGCTATCCTCAAGACTCAGCATCGGAGTTGCTAGGATGACAGTTCTGAGCCACTAGCCGCCATCCTTTTTATTCATTTTCCAAATATACTTTTTTTGTGTGTGTGTGTGTCCGGTCGTGAGGCCTGAACTCTGGGCCTGGGCACTGTCCCTCAGCTCTTCAGCTCAAGGCTAGCGCTCTACCACGTGAGCCACAGCGCCACTTCCAGCTTCTTTCTTTTTTGCTTATGTGGTGCTGAGGAATCAAACCCAGGGCCTCAGGCATGCAAGGCAAGCGCTCTACCACTGAGCCACCTTCCCAGCCCTCCAAATACACTTTTATCTTCAAGTAGTAGTACAAAGGAGTTGCCATTCAACAATGCAGATTATGTATACAGTGCATCTTGAACAAGATGCCCTTTTCAATGGGTAATCATATGAAATCTGTCTGTATGCCAGAATGTTACCAGACATTGTCAAGCATTTGTTATCAGGCATTTAGGAAAGCTCAAAGAGGCTGTATATGGATTAGGAGCTATTCCTGTATACTTAATCTCCTATGGTATCAATCCCCAGCATCTACTATAAGTTCCTAGTAACTGTATTTGAGTTGTTCACCTGTTCACCAGGAGCTTATGCCACTAGTCCAGCTACTCTGGGGGCTGTGATCTAAGGATCACAGTACAGAGAAAAGTCCTGGGGATTCTTATCTCCATTTAATCACCAAAAAGGCTTAAGTGCACAGGGTGGAATTTGAGCAAAACAAAGCTAAGGAACAGCATCCAGCCCCTGAGTTCTGGACTAGTACCAGCATCAGAAAAGGAAGAAGAAAAAAAATGAACACTGTTGGTCAAAATAACCTGTCTTCAAGATGTGTGTATTCTCAGGTTCTGCATGCTGCACAACTTTTTGTTTGTTCTCTTGATGTATCCTGGCGGGGATTTGAAGGGACAATTAGTAAATCATTCATCAATAAAATTGTGGTATTCTTTTTTTTAATTCTTTCCAGAACTGCCAAGGTAGAGAAAGTTTGTGAAGAGACAGGAGATATTCCTTGTGGAGAATCCTTCCAGCAGCTCTCTGATCATTCTGTGGACAGGAGCCTTCTTCCTGGAATAACATCATCTAATAAGCATGCCTTTGAAGAAAGCATGCAAAGACGTTCACCCACAAATGATCCCTGCCAAGTTCACGCTGGACACAAAACCTCTGAGAACCCAAAAGATGGAGATTTGTGTCCTAAGTCTGAGGGATGCCGCAATCCCTCCAGGAAGTTGCAGGGCCGTGAAATCACGGAAAGAAATCGCATCATCAAGAAGCCCTATCGATGTGAGCAATGTAGTAAAGCTTATGCCTCTTCTAGTGGCCTTCTGTATCATCAAACATTTCACACCGGTGTGAAATCCTACAGATGTGAGCAATGTGGCAAAGCATTCCCCTGTTCCAATGCCCTTCGGATTCATGAAAGAACTCACACTGGAGAGAAACCTTATGTGTGCAAGCAGTGTGGCAGGACCTTCACTACTTACGGAAACCTGCAAGGCCATATAAGAACTCACACTGGAGAGAAACCTTATGTGTGTAAGCAGTGTGAGAGAGCCTTTGCCTTTCTCGTTTCCCTTCGAGGACATGAAAGAACTCACAGTGGAGAGAATCCTTTTAGGTGCGAGCAGTGTGGGAAAGCCTTCTGTTCCCTCTCTTACCTTCAGCAGCACAGAAGACTCCACACAGGTGAGAAGCCCTATGCATGTAAGCAATGTGAGAAAGTCTTCACTTTTCCCAATTCCCTTCGAAAGCATAAAAAAATTCACACCAAAGAGCCCCCTTATACATGTAAGCAGTGTGGGAAGACGTTCGCTACTTCTGCAAGCCTGCGAAGTCATAAAGGAACTCACATCCAAGGGAAGCCTTACGTGTGTGGGCAATGCGAGAGAGCCTTCGCCTTTGTCAGTGGCCTTCAGCAACACAAGAGGACTCACAGTGGAGAGAGAGTCTCTCGGTGCAAGCGCTGTGAGAAATCCTTCTCTTCTCCTTACTACCTTCAAGAGCATGAGCGAATACACACAAAAGAGAGGCCCTATGCGTGTAAGCGCTGTGAGAAAGCCTTCACTTTCTCCAGCTCTCTTCGAAGGCATGAAAGAACTCACACTGCAGAGTGACCCTATGTGTGTGTGCGGTTTGGGTAGTAGTCAGGAATTCTTGTGTGTTTTGAACCCATGAAAGAACCCACACTGTATGGATGAAAGGAGAACATGAGAAAGTGTTTTCTTGGTCCAGTGCCATTCAGATCCATGAAAGAATCTACGCCGGAGAGAGACCCTGTGGATGTGAACAATGTGGGAAAGCATTCACTTGGTCTGTTGTCCTTCGAAACCATGAAAAAGTACACATCAGATAGAAATTGTCTTTGTATCGTCCATGTGTGAATGCCTCCAGTCACTAGTTTTCTTCAGATGCATGGATTAGCTCATATTAAAGGGAAGTTCCATGCATCTAAGCAATGTGCACAAGCATTCACGCGACTCAGTGCCCTGTGAATCCATGAACTAATGGAGAGGGCCACTTCGTCAATCTGATGTCCTTCCATGAAAAACTCACGCTAGAGAGAAACCCTTCTCATGTAAACAATGAGAAAGCCTTTACATTCTCCTCTTCCAAACACATGCAAGAATTCACAAGAAACCATATCGATGTAAGCACTATGAGAAGGTCTTCTGTTACCCCTCTTCCCTTACACACCATAAACGCACCTGCAGATAGACCCTAAGAATGTAAGCAGTGAGGGGAAGCATTAAACAAAGACCTGTTTTTCTGAGCACTTGCTCTCTATCAAAAATATCTTGGCCTCTTGAAAGTAAAGAAATAAAGGATCTGTTTTTCCCCTGAGGTCTTAATAAACCTGCAAACAAAATGTAGGCCTGGGTCCTTCATTATACTTTGTGGTTAATTTCATGATTAAGATACAACTTAACTGAGCATGGTAAATAAAGTATTCTTGAAATAATAATGTCTGAGATGATTAAAAATTAATCAAAGGGACTGGGAAGGTGGCTCAGTGGTAGAGTGCTTTCCTTGCACACATTAGGCCCTGGGTTTGATTCCTCAGTACCACATAAACAGAACAAGCCAGAAGTGGCATTATGGCTCTAGTGGTAGAGTGCTAGCCCAAGCCCCACAACCAACCAAAAAAAAAAGCATGCCTGAATGCAGAGATAATCACTGGCAGGTGACATTCATATCCCAGGATTAACATACGTATTTATGCTTCCCCGTCGCCACAAATTGAGTTTGTCTTCTGTCTGTCCAGTGTTGTGTGGTTTAACCACAGGCCTAAACGCATCAGGCCTGGCCTAACAGACAAGGATGCACAGAAAATCCAAATCTGAGCAAAACATTCCTTTTACATTGATTCAGCCATAAGTTTTGTCAGAATTCTAGAAAGTTCTCTAGGCCAGATGTCATTTGTACTCTATGTTAGGTGAACATTTGGAAATAGTAAACTACATTTGCTCCTTTGACATCCATGACAAGGATGCTTAAATTGGAAGTTCAAGCTGTTACACACATTGCTGGGCCATCAAGGAACACAAGAAGAGTAGAATTGAAGATGAAATACACATAATACTGTCAGAGGCCAGTAGTTGATGGTGTAAAAACGTATAAAGAGCCAGGCACCGGTGGCTCATGCCTGTAGTCCTAGCTACTCAGGAGGCTGAGATCTGAGGATCACAGTTCAAAGCCAGCCCAGGCAGCAAACACCATGAGACTCTTATCTCCAATAAACCACTAGAAAACCGGAAGTGGTGTGCCTTGAGCAGCGCCCAAGCCCAGAGTTCAAGCCCCAAGGCTGACAAAAACAAAAACAAAAACAAAAACAAAAAAACACACACAAAAGTATAGAGAAAAGTTTCCTGCTTTTACCTTAAGTTCAAGACCGGGAAAATTGCCAAGCACCAGCTGAGATGAAGTCAATTGCAACCAAGGTGGACATTAATGAGGCCTTAAAACATTTCATTCAATCAAGAATGTATCTTTCCAGGTCTAAGCAATCCTCAGGATCATTTACATAACTTATTTCTCTTGTGCTTTTGGAAAGGGATAAAAAATTTGATCTTAGACATTTTGTTCAGGCTTTGGGGTGCCCATTGGAACAAGCATTAGCCCTGAAGGGGAGAAACAGCACCCTTTCCCATTTCCCATTGTTGGCACAAAGAATTCTCTCATGGTAGGCTTGGGGACAATATGCAGCGTTTCATACATTGGCTTCAGACGTAGGCATGTCCAAAGGTTCTATTCTAGGGAGGCCTTGTGTGCACAGTTCTCAATGAAAAGACAAACCACACCCAACAAGGAAAATACTTAGCTATCTGAAAAAATTAACTCTCAAACCAGAAATGATGGCAACATGAAAAAGGGCATTGGATGAGTCTAGTATGAAATGCTGCCGGTAATGACATCACACTGTTCATAACCCAGACTGTCACAGAACATGACCCGTAATTCATTACTACACCTGGTAGGATCGCAGTGTCACTATAATGATCATGTTTGCTGATAATCTGGCTGGTGAGTTGTAGATTCTTTTGACATGTCTGACTCTGTGTGTCCTGGGGTCAGGGGCTCCATCATGTCCATCTATTCCCTCTACTTTGGGATAACATACAAGCCATATCCTCATCTTGTGAGATCAGCTCCAAGCAGTCCCAAGTGACAGACCATCAGTAAGACGTCCCAAGGGCAAGGGGTGAGTCCCTCCATCAGGCTGAGAGGGTACCATTTGGAAGTTCACATTTCCTAGACATGAGAGAATGGAAGCCAAAAATCTTTTGACCTGTCTCCATTGTTCACCATTACCTGGGAGCATTACAGAGTTCTAGCAGTGACCCAATCTGGGCAGTCATAGTGTCTGATATTTCAGGGAGTATTGCTACAGACTTGCTCTCATACTACTGTAACTCAGGAAGTTGAGGGTTCATTATTTTCCTCAATAGCAAAACATGGTGAGAAAGAACTGGTAGTTCTTTTAAAGTAAGCCTGCAGAGAGAACATGGGAACTTTTTGAAGGAAGAATCAAACGTTTAGTATTGAAGGGTTTATGAGGCAGTGACTATTTGTTGCCTGTTTATCCAGCAAGCAGAGCAACACGTGGTGGTGATCCAAACACCTGACTGGTTGTGTGCCTTTATAAGCCCTGCGAATCCTTAGCTCGGGGCTCTCCTCCTAGGCTCCGCTGTGTCGGAGTGTAGGACGAGGCCCGGGCTGCAGCCCGTCTAAATAAAACCTCAAAACAGCTGTAGAGTCTGACTCTCGGTGGTCTTCTTGGTGGGGGTCCTGCAACCTGGGCACAACATATTAATGGGGGCTCGTCCAGGATCCCCCCAAAGACTCCCAAGACCTCAGACTCCAAAGGTAAAACAGCGCTGTCTTTGTTAATTTGTCTTGTCCTGTCGTCTGTCTGTACTTTCATTTTCCTTTGTGAGGATGGCCGCTCTGATTCATATTGTGTAAAGGGTTGTTGAAGTGGATGCGCTTGCACGACAACCCTGGAGGAACTGGGAGCTGTCCCAGATCCTCTTGTGAGGGGGGAGGTCCTTGGAACCGCCGTGTGAATTGCGGGACGTGGGTCGGTTCGGTGTTGGGCCAGAACTGACCAAGAGGGCCTCCTAACCGAGGCCCAACTCACCCACTGTGGGTCCGCTCCTTCTGCTGTGGGGGCGTGGGTCGGTGTGGAACCGCACCGTGACAGGAGTCAGTGGACCAATTCAGGAGATCTCCACTTCGTAACTGTCATGCCTGCGTGTGTTTTGTTTGTACTGTTTATTGTTTATTGTTTTTTTGTTTTTTGTTTTTTTTGGGTCCAGTCGTGGGGCCTGAACTCTGGGCCTGGGCGCTGTCCCTCAGCTCTTCAGCTCAAGGCTAGCGCTCTACTACTTGAGCCACAGCGCCACTTCCGGCTTTTTTCTTTTTTGCTTATGTGGTGCTGAGGAATCGAACCCAGGGCCTCAGGCATGCAAGGCAAGCGCTCTACCACTGAGCCATCTTCCCAGCCCCTGTTGATTGTGTTTTTGGACTGTACGACTGACGGGACTGGAAACCATGGGCACCACTGCATCTAGCCCCCTAGACTTACAAAAAGAAACTAAGAGGAAAAGAAATTGTACCCCCTGGTTTTTCAGGGAGATAACTTGGAAGAAGAAATGTTTCCTCTCCCATACTCCCCTTCCCAGGTTCCTTTTGCAGAACCTGAGAATGATCAAGAGGAGGAGGGAGCTATGGAATCCTCGGCACCTTCCCTTAAAGTTTCTGAGGGGCCAGTCACTCGACAAAGCCGTGGGATCAACCCCCATCTAATGCAGCTGCTTTTCCCTTACGTGCCATAGGCCCTGTGGATGCGGATGGTCGACAGCAATTCCAATACTGGCCATTTTCTACCAGTGATCTATACAATTGACACACCCAAAATGCCCCCTTTTCTGAGAAACCCCAGGATTTAATTCGTTTGCTTGAAACTATTCTCTTGACTCATCAGCCGACTTGGGATGATTGCAGTCAGCTTTGACAGGTTCTTTTTTACCACCAAAGAGGGAGACTGTATCCGAGAGGCAGCCCGGAAACATATCCCTGGTCCCACAGGAGCGCCCATCATGGATCCTGCCCTGATCACTGCCTATTTTCCTGAGATCCGACCAACATAGGACTACAATATGGTTGAAGGTAGGGAGCGACTCCTCGTCTACTGCCAGGCTCTGTTGGCAGGTCTCAAGGTGGCGGCTTGCTGACCTACTAATATGGCCAAAGTTTATGATGTAAGACAGGGAGGAAGTGAAAGTCCGGCAGCATAACTTGAGCGGCTCATGGAAACTTTTAGTCAAAATCTTGAGACCCAGGAGTCGGCTCAGATGATTATGTTTGCCTATGTAAATCAAGCTGCACCAGACATAAAGCGAAAGTTGCAGGCTCTAGACAGACTTGGTGAAAAGTCTATTAGGGATCTAGTAGCCGTGGCGGATAAGGTTTACAATAAGAGAGAGACGGAGGAGCAAAGACTGGAAAGGAAGGACAGAAAACGTGAAATTGAGCGTGAAAAGAGAGACCGGGCCAAGGAAAAGAGGCCAGACTTGGACTCGCCACTATCGCATGCCAAGCATACCCGGTTCACAGGTATGCTCAATGCAATGAGGACATTGTTAAAAATCATAAAGCCTGTCAGCTCACCAATGCCCCCAATCAACCAGTTACAAAAGGAGCTCGCCTCCGTGGAGATAGGCCAGGTGTGTATTGGGAAGTAGACTTCACAGAAATTAAAACTGGAAAATTTGGATATAAATATTTGCTAGTTTTTGTAGACACCTTTTCAGGATGGATTGAAGCCTACCCAACAAAGCATAAGACCGCGAACGTCGTGGCTAAGAAGATCCTGGAAGAAATCCTATCCAGTTATGGCTTCCCATCCACCATCGGGTCGGACAATGGACCAGTCTTCATCTCAGAAGTAAGTCAGGGAATAGCCTCGGCACTGGGGACGGATTGGAAATTGCACTGTGCTTATAGACCCCAGAGTTCACGGCAGGTAGAATGAATCGGACTCTAAAAGAGACCTTAACTAAATTGGCTCTGGAGACTGGTGCAGACTGGGTATCGCTCCTTCCTTTTGCCCTGTTTAGAGTAAGAAATTTACCCTATCAGCTTGGCTTTACTCCTTTTGAAAAAATATATGGACACCCTCACCCATTATCCCTAGCCTTCAGACTGAATTGCTTGCTGATTTGAGTGATAGTGAATTTCTATGTAAACTTGACTATTTACAGCTTGTCCACAAAAGGTGTGTGGCCCCAGCTTAGAGCATTATATGCTTCTGCTTCTGTTCCTACCCCCCATTCGTTTAAACCAGGGGACTGGGTGCTTGTTCGAAGGCACAACCTGAGATTTCTGGAACCACAGTGGAAGGGACCTTACATGGTGCTTCTGGCTACACCCACTGCCCTTAAGGTGGACGGCATTGCTGCTTGGCTCCACTGCTCCCATGCCAGACCGGCTGACCCCTTTGCCCTGGATGACCGTGGAGAAACATGGGAAGTCTCCAAGCATCCTACCCAACCACTCCATGTACGCAAGAAAAGAAAAACTCATTGTTGTTGGTATTGTTGTTTAAAATATGGCTAAGGTCAGAAAGGGACTATACTCCTTCAGGATCGAGAGCTGTTGGAGTTTAGTTTTGGGCCGGAGCCACAAAATTGTGTCTCAGAACCATAAGTCAAGGGGGAATGAAGAGTTATGAGGCATTGACCATTTGTTGCTTGTTTATCTCAGCTAGCAGAGCAACACCTGGTGGTAATCCAAACACCTGGTTGTGTGCCTTTATAAGCCCTGTGAATCCTTAGCTCTGGGCTCTCCTCCTAGGCTCCACTGTGTCGGAGTGGAGGACGGGGCTGGAGCTGCAGCCTGTCTAAATAAAACTGTAAAACAGCTGTAGAGTGTGACTCTCGGTGGTCTTCTTGGTGGGGTCCTGCGACCTGGGCACAACAGTATAGTGAAACATCCAGTATTGTTCCTTTCAGGATTCCACGTACTTTTTAGTGACTGACATGTCCCTATGAACTTTTAGGATTGATAATATTTTTGTGACATATGGCCTTGGGATTTGAAAAAATATTGTATTTTACCTGTAGTTTTTTTCCCCCCTCAACATTTATTCAGGCAGTTCATGAACTAGGGCTATCTTTGTATTACAATGTCTTTAGTTACTGTGCTTAAAGTTATGCAGTTTACATTGAGTTACGTTTACTCTGGTATTTTGTCCCTGTTTAAAAATATTAAGTAGCCGGGCGCTGGTGGCTCACGCCTGTAATCCTAGCTACTCAGGAGGCTGAGATCTGAGGATTGCGGTTCAAAGCCAGCCCGGGCAGGAGAGACCGTGAGACTCCTATCTCCAATAAACCACCAGAAAACCGGAAGTGGCGCTGTAGCTCAAGTGGCAGAGTGCTCGCCTTGAGCTGAAGAGCTGAGGGACAGCGCTCAGGCCCAGAGTTCAAGCCCCACGACCGACAAAAAAAAATAAAATAAAATAAAAAATAAAAATAAAAATATTAAGTAGGGGGCTGGGAAGGTGGCTCAGTGGTAGAGCGCTTGCCTTGCATGCCTGAGGCCTTGGGTTTCATTCCTCAGCACCACATAAGCAAAAAGAAAAAAGCCGGAAGTGGCGTTGTGGCTCAAGTGGTAGAGCACTAGCCTTGAGCTGAAGAGCTGAGGGACATTGCCCAGGCCCAGAGTTCAGGCCCCACAACCGGACCCCCCCGAAAATGAAAATATTAAGTAGTTGTACTTAATGTACAACTAATATGTAGAGGTGACATATGTCTGATTATGAGCACAATGTGTCTTGACCAATGTTTTTCCCTTTCCCATCCCTAGCCTAAAGTTAGGCAATTCAGTTTGAACATAACATACATTGAATATAATAACTGCATTTGCTCACCTTTCCTTCATAGAATAATTTCTTAAGCTTGGGCAGGGATTCATTTTCAATTTTTAATTTTTGCTTTTGATTATGTACTTTAATATCATCACCGGGAGAAATGGAGGGAGACTAACATTTTGCCCTCCATCAGCAATGAAAAGATTTGAAGACAGACCTGCGCAATAGATCATCTCCAGGTTGGGCCCCAGACCCCACCTAGGCGGAATCCAGAGCAGAGAACAATGGGCTAGCTTTATCATTTTTTCCCCTCCACTCAGCCAGATGAAGAACATGGGTGTCAATCAGGTTCCGGGGGTGGGGCCTGTGTCTACCAATCCCCAATCAGGAAATCTGATGCCGCTGGAACTGTCCAATGAGGGGGTGAGTGGTGGGCGGCACCGCTGCTCCACTGGGCTAGATGAAGGATATTGTTGTCAATCAAGTGCCGGGGGCGGGGCCTGTGCCTAACAGCCCCCAATCAGTAAGTCTGTTTCTGCCAGAACTGTCCAGTGAGGGCGCAGGTGGTGGGCGGTGCTCTGCTGGCGCCAGGCCCTGCTTCCGTCCGGGAGTGACGGTGTCGGCGACTTTGTGACGTCGGGGGAACCCCAAGTCCGGGATGGTGAGTGCGGGCTTCTGGGAGTGGCGGGGAGGCCGGGGCGGGGCCGGGGCCGGGGCGGGGGCGCCGGTGGGGCCGGGGCGGGCCCGGGGCGGGGCTGCCGGTGGGGCCAGCGCTTCGGCCCTGAGGAGGCTCCGCGCGGGGTCTCGGGGCGCGGCCTGCCCCCCTCACGCCGGGGCCGTGGTGCCGGGAGGTCGGGGCGGGGACTCTCGCCCTCGCCGCCGCTCCCGTTATCGTTGACCGGCATGACGAGTGTGAGCCTGACTCTGTGGCACTCGCGGAGCCGCGTGCAGCAGCTGGCGTCCCAGGCCTTGCTGCACACGAGGGGGCGAGGAGAACGGCGACGCGCGGGGGGAGCGGCGAACGCGGGCCCCAGGGTCTTCCTGTTGCCAGGGTGACAGTAAACAGACTTGGCTGGCTAGGCGCAGGCGCGCGCGCAGGCGTGGGCCCAGGAGCTGGGGCGGGCGTAGGCGCAGGCCCACGCGCAGGGGCGGGCGCAGGCGCAGGGGCGGGCGCAGGCGCAGGGGCGGGCGCAGGCGCAGGGGCGGGCGCAGGCGCAGGCGCGGGCCCAGGCGCAGGGGCTGGCGCAGGCGCACGCGCAGGCGTAGGCCCAGGCGCAGGGGTGGGCGCAGGCGCGGGCGTAGGCGCAGGGGCGTGCGTGGGCGCAGGGGCGGGCGTGGGCGCAGGGGCGGGCGCGGGCGCGGGCGCACGGGCGGGCGCGGGCGCAGGGGCGGGCGCAGGCGCAGGGGCGGGCCCAGGCGCGGGCCCAAGTGCAGCGTAGGCGCAGGCCTCCAAGTGCAGCGTAGGCGCAGGCCTGGAGAGGAACGTCGCTCACAGGAAGGTTTAAGGGACTACACAAGTTCAGCTAAACTTTTTTGTGACAGAAAAGGAAATTTGAAATTGCCTCTTGGCTCGTCAGAGGTTTTTAAAAGTGAGTTAAGGGGGGCTGGGAAGGTGGCTCAGTGGCAGAGCGCTTGCCTCGCATGCCTGAGGCCCTGGGTTCGATTCCTCAGCACCACATAAGCAAAAAGAAAAAAGCCGGAAGTGGCGCTGTGGCTCACATGATAGAGCGCCAGCCCTGAGCTGAAGAGCTGAGGGACAGCGCCCAGGCCCAGAGTTCAGGCCCATGACCGGACCCCCCCCCAAAAAAAAAAAAGTGAGTTAAGGAAGGTTCTGGACTGAATTTCAGTGTACTTGTGCAGGGAGTGTCATTCCTGGGGCTGGAACTCAGGGCCTGGGCGCTGTCCCTGAGTTCTTTCTCACGCAAGGTTGGGGCTCTACCACTTGAGCCACACCTCTGTTTCTGGTTTTTTGGTAAATTGGAGATTAAAGTGTCATGGATTTTTCTGTTCAAGCTGGCTTCAAACCATGATTCTCAGATCTCAGTCTCCTGAGTAGCAGGATTACAGGCGTGAGCCACCAGCTCCCAGCTTCCTGGGAGCTTCCTTATGTTCATTTTTTCATTGTTAATTGAAAGTGAACAGTTCTGGAAAGGTCCATATCAAGTCATGAAGCAGTATTTGTCTTGTCTTGATGTAAGGATATTAGATGTTTTGTCCCTGTCTTGTAAACTTTGAGCTATAAAATTTCATAGTGGGAAATTTGTGGAACATTTTATTTTCCAAACAGAAGGTGAGCAAAATCCAAATTTCAAGTTAAATTTTTCCCTGCACCTTTTTCAGAAGCAGGTAGGAGTTTTCTTTGAATGTCTGAGGACATAGTTGGGTTTTATAACTGAATCATGAAGATTTCTAGTCTACTAAGCTTAGACTTGTTGGATGTTTTGGCTTTTACGCTTATCAGGGATGGTGCCGTTTTTCTGATCTTCGTTGCAGTGGGTTTGGGTTTCTGTGGAAGAGAATTGTCCTTTGGATCTGAATTTTTTCACTCCAGTTTGCAGACAATACATTGCCTTTTAATTTAATTTGCCTTTTGATTTCATTCTCTGATGATCGACAAGTTACTGATTTTTCAGTTTTCTTGTGGGTTTGAGCATATTTTTGTTTTTCAATCATAATGCTTGAACTCTGGGCTGTGGTGCTGTCCCTGAGCGCTTCAGCATAAACTGATGCTCTACCACTTGAGGTACAGCACCACTTCTTTTCTGGTGGTTTATTGGAGATGAGTCTCATGGACTTTTCTTCCAGGACTGGCTTTGAACCGTGATCCTCAGATCTTATCTCCTGAGTAGCTAGAATTATAGGTGTGAGCAACTGGTACCCAGCTGGGCCTATTCATTTTATTTTATTTTGTCGGTCCTGGGGCTTGAACTCTGGGCCTGGGCACTGTCCCTGTGCTCTTCAGCTCAAGTTGAGCGCTCTACCATTTAAGCCACAGTGCCACTTCCGGTTTTCTAGTGGTTTATTGGAGATAAGAATCTCATGGAATTTGCTGCCTGGGCTGGCTTTGAACCGTGATCCTCAGATCTCAGCCTCCTGAGTAGCTAGGATTACAGGCGTGAACCACCGGCACCTGGCTCCTATCCTTTTTAATATATCCTTTTCTGTAGAATTCTGAAGTGGAAATATGTGGGTACATTTTTTTATATTGACCACTTTTAACCCTTAGACCTCTGCTTTTGTGCCCTGTCAATAGAATGTGTCCAAAAGCTTGTTAGCTCCAATGCTTTGGGCTAGCTGGAGACCACCCTCACTTCTATTCCTGGGAATGAACTCTCACCATTGTTTCTCTGTTACCATGGGAAGAGTGCTGTCCTTAATGTCTCATAGTACTTGCTACCTGCCTCAGGCAGCAGGTTCCATCTCCTGACCCTTCAGTGTGTAACAAGTCACTGCATTTTCCTTTTGGGTTTTACACTGCCATGATCAGTGTCTGCGTAAGAACCTGCACATTTATAGCCTCGGACTTTCGACTTTGTTCAAGGATCCATTTTTCTGATCTTTGTTATGGATTTCTTTTTTGGTCAGTTGTGGCATCTGAACTGTGGGCCTGGGCACTGTCCCTCAGCTCTTCAGCTCACAGTGAGCACTCTACCACTTGAGCCACAGCACTACTTCCAACTTTTTCTGCTTATGTGGTGTTGGGTCTTCGTCCGTCTTTGGATGGACGGGTCCGAGGAGGGGTAAGTGCGGCCGCTCGCCCGTTCCCCAGCCTCCCTTAGCCCAGGAGACAATCAGACGCAGCAGGGAGTCAAGTCAAGCAGGAACTCATTTATTAACAGGGAGCATTCCCTTTTAAAGCAAAAGACTGCGTGGGAGGGGAGGAAATGGAACCAACCAATCACTGAAAGGCCATACCTTATCATGCACCTAAGCTTCCATGAGTTGTTTACACACTGAGCCTAAACAAATCCAGCTCTGCCCACTCAACTTCCTCTCAGGGCCATCTTTGCTACTTGTGTTCCCCACAGATTTCACCACATATTCACCCTTTTTGTTTTAATGGCAGATCCACCTCCCAGTTAGTGATCCTTTTCTGCTCCTCTGTATAGGTTAACAGGATTACATTTGGCCAGGAATGGGGTTGGAGGCAAGTCTGGAAGGGCCCATCCCAGTTACCTCTCATCCCCACCTAACACAATAATAAACATTCGCTCCACCACACCACAGTTAGAAATGTCCCAAGCAGTAAAATTTAAAACAAACTGTGCAGACATAGCAAAGCAATCCCAGGCACCTGGTGTCTTTCAAGTAAGCCAGTTCCTTGTACGTGCCTTCAAGCGAGCACAGAGGTCAAGGTGACCTTTAAACTTTACTGCCAGCTCCCAACACCCCGTCTTTGTCTAAAGAGGCGAACCCGCCTGTCTTAGGTTGGGTAGATCACCTTGTCTGTCTTACCCGTCATCGGGAACTTCTTCAGAGCAAAGCTGAAGGCCCTGTCTTAGGTTGGTCAGACTGGCACCCCCTCTTACCCATCTCTGGCTGCGGTTCCTCTCGGGGGAAATTTATTCACTTGGAGCTTGATCTTATGTAACTGGCTGTTCATAAGAGTTTTGCAGTGCACGTATAATGCAAGGAAGGCGTAGAAAAAGCATCATCAAAAGCATTCCCAGGCTAAGCAATGTCATTAGCCCTTTAACTTTAGGAATGGGATAGCAGTCTTTGCCACTGTAGAGTCCAGAGGTGGGGCTTGTTCTAGAGCAGGTTTTAGACATATTTACAGGATGCATAACAAAAGGTGGTTGTATAAGCAATGAGTAAAAGAACAATTAGAACAGGTAACATTAAAATAGATAGCTCCTACAAAAATATGTTTTAAACAGTCCATAAGTAATGACATAGGGTGGTGATCAAAATGAAGGTCAGGCCACCAGGTCGAAGGGACAGCTTCTCTTGTGGTGCTATTGATTGCCAGTGCTGGTCACTGCCCAGGTCACCCGTTGAGGTTGATGTGGATTCCATAGCCATTGCCGGGACTGGGACGGTCAGGACAGCCATCAGCTAGAGTATCACCATCTGCAATTGTTAAAGAACACAAGAGCTTCTCAAGGGCTGGTTGCCCTTGGGGATGGTTAGTTTATCGAAGGCATCCTCCTGTCTAGAGGAAATGGGTAAAAACTTAAGGTTCCTGCCAGGAATCCAAATGGGGACTGTCTCCCCTATGGGAAAAATGCATCCAAATCCCCTGCCCATGGGGGTCATGTCCTCTCCATTGTTGTGTCAGGGGCTCCTTCCACCTGACTTTTACTCGGGGCTTAGGGTTTAGTTGTCCCCAGTCAGTTGCCCCTTTTGAAAAATTGAAAATGTTAACTGTATATAGGGGGCTAACTCCCCCTTTTTGTTTTAATTGCTCCTTAAGACATTGCTGATTTCTTTTTATAATTGCTTGGCCTTGGGGATTATAGGGAATTCCTGTACTATGATTAATATGCCATTTGTCAAAAAACTCTGACATTGCTTTACTGACAAAACAGGGTCCATTATAGGTTTTAACTTGTGCTAGTAGACCCAAGATGGCGATGCATTGAAGAAAATGTGTTTGCGAATGTGTAGTCCTTTCTCCTGTATGTGCTGTGGCCCAGGGAGAGTTTGGGCCATCCTCTGCCACTGCCTGGTGGAGCTCTTTAAGATCCTTAGCTTCCCATGGATACCATTTCAAGGGCCTGTTAGCCCCTGATGCCACATTGACCGGATACGCTTGGGGAAGCGAATCCTGTGGCCGAGAGTCTGGGCTCTTGGGTGGCCCTTCCTTTCCAGGGCTCTTTGGTGGCCCTTCCTTTCCAGAGGAGGTCTCCGAGTAGGTTACTTCCCCAGCCCTTGGCCCCTCCATGTGGTAGGGGTCTGGGTTTTGCAAGTCCCTCTCGCAGGTCTCGTAGGCTGCCTTACCTCCCTTCCAATCAGGGGAATAGGGAGGGGGCCTAGGACCGTCCGGGGCACCTGAGTAGCTGCCTCTGCCCCTGCATGCACAGATAGGGCGTTCCCGGTCAAATTTGACCTTTTCCTTTTCCTTTTCACTTTTCAAGTCTTCCTGTACGCTTTCTAGGCCTAGTGTTGCCTTCTCCTCCTCCTCCTTTTGTGATAAAGCATTACCCATACTTAGGGTTTCACTTACCCCGAAAGACCGCTTAGCCTCGGCCGGTATCTTTTCCTTTCGTGCCCCACGTTGGGCGCCAGATGTTGGGTCTTCGTCTGTCTTTGGGTGGACGGGGTCCGAGGAGGGGTAAGTGCAGCCGCTCGCCCGTTCCCCAGCCTCCCTTAGCCCAGGAGACAATCAGACACAGCGGGGAGTCAAGTCAAGCAGGAACTCATTTATTAACAGGGAGCATTCCCTTTTAAAGCAAAAGACTGCGTGGGAGGGGAGGAAATGGAACCAACCAATCACTGAAAGGCCATACCTTATCATGCACCTAAGCTTCCATGAGTTGTTTACACACTGAACCTAAACAAATCCAGCTCTGCCCACTCAACTTCCTCTCAGGGCCATCTTTGCTACTTGTGTTCCCCACAGCTTTCCCCACAATGTGGTGCTGAGGGAATCAAACCCAGGGCCTCATGCATACCAGGCAAGCACTCCACCTCTGAGCTACCTTTTCAGCCCTGTTATGGATTTCTGTTAAAGAAAATTAAATGCTTCTCTGGGTCGGACTGATTTTTGCTTCGATTGTTTTGCTTCGATTGCCCTTCGATTGTTGTTCTTTTAGTATGGTCTCCACAGGTGACCATTACAATTTTTACTGTTAGGTAGATGGCTTGTATTGGCCATCTGCATGTTGTTCTCTTTCTATTGGGATGTCCAAACTTATTTTCCTGTCTTATGTCCAGCATCGAATCTGACCTCATCTTGGTGGTATCGGAGGAACTAAAACTGTTCTGTAGTTCGTTTTTTGTTTTTTTTGGTCAGTCCTGGGGCTTAAACTCTGGGCCTGGGCGCTGTCCCTCAGCTCTTCAGCTCAAGGCGAGCACTCTACCACTTGAGCTACAGCACCACTTCTGGTTTTCTGGTGGTTTATTGGAGATAGGAGTCTCACGGTCTCTCCTGCCCGGGCTGGCTTTGAACCTCGATCCTCAGATCTCAGCCTCCTGAGTAGCTAGGATTACAGGCATGAGCCACCAGCGCCCGGCTCGTAGTTCTTACGAATGAGAATCACATTGCATCTTACAAAGAAGGCAAAAAAATAATTTCTCAAACTTAGTCTTTTGTTGAGCAGATTCTCAAGGTAGGGTGTTGAAAAGGAATAGCTAGAGGGTTTTAAGGTAGAGTAGAAAGAGGAAGCGCATTCACCAGGAATTAAGAAAGGTGATTAATTAGAGGTTGCTTGTTAGAAGAATCCAACATGGGTGAGAAAACAGCCCACACAGAACGGAGAGCACACTGTAGCTGCCGACACTGGTGTCTGCCACTGCTGAGCCACACCTGGCAGGTCACGTGGTTTTCCCCGGCTTTGACGTGGCATAACGGCGGTTCACTGTGAGTGTGAAGGTGCTGGCTGTGGACTCAGGAAGATGGCGTGGTCCCTGTCGGTCCCCCTATGCCATGCAGAGTTCACTCTATTTTCCACACATGCAGGGGTAATACCATTGTTTGGGAATTTGCCATGTTCCTGGGTGTATGTTCATGGGGCACTGTGGCGCAAGAGGGAATTTCCATTGGATTTTGGTGTACAGACTGCAGCTTTGAAGATACCTACATACTTGTGATCAGCCTGATCATAACACAACATCCACCACCAATTTGTAATAGGCTGGACATGGAGACTCTCACCTGTAATCCCAGCTACTCAGGATGCTGACATCTGAAGATTGTGGTTTGAAGCCTGCCCAGGCAGGAAGGTTTATAAGACTTTTATCTCCAGTTAATCACTCAGAAAGCCCAAAAGGATGCTGTGGCTCAAGTGGTAGAGTGCTAGCCTTTAGCAAAAACCCATGAGGGAGGGGGGACCAAGATGGTGACGGGGCAGTAGGGAAACGCCACAGCTCTCTCCAACCAAAAAGAGAGTTCGAGTTCCAACGCTTAATCTCCCCAAGAGACCGACAACAACAAAAAGACGAACACTCAGAGAAAAAACAGAGACGGAGAATAACAAAAAAAGAGGAAAAGAAAAATTTCAGAACAGAGGAAAGCGAAGACCCCTCCCCCAACCTTTACTGACCGCGCGGCAGTGCGCCAAGCTGCTGGCCAGCCGGCCCAGCGGGGGCTGCCGAAGCCCCAGAGACACAGGGGGCCGCCTGCAGATCACCAGGTACCGGTTTGCAGAACAGCAGATCGCCAGGAACAGAGAAACCTACCAGCCAGGAGTCTCCACGAGGATCCCACCCCCACCCCTCACTCTCCACCGGAGCAGAGAGGCTCCATCCCGCCAAAGCCGCTGGGCACCAGCAGTGCGACAAATGGACCTGTCGGCAGACCACCCGCCCGATCGCGATTGCAACGGCCGGGCCCCAGAGGCACCGCGAAGAAGCTGCCTGAGCGTGGACACTTTGACCTGACAGCTTTGACAGAGGCAGAGACAGAAAAGAATCACACAGAGCCACCACCGCCCAACCCAGCCCGCAACCACCCCAACTGAACTCGGATTGCAACAACAACTGACGACCTACACCACACAGAAACAACCAGCTCCAGGGTGAGTACCCCACGGGACAGCATATCCCTCAAGGGAGACCAGAGCTGGAGGGAATCCCCAGACCCTGACCTAGACTCCCTACCCCAACACCCGGACCACAGGACCCACTAAAACTGGGAACTGTTTGAGAGCTCCACCAGCCCGTGGAGCACACTCAGCTGGCCAGGCTAGACCAAGAGCGCCCCTGGAAGGGAGCTTAAATGCCCAAGCCAGGAACAACGCCCCTGGGTCAAGACACCCAACAGTAGAAGAAATTTGAACTGTGTCCCCCACGCTGTATAACCTAGGTGGTATACACATCAGCACAGGTCTAACGAGTGCGCTCCAGGCTGCATAACCTAGGTGGTATACACATCAGCACAGGCCTAATGAGCGCGCTCCAGGCTGGGGCCGGAACCAGGCCCGGGGATCCGGCGCCTGAACAACACGACCAACTCCTCCCAACTGAAGTAAAAAGCTGAGCATACTCCTCAACAGAGGGGAGAAAACCAGGAAACAACACTCCCCGGGAAGCACGCCTGTGACAACAAAAGACCTGGAGGCCAAGGACAAGAGAAGCCCAAACCCCACCAAAACTCCACCCATATACCCTAGACTGGGAATTGGGCAACACAGGCTGCCAGCACCTGATAGTAAGCAGGAGCTCAGACTGTTAAGGCGGCTCAGCAATAGAGTGATAGTCTTGGATGTATGAGGCCCTGGATCTGATTCCTCAGCATCACAAAAGCAAAAAGGGTCAGAAGTGGTGCTGTGGCTCAAATGGTAGGGTGCTAGCCTTGAGCTGAAGAGCTGAAGGACAGCACCCAAACCTAGAGTTCAAGCCCACAACCAGCCCAAAACAAACAAAAACGCATCAGGAGCCCATAGCAGACTCCAGTATTTGGGAGAGTGCATCCAGAGCATCTGTTCTTCACAAGAGCACCCGTAGGAGCAAACACAAGCAGTCTAGGCTGCTCAACCCTTCCAAAGGCGGGAACTGCCAGCAATCTACAGCAGAGAGCTGAGAATCCTAAGTAAGTCAGAATAGCAGCTGGAAATAGGCTCCCAACAGAACTCAGATCAGGCACAGACTCTCTCTACCAATACAGAATCAGCAACCAAGCAAAGACAGACACACCAAAACAAAATTGAAGAGCAGTCTCCTGAACCTCCATGCGAAAATCACAGAGAAAAATCACAAGGTTTACCACCACCCAGGACAGCAAGCTCACCTCAAAAGCCAGCAGCCACGCAGGGGAGAGCCCCAGTGGGAGCAAAGCAGGAATGGAAGACAAAAGCTACATCCAAGGGTTGCTGGAGGCAATGACTCAAGAAATAAAGCGAGAAATTGATCAGAAATTGAAAGAGCACAAGGATGAACTATCAAAAGAGATACAGGGTATCAAACAAGAGATGCATGCAAAAATAGAAACCTCAGTAAGAAGTGAGATAAACGCCAAATTAGAGGTAATGCATACCTCATTGAGAGGTGAGATCAGTACTCTGAGAACCAACATTGAATCCATAAAGGGATCAATTTCCTCCATGTAAACCACAATAGAAACCACTGTCAACAGAGTGAATGAAATTGAAGGTAGAGTGTCAGATATAGAAGACAGAATACACCAACTGGACCAAAAAGTGACAGATATGGAAAAATCACTCAAATTAAACCAAAGGAAAATTCAAGAGCAAGCAGATAATGCTAAAAAATTTAACCTTCGCATAATCGGAGTGGACGAAGGTGAGGAATTCCAGAGCAAGGGAATGCAACACCTATTTAACAAGATAATCAATGAAAATTTTCCCCACCTCAAAAACGACCATCTTAACTACATCACAAAAGCTTATCGAACACCCAACAAGCAAGACCCCAGGAGAAACACTTCTAGACACATTATAGTAAAAGTGATAGACCTGAATAATAAGGAAACAATCCTGCATGCAGCAAAAATGAAGAAGGAGCTATACTACAACGGGAAAAAAATAAGAATTACTGCAGATCTCTCCACACAAACAATGAATGCAAGAAAAGCCTGGGAAAGCACCATATGAGCCCTGAGAGCCAATAACTGCCAACCCAGACTAATATACCCGGCAAAGCTAGCATTCACATTCGATGGAGAACTGAAAACTTTTAATAGCAAAGAAAAACTAAATGAATACATAAACATTAAGCCAGCATTACAAAGAATTATAAGAGGGGGGACACAACCTGAAGAAAGCAACCAGGAACTGGGGCCTGCCCCAAACAGGCGTTACTCAAAGTCTAACTGAGCAAGCACAGGAGGAAAGGAAAGAAGAAAAACTTAGGAAAACGGAATGGCAGGGACAACAATGCATCTCTCTATACTTTCTCTTAATATAAATGGGCTGAATTCGCCAATTAAAAGAAAACGAACTGAGGATTGGATCAGAAAACATGACCCATCCATCTGTTGCCTTCAGCAGACCCACCTCTCAGCCAAACATACAAACAAACTCAGAGTGAAGGGGTGGAAAAGGATCTACCAATCAAACGCCCCCAGTAAGAAAGCAGGTGTAGCTATCCTGATATCTGACAAAATAAACTTTTCATTAAAATCAGTACAGAAAGACAAGGACGGACACTACATATTAATAAAGGGAACAATCCAAGAGGAGGATATAACCATCATCAACTTATATGCCCCAAATATTGGTGCACCCAGATATGTCAAACAAATGCTCTCAAACTTACAGAATAAAATAGATCCCAATACGATAATACTAGGAGACTTTAACACACCACTCTCACCAAAGGACAGGTCTACCAACCAGAGGATTGGCAAAGAAGCCACCGAATTAAGAGAGGCCATACTCCAAGCGGAATTAACTGACATCTACCGAGTATTTCACCCTAAAACAACACAGTACACATTGTTCTCAGCAGCTCACGGAACTTTCTCCAAAATAGACCATATCATAGTTCATGCAAGGAACTTAAGCAAATACAAAGGGATCGACATAATCCCCTGTATCCTATCTGACCACAGTGGAATCAAGCTAGCTCTCAATAACAAAGCATACCGCAGAAATTTCTCTAATACATGGAAATTGAACAGCACACTCCTTGACAATGCCTGGATAAAAGAAGAGATCAGAGAAGAAATAAAGCATTTCCTACAACTCAATGAAAATGAAAACACCTCACAAAGAAACTTGTGGGACACAGCAAAAGCAGTCCTGAGGGGCAAATTTATTGCCCTCAGTGCCCACATCAAGAGAATGGAGACAGACCAAGTAAATAATCTTATGTTGCAATTAAAACAGCTAGAAAAACAAGAAAAAATGGGACCTAAAACTACTAGACGAAGCCAGATAACCAAATTAAAAGCAGAGAATAACCAATTAGAAAATCAGAAAACCATAACCAAAATAAACCAAACAAAAAGCTGGTTCTTTGAAAAAATAAACAAAATTGATGGCCCATTGGCTAGATTAATTAAAAAAAGAAGAGAGGAAACCCATATTAATAGGATTAGGGATGCCACGGGAAACATCACAACACGTACCCAAGATATCCAAACAATTCTAACAGACTAATTTCAAAAGCTATACTCTGTAAAGGAAGAAAATCGGGCAGAAATGGATGCATTTTTAGAGAAATACAAGTTGCCAAACTGAGCAAAGAAGAAGTTAACCAATTAAATAAGCCAATATCCTATAATGAGATACAGGAAGCTATCAAAAGTCTTCCAACAACAAAAAAAACCCAGGACCAGATGGATTCACAGCAGAATTCTATAAGACCTTTAAACAAGAACTAATACCCATACTCCTCAAGCTCTTCAGAGAAACAGAGAAGGAGGGAGCTATCACAAACTCATTCTACGAAGCCAATATCACACTCATCCCCAAACCAGGCAAAGACCCAACCAAAAAGGAGAATTACAGGCCAATCTCCTTGATGAACACAGATGCAAAGATCCTTAACAAGATTCTAGCTAACAGAATCCAGAAACACATAAAAAAAATAATTCACTATGACCAGGTAGGCTTCATCCCAGAGACACCGGGATGGTTTAACATACGTGTCAATAAATGTAATCCAACATATCAACAGAGCCAAGGTCAAGAATCACATGATTATTGCCACAGATGCAGAAAAGGCCTTTGACAAAATTCAACATTCATTCATGCTAAAAGCTCTGGAGAAAATAGGAATAGAAGGAACATTTCTAAAAACAATAAAAGCCATTTATGACAGACCAATAGCCAATATTATACTTAATGGGGAAAAGCTACAACCAATTCTCCTAAAATCAGGAACAAGGCAAGGATGTCCACTGTCTCCACTTCAATATAGTCCTAGAACCGTTAGCCAGGGCAATAAGGCAAGAAAAAGACATTAAAGGGATCCACATAGGGAAAGAAGTTGTTAAACTATCCCTTTTTGCAGACGACATGATACTATACCTCCACGATCCCAAAAACTCCATCCCCAAACTCTTAGAAATCATCAATCACTTCGGCAAAATAGCAGGATACAAAATAAACCCACAAAAATCAGTTGCCTTCCTATACACTGATAATGTACAGGAAGAGAGGGAAATAAAGGGAGCAACCCCATTCACAATAACCTCCCCAAAAATAAAATATTTAGGAATTAACCTAACCAAAGATGTAAAAAAAACTATTTAATGAGAACTATAAAAAGTTAAAGAAATTGCAGAAGACACTAGGAAATGGAAAGACCTCCCATGCTCCTGGATAGGCTGACTTAATATAGTAAAGATGGTAATACTTCCAAAACTAATATACAAATTCAATGCAATTCCTATTAAAATCCCAATGATGTACATCACTGAAATACAGAAAACAGTCCAAAAATTCATATGGAACAACAAAAGACCTAGAATAGCCAAAACAATTCTAGGGGATAAAGACAATATGGGAGGGCTATCCATGCCGAACTTCAAACTCTACTACAGAGCTATAATAACAAAGACAGCATGGTACTGGCACAAAAACAGACCCGAAGACCAATGGAACAGAATAGAAGATCCAGAAATAAATCCACAGGCCTACAGCCAGCTGATATTCGACAAAGGAGCCAAAGACATACAATGGAAGAAACACAGCCTCTTCAACCGCTGGTGCTGGGAAAACTGGGCTACCAAATGCAGAAGACTAAAAGTGGACCCCAGCCTATCACCATGCACCAACATCAACTCAAAATGGATTAAAGACCTTAACATTAAACCTGAATCTCTGAAACTACTGCAGGACAGAGTAGGAGAGACACTTGAACTAATAGATACAGGAAGGAACTTCCTGAACAGAGTCCCAGGGTCACAACAAGTTGGAGAGAGACTCGACAAATGGGACTACCTTAAAATAAAAAGCTTCTGCACAGATAAAGCTATCGCAACCAAGCTAGAAAGACAACCAACTAATTGGGAAAAAATATTTACCAGCAATATATCAGACAAGGGGTTAACATCCTGTATATACAGGGAACTCAAGAAACTAATCCCTCCCAAACCTAACAAACCAATTACTAAATGGGCAAGGGAACTAAAGAGGGACTTCTCAAATGAAATAAAAATGGCAAAGAAACACATGAGGAAATGTTCATCATCCCTGGTGGTGAAGGAAATGCAAATAAAGACAACCCTGAGATACCACCTTACCCCAGTCAGAATGTCCCACATCCACAAATCAGCCAACGACAAATGCTGGAGGGGATGTGGAGAACGAGGAACGCTATTACACTGCTGGTGGGAATGTACACTTATACAACCACTTTAGAAAGCAGTCTGGAGGGTCCTTAGAAAGCTAAAGATTGACCTCCCTTACGACCCAGTCATACCACTTCTAGGCATCTACCCTGAACAACAGGAACCAATATACAAGGACACGTGCACCTCCATGTTTATTGCAGCACTGTTCGCAATAGCTAGGATATGGAAACATCCTAGATGCCCCACCACAGATGAATGGATCCAAAAATTGTGGTATCTATACACAATGGAATATTATGCAGCCATTAGAAATGACAAAATAATGGCATTTGCAGGGAAATGGATGGAGCTAGAAGGAATCATGTTGAGCGAGGTAAGCCAAGAACAAAGAGACAAACGGTACATGGTCTCCCTGATAAGTGGATGCTAAATCCAAAATGTTAGGTGATATGACAAAACTAACAGGACTTAAGAAACAAAGAACTCCCACTCATCTGGTTGAACCACTACCAAATATCCCCATGCTGCAGATCACATATATGGTATATAACATGTGAGCACCATTATATATTACAGACTGTGATAGACAATTTGCTCCAGGAAAGTTAGAATGAACTTGTGACTTTAAATGAGCATCATTATTCCACAATACTGTGAATTTCCGGAAATTATGTAATCACTTAATCACAATCAAAAAAAAAAAAAAAGAACCTCGGGGAAGGGAGGGAGGGAGGGGATGGTAGGGGGAAAACAATGGAGGGGGTAACAATGTTCAAGAGGAAGTGTACTCATTACCTCACTCATGTAACTGTAACCCTCTGTATAGTATCCTTACAATAAAAAAATTAAAAAAAAAAACCATGAGGACAGGATCCAGGCTCAAGGACAACCCCCAAGGCTGCCATAGGCACAATTTTTTTTTTTTTTTTTTTTTTTTGTCTGTCGTGGGGCTTGAACTCTGGGCCTGGGCGCTGTCCCTGAGCTCTTCAGCTCAAGGCGAGCGCTCTGCCACTTGAGCTACAGTGCCACTTCCGGTTTTCTGGTGGTTTATTGGAGATAGGAGTCTCACGGTCTTTCCTGCCCGGGCTGGCTTTGAACCGCGATCCTCAGATCTCAGCCTCCTGAGTAGCTAGGATTACAGGCGTGAGCCACCAGCGCCCGGCAGGCACAAAATTTTTGTAAGAGAAGAATTTAAGTATAGCTCAGAAGCAAAATTCTATAAACCCTCAGACCTCAAAGTTGCTGTTAGAGCCTCAAAGTATTTCTAGTGCCTTCTCTCCACTCATTTCTACTTGTAATTTTTGTAATTTTAAAATATTTTTGGTTTTTAATATAATATTTTAGTTTATTCTGCTAAATTTACTTTTTAAAATTTCTTTTCTCTTGCTCACATACTGTTCCTTTCTGCTTTGTCTTTTTTTTTTTTTTTTTTTGGTCAGTCGTGGGGCTTGAACTCTGGGCTTGGGTGCTGTCCCTGCACTCTTCAGCTCAAGGCGAGTGCTCACAGCTTGAGCCACAGCGCCACTTCTTGTGTTCTAGTGGTTTATTGGATATAAGAGTCTCAGGGACTTTCCTGCCTGGGCTGGCTTTGAATCATGATCCTCAGATTTCAGCCTCCTGAGTAGCTAGGATTACAGGTGTGAGCCGCCAGCGCCCGGCAGCAACATGATTTTTCTTAAAATTCATAATTTTTCAGTTAGTCAAGAGATGTCACAGTGGATATATTATTAGATCATAGTAGAGCAATCCTAGAAATGCATAGCCAAAGAAATAACAGGCAGTGTAGAAAAGCATGGAGTTTGATTGATACAGGTTTGACAATCATTCATTGTAGAAATCAGTTTATAGGTATGAGCTCCTACTTTAACCAATGTGAAGTATCTCAAATAACAATGCAATATGTTTAAAGAGGAATTTCATGAACCCAGAATTAGTAGAAGGAAAGGCACACTAAAGACATGAGCTAAAATTAATGAAATGGAGGCTAAAGAGAAATACTGGGCCTCAGTGAAAGAGTTGCTTCTTAGAAAAGATTAAGCATTATAACATATCATTTACTAGAAAATCCTCAACGATCCTAGGTATACTTCATGCTTGATTCACACTGTACTAATACTTTCTCTACTTTAAAAAAAGAATTTTTTTGGTGGCATTGGGGTTTGAACTCAGGACCTTGTACTTTCCCTGGAGTGTTTTGCTTATGGCTACATCTATAGAACTTGAGCTGTGCCTCCACTTCATCTTTCGCTCATTAAAGACAAGATACTCTTGAATTTGTTGGCCCCAGGCCAAATGTGTTTCTCTGATCTCTGTCTTTGGAGTAGGTATGCTGATAGGCATGAACCACCAGCAACCTGTATTCTATCTTGTCCATGGTTAATTTTTCCCTGTACAATGTTCCTGTTAAACTTTAAACAGTGAGTATGGATTCGGTTTTAAAGAAATATTGCGTGAGTGTGTTCATTGCCGCAGTAGATTTTACAGATGCCTACGAGTTCGGCATCAACCTACTTTTTCATTGGCTTCCACAGTCTTGATGATGGTGCCTTTTCACCGTGCCTTTTTACCGCAGGGACAAATGTGGAATACTTTTTCTACATGATAGAAAAAATGCCTACAGATTGCTTTATAGTTCAGATGACCAGAAAAGTCAGTGGAGTGCATCTGTTGATCCTGTACCAGTGTGTAATTCTGCTATGCAGTTTGGAGCACCTGTTTTACTTGCTTGGAATGATAATCAGTGTCTGAGATCCTGTTTTACATATAGTGTTTTACTTTGATCAATAGGTTTGGGTTTGGTTTTTTTTCAATCATGTGCTCCCTCAATTATAATGTTGTATTACATCTAGTTCAGATGTTTTTCTTCATTTGTGTTTCTCTCTCTTAAGAAGAAACTTCTTACAAGTAAATGTTACTTGTTTGTTTTCTTCTTTTTATTCTGATGTTTTTGGCTTGAACTGAGGGCCTGGTTGCTGTCCCTGAGCTCTTTGGCTCAGAGCTCTTTGACTCTTTGAGCTATAGCACCACTTCCAGTTTTTTAGTGGTTAATTAGGAGATAAATTTCTCATGGGCTTCCCTGCCTGGGATGGCTTTGAACCACAATTCTCAGATATCAGACTCCTGAGTAGTTAGGATTACAGGTGTGAGCCACTGGCACCAGGCTTTTGTGGGGTTTTTGGTTTTTTTTTAGTTTTAGTAAATTGTGGGGTTTGAACTAAGGGCCTGAGTGCTGTTCCTGAGCCTCTTTGTGTTCAAGGTTAGTGCTCTACCACTTGAGCCACAGCACCACTTCCAACTCCTTTTATTGGAGATAAGAGTTGCAGGGACTTTTCTGCCCAGGCTGGCTTCCAGTTGCAATCCTCATATCTCCGTTTCCTAAGTAGCTAGGATTATAGGCGTGGGCCACCAGCACCTGGCTTTTTGTGATGATTTTGAGACAAAGTCTTGGGACATAAGTTCTGTGACTGCCTATCTTGTCTAAACTGCAGGAAAGTCTGTGAGACTCTTAATCTCTAATTAACAACCAGAATACAGGAAGTGGTTCTGTGGCTCAAGTGGTAGATTGCTAAACTTGAGCTGAAGAGCTGAGGGACAGCCCCCAGGCCCAGAGTTCAAGACCTGACCGAAGGGGAAAAAAAGCTTATAGGTATTGTGTCCAGTATATGGTATCTGTTCAATGGTGCCTTCATCAGAACTGTTAATCTCTTTATTTCAGAATACTGAATAGTATTCTGAATAGTATAATTTCAAATAGTATTCTGAATAGTATAATTTCAAAGTCATTTCACAAAACCAGGTAAAGTTCCCAAATGCTTTCTTTTGGTGCAGTTACAGTGCAGTGTGCACATTCCCCCAGGACATGAATTTCGGAAAGAAGTTGGAAATATCTGCTAGATGGGGTCAGTAGAGTCATCCATTACACCATAGTCACAAGTGTGTATTTTGGATTTAGATGATATCAGATCCTCTGGAAGAGCTATGTGGAAACATGTAAATGTAGCCACAACCAGAGGAAATCACATTTGTGTAGTATACTGTTGACATAAACTGTATGAGTACACTGTCCTCTTCATATAGTTAAGTTGGTGGTCCATACCAGCAGCACTTTGAGGTATGAGTAGACAAGGAAATTTGTCCTCCTGCATTTCTACAATACTAGGATAGCAGCTGGTACCATTGTGACTATTAAGTCATACACATTTGTTATGGAATTTGAGTGACTGAATATAAACTTTAATAGTTGAAAACAGCTAGGGCTGGGAAGGTGGCTCAGTGGTAGAGTACTGGCCTAGCAAGCATGAAGACCTGGGTGTGATTCCTCAGTACCACATAAACAGAAAAAGCTGGAAGTGGCACTGTGGCTCATGGTAGAGTGCTAACTTTGAGGAGCTCAGGGACAGCGCCCTGTCCCTGAGTTCAAGCTCTCAGACTGGCAAAAAAAGAGTTGAGAACAGCTGTACAACAAATGTTTGTGTTCTACTCCACATTTAAAAGGGAGTTTCAGGGGGCTGGGAAGGTAGCTCAGTGGTAGAGCGCTTGCCTTGCATGTCTGAGGCCCTGGGTTTGATTCCTCAGCACCACCTAAGCAAAAAGAAAAAAGCCAGAAGTGGTGCTGTGGCTCAAGTGGTAGAGTGGTAGCCTTGAGCTGAAGAGCTGAGGGACAGTGCCCAGGCCCAGAATTCAGGCCTCACGACCGGACCCCCCCCAAAAGTTTCAGAATATTAGGTTGGAACTGGAGACTGTGGATATACAGTAGGTCATATTTGTTGAGTTCATCATCAGGTAAATTTCTCAAGAAGTGAGTTTCTATCTCTATTGCTAAAACATATCCTCTTAGTACATATGGGATGTTTTAGGATCCAGAGATCTTTGACTATGTTGCCATAATCTTCACCATGGAAGAGTGGGCTCTGTTGCAATCTTCCCAAAGGAAACTCTAAGGAGATGTGATTTTGGAAATCTACAGGAACTTGGCCTTCCTAGGTAAAAAAGGCGTTATTCCCTTCCTTGTTCTGAGAACAACTGTTTTCTTGTTCACCTGTTCTGAGAACAACTGTTTTCTTGTTCACCTGTGCTTTTGCATGGTTGTACTTTGGCAAAGGAAAGTTAGGTTGAAAATATGAGGCATGATCACATTGCACCGTACATGTAGCTGAGTTTTCCTAGGGTTTTCTGAAACATTTCTGAAATAATGATTTCCCTATATCTGTTTTAGGAATAAAAAAGGAAGGTGAAAATATTAAAGATGATTACAAAAATCCCCAAAGAAATCTGAAGTAATTTATGCCACCAACAAAAAGCAGTACACATCAGAAATTGTGGAGTTACAGGAAATTTTTAAATTAAGCAGATGAACTACAGTCTTGCCTCAAGTTGCATTAGTATTGGATTTTTTTTTCTAAAATGTATATAAAAGCCCAATATTGGTGGCTTGCACCTGTCGTCCTAGCTACGCAGGAGGCTGATTACTGAGATCACAGTCCAAACCTAGTCACACCAGGAAAGTCCATGGACTCTCTATCTTCAATTAACCACCAAATATTCGTCCATGCAGCTGTGGCTCAAGTGCCAAAGCATTGTGTTGAGCTACATAGCTCAGGGGCAGCATCCATAGCCTGAGTTCAAGCTTCAGGACTAGCACCCTTCCTCCCCCCCCCAAAAAAAGCATGAAGTTTAGCATCCTTCTTTAGGAAATTCAAACTATAAAACAAAGCTATTTTCTTAGCTTATACAGCACTGTTTATGTACAATATACCATTTTCTATGGGTCATTGTACAAAAAATGGCACTATGCAAAAGTTTTATATCAGATTTCTTCAGCTCTTGAGGTTAAGTTACATATATACCAGATTGCAGTATATCTTATTCTGTATATTCAAATTCCACATGCCATTGATCCCCAAGATTTTTACAGGTCTGGGAGCTGATGGGTCATGCTTAGCTACTCAGGACTGAGATCTGAGAATCACAGTTTGAAGTCATCCTGGGCAGGAAAGTCTTTGAGAATCTTGTCTCCAATAAACCACCAGAAAAAAGTCGTAACTATCATAGGCCCATCACTGTTCCCTTCAAAGATCACACTAGACCTCAAACTTTTGAACATCAGGAATAGTTAGCAAGGCATTATAATGTTAATGAGGGCAGAAAAGTCGTGAGGAGGTTGAGTGACATTCAAGTCCATGAAAGAATTCACGTCAGAGACACACCCCGAGTGTGGGAAAGCCTTCATTACTTTTGGTCACCTTCAAGAGCATGAAAAACTCACAGTGGGGAGAAGCCCTGCTGGTGTCAGCAGTTTGGGAAAGCCTTCATCTATTTCAGTAGCCTCAGAAGCCATGAAAGAACTCATACTGGGGAGAAGCCCTATGAGTGTCAGCAGTGTGGAAAAGCCTTCATTACTTCCAGTGCTCTTTGAAGACATGAAAGAACTCAAACGGGAGAGAAACCCTAGGAATGTAAGCAGCGTGAGGAAGCCTTCACTTGCTCCAGTGACAAAATCACTCAGCAGAGAGAAACCTATCCATGCAGCAGTGTGGGAAAGCATACAGTTTCCCCAGTGTCCTTCACACACATGTGAGAACTCACACCGGTGAGAGACCCTCTAGATGGAAGCCGTGCAGGAAACATTGACTAATTTCAGAGTCCTTGGAAAGCACGAGAGAACTCACACTGCCGAGAAACCCTTCCAATGCGAACAGTGCTGGAAAGCATTCATGTGTTTCGGTAACCTTCACAAGCATGAAAGTATTCAGACCGAAGAGAAACCGCATCGATGTAAGCAATGTGAGAAAGCCTTGTTCCAGTGGCCACGAAGAAGCCACGGTGGCGAGAGACCCTATGGGTGTAACCAATGTGGAAAAGGCTTCACTTTTTCCAGTGGACTTCAGAGACACTAAAGAATTCACACTGGAGAGAAACCTTTTAGATGTGAGCAGTGTTGGAGAGCTTTACTTGTCCTATTGACCTTCAGAAACACCAGAGAACTCACACTGGGGAGAAGCCCAATGGATGCGCGCAGTGTGGTAAAGCCATCTCTTGTTGCAGTTACCTCCACTAGCAGTGTAATATGGTTCCTCTTTCTCCACATCCCCTCCAACATTTGTCGTTGGCTGATTTGTGGATGTGGGACATTCTGACTGGGGTAGGGTGGTTTCTCAGGGTTGTCTTCATTTGCATTTCCTTCACCACCAGGGATGGTGAACATTTCCTTATGTGTTTCTTTGCCATTTTTATCTCTTCATCTGAGACGTTTCTCTTTAGTTCCCTTGCCCATTTAGTAATTGGTTTGTTAGGTTTGGGAGGGATTAGTTTCTTGAGCTCCCTGTATATATTGCATATTAACCCCTTGTCTGATACATTGCTGGTAATTTTTTTTTCCCAATTCGTTGGTTGTCTTTCAAGCTTGGTTACGATAGCTTTAGCCATGCAGAAGCTTTTTATTTTAAGGTAGTCCCATTTGTCGAGTCTCTCTCCAATTTGTTGTGACCCTGGAACTCTGTTCAGGAAGTTCGTTCCTGTGCCTATAAGTTCAAGTGTCTCTCCTACTCTGTCCTGCAGTAGTTTCAGAGATTCTGGTTTAATGTTAAGGTCTTCAATCCATTTTGAGTTGATGTTGGTGCACGGTGATAGACTGGGGTCCACTTTTAGTTTTCTGCATGTGGCTGCCCACTTTTCCCAGCACCAATGCTTGAAGAGGCTGTGTTTCTTCCATTGTATGTCTTTGGCTCCTTTGTCAAATTTAACAGCTGGCTGTAGGCCTGTGGATTTATTTCTGGATCTTCTGTTCTATTCCATTGGTCTTAGGGTCTGATTTTGTGCCAGTACCATGCTGTCTTTGTTATTTTGGCTCTATACTAGAGTTTGAAGTTCAGCATGGATACCCCTCCCATGTTGCCTTTATTCCCTAGAATTGTTTTGGCTATTCTAGGTCATTTGTTGTTCCATATGAATTTTTGGACTGTTTTCTGTATTTCAGAGATGTACGTCATTGGGATTTTAATAGGAATTGCATTGAATTTGTATATTAATTTTGGCAGTATTGCCATTTTCACTATATTAAGGCTGCCTATCCAAGAGCATGGGAGGTCTTTCCATTTCCTAGTGTCTTCTCTAATTTCTTTTTTTTTGCGGGGGCGGGGGTCCGGTCGTGGGGCCTGAACTCTGGGACTGGGCACTGTCCCTCAGCTCTTCAGCTCAAGGCAAGCGCTCTACCACTTGAGCCACAGCGCCACTTCCGGCCTTTTTTCTTTTTGCTTATGTGGTGCTGAGGAATCGAACCCAGGGCCTCAGGCATGCAAGGCAAGCGCTCTACCACTGAGCCACCTTCCCAGCCCTTCTTCTGTAATTTCTTTCTTTAACTTTTTATAGTTTTCATTAAATAGTTCTTTTTACATCTTTGGTTAGGTTAATTCCTAAATATTTTATTTTTGGGGAGGTTATTGTGAATGGGGTTGCTCCCTTTATTTCCCTCTCTTCTTGTACATTGTCAGTGTACAGGAAGGCAACTGATTTTTGTGGGTTTATTTTGTATCCTGCTACTTTGCCTAAGTGATTTATGATTTCTAAGAGTTTGGGGATGGAGTTTTTGGGATCATGAAGGTATAGTATCAAGTCATCTGCAAAAAGGGATAGTTTAACTTCTTCTTTCCCTATGTGGATCCCTTTAATGTCTTTTTCTTGCCTTATTGCCCTGGCTAAGTGTTCCAGGACTATATTGAAGAGGAGTAGAGACAGTGGGCATCCTTGCCTTGTTCCTGATTTTAGGGGAATATTAAGTATAATATTGGCTATTAGTCTGTTGTAAATGGCTTTTATTGTTTTAAGAAATGTTCCTTCTATTCCTACTTTCTACAGAGCTTTTAGCATGAATGAATGTTGAATTTTATCAAAGGCCTTTTCTGCATCTGTGGCAGTAATCATGTGATTCTTGACCTTGGCTCTGTTGATGTGTTGGATTACATTTATTGACTTACGTATGTTAAACCATCCCTGCATCTCTGGGATGAAGCCTACCTGGTCGTAGTATATTATTTTTTTTATGTGTTTCTGATTCTGTTAGCTAGAATCATGTTAAGGATCTTTGCATCTGTGTTCATCAAGGAAATTGGCCTGTAGTTCTCTTTTTTTGGTTGGGTCTTTGCCTGGTTTGGGGATGAGTGTGATATTGGCTTCGTAGAATGAGTTTGTGATAGCTCCCTCCTTCTCTGTTTCTCTGAAGAGCTTGAGGAGTATGGGTATTAGTTCTTCTTTAAAGGTCTTACAGAATTCTCTTGTGAATCCATCTGGTCCTGGGTTTTTTGTTGGAAGAGTTCTGATTGCTTCCTGTATCTTGTTGTAGGATATTGGCTTATTTAAATGATTTCCTTTTTCTTTGGGCAACTTGTATTTCTCTAAAAATGCATCCATTTCTGCCAGGCTTTCTTTCTTTAGAGAGTATAACTTTTGAAAGCAGTCCGTTAAAATTGTTTGGATATCTTTTTTTTTTTTTTTTTTTTTTTTTTTTGTCGTTCGTGGGTTTTGAACTCTGGGTTTGGGGGCTGTCACTGCGCTCTTCAGCTCAAGGCAAATGCTCTACTGCCTGAGCCACAGCGCCACTTCTGGTTTTACTAGTGGTTTATTGGAGATAAGAGTCTCATGGACTGGCTTTGAACCGCGATCCTCAGATCTCAGCCTCCTGAGTAGCTAGGATTACAGGTGTGAGCCACCAGTGCCCAGCTGTTTGGATATCTTGTGTACGTGTTGTGATTTTTCCCATGGCATCCCTAATCCTGTTAATATCGGTTTCCTCTCTTCTTTTCTTAATTGATCTTGCCAGTGGTCCATCAATTTTGTTTATTTTTTCAAAGAACCAGCGTTTTGTTTGGTTAATTTTGGCTATGATTTTCCAATTCTCTTTTTTTTTTGGGGGGGGGTTCCGGTCATGGGGCCTGAACTCTGGGCCTGGACGCTGTCCCTCAGCTCTTCAGCTCAAGGCTAGCACTCTACCACTTGAGCCACAGCACCACTTCTGTCTTTTTTCTTTTTTTTCCTTTTTTTTTTTTTTTTTTTTTTGCTTATGTGGTGCTGAGGAATCGATCCCAGGGCTTCATGCATGCAGGGCAAGTGCTCTACCACTGAGTCACCATCCCAGCCCCCTCCAATTCTCTATTTCATTCATCTCTATTCTTTGTTTGGTTATCTGGCTCCATCTAGTAACTTTAGGTTCCATTTTTTCATGTTTTTCTAGATGATGTAATTGCAACATGAGATTATTTACTTGGTCTGTCTCTATTTTCTTGATGTGGGCAATTAGGGCAATAAATTCGCTCCTCAGGACTGCTTTTGCTGTGTCCCACAAGTTTCTTTGTGATGTGTTTTCATTATCATTGAGTTGTAGGAACTTTTTAATTTCTTCTTTGATCTCTTCCATTACCCAGGCATTGCTTAGAAGTGTGCTGTTCAATTTCCATGTATTTGAGTAATTTCTGTGGTATGCTTTGTTATTGAGAACTAGCTTGATTCCACTGTGGTCAGATAGGATACAGGGGATTATGTCAATCCCTTTGTATTTGCTTAAGTTCCTTTCATGAACTATGATATGGTCTATTTTGGAGAAAGTTCCATGAGCTGCTGAAAAGAATATGTACTGTGTTGTTTTAGGGTGAAATACTCAGTAGATGTCAGTTAATTCCGCTTGAAGGATAGCCTCACTTAATTCAGTAGCTTCTTTGCCAATCCTCTGGTTGGTAGACCTGTCCTTTGGTGAGAGTGGTGTGTTAAAGTCTCCTAGTATTATCGTATTGGGATCTATTTTATTCTGTAAGTTTAAGAGTATTTGCTTAACATATTTGGGTGCACCAATGTTTGGGGAATATAAGTTGATGATGGTAAAATCTTCCTCTTTGATTGTTCCCTGTATTAATATGCAGTGTCCGTCCTTGTCTTTTTGTATTGATTTTAATGAAAAGTTTATTTTGTCAGATATCAGGATAGCTACACCTGCTTTCTTACTGGGGGCATTTGATTGGTAGATCCTTTTCCAACCATTCACTCTGAGTTTGTTTGTATGTTTGGCTGAGAGGTGGTCTCCTGAAGGCAACAGATGGATGGGTCATGTTTTCTCATCCAATCTTCAGTTCTTTTTCTTTGGATTGGCAAATTAAGCCCATTAATATTAAGAGATAGTATAGAGAGATGCATTATGGTCCCTGTCATTCCCTGTTTTCCTAAGATTTTCTTCTTTCCTTTCCTCCTGTGCTTGCTCAGTTAGGCTTTGATGAATGCTTGTCTGGGTGCAGGTCCCAGTTCCTGGTTGCTTTCTTCAGGTTGTGTTCCCCCTCTTAGTATTCTTTGTAATGCTGGCTTAATGTTTATGTATTCATTTGGTTTTTCTTTGCTATTAAAAATTTTCAGTTCTCCATCGAATGTGAATGCTAGCTTTGCTGGGTATATCAGTCTGGGTTGACCGTTATGGCTTTCAGGGCTCGTATGGTGGTTTCCCAAGCCTTTCTTGCATTCAGTGTTTGTGTGGAGATATCTGCAGTGATTCTAATTTTTTTCCCGTTGTAGTATAACTCCTTCATTTTTGCTGCATGCACCATTGTTTCCTTATTATTCAGATCTATCATTTTTACTATCATATGTCTAGAAGTGTTTCTCCTGGGATCTTGCTTATTAAGTGTTCTATATGCTTCTGTTATGTAGGTAAGATGTTCTTTTTTTTGAGATGGGGAAAATTTTCACCGATTATCTTTTTGAATAGTTGTTGCATTCCCTTGCTTTGATATTCCTCACCTTCGTTCACTCCAATTATACGAAGGTTAAATTTCTTGGCAGTATCTGCTTGCTCTTGAATTTCCCTTTGGCATAAGTTGAGTGATTTTTCCATATTTGTTATTTTTTGGTCCAGTTGGTGTATTCTGTCTTCTGTATCTGACAATGTACATTCCATTTCATTCACTCTGTTAACTGTGGCTTCCATTGTGGTTTGCATGGAGGAAATGGACTCATTTATGGATTCGATATTGGTTCTCAAAGTACTAATCTCACCTCTTAATGAGGTGTGTACTGCCTCTATTTTGGCACTAATCTCACCTCTTAGTGAGGTGTGTGCTGCATCTATTTTTGCATGTATCTCCTGTTTGATATCCTGCATCTCTTTCGATATTTTGACCCTGTGTTCTTTCCATTTCTGGTCTATTTCTCGCTTTATTTCTTGAGTCATTGCCTCCAGCATCTCTTGGATATAGCTTTTGTCTTCCATTCCTGCTTTGCTCCCACTGGGGCTCTCCCCTAGGTGGCTGCTGGCTTTTGGGATAGCTTACTATCCTGAGTGTTGATAAACCTTGTAATTTTTCTCTGTGATTTTTGCATGGGGATTCAGGGATTATTGTATTGGAGACTAATCTGAAATTTTGTTTTGGTCAATAGGTGTCTGTCTTTGCTTGGTTGCTGTTTCTGTGCTGGTAGAGAGAGTCTGTACATGATCTCGGTTCTGTTGGGGGCTGACCTCGAGCTGCTGGTCTGACCCACATAGGGTTCTTGGCTTTCTGCTGTAGATCATTGGCAGTTCCTGCCTTTAGAAGGGTTGAGCAGCCTAGACTGCTCCTGTTTGCTCCTACAGGTGCTCTTGGTGAGATCAGATGTGCTGAATGCACTCTCCCAGATGCTGGAGTCTGCTATGGGCTCCTGATGGGTTTTTTGGGTTTTTTGTTTTTTGTTTTTTTTGGTCGTTTGTAGGCTTGAACTCTGGGCTTGGGTGCTGTCCCTCAGCTCTTCAGCTCAAGGCTGGCACCCTACCATTTGAGCCACAGCACCACTTCTGGCCCTTTCTGCGGCTTGGCGCGCTGATGCCACGAGGCCAGTAAAAGTTGGGGGAGGGGTCTTCACGCTTCTCTGTTCTGAAATTCTTTTTCTGTCTTTCTTTTTTGTTATTTTCCACCTCCTGTTTTTCTCTGGGTGTTGGTCTTTTTGTGGTTGTCGGTCTCTTGGGGAGATTAAGCGTTGGAACTCGAACTCTCTTTTTGGTTGAGGAAAGCTGTGGCAATTCCCTACTGCCCCGTCGCCATCTTTGTCCCCCCTCCTCCTCATCTCTGGTTTGTAGGTGGTTAATTGGAGAAAAGAATCTCACAGGGACTCAGAACTCAGCCTCCTGAGTAGCTGGGGTTATAGGCATAAGCCATCAGTGCCCTTGTGAATTGGAGTCATTTTCCTAATTACTTTCTCAGTCTTTTTTTTTTTTTTTTTTTGGTTGGTCATGGGGCCTGAACTCTGGGCCTGGGCGCTGTCCCTCAGTTCTTTAGCTCAAGGCGAGCGCTCTACCACTTGAGCCACTGCGGCACTTCCGGTTTTCTAGTGGTTTATTGGAAATAGGAGTGTCACAGACTTTCCTGCCTGGGCTGGCTTTGAACCGTGATCCTCAGATCTCAGCCTCCTGAGTAGTTAGGACGACAGGCATGAGCCACCGGTGCCCGGCTTCAGTCTGTTTTTTGTTCATGCAGAAATGCTGTTGGTTTTACTCTTGGGATTACTTATTAAGGTTTTATGTGTTTAACTACTATATACAGTTATTAATAAATAATAAGATTATTAATAGTAAATGCTAATTAAAACAAAATATTAATAATAATAATCAGCTATTGGTTTTTTAGTATTGCTTTTATGTCCTGCAGAATTTCCAAAAGTTATGTCTGCAGCATCTGAGGTGTGAGAGCCTTTCATGTACAAGTGAGGGTGAGTTGGCTTTCTCCTTCCTACCTGAACCTCTTTCCTTTAGTCTGACACGCAATTTATATTGAATTTAGAGGGCATGGTACATAGTGATGCACAGAAAGGAGTTAGTATCCATATAAAAAAAGAGAAAGTAAATGAGAAATCAAAGGGGAAACAAAAAATAATAGGTGCAGATTGAATTTATGGAACAAAAAACATTCAGAATTCAATTCAAAGAAAATGATGGCTCTGAGTTGTGGTGACTGACACGAGAGGAAACCATAAATCCCTTATGCATTGCACCATTTGCCAGAAATAAATGAACCCATGGTTGAAAAAGAATACTATAGGGGCTGGGAAGGTGGCTCAGTGGTAGAGCGCTTGCCTTGCATGCCTGAGGCCCTGGGTTCGATTCCTCAGCACTACATAAGCAAAAAGAAAAAAACCGGAAGTGGTGCTGTGGCTCAAGTGGTAGAGCACTAGCCTTGAGCTGAAATGCTGAGGGACAGCGCCCAGGCCCAGAGTTCAGGCCCCATGACCAATTAAAAAAAAAAAAAAAAGAATACTATAGATCTGCATTAGACTCTCTATTTCTCCCAGCAAACACATGTATTTATTTATCTATCTATCTATCTATCTACTTATTTATTTATTTATTTTTTGAGTCCAGTCTTGGGGCCTGAACTCTGGGCCTGGGCGCTGTACCTCAGCTCTTCAGCTCAAGGCCAGTGCTCTACCTCTTGAGCCACAGCACCACTTCCAGCTTTTTCTGCTTATGTGCTGCCGAGGACTTGAACCCAGGGCCTCATGCATGCAAGGCCAGCACTCTACCACTGAGCCACCTTCCCATCCCCAACACATGTATTTAATATGAAGGAGACTTATTTTTCCCAGAAAGTGTTGGATCCCTGAAACCACCAAGGGTTAACTCATGTTCACCCATCTGTTCTTTGTGTGTGTCTGTGTGCCAGTCCCAGGGCATGACCTCAGCGCCGGATGCTGTACTCAGCGTCTTTGGCTCAAGGCTAGCATTCTGTGTATTGAGCTTTCCCTTCCTCAATGCACACAACTCTCAGGTTTGGCCTCTTTATTGTGTTCCAGAGTTTTTCTTTTTTCCTCATTTGACTCTTACTTGACTCTTGAAATCTATCCATATTGTCCCTGATCCCTGATGCTCTGTCTTCCATTTGGTCCACTCTTCTGGAGTATAGCGTGTATTTGGTTGTTGTGTTGTTTGGGATTGATTTTGATTTTGGTTTACTTACTGAGTTCTACACTTGCAGATTTTTGGTTTCATTCTTTTTCAAGCTTCTGGATTGTCATTGAATTTCTTTCTCTGTCTCTTTTTTTTTTTGTTGGTCAGGGGCTTGAACTCTGGGCCTGGGCGCTGTCCCATAGCTCTTCAGCCCGAGCTAGCACTCTACCACTTGAGCCACAGCGCCGCTTCTGGTTTTCTGGTGGTTGGAGATGAGTCTTACATACTTTCCTGTATAGGCTGGCTTTGAGCCTCAGTCCTTAGATCTTAGCCTCCTGAGTAGCTAGGATGACAGGCTCTGGCTTCTATTGTCTTCTGTATTTTTCCTTAAATCATTCAGCTGTTTGGGCTTTTTTTTTTTTTTTTTTTTTTTTTTTGCTGGTTGTGGGGTCTGAACTCTGGGCCTGGGTGCTGTCCCTCAGCTCTTCAGCTCAAGACTAGCATTCTAGTCTTGAGTCACAGCACCACTTCCGGCTTTTTCTGCTTATGTGGTGCTGAGGAATAGAACCCAGGGCTTCATGCATGTAAGGCAAGCATTCTACTACTGAGCCACCTTCCCAGCCCTAAGCTTATTTTTATACGTGGGTTCTCACAGTTCATTGACATCCTTATAATCATGTTCTCTGGTTCTTTATTTTGTCTTTCTGCTTTGGTGTTCAGAAGGTATCTGTTACTGTACATTTGTTACCTTTTCAGGCCTTGGTTCATTTGTTTGTTTGATCTTGCCTGTTTGTATTGAGGTTTAGTATCTGACGTAAGTCCACTGGCTGGAAGTGTTCCGCCCTGTGGTCTTGCTAAGGTGGCGTTGTCCTCAGCTTGCTGGGATCACGGCCTCTCCCTCTCTGTGTGAGCTTGCTGTGGCAGTCTTTACGTAAACCACTTACTCTGGCTGCACAACCCAGAAATCCCTAAGCCCTGAATGACCTCTGAGCTCCAAGCTCCCTGGTTTGGGGTGAATCCCAAAGCCCGCTGGTGGGAGTGGGGATTGCGGGGAAGCCTCTGTACTCAGCTCCCCCTGCTGCTCCAGACCCCCGCGGCCTCACCAGAAACAGCCTTGATGCACCGTGTGTTTCCCAGCTGCAGATTCATTGCCCCTTCAAAGGCGAAGAGACAGTTCTCTTTTACTTCTGTTTAGCTTCAGGTTTTCAGCGCTGAAAGCTCTCATTTAACTCACCCATTCTGCCACTCCCTGCCTGGATTCTGATGGTAGAAGATCTAGTGATGTTCTTTAGAAGCAGAACCCGAGCCGTTGGTCTAGTTCAGAGATGGCACCGTTAGCAAACTTTCCTTCTCCACAGGCCAAGTGTCTGGCAGTTTTCCTTTCACACATATAATTCCTAACCCTACCGGCGTTGCTGGCCTCACCTGCAGAGGATTATTTTTAGCACTGAGCCGTGGTTTCAGATGAACCTCTGACCAGTTCATGTGTGAAATGTTCCACAAATCCTGAAATTGCCAAACAGGCCAGGAATTAGGTACCTATCCCGTGAGAACATTATCCTTCACCTCCGTGGACTTCCACTTCGAGTGTGGACACACCGATGGTCGTGAGCCCTGCAGCAGGGCATTCATTAGCTGGATGAGGCGGAAGCTCAGACACGGGAGCAGTTCATTTTTGTTTCTCGAAGAAGAAGAAAGCTCACTGAAGCACCCGTTTCTTTCAGCTTTTCAAGCACTGGCGTGGCAGGAATTCGCGTCTTCCCTGGTTTCCAAGACGCCTTCCTCCTACATCATTGTTTGCTTATTGACTTCTTCCATCTTCTCATGTTGCCTTGTTTTTCTTTAAGTTTCCAAACTGAACCTGAATGTTGTTTGTGAATGTGTTTCTGTAGACACAATTATTCTTGTGCTTGCTGATTGCATCCATTTATTTGTTCACAGCATTCTGATCGATAATGTTTTAGGGTGATTGTGAGGAACGTCTGCTCTGAATACCATGTTACCATGTTGGGTTTTTCTTTTTTCTTTGCTGGTCCTGGGCTTGACCTAGGAGCTGTCCCCGAGCTTCTCAGACTCTAGGCTAATGCTCTACCGCTTGAGCCACAACGCCTCTTCAGGCTTTTTCTGAGTAGTTTATTAGAGATAAGAGTCTCCTGGACTTTCCTGCCCAAGCCGGCTTAGAGGCACAGTCCTCAGGGCTCAGCTTCTGAGTTACTAGGATTATAGTTGTGAGCCACCTGCACCCAGGGTGAATTCTGTTTTATATACTAGAGTAAATATCTGTTTATCTTATTTGATAAAATAGGCAGTGTTGCTGGGCACCGGTGGCTCGCACCTGTCATCCTAGCCACTCAGGAGACTGAGATCTGAGGACCGCAGTTCAAAGCCAGCCCAAGCAGGAAAGTCTGTGAGACTCTTTTTTTTTTTTTTTTTTTTGTCGGTCGTGGGGCTTGAACTCTGGGCCTGGGCGCTGTCCCTCAGCTCTTCAGTTCAAGGCGAGCGCTCTACCACTTGAGCTACAGCGCCACTTCCAGTTTTCTGGTGGTTTATTGGAGATAGGAGTCTCACGGTCTCTCCTGCCCTGGCTGGCTTTGAACCGCGATCCTCAGATCTCAGCCTCCTGAGTAGCTAGGATTACAGGCGTGAGCCACCAGCGCCCGGCTGTGAGACTCTTATCACCAGAAAACCAGAAGTGGTGCTGTGGCAGAGCTGAAGAGCTGAAGAGCTCAGGGACAGTGCCCAGGCCCAGAGTTCAAGCCCCATGACCGAGGGCTCCCCACCAAAAAAATGTGATTCCATAACGGCATTGTCACCAAAAATGGACAACTGAAATAAGAGAGAGAGTGGGGTGAAATGCAAAGACAGTTCGGAAACCTGAATCTATACAAGGATCTGGGGACAGGCCAGGAGGTGGGAAGTTAGTTGTGTGTAATCTGACCTAACAGTGCTCTTGTTCAAGGCAGGGCAGAGTGATCACACAGCTCCTCAGAGGTGAAGCCGAACAGCTGTGGACACAGAAAGATGGCAGAAGTAATGAAGGTATCACAGCAGATTTGGTTCAGCGTGGTAATTAAATAGCCTCAGTGGTTGTGTGGAGAGTGAAGTTAGTTTACCTAGCAGGCTTTATCAGAGACAGAGCCAAAGATGGCTGAGTGTGTCCAGCCTCAGACACCCTGGGTTCTGGAGGGAGAGCCTTTTCCCTTCTTAGATGAAAGATGAGGTAACAGGTAACAGGCTCTGCAGGCCGAGGGACAGCAAACACTGTCTGTGCCTGACAGGAAAACACTTGTCACAGCCACGCTGACTGATACACAAATGACACTAGATTCCAACATCAGAATGTTTCAATTCCCTAGAAAGTCAGAAGCAAACACATAAACATACAGGACAGACAATATGTTGCTATAGAAAATTCACACAGTTCTTGTTCTATATTGTCAAAATACACTGCTCACACTAGTGGCCAGGGCCACAAAGGGTATGTTATGGATTGGCACAGCTGTACATCCATGTCTGTATGAATACACACATTATATTCTGTCTCCCTCTGTGTGTGTGCGCGTGCGCGTGCGCGTGCTGTCCCTTCTTCTGACACAGTGTGTCGCATCTTCTGGTTTGCACTTGTGGAGTAGCTGCCACCTGCACCCTGTCCTTGGAGCGCCGCAGTGATCGCGTGTGCTTTGTTGAGGGTATTTGCAAGTATCTTGATCGTAGATATTGGATGTGGTTTTCTCTGTTTTTGTGTCCCTATCTGGTTTTGATATCAGAGTCATTCTGGCTTCATACGATACTCTCAAGAATTCTTTCTTTTTTTTTTTTTTGGTCAGTCGTGGGGCTTGAACTCTGGGCCTGGGCGCTGTCCCTCAGCTCTTCAGCTCAAGGCTAGCGCTCTAAAGCTTGAGCCGCGGCGCCACTTCCGGTTTTCTGGTGGTTATTGGAGATAGGAGTCTCACAGTCTTTCCTGCCCAGGCTGGCTTTGAACTGTGATCCTCAGATCTCAGACTCCTGAGTAGCTAGGATTACAGGCATGAGCCACCAGCTCCCGGCCTCTGAAGAATTCTTTCCACTGCTGTGTGTGTGTGTGTTGGAGTAACTGAAGGAGAAGTGATCTTCATTGATTTTGAAATCATTTTCTGGAATCCAGCAGTGAAGCTCCTTGTTTGGGGCTTTGGATGGGAGACTTACTGCTATTCTGTTCTCTCCGATCGAGTTTGGGTAAGCTGTAAAACCCTAGAAGTTTGTCTGTTTCTTCTGTTATCAAATTTATTAGACATTCAGTTATTTTTCCTGAAGAATTCCCCCCTTGTCTTAGACTATCCATGGGTTCTTTTGTGTAGCTTCTGAAGAATCACTTCTTTGTTTTGTTTGCCTTTGGTAGTGTGTGTATGTGTGCTGCTTGTATTAGAATTTGAACTTGGGGCCTGGGCACTGTCCTTGAGCATTTGCTCACAACTAGCATTCTATTACTACTTGAGTCACAGCTCCATTTCCATCTTTTTGGTGGTTAGTTGGACATAAGAGTGTCATGGGCTTTCCTGCCTAGGCTGGCTTTGAACTCTGATCCTCAGATCCCACCCTTCTGAGTAGCTAGGATTACAGATGTGAGCCACTGGTATCTGACTCGTTATTTTATCATTAGCCTATTTTAGAAATATGTAATTGCGATGTTTGCGGGCATGTGTACAATGTATCCTAATCAATTTGCCCCACCCTCTCATAATGCTCATCTTCTCCTCCCTCTTCCCAGTTTTTGTTCTGTTTTTATTACACCCCCAACATTTATGTCTTATTTCTATTTTGGGCATAGTTTGCTTTTGCTTTTCTAGTTTCTTGAGCTGCTGCAAAAGGTTATTTGGACATCTTTCTACTCCTTTCATTTCAGCATTGACCATTCTAAATCTTCTTGGTTTTCCTTTTGTGTATCCCAGGTCTTTCACTATTGGTTGACTCCATTTTTGTCTCAAAATAATTGTTCTTCTCAATTTTTGCTTTGCTCTGTTGGTTGTACAAAACTAATGTATTTAAGTTTCATACATTTCTGTTGCTTTCAAAAATTTTTTTGTGTGTCCTGGGGCTTTAACTCAGGGCCTGGGCGCTGTCCCAGAGCTACTTTCACTCTACCACTTGAGCCAGAGCGCTACTTCCGGCTTTTGCTATTTATGTGCTGCTGAGAAATCAAACCCAGGGCTTCATACAAGCAATCTACCACGGAGCCACATTCCCAGACTTTAAAGCTTTTCATATTTAGTGATTTGAGCTTTTTTACAGTGTAGTCTGAAGATATAGCTAATAAGATTTCAATTTTTTTTTTTTTTTTTTTTTTTTTTTTTGTCGGTCGTGAGGCTTGAACTCTGGGCCTGGGCGCTGCCCCTCAGCTCTTCAGCTCAAGGCAAGCACTCTACCACTTGAGCTACAGCGCCACTTCCAAGATTTCAATTTTTTAAAAAATATTTTATTAATTTTTCGGCGGGGGTCCGGTCGTGGGGCCTGAACTCTGGGCCTGGGCGCTTCCCTCAGTCTTCAGCTCAAGGCTAGCGCTCTACCACTTGAGCCACTGCACCACTTCCAGCTTTTTTCTTTTTGCTTATGTGGTGCTGAGGAATCGAAGCCAGGGCCTCATGCAAGGTAGGCAAGCGCTCTACCACGGAGCCACCTTCCCAGCCCCAAACATATTTTAAATATTCTCTTGTGTTCTGTTACATGATCTATCCTGGAAAGTAGATAAAAGAAACAAAGATTTGCATTTCACACATGTGGGACCAGAACCCAGGTCCAAGCACCTGAAGCTCGGCCTCTCAGCTTCATGGTCGGCTGTCATTCTTGTGTGTCCACATAAGGCGGAGAAGAGAAGCAGCACGCTGTCTCTCTGGGCTGTCATGAGGAGAGGAGTCTCATGCAGGGAAATCCTTCCCATGACCTCCCATTATCGTAGGGACTGACATTTAAAATGGGATCACGGTGTGCAGAGTGGTTAATGTTTCAGCATCAGTGACTGTGTGGAGTAGCTCCATCACAGTCCTGTCACGGGATCTGCAGGGAGTCGTCTGTAATTCCTTCTCTTCTCTATTCCCACGTCCTCTACCAGTTTTAATTTCAAGAACTACTAGTATGTGGTGGCCTTGGCTTTTGCTGTTGAGGAGATCAACTCTGGGATTTGAGATCTACCAGATGGATCACACTGCATTGTTGATATTGGAAAGTCCCTTCCTCTGGTTCTCGGGGAAGCACGGGCTCCCCAGTTACACCTGTAGGGGAGCGAGCAAGTTGGCAGCTGTGCTGATGGGGCCATCAGCCCTCACCTCTGCCAAGATAGGCACTCTGCTGGCACCCTACAGATTTCCACAGGTGAGGGCTCCGGGAGGGAGAGACGTGAACTCGCTGGTGTGCAGGGGTGGGAAGAGCGTGAAGTGAAGATACTGCATTTAGATGCTGCATCAGGGTTGCACTCCAGACCAGTGGGGCGTCCACAGTCCCTGGGTTTGAAAAGAGGAGAGGAAGAGGATGCGGCACAGGTTCTTAGCCTGATGAATAATTTCCCAGAAACCTGTCAGGAATTAAGAGGTGATCTAAAACGGGATGCACAAACCTTCCTTCCTACCCCTCCCAGATGTGATCGTGGTCCAGGCTGACCCCCCTTCCTACCCCTCCCAGATGTGATCGTGGTCCAGGCTGACCCTCCTCCTCGCACGTTCCCTGTCCTTTTAGCTCACCTTTGGGCCCTTTGACCCTGTCCTGAATGTCCGTGGCCAGTTTCCTTCTCTCTACCAAGTGGCCCCGAAGGATTCCTCTCTCATTCTGGGCATGGTCTCCCTGATGCTCCACTTTGGCTGGGCCTGGGTAGGGCTGTTGGTCTCACAAGAGGAGAATGGGTTTTTGATTCTTCCAAAACTGAGAGAAGAGATGGGCAGACATGGAATCTGTGTGGCCTTTGAGGCTTTGATCCCGGTGAAATTTCTGTCAAATATAACAAAAGTCTGGGTAACACGAGCAGAGATTATGAAATCATCCACAAACGTGATTGTCATTTATGGTGACACTGAATTCCTAGCTGACTTCATGAAGTATTTGATGGACTTTTTTATGAAAGTCTTAGTCACAAACTCGCAGTGCAGTGTAGCCATGAAGAGGAGGTATTTCCTGTTTGACACATTCCATGCCCTTCTGACTTTTTTACACCACCATGAAGAAATCTCTGGTTTTATGCAGTCAGTCACTCCTTCCAAATATCCAGAGGACGTTTCCCTTGCTCAGTTGTGGCTTCTGAATTTCAGCTGCTCCCGTCTGAGTCTGCCGGTGTGGCGGGGAGAGCTGTCCTCGCCAGGCCTCCCTGGCCTGCTGGCCCGCGCACCTTTTTTGCATGGCCATGTCTGAAGAGAGGTTCAATGTCTACCACACCGTGTGCGCTGTGAGCCAGGCCCTCCACACATGCTCCTTCGCCAAACAGTCCTGCCACCGGTGGGAAATGGGAAAAGAATGGTGTTCTCCCCTTCTCAGGTAACTTTCTAAGGGGGTCGCTTTCCTAGAGGAAACCTGTTTCACATCCCCATTGGTGTTTTCTGTTACAAATCACCCCCATTATTCCTCACTATTCCTCATTATTCCACAGTTGTCAGTTCATATTTTCCCATGAATTTAGTAACTAAGAACACAGGATAACTAGCTTCTCTTTTTTTGGGGGGGCAGGGAGAGGCAGAAGGTTGGTTGGTTGTGGGGCTGCAACTCACAGGTGCTGTCTCTGAGCTCCTTTACTCAAGGCTAGGGCTCTATCACTTGAGCCACGGCTCTACTTCCAGTTTTCTGGTAGTTCACTGGACATAGAGGCTCATAGACTTTCCTGGCCTGGCTGGCCTTGAACCATGATCTTCAGATGTCAGCTAGGATTATAGGCACAAGCCACCAGCACCAAGTGATAAGTAACTTTGTAATATCCAGTGTCCCTGGAGCACACATTTCCAACTTCATTTAAAACTCAGGGAACATTCCCAAAATTAATGGTGACAGCTAGCTTTAGCTAGGCCGGCCTGACACCTGTGGTCTTTCTGAATAGTTAGGGGGTGTGCTTCCTCCCGAATGTAGGTCTTCAATCCTCTCCTGAGTCACCAAGACTTAGAAACAGGAGGACACGCTGTTTCTGTTGAGGTTTTCATTCATTCCGTTGCCCTGGCTGCTTGTGTTGCACTTGGACAAGGCCCCTCCCCGGGTCATCTGATTCGTTCTAGGTCAGCCTTCACCGCCAGCTGCGTCTCTTTCCGCTGCAGCCCTTTCTGAAGAACCTCCACTTTGAGACTCCCGCTGGAGACCATGTCATTATGGATGACGAAAGGAAGCTCGAGGCCGAGTATGACATTGTGAATGTTCAGGATTTTCCAGAAGGTCTTGAAGTAAAGGTGAAAGTGGGAAGGTTTCCTCCGTATGGCGCGCGCGGTCTCCGCTGTCCGTGTGTGATGTGCTGGAGCGGCCCCCGGCATTTGCACAGGTGGCTGCTCTGTCATGGCGCTGGCACTCAGCCAGCTTCTCCTGGATTTGACGCTGTTTTGCTCATTGTTCAGCAGTGTACAGGTAACAATATCCAAGCGAAAGAATTTTGCCATTAGTTGATTCATGGCTGGATGTTTATTTATGAATGTTTCCACATCTGTTTTTTTGGGGGGCAGAATTGTTGATTACATGAATCTCAGATATTTCAGCGTTGTGGAATAGTGATACTTAAAGTCACAGGATGTGTTTCTACATCTGTACAGGTGGCGTATTGTACCATATAATTGACACCTGAGTTCCTTAGCTATCACTCCCGAAGGCAAATCAATTTACCGAGAGGAAAGAGTGAATTTAGGAAGTCTGAAGGTTTATTTGCTCACAGGTGTGGGTGCTTCAGTCACGGTTGTCTGGTCTGTTGCTTCCATGTGTCTGTGGTGAGCGAACACTGTGGAAGGGTGTGCGTCAGAGGAAGACCTCATTTCCAGGAAGGAAAAGACAGCCTTGGCCTGTGGTATCGATATCTGCTAAAAGAGGACATTGGTGCCTCGGAGTGTGCTTTTAAATGTCCAGGGAGCTAGGGGCCATTTGCTGGATCCTCTCAGGAAGTGGAAGGATGGGAGGGGTTATGGGTCAAAGCCAGACCAAACAGAAAAATCTGGGACTCCATCTTGTTGTGGCTCTAGCGGTAAAGGCCACCCATGAGCAAGAACATAGAGCAAGCTTGACGCCCTGAGTCCAAGCTCCAGTAACACCAGATCAATAGATACATGCGTGCATCCTTCCATCCATCACCCATGTCCTTGCCTTGTATATTTAGGGGGAGGAGGACAGACACTATTTAATGACAACAAAAAGCAGCACGATAGGTTTGCTTCTAGTGGCTCAGTGGTAGAGCGCTTGCCTTACATGCATGAGGTTCAATTCCTCAGCACCACATAAGCAGAAAAAGCTGGGAGTGGTGCTGTGGCTCAAGTGGTGGAGCGCTCGCCTTGAGCTGAAGAGCTGAGGAACAGCGCCCAGGCCCAGAGTTCAGGCCCACAACTGACAAAAAAAAAAAAAAAAAAAAAAAAAAGGGCAGTAACTGCCGTGATGCTGGAGGCTCTTCCCTGTCATCCTAGTTACTCAGGAGGCAGAGTTCTGAAGATTGCGGTTCAATGCTAACCCAGGCAAGAAAGGCCATGAGACTCTTCTCGCTAATGAACCACCAGAACACGAAGTGGTGCTGTGGTTCAAAGTGATAGTTAGCCTTGAGCACTGTCTCTGAGCTTTTCTACAGTGCTCAGGTCCCAAGTTCAAACCCCATGAACAACAACAAAAAAGGAAGTATTGAATAAGGACTCATAGTACCTTATTCTTACCAGACCTGGCGCAGTGTGTGAGGTGTGCAGAGCATCAGTACGCCAACCCCAACATCCGCTGCCTGCTCAAAGCTGAGAGCTTCCTGGCTTATGAAGAGCCCTTGGGCGCGGCTCTGGCCTGCAGCGCTCTCTGCGGCTCTGCACTCACAGCTGCTGTGCTGGGGGTGTTTGTCAAGCACCAAGACACCCCCATTGTCAGGGCCAATAACCGGGCCCTCAGCTACCTCCTGCTCGTCTCCCTCACCTGCTGCTTCCTCTGCTCCTTGCTCTTCCTGGGCCGTCCCCACACAGCCTCCTGCCTCCTGCAGCACAGCACATTCGCAGTGGTCTTCACCGTGGCTGTGTCCACGGTCCTGGCCAAGACCCTCACTGTGGTTCTGGCCTTCGCGCTCACGGCTCCGGGCAGAAGCTCCCGGCAGTGGCTGGTGTCCCGGGCTCCCAACCTCCTCATCCCCATCTGCACCCTGGTCCAGGTGACCCTGTGTGGCCTCTGGCTGGGGACGTCTCCTCCCTTCGTGGACACAGACGCACACTCTGAACACGGCCACGTCATCATCCTGTGCAACAAGGGCTCCCTCCCCGCCTTCTACTTCATACTGGGATACCTGGGCGGCCTGGCCCTGGCCAGCTTCACCGTGGCTTTCCTGGCCCGGAACTTGCCTGACACCTTCAACGAGGCCAAGTTCCTCAGCTTCAGCATGCTGCTGTTCTGCAGCGTGTGGCTCAGCTTCCTGCCTGTCCACCACAGTGCCAAGGGGAAGGCCGTGGTGGCCCTGGAGTTCTCCCCCATCCTGGCCTCCAGGGTGGGCCTCCTGGGCTGCATCTTTGCCCCTAAGTGCTACATCATCTTGTTGAGGCCACACAGAAATTCTCTGCAAGGACTCAGGGACAGATCCCACTCTGGGAGAAATAAACCTTCGTAAGGTTGAAAACACAGGCTTCCTAAAATTTATGAAAGGTCTAAGACAAATGTGTTCTGTTTTTCCAGACGCATGTTTATACATGCAGATATGCTTGAACTTCTTTTCTCTAGTTTGTAAGCCAAGTTCCTGTAAATTTGCATTGTATTCTAGATAGCTGTGCCTCTCATTTAAGTTGTGACTAATTCCCCCTTCAATGCACCTGTCCCATTTTTTTCTGTCTTCCTCAAGTTACTTTTTCTGAACTTTCAATGGAACCTTAAACCTACCAGATTCCTGTCTGAGCCTCTGTAGTGCTGAGTTCCCTAACTTATCTCATTAACATGTTTCTCTTAAAAAGTTCTGTCTTTTGAATAAATGTGCTGATTGTAGTATGTTTGTAGGTACCGGTGTATTCCTACTTACCTGTTTGCATTTTGAAATATTTTTTCACCAAATCTTTTTTTTTTTTTTTTGGTCGGTCCTGGGCTTGAACTCTGGGCCCAGGCAGCCCCTCAGCTCTTCAAGGCCAGCGCTCTACCACTTGAGCCACAGCGCCACCTCCTCGCCTCATCTCTTTATAATAGGCTTTCAGAATTGTAGAATTGGCTGGTGACCTGCAACACACACAGCTGTCAGCGGGGTGCCTGCACCGCCAGCTCTAATCCTTCCTGCTGAGACCTGAGGATCTGGGTTTGATGTCAGGCCACGCAGCAGTAAGTCAGGGAGACTCATCTCCACTGAACCACCAAATTAAAGACATAAACAAGAGCTGTGGCTCCAGTGTTAGAGCACCAGTGCTGAGCCAAAACCTCAGGGACAGTGCCTGGGCCCTGAGTCCAAGCACGCGCCCGCGCGCACGCACGCGCCCACGCGCACGCACCCGCGCCCACGCGCACGCTCAACCTAGCCTGGCAACGTGTCCATGTCTCCCTCCTCAGCGGTGGGATGTGTCTGCGTTTACCCTTTTGAGTTCACCCTCGCAATGCGATAGGTGCCCCCTAGGGCGCACAGAGCAGACGCGGCAGCGGGATGCACCCCAGCCGCAGGATGACACCCCGGGCCGGGCCGCCACGCCTCTCCCTGGGCTGCAGGATGACACCCCGGGCCGGGCCGCCACGCCTCTCCCTGGGCTGCAGGATGACACCCCGGGCCGCAGGATGACACCCCAGGCAGGGCCGCCACGCCTCTCCCTGGGCTGCAGGATGACACCCCGGGCCGCAGGATGACACCCCGGGCCGCCACGCCTCTCCCTGGGCCGCAGGATGACACCCCAGGCCGGGCCGCCACGCCTCTCCCTGGGCTGCAGGATGACACCCCGGGCCGCCACGCCTCTCCCCGGGCCGCAGGATGACACCCCGGCCCCGGGCCGCCACGCCTCTCCCTAGGCTGCAGGATGACACCCCGGGCCGGGCCGCCACGCCTCTCCCTGGGCTGCAGGATGACACCCCGGGCAGGGCCGCCACGCCTCTCCCTGGGCTGCAGGATGACACCCCGGGCAGGGCCGCCACGCCTCTTCCTGGGCCGCAGGATGACACCCCGGGCCGCCACGCCTCTCCCTGGGCCGCAGGATGACACCCCGGGCAGGGCCGCCACGCCTCTTCCTGGGCTGCAGGATGACACCCCGGGCCGCCACGCCTCTTCCTGGGCTGCAGGATGACACCCCGGGCCGCCACGCCTCTTCCTGGGCTGCAGGATGACACCCCGGGCCGCCACGCCTCTCCCTGGGCCGCAGGATGACACCCCGGGCCGCGCGGGCGGGAAGCCTTCTCTCCCGGGCAGACCTCTGGCCCTGAGGTCGGGGGTCACCGCCACGGGGCAGGGAGCGGATTCTGAGGAGCCGGACCCAGTGACTCTCATCTTGAGTCTCAGGACAGCCTGGAGCTCCCTGACCCCCGCAGGACGAGTCAGAAACGGGGATCGCTGGGAAGAACCTAAAACAAGTAGAAGGAGGACCCCTTGCACTTCACACGCAAAGCAAGGCCAGCCAGATTGCACCAACAAACAGCTGTCTACAGGCCAGCGCCCGCCAGCCACGCGTAGGCCAAGGAAGCTTCCACGCTTGCGCTCGGCGAGTCACAGAAGCGCTGACCGAACAGGTCGCTGCGGCTGCGCGGGCCGGCCTCACTTGCTTTTGCATCCATTACGTCTCCGGTGGTGTTTGGGGGTCCCTATCTGGGCACTTCAGTCCCCCTGGAGAGACTCCCGACCCTAGGACTGAAACCGGCCCGGGGAGGCCGGGAGCGCCGGCCCCGCGTGGAGGCCGGGAGGCGGCTGTGCCCGCGGCGGTCCCCGCGGCCGCAGCGGGAACCTGGTCCCTGCAGTCGTCCTGGTAGGGGCGCGCGCCTGTCACTCACCCATCAGGGGATTCTCATCCAATCAGGCGAGGGGGCGGGACCTGTGCAAACGGCCCAATCAGAGGCGGGCAGTGGCCGGCGGCTCTCCGCCAGGGCCGCGAGCGTGTTGGAAGCGCGCGGTGCTGTGAGGAGCGCGGCCGCGGGACGGGGCGGCCCCGGCCGGGCGGGGGAGCGGCGCTGTCGGCTCTGGAGTCCAGGGCGCTCGGGCCCGGGTGCCGTCCGTCTGTCCGTGCTCGGCCGGAGCGCCGGGAGCGGGTTCGCCTTCCGCGGGCCGGCCTCAGCCCCGTGCAGGTACCGCGGCGGGACTCCCGGGTGGGGCGGGGGGCTGGGAAGGTGGCTCCGTGGGAGAGCGCCCGCCCTGAGCTGAGGAGCTGAGCGCAGCGCCCGGCCCCGACGGATAAGGGTCTTCCGTGAGAGAAACCCAGTGGCTGCTTCCAGTGCCGGAGACCGCGCACGAGGAGTCCGTCGGGACGGATGGAAAGTGCCGGTGGGCTATGAAACACGGGCCAGGCCGGGGACGGGAGCGGAGTGGGAGCTGCCAAGCAAACCAAGGGAGCCCGCAGGATGGGGAGGGGGCACCGCGCATGCCCCGGCAGGAGGAGCCCCTGTCCCACCCACGCCAGTGTCCTACGTGCCACCCTGAACGGGCGCACAGCCTCATGGGTCCTCCCAGAGAAGTCCCCTAGATGAGTGACCTCATCAAGTCGCTATGATCTCCTGAGATCTCAGGTTCCTATGGAACCTTTTGATATGAAACCCCATAAAGCTAAGAAGGGAGCCAGGCTCTGGCACTCAGGCCTGGAATCCCAGTTGCTCAGGAGGCTGTGATGTGAGAGTCACAGTTTGAAGCCAGCCCAGGTGTGAGAGTCTGTAATACTCCTCAACTCCACTAAAGTACCAAAAAACCCCAGAAATGGAGCTGTGCCTCAAGTGGTAGAAGGCTAGCCTTGAGCAAGGAAAGTTCCAGGAGAGTACCTAGGCCCTCAGCACTTTTTGCTCAAGGCTCATGGTCTACCACTTTGAACCACTGCCCCACTTTCAGTTTTCTGGTGGTGAACTGGAGATCAGAGTCTCACAGACTTTCCTTCCCCGGGTGACTTGGAAACACATTCCTCAGATCTCAGCTACTTGAGTAGCTAGGATCATAGGTGTGAACCACTGGTACCCAGCTTGACTCCATTTTCTGATGACAGGGGCAGTGTGGCAGACTGGTATAGAGAGGATGTCTGTTGAGTCCCTCTATCTTGGTGTGTACCCAAGAGGAGCCATATTGAGAGACTCCTGTGGGATCTGGAAAGAGAATAGTTCCAAGTCAGATTTCCATGGAGGTGGAGTGGAGGCCCACGTAATGCAGTGAGTTGGGCTGCAGGGAAAGTGTGCTGTGGAGGACAGCGTGCTCATTTGGTCTGTCCTCTGGGAAAAGGCAGGAAACCTCCCGTGGGGATGATGGTGGGTAGGGGGTGGAGAGCCCAGCCTCTCTAGGTAACAAGGTGTTATTCCCTTACTCCGTGAACTCCTGTTTCCTAATTGTCGGTACTTCTGCATCATTCGTACAGCAAATAAGTTGTTGGTAGAAAATGCCAGTCAAGCGGGGCACTGGTGGCTCACGCCTGTAATCCTAGCTACTCAGGAGGCTGAGATCTGAGGATTGTGGTTCAAAGCCAGCCCGGGCAGGAGAGACCATGAGACTCCTATCTCCAATAAACCACCAGAAAACCGGAAGTGGCACTGTGGCTCAAGTGGCAGAGCGCTCACCTTGAGCTGAGGGACAGCACCCAGGCCCAGAGTTCAAGCCCCACAACCGACAAAAAAAGAAAAAAGAAAATGCCAGTCATGAGCATGATGTTGAATAAATCAATGATTTGTCTCTGTCTCTATTTTAGGAGGAAAGCAGGAAGGGGAGAATATCAGAAATATCAAGGTAATTTGCACTAACAAGATAAACCAGGATACCTCCTACATTAAATGGCAAAACACATTCTGCTCCAGATTGATTTTCATCTACAAAAATCTTCTGTAAATCTGTAGAAAGGCCAAACTTCTAGATTTAGAAAATTTCAACTCTGAAATGTACCAATACTGGGAATAGGTGGAGCCCTGAAGGCACAACCGTGGCTCACTGTGCCCACAATGTGCTCCACACTCATACTTCAGACAGCTTCTGGTATAAATTGTATGTGAAGTAGAAAAGAAAAATGAGTATGGACTAGGACCATTACACCGTATCTCTTTCTGTGGTGTCAGATATCACATTGTCCATCCTGCCTGTGGTCCCGCTTCTCCCGAGAATGCTCCCAATGCCATAACTGGCAGCGATGATCACATGCTTACCTGGAAGTCTTGTTCTTGAGCCTTTGAGATGTTTGATGATAGCTGTTTTCAAGCCTTGCTCTAGAAACTTTAGTCTGTTCTTGTTCATATGTTCTTTTGGGTTTTGTTTTTAGTGTTTTTTTGTTTTGTTTTGTTTTGTTTTTGTCGGTCATGGGGCTTGATCTCAGGCTGGGTGCTGTCCCTGAGCTTTTATGCTCAAGGCAAGTGTACTACTACTTTGAGCCACAGTACCACTTCTGGTTTTCTGGTGGTTGATTGGAGGGAAGAGCCTCATAGGCTTTCCTGCCAGGCTGGCTTTGAAACGTGATCCTTAGATCTCAGCCTCCTGAGTAGCAAGGATTACAGGTGTAAGCCACCAGTGCCTGGCTCCTATGTTCTTAAGCAGCATAACAGATGAAACTATAGTAATGCTCTTTTCACTTTTTGCTGATTTAAAAGTGCATGGAGACCCACCAGCAAACATCAGAAATGTACTCGCTCTGCGAGTGTGGCTGTGGTAGGAAAGCCTGCACGTGTTTTCCTTCTGTTCAGACATGTGGAAATGATGACACTGGAGTAACTATGAATGCAGGCAGTGTGAGAAACCCTTCATATTTCTTAGCAGTCTTAAAAGACGTGAAAGAACTCACAGTGCAGAAAAACCCTACGTTGTAAGCAGTGTGCAAGACCATTAATTTATCTCAGTAACCGTAAAAGGCATGTAAGTTCTCACAATGGAGAGAGGCTTACTTGAGTTCTCTCAAAAAACACGGAAGGCTTCACACTGGAGAGAAGCCCTCTGGATGTGCACAATATGGAAAAGCCTTCTATTGTGTAAGTGCCCTAAACGCACACACAATAACTCACAGTGTAGAGAAACCCTGTGGATGTAAGCTGTGTGCGACAGCCTTCATTCGTCCCAGTGACCTGCAAAGGCATGTGTGTCACACTGGGCAGCGCCGCCCTATGAATGTAAGCAACGCGGGAAAACCTTCACTTCCTCCTCCTCGCTCAAAATCCACAAATCCACAACAGAACTCACCGAGGCCTGAAGCCCTACGGATGTGTGCAGTGTGGCAGAGCCTTCTATTGTGTAGGTGCCCTGAACACACACCCACAGATTCACACTGGAGTTAAGCCCTGTGGATGTGCAGTGTGGGAAAGCCTTCACTTTTTCCTGTTACCTTAGATTGCATGAAAGGTTTCACACAGGAGAGAAGCCCTATGCATATAGGCAATGTGGGAAGGCCTGAAAGCACACAGAGGAGCTCACGCAGGGAGGCACCCTTCATGTGTAAGCACTGTGGGAACTGCTTCAGCTCCTTAAGTTACCTCCGGTGCCTGAGAAGATGCACTCGGGAGGAAATCCCTACGCGGTGCCCAGTGTGGGAAGCCTTGACCTGTCCCAGTTCTCTCAACATGAGAGGGTTCACACTGGAGAAAAACCTACCAGTGCAAGGAGTGCAGGGAGGCCTTCACTCCTTCCAATCAACTTCAAACCCACGTAAGAACTCACATGGGAAAGAAACCCTATGCATGTGAGCCGTGTGGCAGAGTATTCGCTTACCGAAGTGGCCTTCAAAAACACAAGAGAACTCACACTGGAGAGAAGCCCTTTGAGTATGAAGAGTGTGGGAAAGCCTGCATTTGTTCTACCCTCACACACATTGAAGAATTCACACTGGCAAAAGACCCTGTGGGTGTCAGCAGTGTGGGAAAGCCTTTCTTTTGATCTCCTAAAAAAAACCATGAAAGAACTCACGGGCATGGAACCCTACGTGTGTGAGCAGTGTGGGAAAGCCTTTTTCTCAATACTTTAAGTCTCATGCAGGAATGCACACTGGGAGCCAGGCGCCGGTGGCTCACGCCTGTCATCCTAGCTACTCAGGAGGCTGAGATCTGAGGATCGCGGCTCAAAGCCAGCCCGGGCAGGAAAGGCTGTGAGACTCTTATCTCCAATAAACCACCAGAAAACCAGAAGTGGTGCTGTGGCTCAAGTGGTAGAGTGCTCGCCTTGAACTGAAGAGCTGAGGGACAGCGCCCAGGCCCAGAGTTCAGGCCCCACGACCGGACCCCAAAAAAAAAAAAAAAAAAATGTGATCTCTGAAAATCATGCAGTTTGGAGCCTGAGACTCTCTTGAATCCCAGATATATCAGCTGCGTCATTTACGATACTTTCTGTATATTAAGTATATTGCTATATATGGGCTGGGAAGGTGGCTCAGTGGTAGAGCAGTTGCCTTGCATGCCTGAGGCCCTAGGTTCAATTCCTCAGCACCACATAAGCAAAAAAGAAAAAAGCCGGAAGTGGCGCTGTGGCTCAAGTGGTAGAGCGCTAGCCTTGAGCTGAAGAGCTGAGGGACAGCGCCCAGGCCCCGAGTTCAGGCCTCACGACCGGACCAAAAAAAAAAAAAAAAAAAAGTATATTGCTATATAGATTACATCCCATAAAGATAATTGGAATCATTGTGTTTCAGCAATACAGCCCTGATAACATTTTGCTGTCCAGAAATAGTTTTTCAGTGGTCAGACTTCATATGTTTTGGAAGACCTGTGCTTTGTCCAATTCTTCATTTACAAGCTAGGATTACTTCACACTATGAATGGTACATCACTCTGTGGTTTCTTGTCTTACATGTGATCCGTTGTCTCCTCCCAGTTTTTTCCTTCCATGTTACAAAGTGAGGCACAGGAGAAGCATGGCTTACAAAGAATCCTCCACCCACAGTGATGGGTGTCATTTTGCGATGTCCTAACCCTGTCAGCCCAGGCCCTGGCCACTGCACAAATTACTTACAGATTTTCTCTTCTCATGAGGGTTTTCAAACAGAGTATTAGTTAATGACCTTTCACTCTTATTCCAGTACTGTGTGATGTTACAAATACACACTTGGTCTTATGAGTTGGTCAATAGTGGAGATAATACAGCTACTTCACACTGACCTGTGTGTGTTGATCATTTGTAAACTCAGAAAAGAGGGCTGGGAAGGTTGCTCAGTGGTAGAGCGCTTGCCTTGCAAGCCTGAGGCCCTGGGTTCGATTCCTTAGCACCATATAAGCAAAATGAAAAAAAAGCCGGAAGTGGCGCTGTGGCTCAAGTGGTAGAGCACTACCCCTGAGCTGAAGAGCTGAGGGACAGCGCCCAGGCCCAGAGTTTAAGCCTCATGACCAACCAAAAAAAAAAAAAAAAAAAAAACCTCAGAAAAGATGAGACAGATTTGGGTAAAACACTGTAGGTTGAAAGTAAGATTTCTCCAGGAAGTATTCCCAAATGAACACAGCGCAAACCTAAGTTTAAAATTACTCACTTCAGTGGCGTTAACCATTTTCCTCATTTCCTGAGGTCTCTCTTCGCAGGTAAATTGAGCAAAGCATTACCACCACCACCACCACCCAAAAAAATGATACACAAATCTTAATCCAGGGCTGGGAATGACTTAATGGTAGAGTGTTTGCCTAGCATTCATGAAGCCATGGGTTTGATTCTTCAGCACTACATACACAGAAAATGCTGGAAGTGGCACTGTGGCTCAAGTGGTAGAGTGCTAGCCTTGAGCACAGAGAGCCCAGGCTCTGAGTTCAAGCCCCAGAACTGGCAAAAAAGAAATCTTAATCTACCAGTAAAAGAACCTACATAAGGAAGCAAATGAGCTATATATCTAATGACATGGGCACCATGTTAATCATCCATTACTAAAGAGTATGTCATTGGAGTTTTGACACAGAGATAGGTTGTTCTTCATGCACTGCATTTTCTACAATGCTCCACCTGAAATGCTCCACCGGAGGACAGTCCTTTTAGTCCCTTTCCTGTTAGCAGGCCAGATGCCAGTGGCTCATGCCTGTAATCCAATCTACAGCTCAGCCTAGAGGAGGTAAACTGATGGTGGAATGAAGAGCTTTCAGCCATGAAGAGGGGCAGCTGAATGGAAGGAATGGAAGGAAAGCCAAAGAGGAGAGCAGGGGGAAATGGACTCAAGTAAAACTGTCAGAATTGGTACGGATTGAACAGGAGGAACAAAAAATAGGAAGGATTAAGCCAGGTGACCACTTCTTGTGCCTATAATCCTAGCTACTCAGGAGGCTGAGATCTGAGGATCACAGTTCAAAGCCAGCCAGGACAAGAAAGTCCATGAGACTCTGACCTCCAATTAGCCACTGAAAAACCAGAAGTGGAGCTTATGGCTCTAGTAATATTGTGCTAATCTTGAGCATAAAGGCTCAGGGAAGGTGCCCAGGCCCTGAGTAGCCCCAGGACCTTCACACACACACGGCTGTTAAGCTGTAGTAGGAAGGCCTCTCCCGCTACATTTTCAAAATCATCTCCAACCTCCTGAGGGCTTTCTCAGAAATTTTTTTGGATCGTTTATGGGGCTTGAACTCTGGGCCTGGGCACTGTCCCTCAGCTCTTCAGCTCAAGGTGAGTGCTCTACCACTTGAGCCACAGCACCACTTCTGGTTTTCTGGTGGTTTATTGGAGATAAGAGTCTCACAAACTTTCCTACCTGGGCTGGCTTTGAATCTTGATCCTCAGATCTCAGCCTCCTGAGTAGCTAGGATTACAGGTGTGAGCCACTGGCACCCAGCCAGAATTTCTTGATTGTTTCTGAAGCTTAAGCTGCTCTACCCTCTCTTCTATAACCCAAAGGACAGGACACCCTCAGTTTGTGCCTCTTTGAGATCACACAGCTTGAAAGGCTCATAAATTCAGTCTATTTTACCCTCTTAAGGCACCTGAAAACCACACCAAAGAACATGGCGTGCCATCCCACTGTCTCTCCACCCTGCCGTCCCTTCCCTGTGACATCTCAGAGCTCAGTACTGGTCCAGTTTGGGAGGGTGTTGCTATTGTTCCTGTTGGGATCCTACAGATACTCATTCTCTCAGTCTGTCTCCCCTCCCCCCTCCTCTTCCTCCTTTCTCTCCCCCCTTCTTTCTCCACTCTCTCCCTCCCTCCCAGAATTAGGGATCTTTTCCTGCCCAGAGAACCAAAAGAAGAGATTCTCAAAAACCAACTTTGCACTGACATTATAGACCTCAAATCCCAGAGTCATGTTGGGTAATCAATGGGGGTTCTTGAGGTTCTTGATCTTGACAGCAAAATCCAAGGCCAGAACAGACCCATCATTCTCGAAGCTGAGCCTGCACAGAAGACATTGGGAGTTTTACAGGTTAGAATGCAGACATGATTATATTCAAACCTAGTACAGTGAATTCAGGGGCAGTGGACTGAATGCTTATTTCTCCATAAGATTAATAGGTTCAAGCCCCAGGACTGGCGCGCGCGTGTGTGTGTGTGTGTGTGTGTACATGCATGCACATGAGCACAGGTGTGTGCCCACAGATACACAGATTAATCAATCGATCGATTGATAGATTGATTGATTCTAAGCTGGGGAGCTAGTGGCTCACACCTGTAATCCTAGTTACTCAGGAGGCTGAGATGTGAGGATCATGGTTCAAAGCCAGCTGGGCAGGAGAGTCTGTGAGACTCTCATTCCAATAAATTACTCAAAGTCAGAAGTGGCTCAAGTGGTAGAGCACTAGCCTTAAGCACAGAGAGATTCAGGGACAGAGCCCAGACCGAGTTCTTCAAGCACAGGATCAAAAAAAAAACCAAATTCTAGTCTGAAATGCTATGAGTATAAATAAGGTATATGAATAAACAATATGGTACACTTCAATATTTATATTGGTTTCACATTGTAAAAGCTTTTATACCAACTTTTTATTGTTACTATAAAGGTGGGATTCAGAAGGGTTCCAGTTACATAAATCAAGTAGAGAGGACATTTCTTTTTGGACAGTGTCACTGCTTCAGTCTCTCCGAGTTTTTCCACCCATCCCCACCCACAAGGTGTATAGTTCATTTTCAACGTAGTGCCCAGTGAGGACCTCTGCGTCGTGAGCTCACCCTTTGTCCCTCCCCTCCCAAAGCCAGAGGAACGAAGAATCAATACCAAACAACAACAACAACATGGAAGAAGAAGCCTGTTTGTATTTCCTGGAGTTCGTTTTGCGAAATACTCTCGTCTATGAAAGAGCTCAGGCGTTGTGCCTCTGTGTTCCTCCCGAGATGTGAGAGCTTTTGCTTTTTCTTTCTTTTTGCCCAGCAGGCCCGCCCCCCCCCCCCCCCCCGTGGCAGGGTGCCCATCCACGTGGCCGTCAGCCCCAGTGGCATGGGGCATGGTCTGGGTTTCAGGAGGAGTGGGGCTTGTGGAAACCAGTCTTGCAAAAGCTTCTTCCAGCTGTTCTGATCTAAGGCCTCCCCTCCCGACCTCCTGTGAGGCACCAAGTCTCCTGCCTCCCTATGTCTAGAGGATGGGGGAGGGAGAGGTGGAGAGACTTGTGTCTGGGGGGAATTGGTCTACAGTGAATTCTGCGTGTTGGAGGGCCTGAGCACTAGCGTATGCTACCAGAACCCTGAGCTGGTGGCTGGGTACTCAGGGGACATTTCCTTTTTTTTTTGGTCGGTCGTGGGGCCTGAACTCTGGGCCTGGGCACTGTCCCTGCGCTCTTCAGCTCAAGGTGAGCGCTCTACTGCTTGAGCCACAGCGCCACTTCTGGTTTTCTGGTGGTTTACTGGAGATAAGAGTCTCACGGACTTCGCTGCCCAGGCTGGTTGAGCCTCAATCCTCGGATCTCAGCCTCCTGAGTAGTTAGGATGACAGGTGTGAGCCACCGGCACCGGGCTTCAGGGGACCTTTCTTGAGACACTGCCGGAACGCTGGGGTGGAGCTTGTCCTGGGGTTCAGCTGGCTGTCCCCTTCGAGCCAGCATTTCCAGAAGAGACACTGAGCCCCTGGAGGGTCGCTGGGCCCCCACAGGGACATGGATGCGCTCAGAGCTAGGCATGGAGTTCCTAGCTACGTTTAAGCCAGAAACCAGACTCTCAGAGTATGTTAGACTTTGCCAGAAAACCACGCAGACATCCAGGTACAGAGAACAAAGAAAAGGCTGATTGCCAGGAGAGGGGCTGCCAAGTCCTTCCCACAAGGGAGAAGTGATAAGTAATGCCGGCCATTGTCTGAGGTGACCTATATGCCCTAGGAGGTTTAGAAGGGGCTGAGGGGGGGACCCCGGTGTGGATGTGAGGACCAGAGGCTGCTTCATGGTGGACTAGGATATAATGGCTGCTGCCCAAATAGTAGATAAGGGTCCTGCAGCTGCCCAGACCTGAAGCTCACTCTAAGGGGCTCTGGCTGCCTTCGATGGTGCAGTTGCCCCAGAGCAGTGCCCTCCCAAGGCAGAGGGGGCTGGAGGCCGATTCTTCACGGCCTTTGCTACACGGGCCTCGTGCTGCCTAGGAAGGGAGCGTGCTACACTATGGGAAGGGAGCTCATTGGGCTGACACAGGTAGTGGCAGGTCTTGAATCAGTTCCAGTCTGGTGGTCCACTGTAAATCAAAGTGTAGCTTAAATGAATGACACCTCGGCTAAAGAGCAGAGGTTCGGTGGGGTGATGGCCAGAGCTGCTGGGTTAGCCCTGGCCCACAAGGCCTGATTCAGAGACTAGTCATAACCGTCCTCACCAAAACAATGGCTGAACAGACGTGTCAGCTGACTGTGACCAGATTTGAACAACAACAAAAGATCCATAGAAAGGAAAAAATGCAAGAACTCAGAGCTTTTCTGTCAGATGGTTGCTCGACAGGCCTGTTCTTTCATCAGCCTCATGAAATCCTGCGGAAGCCAAATTACTTCAGTTCAACCCCAGCCCTTATGAACGACGGGTTATTTTTCCAACTAGTTTCTGCTTTGGTCCTGGTGTTGGGGAAAGCGCCTGACCCCATTCCGAACTAGCTAGTCACGTAGGGCTGTGGGCCTGCTTCCCCCATGGGATCGGGCAGGGCCTGCCGGCCTGGCACGCTTTCTAGTGTGACTGTCAGCTGCACTTCCATGCATCCACATGAACACTGGGAAGTGGAAACTTGTTTTTGTGGCCCAGGAAACGAGTGCGGGTGAGCAAATGGACATGACATTAAAAAAATGAGCTCTTGGGGCTGGGAAGGTGGCTCAGTGGTAGAGCGCTTGCCTTGCATGCCTGAGGCCCTGGGTTCAATTCCTCAGCACCACATAAGCAAAAAGAAAAAAAGCCAGAAGTGGTGCTGTGGTTCAAGTGGTAGAGCGCTAGCCTTGAGCTGAAGAGCTGAGGGACAGCGCCCAGGCCCAGAGTTCAGGCCCCACGACGGGACCCCCCCCCCAAAAAAAGAAAATGAGCTCTTAACTGGAGGTTGGGCCCAGAAGGGGAAAATGAGGATGTGGTGGTATTGCCCAAGAACCACGGTACCCATAACCTGACAGTAGCCGCCCTTTGGCACAACTAATAATAATAACACAACAATAACGCCTGGTTTTCAGGGTGCCTGAAATCTTAGATACTCAGGAGGTTATATCTGAGAACCACGGTTCGAAGCCAGCCCAGACAGGTCACTCTATTCTCCAAAAACTACCAAAAGAAACGCCAAACAGCTGGCATGGGAACTGTGGCTCTAGTGGTAGAGCGTTAGCTTTGAGCCCAGAAGCTCAGGGCAGCTCCCAGGCGGGGTTCAAGCCCCAGGAAGACCGGCACGGAGATAAATGCCTCATAAAATAGTATTTGCCCTGGCAACCCCAGGAGGGCCCGAGGCCAGGCCCGCCCCGCGGAGGCCCCGCCCCGCGGAGGCCCCGCCCCGCGGAGGCCCCGCCCCGCGGAGGCCCCGCCCCGCGGAGGCCTAGCGGGCCGCACGAGTCCCGCCCCCACGTCAATCAAGCGCCGCGTCTTCCGGGAGGCATTGCTCACCTCTTCCGGTTCGGGATGTCATGGCGGCGCCCAGCATGTTCGGTCGGCCTTGATAGCCTTTTTCGGTCCTAGGCTGGCGTGGCTCTGCGGACAAGCCCACCTGAGCTTTTCAGACTCGCTCGGTTCACGGCTGCTTCCTGTCCCTTCTTCCGGCACAGCCCGTCGTGGAGGTGCCCTGAATAAGCACTTCCGGGCCGGGCTCCGTCGCAGAAGCGCCTCCCCGTTTCCGGCCCTTGCATGGCGGCGCTCCCGACTCACCGGAAGTAGCCCGGCGGAAGTGGGCGGTGCCTTTGCCCGGAAGCAAGCGCGGCGCTGGGGGAAGATGGCGGCTGTGGGCAACGCGGTGCCTGCCGGGGCCCGGCCTCACGGGAGCCCGCCCGGCGGGCAGCCCAAGCCCGGGCCGCAGCCGCGCGCGCCCCTCGCCGCCGGGCCGGCGCTCGTAGCGAGCGGCGACGAGCTGGTGGCCGCCGTGTGGCCGTACCGGCGGCTGGCGCTGCCGCGGCGCCTCACGGTGCTGCCGTTCGCGGGGCTGCTGTACCCGGCCTGGCTGGGCGCCGCGGCCGCCGGCTGCTGGGGCTGGGGCAGCAGCTGGACGCAGGTCCCCGAGGCCGCGCTGCTGGTGCTCGCCACGGTCTGCCTGGCCCACGCGCTCACCGTCCTCTCGGGGCATTGGTCCGTGCACGCGCACTGCGCGCTCACCTGCACCCCGGTAAGTGCGCGCGCGCGCGCGGGCGCCGCCTCCCCGCCCCGGCCGGGCGGGGCCTGGCCTCCGGGGGCGCCCGCGCCGCCCTGGCCGTCGCCCCAGCCCGGGGCCCGGGCGACCCTCGCTGCTCGGTGCGACACGTGATCGAATGAATGCCCGGCTCCGAGGCTGAGCCTCGGGTGGCTCCGTCCGTGTTCAAAGAGGCCAGACCGGGGGTGGGGTGTGTAGGGGGACAGGGGGGGCTGGGTCCTCACACACACACCCCACCCTCCCTCCTCCCCCGCCAGACCCCGCGAGCGGGAAGTGTAGTTCTCCCTAGTGCTTACCTTGAGCGGGAGGTGTTTGTAAGTGACTGTCATGGCTTGTCACCGTGTGGTGCAGAGGGCACCCGGGGTGTGGGAGTGACCCCTGGGCCAGAGCCGCACCGGCTCTGGGCTTGGCGTCCAAAGACACCCAAGTTTGGAGCTCTGTACACTGACACGTACCCCATCCTCCCCCCCCACCCCCCCGGGGCCCCAAAGTGAGCAACAGAGGCCCAGGGCCGGTGGCTCACGCCTGTAACCGAGCTTCTCAGGAGGCTGAGATCTGAGACGTGAGGTCCGGTCAGCCCGGGAAGGAAGATTGATGTTATTTCTAACTTACCAGCAAAAAGGAGGAAATGGAGCTGTGGCTCAAGTGGTTGAGTGCTGGCCTTGAGCACAAAGCCAATGGAAGTGTCCAGGCTCTTGAGTGCAAGCCTCAATACTGGCTCACATGCACACGCACACACGCACACATACACACACATGAGGGAGGGCAGCGGGAAGTTGATTTACCCCCCTCCCCCAGTTCTGCATCAAGTCCTGGTTCGATGTGTGTGTGGACCCCGACTTCCCCAGTACGACTGGGCCCAGGAGAAGGGCCCAGGTGTGTGGGCTTGGTGGCTTTCTTGGTACAGTGGAAGACCTCCACAAGGGACGGGTGCAGGAAGGGTTGTTGGGAGAGGGAGGCACCTGCGGACTTCCCTTGCGCCCCAGCGCGTCGCAGAGCCCCATCTAGGTTTGCCTTCCATCCGGCCCTGGCCGTGTTTTTCTTTCTCTTCCCTGGGTTTCGTTTTCCCCTGGTGTAAAGCGAAACCGTAACACCCGATCCCAGGCGCCAGGGTGGGAGGCGGACGGCCGCTGCCCGCGCCTGCCCCTGTGTCACACCTTTGTGCTCTCTGGCTTCACGAGAACTGAGGCTGTGTGCTTGTTTGCTGTGGCTTCCTGTGCCTCAGTGGCATGGGACACCCCTCGGAGTGGCGCTTTGTCGGGGCGCCCAGGGGCTCCCAGTCGAGGGTCAGCGGAACGGCGCTGGGGCCGCGTCCCGCTCGCTGGCATTTGTGGGAGAAGGCTGTCGAGCCCAGCCGCTGAGGCCGGAGAGGGAGGATGTGGACACCGCAGACACTGTCATCCAGGGACTGTACAGGGGGCAGCCGGGAAGGGGTCCCGGGAAGGTGACATGTCAGCAAAGGCCTAAGGGCATCGGGCTGGTGAGTGTCTTCGAGGCAGAGCGAGGGGCCGGAGACGCGGGGAGGAGGCGAGCTTTGCCCGTGGGCTCGACGGGCCTGGCCGGTGGGCCCCGAGGATGGGTGAGGAGTCTGGCGTGTTTCTTTCCCTTTGAGCGCATGCGCAGAGCCCTGGCCACGGTGTGCCTTCGGCCCATCGGCTTCGTGACAGGGCAGCAGAGGCTCAGCAGCCCGGGCTCCTTTGTCGCAGTGGCAGCTGGGGAAGGCCAGGCGCGCCCCGCGGCCCGGCAGCCTCTCTGGAAGGCGCCATGGAGCCCCCACACCCAGCCGCCCTCCCCTGTGGGCCGAGAGGGGCTCAGTGGCTGTGTGTTGCCTCTGGCAGGAGTACGACCCCAGCAAAGCGACCTTCGTGAAGGTCGTCCCCACCCCCAACAACGGCTCCACGGAGCTGGTGGCCCTGCACAGGGACCAGGTAAGGACGGCCTGCCGGGCTCGCCCGATTCCCAGGCCCCGGCGCCCGGGCGCAGGCCGCTGCCACCCAGACGCCTCTGCCACAGGGAGAAGACGGGCTGGAGGTGCTGTCCTTCGAGTTCCAGAAGATCAAGTATTCCTACGACGCTCTGGAGAGGAAGCAGTTCCTCCCGGTGGCCTTCCCCGTGGGCAACGCCTTCTCCTACTATCAGAACAACCGCGGCTTCCAGGAAGAAGCCGAGATCCGAGCGGCCGAGAAGAAATTTGGGGGCAACAAGTGAGCCCCGGCCCCGGGAGGTGCCCCGCTCAGCGTGCGCGCACACGCGCGGCCCTGCGTGAGGCTCTGCCTTCCGCTCAGCGTGCGCGCACACGCGCGGCCCTGCGTGAGGCTCTGCCTTCCGCTCAGCGTGCGCGCACACGCGCGGCCCTGCGTGAGGCTCTGCCTTCCGCTCAGCGTGCGCGCACACGCGCGGCCCTGCGTGAGGCTCTGCCTTCCGCTCAGCGTGCGCGCACACGCGCGGCCCTGCGTGAGGCTCTGCCTTCCGCTCAGCGTGCGCGCACACGCGCGGCCCTGCGTGAGGCTCTGCCTTCCGCTCAGCGTGCGCGCACACGCGCGGCCCTGCGTGAGGCTCTGCCTCTGCTCTGCGTGCCTCCTAGCAGGAGTCGCCACAAGGTGGCGCTCTGCGCGTGGCTTTGCATGGGAGCCGGCCCCGCGGCCTGGCCCCGGGACAGAACAGGCTTCGGCCTCCTTCCTGACTCAGTGGCCTCTCGGGAAGTGAGGGACCTGCTGACCGCAGCTGTCCTCACGCGGGAGTGCGTGGCGGGCCACGCCACCCCGGGCAGGCGGTGTCGAGGGCCGGGAGACGTGAGCTTTCTCCTGGTGCTCCCAGGCACCCTCCGCCACGGCCACCCCATGGTGGGGACCCTTGGTGGCCAGGCAGGGCGAGGGGGCCCGGTTGGTCCTGGCTGGCGGTTCCTTTAGACTGTACCCCATGTGCCGCAGAGGAGCCCTGCGGCCACGCGTGCAGGAAAGCCTGGCTGTGGTGAGGGCGGGGCTCTGGGGTGCAGCTCAGGCCCCCTCGCTCCGTTCCTCCCTGCTGGGCAGCTGGACTTGCTGGGGGACTGGACTGTGAGAAGCCAAGGCCCGCAGGGCCGGCGTGGGGGCCGCCCGGGGGCCGCACCCGGCCGGCCCGGGACAGCACACGCTGTGTTGCAGGGCGGAGATGGTGGTGCCGGACTTCTCAGAGCTCTTCAAGGAGAGAGCCACGGCCCCCTTCTTCGTGTTTCAGGTAAGGCCGCGGCGCGGGCCGATCCCCTGACCCTGCCTCGCCCATCCCCGTGAGGTGAGCCTGCGTGGCGCTGGCGTCCCCGGGGGCGGGCGCTGGGGGGGGCCGCGCGCGGCGGGCACACGCTCCGGGCATCCGCAGGTGTTCTGCGTGGGCCTCTGGTGTCTGGACGAGTACTGGTACTACAGCGTCTTCACGCTGTCCATGCTGGTGGCCTTCGAGGCGTCGCTGGTGCAGCAGCAGATGCGCAACATGTCGGAGATCCGCAAGATGGGCAACAAGCCGCACATGATCCAGGTGCGTGCGGGGCACTGCTGGCCGTGTGCCTGGGCGCAGCCCCCGCCCCTGCTGACCCCCGCCTGCCCCACGCCAGGTCTACCGCAGCCGCAAGTGGAGGCCCATCGCCAGTGACGAGATCGTGCCCGGGGACATCGTCTCCATCGGTGGGCCGCACCCTTCCCCCCGCATGGCGCCCGTCCCGGCCTGTGCCAACCCCCCGCCCTCCGCAGGCCGCTCCCTTGCTCTGCATTGCCCCCCTCCCCCCCATTGGCCCCATCCCTCACGTGGTGCCCGGCCCGTTCCAAACCCCCCCCTCCCGCTGGCCCCCATCCCCCGCGTGGCGCCCGGCCCGGCCTATGCCAACCCCCCGCCCTCCGCAGGCCGCTCTCCGCAGGAGAACCTGGTGCCCTGCGACGTGCTCCTGCTGCGGGGCCGCTGCGTGGTGGATGAGGCCATGCTCACCGGGGAGTCCGTGCCGCAGATGAAGGTGAGGCCGAGAGGCCGTGGGGCGGGCCCAGGCTGCGCGCACGCCCCAGGGGAGGAAGGGCCGGGTGAGCCTCACTGGCGTCTCCCACCCAGGAGCCCATCGAAGACCTGAGCCCCGCCCGCGTGCTGGACCTGCAGGCCGACGCGCGGCTCCACGTGATCTTCGGGGGCACCAAGGTGGTACAGCACATACCGCCGCAGAGGGCCACCACGGGCCTGAAGCGTAGGTGCCTCTGGGGACTGCCCCCCCCCCCGGGGGCTCTTCCCCACCCCGGGTGTGAGCAGGAAACATTGGGCCGAGCTCCCAGTGACCACTGTTTGCCATTTGTCTCCCCAGCCGTGGACAGTGGGTGCGTGGCCTACGTCCTGCGGACCGGATTCAACACTTCCCAGGTGCGGGGTGTGGGGCAGGGCTGGGGGGACACTGGTCTCAGAGCCCAGGCCGTCCCTGTGAACGGTGGCCGCAGAGGCCCCGGACCAGCCTCTCCCGGCCGAGGTGCTGGGGCTCCTGGGCCGCGCTGCCCTGGGGGCGGGGGTGGATGTGCTGCCCGGCGCCGCCCGAGCCTGTCACCGCGGGTCCCGCCGGGGTGCAGGCGGTGCTGGGGCGGGAGACGGGGTCCCGTGGCGCCCCCCAGCAAGGCTCCGTCCCGCAGGGCAAGCTGCTGCGCACCATCCTCTTCGGGGTCAAGAGGGTGACCGCCAACAACCTGGAGACCTTCATCTTCATCCTCTTCCTCCTGGTCTTCGCCATCGCCGCCGCGGCCTACGTGTGGATTGAAGGCAAGCAGCCTGTCCGCGGCCTGGCCCCCGCCCCCCGCCCACACCCCCCGCCCCAGGCTGAGCCGCCTCTCCACAGGCACCAAGGACCCGAGCCGAAACCGCTACAAGCTCTTCCTGGAGTGCACGCTGATCCTCACCTCCGTGGTGCCCCCCGAGCTGCCCATCGAGCTCTCGCTGGCCGTCAACACCTCGCTCATCGCCCTGGCCAAGCTCTGTGCGCGCTTGGGCGGGGGGCGGGGGGCCTCGCTCAGAGCCCCCGACCGGCCCTGACCCTCTCTCCCCCCCACAGACATGTACTGCACGGAGCCCTTCCGGATCCCGTTCGCGGGCAAGGTGGAGGTGTGCTGCTTCGACAAGACGGGGACGCTCACGAGCGACAGCCTGGTGGTGCGCGGCGTGGCCGGGCTCAGGCGAGTGCCCGGGTCGGGCGCAGGGCGCTCGGGGGGCAGGCGGCCCGGCCAGTGGGCACCCCACACGAGCCGCCCGTAACTGCCCCCCCCCCCGGCAGAGATGGGAAGGAGGTGACCCCCGTGTCCAGCATCCCCGTGGAGACACACCGGGCTCTGGCCTCCTGCCACTCGCTCATGCAGCTGGACGACGGCACCCTGGTGGGCGACCCCCTGGAGAAGGCCATGCTGACCGCTGTGGACTGGACGCTGACCAAAGGTGAGCAGGGGGCGCCGTGCACATGCCCCGCCAATGCCGGGGTGTCGGCGCTCTGGGTGGGGACGGCGCGGGGGAGGGGGGCCTGTGCGGGGGGGAGGAGGAGAGGGGGGCCTGTGGGGGGGAGGGGACGGTGCGGGGGAGGGGGGCCTGTGGGGAGAGGGGCGGCGCGGGGGAGGGGCGGCTGCCTGCAGAGCGAAGCCCCTCAGTTGTCGCACTTGTCTGTTTCCAGATGAGAAAGTATTCCCCCGAAGTATTAAAACTCAGGGGCTGAAAATTCACCAGCGCTTTCATTTTGCCAGTGCCCTAAAGCGAATGTCCGTGCTCGCCTCGTATGAGAAGCTGGGCTCCACCGACCTCTGCTACATTGCAGCCGTGAAGGGGGCCCCCGAAACCCTGCACCCCATGGTGAGCCCACCCTGCCGGCCCCAGGCGTGGGGGGGTGGGGTGGGGCCGCGGCTGACGTCCCCCCTCCCCTGCAGTTCTCCCAGTGCCCACCCGACTACCACGGCATACACACCGAGATCTCACGGGAAGGAGCCCGCGTCCTGGCACTGGGCTACAAAGAGCTGGGGCACCTCACCCACCAACAGGTAAGGCCTGCCGGGCACCCCTGGCCCAGGCCTCCGGACCCCGACGTGGAGCCACAGGGCCGTGCACCTCACACACGAGACAGCGGGATCCCCGCACACGCACACATACACACGCACGCACGCACGCAGGGGCGCAGAAGGGATGGTGAGCCCCAGTGTGTCCACAGGCCCGCGAGGTGAAGCGGGAGGCGCTGGAGTGCAACCTCAAGTTCGTGGGCTTCATCGTGGTCTCCTGCCCGCTCAAGGCCGACTCCAGGGCAGTGATCCGAGAGATCCAGAACGCGTCCCACCGGGTACGGCCCGGGCTGGCCAGGCCCAGAGCTGAGCCTGTCTGTCTGCCTGGCGGCCCAGTGTTCTAGTCAATCAGGTGCAGGGGGCATTTAGGACATGGGGGAAATGACTGGCTCTTACCAGAATCGACGGCACAGCACAGTCTCCTTGTCTCCAGAATGTTCTGGGCACAGCCAAGCACGCTTAGCATCTACGCGGTCCAGGGGGCTTGTGGGAAGGACCCTGGTTTACGCATCAGCCGGCGGCTCCCCCCGTGCACGTCCCCCACCCTGCCCAGCCGTGCCTCTGCCCCACAGGTGGTCATGATCACGGGTGACAATCCCCTCACCGCCTGCCACGTGGCGCAGGAGCTGCACTTCATCGACAAGGCTCACACGCTCATCCTGCAGCCGCCCGCCGACAAGGGTGAGGCCCGGCCGGCCTGTACTGTGGCGGCTCTGAGGGCCGGGTCCCCCTCCCCAGCACCCGCCCCCCAGGCCCAGGAACCCGAGGCCTGGTGCTCGGAGGGGGCCGCTGTGGCTCCCGCTGGGCGGAGCCCCCACCTGGCCGATGCTGTGCTCCCTACCCAGCACCGGAGCAGGCCGTGGGGGGCGGCGCCTCGCTTCGGGCGGAGTGGGACGGACACACAGACGCGAGGCTGCCGGGGCTCGGGGTCAGGCTGGTGTGGGTGCAGGGGCGCCCCTCACCCCGGTGTGCCCCCCCCGCAGGCCGAGCGTGCGAGTGGCGCTCCATTGACGGCAGCATCGTGCGGCCCCTGCTGCCCGGCTCCCCGCGGGCGCTGGCCGCGGACCATGCGCTGTGCCTCACGGGCGACGGCCTGGCGCACCTGCAGGCCGCAGACCCGCAGCAGCTGCTGCGCCTCATCCCCCACGTGCAGGTGTTCGCGCGCGTGGCGCCCAAGCAGAAGGTGCGTGCGGGCCCGGGGCCGGGGCTCCCGGGGCGACACGCGCATGGCCCTCACGCGGCCCCTCGCCCTCCGCCACCCAGGAGTTCGTCATCACCAGCCTGAAGGAGCTGGGCTTCGTGACGCTCATGTGCGGGGACGGCACCAACGACGTGGGCGCCCTCAAGCACGCCGACGTGGGTGAGCCCCGTGGGGGCCGCTGAGGGCCGGCAGCGCGGGCTGGTCCACACCTCCCGCCAGGACCCGCTCTCCTGGGCCTCTGGCCGCCCCCGGGGCGGGGGCGGGGGCGGGGCCATGCCGGCCACCAGGGCCGCAGCCGCACGGCCACGGCATCCGCCGCTGACTCGTTTGCGGGGTTTGTTCTTCAGGAGTTGGTAGCAGAGAGGGGGAGCTGGGGGTGGGTGGGCAGCCCCCCTCAACCCGCACCCCGCACCCCAGGTGTGGCACTCCTGGCCAACGCCCCGGAGCGGGTCGTAGAGCGGCGGCGGCGGCCCCGCGAGAGCCCCGGCCTGGGCGGCGGCAGGGCCGGCTCCAGGAGCGCAAAGACGCGGCCTGCACCCGCAGAGGAGCCCGCGCCCGCCTCGCAGAGGGTGAGTGCTCACAGGGGGGCGGGGGGGTGAGTGCTCACGGGGGGGGGGGGGTGAGTGCTCATGGGGGGGGTGAGTGCTCACGGGGGGGTGAGTGCTCACGGGGGGGTGAGTGCTCACAGGGGGTGAGTGCTCACAGGGGGTGAGTGCTCGCAGGGGGGTGAGTGCTCGCAGGGGGGTGAGTGCTCGCAGGGGGGTGAGTGCTCGCAGGGGGTGAGTACTCGCAGGGGGGTGAGTGCTCACAGGGGGTGAGTGCTCACAGGGGGGTGAGTGCTCGCGGGGGGGTGAGTGCTCACAGGGGGGTGACTGCTCACAGGGGGGTGACTGCTCACAGGGGGTGAGTACTCGCAGGGGGGTGAGTGCTCACAGGGGGTGAGTGCTCACAGGGGGTGAGTGCTCGCAGGGGGGTGAGTGCTCGCAGGGGGGTGAGTGCTCGCAGGGGGTGAGTGCTCACAGGGTGAGTGCTCACAGGGTGAGTGCTCACAGGGGGTGAGTGCTCGCAGGGGGGTGAGTGCTCGCAGGGGGGTGAGTACTCGCAGGGGGGTGAGTGCTCGCAGGGGGTGAGTGCTCACAGGGGGGTGAGTGCTCGCAGGGGGGTGAGTGCTCGCAGGGGGTGAGTGCTCACAGGGGGGTGAGTGCTCGCAGGGGGTGAGTGCTCGCAGGGGGTGAGTGCTCACAGGGGGGTGAGTGCTCGCAGGGGGTGAGTGCTCACAGGGGGGTGAGTGCTCGTGGGGGGGTGAGTGCTCACAGGGTGAGTGCTCACAGGGTGAGTGCTCACAGGGTGAGTGCTCACAGGGGGTGAGTGCTCACAGGGGGGTGAGTGCTCACGGGGGGGTGAGTGCTCGCAGGGGGGTGAGTGCTCGCAGGGGGTGAGTGCTCACAGGGGGGTGAGTGCTCGCAGGGGGGTGAGTGCTCACAGGGTGAGTGCTCACAGGGGGTGAGTGCTCACAGGGGGGTGAGTGCTCACGGGGGGGTGAGTGCTCGCAGGGGGTGAGTGCTCGCAGGGGGGTGAGTGCTCGCAGGGGGTGAGTGCTCACAGGGGGGTGAGTGCTCGCAGGGGGTGAGTGCTCACAGGGGGGTGAGTGCTCACGGGGTGAGTGCTCACGGGGGGGTGAGTGCTCACAGGGGGGTGAGTGCTCACGGGGTGAGTGCTCACAGGGGGTGAGTGCTCACAGGGGGTGAGTGCTCACAGGGGGTGAGTGCTCACAGGGGGGTGAGTGCTCACGGGGTGAGTGCTCACAGGGGGTGAGTGCTCACAGGGTGAGTGCTCACAGGGGGTGAGTGCTCACAGGGGGGTGAGTGCTCACGGGGGGGTGAGTGCTCACAGGGGGGTGAGTGCTCACGGGGGGGTGAGTGCTCACAGGGCGAGTGCTCACAGGGGGTGAGTGCTCGCAGGGGGGTGAGTGCTCACAGGGTGAGTGCTCACAGGGGGTGAGTGCTCACAGGGGGGTGAGTGCTCACGGGGGAGTGCTCACGGGTGAGTGCTCACAGGGGGGGAGTGCTCGTGGGGGGAGTGCTCGTGGGGGTGAGTCCTGGGGGGGGGTCGGGAGCATGGGCGTGGGCTGACCCTGCTGTCCCCGCAGGACCGCCTGAGCCAGGTGCTGCGGGACCTGGAGGAGGAGAGCACGCCCATCGTGAAGCTGGGAGACGCCAGCATCGCCGCCCCCTTCACCTCCAAACTTTCCTCCATCCAGTGCAGTGAGTGCTGCCCCGCCCCCGCCCCGCTCCCTGCCCCCGCACGCACCCATGCCCACCTCTGCCCCCTCCCCCACAGTCTGCCACGTGATCAAGCAGGGCCGCTGCACGCTGGTGACCACGCTGCAGATGTTCAAGATCCTGGCGCTCAACGCTCTGATCCTGGCCTACAGCCAGAGCGTGCTGTACCTGGAGGGCGTCAAGTTCAGCGACTTCCAGGCCACCCTGCAGGGGCTGCTGCTGGCCGGCTGCTTCCTCTTCATCTCCCGCTCCAAGGTCTGAGCTGGCAACCTGGGGTCACCGTGGGGACCCCGGGGCCCGGGCTGTGTTGGGGAGCGGGGGCCAGCCAGGCTCCACACTTGTGGGCTGTGGTGATACAGAATCAGCAGCGTGCCTGTGGCGCGGTCCCCGGGGGCTGCCCTGCCGCTGCTGCTTTCATCCGGGCACACATTGTGCCATTGAGCCCAAGGGGCTCCCCGCTGCAGCCCCTCCAGGGACGGCGCGGAGGGCAGACACCCCTCCCAGTCCTGCGCGCCGGGGGTGGGTGCGGGCCCCACGTCTGCCCCACCACCTGCGGGTTATGATCTGCAGTGGATGGGGAGCCCCAGGGCCACCTTGCCCTGACCTCCACCTGTGCCTGCAGCCCCTGAAAACCCTGTCCCGGGAGCGGCCCCTGCCCAACATCTTCAACCTGTACACCGTGCTCACGGTGCTGCTGCAGTTCCTCGTGCACTTCCTCAGCCTGGTCTACCTGTACCGCGAGGCCCAGGCGCGCAGCCCCGACAGGCAAGTGCCTTCTCCTGTCCCGTCTAGACAGCCCCCCCCCCCCGACAGCCCCACCCACCGCACGTGTCCCCACAGACAGGAGAGGTTCGTAGACCTGTACAAGGAGTTCGAGCCAAGCCTGGTCAACAGCACCGTGTACATCATGGCCATGGCCATGCAAATGGCCACGTTTGCCATCAACTACAAGGTGAGGGCCCACCCCTGTCCCTGCCCCCCAGCCCGCCCGCTTGGTCCCCCTCGGGCAGCCGTGCACCCCTTGGGTCACAGGGCCCGCCCTTCATGGAGAGCCTGCCGGAGAACAAGCCCCTGGCGTGGAGCCTTGCCGTGTCGCTCGTGGCCATCGTGGGGCTGCTGCTCGGCTCCTCACCGGACTTCAACAGCCAGTTCGGCCTTGTGGACATCCCCGTGGAGGTGAGGGCCGGGTGGCGGGCAGCCCGCGCCCCGCGACCTGCCTCTCGCCGCTCACTCGGGTGCCCTTCCCTTCCGCTGCAGTTCAAGCTGGTCATCGCGCAGGTCCTGGTCCTGGACTTCTGCCTGGCGCTGCTGGCCGACCGCGTGCTGCAGTTCTTCCTGGGAGCCCCGAAGCTGAAAGTGCCTTCCTAAGACAGCGCTGCCGCTGCCGCTGCCTGCGGCTGCCCCGGAGGGAGCACTCACCCCACTCCCCACAGGGGGGCTGCCCGGCCTCCTCCTCGGAAGACGGAGCTGGCACCGCGGGCCTGCAGCCCCAGCCGGCACCTGTGGTGAATAAAGCAGTATCGGAGATTTTAAGGCACCCTGCCTCTGTCTTGTTTGTTTCTCGGGGTCCCCACGCCAGGGAAGAGGACACACAGCAGGTTCCCCTGCAGCGGCCCGGACCCCTGGAGCTTCCAGTCGGTTCTCTATGTAGCTTGCACCCCGCATTTCCCCACTTTCTGTTTCCCAAGGTGAGGACCTGGGCCCGGGAGGTTCGGCATGGGTGCTGTCCCTTCCTGTGGTGTGGGTGCTGCCAGCACACCTTCCCCACTGGCTCCCAGGGCTCAGTGCCAGCCTCGGGGCGGGGATGGCCCTGCCAAGGCCTCTGCTGGCCCGTGGTCCTGGTGCCGCGCGAGTGATGGCGGTCAACCCTTAGGAGGACAGGACGGAATTGCAATGGGCGGTGGGGACATTGGTCAGGTCCAGTTCACACCTGCCCCGGGCACAGCCCGCCACCAGCCGGGCAGCCAGCAGCACGAGGACCAGGGCACCAGGAGGGAGGTGGGGCCCCAAGGGTCTGGGGCCAGCAGTGACCTGAGCCACCCGCTGGGCTCTGGGCCGCAGGGCCCTGGGGCCGAGATGAGTCCTGGAAGCGCTCGGGCCTGTGGTCCAGGTCTGAAGCAGCCTCCATCCGGGGTCCGGAGCAGCTCTGATGGTCATTGCGGGCGACCGCGGGTCGGGACAGGCCCCAGCCACTGGGGCTGTGAGGGGGCAACAGGCCAGGTCAGGCAGCCGAGGTCGGGTGGCTGTTCAGGACCTGCGGGCTGCCTGCGGGGCCGGCCCCGGCGCTGGGCCTCCCCAGCCCCAGGCTGCGCCCGCGGCACGCTCTCTTCCTGCTGGGGGCGTGGCCTCCCCGGCCCACGCGCTTCTCATCTGGGGGCGTGGTGGGGCGTGGCCTCCGGCAGGCACTCAGCTTTCTGGGCTGGGGCGTGGTGGGGCGTGGCCTCCTCAGGCACTCGCGCTTCCTGGCCTGGTGGGCGTGGCATCTCGTGGGCGTGGCCTGGGCGGGGCGGGGCGGCCTGGGACCGGGCGGGGACGGCGGCAGCGGCGGCGGCGGAGGCGGCAGGAAGCCGGGGCTGGTCCCCGTGGGCGTGCGGCCTCTCCCGCGAGCCGTCCGCCCAGAGACCCCCGAACGCAGCCATGGACGCGGCCGAGCCAGGTAGGAGGCCGGGGAGCCGGATGGCCCGCGGCGGCTGCCCCTCACTTCCTAGCCCGGGAAGCCCCGCCTGTCACTCCCCGGAGAGCCGGAGGGGACTCGGCGCCTCGATGGGAAGGACGCGGGCCTCCATCGGCGTGGGGCCCCCCAGCCGGGGCCGCGCCGACACCCCGCCCTCCCCGGGCGCCGGCGAGCCCGCGCCCCGGACGCCGGCCCGGGCCCAGGAAGGGGAAGTGGCTGCTTCTGCTTCTGACGGGATGGGGGAGGGTGCCGCGGGGGAGCCGGGGGCGGGTCCCCGCAGGGCCTCCCGCCGCCCGCGGGGGGGGGCCACCTCCCATCCGGGTCCCCGGCCGCAGTGCGGGTCCTGTGTCCGGGGCCTGCGCGCCCCGCCGCCCGCGGGTCCCCGGCGGTCGCGGTCGCGGGCGTGTGCGTGTGCGCGTGTGGAGGCCCGCGGCTCCGGCCCGCGTGTGCCACGTGTGCTCCCATCTGCCTGGCCCCGGGGAGCTGTGGAGCTCCATTGTCCAGCCCCCCTCCCCGCCTCCTGGACGGCCCGGGGCCGGATCCAGGGCGTCTGTCCCGGCGTCTGTCGGGGGCCGGCCGCGCTCTGCCCAGCTGCCCCGCCTGGCTGCGTCTGGTCCATCTGCCCGGTCCATCTGCATCGTCCTCCATTCCTCCCTCCCCACACCGGGCACCCCCCCCCCCAGCCTGATGGGGCGCCCACTGCGCGGGCGGTCACCCCCCCCAGCCTGATGGGGCGCCCACTGCGCGGGCGGGCACCCCCCCCAGCCTGATGGGGCGCCCACTGCGCGGGCGGGCACCCCCCCCAGCCTGATGGGGCGCCCACTGCGCGGGCGGTCACCCCCCCCAGCCTGATGGGGCGCCCACTGCGCGGGCGGGCACCCCCCCAGACTGATGGGGCGCCCACTGCGCGGGCGGGCACCCCCCCCCAGACTGATGGGGCGCCCACTGCGCAGGCGGCGCGGAGGCGGGGGTTGGCCTTGTGTTACACTCCCCCTCCCCACCAGCTCCCGAGAGCAGAAAGAGGTACAGTGACATCTTCCGGAGCCTGGACAATCTCGAGATCTCCCTGGGGAACGTGTGAGTCTGAGCTGGGGTCCAGCAGACCTAAATCCCAAGCCGTGTGGGTGCCCTGAAGCCCCTGCAACGCCCCGGCACCTTCCCTGACACCCTGAGCAGTCTGAGCTGGGACTGCGCGAGGGCTGGGGCTGCCAGGTGCTTGGGTGTACAGGGAGAAGACCCCACCAACCCTGCTTGTGACCCTTTAAATGGCTGCCGTCCTTACTCCACGAACGCCAGTTATTTAGTGCCCCTCAAACCTTTTTACCAGGTTCTATTAGGAAACCTCACCTGGAAGGTTGCTCAAGGCTCACGCCGTCCTCCCAGCTGCTCAGGAGGCTGAGACCAGAGGGTCGAGGGTCGAAGCCAGCCCGGCAGGAAAGGCCCTGAGATTCTTTTTTTTTTTTTTTTTTGGTCTGTCATGAGTCTTGAACTCTGGGCCTGGGCGCTGTCCCTCAGCTCTTCAACTCAATGAGGCAAGCGCTCTACCACTTGAGCCACAGCACCACTTCCAGTTTTCTGGTGGTTTATTGGAGATAAGAGTCTCACAGACTTTTCCTGCCCAGGTTGGCTTTGAACCATGATCTTCAGATCTCAGCCTCCTGAGTAGCTTGAATGACAGGCGTGGGCCACTGGTGCCCAGCTGTCCCTGAGACTCTTATCTCCAGTAAACCACCAAAAAAAAAAAAAAAAAAAACCAGCTGTACAGCCATGGCTCAACTGGTAGAGTGTCAGCTTTGAGGGAAAAGCTCAAGGACAGCACCCAGGCCTTGAATTCAAGCCGTAGGACCTGCACATGCAGGTGCACACACACACAAAGCACGCTCCCCTGTGTGGAAGTGTAGCTGAGCGGTAGAGCATTTGCCTCACTCGTTTAGGGCTCTGTATTCACTCCTCCTGTCCCTCCCTTCAAAATCCACCTCCCACTGTCCCGTGCACCGAATCCTCAGAAGTTCCACATACAAGAGATGCCCAGAGGTGACATCCAACACTGTCCCCTGAACTATGCTGGGTCCCCAGAGCCTCTCTCCCATAGGGCCCATTGGTCAGAGGTGACCAGTCTGACACCTTTGTCCCCAGAACCTTTGAGATGCTGGGTGGAGATGCTGTCCTCCCGGAAAACGTGGAGCCTGCCAAGATTGCCACAGCCGCTGAGGTGGGTAGGGTGGGGGGGATAGGGAGGAGGGACCCCCGGGGAAGGGGAGCCCTGGCCCCTCCTGAATGTGGTTTCTCCCCTGCCCCCAGACCAGTGAATCCAGCTGTAAGAGCGGCTCCTCCTGGGACAGTCCTGTACCCCTCACAGGTAGGGTTTTTGTTTTGTTTTGTTTTGTTTTTTGGTCCGTTGTGTGTCTTGAACTCTGGGCCTGGGCGCTGCCTCTCAGCTCTTCAGCGCCACTGGAGCCACAGCGCCACTTCCTGTCTTCTGGTGGTTCACTGGAGGTAAATCTCATGGGCCAGCTTTGAACCGTGATCCTCAGATCTCAGCCTCCTGAGTAGCTAGGATGCCCAGCTGGTAGGGGGGTTTTGAGGGGAGTATGGGGGGGTTACTGTGCCAGGCACTGTACAGATCCAGGGAACATGACAGGGCGCAGCGGGTAGGCTGTGTAGCACAGCCCTGGAGCGCGTTACTGACGGGTGCTTCCTGGAGCCATGGGGGTCACAGCAGGGGCTCCTGGACAGGTCTAGAGCTCAGAGTTCAGAGGTGCCCCTGATCCTCCCAGGAGAGGAACTGGACCTGAGACTCATCCGGACCAAGGGGGGTGTTGATGCCGCCCTGGACTATGCCAAGACCTGGAGCCGCTACGCCAAGGAGCTGCTGGCCTGGACGGAGAAGAGAGCCAGCTACGGTGAGGGCTCCTCCCGCTCCGCCCCCCGCACCACACTCACCCAAACCCCACTGGGCCCAGACTCCCATTGTCTCCTTCTCCAGAACTGGAGTTTGCCAAAAGCATCATGAAGATCGGGGAAGCTGGCAAAGTATCCATCCGCCAGCAGGTAGCAGTAACCAGACCTCCCCAGGCCTCAGTCCCCCAGTCCCCAGCCCCGCCCCCCTCCCCATCTTCAGAGTATCTCATTATCCATCTGCCAGAGCCACATGCCGCTGCAGTACATCTACACCCTGTTTCTGGAACATGACCTCAACCTGGGAGCCCTGGCCCTGGAGACCCTGGCCCAGCAGAAAAGAGATTACTACCAGGTGAGGGGGCAGGGCACGAGGGTCACTAGAGGACCAATCCCTTTGCTCCTTATAACGGAGCCGTAAGTCACTGCTTCCGCCATCTACCTTTCTCTGATGCGGAAGCTGAAGCCGAGATGCTTGGGAACTTGCCCAAGGTTACCAGGCTGAGATTCAACCCGGGCTTCCTGTGCAATTGCAAAACAGTGCAATTTGTGTGTGAGGAGCGGTGAGATTGCAGTGTCCTCAGGAAGAAAACCATGGGGCATCTGTGTGATCACAGGCTCAGTTCTGCGCCTGGATATTGGTGTGGGGGGAGACAGGCACCAGTGGGTCGCGCCTGTCATACTAGCTACTCAGGAGGCTGAGGTCTGAGAATTGAGGTTCAAAGCCAGCCTGGATGGGAATGTTCATGAGACTTTTCTTTGTTTGTTTTTTGGTTGTGGGACTTGAACTGTGGGCCTGGGTGCTGTCCCTCAGCTCTTCAGCTGAAGTCTAGTTCTCTACCATTTGAGCCACAGCACCACTTCTGTTTTCTGGTGGTTAATTGGAGATGAGTGTCCGTGGCCTTTTCTGCCTGGGCTGGCTTTGAACCTCGATCCTCAGATCTCAGCCTCCTGAGTAGCTAGGATGACAGACGTGAGACACCCGCACCTGGCTCCATGAGACTTATTTCCAATGAAGCCCCAGAAAAGCCAGAAGTGGAGTGCTGGCTCAAAAAGCAGAGCACCAGCCTTAAGTGGAAAAGCTCAGGCCCTGAGTTCAAACCCCATGCACGCATATACCAAGGCCCGGGATTCAATTCCCGGCACTGAAAAAAGAGAACAGGGTCTAGCAGGGGAAAGGCACATGGGCACCAGGAGTGGATCAGACGGATGGAGTGGACCTGAGGTGTCCTGACCACCTCGTCCCCTCCCTCCCTCCCTCCCTCCCTCCCAGCCCCTGGCCGCCAAACGCACAGAGATTGAGAAATGGCGGAAGGAGTTCAAGGAGCAGTGGATGAGGGAGCAGAAGCGGATGGTGAGGCCCAGGGCGGGGGTGGGGCCGGGGGGCTGAAGCCTGCGCCGCGGGGTGTCTGCGGGGGGCCGCTGACCTCCACCCGCCCTCCCCGCAGAACGAGGCTGTGCAGGCGCTGCGCCGGGCCCAGCTCCAGTACCTGCAGCGCAGTGAGGAGCTGTGGGCGCGCTCGCTGGGCTCCCAGGAGGACCCGGGGCCCCAGGCCTCGCCCGCGCCCAGCAAGCAGCAGGAGCGGCGGCGGCGCTCCCGAGAGGAGGCCCAGGCCAAGGTGGGGACCCGGCCGCCCTCCCCCCCCCGGGCGTGGGGCGCCCCCTCCCTCCGCCGCCCTCCACACGCGCCCCGCCGCCTCGGTTTCCCCAGGCGCAGGAGGCCGAGGCGCTGTACCAGGCCTGCGTCCGCGCGGCCAACGCCCGGCAGCAGGACCTGGAGACCGCCAAGCAGCGGATCGTGTCGCACGTGCGCAAGCTGGTGCTGCAGGGGGACGAAGTGCTGAGGCGGGTGAGTCGTCCTCCTTCACGGCGCCCCCGCGGGGTGCCCCTGCTCCCCGGCCGCCCCTGGGTCGCGGGAACTCGGCACGGTCTGCCGGTCCGGGCTCCTCCAGTCTGAAGGCAGCCGGGCGCCCTCCGCCACTCACTACCCGGGCCGCACATGTGGAAGGCCACGCCTCCACGCGCTGACCAATAGGGTTAAGCTCTACCCCTGGCACCCCTCCCCCATGGCACGTGGCTCCGCCCCCAGAGCACTGGGCCACACACCCCCAGTCACTGACCAATAAGGACAAGCTCCACTCCCAGGACGCTGAGCTCCGCCCCCTATCATTGACCAATAGAGGCAAAGCTCCACCCTGGCTGTGGATACCAGGTCACGCCTCCACACACTGACCTGGGCCTGGCTCCTCCCCACAAGACTGGGCCCCGCCCCATATCTTAAGGTGACCAATAAGAGCCTGGGTCCCCCCCCTCCCGCTCTGGCTCCGCCCCCGGAGCGCCAGGCCCGGCCCCCTCCTTGACGCCCGTCTCTGGGGCCAGGTGACGCTGGGCCTGTTCGCGCTGCGCGGGGCGCAGGCAGAGCACGGGCCCCGCGCCTTCTCCGCCCTGGCCGAGTGCTGCGCGCCCTTCCAGCCCGGCCAGCGCTACCAGGAGTTCGTGCAGGCGCTGCGGCCGGAGACCCCCGCGCCCCCGCCGCCGCCCTTCTCCTTCGAGGAGTTCTCGCCGCCCGTGTCCAGGTGGGGCCTCCCTCTGCACGCTGGGGTCGGGGCGCCGGGCTGGGCTCCAGGCCGCGCACTCACCCTGCGGGGAGGCCAGTCCCGGGTCCTGGGAGGGTCAGGGCCTCTCCAGCCCCAGAGCCTGGACACCACGGGCCGCAGAGTCCCGTTTCCCGGGATGCAGCCCTCTCCGCTCTCCTGCCAGCGCCCCTGCGGACGTGAGGAAGAAGCCCTCCGGGCCCCCACCTCCGAGGCTGGACGAGTGGTGTGGGGAGCCAGGCCCGTGGGAGGACGCAGGCGCGGGCTGCCGGGGTAAGCGCGGCCCGGCCCCGGGAGCGGCTGGCGCGGGCTGCGGACGGTCCTCACCGGCCTGTCCCCACCCAGGGACGCCCGGCCCCGCGCCCGGCGGGGATGCGGACAGCCTCGGGGGCAGCAGCGAGTCTCGATCCCTGGACTCTCCCACGTCCAGTCCGGGTGAGGAGAGGCCACGCACTGGCCTTCCGTCGAACGTGCCCTCTGACCTCTGACCTTGCCTCTGCCTATCCACCTATTCCCTCTACCTCTGACCCTTGAATGGGATTTCTGATCTCCCCCTAAGGGGGCGGGGGGGGTCCCCACGGTGATCCTACAATCCCTCGTGACCCTGTGACCCCAGGCTCTGGCGCACGGCGGCTGATGAAGGCCGCGTCCACGGGCACCGAGTCCTCGGATGACTTTGAGGAGCGTGATCCCGGTGAGACGGGAGGGGTGCGGGCCTGGGGGGGGCGGGGGGGCGGGAGAGACCAAGCTCCTGACTCGGTTTCCCTTCAGATCTAGGAGATGGGCCGGAGAACGGGCTGAGCAGCCCCTTCAGGAAGGGGTCGCTGTCCCCCGCGGCGCAGACCCACCGGCTCCGCCGGCTGCGGGGCCCTGCCAAGTGCCGAGAGTGCGACGCCTTCATGGTCAGCGGGGCCGAGTGCGAGGAGGTGCGGCCCCGCCGACCCCGCCCAGGACCCCCCAGCCTGAGACCTCCCCTCCCCCCCAGGACCCCCCCCAGCATCCTCTCTCTGAGGCCACCCCGGTCTTGAGGCTTCCAACACCCTTTCTGACCCCAGTGACCTCTTGACCCTGTGCCCTTGACCTCCAGTGCTTCCTGACCTGCCACAAGCGCTGTCTGGAGACTCTGCTGATCCTGTGCGGGCACCGGCGGCTCCCGGGGCGGACGGCCCTGTTTGGGGTGGACTTCGTGCAGCTCCCCCGGGACTTCCCCGAGGAGGTGCCCTTTGTGATCTCCAAGTGCACGGCGGAGATCGAGCACCGCGCCCTGAGTGTGCAGGTAGCGCCTCTGCCGTGGCCCGCCCTGTCCCCGCCCCGTCCCCGCCCATGTCACCACCCGGGGGTCCCCCCTCTCCACCTGTCCCCCAGGGCATCTACCGGGTCAGCGGATCCCGGGTCCGTGTGGAGCGGCTGTGTCAGGCCTTTGAGAATGGCCGAGCCCTGGTAGAACTTTCTGGAAACTCGCCTCATGACATCACAAGCGTCCTCAAGAGGTTCCTCCAGGAGGTGAGTGCTTAGGGGAGATAGTAGCGGGTGGACTCGGGCTGGGGACCCCCCCCCCGGCCTTGCTCTCACACTGTGCCCCCTCGTCCCAGCTCACCGACCCCGTGGTCCCCTTCCACTTGTACAACTCCTTCATCTCCGTGGCTAAGACCCTGCGCACGGACCCCGGGGGCGCCCCCAGCCCCAGCCCCAGCCCCGAGCTGATCCACGAGCTCAAGAGCCTCCTGGTGCAGCTGCCCAACTCCAACTACAACACCCTACGCCACCTGGTGGCGCACCTGTTCAGGTGTGGGCTGACCCTTCCCTGGTCACGTGACCATGCACTCTCCCACCTTTGACCTGTTCCCTGGGTTCTGACACCTGATCTCAGGCTCTGGATGGGAGTCTCCAGTGGTGACAGGTGACCTGGTTGGGCCTGGCAGCCCTGCAGGCTCTGCCCTTCCCTTGTCCAGCGGCCTCCGCCCTCTGCTGACCCTTGTCCACCTGTCCTCAGAGTGGCCACACAGTTTGAAGAAAACAAGATGTCTGCCAACAACCTGGGCATTGTGTTTGGGCCAACGCTGCTGCGGCCACCAGATGCCCCGAGAGCCCCGGGCGCCAGCTCCAGCCCCGCCGCCTGCCTGCTGGACTCCACACACCAGGCCCAGCTGGTGGAGTTCCTCATCGCCAACTATGAGCAAATCTTCGGGATGGACGAGCTGCCCCTGATCACCGAGCCACTGCCCCAGGACCCCAGCCCCACCCTGGAACCCCCCACGACCACCCCCCAGCCTCGGCCTCCAGCCACAGCCTCCGAAGCCAGCCCAGACCCCACGCCGCACGGTGCCCTGGAGGCGGCCATACACCCCCAGGTAGGAGCCTGCTGGACCCACGGGTGTGGATAGTGCCTTAACTAGTTCAGTGCTCGGCTGTCTCTGTCTCTCTCTCCTGTGTGTGTGTGATTGCTGGTACACTTTTTAGCTCGAGGCTAGCGCTGTACCACTCAAGCCACAGCTTCACTTCCAGTTTTTGGTGGTTTGTTGGGAATAAGCATCTCATAGAAGCCTGGCACCCGTGGCCCCCACCTGTCATCCTAACCACTCAGGAGGCTGAGATCCGAGGATCGCAGTTCAAAGCCAGCCTGGGCAGGAAAGTCCGTGAGATTCTTATCTCCAATGAAGCACCAGAAAACCAGAAGTGGCTCAAGTGGTAGAGCGCTTGCCTTGAGCTGGAGAACTGAGAGACAGCGCCCAGGCCCAGAGTTCAAACTCCATGACTGACTAAAAAAACAAAGCGTGGAGTGGTGAAGTGGCACTCACAGTCCAAAGGAACTCACTGCTCAACAGCCGGAACCCACGCGTGAACCAAGAAGATGGACTGTGTCTCAGCCTGAGCCCCGACCCTGAGCTTTCTTGCTCACAGCTGGCGCTCTTCCACTTGAGCCACAGCGCCACTTCTGGTTTTCTAGTGATTTATCGGAAATAAGAGTCTCACGGACTTTCCTGCCTGGGCTGGTTTTGAACAGCAATCCTCAGATCTCAGCCTCCTGAGTAGCTTGGATGACAGGTGTGAGCCACCAGCACCCAGCTCAAAGGACTTCCTGTAGCTTTCCCAAGAGTCCCAAGGAATCTGGGGTCACATTTTTGGGGTTCTCCCTGCAGAACCCAACTCCGCAGAATGACCTAAGAGAGGAAGAAGGTGAAGACACCCAAGATGGAGGAGGAGAAGGTGCGCATGTTGGGGACTAACTCGGGCATTGGGGGGGGGGTCCCCTGCCCGGGGGAGGGTGGTATGTGGAGAACTTGGGATGCCCAGTTCTGCCCAGCACTGACCCCTCCCCACACACAGTGTCCAGCCCAGGCTCTGAGGACCCTGTCCTGGGGACGCAGCCCCGTGGCCATTTCAGCCGGCAGCCGGTGAAGTACCCGCGGGGGGCCATGCACCCCGTCACTCAGCAGCTGTCCAGTTTGGCCCTGGTGGCCTCCATGCTGCCTGAGGACAGCCCCCCAGGGAGCTCGAAGGGAGGGGGGCCTGGCCCTGCTGCAGCTGCCCCCGAGGGGACCCCCCTGCGCCGCACCCCACTGCCCAAGCACTTCGAGATCACGCAGGAGACGGCCCGGCTCCTCTCCAAGCTGGACAGCGAGGCTGTGTCCCTGGCCCCTGGCGGCCCCAACGCCCCAGCTCTGGAGGAGGAGGACCACTTCTGACCCCACCCCCAGCGCCTGGCTCCACCCGACGTCCAAAGGGCCCAAGGCCCCAGACACTCAGGGGAGATGTCCCAGGATCTCCCCTACCGGACACTGTGGTCTCAAGTGTCTGGACCACTCGGGTCAGAGGTCACTCAGGGTCAATACAGGTCACGAGGCGCAGGGGTCCACCCCGGACTCTGACCTCTGGAACTTTAGTGCTGCTTTGACTCCGACCCCCACCCCCACCCCCGACTCCACACCCTGGCGGTGCCTGGGGTCCTGTGACCTCTGAATAAACGTTTTCTAGTATCTTCTTGCCCATCTGTTTCTACCGAGAGGGCCCCGAAGGAGGCCGCCCCCAGGACCTGACCCGTCGCCCCACTTGACCAACTAGGAGAGGCCGAGGCCCGGGGTCCCATGGCGCGGACCTGTGATCGGTCCCCTCCGGGACACCAGAGGCCCGCCGGCCGACCCAGGCCAAAAGTTCAGGACCCCAGCTCCACCACGGGCGGCCGGTGACTCACAGTCCACCGGAGGCGGCCTGGCCCGGGAGCCCCGCGGCGCTGACGAAAACCTAGATACTATCTCAGGAAAAGGCCCGGGGTGGTGAACCGGGTTCGAGGCCCACCGTGCAGACTCGGAGGAGCGGAAGGCCGGCCTAGGCCGAGGGTCACGCAGCCCCACCTGGGGCAGGGGCGGGGCCAGGAGCCGCGGGGCGGGGCCCAGCACGCCAGGGGCGCGGGGGCAGGAGGCGGGGCGGGGCCAGGAGCCGCGGGGGCGGGGCGGGGCCCAGCACGCCAGGGGCGCGGGGGCAGGAGGCGGGGCGGGGCCAGGAGCCGTCGGGGCGGGGCCCAGCACGCCAGGGGCGCGGGGGCAGGAGGCGGGGCCCAGCACGCCAGGGGCGCGGGGGGCAGGAGGCGGGGCGGGGCCAGGAGCCGCGGGGGCGGGGCCGCGGGGGCGGGGCGGGGCCGCGGGGGCGGGGCGGGGCCCAACACGCCAGGGAGCGGGGGCAGGAGGCGGGGCGGGGCCAGGAGCCGCGGGGCGGGGCCCAGCATGCCGGGGGGCGGGGCGGGGCCCAGCACGCCAGGGGCGCGGGGGCAGGAGCCGTGCGGGCGGGGCCAGGAGCCGCGGGGGCGGGGCCCAGCATCCGGGGGGCGGGGCGGGGCCCAGCACGCCAGGGGCGCGGGGCCAGGAGCCGCGGGGGCGGGGCCGCGGGGGCGGGGCGGGGCCGCGGAGGGGGCGGAGGTGGGACGGGGCCACGGAGGCGGGAGGCGGGGCCCAGCATGCCAGGGACCCGGAGGCAGGGCGGGGCCGGAGGGGAGCGCGGAGACGGGGCCGCGGGGGCGCTGCTCCTGGCTCGGCGGCGGATTGGACCCGAGAGTAGGGCGGGGCCAGAGCGGAGGGGGCGGGACACCAAGCTCGCCCCGCCCCGCGCGTGCGCTTTGGCCATGTGGCGGGTGGGAGGGAGACCGCGGGCACTCAGTCTCCCCAAGTTTGGAAATTGCGGGCACGGGAGGCGCGCAGAGATTGGGGTAGGGGCTTCTGCGCCGGAAGTGAAGAGGGTGATGGGGGGGACGGAGGAAATGGGAAACGTGGGGAGCTGTGGTTCCGGGAGACCCCACTTCCGAAGGCCAGCCTGGGGCGGGGCTTCCCCAGGTGTCGGGGGCGGGGCTCCCCTGTCGCGGTGGGCGTGGCCAGGGTGGGTTATCCCAGCGGGCGGGGTCGTGCCGGTGGTGTGGGCGTGGCCAGTCTGTGGGCATGGTTGGTGGGGGCGTGGCTCCGGATCCCGCCTCTCCCGCTTCCCGGGCGGCGGGCTCTCGACTCCCGGACGCCGCTGGGTTCCCGCCGGGCTCGGCCGCACAGGGCCATGGGTCGCCGGCCTGCCGCGAAGCATCGAGAGCCCGGCCCGAGTGCGGCCTGACCAGGTAAGGCCTGCCCGGGCACGGAGGGCGGGTGCGGGTGCCGGGGCGCGCGAGCCCCTCCCCCAGCCGGGGCGCGCGGAGGCCCCGCCGCCTCCGGACCCGCACCGGCTTTGTCCCGGAGACCGCCGGGTCCCGCGCACAGCCGCCCCGCGCCCCGCCTGCGCCGGGAGCTCGCGCCCAAACCCTGCCGCCGGCTTTCGGGGCGGCCCCTGCCCGCTCTGAGTCACCCCGGCGCCGGGTGCGCGCGGGGCTCAGCCCGGGCCCGCCCCGGCCTGGGCGGCTCGCTGTGCCCGGCCCCCGGGCTCCCCGGGTCCCCGATCTCCCGGCCCCTCGGGTTCCCCGGCCCCATCTCCCGGGTCCCTGGTCCCTCTATCCTCCGGTCCTCCGGCGCCCCGGCTCCTCGGGGCCCCCGGGCCGCCAGCCGCCCCGCCGCTCTGGCCCCTTTGTCCGGCCCCGCTCCCCGTTCCCCCGCCAACCCGGCCCCGGACCCCGCGCGAGGCCCGCGGGTCGGACTGGGCCGTCGAGGAGCCAACACAAAGCACCCCGGATCGGGATCGCTCATCAAAGGGTTCATTACCGAAAAGCGCGGGCCCCTCCCGCCCAGGTCCCCGGCGGGGTGCCGCCCCCCTCACCTCGCTGTGTCCGTCCGTCCCTCTGTCCGTCTGTCTCCCCTCAGATGGCCACTATGGGCCACTGCTACTACAACGAGACCATCGGCTTCTTCTACAACAACAGCGGCAAGGAGCTCAGCGCGCACTGGCGGCCCAAGGACGCGGTGGTGGTGGCGCTGGGGCTGACGGTGAGCGCGCTGGTGCTGCTGACCAACCTGCTGGTCATCGCCGCCATCGCCTCCAACCGCCGCTTCCACCAGCCCATCTACTACCTGCTGGGCAACCTGGCGGCCGCCGACCTCTTCGCGGGGGTGGCCTACCTCTTCCTCATGTTCCACACGGGCCCGCGCACCGCCCGCCTGTCCCTCAGCGCCTGGTTCCTCAGGCAGGGCCTGCTGGACACCAGCCTGACGGCGTCGGTGGCCACGCTGCTGGCCATCGCCGTGGAGCGGCACCGCAGCGTGATGGCCGTGCAGCTGCACGGCCAGCTGCCCCGCGGCCGCGTGCTGGCGCTCATCGCGGGGGTGTGGGGGGCCGCCCTGGGCCTCGGCCTGCTGCCCGCCCACTTCTGGCACTGCCTCTGCGCCCTGGACCGCTGCTCCCGCATGGCGCCCCTGCTCAGCCGCTCCTATCTGTCTGTGTGGGCACTGTCCAGCCTGCTGGTCTTCCTGCTCATGGTGGCCGTCTACGCGCGCATCTTCTTCTACGTCAGGAGGCGGGTGCAGCGCATGGCCGAGCACGTGAGCTGCCACCCCCGCTACCGAGAGACCACGCTCAGCCTGGTCAAGACGGTGGTCATCATCCTGGGTGAGTGCCCCTGCCCTTCCCCCATTTCCCCCCTCCCCTTCCCCCATGGACACTTTATCTGGGAGAGCAGGCTGGAAGGGTGGGGTGATCCGAGGAGAGGGGTTCTCTGAGGAGCTGCCAGGGAAGGAGAAACTCCGAGGCCAAGCCCGCATGGCCAGCCCGCAAGGCCTTGAAAGTCAGGTGCAGGCCCCGCCGTCTCCTGTGCTTCATAGGAAGGCTTTCCCGCCCCTGCTGGACTGGTGCTAAAAGGACTTGGGTGGACACACATCCCGCCTGCCGTCCCAAAACAGGGCTGACATTTTGTGCCGGTCCCAGGTCTTTTTTCTTTTTTGTCGGTCATGGGGCTTGAACTCTGGACCTGGGCGCTGTCCCTGAGTTTTTTCACGCAAGGCCAGCACACCGCCACTTTGAGCCACAGCTCTGCCTCCCGCATTTTTGGTGGTTCATTGGTATCAAAAGTCTCATGGAGGACTGGGAAAGTGGTTCAGCGGTAGAGCACTCGCCTTGCATGCATGAGGCCCTGGGTTCGATTCCTTAGCACCCCATAAGCAGAAAAGGCTGGAAGTGGTGCTGTGGCTCCAGTGGTAGAGCACTAGCCTTGAACTGAAGAGCTGAGGGACAGCGCCCAAGCCCAGAGTTCAGGCCTCACAACTGACAAAAGAAAAAGGCTCACGGACTCTCCTGCCTGGGCTGGCTTTGAACCGAGATCCTCCGATCTCAGCCTCCTGAGCAGCTGGGATAGGAGGTGTGAGCTAAGGATTGGCTCAATTGTCCTCAATGAGATTTCCACACCGAAGCTTCCAGGGCCCTGACCACCCTGAGCAGAGCAGCTGTGTGGAGTCCTGTCTTAATCCCTGCCAAGCCAGCTAGGCCCACGCCCCACGCGGGGCCCGGCTCGGCTCAGCCCCGCCTCCGTCCCGCAGGGGCGTTCGTGGTCTGCTGGACGCCGGGCCAGGTGCTGCTGCTCCTAGACGGGCTGGACTGCAAGTCCTGCAACGTCCTGGCCCTGGAGAAGTATGTCCTCCTCCTGGCCGAGGCCAACTCGCTGGTGAACGCCGCCGTGTACTCCTGCCGCGATGCCGAGATGCGCCGCACCTTCCGCCGCCTCCTCTGCTGGGCGTGCGGGCGCCGGGCCGACCCCGGGGCCGCGCGCGCGTCGCCCTCCGCCGGGCCGGGCGCGGGCGCGCGCATCGCGCTGCGGGAGAACGGCCACCCGCTGATAGACTCCACCCTGTAGCCCCGGGGCCTGGTGCGGGGCCTGGGCCTGGAGGAGAGGCCCACCGGCTCCGGCCTCTGTCCTTCCCTCAGCTCAGGTGTTAGGGGTTTGTAATGGATGATTTTGTTTTTATTTTGTGGGTCGTGGGGCTGGAACTCTAGGCCTGGGCGCTGTCCCTCAGCTCTTCAGCTCCAGGCCAGCGCTCTACCACCTGAGCCACAGCACCACTTCGGATTTTCTGGTGGTTCACTGGAGATCAGAGTTTCATGGACTTTCCTGCCCAGGCTGGCTTTGAACCGCGATCCTCAGATCTCAGCCTCCTGAGGAGCTGGGATGACAGGCGTGAGCCAGAGGCACCCAGCAGCGCCAGCGGCTGTGGTGATGGTAGACAGTTTTGTACCGTGTTGAGTGACCTTCCCATGTCCAGCTTCCGGCAGGGTGCAGTGGGCTCTGCTGGGCCGCCGGCTCCATCTAACAGCAGAGCGAGGGGTGCTGGGGAGGCCTTCATTAGCACTGAGGGGCTCACAGGGAGACCCATGTGGTAGTAAGGCTCACTGTGCTGTCTCCATCCGTCCTGCTGTCCTGGATCAATCTCCTGGGGCTTGGGCTCTGGAGGAGTCTTTCTTTTTTTGTTGGTGGTGGTGGGTCTTGAACTCTGAGCCTGGGCGCTGCCCCTCAGCTCTTCAGCTCCAGGCTAGCACTCTACCACTTAAGCCACAGCGCCACTTCCAGTTTTCTGGTGGTTCATTGGAGATAAGAATTCCACAGACTCTCCTGCCCAGGTTGGCTTTGAACCTCAATCCTCAGATCTCAGCCTCCCAAGTATCTAGGATGACAGGTGTGAGCCACCAGTGCACAGCTTCTGGAGGAATCTTGATATGGCATCTCCAGATTCTCACTTGTGTGTGTGTGTGTGTGTGTGTGTGTGTGTACACGCTCACATACCAGTACTGAGGCTTGAACTCAGAACCCTGCACTCTTTTTCCACTCAAAGGTGGCGCTCCATCACTTGAGCCACAGCTCTACGCCCAGCTTTCTGCTGGTTCATTGGAGATGAGACTCTTATGGACTTTTCTGTCTGGGATGGCCTTGAACCTTGATCCTTAGATTTCAGCCTCCTGAGTAGCTGGGGGTGACAGTGAGAGGTGCTTTCCTGGCCCTGTCTCTCCCAATCTCGGTCACTTCAGCTTCCTTTTTTTCTTTTTCTTTTTTTTTTTTTTGGGTCCAGTTGTGGGGCCTTGAACTCTGGGCCTGGGCACTGTCCCTCAGCTCTTCAGCTCAAGGCTAGCGCTCTACCACTTGAGCCACAGCGCCACTTCCGGCTTTTTTGCTTATGTGGTGCTGAGGATTCGAACCCAGGGCCTCAGGCATGCAAGGCAAGCGCTCTACCACTGAGCCACCTTCCCAGCCCCTTTTCTTTTCTTTTATGTCAGTCGCAGGGCTTGAACTCTAGACCTGGGCGCTGTCCCTCAGCTCTTCAGCTCAAGATGAGCACTCTACCACTTGAGCCATAGCGCCACTTCCAACTTTTTCTGTGTATATGGTGCTGAGGAATCGAACCCAGAGCCTCATGCATGCAATGCAAAGCAAGCACTCTACCACGGAGCCACCTTCCAGCCAGCTTTGGCTTCCTTCTGTCTCTGCCATGGCCTCTGTCTGCCTGTCGGTGACCCTCTCACCTGCCCTCTGGTCACGTGACCAGCTGTCTCCATCTCATGATCTATTCCCTCTACCCCTTGGAGTCCCAGGCGCAGCAGATGGGAATCGGGATGGAGAATTTGAGAGCTGGCGTTCTTCCAGGTCCCCTGTGGCTGGGGTCTGACGCGGGCCGGCCCCACCTCTGATGTGTGGAGGCGCAAGCCCTGTGCCCCGGGGGCCCCGTGTCCCCCTCAGCACCCCCCGGGGGGACATCCTGGGCAGCGCGGCCAGCCGCTATGTGTTCTTCGCTCTCCTCCACCAGTGCAGATCCCACACAGGGTTAACAGCAGCAATCTGAACATCCAGGTCTCCTCTGAGCCCCCCCCCTTTTTTAATCAACGTCAATAAAACATCTGTTTCTGCAGAATCAAAAACATCTGGGTCCTTTCACATTCTATGGACCGAGGTTTCCCCTTGGGACGCTTCTTCCTAGGTAGCCCCAGCTGCTCTTGAACGTGCAGTCTTCCCTCGGCCTTCTGAGTGCTGGGATTATAGGCATGTGCCACCAGGCCCGGCTCCCCTATAGTACTGAATGCCACCCCTCCACCCCTCCACTTGGCTCTCTGAAGGCCACCAGTCAGGTTTCCTCAGCGTGTGGCTGACCTTTCACACAGGCCACCCTCTTCCTGGCCTCTGCGTGCTCAATTACTTCCTGTTACTGAGGGGAGCCTGGGGTTTCCCCACCAGCCCTCTCGGTGTAACTCATTTCCGTTCCTTGCTGTCCCCCGCGGCGTCCCCTGTGCCCCACACTCAGGCCGTGCCTGGTGGCGTTGTAGTTTCCAGCAACAGCGAGAAGATAAACCGTGTCCTGAGGCTGCCCGGTCATGATGGGGCTTCAAGTGTGTCCCAGCACAAACAGCTTCTAGAAGGTTCCATGACCTTGAGGAAGGCATTCTGCAAGCCTGGTCCCTTTCTCTTTTCCCGCGAGGATTTCCTGACCTGGGGTGCACTTAGCGAAGGTCTTCCTTCATGCTGTGGGCACGTTCTAGCATTTTCTAGGCCTGGAATGCCGTGTTCTGGCGGCTCAGGTGCCTCTGTACTGGGCCTAGAAAGATAAGGGCAGCCGGGGCTGGCAGGCGGGCCGCGCCCGGGCCGCGCCGCAGGGGCCTGCGATGCTCAGGGGCTTCTGGGAATGAATGGGGGACGCTGTCGGGGGGGGGGCTGGTAGGGAAAAAGAAAGAGGGTCGTCCGGCTGTGAGGACAACGCTGAGATTCTGGGGGCCTCAAGGAGTGGGGGTTAAGAAGGACGTGGGGTCCGGGGGAGGGCAAAGGGTGCGGGGCTGTGGAGAGGAAGGGCATCCCGAGCGCGGACCTGTCGGAGAGCAGCCCCCGGGCTCCAGGTAGGAAAGGCGCGGGAGAAAGTGGGGGGAGGCGGATCGCCGTTGCCTTGACAACTGTCTAGCCAGTCAGGAGCCGCAAGGCAGGTGGTGCGCAGCTCCGATTGGCGGGGGGGAGGGAAGCATGTCTGTGGGCGGTGACCAACGCCTATTGGTCAGCTCTTACCGGGCGTACACTTGAGCTGCCCAGAGCCGCTGCGGTTGGCTGAGGGAGGCGTTGGGGGCGGGCGTGTGGGCGGTACCCAGCGCCGGTTGGCTGGCTGCCGCGAGGGGGGCGGACCTGGCAGGCCTGTGCACGCGCCACTCCCAAACTTGCGGCGGCGGCGGCGGCGGCGGCTGGGGCGCTACCGGCAGGAGCCGCGAGGGGGCGCCGGGGGCCCTGACGGGGGACTTGGGGCACAAGAGGGTCTCGAGGGCCCAGGCGGGAAGGGGCGCACGCAGGCCCCGAGTTCAAGCCCCCAAGCCGACACAAAGTAACACTAGCGGTGACTTGTGTGGGGACTGGAAAGGCCCGCGGGAGCAGAAGGCCCAGAAGCTTCTGAGGCGCTGGGAGCCGTGGCCGGGAGGTTCCCAGGTGAGGAGGAGGAGCGGGGCGTGGAGAGAAGCTGCGTGGGCCTGCGCGGGCGCATGCGCCAGCCCTGGGCCTTGCCCGCGGGGCCTGCGCGTGCGTATGCGCATGCGCCAGCCCTGGGCCTTGCCAGCGGGGCCTGCGTGTGCGCGTGTGCATGTGCGCGTGCGCCAGCCCTGGGCCTTGCCCGCGGGGCCTGCGCGTGCGTATGCGCATGCGCCAGCCCTGGGCCTTGCCAGCGGGGCCTGCGTGCGCGCGTGTGCATGTGCGCATGTGCCAGCCCTGGGCTTTTCCCGCGGGGCCTGCGTGTGCGCGTGTGCATGTGCGCGTGCGCCAGCCCTGGGCCTTGCCCGCGGGGCCTGCGTGTGCGCGTGTGCATGTGCGCATGCGCCAGCCCTGGGCCTTGCCCGCGAGGCCTGCGGGTGCGTGTGCGCATGCGCCAGCCCTGGGCCTTGCCCGCGGGGCCTGCGGGTGCGTGTGCGCATGCGCCAGCCCCGGGCCTTGCCCGCAGGGCCTGGCGCCGGTCCTGGGCTCTTTCACTCGAGACTGGCGCTCCACCACTTGGGCCATGGCGGCGTGTCTGGCTTCGCGCTGGCGCCCAGCGCCCCCAGGCTCGTGGTGCGGCCCTGAGGCAGCCCGGGTCGGCAGGAGTGCCCGCGGGGACGGCTTTTCTCCCCAACCGTGTTCGGTCCTCGTTCCTGTTCGGTTCAGCAGCATTTCGTGTGTCGGCTTCCGTGGGACAAATGACCAGTGGCTTAAGATGACACTGGAGCCGGTGCGGGTCACACACACCTGTCAGCCCAGCTGCTCCGGAGGCTGAGATCTGAGGATTGGGGTTCAAAGCCAGCCCCAGTGGGAAGTCCATGAGATTTATCTCCAATGAACCAGGAGAAAACCGGAAGTGGTGCAGTGGCTCAAAGTGGTAGAGTGCTTGCCTTGAACCCCCCAGCACCCAGGCCCTGAGTTCATCCCCATGAGTGACAGGTGGGGAGAGGGACGGACACAGGATGTAGCCGCGGTGGGTCCTCGGGAGGGCGCAGCTGGGGTGGGGTTGGCACGGCCGTGCAGGGTCGGATGGAGGCAGAGCCGCTTCCAGTCTGCGGGGCAGGTCCTTGTGATTGTGGGCCTGGGGCCTCTGCCCAGCTCCCCGGTCAGTCAGGGCTGTGGCGCCCAGAGGCCCCAGCTGCCAGCGCCGGCTCCGCACGGCCCCTGGCGACTCCCGTCAGCCATGATAAGGAGTGGTGGCTAGCGCCCAGAGCCAAGGGAGGCCCTGTGCCTCACCTCTGCCCCAGCACACTCAGACTGCGCCCCAAGTCGGGGAAAGAGCGGCCTGCCTCACCGTGACTCAGAGGCCCAAGCCTTCCTCCTTCCTCAGAGCCTGTGGAGTCAGCCGGGCACCACAGCAGGGTCACACCTGTCACGCCTGGCCGAGATCCGAGGATCTCCCTTCAAACCCAGCCCAGGCAGGAAAGCCCGTGAGACTCTTCACCGAGTGTGAGGCCCTGAGTTCAAATCCCAGCACAACCACACACCAAGTTCCAACACCATTCCTGAACAGTGTCCTCGTCGTCCACCCCAGAATACCAACGCAAGGAGGGGAATGAAGCTACAGCTGAGAGAGGGCTTCCCCTTTTCAGCATGGGGAATCTGGAAGGTTCTGGAGAGGACTCTCTATTTCACAGAGTACGACTCTGTGCCTGGTACTGAGCCTCCGTCGCCATGTTCAGTACGTAGGCTGCTGGGTGACATTCCTGCTCCTCGGGAGGTAGGTGTGTCATGGGCCCCTCCCCCCCTCCTGCCCTCTCCCTCCCACACCCTCCCTTCACCCTAGCAACAGCTACCAAACCTGTGTTTGAATTCATCAGGGTGTCAGCGATGGTGGCCGGCCGCGGCCCGTGTCCCTGGCAGGGCCTGTGGGCTTCAGCTCTCCCGCTGCTGAGTCCCACTGGCCCGGCGTGGCAGCGTCTCAGATAGCCCTGGGCTCTGGGGTAGAGGATCTTTGTCTCTGTGTCCATCTGTCTTTCTCCCCACAGCCGCCAGGATGCCCTAGACAAGTGTTCTAAGCCACACAAAGAGGCCCACGGTCGGTGGTTCCTTCCTGTAACCCCAGCTACTCAGGAAGCTGAGATCTAAAGATCTCAGTTCAAAACCAGCCCAGGGCAAAAACAAGTCCGTGAGAGTTTGATCTCCAGTTCACCACCAAAAAGCTGTGGCTCATGCAGCGGAACGCCAGCCTGGAGCAAAAAAGCCGAGGGACAGCGCCAGGCCCTGCGTGTGGCCGCTGCCCTGGTGTGGGGCGGGGCCTCCCCGCAGAGCCGCCCCTCCTCCCCCCACCCTGCTTATGGGCTCTTCTTTTTTATTTTTTCCTTTTTTTTGTCGTGCGTGGGTCTTGAACTCTGGGCCCGTGTTGGCGGCGGGGCTGCGGCGGCCGCTGTCCTCCGCAGGCGCTCCGGGGACGCAGTCTGCGCGTGCACGCACGTCCCGTGGCCTGCCGAGCCTCCCCTCCACACGCGCCCCCCCACCCCTCCCCTGCGGGGCACAGCTGTGGCTGGGGGAAATAGTAGGCATTGGTAACCCTTCCCCCTACGACAGGCAAACGACAAAAGGAAAACAAAACCGGCAAACAACAACAGTAAGAACACACCTTTTCATTTCCTGGAGCTGTAGGCTGTGTGGGGGACCGGAACCCCCATCACAGGCGGGGCTGGGGCTCTGCCCCTAGAGCCACAGCGCCACGGGTTAGGTGGAACAGCCGGCCTGGGCTGGCTTTGAACAGTTTGTTGCCTGAGTAGCTGGGATGACAGGGTGAGCCTCTGACGCTTCTGGAGCCTTCTTCATTGGCTTTGCCAGTCCAGCTCCACGCCCCACACCCCGATACACACACAGGAGTAGACACGGCAGCCTGGTCCTGGGCCTGCCTGGGCCTAGAGCTTCCACCCATGCCAGCGTGGACTGCGTCCTGCTCCCAGCACTTCTGGAAACTTCTCAGAAGTCCCCAACCCCAGGCACGTCCACCTGCCCTGCCTGTGTGTGCCCCCCGCACGGCCGGCTCTGCGCAGCACCGCGCCCGAGGCTGAGTGGTGTCTGGGACAGGATCCGGCGGGGACACGAGGGTCGCCGCCTCTCCCAGTCACGGCCACAGCGTCCACGGCGTCCACGGCGCGCAGCCCCTGATCCCTGCACCCACACAGGCTGGACGCCGCGCTTCCTGTGCCCGCTCAGCTGGCCCGGCGGGGCCCTGCGCCCGGCCACACGTGTCAGGTACCCAGGGGCACCGCAGGACACGGCCGGCGTCCCGCCGCCAGCTCGGGGCCATCCGGGAAGCAGAGCCCACGCTCTGGGTCAGCGCAGGTCCTGGGGTCACCCGCACCGGGCCACGCCGACCCCACTCAGCGCGGGTCCTGGGGTCACCCGCACCGGGCCACGCCGACCCCACTCAGCGTGGGTCCTGGGGTCACCCGCACCATCCACTCTGCTTTTGTTTTTCCTCCTGTGCTGGGGGGGGCTGCAGGTGTGGGAGGTGCCCACCCAGCCGTGTCTGTGAGCCCCCCCCACAGCACACCACAGACTGCCGGTACGTGTGTGTGTGTGTGTGTGTGTGTGCTGGGCCTGGGCACTGACCCTGAGCTTTACTTAAAGCTGGGGCTCCTCCACTTGAGCCACAGCACCACTTCTGGCTTTTTGCTTGGTTCCATGGAGATAAGAGTCTCACAGACTTTCCTGCCCAGGCTGGCTTTGAACCATGATCCTCAGATCTCAGCCTCCTGAGTAGCTGGGATGACAGGCGTGAGCCACTGGTGCTCTGGCAAGATTTTAACTTGGGGCACAGTTGAGCAGGTGGTGGGGATCTTCCCCAAAGAGGTCAGGAAGAGGAGGAGCCCCACTAGGTTAGAAGCCTCACAGCTGAGGCCCGGGCTCCTGGGGTGAGAACCAGCACCACCTGGCAGGCGAGGCCTGGGAGGAAGGGTCTGGGCCACGCCTCTAGCCTGGCATTTTGCTGGTTACTTTGGAGGTCGAGACCCCCAGACTTCTTGCCCGGGCTGGCTTAGAACCGTGATCCTCAGGTCTGTCTCCACAGTGGTGAGAATGAGCGGCATGAGCCGTGGCGCCGGGGCACCGGCCCCCTTCTGGCGATAGTTTGGGGCTGGGGGCTCTGGCGCGTGGCCCCCCGGTGCAGGCCGGCCGCGGGGGCCCAGGCTGGCAGTGAGCGTGGGGCCGGGAGGGGGTGGTCCACAGCGGCACGCCCGGGCATGGCTCCCCGCAGCCCCCCACCTCCCGCCATGGGGCGCGGTGGGCACCGTGGCCGGCCTCCCCCGCGCAGGCCTGGCCCTGTGCCCGTGTCTGCCGGGCTCTGTCAGGTGCGGGGAGGTCTCCCCGGGAGACGCAGGCGGCCATGGGGAGCGGGGCACCGCCTGCGGGTGCCCTGGGGGGAGTGGGGGCCCGCAGGGGTGGGGGGATCCCCGGGCACCCCAGCTCCACGGTCTGAGGGCGCTGGCCTCTCCCTGAGCCCAAGAGCCATGGCAGAGCGAGGGTCATCCCGTGTCCACCCAAGAGCCTGCCCTCCCAGCGCACTGCCCCTCACCCTGGGCCTCCCTTGGGCTCCTCAGCCAGTGTCTGCACCCCACCATGGCGTTTCTGGGGTGGCGGTCAGCCCTGTCCTTCGGGGAGCCACGCCTGCCCTGTCTGCACGGTCCCTTGTCACCGTCCCTGGGGACAGGCATGAGTCATAGCCAGCATATCCCAGGGGACCGGGCGCCCCTGCCGTGCGTGGCCCGGGGCACGCGTGACACACTCTGGAGGGGCGCGGGGCAGACGGCAGCCCCCCGCTGCCAGGCAGCGGCAGCCCGGCGCCCCTCTCTGGCTTGGGGGGCAGGTGGGAAGGATGCGGGGTGAGCGGCGAGGTCCGCGGCCTGGGCGCCGTCCCTCAGCTTCTGTGCTCTACCACTTGAGCCACAACTCCACTCCCAGTTCGGCTGATGGATTGGCGTCTGATGGACTCTCCTGCCCCGGCTGGCTCTGAGCGGGGACCCTCAGGCCTCAGCTCCTGAGGCGTCGCGCCGTGGCCCGGCTTGGCGGTGGGTGATGCCGGCCTTTGCCTGAGGGGCTTGCGCTGGCCGCCGCTGGCCGCCAGGGGGCGTGCTGGAGCCGGCTGGGGGTGCGGCCGCCAGGCGGAGGCCGTCGCCAGGCCGGCGTCCCATCCCCGAGTCCCTGCTGCTCCCAGGCCCCTCCTGCTGTGTCTGCATAAATGGCTCCTTGGCACACATTAAGTCTGCCTGCTGTCTGCCGCCTCCCCTCCCCTCTGGCGGGTCCGCAGTCGGGGTCGACTGCACGGCCCCTTCGCAGGCTGTCAGCCTGGGACGTCTCCTTAGTGCTTCAGGCCTCCAAGGTTTCTCCCTGGGGGACCTCAGTTCCGGAAGCCAGGGTCTCACTAAAGAAGGCCCTGCCAGCCTCCCGCTCCGCGGGTGGGCACGCCAGGCGCCCCAGCCGTCTGTGTGTATGGGAGTCGTTATTTATGTAGGTATTTATTTTGCCAGTCCTGGGGCTTGAACCTGGGCCTGGGCGCTGTCCCTCAGCTCTTCAGCTCAAGGCGAGCGCTCTTCCACTTGAGCCACAGCGCCACTCCCAGTTTTCTGGTGTCATCGGACATAAGAATCCCATGGACTTTCCTGCCCGGGCTGGCTTTGAACCATGGTCCTCAGATCTCAGCCTCCTGAGTAGCTAGGGTGACAGGCCTGGGTCACTGGTGCCTGGCCAAGCACCCTCTTTTAGTTTTTCTTCTTTTAGGCTTGAACTCAGGGCTTCAGGCTTCAAGCGTGGGTGCTCTACTCCTTGAACCACGCCTCTAGTTGTATACTTTGTTGCTGAGACAGGGTCTGGCTAACTGCTGAGGTTGGCCTCAACACAAGCTCTTGCCTCCTCCAGTCACTGGGTCTCGGGCCCTGCTCACCGCTGCGGGAGGGGCTGCGGGACGGAGGCGGCCCGGCCCGGGGGACCGGTCCTCGGGGCAACCCGGGGACGACAGCACCGGTGCCCACTCCAGGAGGCCTCTGGGGCCTCGCCCAGCCCCTGCTCCGCCCCGCGCAACGAAGCCCGCACTGCGGCCCCGCCTCGGGCCACCAGGGGGCGCGCGCAGCCTGGAAGGACCAGGCTACCTCAGTCTCCCCTTCTTCCAGGTGAAGCAGCAGCAGACCCGGCTCACCAGGGGGTGTCAGTGTCCAGTGCGGGGGTTACGGGGGTCTGGAGCCAAGGGGGCCACTCGGCCCCGCGCGCCTGTGCCCGGTCACGCGGCCGGCCCAGCGGCCAGGGCGGACATGCCCACCCCCCCCCCCCCCCCCCGCCTGGCCCCGCGGGTCTGTTTTTCCAGTGGCTTCTTCCGCCATGGCCTGACCACAACCTAGATTCTGCTGGCCAGACGTGGCCGAGTTTGCGTTCATCCGGGCCAGGCGGCGGCAGGGCCTGGCTGGCCTCCCTGGGCCTGGCAGGGCCGGGGCCTCGTGTGTCCCTGGCCGCAGCCAGCTCGCTGGAAGTTTCTAGCGCGGCGGTCTGCGCCTGCCTGGCCCACCCGGGCGGCGTGGGGCTCGGGCGTCCTCGGCTGGGTGCGGTGGCCACACCTGTGACTGGGCTCAGAGGCAGCAGGGTCGTGAGTTCAAGGCTCCTGGGCTACGGGGGGAGACCCTGCCCCCGAAACCAAACCAAAACGAGGAAAGAAATGGACCTGACCTGCGCCCAGCCCGCCGCAGTGCTCGCTCCCTCCCTCCTCCGCCTGAGACCCCCACAGGCCTCAGGAGAGCCTGTTTTGCAGGGGAAGCAGTACTGAGACTTGAACTCGGGACCTGGGCGCTGCCCCTGGGCTTTTCCACTCAAGGTTCTACTGCCTGAACCACAGCTCCCATACAGCTTTTTGGTGGCCCACTGGAGGTAAGCAGCCTGGGCTGCTTTCAAACCTGGAGCCCCACATCTCAGCCTCCTGAGGGCTGGGATGACAGGTGTGCGCTGAAGTGAAAACTCTGGCTTCCTTGTGGGTCTCTAAGCCTGGTTTGGCAAGCTTCTATTTACCCTTAAGAGCCCCTATGAAAATGCCCTCTTCAAGGAAGGTGGCCCTGTGGCAGCGCGCAGGCCTGGCACTGAAGAGCTGACGGTCAGCGCCCAGGCCCGGCCAAAGAAACCAACGTCCCCTTCTGGCTGGCCCCGGCCGCTGGCCCTCCGCTGACCGGCCGGGACTCCTCGGGGGTCTGCGCCCGGTTTTCTCATCTCGGACGGGGCTCCGTGCGGGCGCGGAGCGGACCCAGACACAGGCCCGCGTGGCAGTGTGCGTGTGTGCACACGCGCGTGCACCCTGGCGGGGCCCGGGCGGGGATCCCTGCCCCGCGCCCGCCGGTGGCCCGGAGGTGGCAGGCCGAGGGCGGCGCGGGGACAGCGTGACCCCGGGCGAGGACAGCATGACACATTCGGCCCGGTGGGAGCGGCCGCCCCCCCCCCGCAGGCCCCCGCACCGGCCCGTCCCCCGCGGCCGCCTCCCCGCCGGGCTGATGAGAGACGCAGACGAGAGGCGCGGCCCGTGCCAGGCCGGAAGCCCGGGGGTGGCGCCGTGGCTCAGGCGGCGGAGCGCCCAGGCCCCGAGTTCGAGCCCCGACACCGAAACCAGAGCAAGGCAGGAAGCCGCCGTGGGGGGGCGCCCCGCGCATGCGCCCGCGGCTCCGGTTCTAGGAGGACCCAGGTCCCCGAGCTGCGGCTGACCCCGCCGCCTCGCCGGGGTCGGGGGTCCCCCACCTCCCCGCCGGGCCGGGCCAGGCAGGCGGGTCCAGGAGGGCGGGGGGCGGGGGCTGGTGGTGGATGGATTTTCCAGAAGGTACGGCCGGGTTCCAAGGGGAAGGAGGGGGACTCCGGGCTGCGGGGGGGGGGGGGTCCCCGCGGCGGCGCCGGCGAGGGCGGGCGCGGGGGGAGCAGGGCGGCTCCGCTCCCGCGCTGGCGCCGCCGGCCGGCGAAAGGTATTTGGCCCCGGGGCCGGACACCTCATCACGGCCGCGGCGGCGCCCGGCCCGGCCCCCCCCCCCCCCCCGCTGCGAGCCGCGCCCCTGAACCGGTCAGGGGAAACCCGCCGGGTGCGCGCACGCGCACTGCGCCCCCGGCCCCGGGCTCGCGCCTGCTCCTCGGCCGCGCGCACTTCCCGCGGCACCGCCCTGGTTTTCGGGTCCGTCGGAGCCTCCCGGGCGGGCTTTGAACTGGGATCCTCCGACCTCAGCCTCCCGAGCGCACCCCGCGCCCCGGCCCGAATCAGAGCTGCACGCGGTGAGTGGAAGCGTTTTTAATGGAGCCCCGGCCCCGCCCCGGGGGGCTCTCGGCACCAAACGCCGCCCCGGACACCCCGGGGCCGGACCCAATAAATAACCGCGGGGCGGAGCTCCAGGCGGGGCGCCGGCGCCCGCCGCGAGCTGAGCGCGGGGACCCGGCGGGGGTCACTGGTCCCCGCGGCTCGGGGGGGACCCCGCGGGCAGCGGAGGCGCCCGGGCCGCCGCCCCCACGTCACGGCGGATGTCGGCGAGCGCCGAGGCCGGGGCCTCGAGCAGCCGCTGGAAGAGGCTGGGCCTGGCGGGCGGCTCCAGACACTGGAAGGTGACGGCGACGCCCGCGTCGGCCCGCATCTCGCGGGAGAAGCCGTCGGAGGAGCCGTCGAAGCAGCGGCCGATGGCGATCTCCTTGGCGAGCCGCGGGCTCTGGTCGGTGACGGTGTAGACGCCGTAGTTGTGGCCGAGCGGGTCGAGCGGCGCCAGCATGGCGAAGGCGGCGGGGTCGTCGTCGGGCTCCGCGGCGGCGGCGGGCGGCGCGTGGCGGCCCAGGTAGTCGCGCAGGAGCGCGTTGACGGCCACGCGGCGGCAGCTGCCCTGCGGCGTGACGGTGACGCGCGTGCGGTCGGGCCGCCGCCGGTCCACCAGCATGCCGCCGCACTTGAACTCCAGGCAGGCGGCCGACACGCCGGGCCGGCCGGGGTCGCGCACGCTGCGGGCGTCGCGCAGGCCGTAGAGGCGGCCGCGCGTGTCCGGGTGCGTGCCGCCCGCGCTGTGCGCGCGCACCACGTACTCCTGCGGGCCGCGCAGGCGCACCTTGAGGAAGCAGGCGCGGAACTCCTGCGGGTTGGGCCACCAGGCCAGGCGGTGGCGCGTCCAGGAGGCGGGCGCGTCCTCACGGAACGGCACCACGTCGAACTCGAAGCGGTCGGCCTCCACGCGCGCGAAGCGGAAGTGCGCGTCCGTGACCGGCGCCTCCTGGCACTGGCGCAGCGCGCGCCACGGGTACAGCGGGCCGCGCGCCTCGCCGGGCTCCCCGGGCCGCGGCCGCGCCAGGTTCACGCGGAAACCGTTGCGCTTGGCGGCGGGGTCGTCGTGGTCGGTGCGGCGGTAGCCCAGGCGGCCCAGGTAGGGCTCGGGGACGCCCACCACGTCGGGCCGCGGGCCCGGGCGCGAGGGCGCGGGCTCCAGCTCCTCGCCGCCCAGCGAGGCGGTGACCAGCGCCGTGTAGGCGTCGGGCCGCTCGGCGTCGCAGAAGGCGGGCAGGCAGGCGCCGTCGGGCCCGGTGACGGCGCTGTCGAAGCGGCCCCAGGCGCGCGGGTTGGCGGAAAAGCCCGGCGCGGGCTCCAGGTTGACCAGCGTGACCACCACGCCCCGCACCTGCTCGCCCGGCGCGAACTTGTCGGTGGCGTAGGCGCGCACCTTGACGAAGCAGCGGCGGCGCTCGGGCACGTCCAGGTTGAAGAGGCGCCGCTCGCGCAGCTGCACGTGGCCCACCAGGAAGGCGCGCTCCTCGCGCCTGCGCCGCCGCGCGCCCGCGCCGCCGCCCCGCCCCTCCTCGGGCTCGGCCGGCTCAGCGTCCGCCTCCCGCTCCCGCCCCGGCCCCTCGGCCCCGGGCCCCACCGCCGCCTCCTCCTCCCACAGCCCCGTCGCGGGCTCCAGCGACCACAGCCGCAGCGCCTCCGCGTGCCCCGCCATGCGCACGTGCTCCGCCGCCAGCCGCACGGCCGCCGGCCCCGCGTGCAGCTGCTCGGCCGCGCCGGGCGCGCGCAGGTCCACGGCGAACATGCCGTAGGTGCGCAGCGGCGCCAGCTCGCCGTCGGCGTCCACGAAGCGCAGGTCGCTGGGCGCCGCGGCCGCCGACGCCAGGTCGCGCGGGTCCACGAACGTGACGCGGGCCTCCACGGGCCCCGCGTACGGCCGGCCGTCGGCGCGGCGGAAGGCGCCGGGCGGCAGCACCAGCTCCCCGAGCGGCGCGCGACCCTGCTGCCCGCCCAGCGCCAGGCGGTGGCCCCGGCGCGCGTCCAGCAGCACCGCGGGCGCCCGGCGCAGCGCCTGCACCTCATGGTACACGCCCGCGCCGCGCGCGTCGAACGGCAGCACGCGCACCGCGTCCACGAACTCGCCGCCCGCGTCCACGAAGGTCACGACCAGCCGCTCGGTGGAGGCCGGCGCCTCCAGCGTGAAGGCGCCGTGGGCCGAGGTGAAGCCCGCGGGTTCGCGGCCCACCAGGATGCGGGCGAAGCGCAGCGGCTCCCCCGAGTCCGCCGCCAGCACGCGGCCGCGCACCAGGCCGCGCGGCGCCGGGCACGCGCGGCACCCGCACCGCGCCACCACCTGCACCGGCAGCTCGAAGCCCGCGCACCTCACCCGCCGGGCCTCCAGGCGGCTCACGGAGCAGCAGCGGGAGCTCGCAGCCCCGCACCCCGCGCCCGCAGGCCCGGGGCACGGGCTGTCCGCACACCGACCCACGTCCAGGTGCGCGGGGCCGCCGTCGCCGCCGGGCTCGCCGCAGCCGTCGGGGAGCCGGATCAGGTGCTCGCGGGGCTGGGGGTCGCAGGCCGGCTGGCCGGGAGCTGGGGAGGCAGGGGGCGGCCGGGTCACGGGCGGCGGGGGGGGGGCGGGAGGGGGTGCCCGCGGGGAGGCGGGGCCGGGGGCTCACCCAGCACGGTGAGCTGGGCGCTGCGGGAGCGCACGGCGCCCGCCTCGCTCCACGCCTTGCAGTGGTAGCCGCCGGCCTGGTCCGCGCGCAGCCCGCGCAGCTCCAGACGCGCCCCGTACCCGAGCTGGCGCCGGTCCAGCAGCGTCCCGTTGTGGAACCTGGCGGGGAGGGGGGCCGGCCGGGTAGGGTCGCCGCCCCGCTGTCCCCCCGCCGTGCCGGGGGAAGCCCCCCACTTTATACCGCGGACACCGCGAGCCCAGGGGGCCGGGCCCGCTCGCTCACCACCAGTATTTGCTGGGCGTCGGGGACCCCGAGGCTTTGCAGCAGAAGGTGACGTTCTGTCCGGCCTCGCGGACCTGGGACTCGGGGTGCTTCACCAGGTAGGGCTTCCCTGGGGCAGACGACCTCCAAGGTCACGACCCTGACCCCCTCCCGACCCCGCGAGCCGCTACAGCTCCTCTGCCCTCCCCTCGACCCCAGGAACCTCGTGTCACCCCGCACCCCCAGCGGCCTTCCGGCCCGGGCTTCTCTCTCAGGCGCTCTACCGCCCTAGTCACGGCTCTACTCCGGGCTTTGTTCTGGTTAGTCGGAAAGCCTGGGGCCGTTCCTGCCCCGCTGCCCTCCACCCGCGGCCCGGCGCCCGGGGCGGGGCGGGGCGGGCCCGGCGCGCGCTCACCCAGCTTCTCGAGGACGATGGTGACCACGGCCGAGGCGGAGCCGTTGGCCGCGGCCCGGGCCCGACCGGCGGAGAAGCCGTCCAGCTGGGCACTGACGTTGGCCCGGCCGCCCGCGCAGACGCCAGGCACCCGGAAGGTCCCCCGCGCGTCGCTGGTGGCCACGGCGCCCGGCCGGGCTCCCAGGGAGACCCTGGCTCCGGGCAGGGGTCGCCCGGCGGCGGAGAGCACAGAGCCGAGGAGGACGTGGTCGGGGCACCCGCAGGCGTCGGGGCTGCAGCCTAGGGACAGAGCGCGGCTGCGGGGGACAGGCCCGGCCCCTCCCGCGAGGACCCCTCCGCCGCCCTCCGCCCTCGCGGGAGGGAGGGGCGGGCGGGCGCGCGGGCCGAGCCGCGGGCGCGGAGCCCAGGGAGGGGCCGTCGGGGCCGCACCTCCTCCTCCCGCCCCGCGCACCGCTGCACACACAGCGGAAAATTCCAGCGGAAACCAGGGCAGAGCCGGGCAGAGGCCCCGGCGGGCTCCGAGGAGCCGTGTTTGTGGCGCTCAGGCCCGAGTGGAATTTCCATCGGCTCCTGGCCGGCGTGGTGTCTGGCCCGGGGGGGGGGGGCGGCCTCGTGGGCCCCGCCGGGCGAGAGCCAGGGATCCCCGCCGGCGCGCACAGGCCGGCCGGGGACCCGGAGTCCCGCCCCGGACCCCACCTCCCCCGCCAGCCCCGCCTCGCCCGGCCCGGCCCGGCCTACCTGGGCACGGCGGCAGCGCGCACGGGTGCGCCTCCTGGGCTGGCCCGGGGCAGGCTTCCCCGGCCGGGGCCGGGCAGCTGCGGCTGCGCAGGCGGCGGCCCAGCCCGCAGCTCCCGGAGCAGGGGCCCCAGGGGCCCCACGCTCCCCACTCAGGCTCTGCGGACGGACGGCGGGAGGTCAGTGCCCCCCGCGCCTCGGGGACGCCCGGCAGCCGCTCCGGACTGCAGGACCCCGGGGCTGGCCCCGCCCGGCGCACGGGCTCCCGGCGGAGTTGGTGTCGCGCCCCGCCCCGCTCCCTCCAGCGCGCGGAGACCCCGGCGCCCCTGGCAGGCCCCGCTCCGGGGTCCCCGCGCGCCCGCCGTCGCCCTCGGCCCGCCCGCCCCGGCCTCACCGAGCGGGCAGCGGAAGCGCACGTGGTAGTTGGAGCAGCGGCGGCCGCGCGGCTGCTCGCGGTTGAGGCACCAGAAGCCGCGCGCGGGGCTCGCGTGCACGCGCTCGCCGACGGCGGCCGGCAGCGCCCAGTCGGTGGTGCGCGCCTCCAGCGCCAGCGGCCGCGGGCACACGCGCGCCGGCCCGTAGTAGAAGCGGATGGCGGCCAGGCTCTCGAAGTCGCCGTCCCCCCCCGGGTGGTCCACGTTGAACCAGGATGTCCACTCGCTGGCGTCTGCGGGCGGCGCGCGCCTGAGCCGGGGCCGAGCTTGGAGCCCCGGGCGCGGCAGAGCGCTGCGGGAGGCCTCCCGCCCCGCCCCGTCTCTGCCCCCCCCCCCCCCCGCTCACCTTCCCAGCCCTCCGGGGTGGGCGAGGGCTGGGCCGCCACCCGCGCCGCTGCCGCGGGCCCCTCGGTGGGCGCGGCGCCTGCGGGAGGGGAGCGCACGGTCACCGGGGCTCCGGGCTCCCCGTCCACCCGCGCCCGAGCTGTGGCTGACAGCCCTCGGCCCCTCGCCCGGCGTCGGAGGTTGGGGCCGGAGGACAGCCTCAGTTTCCCCAGCGGCGCGCCCATCGCCAGCGCCGCCGCTCTGCGGTGCGGCCCGTGGCTCAGCGCCCCGCGTCAGACGGGGTCGGCGCCATGGCGCCCCGACGGTTCCTTCTCGCCGCCGCCGGCGGTCCCGGGGCTCGGGGACCGCGGCGACCCGCACCCCGAGGCGAGCGAGGGGCCCTTATGGTCCGCGCCAGGGGCCGGCGCCTCACCTCGGGCTCCCGCCAGGAGCGCGACCGCGAGCAGACAGAGCAGCGGCCCCGCGGACGCCATCGCCGCCGCCGGTCCGAGCTGTGAGCGGCTCCGAGCGCTCTGGCCCCGTCGGGCGGGTCCCGCGGCCCCGGGATGGAGCGGGGCGGGGCGCGGCCAGGCCCCGCCCCGGGCGTCCCGCACTGGAGCCGCTGGGGGCGTCGCCCCCTCTCCGGCCCGGCCCTCGGCACTGAACCCGCAGCCGGGCGCGAAGCCCCGCCGCGCGGTGCGGTGCGGGATGCGGGATCCCCGCGTCGCCCACCCCGCCGCGACCCGCCGAGAAGGAGGAGGCAGAGGCGAGTTCGAAGGCGCGGAGTTTATTGGCGTGCGGTGGCCTCACAGGGCCGCCACGCAGTCGGTGCCCGCGAAGTCCGGCAGGCGCGGCGCGAACCTGCGGCGCAGGTCATCGGGCAGGAACCGGCCGGCCACGAAGTGCGGCCCGGAGAAGCGCGCGGCGCAGCGCTTGGGCGCCGCCAGCGACACCAGCACGGCGGGCCGCAGCCCGTCCTCCCCGCCGCCGGCCTCCGCGTCCCAGCCTGCGGGGCCGAGCGGGGCGGAGGGTCGGCCAGGGCGCCTCGGCCACACCGGCCTGCCCCGCGCCCGCCCGCCCCGTCGGACCTGCCCCGCACCCCCGCCCTCTCCACCCGGGGCGCTCGGCCCAGGCCCCGGCCCTCCGCCCCACGGCCCCACGCGTGCGTGTGCAGCGGGCGCGGCCGCTGTCCCTCTGGTGGCTCCCGCGGCCCGGCTCGTGCCTGAGGGGACGTCCAGGCTCACGAGCGGGATGGACAGCAGCTTCAGCACGGCCAGCGCGCGGGCGCAGGCGCCTCCGGCCTCGGCCGGGCCCTCGCCGGGGCCCAGCACGGCGTCCACCACCAGCGCGTACGCGTCGTTGATGAGCTGCACCTGGCGCGGGGCGGGCGCGGGGCGTCAGGGGCGGGCGCGGCCCTGCCCTCCCCCCTCCCCGCGGCAGCCCCGCTGACCTCCGCGGGCAGGTAGGACAGGAAGGGGATGTCCATCTTCTCGCACTGCGTAGTCAGGTCCCGGTGCAGGGGCGCGCACGCACGCGTGGGGTAGAAGATGGTGGGCTCGTAGTCCTGCGGCGGCCGGGGCGCGGTGCGTGGGGGGTCAGGGGAGGGGGCGCCGGCACGGGGGGAGGGAGGGAGGGAGGGGAGGGGGCGCCGGCACGGGGGGAGGGAGGGAGGGGCGGGGGCGCCGGCACGGGGGGAGGGAGGGGAGGGGGCGCCGGCACGGGGAGCCACGCCCAACCCCTCCCCTTTCAGGCCCCAAGAACGGTGCCCGCCACTCACGAAGATGCGCAGGTGCCGGGCGCACACCAGCCCCACCGCCCCGTTCTGCCCGGGGCCGCACACGACCAGCACCGTCCTCTGCTTCCGGGGCAGGGACGGCAGCGGGAAGGCCTGCGGGACAGCGCGGGGCAGGGATCGGAGGGGGGGCAGGGCAGCAGCAGGCCAGGGGGCGCGCTGGGGGAGGGCTGGGGCCTGGGCCCAGCACTGGGCCACCCTGGACAGGGCGGTACCTTGGTCACGGCCACCGCGCTGGCCTGCCCGCACAGCTCTGCCAGCTGCTGTCGCCCGAAATGGTACTCTTCCAGCAGCTCCCGCTCCAGGGTGGCCACCTCCGCCGCGCTGGGGAGGGGGAGGGCGACGACAGACAGACATGCAGATGCCATTCAGGCACAGCTGGACCATCCCATCGGTGTGGTCCTAGACTTGAACTCAAGACCTGGGCGTTGTCCCTGAGCGCTAGTGCTCAAGGCTGGTGTTCTTGAGCGACCTCTCCACTCCTGGCCTTCTGGTGGTTAATTGAAGACTCGCCAACTTTACTGCCCAGGCTTTGGACTGCAAGCCCTGCACCTCAGCCTCCTGAGCAGCTGGGATGACAGGCAGGAGCCACAGCACCCTGCCGGGGCCTTTCTTGATCAGTTTCCCTAAGTGACCAGCACCAGTGGAATGGCAGTGCTTGGGGGCGTGCGCCCTCTGGTGGCGCTGGCCAGGACGTGGCTGCTCCAAAGAAGGAGACAGAAAGGCCATGATGTCCAGAGGGGTGGAGAGGAGAGCCTTGCAGTCCTCTGCCTCTCCCTCCCTGAGTGCTAGCGTTACAGGTGTGGCCACCATGCCTGGCCTAACAGGACTTCTGTATACTCTAGGTCTGTAACCGGGACTTGAACTGGGTGCCCATGCTGTGGCTGCTTTTGCTCATTGGCTAGCTACAGACCCGGGCCATGCCTCCAGCCCCGCAAGCACTTGGCCGGGGAAGCCATGTCCCCAGCTCCTGGACACAGACTGGGCTGGCAGGTGGGGGGAGGGGGTGGCTCACTCGGAGGGGCGAGTGGCCCCTGGTCTTCCGCACGCTTCTCTGGGTAAATGTGAAGGTGGTAGGTGGTGTACGATCTGTGAGGTCCAGTGACTTGTTCACAAGTCACTAACATTTTGTGCCGGCCGGCTGGGAATGGGGGTTCAGGCCAGCTGCCTGTGCTGAGACCCCCCCTTCCCTCCCCAGCCACAGGAGCTCGCACAGGAGCGCCAGCCCTCATTTCAGCTGGCTTCTGCTCAAGCCAGGTCAGGTTAGGCTAAAAGCAACCTCCTATTGAGAAATCCGAGTGTGAAGGGCTGAGGCTGGTGGGAAGGGCGCGCGCAGGGCCGTTACTGCCACAGCCCTGGGCTCCACCCCAGCAGTGAGGAGCGGCGCTGGGATCTCAAAGATGGGACCGGGTGGTCTTCACTGCAGATCGGGCTGGGGGCACCCAGGAGCCTCTGGTGCCAGTCTGAGAGGAGCCGGGAACGCGGGGCGGGGGGGCAGGCTGGGCGCAGCAGGGGGAGGGAGCTGCAGAGCCCGGCGGGGCGGTGGAGGATGCGCACGGGCCGCCGGCCCGTGCAGGTGCAGCAGGAAGCGGAGCCTTTGGAGGGCAGCCCGGCCACGTTGTGAACCCTTGTCTCCAAGGGGTAGGAGTTGGGGTCCTCAGCCCCCGAATGAGGCAGGCGGGGGCTGGGACCATGGGCGCACGCCTCTCACGCGGCGCCTGTGGGCCTGGGGGGGGGCACCAGCCGCTGGGGGGGCAGGGCATCTGCGGGGCTCTGCTGCCCCTCCGCCTTAGCCCCAGGGCCCCCAAGAGGGCCTGCACCCCTTCCTGCGTTGCTCCATCTCAACGCCTCGCTCGGATGCACCACTCATGCCCTTGTGCCTGTCTCCCAGCACCGCACCGCCACCCACCCCGGCCTAGGACTCGCCCCGCGGGACCCACTGCCTCTCCCCTCTCCCGCCCTCCCGCTGGCCGCGGCCCGGCCCCCGGGCTGACCTGAGGAAGCGCGGCTCCTCGGGCGTCTCGGGGTCCGGCCTGGCAGAGCCGCTCATGTCTGCGGAGCTGAGCCAAGTGCGCGGCCGCCCGCCGCCTTTTAAACCAAGCACAGCCTTGGTGGGCGGGGACTCCCCTCCCGCCCACCAACCAGAGCGCACTGCCCCTCCTGCCCGCCAATCAGGAGGCGTCGCGAAGGCGCAGCGCACGGCCACTGGTCGCGGCGAGAGCTCCCCCTCCCCAGCCCGACACAGCAGCCCAGGTCTCCAGCATTTATTGTGCGCGGGCGCGGGGAGGGGAGGGGAGGGGAGGGGAGGGCGGGCGGAGGGGGCCGGGCGGCCGCGGTCCGTCTACGTGTGGGTCACGAAGCCGAAGGCCGCCGCAGAGCGCTCGCTGTTGGGACGCAGGTGGTACAGCTCGGCGATCTGGGGCCGCACCCAGCGCGTGGTGCTGAACACGGACTCGCCCACCTGCGGGACGGGGCGGTCAGCCAGCCCGCCCTCGCGCCCCCGCCCCGCCCGCCCTCCCGCGCCCCTCCAGGACCCACCTTCCAGCCAGGCACGTCCTTCATGATGATGGCCTCCTCCTCCAGGTTCTCCCGGAGCATCCGCAGGACCCTGGTGCGGGGCCGGCAGGGTCAGGGCGCCCCACCCTCGGCCCCGCCCCACCCTCGGCCCCGCCCCTCGCCTCGGCCCCGCCCCTCGCCTCGGCCCCGCCCCCGCCCCCGTACCTGCGGTCCTGCTCAGCCTGGAACAGGGGCAGCAGCGCCAGGCGCGCCTCCAGCTCCTCGATGTACAGACGCCTGCGAGGCAGGGCGCGGGTCAGGCCGGCGGGGAGGGCCGCGCGGGCTCCGTCCCCAGGACGGCTGGCTGCACACTTTCTTCCCAATTAAAAACTTCTATTGTCCTAAAAATAGCCGGGGGGGGGCGGGGGGCGGAGGGCGGATCGCGGGTTCCCGGCTCACGCGGCCGGTCCCTTTGTCCCGAAATAGCCGGGGCGTGGGGCGGGAGGGCCGCTGCCCCCCTTCCCGAAGGTTCCGCGCGGAGGGGGAGGGGGAGGAGGCAGCGCCCGGCGCGGCCGCGTGTGCAATGGTTATTCTAGGTTATTCTGAGCCAGGGGGCCGACAAGGCCGCGCCGGCAGCCGGGGCGGGTCCCCCCCAGCCCGCGCCCTACCTGCGCTCGCGGTTCCACCGGGTGATGCCCCAGTAGCCCACCAGCAGGGCGCCCACGCCCAGGGCCAGCATGCTGTAGCCTGCGGGGAGGCGGCCGGTCAGCGCCGCGAATACTCCAGGCGGAGCGCGGGGCCCCCGCCGCCCCCCTCCCGGGGCCGGCGCGAGGGCAGACCCGGTGCGCGCCCTCTCCACGCGCGGGGACCCCGGGTCCTCACGCCCGAGACCGCCGCTCACTGCGGCCCACGCTGGGTTCGAGGCCTCCGGGCGGCGCAACGGCTGGCCACGTGCCGAGCGGCCGGCACCGGTCCCCGAGCTGCCGTCGCGGAGGGACCCGCCAGTGAGGAGCAGCGAGGAGGAAGGAAGCTCGGGCAGCTTCCGCCGGACAGCGCGGGCTGTAAGCCCGGCACGCGGGAGGCGCAGGAGACGCCTGGGCTACACAGGGAGACCTGTCTCCATAAACCAAGTCTTGGGCTGGGAAGGTGGCTCGAGGCCCTGGATTCGATTCCTCAGTACCACATACACAGAAAAGGCTGAAGTGGCGCTGTGGCTCAAGTGGCAGAGCAGTAGTAATAGTCTTGAGCAAAGGGACAGTGCCCAGGCCCTGAGTTCAAGCCCCAAGACTGGCAAAACCATGAGCTTAGGGTGCAGCTCAGTGGTAACGCAGATGCCTAACACACACAAAACCCTCCCAGGTCCCATTTCTAGCAATTCAAAAACATAAAAAAAGTAATTTAAAGGGGCTGAGAGGTAGCTCAGTGGTAGAGCGCTTGCCTTGCATGCCTGAGGCCCTGGTTTCGATTCCTCAGCACCACATAAGCAAAAAGAAAAAAGCCGGAAGTGGCGCTGTGGCTCAAGTGGTAGAGCTCTAGCCTTGAGCTGAAGAGCTGAGGGACAGCGCCCAGGCCCAGAGTTCAGGCCCCATGACTGGACCCAAAAACATAAAAAAGTAATTAAAAGCCGGGCGCTGGTGGCTCACGCCTGTAATCCTAGCTACTCAGGAGGCTGAGATCTGAGGATCGCGGTTCAAAGCCAGCCCGGGCAGGAGAGACCGTGAGACTCCTATCTCCAATAAACCACCAGAAAACCAGAAGTGGCGCTGTAGCTCAAGTGGTAGAGCGCTCGCCTTGAGCTGAAGAGCTGAGGGACAGCGCCCAGGCCCAGAGTTCAAGCCCCACAACCGACAAAAAAAAAAACAAAACAACAAGCCCTTTTGGGCTGGGAAGATGGAGCAGTGGTAGAGCGCTTGCCTTGCATGCCTGAGGCCCTGGGTTCGATTCCTCAGCACCACATAAGCAAAATGAAAAAAGCCGGAAGTGGAGCTGTGACTCAAGTGGTAGAGCGCTCGCCTTGAGCTGAAGAGCTGAGGGACAGCGCCCAGGCCCAGAGTTCAGGCCCCACGACCGACCAAAAAAAAAAAAAAAATTAAAAAACTTATAAGCCAGGCATGGTGGTGCATGCCTGTAATCCCAGCCACGCCAGGGCTGAGATCGGAGGAATTGTAGTTGGAGGCCAATCCAGGCAAAAAGCTCCTGAGACCTCATCTCAGCCAATAAAAAGCTGGGTATGATGACTCGCACCTGTCCTCCCAGCTACTCAGGAAGGACAGGGAGCTCCAGGCAACCTGGTCATGTTGGAGAGCCTCTTGAAAACAAACGCACGCGCACTGGGGGCTCAGTCCCGCCGTCCTGGCTGCTCAAAGGCAGCTGGCGCAGGAAAGGCCGTGAGACTCTCATCCCCAATCAACCACCAGAAAAACCACAAGTGGCGCTGTCGGCCTTGAGTTCAAGCCCTACAACGGACAAAAGAAAAAGAATGCTAAGGCAAAAAAGGGCTGTGGCACTGCTCGGGACGCGGTTCTGCTGGCAATCCCACGCCGGAAGCCACTGCTGGTAGCTGGGAGCGCGGCCCGGCAAGCGCGAGGCCCCGGGTTCGAATCCTCAGCGAGCGCCATCCTGGAGCTGAGGGACAGCGCCCAGGCCCCGAGTTCAAGCCCCACGACCGACAAAAAAGAAAAAAGAATCCATTGCTGGTTTTCTTCCTCGGTACTGGGGCACGGGCCAATAAACGCGAGAGAACCTGCCGGAAGGGCCGGCGGGAGCAGGGGGCGTGCTCAAGCCCGGGGCGGCCACGGGGCTGCGGGGCCACGCGCGCCGTGGGGGGGGAGGGACCGCGGGGCCGAGGAGGGCCGGGCTGCGGGGCCACGCGCGCCGTGGGGGGGGGAGGGACCGCGGGGCCGAGGAGGGCCGGGCGCGGGGCCGAGGAGGGCCGGGCGGCGGCGGCTCGAAGCCAGCCCGGCCAGGGCGGCCTCGACACTCGTTCCCAATTCACCCGCAGAAAGCTGGGAGCGGAGCTGGGGCAGCGTGAACGGGGCCGGGGAGGACAGCCGAGCCCTGAGCTCAAGCCGCGCAGAGCCCGGGCGGGCGGGCGGGTGCGGGGGGTAGGTGCGGGCGGGCTTGGGGGGCGGGTGCTGACGGCCGGGCGCGGGAAGCGGGTGCGGGGGTCCGGTGCGGGCGGCCGGGCGCGGGGGGCGGGTGCGGGAGTCAGGTGCGGACCGCCGGGCGCGGCCGGGCGGGTGCGGGTGCGGGGTGCGGGCGCGGGGGTCAGGTGCGGGGGACGGGCGCGGCCGGGCGGGTGCGGGTGCGGGGTGCGGGGTGCGGGCGCGGCCGGGCGGGCGTGGGGGACGGCGGGACGCGGGGGGCGGCCGGGCGCGCGGGTCCCGCACGTCGCCTGTCGTCATCCGCCGCCGCGGGACCCCGGGTGGCGCGCCCCCGCCCCCGCCCGCAGGGCCCGGCCCCGGCGCCGCGGCGCGGGAGACACTGACCGGACAGTCCCCGTTGCGGGAGGTTGCGCTTGTAGTCGATGGGGCCGTAGCCCCCTCGCGGGGGCATGTCCTGCTTCACCTTCGACGCCGCCATCTTTGACGGGTGCCGCGCTTCCGGCCCCGGGCGGAAGTGACGTCAGGGATCGCCGCCATGACGAGTGTGGCGGAAGTCCACCGGAAGGTCTCCGGCCGAGCCGCGGCCGGGCGGCGTCGGGGTGAGCGCTCGACGGGGCGGGGCCCGGGGCTCGTCCCCCCCCGACGGGGCGGGCCCCGGCCGGGGCGCCGCGGGCCCTGCGGTCCGGGCCCTGGCGGTCCGCTTCCCCTCGGCGACGCCCCGGGCCCGGGGGGGGGTGCGGACGGGGGGGGACGGGGGGAGTACGGGCGGGGGCGGCGCGTCCCCGGGTGTCGCCCCCTCTCCCGCCCCCGTGTGCGCGCGCGGCGGCGGCGGCGGCGGCGGCGGGGGTCTGCGGCAGCCCCGGGCGGCCCCGCGGTCCCGGAGCCGAGGCGCTCGCCCGAGGACGCGCCCCGGTTCTGCGCCCCGCCCTGGCCCGTGCGCAGCGCTTGGGTCACAAAGCGCGCGAGGCTTGGGGGGCCGCGCGGGGCGGGGTCCCGGGGCCCCCAGCCCGGGGCCGCGCGAGTGACGCCCGCGGTCACTTCACAAGGCAGAAATTGTTACCCGGGCGATAAAAGGCACCGCGGCGGGGGGCGCTCGGGAGTGGGCACATGGGGGTGCGGGGGCGCGGGTGCCAACCGCCATGGGTTAGGCCCGAGATCGGAGTCCGGCCGCCCCCCCGACAGCAGCCGCCTCCTACTCTCCGTGCGCCCTGGGCGCCACCATGTCGGGCGACAAACTCCTGAGCGAACTCGGCTATAAGCTGGGTCGCACGATAGGCGAGGGCAGCTACTCCAAGGTCAAGGTGGCCACGTCCAAGAAGTACAAGGGCACGGTGGCCATCAAGGTGGTGGACCGGCGGCGAGCGCCCCCGGACTTCGTCAACAAGTTCCTGCCACGAGAGCTGTCCATCCTGCGGGGCGTGCGGCACCCGCACATCGTGCACGTCTTCGAGTTCATCGAGGTGTGCAACGGCAAGCTGTACATCGTGATGGAGGCGGCCGCCACCGACCTGCTGCAGGCCGTGCAGCGCAACGGCCGCATCCCCGGCTCGCAGGCGCGCGACCTGTTCGCGCAGATCGCGGGCGCCGTGCGGTACCTGCACGACCACCACCTGGTGCACCGCGACCTCAAGTGCGAGAACGTGCTGCTGAGCCCCGACGAGCGCCGCGTCAAGCTCACCGACTTCGGCTTCGGGCGGCAGGCGCACGGCTACCCGGACCTGAGCACCACCTACTGCGGCTCGGCGGCCTACGCGTCCCCCGAGGTGCTGCTCGGCATCCCCTACGACCCCAAGAAGTACGACGTGTGGAGCCTGGGCGTGGTGCTCTACGTCATGGTCACCGGGTGCATGCCCTTCGACGACTCGGACATCGCCGGGCTGCCCCGGCGCCAGAAGCGCGGCGTGCTGTACCCCGAGGGCCTCGAGCTGTCGGAGCGCTGCAAGTCCCTGATCGCCGAGCTGCTGCAGTTCAGCCCGTCGGCCCGGCCCTCGGCCGGCCAGGTCGCGCGCAACGGCTGGCTGCGCGCGGGGGACTCCGGCTAAGGGCCGGGGCTCCCGCGGCTGCCGCGGTTCCCGCCCCGCGCCGGGCGCTGAGCCAGCGCGGCGCACGCGCGAGAGGCAGGCGCGCTTCCCCCGGGGCCCGCCGAGCCGCCCTCGCCGCCGCCGCCGCCGCCGCCGCCGCGCGCCACTGCGCACGCGCGCCCCTTCCCCCTCCCCACCCCACCCCCCAGCGGGGGCCCGCGTGGTCCCCGGGTGCAAGCGACCAAGCGTGTTCTCCCAGAGCCCGAGAGCCGGAGGGCGCATGCGCATCCTCGAATCCCCGCGGGAAGGCCCCGGGAGGGGCGGGAGGAGAGGACACGGACGCATTGCGCCTGCGCGGAACGAGCGCCGCCGCCGGCCGCGCGGGAGCCGGGGCGGATCGGCCGCCCGCCAGCGGGCGCGCGCGGAGGGCGTCGCTCCCCGGCCAGCCGCGGGCGCCAGGTTCCCCGCAGGAACCTGCAATAAACTCGCTCTTCCTCGCACCTGGCTGCAGCGGTGGCCGCTTTCACGGAGCCGGGGTGGGGCCGGGGCTCGCCCCGGGGGAGGACGAGGCACGCGGGCGGCCGGGCTGCGGGCGGACCCGAACCCGGGGCCGCAGGAGGCGGGTGCGGGCGGGGGGCCGTGGCGGGGAGGCCGGTGGGGTCTGGGCCGCAGCCCCTCCCGTCCCCTGCTGCCTGAGCCGAGCCCGGGGCACTTGGGGAAACGGAGGCCCCCGGGACCCGTGTCCTTGGGCGGCCGGATCCCTTCCCCCGGCCTCCAGCGCCCGCAGCGCCCCGGACCCACCCGCCGCGAACCCACGGAGAATAAAGGCAAGGCGTGGCGTGGACGCGCGTGTGAGTTGTGCTGGTGCCCGGCGGGGATGGGGACCCCGGCGGCCGCCGCCCCCGGCCCTGCCCTCGTGCTCCCGGGCCCCCCTGCACCCCCCCTTCCATCTCACCCTGCCTCGGCCTCCCCGTGTGCCCACCCACATGTTCACCTCACTGGTCTTTGAGAGGGATGGACACCTGACTGCACCCCCCCCCAATTCTAGGGTCCCTGTCCTGGCAGGATGACACCTGTGCCCCACATGCCCGTATTCACGGGAGTCAGCCTGGGCTGATGACCTGATCCTCCTGTTTTGCAGCCAGGGCCACAGGTGTGAGCACAGGCCCCAGTGACAATCTTGTTCCTAAATTGAGCCCTCCGAGGTGAGTGCGTGCTGTTGACGGACTCGTAATCCTCCATTTGAAGCCAATCCAGGCAGATAAATCCATGGGACTAGATCCAGGTAACCAGCAGAAAGTGGAGCCGTGGTTCAAGTGGCAGAGCACCAGCCTTGAGCGAGAAAGGTAAATGTAAGCTTGAAGCCACAGCGCACACAGAGACCTGAGGCAGGCCGTGGCGCGCTACCCTGTAATCCCGGCGCTCACTTGGGAAGGAGTTTGAAGTCAGCTGGGGCTAGGGAGACTTTTTTTTTTTTGTTTTTTTTTGGGTCCGGTCGTGGGGCCTGAACTCTGGGCCTGGGCGCTGTCCCTCAGCTCTTCAGCTCAAGGCTAGCGCTCTACCACTTGAGCCACAGCGCCACTTCCGGCTTTTTTGCTTATGTGGTGCTGAGGATTCGAACCCAGGGCCTCGAGCATGCCAGGCAAGCGCTCTACCACGGAGCCACCTTCCCAGCCCTGCTAGTGAGACTTTTTTTTTTGGACCGTCTTGAGGCTTGAACTCTGGGTCTGGGCACTGTCCCCAAGCTCTCTACCACTTTAGCTACAGTGTCACTTCTGGCTTTCTGCTGGTTAACTGGAGCTTTTTCTGAGTAATTTATCAGGGATGAGTCTCATCTCTGACTTTTCTGTCCAGGCTGGCTTTGAACCCTGATCCTCAGATCTCAGCCTCCCAAGTAGCTAGGATGACAGGTGGGGGCCACTGGCACACAGCTGAGACCCTTTCTAGTTCAAAACCAAAGCGTCACCTCAGATGAAGACACGCGTCTGGGGCTTGGTGGCGACGCCAGCTTTGCAAGCACCGAAGCCTAGGTTTCACCCCTAGCACAAAGTAAATTCAGCTTGGGAGCATCAGAACAATGCTCACCAGAATCGGCTCACTGTGGAGCCAGTGTGGGGCTCTAAGCTTGTTATCGTGTGTTTGTGCGTGCGTGCGTGTGCGTGTGCACACGTACATGTGCAGGGGTGTGCTGATCCCTGGGGCTTGAACTCAGGGCCTGGGTGCTAAGCCCTAAGCTTTTTTGCCCAAAGTTACTGCTCATTCACTTGAGCCACACTTCCACTTCCATCTTTTGGTAGTTACTTGGTGATGAGTTTCATGGACTTTTCTGCTCAGGCTGGCTTTGAGAACCTTGGTCCTCAGATGAGCAAACCCTATAGCACAGCCCAAGTCTCCAGATCCATGGGGTAAACTAGCCACAAGGCCCCAGGCTCGGTCCCCCCCCCAGCGATGCACCCACTTTCCTCCTTCCCACCTTTTTTCCGCATGAGCAACCCCCCAGGAAACCAGGGCGCAGGGGACAAAGCTGTCAACATACCGTCCATTTCTTTATTACCCACAATCTAAACCTCCCGGAATACAGTCCGTGGCCCCCAATCCTGGCCGCCTTTCCAGTGCAGTGGCGGCTTTCTCCTTTGCGTGTTAGGAGCTGGGCACGGTGCCTCCCGAGTGGCCTGCTGGAGGTGGAGGCGGGAGGAAGAAGGTCCCGGACCCCTGCCCCATCACCTCCCACCCACAGCTGTCAGGAAAGGCCAGTGAGGCCTCCGCCAGGCGCAGGGCCCTGCGATAGCGCGCTGCACGGCAGAGCCAGGCCGAGGGGACGGGCGGCCCCAAGCCAAAGCTGCGCTGCACACCGTGTGCACCCCGGTCTGCCCACCAGACGGAATCTGGGCTGCTGGGTCCCATGAGAACCCGGGAACCTCGCTTGGCGGGGGCTCCGGGTGGGCGGGGGAGGCCGGGATGGCGGTGTGTGCAAGCGTGTCCCTGGATGTCTGTCTTGTCGCAGGTCATGGCGGCAGCGGCTGCCTGCAGCCTGGACGTGATTCTCAAAGCCTGTGGGAGTCCCGACAGGATTCCCAGGGGACAGCAGGACCCAACACTTAGGAGGGAGGGGTGTGCCCCGCCGCTGGGTGCCCCTTCTCCCTCCACCCAAACTCCAGGCCCAGAGGGGAGTCGGGAAGGGCAGATGTGCACCAGGCCGTCACCGTGAGAGGCGCTGGAGGCCGGCGCCCACCGCAGCACAAATGGCAGGTTAAGGCAGCTCACAGTCTTGACCCTTTAAAAAAGAGAAAGGCGTGGTTACGTCATGCAGCTTGCCAGAGCCTTCCTCGCGGGGCGGGCAGAGGCAGAGGCCAGGCCGCGCGCGCGGACGGCAGGGATCAGAGAGGCAACCGCTCGGTAGGAAAAGACAGGAATTTATTTGCCAGGCACAGAAAACGCGAGGAGTAGAAACGCTTGCATATTCTTCATGGTTTTTTGGTGTTAACTCCCTTCCCCCACCCCAAAAAAAGTACTTTCCTGGGTCCCCCAAGTCCCTTCTGGAATGGAGGCCCCGCCCGCACGGCCCCCGCGGCACATTGGAAGTCAAGCTCGGAGTGGACGGGCGTGGCACAGTGGCCAGCGCTGAGAGGCCACGGGGAGGCTTTAAATTAGATCCCCATCCTCGCCGGGCGGGGGGTGGGGGGGGCAGCTCCTGCCTCCTGCTGACGGCGGAGTCGTAGAGATGGCGCAGGAAGTGAACATGAAACCAAACTAGAGCAGACCTGATCCTTAAAAACAAAACTGGGAAAGAAGCCTGCCGCAGGCCCGGCTGGGCCGGAGGAGGGAGGGGACCGGGTCAGAAGCTAGGCCTGCGGCAGCCCGGCGGGCGGGCGGGCAGGCTGCAGTGTCCGTGGAAATAAGTAAGAATGAATAAAATAACCCCCACGCACGGCGTTGGTGCCCGTCCCGCCAGGCTGCGGCGGTGGTGCCCGCGGGCGCCCGGCGCCCCTGGCAGCCCTCCCAGTGCACGCCAGTGGCCGGCTCTGCGGTTCACGTTTAATTCCATCCGTCATTGTGTGATTCACATGAGAACTCAGCGGAGATCGCGGAGGCGGCGGCCGTCCAACCCCGCACCGACCCGGGCGCAGCCGGGAGCTGCCGCTCGGCGTCCCCCCTCCCCCCGTGGGCGCGGGCGCCGACCTGGTCCCCGTGGGCGCGGCGCGGGCAGGCGACCGGGCCGGGGAGGCCGCGCTGCTGCTGGTGTCGGGCGAACTAAAGGCAAAGAGGAAGGAGGGGACCCGCGGGAAGGCCGTCAGTTCTGGTCCTGTCCGACGCCGCGCCAGGGCGGCGGGGCGGGGCGGGTGGCCCCCGCGGGGCCTGGCTCCCACTATTTCCACGTGGCCGACTGGGGGATGGAGCGCGGGGGGATCATGTCGAGGAGGTATTCTCGCTGGCGGTCCACGGCGGACGAGGTCTTGTGCACAGCCAGGCTCGGGCTGACGAAGGCCAGGGTCCCCCCTGCAAAGGAGCCGCGGACGCGAGGCTGTTGAGAACGTGCCGAGCACCTGGCCCACGCGGGCCCTGCGGCCACAGCGCCGACCCCGCTCCTTTGAGGCCAGAGCTCAGGCCTCCTGGCTCTGGACAAGCCCGAGGGGGACACTGGGCAGGGGACCAGGGACTTGACCAGAGGGGCACCCTGCTCATGGGCCCCCCGACATCACCACTACGCTACTGAAGTCCGCAATCTACACCGTCATCCCAACCACAGGACTTTGGGGCTCGAAGCAAGCCTGGGCCGGAAATCCCAGACTCGCCCCCCTACCCCCAGCCCCCGTGGCCAGCCACAGCCCATGTGCAGAAAGCTAGCTTGGTGTGGGCCTGGAGGCCAGGCCCAAGTGCCACGGGACCCACACGCCAATCCCCCACAGGGCGTTCTGGTGGTCGTGGGGCTTGAAGTCATGGCCTGGATGCTGTCCCCTGAGCTCTTTGTGCTCAAGACGGGTGCTCTACCATTTGAGCCACAGCGCCACTTCCAGCTTTTTGGTGGTTCACTGGAGATAAAAGTCTCATGGCCTTTCCTGCCCAGGCTGGCTTTGAACCAGGATCCTCAGATTTCAGCCTCCTGAATAGCTGGGGTGACCGGTGTGAGCCACCAGCGCCCAGCCCACAAGTAGAGTCTGCAGCTGAGCAGACTCCAAAACCTCCCAGCCCAGCTTAGGGTGACTTGGGCTTGGATGCTGGCCAGGGCCACCCACTCCATTCTCTGCAACATTCCCAAGCCAGCTGCTTCGTGTGTGCCTCCTGCTGCCGGAACACACGTCCGACCCCACTGCCTGCCTGGCCCCACCGCCTGCCCAGCCCCACCGCCTGCCCACCCGCCCAGCTCCACCGCCTGCCCACCCGCCCAGCTCCACCGCCTGCCCAGCCCCACCGCCTGCCCACCCGCCCAGCTCCACCGCCTGCCCAGCTCCCCCGCCTGCCCAGCCCCACCGCCTGCCCGCCTGCCCAGCCCCACCGCCTGCCCACCCGCCCAGCCCCACCGCCTGCCCAGCCCCACCGCCTGCCCAGCCCCACCGCCTGCCCGCCTGCCCAGCCCCACCGCCTGCCCGCCTGCCCAGCCCCACCGCCTGCCCACCCGCCCAGCCCCACCGCCTGCCCAGCCCCACCGCCTGCCCGCCTGCCCAGCCCCACCGCCTGCCCACCCGCCCAGCCCCACCGCCTGCCCACCCGCCCAGCCCCACCGCCTGCCCACCCGCCCAGCCCCACCGCCTGCCCAGCCCCACCGCCTGCCCAGCCTCCGCGGCAGGACGCCGGCTGGGGCTGACAGCCTCCAGCTGTGGCCCACACCCCCCAGGCTGTGCTTAAACCTGGAAATCGCCGCAGCAGCTTGGGAGGCCATCTGGGCAACGTAAGGCCCTTGGTGCAGCCAGACCCCCCCCCCCCGCCCCCCAGCTCCCATCTGCCCGTGGGGCGAGGCGCAGAGGGACGCACCTGTGCTCAGCGGAGTCTTCTTCCAGCTGGAGGCCGCGCCCCGGCCCGAGCCCCTCTCGGAATGTCTGCCGGTCCTGCTCACCAGGGCGGTGGGCGAGGCGGTGTTCTGTAGCTTGGGCGACTGGCTGAACGTGTGGAGCACGCCCCGGGGTGCAGCCGAGCCCCGGGCCAGCTGGCTGGAGGCCTGCAGGGTGAGAGAGAGAGCGGTGGGTCAGAGGGCGCGGGGGTGGCCGTGCGAGGCGCCCACCCACACGGGGTCCTGAGAGCAGGGCGGTTACAGCGGGGGAGAGCGGCAGCGGGCAGTGTCGGGCAGTCGGTGACTGGCGATCGCGGGTGGCCGGGCGCCGGCGGGTGCTGACCTGTAGCGCCGCCCCATTACTCCAGCCGCGGGCCTCTCCTGAGCGGAACGCCAGCTTCCGCCGGGGCTTTGTGACCTACAGACGGGTGGAAATGGGTCAGGGAGGACGGGCCGCTGGGACCGGCCATCCACGCCACCTGCTGCCTCAGACGCTCGGGACCTCGAGGAAACAGGTTTAGTGGTTTCCCAACACCTGAGCCAAGAAAAACTGCACACTGCAGCTTCGGGTCAGCGGGCGAGGAAGACAACCTTAAAACAAGAGCGTGGCTGGTGCCTGCCATGCACACGCGGCCCATGAGCGCCGCCCCACGGAGAAAGCACAGGACCTAGAGAAAGCACAGGTTAGGGTCGCAGCTGCCAGGGCGCCACTGTCCGGTGCACAGCAGAGGCCGGGAGCGGGAGGCGGGCGCGGGGCCTCTTACCTGCTTCAGCACGGGGTGCGGGGCAGCGGGCTCGGCCTTGGCGCTGGGGGGCCCTGTGCCGGGCCCCTGCTGCAGCAGGCGCTGCTCGATCTCCTGCTCCTGCTGCAGGGCCTTGACGAAGGCGGCCTTCAGGCGGCTGGTGTGCTCCACCTTGAGAGCCTTCTTCTGATTGGACGTCATACACGTCTCGCACATGACTGCCCCGCCCTTTTCCTCACGCCAGCGGCAGGTGAAGTCTGTCTTGCACTGTGCGCAGGTGTATGGCTCTCGGGACAGCGCGGGCGTGGCCACTGGCAGCCGGCCTGCTGGGGAGGGACATGGCCATGAGCGGGGACTCGGGCGGGACCCAGGGCACTGTCCCCACCTGTCGGGGCGGTGCAGGAACTCCGCCCGCCCCCCTACCTTGGGTCTCCAGCAGGTTGTGCACCACCTCCTCCAGGCCCACCAGGTAGATGAACTCGTTGTTGGCAGCACTGGGCAGGAAGGTCATCTCGGGGGCTGGGGGCTTGGGCGGGGGGATCTCCAGCAGCGTCTTCTCCAGCTGTTTGCGCAGAGCAAGCTTGGCCGCCGCCTGGCGGCTGGCCGGAGACTCAGCGGAGGCGACCACAGAGGCCACGCTGCTGGGCGTGGAGCTGGCCTGAGCCGCCGCGCCCGACGCTCCCTTCAGCGACGCTGCGGTGGGCTTTGGGGAGACAACGGCTGGTCAGGCTCCCTGGGGTGTCGCATGCACGCCCACCAGACCCAGGGCCGGTGCTGAGGTGGTGGTGGCACCCGCGGGCACCCGCCGTACTGGGGCGTGGACGCCCCGGTGTTGGTGGCGCCCTGGCTGCAGGGAGAGGCTCCGGTAGCCGTCCCACCCTCTCACCCCACGCGCGCGCGCGCACGGAAGTCTCCCTTTCTGGGAACTCCAGCACATCCCCCGGGGCTCAGAGGGGTCAGGCCCACCCAGGACAGCGCGGCCGGCCGCACCTGTGCCCCCGGCCCCCCCCACCGCGGGCAGGGGCCTGAGCGTGCAGGGCCACGGGGTGGCATGCGGGACGAGCCCCTCTGCACTGAGCTGAGCGGGCAGCCTCGGCGAGCACGCGCGTCAGCACAGGGCCCGACACCCAGCCATTTCCTCTGCCACGCAAGCTGTGGCTTCCAGCCACCCACGGCCAGGGGTGGGCAGACCCTCCCCGCCCGGGCTCTGTGCAAAGGTGAAGGGACAAGTGGCCAAGAATAGCGAGCGTGCGGGAACATCTGCTGTGCGTGCCGCCCCACCGGGGAGGGGCGAGGCCCGCAGGGCGCCTCGTCACCCCACTCCCTGCCCACAGCCCTGTGGCCACAAGCAGACCCCACCCCCATCCGCCCTCCCCCAGCAGCTGCCAAGAACCTCCATTCGCAGGCACGGGGACCCCCGGGCCCCCAGGGCTCAGCTAGTCGTGCCCAGGGCCCCTCACCTGCGGGATGTTGACGAGCAGGCTGGTGTTGGGGACGTTGGCCACGCGGATGAGCCCCTGCTGGATGATCCTCTGACCCTGAATCTGAACGCTGGGCACGGAGGCCCGGGGCGCCAGGAGGAGGGGCGGCGGGCCGGTGGCGGAATGCTGTCTGATGTTGTGGATTTGCTGCGGGGGGGGGGGGGGGGGGGACACAAGAAACCTACTGAGACCACCCGCTGCCGCCGCCCCACCCCCGTGCGTGCCTGCCCCCCACGCGTGCCTGCCCCCCACACGCACCCTGCCCACGCATGCCCATGCGCGTGCGCACGCGCGCGCGGCCCCGCTCACCTGGGCGCCCCTGACGAGTGGGGGCATGACAACCTGCGGGCTGGCCTGCGGCCCCAGCTTGGAGGACACCTGCTGCCCACCCCGCACCAGGGGCGGCGGGATGACGCTGCCCGGCACGCGCGCAGAGGTCTGCCAACGACACGGACCGTCAGCCCCTTCTGTTCATGCGGCTGCCCGGGCACGGCGCTGAGAGGGGACAGCGGCCAGGCCAGGTCCGGGGGCCTGCCCGACCCCACGTGGGGCAGCCGTGGTCTCTCAGCGCAGCGCCCGGCATGGCTCCACGCGCAGCCCAAGTGCCACTGGCCTCCCGCCTGCCCGTGGGCAGGAATACTCACCTGCAGGGACGTCTTGCCAGCAGGAATGTTCTGGGTGCCCCGCACGAGCGGAGGAGGGGTGGTGACCGCGCTCCCGGCAGAGCCTGCAGGCTGCAAGATGGCGGACATGGAGGGGACCTGAGCCCCTACCCGCGGACCCTCCACCCCCAGCCCCCCATAACCCCGCGGGGAGCAGCCCGCACCTTCTGCGTGGCGGCCTCCTTCTGGATCTGACTCTGCCTGAGCTTCTTCAGCAGGACCAGCTTGGCCTCCTCCAGCCTCAGCTCTTCCTTCAGCTGCTTGATCATCTGCTCCCGGCCCTCCGGGCTGCTTTTCTGCAGGGATGGGGCGGTGTGAGCGCCCCCGCGTGCGGTGCGGCCCCCGCGTGCGGTGCGGCCCTCACACGGCTGGGCTTACCAGGAGGGCCTCGGTGCCTGTCTCCTTCAAGGCCAGCTTGGCCAGCCCGTTCACCCGCGGACTGCACGGCTGCTCGTTGTCCGACAGCACGATCACGTCAGGCGAGGGGGGTCTCTTCTCGGGCTTCATGTTGCTGCAGGCAGACGGCGGATGGTTAGCACGGGGTGGTGGGCTGCAGACGTGGTGTGGCGTGAGGGCTGGAGGGTGCATGGCCAGCCAAGGGCAGAGGGCAGGTTGCCCCCAGCTGGTCCCGCGTGGCCAGCTTTCCCCTGGGCCTCCAGAACATGTCACGGCACCCCCACAGCCAGGTCCTCGCCCCGTGTCCTCGGTCCGGCACGCACGGGACACGTGCCGGTATGGCTTCATGAGTCTGAGTCGCCTGTTGGGCGTGTTTCCACAACTGTAGCCCAGGCTACAAGCTTTGAGCCCCAAAACACCACGTTCCCCCAAGACCTGCGTGCTCTGACTTCCAGGCATTCCAGCTCCAGCCCTGCGGTCTCCTGGAAGCACCCTTGGGGCCTCCTCGCCCCCGGAGGGCCCAGCCCTGCGGCTCACCAAGGGTCCGGACAAAGCCAGACACCCTCAGGCCTCAGCCCTTTGCACGCCCTGGCGGGAGCTTCCACTCCCACACACGCAAGCCAGGCTGGACACGCCAGCGCCTGATGTGTCCGAGACCTCATGACCAGCTGTGTGCTGTGGTGTTGCCGAGGAGACGTGGGGAGGTGGGACTTGCGGGGGGGCGGGGGGGCAACCCTTGCCCACCCACTCCAGCAGCCGTTTGCAGGGGGAGGTGCTCCGGGCGGAGCGCAGTGTGCGGCTGAAGACGCCGGGCGCCCACGAGGTGGCGCTGCGGCCCGGGGTTTGACAAAGTTAACGGGATGAAGTTGGCTGAAGTCGCAGCTCAAAGTTGTGCCCGCATTCTGCAGCGGACCCCAGTGGAGAGGACAGTGACCCACACCACACCGCTCCACCGCACAGCAGCCAGACCCCACTGCGCGTGCCCAGGGGCTGTGTCCTCAGGAGAGTGGGCAGGGGACAAGGCCACTCTGGAGCCACGGTCCTCTTCGTCCCAGAGCCTCACTCACAAGGCTCAATGAAGGCACCAGCGCGGCCCGACCTGGGAGGACAGGCGGGGCCGCCCAGGCACAGCTAGACCCACACGCAGGTTTATCAACACCTCTCGAGGGGCGGGGCATCTCGTGTGGGTCTCTCCAACACGCTACCGATGGCTCCAAGTGCCCCACGATGGTCTTTCAGGGCCATTTCCAGTCCCGTGGGTCTGCACAGCACCTGTGGTGTCCAGGCCAGACCCCGCACAGCACCGCAGCGCCCCTGCTCCCCAGGCAGATGAGTTCAGGGGACCCAAGAGGACCCGGGTGGGGCCTCAGAGCTGCGATGACCGCACTCCCTGCGGAAGCCAAGTGCCCGCCACCCAGGGTGGCTTTGCCTGACTTACAGGGATGTAGGGGCCTCCAGGAGGGTCTAACCAAACCTGAACCCATGCCGAGGCCGGGGCCACGGCGGGCAGACATGGCCTCGCGCGAGCCCTGACCTCCAGGTCCCAGCCCCGTCTCAGCCAGACTAATCAATAACTCATCCCAGAGATGACGTCACCCGCCATCAAGGATCACTCAGCATCTCAGCCGACAGCAGGGAGTGAACTTCCTGTATGCTAATCAGGCCACCCAAAAGTCATGTGACAAAGGCATTTCCCTCCCTGGTCATGTGACCCTTTAACTGTGCCTTCCAACGTGAAAACCATGGCAACGGGCAGTTTGAGCCGGTCTGTGACACGCCGCCTTCATTTTGAGAAGGGAGGTAAGGGTTCAGGTGCTTCAGAAAATGGAGGCGCCAGACTCCTCGGGGGCACAAGCACTTCCGATGTGGCACCAGCCCTTAGGGAATTGCGTGGCTCCTGGCACTGGTCCACCTTTACACACACACACACACACACACACACACACACACACACACACACACACACACACACACACACACACACACACACACACACACACACACACACACACACACACACACACACACACACCAGCTCCCTAGTTTCCAAACTGAAAAAACTTTCTTCAGCTTAGTTCCTGAAGGAAAGAAGAACTTCAAGGGTCTCAGGACTTCCCAGGACAGAGAATTCAAGAAAAAGAACATGTGGCTGGAATGAGCTCCCGCTTTGTTCAGGGGAAGTTTGTAATTATGGAGAGGAGCAGCAGAGCCGGGTGGACGGAAAGCGCAGCGCGACCTTCCCACCACACTGCCGGTCTAAGCAAGCAGCCCAACCATTACATCCGAGAGCGACCACCGCGCCCGAGGGGCCCGCAGAGCTGCCACCCCACGGGACAAACCCTGCTACCTGACAGAAACACCCGTGGTTTTTGAGGGGAGGTCACAGTTTTATGTGCCACCGGTAATTGCCAGATCCACCTGCTCCAGGGCTGAGGCCAGGGCAGCGGGGGTCCTCCAGGGGACAAAGGGCCGTCCTTGGGGTCCATGAGCTCTGTGGCTCTCTGGGTGGCCGGACATGTCCCCTCTCCCCATCACTGTCCCCTCGCTATTGGCTGAGAACCCAGCAAGGTGAAGCGCCCAGGGGGCGGGCTCAGCGGCAGCAGCGGCTGCCCGTCACCCAGGAAGCACAGGCGCAGAGCTCCATGCACAGCGGCCGGCAGCCTGCCTGGCACACGCTCGGGGGACGCCTCCGCAAGGATGCCCCCCCAGTGCTTGGGGGCGGGTGGGGGTAGCTTTGTACCAGTCCTGTCTGCTCTGCAGCAAACGCTCACCTTAGACCCCAGAACCCCCCCCCCCGCTGCCTATCCAACTCCCTGGCACAGACAGGCCTGCCAGGGGCACCCTGCCTGAGCTCCACGCGAGCCCCAGTCCACCCTTCAAGACACGCCTCGACCCTCAGGAGGCTGAGATCTGAGGATCCGGATCCAAAGCCAACCCAGGCTTTGGTCACATCTCCAATCAACAAGCAACAAGTTGGACATGGAGCTGTGGCTCAAGGACTAGAGCACCAGCCTTGAGTGAAAAGGCTCAGAGGCAGTGGCTAGGCCGCGACTTCCAGCTGGGGACAGACTCCCCTCACAGCAGCCTGACCAGCGCCAGGCACCCCCCTGCAGGACCCGCCTTCGCTCCCTCCCCAGCCGCCTGGGTAGGGGGGCTCCGGCCTGTGGCACAGCCCTGGCGGCTGGGCTCCACCCCTGCCAGGTCACACGGCCCACAACCCCACCTGACCCCCCCCCCCGGCTCGCAGCAGGCAGCAGATGGCTCCCCTCCGAGGCGGGCAGCATGTGCGTGGCTCCAGCCGGCCCTGAGGACTCGACACCCTCCCACCGGCAAGGCGCGGGCAGAGGCGGGCAGAACATGGGTTGGGGGCGGGAGCCCCGGGTGCTGGGCCTGGCCCGCTGCATAGCCCCTCCCTGAGGGGCAGGCAGGGCTGGGGAAGACGCGCGGCAGGGTACGGGGTGAACCCCCTCACCAGATGCGAATCCACCTGCAGAGCACACGTGCCCTGGGAGCGCTGCGGCCCCCAGACCTGGCTGGCTCCAACACGGGAGCTGGGGCGGAGGGAAAGACGAGGAGAGCCGAGACAGCCCAGGCCGTCCCAGCCTCAGAGCCCGGGAAGCAGCCGGGCCGGGCGTGCGGCTGGGCATGGGTGCGCATGCGCAGAACCACACAGCACGCCACTCCAGCCGGGGAGAGCACCCACACCCAGCACCCCACCTCCCGGAGGCCCCCTACTCTGCATGGTACCCCCAATATTCCACAGGACAGGAAGGCAGGGGAGAGACGTGGCAGTCCTGCGGAGCCTGCCTATACAAAGGGGCCAGGGTGGCCGTCCAGGCCCACAGCTGACCTGTGGAGCAACCGAGGGGCAGCGTGTCCAACGCCACGGCCCCCCACTCAGGACACGGTGAAGGCTGGGGCACCGTGTGTGGAAACCCACAAGAGCCAACTCCTCCCCCCAAAGACGGGAGGGGGAGCCTCCTACAGACACAGGCTGTACCCCAAGCCACAGGCGGCCTGTCCCGGGGCTCACCTGCTCCTCACCAGCCCTGGCTCTCCCCCCTCCCCCCGAAGGCCCAGCACATTCTGCTTCTGGGCCCCAGAGGCCCCAGGCCTGGGCAGCTGGGGACTTCTGAAACTCAGCCACCCGATGTCCTGGAGATGCGCAGTGTGACCGCCCTGTGGGACTTCATGAAGGCAAGTCCTGCGGGCTTTGGGGAGCACGGGGGGGGGGCGCGGGAGGCCACCCCCTCACTCCAGCCCGCAGCAGTGGTCTCACCCCCCAGCTGATGCCACAGGCCTGCGCCCACGCCCGCACCCCTCAGCCTGCACTGCCCGGCCGGGCCACGCTGCAGACCCGGGCCGCGGGGCACAACCTGCAGAAGCCCACGCGCGGCCACACCAGCCTGGGAAGCATCACCCACACACAGGAAGGGTGACCTAATACACCTGCCGACCCTCCACGCAGCCCCGTGCCCCTCCCGGAGCACGGCCACGCACGCAGCAGGGCTGTGGACACGCAGGCCCTGGCCGGGGTCCCGCAGGGTTGCCAGCTAGCAGGGCTGCTGAGAACCATTTCCAGAACGAGTTGACGGCAGATCAACACGCTGACCCCCAAGGGGACCAGGGACCGGCCCACAGAGCGGACACACTCCACAGGAGCAGCGCACACTCGTGCCCGCGCCATCCTCCACGCTCACACTTGACCCGACACCCCGACCCGGGGCGCCCCAGGCCCCCTCTCCACACGGCCACAGGGCCCAGGGGCAGGTGCCCAGGGCGCAGCACAGCAGGCCACTGGTGGAAGTCGGCGAGCTCCCCCGGACCCCCACCCGCTTCAACGGGGCCGTCACGACTCAAGCCATAGAACGAGGGGCCGAAGCCTGCGGACGGGCGCCTCCCCTGGGCCATCCCGCCACCACGTCACCTGCCATGGCGGCTGGCGCCTCCAGAGACCGACGCCAGGCCTATCACCCCGCATCTCCCCTGGGCGGATGGGTACACCTCAACTCCGGCCCACAGGACCCTGCCCCCCCCACTCACCTCCCACAGGACCCTGCCCCCCCCACTCACCTCCCACAGGACCCTGCCCCCCCACTCACCTCCCACAGGACCCTGCCCCCCCCACTCACCTCCCACAGGACCCTGACCCCCCACTCACCTCCCACAGGACCCTGCCCCCCCCACTCACCTCCCACAGGACCCTGCCCCCCCCACTCACCTCCCACAGGACCCTGCCCCCCCACTCACCTCCCACAGGACCCTGCCCCCCCACTCACCTCCCACAGGACCCTGCCCCCCCCACTCACCTCCCACAGGACCCTGCCCCCCCACTCACCTCCCACAGGACCCTGCCCCCCCACGCCTCCCACAGGACCCTGCCCCCCCTCGCCTCCCACAGGACCCTGCCCCCCCCACTCACCTCCCACAGGACCCTGCCCCCCCCACTCACCTCCCACAGGACCCTGCCCCCCCTCGCCTCCCACAGGACCCTGCCCCCCCCACTCACCTCCCACAGGACCCTGCCCCCCCACGCCTCCCACAGGACCCTGCCCCCCCCACTCACCTCCCACAGGACCCTGCCCCCCCCACTCACCTCCCACAGGACCCTGCCCCCCCCACTCACCTCCCACAGGACCCTGCCCCCCCCACTCACCTCCCACAGGACCCTGCCCCCCCCACTCACCTCCCACAGGACCTGTCCCCCCCCACAGGACCTGTCCCCCCCCACTCACCTCCCACAGGACCCTGCCCCCCCACTCACCTCCCACAGGACCCTGCCCCCCCCACTCACCTCCCACAGGACCCTGCCCCCCCCACTCACCTCCCACAGGACCCTGCCCCCCCCACTCACCTCCCACAGGACCTGTCCCCCCCCACAGGACCTGTCCCCCCCCACTCACCTCCCACAGGACCTGTCCCCCCCCACAGGACCTGTCCCCCTCCACTCACCTCCCACAGGACCCTGCCCCCCCACTCACCTCCCACAGGACCCTGCCCCCCCCACTCACCTCCCACAGGACCCTGCCCCCCCCCCACTCACTTCCCACAGGACCCTGCCCCCCCCACTCACCTCCCACACTCACCTCCCACAGGACTGCACTTATTGAGAAAAACCCAGAATCTGAGAGCCAAGCCAGCATTACCTCTGCAGAGCCCTTGGTGCCCGATCCCCACTCCCGTCTGCCCCACACACTGAGGTCCTGACTGAAGGACAGGCGGTCCCTTGAGCACTGGTGACCCCAACTCTCCACCAGATCAAAGCCCAGCACAAAGAGGGAGGGACGGCCACGGGGGAGGAGCCCCGCCGAGGGCCAGGGCGGGACGGCCCAGCCCTGAGCCCCAGCTCCCCCCGCGGAACCTGCCGCAGCTGATGGTGCGCTGTGCGTGGCGTGTGGAGACCGTTCCTGCAGCCTGGCCTCAGAGGACTGCGGGGAGCCGCGCAGGGCCTCCCTGCGTGCCCCCCGTCCTGTCCAGCCTGGTCCCCCAACAGCTGAGGTGTGTTGGTGCAGTGGGCGGCGAGCGGCCTGCACAACAGGGTGCAATCGGGACTGGGCAGAGCAGAGAGGGCCCTGGATGGCTGCACCCCGGGTTCGGGGCAGGGACGTAGTGGGTGGACCCTGAGGAGCAAGAGCACCAGGGTGGCTGCCGGTGTGGCGCCGGAGGGCAGAGCGGGCGAGGGGAGCACCGTGGAAGTGGCTGCCTGCGCCCGCCCCACACGCTCCCAGAGAGGACCGACAGTCCAGCTCCACCCAGCACTCGCGGGGAGGAGCAAAGCGGCGAAGGCCACACTGCCCGCTCGCGGCGCCCCAGGGGCCTGTGGGGTGCGGAAGCCGGTGGCACCGTGGCGCGGCGGGCGCCCTCAAGGGGAAGGGGCGTGTGGGAGCCGGGTCTCCTCTGGCCTGGGCCGCGTGATCGTGATGCCGCAAGCCCTGCACACCAGCTAGGTCAGGCTGGAGCCGGGAGCCCTCGCTGCTGAAGCCAGAGCACCTCAAACATGGCGCGGGGGCAGCCGCTCCGGCCCACTGCTCACGTGGACTCTACCCGCCCTTCCCAACTGCACAGGGAAGACAGCTACGTGTGCCTGGGCCTGCAGTCATCTGGGAAGGACGTGCGCCACCATGCCACGTTCTATTCTGTTGTTTTTTATTTTTTGTCAGTCGTGGGTCTTGAACTCTGGGCCTGGGCGCTGTCCCTCAGCTCCTCAGCTCAAGGCGAGTGTTCTACCGCTCGAGCCACAGCGCCACTTCTGGTTTTCTGGTGGCTTACTAGAGGTAAGGGTCTCACAGGCTTTTCTGCCTAGGCTGGCCTTGAACTGCGATCCTCAGATATCAGCCTCCTACCCGGTAGCTAGGATGACAGGCGTGAGCCACCCGCGCCTGGCTTCTGTTCCGTTTTGGAGACAGGGTCTCAGCTACATGGTGCAGAGCGACCTCACCCGTACAACTCTCCCGGACCCTCCAGAAGCCATATCCTCAGCCCTCTACTTCTTAGGCTGCCCTGCCCTGGGATGACAAACAGCGTCTCAACTCATCACAACATCTCAACGGGACAGCGCAGAGGCCTGCGGCCTTCCGGACACAACGCCCACCGCCACCTGTCTCACAAACACGGCCGTCCCCAGCACTGAAGCAGACGGCACCTGCTCCGTGCCGCCCGAGAACGGACCCCGGGCCGGGCTTGGGGCTGACAGTTTCTTTCTGGTGCTTGAACTGTCACCCAGCTCCTTCTAGTCTTCCTGGTGGTCAGCGGAAAGCCACCGACTCACCACACGCACACCCTGGACACGACTTTTCCCTTGTGAATCCCACATGTCCTTGTTGTGAGCTGTAGCTCCGGTGCTGGGGCTTTTGCGTTTTTTTTTTCCCACTCCAGGCTGGAAAGTTCTGCCCTTTGGCCACATCTCTAGCCTGACGCTTTGTGGATCAATTGGAGGTGGACTCTCTTGGGCTTTGCTTTCTGCCCAGGCTGGCTTTGAACCTGTATCTTCCAAATCTCAGCCTTCTGGGCAGCAAGGAATACAGGCAAGAGCACCTGTGCCCAGCCTCATCCACTATTATTTATTTATTTATTGGGTCCGGTTGTGGGGCCTGAACTCTGGGCCTGGGCGCTGTCCCTCAGCTCTTCAGCTCAAGGCTAGCGCTCTACCACTTGAGCCACAGCGCCACTTCCGGCTTTTTTCTTTTTGCTTATGTGGTGCTGAGGAATGGAACCCAGGGCCACCTGCATGCAAGGCAAGCGCTCAACCACTGAGCCACCTTCCCAGCCCCATCCACTATTTTTTTTTAATTTTATTTGTGAACATACTGTACAGAGGAGTTACAATTACATAGGCAGGATAATGCGTACATTTCTTACCAAGCATTGCAGCCTCCTCCTTTGTTTACCCTTCACATCCCTTCCCGGCCTCCCCCCTCCCTCCCACCATCCACTATTTTTTAAATGAACATCTGTGTTGGCCCAACCAGAACCGGAGCCTTGGGCAGCACCTGCTGTCTTCTACCCCGCCCACCTCAAGACCACTGCTGACCAACAAGGCCACGTTCAGGGTGTTGCCGCACTGTAATGAGCACCCCCTGGGCACCCCCCTAAAAGCGAGTGGCCGTGGCCTCCGGGGGGCTGGGAGGAGCCCCTTCACGCAGAGCAGCAGGCTTTGCAGTGCCCGCGCGTCTCAGGGCTGCCTGGCCCTGGCGCGCTGCAGGCGCACAAGCCGTTCTATCACCCCTGCCTCGCTCTGCCTCTGCAGTCTGGGAAGTAAACACGACAATCTCCTCGCTTATTAACCACAATTAAAACCGCCAATTCTAATTAATTTCAAATAAAACACAGGTTAGAAGAAAAAAAACAAGCGGAAGAATACTGAGGGAAGAGGCATCAGAGAAAGGGTCAAGAACCTTACCTTCTCTGCCTCTCCGTAACACACACACTCACATACACACACGCACACACATGCACGCACGCACACGCGCGCGCACACACACCCTCTACCTCTCCGTGCGTCCCCCCCCCCCAACACCCATACACCTACATCTCTTGGGGATTTCAATTCACTACTATCTTAAAGGAAATTCTCTTCACAGAATCACTGTGGCCTTCAAAATGCCCCAACTGGGTCATAGACAGGAATAAGAAACATCAAAGAAAAAGTAGTTTTGAAAAAGAGCCAAACAGAAACTACCGAGTACCATTGCGCTTGCGTTTGGGGGACTGTGTCCCCAGCCCCTGCGAGAAGCAAACCCAGGGCGGGTCTCACGCAGACGCCGCTGGCAGGGAACTCCCCACATGTCCGCAGCGCCCCCACTGCCGAATGTCTCAGAATACCCCAACAGAAAAATGCCGCCAGTGGCTCACACTGTGATCCGAGATCCCAGCTGCTCAGGAGGCTGCGACCTGAGGATCACAGCTTGAGGCCAGCTGAAGCAGCTAAGACCATGAGACCATCTCCAAGGAACCAGCAAAAAGCTGGGATAGAGGCATAGCTCAAATGCAGAGTACCAGCCAAGAGAGGCGGCCAAGCAATAAGCACATGGTCCTGAGCTCAAACCCCAGTAATGAGGAGGAAGAAAAAAAGCTCAAGTGCAAGGATGAAGTTATCTTCATGAAAATTTAAAAGTGTGCCTGGAAGCCGGGTGTCAGTGGCTCCCGCCTGTCATCCCCGCTACTCAGGAGGCTGAGATCTGAGGATCGCGGTTCAAAGCCAGCCCGGGCAGGAAAGTCCATGAGACTCTGACTTCCAATAAACCACTAGAAAGCCATAAGTGGCACTGTGGCTCAAGAGGTAGAGTGCTCCTCCTTGAGCTGAAGAGCTCAGGGACAGTGCCCAGGCCCAGAGTTCAAGCCCCATGACCGCCAAAAAAAAAAAAAGAAGTGTGCCTAAAAGGGGAGCTGCAGTTCAAGTGCTCACTATAGTGCCTTGAGCAAAAATGCCAAGCAGGAGTGTAAGGCCCTGAGTTCAAGCTCCAGTGCCAGCGCCGAATTTAATCAATTAAAGTAGTGCTTCGGCCGACTTAAATCTGCAGCTGGGCATCACTGTGTAATAAGTGGGCATCCAACTCCCTCCCGGGAAGCCGCTGGGGGGGGGGGGGGCTTCAGAGGCTGCCCGGGTACACAGCCTCCCATGCGGCCGTGACACACGACACCTGGTGCCGACAGCGACCGGCCACTACTCGCCCCGACGCCTCCCCAGGAAACAGAGAACGCAGTGTGGGACCCCGGGGTCGGGGGGCCACACCGACTCCTGAGCCGTCCCGTTCCATTCCATCTCCGCACTGAGGGGGCACGCCACCGACACTGTCAGCACCCCCCATGACATACACTGTGCCCAGGCTGACACTGGGCACACGCTCACAGCTGCCCATCAACCCAAGGCCCATAACAACCTGGTCCTAGCAGGGGACAGAGACAGTTGGCAAAGCCCCGCTGGCCTGTGGGGCCGGGGACCAGCAGTGCGGGCTTCCTGTGTCCTCCACAGCTCCTGTGGACACGCTCAGTGAGCAGCGCCACAGTCCCGGGTCGCAAGCCTTGTGCCCGGCAACACAGACCCAGACCCAGGTGCAGCCCAATTCCGAGGTCCTCTGCATGGACCGCGCTACGGAGCGCGGGCACCAGAGATGCAGGCCAGGGCGGCCCAACGGCACAACGGGTCCCAGGCCTGGGCCCCACCTGAGGTGCACAGACACTGTTCCCGACATTCAACGGAGGAGCGGAGCCCCAGGCCGCCAGCGTGGAAGGCAGCCGTGGGCTGGAAGGAAGAGGGCCTCCTGAGGGTGTTAGAAACACAATGCGTGCCCCCCTCTCCCCACACAGACGTGCCCGCCAGGCAGGCACACACCACGCCATCCTGAGCTCCGCAGCCTGGACTGGGATCAGAGCGGGGCGTCCTGCGGGAGCAGCACCCGCACCCCACCTCTGCCAGGCACACAGGGGAGGGCAGGCCCCTTGCCCCGACCCTCGAGGTACCCAGTAACCCCAAAGCCCCACGCTGGCCAGGCACAGCTCCGAGGCGGTGGACACTGACCACCAGGGGCGGGGGCCGGAGGAAGAGGGCACCCTCAGGGCACCCGCAGAACCTGGGCCGGGACCCGGGCCGTGGAGGGGGTGGTGTTCGGGACAGGCGCGTGACGACGTCCACTCACCTGTGCGAGGTGCGCATGTCCACGGGCCCGTCCCCGGCCAGCCCTTCGCCTCTGCCCGCGGCGGTGTCCTCGGCTGCCCGCCCAGGGCCCGGCTCCGGCGGGGCGCTGGTGTCTCCGTCCGTGGTCAGCGCGGAGGCCGACGGTCCCCTCTCCATCTTTATTTTCTTGCTCTCCACATCAGCGCCCTCCGGGTCGGGGTCAAGGGCTCGCTTCTGGCTGCGGGTCCGGCACACCTCCTCCGTCATCCTGCGCTGTGCGGGCGGGCGGGCACACATTGGAACGGGCACGGGGGAGGGGGCGATGCGCCCGCTTTACGGGACGCGCAGGGGCAGGGCCGGGAGGGAGGCGGCCCCCGAGGGGTGTCCAGGGCCGCGGGGAGTTCAGCCCCTTGGGCGCAGGGCAAGAACACTGGAGGGGATTCTGTGCTTTCCAGACTGCGAGCGAATGTGGGAAAGTGCGGGGAGGGCGGGGGCCGTGCCGCGGGCCGTGCGGTGACGTGGTGGGCCCTGCGTGTCGCCCTGCGTGGGCAGGGAGGGAGGGCCCCATGGGCACCTGGAGGGCGGCAGGGCGCCGGGAGCCGCCGCCCTCTACCTGCGGCACACACGTCTTGATTTAAGGAAGAGAGAAAAAGAAGGAAGAAAAACAGCTGAGTCAGTTTTTGATCCCATGACATCACTAGGCTCCACATGACCCTTCCCAGGATTCAGTCGGAGAGACAAAGCACTTTCCAGAAAACCAGTCTGAACCGGTTCCAGACAACAAGCTGAAGTGTTGTTAACCCTCACGGAGACGGGAGGACAGCCACGTCCGTGTCTGTCTGCGGAGCGCAGGGCATCCCACAGTGGGGCTCAGGACACCGGCTCTTAAAGGAGCCCAGGCCGCGAGGGCCCCACTGAGCGGGGGAGACTGGACTTGGGGAAGTCAAGGCCTTGAAAAGCCGGGGACTTCGCCAGGAAGATGCGGGCCGCCTGACGCTGCGGACTCCCCAAAGCTCCACACACTTCCCACCACCAAGTCAGTGCCACGCGGCGGGACCCTGGGCGCCCATGTCACATGTCCATGCACCCACCGTCCCGGTGCCTCGGTCCCTCAGTGGCAAGCACCCTGGCAAAAGCCCGTCCCTGCGGAAGTCCGCCCGAGGCCACCCCTGGGCTGGGGGCTGGGCGGCAAGGGGCCAATGGCCCACTCTAGCTGTGGGAGCCGCTGCGGGGGACCTACCCGCAGGGCCTTTGTGGACTTAAGGGGTGAGAGTCGCACCAACTGGGGGGGGTGCTGCGTGCACACCCGACACCCCCACGGCGACCGCAGCCGGCACCCAGGAGGTGCCGAGCAGGCCGCCGGGCCGCTCCCTCAGCACCACCTAGTGACTGGTCTGACCCGCAGGTGAAAGACAGGGGGAAAGGGGGGCCCCCCAAGCTTCCAGGGTCTCTGACACCTCCTGGGGTCCATGTATTCCCCTCCAGAGGTACCCCCTGGCCTCCCACTCCCGCTGGAGCTCCACCTCCCATCCTCCCCCAACACGCCCAGACCATAGTGCTGTGAGACTGGCATCAGTCGGCCAGCATCAGTCGGGCCTGGGAGAAGGGGACGAGCCCCGCCCCGGGGAGAGCACTCCGGGGCATTCAGGTGGGGGCAGGCAGGTCCAGCAGCACCCGGGCAGCAGGGGCAGGCACGCGGGCCCGGGCTGGGCAGAGCACGCATAAGGAGACCACAGGGAGCCAGGACAAGAAGAAACCCTGCTGGGCGGCACTCCAGGGCCGGCCCAGTGCCTGTGGGCAGGCAGGGCAGCGATGGCCATGGTGGACACAGCCACCCACTGTGACGCCGGCCGTCTGTGACTCACAGAAGCCCCCAGCTTCTTTTCTCTGCCTCGGCCAGCCCCAACCAGGAGGGGATCCTGCCAGTGTGGCTTTCGGCCTGGCAAGTGCTGGCTCTGCGCCACAGATCGGAACCTGAACCCAGCACCTTGGGCTACAGGAAGCACGGGGCCCCCATCCTGTCCGGGTCCCCGCGGCCGCCGCCCGCTGCTCCTCCCGTGCGGTGCTGGACCGGCCTGGAGTGCTGCCAGCCTCCAGCCGGGAGCCTGCGGCGTGGAGGCAGCACCCTCCCCCACCCGGGAAGGACAAGCACAGCTGGAGAGGGCGCGCGGTGCGCAGAGGTCCCAGCTGGCTGCTGCCTCCAGCTCCACAGCCCCACCCTGGCCGTGACGCGGCTGCCGCCCGCCAATCAGGATGCTGGGACTCCTGGGGGGGAGGGGTGAATGCTGCTCAGGGCAGCCCCGCCCCCGGCGGGCGGAAGGGAATGTAACCTGTGGCTTCCATGGAGAGGCGAGGAAAGGCTGCCAGTGAAGGGCCCCCCAGGGGCAGGGCAGGGCTGCAGGGAGCCCACTTTACAGGGGCAGAGGTCCAGGCACCTGGGACCGCCTGGGCAGGCCGGGGGTACAGGGTGCCCCTAGCAGGTATCGGCGGACAGGCCGGGCAGGTCCAGCACCCCACCGTGCAGACTCACGGGGGATTTGGGGCAGGTGCAAAGCACCCTAGCTTCAACTCCAACAGCTGGTCCAAGAACCCAGGCAGGGCGTGGGCTCAGGACCAGGCACGGGGGCCCACACCCACAGAGATCAGGAGAACTGGAGTTTGAAGCCAACCGCAGGACCCCCCCCCCCTCGGCCACTGAACCCGCTGAGGAGCTGCTGGCCGTCACACACACAGCTCAGACTGAGTCCAGACCAGGGCGAAGGGGCTACGACTCAACCAAACACAGAAAGAAAAAAGGGGCTGAGGGCAAGAGGCAGAGCGCCAGAGCCGGGGCGAGCAAGGGGAGGGGGGAGCAGCTTCAGGGAGGCCGGCCCCCAGGACAGCTGCACAGGAGCATAAAGCCTGGCTGGCCTCTTCCTGTTAGGTGACTGAGCTCAACCTCCACACACAGGAGCCAATGGAGGCCGGGCGGATGGCGCCATCAGCCTGCACCTGGAGCGCCCACAGCACGGACGACAGGGTAGCTGGGACTCCTTCTAGAAAGACCTCACACCCCAAAATGCCCGGCGCTCAACTTTGTGAACAGTATCCACTCCATTACGGCCGTTCACTTGGCAGGCAGGAAGCTGACCTCCACAGCCACCTTCCCATCCCCGCCTCACCCACACGCCACTCGAGACACGGAGCAATGCTGGCAACGACTTGAGGGCCCAGGGGGTGGGGGACACGGCACACAAATACACCCTGGAACTCACTAGATGCCACAGAAGACGACCACACACCTTGTCACCTGGCAGGTGGGGTGGGAGGGGAGAATTGGAAGAGAGGAGGAAGAGAGACGTGGTTCAAAAAGAACGGTCCATAGTGCCCGACCCCGGTAACTTGCTTCACCTCCACAGGGACAAAGGAGAACCAAGCAGACCCACCAGGCTCCACACCCTCCCCCCACTCAAAACCACCTTGACCCCAGCCCCATGCTCCACCCCAGAAGCACTCGGAGCGCAGGGCAGCCAGGCCCCGCCCGAGCTCTGGCCCCCAGCCCAGGCTCTACCAAACCACGCAGCAGGCAGGACCGACCCCCGCGGCCTCACAGGAGGGGGCTGAGCGGGCCCACCCGATCCGCGCCGACCCCCCCACGGCCTCACAGGAGGGGCGGCGCAGACCGACCGCAGGCAACTGGGTCTCAAAGGAGGGCCAGAGCAGGCCAACTCAATCTGCCCCTGGGCCTCAATGCCCAGTGGGGAAGGCAGCCTGACGCCCCCGGGGACACGCTGAGGGGACAGGCCGGGGCACGCCAGCTCAGCCCCAAGAAGGCTGCGCGTCGTCGGCACCCTCGGCCTTCCATCCTGCCGGCCCCGGGCCTCGACTCCAGCAGCATCCGGCACGGCTTGGCCCACACCGGGGGACAGACACCAATGTCTGAACCTCCTGCCTGACCCCAAGGCCGTCGCAGCCAGCAGCGTGGCGACTTCCATGTGGAAGCCACCCCAGGTAGCAACAAGCCCTGGGCCGAGACGGAAAGGAGCCCGAACACCCACGGCAGGCAGCCGGGAGTCCCGACGGTCAGGACAGACACCTGTCCACGAACAATGGGTGGACAATCGGTGGGATCAGACAGCTTCCGCAAGCCTCCACGGCTCCAAGTACACACATGCGCACGCATGTCCACTCACACGCCCTCCTCCCGCTGGAGTCTGGCACAAGGATCAGGAAAGGTGGGTCTTGTGCATGCGCACCACTGAGCGAGCCCCAGCCCGAGGTCCTCCCTGGGCATGGTTCAGTGAGGCAGTTTGGGCTGAGTGGGGCGCAGGAGTAGAGTGCCCACCTGCCTGGCCAGAGCGAGGCCCAGTTCAAACTGCAGGAGCACCAAAACAAGGTGCACAGAAGTGGCAGGGCGAGAAGGGAAGGGACAGGATGGGGTGGGATGGAATGGGATAGGCGGGGCGGGGCGGGGCGGGGCGGGGCAGGATGGGATGGGATGGGTGGGATAGGACGGAAAAGACCAGGCACCACCTGCCCCAGCCTCCTTATCCCGACTGCACTCGCAGCGGGAGCCAGGCCCTGTGGCCCCCAGCCCTGCTTCCCGCTGCCCAGAGACAGCCCGCAGCCAGCTCCGGCACACCCAGCCCCACCAGCCTGGCCCTGGCCCTGCACACGCGCCTCTCCAGGGCCGCCATCGTGGGGAGGTGCTCAGGGCCCGGCCCGGGAACCAGCACAGCCCGCCAGCGCCAGGGCTGGTGAGCTAGCCCAGAGGAAGAAGGCTCTGGAAAAGCTGCACTGGAGCTGGGCCCGGGGCAGATGCTCAAGTACACAGATGAGGGGAGGACTTCGAGAGGGAAAGACCCCAAGGGACACATCAAGGAGCCTGGAAAGCTGCTTCCACAGGCCAGCGAGGAAGACGGAGGGAGCTCCACAGCCAGAGAGGCTGATGAGGTGAAATACAGGAGACCCCAACCCGAGCCATCCCAGTGCCGCGCGACTGCCTGGAAGGCAGCACCCCAGGGAGCGGCAGGGCCGGGCAACTGCGGGGCCCCCGGGGAGCCCCCGTGAGGCCGGGCTCACTAGAAGCACCAGTGCCAGCCTGAGTCAGGGAAACAGGGTGGAGACAGCCGACCAGCCCCATCCGAAGCTGCAAAAGCTCACAGTCCAAAAAGATGCAGACATAGCCGGGCGCTGGTGGCTCACGCCTGTCACCCCAGCTACTCATGAGGCTGAGATCTGAGGATCATGGTTCAAAGCCAGCCTGGGCAGGAAAGGCCATGAGACTCATCTCCAGTAAACCACCAGAAAACTGGAAGTGGCGCTGTGGCTCAAGTGATAGAGCGCTCGCCTTGAGCTGAAGAGCTGAGGGACAGCGCCCAGGCCCAGAGTTCAAGACCCATGAATGACCAAAAAACAAAGCCAGTCTGGACAGGAAAGTCTGTGAGACTCTTCAATTAATCACCAGAAAGAAAACTGGATGTGGTGCTGTGGCTCAAAGTGGTAGAGCACTGGCCTCAGCAAAAGAGCTCGGGACAGCGCCCAGGCCCCAAGCTCAAGCCCCGGGACAGATTGGGGGAAAAAAGATGTGAGATGTGCCAGGTTCCCCCAGTGACACAGCCATGCAAGCTCAGAAACTGGCCGGGCACGGGAGGGGGACGGGAGAGGAGGGGAGGGGAGGGGACAGGGGAAGGCTGTCAGGAGACACCCCCCCCAGCATGGTGCATGGGAGGCAGGCTCGGCTCTCACGCCCAGAGCGTCATGGCGTCCAGTGACAAGCCAGGACGTCCCTGTGCTGGCGGCTGAGCGACAGGCACGCCTGGCTGGCATGCCTCCACCGACGGGGAGCCCGGCAAAGCCCGGGGGTGTGCTGCCATGAGCTTCAGGAACTACCAGAGGCAGCCTAAGAACGAAGCAGCCGGTCGCCGGTGGCTCATGCCTGGAATCCTAGGCATTCAGGAGGCTGAGATCTGAGGATCACAGTTCAAAGCCAGCCCAGGCAGGAAAGTCCCTGTGAGACTCTTATCTCCAATGAACCACTCCAAAAAAATAACCAGAAGTGGTGCCATTGCTCAAGTGGTACAGCACTGGCCTTGAGCACAAAGAGGCTCGGGGACAGCACCCAGGCTGTGAGTTCAAGCCCCACAGCTGACCAAAAAAAAAAAAAGAAAGAAAGAAAGAAAGAAAGGAGGTGGGTGGCACGTGCGTGCAGTCTCAGCTGAAGGACAGGGCAGGCAGGAGACCCTGGAGCCTGGTGTGGCGGGCACGCCTGCAATCCCAGCAGGAAGGCTGGTCAGGAGGCCACAGCCAGCCTGAGTCCCTGAGTGAGACTCTTACCTAAAAGATTAAAAAAAAAAATCACACGTCACGCGTGGAGGTATGTGCAGTGGAGGGCAGGCTGCGTGGCCCCGCCCAGCAGCGTGAGCAGACGGTGTGTGTGTGGACACAGCAGTGCTCAGCACGGATCACCTCTGGGGACAGCGGGGTCACCATCCCCAAGGAGGCAACCCGTGTCCTGTGCACACAGCTGCAGAGATGCGTAGGACCAGGCCTGGGAAGACCTCACTGCCCCCCACCCCACCCCCAAAACCGGGCCACAAAGAGCAGAGTGACCCCCGGGACTCCCAGCTCCCTGCTTGGTCGATGCAGCCCCAGTCTGCCAGGCCCCACCCGGACCCTCCCCGGGGACGGCATCTGGAGGCCCAAGCCTGGTTCCGAGAGGCACTCGGTGCTCCAGCCCAGCTCCATCCACTGGCGGCTGCACTCAAAGCAGCCCTGCGTGGGCAAACAGGCTGCCAGGCCCGGTGCCCCTGCCCTGCCCAGCCCGGGATCACTGCACGCTAACCCTGCCAGGTTGCAGGGCTCCAGAGACGGGAGACCTGGATCTGGGGCATCCCAGTCAGGGCGGGCTAGCTGAGCTCCCAGCCCGGAGGAGGGGCTCTGCTCCCCATGACTGGCTCTTAGGCCTGCCATTTCCATGCCATCTGCAAGCCTCACAGCAGGGAAGGGGAGCCTCAACCCCTGCAGGCCCAGGATCCCTGACGCCCCACTGCCCCTCCTCCAAGGCCACCACATCCCCAAAGGGCCAGAAACCCGTCCTGTTCCTGGAGAGAAAAGCGAGGACAATGCAGGGGCACAGGCGCTGGGTCAGCCCCTCCCCGCAGGCACCTGCGCCATCCAGGGAACTGACCAGGGCTTCCCCTCGGGCCCAAGCTCCTGCCAGCAAGGCCAGCCTTCCTGTGGGGTGGGGCTCTGTGGGCACCTGGGTGGCAGCCACCTCCGGGAAGCAGCTGAGCTGAGCAGTCACAGAGGAGGTGTCTACACAGGGAAGGTGGACTGAATTCCTTTGGTAAAAACACACTGCTTATGAATAAAACAGAACTGTCATCCTGCCCTGGCCACAGAGCGCAGAGCCTTTCTCTCAGCCGGTCCCAGCCACTGCACTTCAGCATAAAAAGCTTCCTCCAACCTCGGGGCCTTTACACCTGACACCCCCCCCATATTGGCTCCGTCTAATCCCTAATAACGTGCCCCTTCCCCTAGGAGGACACGGGACACCTCTCTTGTTGATTGTCACCAGGGACCCAGCAGGCCCCACGCCTGGCCCAGAGGGGAGGACACACGTGTTTGTACCCCAGTATGCACAGCTGTCCCCCACTGTCCTCCTTGGAGAGAACTCGGGATTGTCTTCATGCCAAGATAAACCAAAACTGAGTAAGCCCCAGCCCTGCAAGGTTAGATCTCACCATGAAGAAACAAACCCAAACCAAAGCAAACCCTGCCACATGCCAGATATAAAAACCAAATCAAAAGGGAAAGACAGACCCTAATCCAGGGGAGAAAAAAAGGTCCCTAGATGTAAGCGTAAAACCTCCAAAAATAATGATAACTAGACTGCACTGAAGTAAAATCTTTAGCCAGGTCCTGGGGGCTCACACCCTGCAACCCTAGCTACTTAGGAGACTGTGGTCTGAGGGCGACAGCTGGAAGCCAAGCCAGGGCAGGAAACTCCATGAGACGCATCTCCAATTAACCAGCAAAAAGCTACGGGCAGAGCTCTAGCCTTGAGTGAAAAAGCTCAGGGACAGCACCCAGGCCCTGAGTTCAAGCCCCAGGGCTGGCACACACAATGAACAAAACCTTGAACACAAGAGAAGAGGCCAGGCTGAGGCGGGGGAACAGGACCAGGCTGAGGGCCTGACGCCCGGGCAGTGCTAGTCTCACAGAAGCACCTAGGTTCCAGCCCCAGAATTCTTACAACTCAGCAACAAAAAGATAAACCATCTGACTCAGAAATGGGCAAAGACGATACATATACGAGGAGATGCTTACCACCAGTAAGTCATTGGGGAGACCCAAACCAAAACCACAAGACGCCGCTTCACACCTTCCTAAGATGTGCGATTCAAAGCTGTACCAAGCAGGGTGCTGTGCATGGTGGGAATCAGGCCTCTGCCCCCCACTGGGGGATGCACAAAGAAGGACAAAAGCAGCTCCTCAAAAGCTTCCAAGCAAATGATCCTCTGAGCCAGTGGTTCAGGCCCAGACATGTACCTCAAAGACTGAGCATACACAGAGCCACCTGCGTGAACACTAAAAAATAGCAATATCGCCGGGCGCTGGTGGCTCACGCCTGTAATCCTAGCTACTCAGGAGGCTGAGATCTGAGGATCGCGGTTCAAAGCCAGCCCGGGCAGGAGAGACCGTGAGACTCCTATCTCCAATAAAACACCAGAAAACCGGAAGTGACGCTGTAGCTCAAGTGGTAGAGCGCTCTCCTTGAGCTGAAGAGCTGAGGGACAGCGCCCAGGCCCAGAGTTCAAGCCCCACGACCGACCAAAAAAAAAAAAAAAAAAAAAAAAAGCAATATCTACAAAAGCCAAAAACAAACCCTAACGTCTATCCGTGGAAACATGGTATGACTGATCCGTGGAATATGACACAGCCAGGAAAAGGAACGAGAGCCAGGCACCTGTGGCTCATGCCTGTAACCCTAGCTACTCAGGAGGCTGATAATGTAGTTTAAAGCCAGTCTAGACAGAAAGCTCAGGAAATAATTTATCAGCAAAAAAAAAGCTAGAAATGGAGCTGTGGCTCAAGTGGTAGAGCTCCAGCCACAAGCACAAATGCTCAGGGACAGCATTTAGCCCTGAGGTTCAAGCCCCAGAAGTGGCACCAAAAATAAAATTTAAAAAAGGAACAAAATCCTCACCCACGGTTAAGTGAAAGAAGTCACTTCACGTAAATGGGGTCATTTATATGAAATGGCCCACAGAGGCCACACCACAGTCAGAAAGCAGCTGAGGAGAGGCAGGGCTCAGAGAGAAAGAGAGAGAGAGAGAGAGAGAGAGAGGGGAGGGGAGGGGGACAGAGGGGGAGGAAGGGAGAGAGGGAGAGGGAGAGAGAGGGGGAGGAAGGGAGAGAGGGAGAGACTGCTGACCCGTGGGGTGTCTTTCTGTGGATGACAGAAATGTTCTATAATAAAGAGGCGATCGTTGCATATTATTCATGTGTGTATTCAATGCCAGTGAACTGTACATTTTTGCATAGTAGCCAGCCAGAGCAGACTTTCCCCAATGAACCAGCAAAAAGCTGGAAGTGGAGCTATGGTTCAAGTGGTAGCGTGACACCCTTGTGACAGGCTCAGAGACAGCATCGCTGATTTCAAGCCCCCGTGTGACAGGCACGCAGACACACACAGCAGTTCTGCAACATTTTGTTGGGCAGGTGGGCACGGCTCAGGGAGAGCACGCATCTGTGTGTGCAAGGCCCACACACACAGTGTGCCCGGAGCCGCCAGGCCTTCCCTGGGCCGTGGCAGCCACTGCCCTCCTCTCCCTCCCTCCCTCCCTCCCTCCCTTCACCTCCAAGTCCTGCCACACACAGAGACCCACCCCCAGGAACCCGCCTCACAGCACCGGGCACTGCAGTTTCTGTGCATGCGAAGGCCCTGACTCAGTCCTTCCTCACGTCCCCAGATCTTTGGGAACCCCACCCCTACCCCCAGACTGAAGGGGGCTCAGTACTTTCTTTCCCTCAGCACTGGCCCTGGTCTCTCTCTGCACACACGCACGGGCCCACCAGGCGACTCTGCCCGCGAGGCTCACATCCACCACCTCAGCAGGCAGGGGCTGGGGGAAGGCCACCCCGCTGTCCACGGGGTACCCCAGAAGCCACACTGTGTGGAACACGCGAGGCCATGGGGGACTGCAGGCAGGGGCCCGGCCGCCTTGGAGTGCCCGGGAGCCACAGGGTGTGTGCTAGGCCCTGACAGGACCACCGGCCCCCTCCAAGGGTAGCGCCCGGGCGGCAGCTCCCCGCTCCCCACCGCCCAGGGCCAAGGGCGGCCAGCGCAGAGCAGGGCAAGGCCCGGGGCCAGCACGGACGAGGAAAGACACCAGGAACTGGGCTCAGGAAGGCCCACGGAGGGCCGGCCCACCCTCCCGCAGGCCCCGCCCTCCCGGCACTCACCTGGCCTTGGGGGAGGACGCTGGTCCTAACAGGCGGCCATGGCCACAGCTACTTGCAAAAACGCAACTTGCGCGAGCGTGCTGAGCAACCTAAACCAAACGACAGAGAAGCAATCCCTGAGTTTCCTGACTTTTTTTTGGGGGGGGGGCACCAAGACTGGGGGCCAAACTCAGGGTTTGATAGCGAAGCTTAATGTGTTTGCTAGGCTAGTGCTCTACCACTTGAACCATGCCTCCAAGCCCAGCGTTTTCGCTGTTTATTTTGGAGTCTAGAGGCTCCTTCCTGCAGGACTCCTCCAGACGACAGCATCCTGAGCACCCTGAGCAGCAGGACGCGGGCGGGGCCTCCACCCATAGCCACAGAAAAGGAAGCAAAGCCCACCGCTTTTCCAAGGGGTTCGGCTCCGCCACTGTCACAGCGGGGCCCACGCCACCGTCGGAGGAGCAGGCCCATGTGAAGCCGACCCCACCCCGCACGCGGGACACGCAGCAATGACACACTTATGAGTCTCTGAATGCCCGTGACAAGCTTCGTGGTGGTGACAAGACCACGGGGAGATGCCGTGTCTGACGGCAGGAACCCGCACCAGGTGGCCCCGGGAGTGCTTCCACTCTGCCAGCGGCCTCTCCACCTCCATGGTCTCCAGCACGGACCCACCCTGGAGACATCTCCACAGGAGAGGAGTCCCCAGGAACAAGGGGCTGTCTGCTGCCAGACAGAGCCCTGAGGCCTCCAGAATGCTCAGGGGTCCCCTCAAGATGACGAGCGGCGGGAGCCGGGCGGGGCCGGAGGCGGAGCCTGGAGAGCTGGCAGGGTCTGGCGCCGCCCAGCCCAACAGCCCTGCCGGCCTGGGCTGCCTCGCAGGGGCACTGGCATCACCTCTGCCTCCCAGCCTGTGCCCACAGGACGGCCAACGGCTTGCAGGGTGAGACCTTTGTTTGATTTTATTTTTTGGGTGGTCGTGGGGCTTGAACTCTGGGCCTGGGTGCTGTCCCTCAGCTCTTCAGCTCACGGTGAGCGCTCTACCATTTGAGCCACAGCGCCACTTCCGGTTTTCTAGTGGTTTATTGGAAATAAGAGTCTCACAGACTTTCCTGCCCAGGCTGGCTTTGAACCCCGATCCTAAGATCTCAGCCTCTTGAGTAGCTAGGATGACAGGTGGGAGCCACCGGTGCCCGGCTTGAGACCTTTATTTTTACACTGGGCTGACAGCGATTCGCAGCGCAGGGAAGACATGCAAAACAAGGGCGGGAAGTAATGTCCACGAGCGTGTGGCAAGGCATGGGGGTAATGGGGGGCGCGTGGCAGCCTCCCACGTGCAGCTCAGGGCTGCCCAGTGCACCGGGCGTGGGCAGCGTCCATGGTCCAAAGCACGCTCAGCTGCCAACATTTGCAGTGTATGGACTCAGGGAACTACAGCTCCACTCTAAGTCGATGACCATTGGATGCAGAGCAAAGCCAGATGTCTCTCATTCACACTCTCCAACCAGTAACCAGAACTCAGTCTTAAGGAAAAAGAAAATCCCTTAGGGCCAAAGCACAGTAGCACACACCTGTAATCCAAGCTATGAGTAAGAGGATTGGAGACAGCCCAAATAACAAGTTCACCGGGCCCCATCTCAGTCAATAAAAAAGCTGGTTGAGCCAGGTGCCAGGCTCCTTCTGCAATTCTTGGTCTGGCGGACCACAGTCTGAAGACAGCCTAGGTAGAAAGTCCACTAGACTCATCTCCACAGTGATCAACAAGAAGAAAAGAAGCAGGGCTGAAGGCAGGCTTCAAATGGTAGGTGCCAGCTTACCAACCACAGGGCCCTGAGCTCAGACGCAGGCGGGGGCGGGGAGGGCACTCAGGGCCTTCCAGGCATGGCGCCACATGCCCATCATGGCTCAAATGGTAGAGCACCTGCCTAGTAATCCCAGTACAACAAAGACAAATCTCTGTTACCATTTTTATTTATTTATTTTGCTGGTCATGGGGCCTGAACTCTGGGCCTGGGTGCTGTCCCTCAGCTCTTCACCTCAAGGCCAACACCCTACCACTTGAGCCACAGCGCCACTTCCGGCTTTTTCTGCTTATGTGGTGCTGAGGAATCGAACCCAGGGCCTCATGCATGCAAGGCAAGCACTCTACCACTGAGCCACCTTCCCAGCCCCCCCGTTACCATTTTTAAAAACTACAAATTAAGCCAGATGCCGGTGGCTCATGCCTGTAATCCAAGCTACTCTACAGAGGCTGAAATCTGAGGATCACGGTTCAAAGCCAACCTGAGCAAGAAGTCTATGAGACTCTTAGCTCCAATGAACTACTTAGAAAAAGCCAGTAGTACTGTGGCTCAAGTGGTAGAGTGCTCGCCTTGAGCTTTGAAAGAAGCTCTGGGACAGAGTCTAGGCCCTGAGTTCAAGCCCAGGAAAGGCAAAAAAAAAAAAAGTATTAGGAGGTAGAGGTGTGAGTCAAGTGGCAGAGCACCATTGAATGGCAGCTCTGGGTTCAAACCAGTGTACCAATAATTTAAAGATGTGGGCTGGGAAGGTGGCTCAGTGGTCCAGTGCTTGCCTCGCATGCCTGAGTTCCATTCCTCAGCACCTCAGAAGCAGAAAGAGCCAGAAGAGCCGGGCGCCGGTGGCTCCCGCCTGTCATCCTAGCTACTCAGGAGGCTGAGATCTGAGGATCGCGGCTCAAAGCCAGCCCGGGCAAGGAAAGTCCGTGAGACTCTCATCTCCAATAAACCACTAGAAAACTGAAAGTGGCGCTGTGGCCAAGTGGTAGAGCGCTCACCCTTGAGCTGAAGAGCTGAGGGACAGCGCCCAGGCCCAGAGTTCAAGCCCCACAAGTGACCAAAAAATTTAAAACTCACCAGGTCACTGTTGCACCTAAAATCCACTGTTCCCTGTGCGCCTGCACCCACGGGCACACAGCACACACACAGCCATCCGCCCCTCCCGTTCTCAGAAACGTACACGCTTCTGCCCTGGAGGCTGAGCGCCCGTGCCCACCCCTGGCTCTGCCTCAGGCGGACGCGAGTGCCCATCCGGATTCGCCCTGCTCCTGCCCCACCAGCCACGGCCTTCCCAGCTGCACTGAAGACGCTCGCAGCAGGGCCTGCTCGCCGGGGGCCCGCCGCCGGCCTCGGCCTCACAGCTCCGGGTGCTCCAGAGCAAGCGTGCGGGGCGCCGTGAGCCTCGAGAGGGACCAGATCTGCGGGGAGCGGGGGCAGCCGCCCCACGTGGTTAGTGCACAGCGTGGGCCAGCGGCGGCGGCAGCCTAGAACCCGGCAGTTCTTGAAAACAAACTAACTGCCTTTCCGTGACCCGCTTGCCGCCCTGCCCCTCACACCCCTCACGCAGCTCCGAGAGCTTTCCCGGCTTCATTTCCAGCCTCCCGTTAAAACAGGATCAGGTAACCCTTAAGTACACAATGGCCCGAGGGAGGCGTCCGCTCCCTTGATCGGCCCTTCCAGCTGCTGGGCCCCTGTGCCTGGGGGCTCCGCTAAGCCCTTCTAGGCCCTTCCAGCCGCTGGGCCCCTGTGCCTGGGGGCTCCGCGAGCCACGGGACCGCGCACACCCTGGCATCATCCTGGCGTCCAGACCGGGCCCGGGGCCCACCACGCCTGGCAAGAAGGGCCACGTGGCTCCCATAGGACCAAGTCACTGCGCTCTGACCTCGGTGGCTGGGCAGGCCAGGGCTGGCCAGTTCCGAACGGTGTCACTCCAGGCACCCCTGCCCCTTCCCCCCTACCCCCCCCCCATGTCCACCACTCACCCACCAACGGGCCGTGGGGCCTGGCGAGGTCCAGCAACCACTCCACCCAACTGTCAAGAAGCCCCCACTCAGCAAGGTTAGACGGGGGACACTGAGGCAGAGCACCAGAGGAGCATCTGGGGAAGCCAGGGCGAGGGCTGGGGTAGGTAGCACCTGCCCCGCCACTTCGCGGGGTGCTGCCAGGTCTCATGCAGACTGCGTGGCTGGATGGCCACCAGGCAGAGCCAAGTAGCACTGACGACAGAGGTGACAGGGACAGGAAGGACTGCAAGCCAAATACACCATCTGCTTAAAGGCTCAGACGAAGCCAGGCGGCCCGGCTGGGGGGGCTCCACGGAGGACCCCAGGGGACAGAAGCAGGTCCCACTCTCCCCAAGGTGCAGAGCCTCGTTAACCCTGGGTCCCCAGGGAGGCGACTAGACGCGGCAGGAGAGCCAGCCCGCCCTGACAACCAGAGCTCTGCCCCCGCATGCCGTGGCCATGCTGACCACAGGCGGGGTGAAGGACGCCCCACCCGCTCCTCACACCCCCGAAGTCGCAGGGACACGCACGCGTGGGCCTGTCCTCGGGTCCTGCAGACCCTCCGCGGCCCGCGCACTACTGTTCCCAACGCTCCCCGCCCTCCAAGACCAGGTTCTCAGGCTCCCGCCCCCCCAGCCACCCCGAAACCTGGGCCTCACCTTCCCATCAGGCTCTCTTCCTTGGAGCCGGGGCTCCTGGCCCCCCTGCCCAGCACCTGCCGCTCGGAGGCAAGGAGGGCACCGCACGGCTTTCTCCCGCTCCCAACATCCAACCCGCTGCCACCTCGGACCTGGGTAAAAACCTAAGGGTATAGTGCCGGGCGCTGGTGGCTCACGCCTGTAATCCTAGCTACCTAGGAGGCTGAGATCTGAGGATCGAGGTTCAAAGCCAGCCCCGGCAGGAGAGACCGTCAGACTCCTATCTCCAATAAACCACCAGAAAACCAGAAATGGCGCTGTAGGTCAAGTGGTAGAGTGCTCGCCTTGAGCTGAAGAGCTGAGGGACAGCGCCCAGGCCCAGAGTTCAAGCCCCATGATCGACAAAAAAAAAACAAACCTAAGGATATAAATACAAACGCCATCCTTAATTAGAGAGCAAGTCAACACCAGGAAGCTGCCTGCGGGGGGGGGGGGGGGGGGGTGAGCTCAGGCCTCCCGGGGCACCGCTGCGCACCCGCCGCCTGCGGCCCAGCCAGCTCCGCAGCCCTCCCAGCTGCAGCTCTGCGAAGGCCCTGAGGCCCCGCGGCCTGGGTGGGGAAGGCCTCGACCTCTGGTTACCAGGAACCACTGGGAGCTGCCCGTCCACCCCCGCGCCCCCTTCTGTGAGCTGGAGCGGGGAGGCCCGTGCCGAGGTGGCACCCAGGGCCTCCCACACGCTCCGCCAGAGCCAGCCGCCAGGTCACACCAACCCCCCTTTTTTTGTTGGTCGTGGTGCCTGAACTCTGGGCCTGGGCGCTGTCGCTCAGCTCTTCAGCTCAAGGTAAGAGCTCTACCACTTGAGCCACCTTCCCGGCCCCCTCCTTTCTTACTGTGGGGTTCATTATACCCCAGCTCCAGGCCTCCTCCCGCGGACAACACCTCTGCTCCGCCTTTATCATGACACGGCAAACCACAAAAGATGGGGTTCTGGAGAGCAGAACCCGAGCAGGCTCGTGGAGAACCCCCCCCCACACCAACACCGCGCCCGCCCCGGCAGACAACCCCACAGAGAGCCGGCCCGCGTACCTCAGGTGGGCACAAAGCCAGGGCAGACTCTAGCTGTCCCAGGGTCACCCCCAGGCTGGGACCTATGTCCAGACCTGCCCCTGGGGGAACTGAAGAAACCCCACGGAACCTCCGCACTCCAACACTCTACTCTCCTAAGACCACGTGACAATGAACAAACCTTCTAGAACCATGTGCTGCTCCCCTCCCCCCACTTTTGTTTGGCGTGTATAATACTGGGCATGAACTCAGCCTGTGTTAGCTAAAGAAATCATCTACCACTTGGCCCAAATCCTTTATTTTCTTTCGGTCAGTCATGGGTCTTGAATTCTGGGCCTGGGCGCTGTCCCTCAGCTCTTCAGCTAAAGGCTGAGCTCTATCACTTGGGCCACAAGCGCCACTTCTAGCTTTTTCTGCTCATGGGGTGCTGAGGAATTGAACCCAGGGCCTCATGCATGCCAGGCAAGCACTCTACCACCCAGCCTCCTTCCCAACCCATTGCTTCATTTTCTAAAAGGTCACCTCTAATGGGTACCAGTAGCTCATGCCTGTAATCCTAGCTACTCAGGAGGATGAGATCTGAGGATCAAGTTTCAAAGTCAGCCATGGCAAGAAAGTCAATGAATCTTTTTTGTCAGTCGTGGGCCTTGAACTCTGGGCCTGAGCGTTGTCCCTCAGCTCTTCAGCTCAAGGCTTGCACTCTACTACTTGAGCTACAGTGCCACTTATGGTTTTCTGGTGATTTATTGGAAATAAGAGTTTCACGGACTTTCCTGTCTGGGCTGGCTTTGAACTGTGATCCTCAGATCTTAGCCTCCTGAGTAGCTTAGGAGTCCAGGTATAGCCACCAGCGCCTGGCTTGAATCTCTTATCTCTATCAATAAACTACTGAGAAGAGGCTGGAAGTGGCGCTGTGGCTCCAGTGGCAGAATGCTAGTCTTGAGCACAGAGAGGCTCAGGGACGGTGCCCAGGGCGAGTTCAAGCCCCAGGACCAGCAAAAAAAAAAAAAAAAAGAAAAGAAAAAAAGAAGGTCCCCGTCAGCCTGGATGGCAGCCCACAACCCACGTACGCTTCCTGGAGAGAAGGGGTGAAAGGTACACAAGGGTCCTGAAACTTTTTTGCCCATACTGAACCCAAAACAATCCTCACCACTACAGCCTCCTGGGTACCAGGAGTTAAAGGTCCGTCAGGGGCCTTGCCTGTTTTAGAGATGGACCGCCACGGTGCTGCCTTTGCCCCCCCCCCCCCCCCGCCAGCACGCCCATGCCGGAGCGCACACTTTCCTAAGGCTGAAGCTTCCTTCTAACTCAGACAAGTTCCGCTTTTTACTGTGGGACCTCAGGCAGGCGCTTCCCCCGTCACCCCAGCTACTCAGGAGACTGAGATCTGAGGATCATGGCTCGAGGCCAGCAAGTCCTTTAGGTGATCTGCAACGAATCACCCAAAGCCAGAAATGGAGCTGTGGCTCCAGTGGTAGAGTGCAAGCCTGGAACACGCAGCTCAGAGATGCTGGGCACTGACCAGTGTGGTACAACGTCACCACCGTCCACCTCCAGAACGTTCTCATAAAATCAAAACCCCACATCCACCGGAACCCCACATCCACCGCACACCCTCTACCCACCACTCCACTTTTTTTTTTTTTTTCGGTTGGTCGTGGGCCTGAACTCTGGGTCTGGGCGCCGTCCCTCAGCTCTTCAGCTCAAGGCCAGCGCTCTACCCCTTGAGCCACAGCGCCACTTCAGGGTTTCTGGTGGTTCCTTGGAGATAAGAGTCTCTTGGACTTTCCTGCCCGGGCTGGCTTTGAACCGCGATCCTCAGAGCTCAGCCTCCTGAGTAGCTGGGATGACAGGCGCCCGCCTCCCACCCCACTCTTCTATTTATTCTCCATGGCTGTGGCCCCCTAAGGACCTCCATATGTGAGACAGCACCCCTCACAGCCTAGAGCAGTTCCGGAGCCACAGCGCTGCGGGAGCTCCAAGGCCAAAGTGCCACAGCGCTGCGGGAGCTCCAAGGCCAAAGTGTGCCCAGAACGAAGTCCACAGGACCAGAACCGACGCCCCGGCCGCCAGGCCACGCCCCTCACCTGCTCCAGGACCTGCAGGCCCATCCTGTCCCGTCCCCGTCCTGTCCCGTCCCCTCTCCCCACCCCCACCCAGTCACTTCCCAGAAGAAGTCCTGGAAACCCTGACGCTGAGGCTGTGGCATCCCAAGGCTGGCTCTCACTCCATACCCCGGGCCCAGCTGCCCCTGCCCAGCTCCCAGCCCAGAAGGCCAGGCACATGGGAGAGGACCACCGCTCCCAGGCCCAGCTCCCAGATCCTTCCCTTCAGCACACACCATCAACTCAGGGCCGGAATGCTGGGCCACCGCGCGAAGCCCTGAGGGATCTCTCTGTGAGCACACAAGGAAAGCTCTAGACAAACGGGACCCACCACAGAGGCCACAAAGGGCCACACTCCCCCCACTCACTGACCCACGGGCACCAGGCCAGCATGTGGCCAAGGGTCAACTTGGAGGGGAGAGCCGGCATCTCCTTCCCTTGCCAACCTCAGACGAGCTGCGGGCGGAACGGCAGGGCCCGGGGCGGCCCCGCCCAGGCCAGCAGTCAGCCATCACCAGCGACAAGGGCTCCCCAAGCCAGCAGCTCCTGCCCTCCACTGCCAGCCTGGAGGGCCAGGGTGTGTGCAGGTGACAGGTCTGCCCTGTGTGTGTGTGTGTGTGTGTGTGTGTGTGTGTGTGTGTGTGTGTGTGTGTGTGTGTGTGTGTGTGTGTGTGTGTGTGACAGGTCTGTCCAGTGTGTGACAGGTCTGTCCTGTGTGTGTGTGTGACAGGTCTGTCCAGTGTGTGTGTGTGTGTGTGTGTGTGTGACAGGTCTGTCCTCTGTGTGTGTGTGTGTGTGACAGGTCTGTCCTCTGTGTGTGTGTGTGTGACAGGTCTGTCCTCTGTGTGTGTGTGACAGGTCTGTCCAGTGTGTGTGTGTGACAGGTCTGTCCAGTGTGTGTGTGTGACAGGTCTGTCCTCTGTGTATGTGTGTGTGTGTGACAGGTCTGTCCAGTGTGTGTGTGTGTGTGTGTGTGTCTGTGTGTGTGTGTCTGTGTGTGTGTGTGTGTGACAGGTCTGTCCAGTGTGTGTGTGTGTGTGTGTGTGTGTGTGTGTCTGTGTGTCTGTGTGTGTGTCTGTGTCTGTGTGTGTCTGCAGGGCACAGGGTGTGTGTGTGTGTGTGTGTGTGTGTGTGTGACAGGTCTGTCCAGTGTGTGTGTGACAGGTCTGTCGTGTGTGTGTGTGTGTGTGTGTGTGTGTGTGTGTGTGTGTGTGACAGGTCTGTCCAGACACACAGAGGTCAGCTCACAGGTGGCTGGCTCCCTCTGCAGAGTGGGCACTGAGCTCTACCTCCGAGGAAGCTCCCACAGGTGAGACCAAAGGTTTAAAAAAAGTGGGGGCTGGGAAGGTGGCTCAGTGGTAGAGCGCTTGCCTCGCACGCATGAGGCCCTGGGTCTGTTTCCTCAGCACCACATAAGCAGAAAAAGCCGGAAGTGACGCTGTGGCTCAAGTGGTAGAGCGCTCGCCTGGAGCTGAAGAGCTGAGGGACAGCGCCCAGGCCCAGAGTTCAAGCCCCACAACTGACACAAAAACAACAACAAACAACTGACCAGGCACCGATGGCTCTCAGCTGTTACCCCAGCTATTCAGAGACTGTGATGTGAGGGTCACGGTTCAAAGCCAGCCCAGGCAGGGAGTCTGTGACACTGTCTCCAATTAACCACCTAAAAAGCTGGAAGCGGAAGTATTGCTCAAGTGGTAGAGTACCTAGCCTTGAGCAAAACAGCTAAGGGACAAAGCCCAAGCCCTGAGTTCAAGTCCCAGTATCCTCGCAGCCATAAACAAATTCAGCGTTTTTGAGATGGGGTCCTGCTGCAGGGAGCCAGCTCAGGCCTTTCCATGCTGGACACAGGCCCGCACCCTGTGCCCGGCTATTCCGTCAGGACTGGTCTTCCTGGGCACTTCTCATACGAAGCAGTCGGTCTCTGCAGAGGTACGAGCTTCACCAAGGGGCATGAGTGCCCAGTCGACCTTGCACCCACCACTGGCATGCAAGGCCTGGAAACCCGGCTCCCAGGGGCTGGTGAGAACCCCGAGAGCCGCAAAATACACAAGGGCTTCTGCCTCCAGTGGGAAAGCTCCCGCTCCAGTGTGAAGACCCACCGTCACAGGGTGCCAGGCAAGCCTCGAAACCCGGAGGCCTGGCGGCCCCAGGCAGCGCCCCGGGAATACTTCAGAGACAGAAAGCCAGGCCTCACAAAGGGCAGGACAACTGCCACACAAACCCACGTGCGATGAGGAGCAGAGCGCCCTCCTTCCCTCCTTCCCTCCTGCACACACTGAGCGGATCCACAGGACAGGCTGGAGGCCAGAGGGGGGGAAAGAGGAGGGGGGTAGTGAGGAGGGGGGAAGAGAGAGCGAGAAAGGGAGAGAGAAAGGGAAGGAGGGAGGGAGGGAGATAGACACACACACACACACACACACACACACACACACACACACACAGGCCCCTACATGCATGTACAGGCAAACATAGACTCCTGTTTGGGGCGCAAAGACACGCATATTCATGCATACACAACCATAGAGCCAATACAATCACCTATACACGCATGTGTGCACACATGCATGTGCGCACGCACGCGCACACACACACTTTGCCTCTGGCAGGTCTCTGAGCACACAGACGGCACATCACTGCCAGAGCGGCCCACAAAGCCTGTCTCACCAGGGGCACGGCCATTCCCAGCCTGGCCGGGCAGGGGCTGCGAGGCTATGGGAAGGGGGGGTGGGAGAGGAGTGTCCCTGTCACCTGCCACCAGCCTCCACCCCCTCTCTGGGGTGGCCTCATGGACTCAGCCCTGACCTGTCACCACCGCTCCGGCACCCAGCCCAGCCCCGCCTGGCTGCCTCCGAGGAGGGCAGACACACTGCATGGCACCAAGCTTGCCGGGGTGGGCAGGGGAGGAGGTCTGACACCACAGAGCCCCAGATTCACAGCAAAGTCCACCTTCAAAACCCCCGGGCACGAGAAATCATCCCTAATGCTGACGAGATCGCCTTACTAAAGGAGAAACACAAAGCCAACAGTGGCCAACAATCGCTAAACACCGGTATCTGGTGCCAGGCACGGTGCCAGTGCTTTGCATGCCTGACTTCCTTAATCCTCCTAACCACAGAACCAGGCACAACGTCACCCGCACTTCAGTTGCCTCCAGCCCCACCCACTCACCCAATTCCCATAAACCACCCGCGACACCCCGCCTGGCGGCTGACACGGAAGAGGTTGAGGCCAGGGTCACATGATCAGGAAGCCGGCCGGTGGCAGGGCGCAGGCACAGCCCTGGCTTCCACCCCCAGAGCGCTTCTCCCTCAGGTCCAGACTCGGCACCGTGGGTAACGTGACGGACGGGGACGGGGACGGGGACGGGGACGGGGACGGGGACGGGGACGGGGACGGGGACGGGGACGGGGACGGGGCCAGAGAGCAGCACAGGGCCAAGCCTCCCAATCGCCCTAGGCTTGGACCCCACCACCCTGCTGTGCGCGCGCGAGTCCCGTGGACAGCATGCAGCAGCCTGTGGCTGGTGCTTGTCCACGCTGCTTGTAAAAGGCACTAAAACCACCTGACCAGACCCACTGACTGAACACTCATTCCGGAAGCACTGAGCAGCCTTGCCGAATGCCCCGCCGGGGCCTACGCCAGGACCAGACTTGCCACCAACGCGGGGCACGGCGGAGCAACCCAGAGCAGCGAAGCGTGTGCTCTGGCGGCCCGAGAGCCGGTGCCAGGTCAGCCTCTGGCGCTCAGCCTTCCCGCCCGCTCCTGGAGGGCGCAGGGCACCCTTGGTGGAGGCAGCGAACCCACAGGCAGGGCCCCGCCATGCCCCCCCCACCCGCCAGGGGCATCCCAGGAGATCAGAGGACCCGGGCAGGCTCGGGGCAAGTCTGGTGAGGAGGGCTTCTCTGGTTGGGCGGGGACCACAGCACCCCTGGGAGCACCCCAAGTCACCTGGCCCCGGCCACCAGCCACAGGCCCTTCCCCTGTCCCCCTCCCCCACCCGGCTGCCCCAGCCAGCCCCACCTGTCCTTCCCCCAAACCCTGCCAGGGCTTGAGAGCATCCGAGCAATGCATGAAACCAGGGGACCCGCTGAAACCAGCCAGCAGCAGCTGCGGCAGTGACTCCTGCACGCAGCAGGGCGCATCCTTTTCACCCCGGGACGCAAATTCTTGGCTCCAGAAATGCAGGGTCCACACAGGGGCTCAGGGCTCACGGGGAGCCTGCCCCTCCTGGCCCTGGACTTCAGTGCCTTCCTCAGGCGGGGTCTGAGTGCCTGGAGGTCACAGAGAACCTTCCTCCAGCACATGGTTTTTAGGACGTTGTTGCTGTTTTTTTGGCAGTCATAGGGCTTGAACTCTGGGCCTGGGCGCTGTACCTCAGCTCTTCAGCTCAAGGCGGGTGCTCTACTACTTGAGCCACAGCACCACTTCCAGTTTTCTGATGGTTTATTGGAGATTGGAGTCTCATGTAGACTTTCCTGCCCAGGCTGGCTTTGAACGGTGACCCTCAGATCTCAGCCTCCTGAGTAGCTAGGATGACAGGCGTGAGCCACTGATGCCTGGCTCCATGGTTTTTTGTTTTTGTTGCTCAGGGGGCTTGAACTCTATGCCTGACCGCTGTCCCTCAGCTCTTCATCTCAAGGCAAGCGCTCTACCTCCTGAGCCACAGCGCCATTTCTGGTTTTCTGGTGGTTCATTGAAGAAATCTCACAGACTTTTTTGCCTGGGCTGGCTTTGAACCATGGCTCCTCAGATCTCAGCCTCCTGAAGATAACAGGCGTGAGCCACCGGCGCCCGGCCCATGGTTTATTCTTAACTAGCACTTACCTCACAAATACAGACTGGCAAGGGGACACGGAGGACTAAACTCTGGCATGCCTCCTGGTTCCATCTCGCAAGGAGTCACAGACAGGCCCTCCGGTCGTGATGCTCGTGTGGGATCTCTACATCCTAGCCCAGCCTGTCAGCACAAGCCCACGCCCCCACTCCCATCAGGACCCCAAAGCTAAAGGGCCAGAACCATCACCTGGGGTCTGGCACCTTCCAGCCCCCCCTCAAGCTATGTCTTTTGAACACACTTCCTTTCGCCAGGGCCCCGCCCTCCCCCAGACCCCCTACCCTCCCCCCCACACCCCACCCCAGGGGGTGCAGGACCTCTGAGCAGCCACCAGCCACCTCCCCGCCGGGGAGGGGGAGCGGGCTGGGCAGAGGCTGAGCGGGAAGGGAGGCCGGCAGTTGTTAGAAGAGCTGCCCTGGTGGCCAGCCAGTCCCTGCCTGTGCTCCTGCAGCCCCTGGCACCTGTCCCTGCTTTTTATCCCGTCAGACAAACCCAAGGCCACATTAGCTCATGCCTGCCTTTTGTCAATGGCGTTCTCCTCCCCACGGCTTCCCTGCTCAGAAACCTCTGCGTGCTCCGGGCTTTGGGGTGACGTGGAAAGTCCCCGGCGTGACTGAGCAGCCGGGCCTGTGTTCCCTGGCTCCATCCCACCACCACTCCGCAAACTCCCAAGGCCCAGGAGGGAAAGCAGCCCCTCCTGAACCTCTCTCCTGGAGCTAGACGCCCCAGACCTCAGATGTCCTGTCTTTCCTGTCATGGCGCGCTCCTTTTTGTATGGCACCCTGGAGTAAAATGAGGCCACTCACAGCCCGAGGGCTGGCTGCAGGAACTTGTCTGTGTCCTTGTCACACCGCCCAGCCCACCAGCGAAACTCTGCAGAGGAGCCCACAGGAGTGACACTCCGGTCACTCTTTTCCGGCCACTGCCATGGGACAGCACGGACTTCATGGCATGGAGCAGCCGTGCAACGGCTCACACTCCTCTGTGTTGAAGGGTTAACCCCACCTTTGCAGAGTACTAGGGATCAAACCCAGGGCCTTTTGTTAGGCAAGGGCCTCTATCCTCAGTCCCTGACTAACCTTTTTGTGTGTATGTGTGTCAGTCGTGGGTCTTGAACTCTGGGCCTGGGCGCTGTCCCTCAGCTCTTCAGCTCAAGGCGAGCGCTCTACCACTTGAGCCACAGCGCCACTTCTGGTTTTCTAGTGATTTATTGGCTATAAGAGTCTCACAGAGGGCTGGGAAGGTGGCTCAGTGGTAGAGCGCTTCCCTTCATGCATGAGGCCCTGGGTTCAATTCCTCAGCACCACATAGGGAGAAAAAGCCAGAAGTGGCGCTGTGGCTCAAGTGGTAGAGCGCTTGCCTTGAGCTGAAGAGCTGAGGGACAGCGCCCAGGCCCAGAGTTCAAGCCCCATGACTGAACCCCCCCCCCCAAAAAAAAAGTCTCACGGATGTGATTTTTTGTTGTTGTTGCTTTGTATGTCCCTCCCCCACGGTATAACCCCTGTTTTCACTGTATTTGAGGTTGGTATAATTTGGGGAATGGAAGGGAAAAAACAAATTGTTTAAATAGGGATACAGGTGGACCCAGTGCAACAATGAGATGTATAAGACGCTGTGTCAGGGGCTGGGAAGGTGGCTCAGTGGTAGAGCACTTGCCTTGCATGCATGAGGCCCTGGGTTCGATTCCTCAGCACCACATAAGAGAAAAGAAAAAAGCTGGAAGTGGCCCTGAGGCTCAAGTGGTAGAGCGCTAGCCTTGAGCTGAAGAGCTGAGGGACAGTGCCCAGGCCCAGAGTTCAGGTCCCACCACTGGACCCCCAAAAAAAAAACCAAGACGCTGTGTCGAAAAACGAACTTTACAATTTGTGGGGAGGGGAGAGTGTACTTGTGGAGATGGGAGGGAAGGGATGGTAGGGACAAAACAAGGGAGGCGGCAACAATGCTGGATAAGAAATGAATTCATGGGCTGGGAAGATGGCTCAGTGGTATAGCGCTTGCCTTGCATGCATGAGGCCCTGGGTTCGATTCCTCAGCACCACATAAGCAAAAAGAAAAAAGCCGGAAGTGGCGCTGTGGCTCTAATGGTAGAGCGCTAGCCTTGAGCTGAAAAGCTGAGGGACAGCGCCCAGGCCCAGAGTTCAGGCCCCACGACCCGACCCAAAAAAAAAAAAAAAAAGGAAATGAATTCATTACCTTGCTCATGCGATTGTAACCCCTCTGTACAGTATTTTCACAATAGAAAAACTTACTTAAAAAATAAATTTAGAAAAGAAGAAAAAAAGAGTCTCAGAGACTTTCCTGCCCGGGCTGGCTTTGAACCTCGATCCTCAGATCTCAGCCTCCTGAGTAGCTAGGATTACAGGCGTGAGCACTGGCGCCCGGCTTGATGAACCATTTTTACACTGGAAAAAGTTAAGGGTATGGGCCAGCGGAGGTTCCCTGGAGGCCCTGAATCTATCCCCAGCACTGCAAAGTAAGAGTTTTGCTTTTGCTGCTTCGTTTGGGTTTTTTGTATGTGCTGATGGCAGGGCGTGAACTCAAGGCTTCATGCTCTTGGTTAGCTTTTTCACTCAAGGCTGGAGCCCTACCACTTTAGCCACACCTTCACTTCCAGCTTTTTGCTGGCTAATAAGAGTCTCACGGTGTTTACAGTGCCTGGACTGGCTCTGAACTGGAATCCTCAGATCTCAGCCTCCTGTGTAACTAGGATTATATAAGTGTGAGCCACTGGTGTCCGCCTAAATTAACTTTTTAAAAAGGTAATCGTGGCTCTCAATCTCAGGAGATGGGCTCGAGCGAGGGAGGCCACACACCCTTTCTAAGCAATGTAAGCTTCCTTTCACTTCTGCGAGACACCAGAGGGGATGAAGCTCACACCAAGTGGCAGAGCAAGTCTCCGCTCCCCATCCCATCTGTGAGCTCCTTCACCGAGTGGGCACCTGTCCAGCTCTGCTGCCTTTTGTGGAGGTCACCCAATCTTTCTATGGAAGGAGGAACCCCCTCCTCAGCCCCCAAGTGCCTGAGCACACCTCTGTCAAATGACGGTGTCAGAGGAAAGCCACGGCTGGCTGGGTCCTGGGCCAGGCCTGGCTTCCCAGAACCCACCTCCACCCCCTCCACAGGTTCTCCCGGACACTCCCTGTGTGCGCACCACCCTACTTTTCTAGAGGGAAAGGATATGCAAGCCAGGAGCTAGAGGCTCCCACCTGTAATCCTGGCTACTCAAGAGGCTGAGCTCTGAGGATCATGGTTCAATGCCAACCTGGGCAGAGAGATGCGAGCAAAATGGCTCAAGCGGTAGAGGGCCAGCCTGATACACGCGCGCGCGCGCGCGCGCGCGCGCGCACACACACACACACACACACAGAAGAGGGCGGCCTGATACACTCTCTCTCTCGCGCGCGCACACACACACACAGAAAAGGGCTGGAGGGTGGCCTGATGCACGCTCACTCTCACACACACACGAGGGCTAGAGGGTGGCCTGATGCACGCTCACTCACTCACACACACACACACACACACACACACACGAGGGCTAGAGGGTGGCCTGATGCACGCTCACTCACTCTCACACACACACACACACACACACGAGGGCTAGAGGGTGGCCTGATGCACACTCACTCTCACACACACATACACATACATACATACACACACACACACACACACACACACGAGGGCTAGAGGGTGGCCTGATGCACACTCACTCTCACACACACGCGCACACACACACACACACACACACGAGGGCTGGAGGGCGGCCTGATGCACGCTCACTCACACACACACACACACGAGGGCTGGAGGGCGGCCTGATGCATGTGTGCGCACGCACACACACACACACACATGTGAGGGCTGGAGAGCAGCCTGATGCACACACACGCGCACACACACACACACACACACACACACACACACGAGGGCTGGGAAGCAGCCTGATGGAAGAGGCTGTGCTGAGCAGGACCCTCAGTTCCAACTCTAGCACTGAGGAAAAACAAGGGGGGAAAAAAACCAAACCAACCACCAACCCACCCCCCCTTGTTTGGCGGCCAGTTCCTTAGGGTGTGAAGATGCAGCTCAGAGCCCAGGGTGGGGCGATCCATGCTCCGCCCTCCTCCCAGTTCCGGGGCTCCTCTTACAGAGCTCAAAATGGCCACCCATGTGTCACCTGAGGGTTATCTACTATCTACAAGTGAGTGCAATTACGTCTGTAATGAGAAGCAGTTTTATGCACTTAAATGTAAAGCTGTCACTCGCTGGGCTGAAAGAAAGAAGGCGCTGCTACCGTTTTTTTGTTTTGCTTTGTTTTTTAAAGCAACTCCTGAAGATGCAGAAGCAACCTGGAGTCAGCTGTCCCTTCGCCCATCCAGAAGCATCCACTAGACACCCACAATGACCTCGGGGCTCAACGTACGCCAGGCCAGGACACGAGGAAGGAAGCCGCTAGTGGGCCTACATAAACAAAGTGAGCAAAAGAAAACAGGACAAAATGAATGAAACCAGTGAGAGCAGCGGACGGAAGAGCAGGGAAGCTCCAGAAGGGGCAGAGCGCTGCCTTCTTGGTCCTTTTAAAAACCAACCAGGGCTGGGAAGGCGGCTCGGTGGTAGCATGCTGGTCTAGCATGCACGAAGCTCACCCTGGGTTTGATTCCTCAGTCCCACGTACACAAAAAACACTGGAAGTAGCTCAAGTTGTGGCTCAAGTTCTAGAGCGCTAGCCTTGAGCAAAAGCAGTTCAGGGACAGTGCCCAGGCCATGAGTTCAAGCTCCAAGACTGGCAAACAACAACAACAAAAATCTGGGCAAGCCACCCTGCACTGGGGCCTCCGTTTCCAGCCAGTAGCACAGGGTGGCCTGGCTCACACGGAACTCCACCACAGCATGGTGAGGTTAACAGGGAAGCCCAGGGAAGAAAGCAAGTCCCAGGTGAGCCCTATATCTGTCAGCTGCCCAACTTCCAACAACAGTTACACTTCTAAGCCAACAGCCTGACAAATACAAGCTGACGTGAGGCCTTGTATTCTACGCACTGAAATCCACACTCAGGGCATTAAAAGCAAGAAAAGTCAGAAGCAAAACAGGCAGCTCGTTCCTACCTCCGCCAGCTCCTCCCCACACACACTTCAGCCTCAAGGAAACGTCTCTGACCGAACACGGCCACGCGGGTTCCGGGTCACCGAGGGAGTTCCTACCCGCGCACTGTCCGGGGTGAGATGGACGGGAGACAGTCCGGGAAGGAGGGCGCCCACGGCCCCTCCTCTGAAGAAGACAGTGCGGGGCCCTCAAGGATCCCAAGCCCGAGAACCTCAGACCCCTGCCACTCAATCCTCAGCCCCGGCAAAGGTTTGGCTCAGCTCCGCAAGCCCCGCGGCCCCCGTCAAACCCTCCGGCTTCCCCCACCGGCTGCTGCAAAACGTTTCCTCTCAACGTGAATGGCGGTGGCGGCAACCAAGTTCCCACGATGGCTGGCACGGGGCCCAAACACAAGACAACCAAAACTGTGGACACTGCCGCAAAAACCCACACCTGAAGATAAGTGACAAGCACACCGGCCGAAGCTCTCTCGCCTCGCTCACGGGAGGAAATGGAGGGGGGACCGGCGCGGCTTCCTCCGCTCGTCCTGGCCGCTCTTCAGGTGACAGCTCCGCTCCGGAGACGCGCGCGCCCGGGCCGCACCGCACGTCGCACTGCACGGCCTGGAGGTGGGAGAAGTCCAGCTCAGGACACCGGACGCCCCGCCGCGGGAGGCTCGCGGGGCGCGGGAGGCTCGCGGGGCGGGACTCACACCTTGGGCTCCGCAGATGAGAAACTTGAAGCCAAGAGGCCAGGTGGGCGGGAGGAGGGGAGGTCAGGTGTAAGCAGGGGCTCGAGGGCAGCGGAAGCAGCCATTCCAGAAGGGAGGCCGGAACAAGGCCGAGGGGGCCCTGGCTCTCGGGGAGTGCGGCTGGATCACCTCGCTACTTATTTCCATGTTGGCCAATCCTTAAGATGACCAAGCCAGAGGCATGGGAGCCCGGCTCAGCTCCCAAAGGCTCAGCTCCCAAAGGCGGAGTGCCATGCCAGACCCGCCGGGATGCAGCTTCCGGACAACGGGGGGGGGGGGGGGGCCTGTCCTTGAAAGTCAGGATGTGGGATTCGGCCAGGCAAGAAGCAGCCTCCTTTCCATGGTAGGGCACACCCACACAGCACTGGGAATGGCCAAGCAGGCCTGACACCAGGGCAACACACATGCGAAGTCTGAAATCCAAAAGACTAGGACCAAATCCCACCTGAGGCCAGACCAGACCAGAAAGAGTAGCTGCCATTGGGAGCTCTGCCTCCCTCCACCTGACACAAAGCGCAGCACAGTGGCAGCCAGTCCTGTGTGCACTCACACACACAGGGCACAGTCCTCACTCACACTTGTATGTTATGGCTCTGCCACCCCCACCGCACCACATAGACAGGCGCTGGGAAGACCGCTGCGGTCTTCGTTCACTCCTAACACAGCGTCCCCAGGCGGGCAGTGGGCAGCAAGCACCAGCCCCCTTCACAAAAATGGAACCCGCGCTGCTGGCTCACACTTGTCATCCTCGCTACTCAGGAGGTTGAGATCTGAGGATCGCGGTTCAAAGCCAGCCAGGGCAGGAAAGGCCGTGAGACTCTGATCTCCAATAAACCACCAGAAAACCAGAAGTGGCGCTGTGGCTCAAGTGGCAGAGCACTCGCCTTGAGATGAAGAGCTGAGGGACAGGGCTCAGGCCCAGAGCTCAAGCCCCACGACCGACAAAAAAGAGAAAAAAGAAATGGAAGGCGAAGGGCCAGTTTCAACCGGCCGGGTCACCAGGCGGTCCGCAGCCACGCCAGGGCCACCCGAACTCCACGCCGCTGCAGAAACCTGGCGCACAGAACAGGTGCCAGCCAGCAGTAGGGACCCACAGCAGAGGGCGCAGGTCCGCCGCTGTGTGCGGGGCCCTGCCGCCAGTAGGCTTTGTGAAGTTTCCGGGGTCAAAAGGCCTGACCAGAGAGGCGTGCCAGGTGGGCTCCCTCCCACTAAAATGGCAGGAAACACGGCCCCTTCACACAAGCCGCCTTTTTCTCCAGTGCCACGCGTGCACACAAGCCCTGCAGGGGCCTCCCTAGCCCTGCCCCACGCACAGCCCCACCTGGCCAACGGAGGGGACAGCTCGGGCTCCAGTCCCAGAGCCTCAAACCTCACCCACCTCCCACCTCAGGCTGCTGAGCCTCTGCCACGCCCCCCGCCCGACCTCAGCAGAGGCCTCGGTGCCCCTCCTGTGGGAACAGACCTGGAGTCTGCGATCCTTCCACACAAGGAGCCGGAGATCCACACAGGAGGCAACCCTTGGCCAACTCACCTGTGCAGCACCAGGAGCTGCTGTGGGATCAGAGAGCAGAGGAGGGCCCTGGACCCTCTCCAGCACCCCGGAGGGCTGTGGGGGGTCCCTGTCACTTTGGGAGGCTACCTGCAGATTTTCTAGCAGAGTAAGTTCCTTTGTCTTCTAAAAGACTAACCTACATTTTCATCAGACAAAAAGAGGTCACAAATACAGCCTGGAAAGCGCTGGCGGGGGAGGGGCGGAAGCCCCGGGTCTGCCACTCTCCCTGCTGAAGAGCCGGGGTTTGTGGAGCTCCAGTCTGTGGGGCAGGCAGGAACTGACCCCTACTTTTGATTCCAAACGGGCCAGTCTCCCCACTTCCACGTCGCCGTGACCACACTCAGAACCATCCCTCCCTCCCATCTCAACCTTCCCCATGCGAGCAGCGTCCTAATCCACGCACACTTCCTGCGCAAAGTCAAAGTCGGCTTCGCTCCCTGGAAGAAGAGCAGCCCCAGGCCAGCCTCGCAGGAGAGCAGGCGGCAGGCTCCACGGTCGGGACAACTCGTTCTTCTGGTTCTCTGCACACTCAGTCACCCTCCAGCAGAAGCTCCCGAAGAGTTTACTGCTCACCTGTTTCACAATCTTCCCGCTTTCCTATAAGGATAAAGGTCTAGTTCCGCACAAGGGCAAGCAACACTGGAAATCCAGGTGGGATCTATCCAGCCCCGCACCAGATGCCCAGGCTTTCCCCAGTCGGTGTGCACCCAGATCCCAAACAGAATCACAGGTGGAGGCCCAGCTCGGAGTGCGTCTGTTGGGAACGGACCCTTCCATCTCCTAGCCTCACTGGCCATTGTTAATTTTCTCCCAAGAGAACAAAACCAGGAAATGCCAACACTCTGAATGGCTTTGCTGCCCTCCCCACATCACATCCCTCAGGAGCATCCTTCAGCCTTCCAACCAAGACAGGGGAGGTCCTGGCCCCAGCCCCACCCAGCTGCGCCCTGCCCAGCCCAGCCCAAACCTGCCCTGCCCTGCCCCTTGCCACAGAATGCTCTTGGGAAGGTCCTGAACTGAACACCCCTGCGCCCGCCCAGAGCAGAGCTGAGCAGAGAGAGAGCACAGCCCTGGTCTGTCTAGTCTCCAGCCTGCCAACCCACTGGGGGAGGGGAAGGACCTGCCCCACCTCCACAAGCCTCCTCCCCAGAAGTTCAAGCGCTCTCCTGCCAGAAACCCTCCCTCTTTTTTTTTTTCTTTACCTACTTAAGCCCCACTCCTCCTCTGAGCCCAGTAGGAGGATGGCCCCTCTGGGCTCACGAGGTCAAGGTGTCCTTCTCTCCTTGGCCCCTCCAAGTTTCCCCATGGTTATGAGATTAATTACTATTCTTTGCCCACTAATCTCACTGTAAACTCCACTGAGCAGGGATTCCTAGCACAGTGCCGGAGGCGCGGAGTGCATGCCGATAGGCATTGAATAAATCAATCCACAAATCACTACTTGCAATGCCAGAAATTCACAAAATAAATGATGCAAAGCAAGCCAGAGGAGCTAATGCAGAGTTGAGAGTTGGAGAATTTAAAATGTTTCATTACTCAAATTTAAAATGATCCTCAAAAAAAAAAAATCACAAAACAAGACATAGGAGAAAGTTTTTAAACGGGGAGCCCCTAATCCAGAAACTTCACTGCCATTCTGGAACATATCCTTCCAGGATTTTTTATTTTCCTTTCAAGAGCAGCACTTTTTTTCCTTACTATCAAAATACAATTTGCAGGATCTGCCAAGTGATACTGCTTTAATACACACGGTGACATCAGAAAGTGAAGTCATCAAAGGGGAAACAGCTACACAAGGAACACAAGGAATGGGTGACATGCAAATCCTCCAGTCTCTGCGCCACTTCCAGAAGGAAAAGCCAGCCTTGTTTACACACACACACACACACACACACACGCACACACAGCGCCACCGAGGAGTGAAAGGAGAAAGGTGCACTAGTCTAGAAAGTGCTGCAAACTTTCCACACTCAACTCAGTGGCCTCCTCTAGAAAAGTCAGCTCTTCTAAAGTCCAAGTCTGAGGAAGCAAAATGCTGTTCATTAAAGGCCAGCTGGGGATGGTCATTCGGCTCTCCAGGAACAGGGCCCATCTGCACACACCCCCGCCCCCCACCCCCCTCCCTCCCACTCCCCACCCCCCCTCCCCCCCACCCCCGCCACCAGACCACCCCCCACCTCCCAGCCAGAGCTGTAGAGGAACCTGGAGAAGAAAACCCGCCCCCTGTCCCTGCTAGCTCTCCGGAAATGCTCTCGCTGGGCTTGCAAAGGACAGCACTGGAGTTCTGCCCCTTGAAGGCCTAAGACTGGCTCTGACCCTCCACAAGCGGCCTGACCTCTAGAAGCCCGGCTTCCCCAGTCCCAGGGGTCACCATGTACACCCAATACATCTGTGCCCGGGACTGGGTACACAGTAGGGGGGCTCAACCCTGGGAGCAGTCTCTCCTGTGGGACTTAGAAGAGAGCAGGTGGGCCCTCGACGCGGCGTCCTGACAGCTTGTTGGGCAGTGGAGCAAGCTGCTGACCTCGGCGCGTCTGAACACACTGCCGCCAGCAAATGGTATTGTATGTAACATAGCCAGGAAGAAAACGTGTAGCACCCTCACAGACCAAGTACATCCACAGGAGGGGCTCCGTCCAAGACCCAGGCAACCACACAGAGGACTGTCTGTCCCTCCATTTCTCTGGGCGGACACAGCCAGGAGGTGTCACTGTGTGAATGGACACACAGGCCCAGGGATGTGAGGAGCGCTGTGTACTCCAAGAACCCAGAAGTAAACGGTAAGGAAGAGAAAATTCAAGACTCAGGTGACTCACCCGGACTCTGTTCCGAAGAATCGACAACCCCTAAGATAAGAAGAGAACTCCACAAGGAAGGACGAAACTACCCCTGCACAACTGCCAGCCAGGCACTAACACCGCCCCGAGGGTGGTGCTGGGTCCTCAGGGAGGGATCCCCATTCATTTCTGGTCCCCCGCAGCCCACTCGGCCAAGGTCCTGCCCGGCCCGGGCCTGGCCCACAAGCCTGTCGTTGTGAAAGTGATCAATTCCGATTCTTGGCATTAATCCCTTTAAAAGGCCAGCAGCTGCTGTCTAGTCACTGATGCCAACCCGTTCCAGGTTGGGGGGGAGGGGATCAATAGAGCCACCTCCCAGATGGGGAGGCAAATTTAAAGTCCGGCGGGGCCGCGGAACGCAGAGCGGGGGCCGGGCCGGCGGCCCCGGGGGTCAGGCGGGGAGGGCGCGGGCGGGGAGGGCGCGGGCGGGAGGGCCGGCCTGCCGGCGTGGGCGCGCAGGGACTCTTATTCTGACACGGGATCCGCCGCCACCGCCACCGCCGCGGGGCTCCGCCGCCCGGCCCGCCCGGGACCCCCGCCCCCCGCGCGGAGCCCCCGCCCCGCCCCGGCCCCGGCCCCCGCCCCGGGGGCCCGCGGGCGTCCCGGGCGGCGCGGCCCCTCTCGGGCCCGGGGGAGGCGCGGGGCGAAGCCGGGCGGCGCGGCGCCGCTCGAGCCCCCGCCCGCCGGGCCCACGTGCCGGGCGCCGTCCACGCGGGGAACTTTGCGGGGCAGCGCACGACGGGCGCTCCCGGGCGCGGGGCGCGGAGCTCGCCGGCGCTCACTTTTCCACGCTCCCGGCCCCGCCCGCCGCCGCCCGGCCCCCGCCCCGCGCCCCGCGCCCCCGGCCAAGTTTGGTCCGGAACTTACCGGGCCGCTCGCGGGCCGGCCGGGCCCTAGGGCAGCGCGCGGGGGCCGCGGGCTGCGGGGCCGGGCGGCGGGGGGACCCGGGACGCCCGCCCGCGCGTGCTCGCTCCGCCTGCGGGGCCGCCCGGGCCCGTGGCGCTCGCTCCGCCGGTCCGCCTACCCGCTCGCGCCGCCGGCCGGATAATGCGCCCCTCGGCCGCACACATGGAGCCCGGCGCCGGCGTCACCGCCCGGGACATGCGCACCAGGTCAGCGCGCCCGGCCCGCGGCCCCCAAAACACCGGGGAGCTCTTAAAGGCGACGCCGCGCGCCCGCGCCCGGCTGGGCGGGGCCGGCGGGGGCGGGGCCGGCGGCGGGGCGGGGCCGCGGGAGGGGCCCTGGCGCGCGGGGCGGGGCCGGCGGAGGGGCGGGGCCTGGCGCGGCCCCGCCCCGGAAGCGCCGCCCCTCCAGCCGAGTCCCTCGCGACACCTCGGTCTGCGCTCCGGGTCTCCCCGCGGGCGCCGTCCCCGCAGGCCCCGTCCCGGCGGGCCGAGGGTCGTCCACACCCACCCACCCGCGACCGAACAGGGCCACGGCCACCTCCACACGCCCGCTGCAGACCTCGCTCCTGCGGGGCCCGGCAGCCTCTAAGCGACCGTGCTCTGGGAAGCCAGGCGGCCGCCGCGGCGCGGCGCGGGGCGGGGCGGGGCGGGAGCGCGGGGCTCCCCGGGGCTCGGGGCGGCCCGCGGGCCGCGGAGGTCGGAGGGGATCCGGGAGCCTTCGGTTCCCTCGCGCAGCCGATGGAGTTGGGAGGACGTCCGACACCTGCCTGGTCTGCGCTGGCGCCGAGGCCTCGGCGGGGAGCGGGGAAGACGCGCGGGGTGGGCCGGGCCGGGGCCGGGGCCGGGGCCGGGGCGGGCATCACAGGAAGCACGACCACAACCCACCCAGGAAAACAAAGCTCACGGAAGACCCACTCTCCAGCCTGAAAACAAGCAGCTGCGCGGCGGCACCGGGCCTCGGGACGCTTTGCACTTAGGCTCTGCCAGTCGTGGGGCTTGAACTCGGGCCGGCGTCGGCCCACGCCCCCCCCCCCCGCGCCCGCTTCCACACCACACCCTACGATACAGAACAAGTGTCACGTGCCGCCCTACACGGCACCCCAATAACAACGCGACTCCTCCATGGCTAGATCGCCACCCCAAGCCGGAAAGCAGTTCGTGAGGAGGTTTTGGCGATCATTCTCCGCTGTGTAACCCTAACAACAGGAAGCTCCCCAGACCCCTCCATTCCTCGTCGTTCCACTGGGCTGACAACTTTCTGCCTTAGACTCCACACCCCCACCAGACACCCAGAAAGTTTCCTACTGCTTCCAGGCAACGTCTGGCACACCCTGCACCAAAAGCTAAGGACACAAAATACCCAACGGAGACTCCTGAACACCTTTTTACTTTATTTTTGTGGTCAGTTGTGGGGCTGAACTCTGGGCTGGGTGCTGTCCCTCAGCTCTTCAGCTCAAGGCTAGCGCTCTACCACTTGAGCCACAGCAACACTTCTGGCTTTTTCTGCTTATGTGGTGCTGAGGACTTGAACCCAGGGCCTCATGCATGGGAGGCAAGCGCTCCACCATTGAGCCACCTTCCCAGCCCCCACCCCCTTATTTGTAAGAAAACTTAGAAGCCAGGCACCGGCGGCTCAGGCTTGTCGTCCTAGCTACTCAGGAGGCTGAGATCTAAGGATCGCGGTTCAACGCCAGCCGAGGCAGGAAAGTTCATGAAACTCTTATCTCCAATAAATCACCAGAAAATGGGGCTGGGAAGGTGGCTCATTGGTAGAGCGCTTACCTCGCATGCCTCGCATGCCTGAGGCCCTGGGTTTGATTCCTCAGCACCACATAAGGAAAAAGAAAAGAAGCCGGAAGTGGCGCTGTGGCTCAAGTGGTAGAGCGCTAGCCTTGAGCTGAAGAGCTGAGGGACAGCGCCCAGACCCAGAGTTCAAGACCCACGACCAACCAAAAAACAACAACAACAAAAGAAAAACTTAGCAGAACTTTATTAAGTAAACAAACAGGCAGGCACAGAAGAGCAGGGACACACTCAAACTGCTGGGTGCTCTCATAGGGAGAGACACTGAACAACCTTCTCTTAACTCCATTCTGGTAGCAACTTTTGGTTTGCTTTGCTACATAGAAACTGAAATGTTCAAACACAACACAAAAGCATTCTTATTCTCAGAAGCCAGAAGTGCAATAGGAATTCAATTCCCCCTGATCCCAGGAGCAAGGAGGGCTTAGAGCAGACTTCTAGAACACTCCCTCAAATACAGCGGGGGTAAATTTTAAGAAGTGGCTTTTTGCCTCGGTGATTAATCAGATGATGTATATTAAAGCAATACAAGCAAAATATTACCTCACAGCTCCTCACCTGGGTCTTGATTAATACCAACTTAATTAACCACAAACAGAGCAAAGTGCGGTCAGGTGGGAGACCTGAAATTGAGGTAAATGGGGATTCTAGAGGCTGAGCCAGCAAGCCTGGGATGAGTCACCCAGGTGACAAATCAGCCTGTTTTAAACGACGGAAGCATCAGCTGTGACATATTAATGACACACCCTGTGGATGGAGGCACACACTGGCAATGGGGGCTGCTTCTGAGGGCAGTACAGCAGCTCCAGCGGGGAGAGGGTCCCCAAGGTGAACTGTACCGTCCCACGGGTGCTTTCTATGCCGCAGGTGTGGGACGGTGAATCCAGGCCTCCCTGGGATCCCCAGTCAGCTTGGGCTGGAGGCCTTTGCTGCACTGCTTAGAGCTGGACAAACAACAAATCAGTCGGCTGGTGATTATGAAATATGATGCAATCACCTGCAGATGCCATTTGAAAGCTGAAGAAACTCCAAGACATGGCTAGGCCCAGAACCATGTTTTTCTTGGCTCTGCCTTTATCCTAAGAACAACTAATGTTAATACAGTACTTTACGGACACTTCTGGGGCTGGGGCTGGAGCTCATTGTGGAGTGCTTGCCTGGCATACACGAGGCCCTGGGTGGGAAGGAGGAAGAGCTGAGCAACAGTGGCTCCCCCTGTAGTCCCAGCTACTTAGGAAACCCAGATCTCAGGACCATGGTCCGGAGCCAGCCCAGGCATGACAGACAGTCTGTGAGCCTGCGGAAGTGGAACTGTTGCTCAAGTGATAGAGTGCCAGACTTGAGCAAAAATACTAAGGGGCAGACGGGCGCCGGTGGCTCACACCTATAATCCTAGCTACTGAAGAGGCTGAGATCTGAGGATCGAGATTCAAAGCAAGTAAGTCTGAGACTCTCATCTCCAATAAACCACTTGAAAACCGGAAGTGGCGCTGTGGCTCAAGCGGTAGAGCGCTCGCCTTGAGCTGAATGAAAAGCTGAGGGACAGTGCCTAGGCCCTACGACCAACCGCCCCCCCCACAAAAAAACACTAAGGGGCAATGCCCAGGCCCTGGGTTCAAACCCCAGTACCAACACACACACACAGAAGGACTTCTCTTATTGAAATAAAATTTCATCCAAATGCATTTTATGTTTCATATCTTCCAAAGACCAGACCCCTGCTAATAACTAAACAACCAGACTTCCTCCATCCTGACAATTATAAAAATACTTTATCTTAAGCCAGGTGCTGGTGGCTCACACCTGTAATTGTAGCTACTCAGGAGGCTGAGAGCTGAGGATCCAGGACTGAAGCCAGCCTGGGCAGGAAAAGCTGTGAAACTCTTATCTCCAGATTCACCATCAGAAAACCGGAAGTGACGTTGTGGCAGAACACTAGCCTTGAGCAAATGAGCTCAGGGACAGCGCCCAGCCCACAACTGACCAAAACACAAAACACCTCCATCTTCCAAATGCACTATTATTTTTGTCTGCTGGTTTTGAAGGTCTTACTATCGTGGCTCAGTCTGGTCTTTAACTTTCCATCCTTCCTCTACCATCATATTGGGATTGCAGGATTTTCACCACCACACCCTTAAATATACAATAAATTTCTTTAAACACGGTCTGAGAGAGTCTGTTCCTGTACAACCAAGGCACTGAAAAAGGAAAAACTGGGGCAAATGCCACGATCACATCTTTCTCTATAGCAGAAACGGGCCAAAGGCTCCAAGGTGGTCCCAGGTGACCAGGAAGAAGCGCCATCACCTGGTTTAAGGCATTGTCGTTTTGATGAGAAAATTTCTTTTCTTTTCTTTTCTTTTTTGTCATGGGGCCTGAACTCTGGGCCTGGGCGCTGTCCCTCAGCTCTTCAGCTCAAAGCAAGCACTCTACCACTTGAGCTACATCACCACTTCCGGTTTTCTGGTGGTTTATTGGAGATAAGAGTCTCGTGGACTTTCCTGCCCCAGCTGCCTTTGAACTGTGATCCTCAGATCTCAGCCTTCTTACTAGGTAGGATTATAGGTGTGAGTCACCAGTGGCACCCAGCAAGAAATTTTGTTGTTGTTGTTGTTGTTCGTGGGGCTTGAACCCTGGGCCTGGGCTCTGTCCCTCAGCTCTTCAGCTCAAGGTGAGTGCTCTACCGCTTGAGCCACAGTGCCACTTCCGGTTTTCTAATGGTTTATTGGAGAGAAGAGTCTCACAGACTTTCCTGCCGGGGATGGCTTTGAACCGATATCCTCAGATCTCAGCCTCCTGAGTGGCTAGGAATACAGGTGTGAGCCACCGGCGCCTAGCAAGAAAATTTCTTTAACTGGGCCTTTCTGACTCACTCTTGTAATCCAAGCTACTCAGGAGGCTGAGATCTAAGGATCATGATTGGAAGCCAGCTCTGGAAAACAAATAGGAGATTTTTATCTCCAAACAAGCAAAAAGCTAAAGTGGAGCTGTGGTTAAGTGGTAGAGCACCAGCCATGAGCAAGAAAGCTGAACAACAGTTAAAAGGCCCTGAATTCATAAAAAGGTTATTTATTTCAACCCAAAATAACTGTCATCCACTGAGAGTACTTGGCGACCTATTAGAAAAGGAAAGAGATGGGACTGGGAAGGTGGCTCAGTGGTAGAGTGCTTGCCTTGCATGCATGAGCCTCTGGGTTCAATTTCTCAGCACCACGTAAGCAGAAAAGGCCGGGAATAGCACTGTGGCTCAAGTGGTACAACACTAGCCTTGAGCTGAAAGGCTGAGGGACAGCGCCCAGGCCCAGAGTTCAGGCCCACGACCGGCCAAAAAAAAAAAAAAAAAAAAAAGGAAAGAAAAATTAATTTCTACGTGAGCGTCATTTCCTTAGTACTTTGACAGTTCTGGAATTTTTCCCCCCAAGGACCAGAAAATAGCCACAGCAATTGCTTTAGAAGTACAACACTCCCAATGGGTGACCACTGTACCAGTGTCACTTTTCATGAGGACATTCTCACACTAAATGAGAGTAGTGGAAAACAGGCAGGTCAGCCGCACCCCTGCCCTGGCGGGGGGCGGGGGGCAGGGGACACTCTGCCTCTAAGGCTCAGCTCTCCAGGTCCAGGCAGACCTGAGCAGCTGGGGACGCGCCTGCCAGCAGAGGCTCCCTGCCCTGGTGGCGCTTCTGACGCAGGGGAGTAGTTTTAATCTGTTTCTTTTTTCTGGTTTGTTGTATTATTCTGCCAACCCTGGCGCTTGAACTAAGGCCTGGGCTCTGTCCCTGAGCTTCTTTTGCTCCAGAGGCAGCACTCTACCACTTGAGCCACAGCACACTTCTGGCTTTTTCTGCTTATGTGGTGCTGAGGACTCAAACTTCCTGCATGCTTCCTGCATGGTAGGCAAGCGCTCTACCCCTGAGCCACCTTCCCAGCCCCTGGAGTTCGAACTCCAGCAGAGCCAGCACGCCACCTCTGAGCCACAGCTTCAGCTCTTAAGAGGGACTCAGAGCACAAAAATTACGCTGAAGGGTTAAGCACCTGTGGCGTGACCCAGAAGTCCATTCCCACAGTCTTCACCCTTCATCTGACTTTGTCACTAATTGGCAAGGAATGTCCCTTTTGTGTCTACAAGGTGAGTTACAAAAGTTCCTATCCTAATTTAGATCAGAGTTAAGTCTTCAGACTGGTAAGTGAATTACGTTTTCTATGAATTAAAAAAAGTGAAAAGAAAAGCCAGAAGCCAATGGCTCACCCCTATAATCCTATCTAGTCAGGAAGTTGAAAGCTGAGGATACAGGTTCAAAGTCAGTCTGGGCAGATCAATCCTAGAGACTCTCTTCTCCAACTAAGCAACAAAAAATGGAAAGTGATGATGTAACTCAAAAGATAGCGCACCAACCTTGACCAGAAAGGGGGAGGGGAGGAGAGGGGCGGGGAGGGGAGGGGTGGAGGAAACCTTATGCTGGTGGCTCAAGCCTGTAATCCTAACTGCTCTGGAGACTGAAGTCTAAGGACTGCATTTCAAAGCCAGCCAATGCAGAAAAAGTCCATGAAACTCATCTCTAATTAACCACCAGAAAACAGGAAGTGGAGCTGTGGCTCAACATGGTAGAGCGCTAGACTGGAGCAAAGAAGTTCAGGGACAGCCGGTGGCTCACGCCTATCACCCTAGTGTCATCCTAGCTACTCAGGAGGCTGAGATCTGAGGATCACGGTTCAAGGCCAGCCCAGGCAAGAAAGGCCGCGGGCCTCTTATCTCCAATAAACCACACACACACACACACACACACACACACACACACACACACACACACACACACACACACACACACACACACACACACACACACACACACACACACACACACACACACACACACACCAGAAGTGGCACTGTGGCTCAAGTGGTAGAGTGCTAGCCTTGAGCTGAAGAGCTGAGGAACAGCGCCCAGGCCCAGAGTTCAGGCCCATGACCAGACCCAAAAAAAAAAAAAAAAAAAACTTTTAGACCAGCTCAGAGGATGACAATTCTCAAAGGAAAATATTTTCAGAAAAAGCCCCCAAATCCCATCTCTGGAAATGCCACAGGCTACACACCATTAACACAGCCAGCGTCAGGAACTGGATTTCATTGTTCTGCTTGAAGATGCTCACTAAAGCTGAACACCATAGGCTCATGCTTCCTAGCTACTCAGGAGGCTGAGATCTGAGGATGGAAGTTGGAAGCCAGCCTGAGTAGGAAAGACTGTGAGACTCTGATCTCCAATTAACCACCAAAAAGCTAGAAGTAGCCCTGTGACTCAAACCTTGTGCAAAAAAGCTCGGAAACAGTACCTAGGCCCTGAGTTTAAGTCTTAGGATGGGCCCCCACACACACACAAGGTTGTGAAAGTCCAGTTTAGCTGGATATAAATGGCTCAAGCCTATGATCCTAGCTACTCAGGAGGATCTGAGAGATCTGAGGATCTTGGTTCGACACCAACCCTAGACAGAAAAGTTAGTAAGACTCTTAGCAGCAACTAACCAGAAAAAGATGGAAGTAGAACTGTGGCTCAAAGTGGTAGAGCATTTGCCTTGAGCACAAAAGCTCAGGCGCCACACCATGCACAGGCCCTAAGTGCAAGCCCCGGCACCACCAGCTCCAAAAAGAAAACTCCAATTTAATAGCACTTCACATTTGTAACACTTTCTACCTTTGATTTTGTTTTTTTGTGCAGGTAATGGAGCTTGAACCCAGAACCTCTGGGTCTAATTTGCCTTTTTAGCTCTAGGGTGGTGCTCTACCACATGAGCCACAGCTCCACTTCCAGGTTTTGGATGGTTAACTGAAGAGTCTCAGGCTGGCTTTGAACCGTGATCCTCGGATCTCAAACTCCTGAGCAGCTAGGGTAGCAGGCCTGAGCCACACTGGGGACTGGCCTGCACCTGTCTTTTCTTGGTGGCTGATCCCTTGCATGTCACCTGACGGGTCCCGGTGTGAAGGGGAGGCTCTCCCAGGACACACGCAGCAAGCCAGGGTGTGCCTTCTCCCCCACCAGCCCAGCGCACTGGCGGGGGACAGGCCCACAGGGTGCACGTGAAGGGGCGGCTGCCCGAGGAGCTGAGGGGCCTCGTGGGAGAAATCAGCCAGTCCGGGAACCTCTACTCCACAGCTCCCAAGTGCTCAGCCGGCGGCCCGGCAGGGCCAACAGCTTGCTCTTGGGCAGTATTAACTCCAGCCTCCAGCTGTGCCAGCCGGAAGGCCAGTCTCCACAGGGGCAGGGGTCCTCAGCACCATGCTGGAACATTGTAACAGCGGCTGCTACCACAGTCTGGGTGCCCGCTGCGCTCGCCAGGCCACAGCACAAGTGAGGAAACTGGACCAAAACGCCTGGGCCACTCACAGGTGGGGAGCCCCTTTTCCTGAGGTCAAAGGCCAGCAGAGGGAACCCAGGCTGGAACCCAGGGTGTCCGGGCTCTCAAGGGCCTCCTGTCGCACGGGGGCCTCCCACAATACTCTTGTGGGGCAGGTGGACACGAGGGAGCGCCAGCCAGGCTGGAGAACAGCCTGGCGGGGCCCCGTCCCCGGAGGCCAGCTTGAAGCTCCAGGGCAGCCCCAGGGACAAGCGGCTCCTGCAGCCAACACTGACAGAGCAGCAGGAAGTGCTGTCTGTGGGCCATCCTGCCATAAAGGCCTCAGAATTTGTGGGTGCATCAGCTGAGCCCCCAGAACCACCAAGTGCCTCCCGGCTCTGACAAAATAGCATACCAAGGAAAAAAGGGAACTTGACCGTGTTTCCTATGGGCAAACTGAGGCCCAAGGGCCCAGCCTGGAGATGGCTCCCCCGGGGTAGCGGGAGCCAAGAGAGAGCTGAGGAGCACTTCCCACGAGCAGCAGGAGCCAGAGGTGGGAGCTGATCACGTGCCTGCTGGCGTCCCGGCCCACACCCACTTCCGGCCTGGCCGGCCCCTCCACTCCAGTCAGAGCCAGGGTGGAGGAAAAAGACTACCAGAAACTCTCCCGCAGACACCTCCCTGGGAGCGCCGCGGGCCTCGGGAGTGCGCAGGCCTGCCCTCCGGCTCCACCCCTCCCGGCCTCCCCCACTGACTGAGGCCTTGTGCTGGTGGCTCAAGTTTATAATCCTAGCTACTCTGGAGACTGAAATTTGAGGATCAAAGTTCAAAACCAGCCTGGGCAGGAAAATCTATGAGACTCTTATATCCATTGACCACCACAAGAGCCGAAGTGGCGCAGTGGCTCCAGTGGTTCAGGGCTAACCTCGAGCTAAAGAAGTTCAGGGAAGGCCCACAAGCCCTCTCTCTGCTCTTTTCTAGCTCTCCTCTCTCCTCTCTCTGTTCTTTTCTAGCTCTTCTCTCCCTCTTTCCCAGCTCTCCCAGCTCTCGCATGAGGCCCTGGGTTCAATTCCTCAGAAACACATAAGCAGAAAAAGCTGGAAGTGGTGCTGTGGGTCAAGTGGTAGAGCGCTTGCCTCGAGCTGAAGAGCTAAGGGACAGCGCCCAGGACCAGAGTTCAGGGCCCACAACATACATACATACATACATACATACATACATACATACATACATACATACATACATACATACATAAAATCAGTCTTCCCATATAGCCTAGGCTGGCCTCAAACTCACGATCCTCCTGTCTGAAGTCTCCCAAGTACTGGGACCATCATGCACGGCTGGCACTCATCTGAGTGCTCACACACCCCTCATAGGCTAGTTGAAAAAGAAAATAAACCCGTATTCAAACGAAGCACCAGTATAAACAGAGGTGGTGGTCAGGTGACTGAGAAGAGACAGCCAAACTTGATACTGGAAATTAAAAATAGCGCCAGACATTCATTTGTATAGCACCACTCCATCCAGAAGCTACTTCCACGTTCCCAACAAGGTCAGCTTACTTCTCCTCAAGGATCCACAGGGATTGAAGCACCCCCCGCCCCACGCACACACATGCCGGCCCCACAGGAAGGAAGCCCTGACTTCCCCAGCTATTCCAGTTACATAAATCAACAGCTGATCATCCTGTGTTGGTCCCTGCCTGGCGTTTGGACCCACATTTGCCTTTTAGAGCTGCCCGCCAATGAATAACCACGTTACATTACATCAGATAAATGTGCCTAGATCAATATTGTTTCTAACTATCCAAGGTTTCTTATTGCTGTAAGAATCCTTCAATTAAAAAAAAAAAAATGTCCCGTTAGTTAAGAGACATTGATGGTGGCGCCACTATCCTCAAAGCAAAGTCTGCCACACACAAGAGAGCAGCAGGATTTCAGTCAGCAGAGAGAGCCTTTTAAAGCTGCTTACCTGGGCTGGGATGTAGCTCAGTGGCAAAGCGCTTGCCTAGCAAGTGCAACGTCCTGGGTTCGATCCCCAGTACCAAAAAAGAAAAGACAAAAAAAAAAATAAATAAAATAAAGCTGCTTACCTAATTTTTCGTATTTCAAAGAACAATAAACTTTCCTCCTTTCTCTTACAATGGAACAACAGTTCTTAAAAGAACTGAGAAGCCAGCCTATGCAGGAGGCTGAGATCTGAGGATCACGGGCAGGAAAGTCTGTGAAACTCTCATCTCTAATAAACCACCAGAAACCCAGAAGTGACACTGTTGCTCAAGTGGTAGAGCACTAGCCTTGAGCTGAAGAGCTGAGGAGCTGAGAGACAGCGCCCAGGACCAGAGTTCAAGCCCCACAATGACCAAAAAAAAAAAAAAAGCTACATTGCCTTTGTGAGAGAGAAGAAAAATGAGGGAGGGAGAAGATCAGAAGAGAAGGGGGAAGGAGGGAAGAAAGTAATATCTCCAGGAAAAACAAAAAAAAACTTTAAAAAAAAAAAACAAAACTTGGGAGCAGCTCCCTAGGGGCCTACTTCAGATTTTCACCTCTCTCATGTTTTTTAAGTTTATTGCAAAGGTGATATACAGAGGGGTTACAGTTCCCTTTTAACAGTGCTAGCCCTCTCCCTCATTTTCTCCCACTTTCCCCCTAATTTAATCCTCTTATTTCTCCTGAATTATATCCATCAGGGCACAGTGTCATCCAAGTCTACATCAGTAAACAAAGAAGGCTAGGCTTGACTCACCTGTCACAATTCCAGAGTTTTCACTAACTGCTAAGAAGGATCACTAGCTGGGTGCCAATGGTTCACACCTGTAACCCTATTTAGGAGGCAGAGATCTGAGGATCAGTTCAAAGCCAGCCAGGACAGGAAAAGCCATGAGACTCTAATCTCCAATTAAGCACCCAACAAGCCAGATGTGGAGCTATGGCTCAAGTGGTAGAGCATCAGCCTTGAGCAAAGCAAGTTCAGGGATAGTGCTCAGGCCCTGAGTTAAGCCCCCAGGCTCCCACAAACACACAAAAATCATTCAAAAAATAAAAAATAAATAAAACAAACTCCTCCAGTTGATTTAGCATCTGCACAACTCCTTCCTGAGAACTCAAGTGGAAATCCTGATCTCTCCCACTGAGCCACACACTGGCCCTCTCAGAGTACTATTATTGTGTGGCTGGTGTCAAATGCCCTCCTATACCACTTTCCCAGTCTTTTGTCCCCAAACCTGATCCATTTCCATGAAAGAAAACAGTTCAGCTTTCAAAGTTCTAAAGTGTAAGGACAGATTGCTCTCCAGGTAATGACCACAGAGCCCTCACACTAAGGCAGCCTCAAAATACGGACAGGGTCCTTTAAATTCTGGTTCTCCTTCTTCCCACAATTCTTCAAGTCCATTAGACTCTTCTATTTTGCCTCAGGTCTAATTAGATTAATACAGCTCCCTACTTGCCCTTAACTCACCAATTACCCCATTTGACAGAGGGAGAGCTCTGAGGCCAGGGCAGACATGGCTAATCTACCTCCCATCTGTATCAGAACAGAGTGGCTCCAGCTAGCGGACTCAGGAGCTGTGGTTTCTTAGTGATGTATACTAAGTTGCTTTCTCTTTGAGATTTAGCCCTGGCAGAAAGTCAAGCATTTCCTGATCACTCCCAAACATACCAAGAATCAATCTTTATAGCACACCAACCAACCAGGCACCAGGAGGGGGAAGCTGACCACCTCCAGCTCTTTTTCTCCACCCACCCATTCATTCATTCATTCATTCATTCCTTCACCTCCCAGCAAGATGCTCTGTTACATGTCCACACATCCCCTCAAATACCTAGTACTGTGCCGGTTGTTCTGTGCCATCATCTGTACAACTAGGAAGAGCAAAACCGGAATCTGGAGTGGCTCTCAATGGAAAAAAATGGATAGCATGAATAGAAAAAGGGGAGCCATGAAGTTGGGGATTCCAAGGAGGCCAAAGGAAGGAAAAATTTCTCCTTTACAGAACCAGGCAAGATGTCCCTAGAAATGGGGGTGTACCCTTGCTGTGGGTGGATGTGAGTTGAGGGTCCCAAGGAGTCCAGAGTTTGAACTTTACTCCCCATTGTGATGGATAAAGAGGGTAGGAATCTAATCCAACTGACCTTCAGAGACTTTAGAGGGGAATACCCTGTGACTCAATCCTGGTCAATTTATATAAAGAGCAAGCAAGGCTGGGGACAGGGCTCAGTGGTAGGGGGCTTGCCTAGCACACCTGAAGCCCTGGGTTCGATTCCTCAGTTGCACATACACAGAAAAGGCCAAAAGGCTGTGGCTCAAGTGGTAGAGTGCTAGCCTTGAGCAAAAAGAAGCTCAGGGACAGCGCCCAGGCCTTGAGTTTAAGCCCCAGGATTGGCAAAAAAAAAAAAAGGAAGAGAAAAAACAGACACACACACACATACACAAGGATTGGGCCAGCCAGAAAGCTATGAGATGTCAGTCCTCACACCTCCAACATGAGCCAAATAAAACTCTTTTTCTTTTTTTTTTTTTTGGGGGGGTCTGGTCGTGGGGCCTGAACTCTGGGCCTGGGCTCTGTCCCTCAGCTCTTCAGCTCAAGGCTAGCGCTCTACCACTTGAGCCACAGCGCCACTTCCGGCTTTTTTCTTTTTGTTTATGTGGTGCTGAGGAATCGAACCCAGGGCCTCAGGCATGCAAGGCAAGCGCTCTACCACTGAGCCATCTTCCCAGCTCCAAAAACCTCTTTTTCTTTATACATACCTCAGGTAGTTATCACAATAACCAAAAAAGACAAACATATCTTTCTGACTTCAAAGTCACAGGTTCCTTTTTAATAGCACTCCACCCCACTGATCCTATGGGCTTCATTTCAAGTAATAAATACACACACACACCAAGTACTGGTGGCTCACGCCTGTAATCCTACCTATTCAGGAGACTGAGATCTGAGGATCACAGTTCAAAGCCATCCCAGGGAAGGAACATCTGTAAGACTCTTATCTCCAATGAACCACCAGAAAACTGAAAGTAGAGCTGTGGCTCAGAGTGTCAGCCTTGAACAGAAGAGCCCAGGGACAGCACCGAAGCCCTGAGTTCAAGCCCCAGGACCAATCCCCCAAAACACACGCAGGCACACCTCTGCCCTCATCCCAGGACACCTTGAGCCCCAGGCACCCCAACACTCAGGGTAGAAGAGTCACAGGTCAGCAGCAGCAGCTCCTGCCTAGACCCAGGAACCTCTCCAAGCCCTTCTTCACAGAGGAAAACAGCTCCAGTTGAAACTTGTGTCCACACGGTCCACCGACAGATTTAGAACTCAAATTATAGCCTCGGCAGGAGTCTTCACAAAGGACTCAAATTAAGCAAGCCCCAGATGGGGAGCCAACAGGAGCAAGACAGCCTCACGGCGCCCCGTCAAGTGAGCAGCGTCCAGGCCAGTGCAGGGGCAGACCTGTTGCACACAGGACCTGCCTGGGTCTGGGGACCGCGCTCACTCCGGGGCAGGCTCTCCCCAGCTTTTCAGCCTGGGACTTGTGTGCGGACACGAAGTGGTTACGGAGTTACTCAGGTTTCAAACAGTTCATTCCTGTCCTTTAGACCATCTCTCAATGCCAGCATTCATCGACTTGGGCTCCTGAGAGCTCTGCCTTTGGCAAAGCAGATAAAATTAGCTACTGGAGTGAACTTGGAATCCAGGGTGGGCCTTTATGAAAGTCCACAGATGTGCAAACAACAAGGAAACAACTGGAGCGGGCCGATTCACTCACTGACAAGACCCTTTCCCAGGGGCGGCCTCCCTGCAGGCCCGGCATCTAAGGTGACCCATTTCCTGCTTCCCCTCCTGCCTCTCACGGTGGCCACAACCCAGGGCTCCCCTATTGGTCAAGAGATGACCAGAGGGCTCAGGAGGAGAAATACAGCAGGAAGACCCAAAGAACCCTTCTCTTATTTTGGGGGGAAGGGGAGGTCAGTTACACGACACCAGGAGGGCTGAGGCACAGGGGACAGGAAGTGGGTTCCTCCCACAGCCTGGCAGTGTGATAATGGGGAGACAATGTTTCTGCCTGGTCCTGACCTCCACACTGGCCTAGGGTGGCCACGTGGCTGGAAAATGACCAAGGGGGTCATTGGGAAGCAGCCCCTCCCCAAAGGTCCCCAGATTGAACAGGTTTTAGAAGGATGAGAAAACAGCACCCTGAGGCCAGGTATGCTGGGAAGGGTATGAAACCCTATTTCAGAAAAGTCCACTTCATGAATATGTCAGAAAGAAAGGAAGGTGGGCACTAGCTGCGTCTGAACTCAAAGCCCTCCGCACCCCACCTGCACCACAACCTCAGGGTTCACAGAAAGACTTCAAGCCCAAACTTTTAAGCGTCTTGTTTTTTGTCTTGTTTTTTGAATACAAGAGTGAGCCTTTTGCCTCTAGGTCTACCAACACACTCCATAAACCCCAAATGAAAACTAAGCTAAAAGTCCTGAGAACACCCCCAGATCCCCTAGTGTGGCGAAAAGGAATGGGGGAGTGGGAAGGGGGGAGGGGGAAAGGAGGGAGGGAGGGAGAGCAAGAGGAGAGGAGAGAGGGGGAGGGGGGAGAGGAGGGGGAGGGGAGGGGAGGGGAGGGGGAGGAGAGACCTCCTGGATAAATGAAGGCGTTTCTAACCTGGGAGCCTCAGGACAGAAATCTCTCAACACAGAAAAACACCCTCAAGGCCGAGCAGACGGGGGGGACCACCCCCCACACCCCGGAAGGCACAGAGGGACCCCCCTCCGAGGAGGAGGGAGGGAGGGAGGGGATCCATTATCTCCCATCAGGCGCGGGGGGGGGGGGGCGCTTTGGAGAGGGCGAAACCCCGGGGAGAGGCAATCCCGTGACACCCCTCCCCCTCCCGAAAACGGTCTCCGCCGGGACCGGCGGGACTCGGAAGGAACAGTAACACTTCTTCACGGAGGGCGGCGGGGGTCCGGGGGCGGGGGGGCCCGGGGGCGGGGGGGGAAGGGGGGGTCCGGGGACGGGGGGGCCCGGGGACGGGGGGGGCCGGGGACAGGGGGGGCCGGGGACAGGGGGGGCCCGGGGACGGGGTCGGCCGGGGCCGGGGGGGGGCCCGGGGACGGGGGGCCCGGGTCCGGGGTGCCTGGGGCCGGGGGGCCGGGGCCGGGGGGCCGGGTCCGGGGGGCCGGGGGGCCGGGTCCGGGGGGCCCAGGGTTCCGGGGGGCCCGGGTGTCGGGGGGCCCAGGTGTCGGGGGGCCCGGGTGTCGGGGGGCCCGGGGTTCCGGGGGGCCCGGGGGGCGGGGGGCCCGGGTCCGGGGGGCCGGGGGGCCGGGTCCGGGGGGCCCGGGGTTCCGGGGGGCCCGGGTGTCGGGGGGCCCGGGTGTCGGGGGGCCCGGGGTTCCGGGGGGCCCGGGGGGCGGGGGGCCCGGGTCCGGGGGGCCGGATCCGGGGGGCCCGGGGTTCCGGGGGGCCCGGGGTTCCGGGGGGCCCGGGAACGGGGGGGCTCGGGCGGCCTCCCGGGAACCCGAGGCCGCTCACTTCAAGAAAAATAGAAGGGGTGCCCTGGGCTGGGGGAGGGCCCGGGATAATGGGGGTGTGGGGGTCCGTGAGGCGCCGCGGGGCGTTGTGGGGCACGCGGAGGAGGAAGTCGCTCCCAGAAAGTGGGGTGGCGGAGCCGGGGGGCGCGGCGGGCCGGGGGGCCCGGGGGCGCGGCGGGCCGGGGGGCCCGGGGCCCGGGGGCGCGGCGGGCCGGGGGCGGCGTCCCGCGGACGGGGTCCGGCCCGAGCCCACCGCCGAGCCCCCACCGCGGGAGGGCGGAAGCCCGCGGGAGCCCCGGCCACCGGAAGCCGGGACCCCCGCCCGCGGCGCGGCCGCACTCCTCCCTCGGCCCGTCCGTCCGTCCGTCCGTCCCTCACTCACCGAAGTTGCTCGGCGGCCGGGCGGCGGGGCCCCGGGCCGGCCTGGGGCCGCGAGGCCGGGTCCGGAGCGGTCGCGCCCCGCCGCGGAGGTTCCCTCAGGTGGCGCCTGCGGCGGCGGCGGCGGCGGCGGCGGGGACGGCGACGGGACGACGGACGGCAGACCGACCGACTGCGCGGGCGGGCGGGCGGGCGACGCGGGGCGCGCTGGAGCGGCGAGGTGCGCGTGCGCGCGCCGGGGCGCTGACCCCAGGCGGAAGGAGCTGCCGCGCCGCGCTCCCCGAGCCGCCGCTCGGTCTCGCCGCTCCGTCTCACACTGAAATTGCCCGCTTCGCAGCCCGGCTTCCCCGGTTGCTAGGCAGATTTCGCCTCGCACACTTCCGGGTTGAGGCGCGTCTCGACGAGTGGCGGCGCCGCAGGCCAATGAGATCCGGCTGGGGCTGCCAGAACCCGCACCCCGCGGAGGGTGTGACCAGTCTTACGACAGACAGTTCGACACGGCCAATGAGCGCGCGAGCCGGCTGGCCGTCGGGAACGCGCCGCCAGCTGGGACGGGCCTTCGGGGGCGGGACATAATGAATGATAGCTTCTCCACCAACGGGAGACCGCAGCTGGTGTCGGCGCCAATCACAGCTGTACGGGGGCGGGACAGAAGCTTCGAGGGCGGGAATGCCACGAGGGGTGGAGCCTGCGGATCACCTCTCAGCGTGGCCGGCTCGCTCGGACCCGCGAGGGCGGTTCGACTGGGCCGCCCTGTGGCCGGCAACTGGCTGGGCAGGGGGTTCCCCGCAGTGCTCAGCAGGGGCGCCCCACCCACAATGCACCGGAGCCGGCCGCGGCCCGGCGGGCGTGGGGCGGCGGCCCAGGGCGGCGGGCGGGGCCGCGGGAGGCGCCTGGGCCGGGGACGCGGGCCGGTCCGGGCCTGGCCCTGCTCGCGGGGGTTTGGCCGCCCGGGTGCGCGCTCTGGGGGGCTGGAGGCGGGGGAGCCTGGGGGAAGCCTGGCCCTCGGCCTGGTTCTGGTCTGAGACTCGGGGGTCCCCTCCCTGACCCCCTGTGATGGGATTAGGGCTCTCCTTCCAGACCCCCCTTTCTGCGATCCTTGGGGTTCTCCTCCCTGACCCCCCTGCTTATGCGATCTTTAGGGTTCTCCGTGACTCCGCCCCCCCATTCTGAAAATCTTCCAGATTCTCTTTCTTGCTTCACATATTGACTAAACTTCGGGGTTCTCTTGACACCCCCTCCATTCTGAGGAGGGTCTTTGGGGGGATTTTCCCCCCTAACTCCACCCCCCCTTTCTGAGGATCTTGGAGGTTTTCTTCTCTGAACCCCCCATTCTGAGATTATTTGGGGTTCTCTCCTCATTTTGACAGCCTCGGGGTTCTCTTCCCCGACACCCCTCATTCTGTGGGGAATCTTTGGGGTGCTCTGGCCTCTGTTCTGAGGAGAATCGTCTTTCACCCAGTTCTGAGGAGAATCTTTGGAATTCTCTTCCTTGCCCTACCTCTGAGATCACCTGGGTGACCCAACCCATCTCTAGATTTGTGTGTGTGTGTGTGTGTGTGTGTATGTGCATCTGTGTGTGTGTGTGTGTGTGTGTGTGTATACGTATACCCGTGTGCTGGTCCTGGGGCTTGAACTCAGTTCCTGGACTCTGCCCCCTGAGCTTTTCACTCAGGTCTGGCACTTTACCACTTGAGCCATAGCTCCACTTCTGGTTTTTTGGTGGTTCATTGGAGATGAGAATCTCAAGGACTTGCCTGCCTGGGCTGGCATAGAACTTAGAACCCTAGATCTCAGCCTCCTGAGTAGCTGGGATGACAGATGTCAGCCACCAGCGCCCAAGTATAAGGGGCCTGTTACAAAGAAAATGCTGTGGCAAACCGGGTGCCAGTGGCTCCCGCCTGTCATCCCAGCTACTCAGGAGGCTGAGGTCTGAGGATCGCGGTTCAAAGCCAGCTCAGGCAGGAAAGTCCGTGAGATTGTTATCTCCAATGAACCACCAAGAAACCGGAAGTGGTGCTGTGGCTCAAGGGGTAGAGTACTCGCCTTGAGCTGAAGAACTGAGGGACAGTGCCCAGGCCCTGAGTTCAAGTCCCATGGCCACCAACAACAACAAAAATGCTGTGACAATGTGGAGGAGGGGGAGGGATGGAGTGAGATGGTGCCTGGGAAAGAACTTCGTAAACCCTGAAGTGGGTTGCCCATGTGGCAAGGGACGCTGATATTGTAACAAGTAGCCTGGCATTCCTGGGAGAAGAGTACTAAGTTCTGGGGATAAGAACAATGCGGGGGGGGGGAGGTTGGCAGGGAGTTGTGTGGGGACATGACCCCAAGAGACAAGACTGACCCCTGGCTAAGGAAGGGATCCGCTGTTACCATAAAGACAGCATGTTCCAGGAGTGCCCGCCGGCATCTCTGCTAGCACACAAGTGTTTGAGGCTGGTTGGTAGATGGACAGTGCTGGTTGGCATAGCAGGGGTGTGACTAGAAAATTAGACCAAGCTGGGCACTGGTGGTGGCTCACACCTGTTCCTTCCTAGCTACTCAGGAGACCAAGGCCTGAGGATTGTGGTTCAAAGACTCTTGTGTCCCATCAACCACCAGAAAACAGGAAGGGGCACTGTGGCTCCAAGTGGTAGAGCACTCACCTTGAGCACAGAGAGGCTCAAGGATAGCTCCGGGCCCCAAGTTCAAGCCCCATGACCAACAAAGAAAATCAGACATTCTAGTGGGTATCTGTAATCCCAGCATATAGGAGAATGCTAAACACCAGACCAGCCTAAAAACAGCCAGATCCTGTCTGAAAGGAAAACAGAGCTAAATGCTGGTGACTCACGCCTGTAACCCTAGCTACGCAAGAAGCTGAAGTTTGGAGGGTCAAGGTTTGAAGACAGCCAAGACAGAAAAGTCTGTGACATTCCATTCCCCAATTAACCAGTGAAAAGCTGGACTGGAAGCATGTTTCAAATAGTAGAGCACCACTGGAGAAATACCTAGAGGCCTAGAGCTTAAGTTCTGGTACTGGGATAAGCTGGATCTGTGGCTTACATGGTAGAGCACCCACCTAGCAATTGTGAGGCCCTGAGTTCAAACCCCAGTAGTGAAGAAGAAAAAAAGAAAACAAAAAGGATGTGAGGGGAAGGAACGTGGAGATTCAGAGGTTATCCCAGTCCAGGTCTACCCCGTGTCATTCCCAGCCCGACCCCTGAAAAGGTCAGGTCAGATAATCGCCTCAACCTTTTTGTTTTAGGAGTAAACACATCTTTTGATTTTTCTGGAAGATGGCATGGGGTTCTGGAGAGGTCTGTTAGACAGCATCCAGCAAGACTCCAGGCTGGGAGCGCACCTGAGGTCACCCACAGCGCGTTTCAGGCTCTGGATAAAATCCTCAGCACCAAAAATGTAAAACTGCCATTTGGCTAAATCTTCAAAGAACCCAAAGCAAATGGACATTTGTCAGGAGCAAAATATGCTTCCGAAATGGACGGCAAAGCCACTGCTTCTGACAAAATAAATACCCAAAGCCCTGGCCACGGGCTTGTAATCCTAGCTCCTCAGGAGGTCGAGATCTGAGGAGGGAGGTTTAAAGCCAGCTTGGGCAAGAAAGTTCCAGAGATTCTAATCTTTTATCTCTTAACCACCAGAAAACCAGAAATGAAGCTGTGGCTCAAAGTGGTAGAGTTCTAGCCTTGACTGCAAAAGTTTAAGGACAGTGCCCAGGCCCTGAGTTCAAGCTCCACAACTGACACAGTAAAACAAGCAATAGACGCTTCCCCGCGCCGCACCCCCTCACCCCCCACCCCGCCCCGGCTCTGAGCTCAAACCTCAGAACTGGCACAAACAAGCAAACAGGTAAGTAAATTAGGGCGCCAGGGACCATGTGGGGCTGGAGACTGCATCTCACTCCGATGCCTTTCCTTTCACCAAGGCGTGGCCCTTCCGGGGTCTGGGAAGTCATGTGGGCAAACTGGCTGAGTAACATTCACAACCAAATAGGGAAACGGGAAGAGAGCCAGGCCTGAAGGAGGCAGCCAGGACAGCGAGTGGCCGGGGGAGCCCTCCTGATGGACAGTCGGGAGTTCTCCGTGGATTCAGGAAGCGGTGGCCTCTGGAAGTGAGGACGGACGGACGGCTGGTTAATAATAGCAAAAGAAAAAGGTGCTACACGAAAAGCGTCTACCCAGGGCACCAGTGGCTCACGCCTATAATCCCAGCCTATAATCCCAGCTACTCAGGAGATTGAGATCTGGGCTTGAAGCCGAAGCCGCTTTGGTTAACTTCCTCTAAGCCACCTCTCTTTCATGCCTGAGTCCAAACTCACCGTGTCCATCCAGCCTCATTCCGGCCTCCTTCTCCAGAGTCCAGCAGGTAACTGTAGATTTGTTTGAGCAACCTGAACATCTTTCAAACAACTGACAAAGCTAGGCGCTGGGGTCTCACGACTGTAATCCCAGCTACTCCAGAGGCTGAGATCTGAGGAGGAGGTGTGAAGCCAGCCTGGGATGGGAAAGTCCACAATGAGACTCTTACCTCCAATGAACCAGTAAAATCCATAAGTGGAGCAGTGGCTCCAGTGGCAGAGGGCCAGCTTTAAGCAGAAAAGGCCAAGTGAGAAAAATCAGTTAATCAGTAAGTAATGATAAAGGGCTGATCATCTCATGGGTTTATTTTGCTGGTCATGGGGCTTGAACTCTGGGCCTGGGCGCTGTCCCTCAGCTCTTCAGCTCAAGGCAAGTGCTCTACCACTTGAGCCACAGCGCCACTTGCAGCTTTTTTTGTGTATGTGGTGCTGAGGAATCGGATCCAGGGCCGCATGCATGCGAGGCAAGCGCTCTACCACTGAGCCACCTTCCCAGCCCTCACTTTATTTTTCAAACACGGTCTTACAAAGTAGCCCAGCCTGGCATCCAATTATGAGGGATCCTGCCTCCAAACTTGAGATTACAGGCAGGTAAAACCATGCCCACATCCCAGAATTTAGTGTCTATTATACAAAAAGTGAAAAACGGAATGGTTTTGTGTGAGTACACTTTTGTACCATGGTAAATTTGAATCATCATTAAAGACCTGTGTATTCCTACAGGGCCAAGTGCAAATCAGAAAAGACTAGACCTAGCCAGGCGATGGTGGCTCACCTGTCATCCTAGGTACTCAGAAGGCTGAGATCAGAGGCTTACGGTTCAAAGCCAGCCCAGGCAGAAAAGTCTGTGAAACTCTTATCTCCAATAAACCACCAGAAAACCGGATGTGGTGCTGTGGCTCAAGTGGTAGAGCATTCGCCTGGAGCTGAAGAGCTGAAGGACAGCGCCCAGGCCCAGGGTTCAAGCCTCATGACTGACAAGAAAAAAAAAGAAAAAAAAAAAAAGACGACCATCATTTTTGCCTAGAACCAACCATAGGCTGGCTCACCTTTGGTTGTTTTTGTATGAACTGGTGATCCTCAGATCTGAGCTGGTGAGCAGCTGGGATTACAGGCAGAAGCCACCAGTGCCTGGCTTAGAGCCACCATAACTTCTGCTCCCCCTCTGGGTAACTTAGGCAGGACTTGTGGGCTGAGGGTTGAAACAGTCCTCAGGGTATGGGCCGTGTGGACGGAGTCCGGCCCACAGCGGGGGTATGCTTGGGTGACAAGGCATGGGGAGGTGAAGCAGCCCGCTCCACAGAGAAGACTGTGACAGGGGGACTGTGCCCTGCCAGGACTAGCACCGTGTGACTCTCAAGTTTGGGCTCTGAATTGGGTGGGGCCAGGCAGGGTGCCTCCCAGGGCCCCCGGTGTGGAAATCTATTCCCCACTGCAAGAGTGGGGGAAGGTAATTAGACTATGGTGCTTACAGGGGGGCTCTGAGAGTTAATAGATGATCCATATAGAAACCCCATGACTGAACACTGGTGGCTTTGTCAGTTGTGGGGGCTTAAACTCTGGGCCTGGGCGCTGTCCCTCAGCTCTTCAGCTCAAGGTGTGTGCTCTACCACATGAACCACAGCACTACCAGTTTTCTGGTGGTTTATTGGAGATGAATCTCACAGTTCTTGCCTGGGTTGGCTTTGATCAGTGATCCTCAGATCTCAGCCTCCTGAGTAGCTAGGATTACAGGCCCGGGCTCTTCTGTTCACGGCTAATGCTCTACCACTTTGAGACATAGTGCCACTTCTGATTTTCTGGTAGTTAATTGGAGATACGGGTTTCGTATATTTTCTTCCCCTGGCTGGCTTTGTACCACGATCCTCAGGTCTCAGCATCCTGAGTAGGTAGGATTATAGGTGTGAGCCACCAGTGTCCAGCTTTCTCTCTTGTTGATGCCAGTCCAGTGTTGGGGCTTTAACTTAGGGTCTGAGCACATCACTGTGCTTTTTTTGCTCAGTTAGTGCTCTACCACTTGAGCCCTATCTCCACTTCTGGCTTTTTGGTAGTTAACTGGAGATCACAGTTCCATGGACTATTTGTTGGTGTTGGTCATGGGGCTTGAACTCTGGGCCTGGGCACGGTCCCTGAGTTCTCCAGCTCAAGGCAAGCACTCTACCACTTGAGCCACACCACTTCCGGTTTTCTGGTGGTTAACTCGAGAAGTCTCACAGACTTTCCTGCCTGGGCTGGCTCTCAACCGCCGATCCTCCGATCTCAGCCTCCTGAGTAGCTAGGATGACAGCATGAGCGGCCAGCACTGGCTTCTTGTTTTTTGATTCAGGGTCTCACTCCTCAATCATGGCTAGCCTGGAACTCCCGCCCACAGGCCCATCCCCCCAATATTCATGAGCTATTTTGTCCGCCCCCCTGGACAGGGTCCTGGCCTAGCAAATCAAACCAGATGCAAAAGAAACATTGTTCCCGTCATCTCCCCTCTGCCCTTCCCTGACTCCTGCTTCTTTCACCTTCCCAGGAAGGGGTGAGGCTGCTGGAAGGGACCCCATCAGGAATGGACAATCTTTTTTGTAAGTCATGGGCCTTGATCTGGGTCCCTCAGCTCTTCAGCTCAAGGTGAGCGCTCTACCACTTAAGCTACAGCGCCACTTCCAGGAATTGGCCATCATAAAAAAGCTGTGGAACCTGGCGAATAAAGTGCTACTTTCTCAGGACACTGGTGGCTAACAGCTGTAATCCCAGCTACTCAGATGAGATCTGAGAACTCTAGTTCAGTGTCAAACAAGGTAGAAAAGGTTTGACTATCTCCAATCAGCCCCCAAAGCTAGAAGTGGTGGGTGGCTCAAGTGGCAGAATGCTAACCTTGAGCACAAAAGATGGGGGTAGCACCCACACTGAGTTCAAGCCCCAGGAATGACTGTACACACACACACACACACACACACATCAGTTGTGGCCCCAGGAATGACTGTACACACACACACACACACACACACACACACACACACACACACACACACACACACACACACACACACACACACACACACACACACACACACACCAGTTGTGGGCCTGGAACTCTGGGCCTGGCCGCTGTTTCTCAGCTCTTCAGCTCAAGGCAAGCACTCTACCACCTGGGCCACAGCGCCACTCCCGGTTTCCCAGTGGTTCATTGGATATCAGTCTCAGACTTTACTGTCTAGGCTGGCTTTGAACCTTGACTCTCAGATCTGTCTCCTGAGCAGATGGGATGACAGGCGTGAGCCACCATGTGGCAGGCTAGGGCGTGAGGCCCTGGAGTGCCACCTGGGGACATGACCCTCCTCTCCTGAGTTAAACTGTCTGCACTCCCTCATCCTGGGACAGCCCAGGAGGCCACGCTGTGGTCCTAGCGGCTGCATACCCAGGTTAGCAGGAACAGCAGCTATGGACTGTATCTGGTATGAGGGGCGTGGCCTGGGCATCAGGGGTGGGGACCTGGTTCCCAGCCTGGACCCTCCCACAAAGGGACTGTGTGTGCTCTTCCCTTACAAACACCATAGGCCGTGGATGTGTCCCTTTGCAGAGGTCTGTGGAGTAGCTGGGCACCCAGGGAACCCCGTCCTGTGATCGGCCATGCCAGGCCCAGCTTTCCGAGCAGCTCTCCCGGGTGGACAGTCCACCCTGCCCCCTGCTGGCCACGGTGGGAGAGGACAGGCCAGGGGCCTGGCTGCACAGAGGGATGAAGAGTAGTGATACACTTCCAGGTCACTATGGCAGGAATTTAACCCTTGAGGACAGTGTTTGTACCCGGACTCCCTAGGAGCAGCAGGAGGGCACCCAGAATCTTCTGGACCACACTGCCTGGACCCCAAGTGATGGGTAGCCCTGTGAGCCCGGGACAGGGTGTGCCCACTGCCTGTCCTTCACCAGCAGGGTGTGTGACAGTGTCCTGCTGGAGGTGACAGGGCCCTGGCCACCCTGTGGGCCTGGGATTCAGCCAACACAGGGGGAAACCAACCACTGCCACACAGGCCGGCTTGGGCCAACGCGGGCTCCCGAGTGCCCAGATGTGTGCCGTGGCCCCCACGTGACTCCCACAACCCTCGAGAGGAAAGGGGACACCGAGCAGTGAACGCATCATTGTGGAGAGGGCGCGTTCACACACGTGCGCGGCAGAGGTCACCACCAGCAGGTACACATCAGGACAGATGTTAGAGTTGAGGCTCTTGTTCAACTGCTCTACAAATGCAATGCCCTCTAAGCCAAGTCTTCAATAAATAGGCGGAGCGAGACATGATGGATGACATGATTGGGGCAGATGCAGCGGTGGGGCGGATGGGGCAGGCCGGGGTCTCTGCCTGGCTCTGGGGCCAGCGCCGCCCGACCTCCTCCCCATGGGCAGCGCCAGGCTCTTCTGGGGTTGGGAGAGGAGCCCCAGCCCTGCTGCCCGCACCGCTGTCCCAGCCCGTGGTGCTGGCTGCGGGCAGTGGCCCGCCCAGGAGGCACACCGAGGCCCAGTGGTGGCAGCTGGTCTGTGCCGCCAGTGTCCCCTGGGGAGACCCCACGTCGCTCACTGTGCAAAGCTATCAAGACCTGGGCTCGGCCCCAGGCCCCGCCCTGCTGGGCGTCCGCTGCCTCAGCCCTGCTCTGCAGGGGAGTCACCACGGGCCGCCTCTCGGGAGACCCACAGAAGGGCAGCACCATCGGGGACCTGGCCCCCCTCTGCTCGGAGCCCTGCAGTCAGAGCCACCTCTTCCTGGTCCTCCAGCGTCCTCTGCAGCGGGGGCTGCTGGGGAGAGGTCCGGGGTTCAGATCTCGGGGTGTCACTGCACACCTTGAGCTGGGTAAAGTCCACACCATGGCAAGACTGCAGATCGGCGACACTGATACTGCCTGGCTTCCGTTCCGGCTCCAGCTCCGGGGCGGGGAGGAAGGGGCCTCGGTGGCTTGGGCAGCCGTGGCTTCTTCCTCTTGACGGGGTTCGGAAGCTGGCGTGTGGCGGGAGCGCCGCGGGGCAGGTGGTCTGGGGGTCGCTGGAGCCAGCAGCTGGGCTCCCGGCCCCACGTGGAGGGTGCCAGAAAGTCAGTGCACACGCCTGCGGCGGCCCTCAGGAGCACAGAGGGTGTTGGGGGGCGCGGGGCGCTGGAGGCTCACAGGAGGCTGGCCAGGCTGGTGTTGGGGCCGTTCTGGGCCTGGAACTGCACCGGGGGCGGGCCGTCTGTCCACTGTGGGGGAACAGCAGGTGAGGCGGGGTCCCCGGCCCCCCAGCCCCCTCGGGCAGGGCAGGGCGCGGGGCGGAGGGGCGCACCGTGATGAGGTTGTGCTCGGGGAGGCTGCAGGCCTCGATGTGGTCCTGGAGCAGCTGCTGCGAGAAGTTCTGGTGCATCTGCGCCGCCTCGTGGGCGTCCATGGCGTTCCCGCACGCCTTGTTCAGGTCTGGGGGGACACCGTGGCCCCCGGGTTGGTTCTGGGCTGCAGCTCGGGGCCTCGTGCTCTTGCTTTGCTTCTTCGCTTAAGGCTAGCTCTCTACCAGCTCAGCCGCGCCTCCACAGCCAGCTTTTGGCGGGTCAAGCCCAGGAATGTCTCCCCGCCAGCCTCCCCACTGGGCACCCGGAGCCCCAGGCATGTGGGCCCTGCCCAGGGGACCCTGCAGGCCCTGTGGCGCTGAGCACCCCGCGGCCTGTGCACTGACCTCTGAGCAGGGCGGACGACCACAACTGCACCGACATGTCCGGGATCTTGCTGGCCAGCTGCATGGCGGGCACCACCATGTTGTTACTCTCCTGTCAACCAACAGTGGCTGAGGCTGAGGGGCTGGGGCAGGGGCTCCGCGCCCACCGGGGACAGGCTGCCCACCGAGGAGCCGCGACTCTAAGGTAGAATGGTCTCCCACACGAGCAGGGTGTGTGGGAGGCTGAGGGTGCCCCGCGCCCGGCCCGCCCGGCGGGCACTCACCCTGTGGTTGCCCAGCACATAGAAGATGTGGCCCAGGAGCACGAGCGAGCAGGCCGTGAGGCGGTTCAGGTCCTCCGCGTTGGACATCTTCAGAGTCTCCCGCAGAAAGCGCCTGGTGGGGAGGGGACGCGGCCACACTCAGGGAAGGGGTGGCAGGGTGGCGGGGGCGTGAGCACCGAGTCGCAGCCCTGGGCCAGGCACCCCCCCAGCCCTCCCCCCCCCCGCCCGCGAGCGCCCGCACTCACTTGGCCTCGTTGTAGCGGCCCTGGAAGAAGGAGAAGAGGCCACGCACGTAGAAGGCAGCCGCGCGCAAGCAGTGCGAGCTGGGGACAGAAGAGCGATGTGGGACAGTGTCCCACAGAGCCGCGGGGTCCAGGCGGCGGCTGGCACAGAGCCGCGGGGTCCCCTCCGCAGAAGTGGGGGCCCGGGGCTGCTCACCTCACAGGAAAGCTGTGGTCAGGGTTTATCCTCTCCAGCAGGCTGTACAGCTAAGGGTGGAAAGCGCGAGTCAGAGCAGCCGCCTTCCGCGGGAGGCGAGTGTGCCCAGCGCGGGCTGCCCCGGGTGCAGGGCCCCTGGCCGGATGTGTGCGGCCCTCAGGTCCGGGTGGCAGAGAACAGGCGCACTGCCCCGATGCCCTACTGGCCGGCCCAAGTCCTTGCATCTGGGGAGTTGCCATTTCTATGGGCCAGAGAACGCGAGGGCGCGGGGCGCACGAGCTGGCCGCCTCGGGGCTGGACGAGGGCAGCCGGGCCAAGGGAAGAAGGCAGACACGAAGCGTGGCACCTACTACCTCTTGGTGTCTGTTTCCTTCCCGGATGTACACGCTGGCCAGGTTGGTCACGATGAAGGCCCACAGCTCCTGGTGGTTGGTGAGCTGGAACGCAAAAAGGGGATGGATGTGGGGGATCCAGGGGGAGGGCAGTAGCCCAGTCCCTCCAGATGCTCTTTCCAAACACCCCCACCCAGCACCTGGTGCAGGGCTGGACACCTAGGGGAAGCCGAGGTGCAGCGCCCGCCCCCCGGGTCTGGGGGCGCTGTCAGCCTAAAAGGGCCAAAAGCCACAGGTGTCACCCAACGGGCGGCAGACACGAGGCCCTGCCAGTGGCCTCTGGGGTTTCTCTTCCTCCTCTGCAGTGGCAGGAATGGAACTCAGGGCCACCTGCATGCCTGGCTGCACCCCAGCCACTCTTCTTTTTTATTTTTGTTTTTGTCAGGCCTGGGGCCTGAACTCGGCCTGGGCGCTGTCCCTCAGCTCTTCAGCTCAAGGCTAGCGCTCTACCACTTGAGCCATGGCGCCACTTCCAGCTTTTTTCCTGCTTATGTGGTCCTGAGGAGTTGAACCCAGGGCCTCATGCATGCAAGACAAGTGCTCTACCACAGAGCCACCTTCCCAGCCCCCCCAGTCCTTCTTGAGGAACAAGATAGACGGAGGAGCCAGTGCCAGTGGCTCACACTTGTCATCCTAGCTACTCAGAAGGCTGAGATCTGAGGATCATAGTTCAAAGCCAGCCTGGGCAGGAAAGTCCATGAGACTCATCTCCAACAAACTACCAGAAAACCGGAAGTGGTGGTGCTGTGACTCAAGTGGTAGAGCGCTCGCCTTGAGCTGAAGAGCTGAGGGACAGCACCCAGGCCCAGGCCCAGAGCTCAGGCCCCACGACCGACCAAAAAAAAAAAAAAAAGACAGAGGGGCAGATCTAAGCGAGCAAGCACTCCCTGCAGGGCCCTGTGCGTGGGGAGCCCGCGTGTCCTCAGGACCGGAGACGCTCAACACCAGAGACCTGTCCTGGGGCACAGGGGCCACCTGTCCCGGTCGGCGCTCAGGGCACTGGCTTTGGGCTCTGATGATGGACCACCTGCTCCTACAGCGGCCAAATTTGGGAAGTACAGTGAAAGGGAAGGGTGTAGTGGGCAGGAAGCAAGGGGCAGGGGTTGGGGCAATGCCAGGGGCTGGAAGTGTATCTGGAAAGGAGCCCAGGCCTTCACGCAAATGCCAATCTCTCAGGAGCAAGGTGTCCATAGCCTCCTGTCCTGAGGGGGACACAGGGTGCTGAGACGCCCAGGCCCCTCCTCCCTGAGCTCCCTCCCACCCTCGCCCTGCACATGGGGGCTGGAAGGCCTTGGCCAAGGTCTGTCCTCATGCTATCAATGGCACCGCGGGCTGAGTCCCGCCACTGCCCCAGCCTGGCCCGGCGGCCTCACCCGCAGCGCCGTGGTGAACTGGGCCTCCGCATTGTCCATGCAGTTCACAGAGACGCAGTACAGGCCCTGCGAAGACAGGGCACGGTAAGGGGCCCGAGCTCAGGGACGCGGGGGCCGGCTCCGAGAGCCCCCCCCCCCCCCCCGCACAAGGCCCACTGCAGACCCCTCCCCACCCCGGCGCTCACCAGCAGCGTGTGCAGCTGTGCCGCGTGGTTGGAGAAGAGCCGGGGTGACTGCTGGCACAGCTGGCAGACCTGGGAGATCTGGGGGGAGGGGCAGGCAGTCAGGGCCCTGGCTGGGAGCCCCACCCCACGGCAGAAGCCTCGTGCGGCCAAGACCTCCCTGTGGACGGCGACCCTCGCCCAGGCCCGACGTGTCTCCTCCCCTCCGCCCGCCCTACTTGGCCCCTCCAAGGAAGGGGGACGGGGGCGGGACACCAGAGAACAGGGCCTGGCCAGCTGGGGACTTGGGGAGGGACGAGAGCCCCCACCCCAGCCGGGCTCACCTCCTGCAGCGCCGTGGCCTTGTGACCTGTGACGAGCCGGCACATGATGATGTGCTCCAGCAGGATCACTTGGAACGAGGACAGGATGGGGCTGCAGTCCAGCACTGGGGGGCGAGTCAGGAGTGAGCAGAGGGCAGGCCCGAGGCCCTGGGGCCCCTCCTGCCGGGGAGGACGGAGCTCAAGCATGGGTGGTTAAGGGGAGCCTCTTGGTGGGGTGCTCAGGGGAGGAACACGCACTTGGCACACACAGACAGACACTGGGCTGGAGCTCCAGTAACAGAAGAGAAAGACAAAGCGGCAACTTTGAGCTGCGCCTCCTTTCCACCTGCTTATAGTCCCGGCTGCACAGGAGGTGGGGGTGGGAGGAGGGGGAACCGTTACCTGCTGGGCACCAGTGGCTCACCCCTGTAATCTCCCAGACACTCAGGAGACTGAAATCTGAGGAAGGAGGCTGGGAGTCAGCCTGGGCAGAAAAATCCCTGAGACTCTCAAACCCAGTTAACCAACAAAAAGCTGGAAAAAGCTGGGCACCAGTGGCTCACACCTGGAATCCTGGCCACTCAGGAGGCTGAAATCTGAGGATGGCAGTTGGAAGCCAGCTGAGGCAAAAAGTCCCAGGGAGACTCTTACCTCCACTTAAGCACTAAAAAGCTGAAAATTAAGCCGTCGCTCAAAGCATAGAGCAGTAGCCTTGAGAAAAAATGGTCAAGGACAGGGTCCAGGCTATGAGTTCCAGTCTCAGGACTGGCACCAAAAGAAGAAAAAAAAGAAGGACCCGCTGCGGGCAGCCAGCACTTCCCCGCGTGCACACGCACGCACACGCACGCACGCACACGCACACACACACACGCACACGTGGTCGCAGGAGCAGGGCCCGTGCACAGCCCTGCGGCTACAGGGTGGTGGAGGCGCGGCCACACTCACTCTTGAGCTTCTCCAGCTGCATGAGCGCCTTGTCTGTGTACTTCTGTGCCTTCTCCAGGTAGCCGGCCTGCATGGAGTGCATCACTGTCACCTGGCGGGAGACAGGCAAGGTCAGCGGGCCGCTCCCTCAGGCCGGGCCCCGGCTGCCTCACGGGACTCACCAGGTAGACCAGCACACACATGTGCTCCTTGGGCAGCCAGTGGAAGAGGTCGGCGGGGTTGCTGGGCAAGATCTCATCGTCATGCAGCGTGGAGATGGTCTGGATGCACTGCTGCAGCTGCTTCAGGCATGGCTTCACACTCTTCACCTGCCGGAGGGGGAAGAGGTGCCTGAGCAAGAGACCAGGGCGCCTGGCCCCACCCCTCACACAGACCACGCCCATCTCATTAGGCCCGCCCATCTCCACGCCCCTCCTGCTGGCACCTGGGAAAGGCCAGCGGACACTGGCTGAGAACTACTTGGCCTCCCCCCAAGTCTGAGCGGGCAGCTGTCCTGAGGGCAGGGTGGGCAGGACACGGGGAAGGCACGGCCACGCACCTGCCCAGCGTCCAGGTAGTGGGTGACCTGCAGCACCAGGAAGAAGACACGCAGTGACTCCTTCTGGATGGGGTTTCCCTGCCAGGTCTCCACGATCTGCCCGCACAGCGTCAGCAGCGGGTGCACCTCCTGCAGCTTGCGCTCCATCAGCAGCAGCTGGGGAGGGGAGAGGAGGGGGCAGACAGACTTGAGACTCTACTCCCGACCCCACACCCCAGCACCCCCAGCCCAGTTTCACTTACCATCCCCTTGCTGAGCAGGAACAGAGCCCTGCAAGAGAGAGAGAAGGGAGTCAGGCCTGCGGGGCCCGCAGGCGGCCCGAGCACAGGCGGGCAGGTGACATGCCAGTCCCTGTCTGACTTCCGGTGCTGCGGCATCCTGTCCTGTCGTTCTGTTGTTTTGAGACCAGGCCTTGCTGTGCAAGTCAGGCTAGCCTAGAACTCACAGGGCTCTTCTGAGCACTGGGTCCCAGCACACGTCACTGTTTGAACACCCCGTCACCATCTTGGCGCCCTCGGCAGAGGGCCTGGGGTCAGGGGACGTGGCAGGGGGCAGGTGTGGGCGCCAAATGCCTCACCGCCCTGTCTGTGAGCTGGGCCCCGTCCCCCAGGATCCGCGGAGGGACAGATAGCTGTGCCCCTCTGTCCCACACTATTTGGGCAAGTCTGGTTTTGGCCTCCCGCGGCCCACATTCCTGCCAGGACCCCAGCTCAGCCATGGCGTCAGGAAGCACACGCAGCCCCTCGAGGAGGCCCGGATCTGCGCCCTGTGCTAAACTACCATCGCTGTCAAGGTGCACGCGCACACGCACGCGGGCACAGGTACACACCGTGTATACTCGGATCCCACCACGCGGGCATACTCAGCCCCCACACCCAGGAGGTCGCAGGCCGACACCAGGTCCTTCTCAAGCGTGTGCAGTTGCTGAAAAGGAAGCAATGAAGTGGCCCCAAACCCACGCACCCCAGAGCCCGCCCTCCTTGCCCCACGGCCACACTGCCGCCTCTGTGCTGTCTGGGGGGCAGGCACGCCCAGCAGCGCCCGCAGACGATTCTGAAGGCTTCCTAGACTCCCAAGTGGTGGCTTTAGGGGAGCAGCCAGCCCTCGAGGGCCGTGGAACACTCTCCCACCCGCTCCCCAGAGAAAGCTCCAGCTAGGGCTGCTGCTGGGGCAGGGGCTGCAGGCCCACTGCCCACTGCCTGTGGCGGCCTGAGGGGCCCCGGGGGCCCCCAGTACTCACAGCAAGCTGGAAGAGCAGGCGGCAATGCCAGTAGGGAGTCTGCTGCGAGATCTGGATTGCTTTCCTCAGCAGTGGTTTCGCCGCATCCACGGAATTCTGGAAGGAACCATCACATTCAAGGAGGAACAAGCAGCCAGCCATCAAGTTCCCTGCCTGAACACCGCCCCTGCCACCACAGGTGGTTTGTCACATGCCACTTATTTAGAAAGGAAAATAAAGGCGGCTGAGATCCAAAGGATAGCCATGCCCCAGCCAGATCACCTAGAAGACCACCTAGAGCATGTCGGCACGTGCCTCCCATGGCAGCGTGGTGGGAAGCGTGGATGGGAGGGTAGAGGGCAGGCAGCCCAACAAAAAGCTGACTCCTAGCCAGGCGCTGGTGGCTCACGCCTATAAACCTAGCTACTCGGGAGGCTGAGATCTGAGGATCACAGTTCAAAGCCAGCCTGGGCAGGAAGATCCGTGAGACTCTTATCTCCAATAACCCACCAGAAAATCAGAAGTGGTGTAGTGGCTCAAGCGGTAGAGCACTCGCCTTGAGCTGAAGAGCACAGGGACAGCGCCCAGGCCCAGAGTTCAAGCCCCACGACCAACAAAACAAAACGTTGAGTCCCAGCCGGGCACCAATGCCTCACCAATAGCTACTCAGAAGACTGAACTTCTGAGGATCACAGTTCAAAGCCAGCCTGGGCAGCAAAGTCCCCATGAGATTCTTTTTTTTTTTTTTGCTGTTTGTGGGGCCTGAACTCTGGGCCTGGGCGCTGTCCCTCAGCTCTTCAGCTCAAGGTGAGCGCTCTACTACTTGAGCCACAGCACCACTTCCAGCTTTTTCTGCTTATGTGGTGCTGAGGAATCAAACCCAGGACTTTTGTGCATACAAAGCAAGCACTCTATCACTGAGCCACTTTCCCAGCCCCTCCACGAGATTCTTATCTCCAATGAACCACCAGAAAAAGCTGGAAGTGGCGATGTTGCTCAAGTGGTAGAGTGCTTGCCTTGTGCTGAAGAGCTGAGGGACAGCGCCCAGGCCCAGAGTTCAAGCCCCAGGACTCACACACAAAAAAAAAAAGCAAAAAACAAAAGCTGAGGATACATCTCAAGCAGTAAAGCACCTGCACAGCAAACACACGACCCCGAGTTCAAACTCCAGTATGAGCCAAAAGAGAGAAAAAAGAGAGAGGGGGAGAGAAAGAACTAAGTGATTTATTGGGCTCACTGCCGGAAAACGATTTCTTATTATTTTGTTGTCGATCGTGGGGCTTGAACTCTGGGCCTGGGTGCTGTTCCTGAGCTCTTCAGCTCAAGGCTCACGCTCTACCACTTGAGCCACAGCGCCACTTCTGGTTCATTGGAGACAAAGAGTCTCACAGACTTTCCGGCCTGGCCTGGCTTTGAATGGCAATCCTCAGATCTCAGCCTCCTGAGTAGCTAGAATGACAGGCTTGAGCCACTAGCACTCGGCTGGGAAACTTTTGAATCATTTAGAATAATTTCCATAGCCAGGCACCCGTGGCTCATACCTGTATCCCAGCACCTACAAGGCTGCCATCTAGAGAACCGAGGTTTAAAGCCAGCTCAGGCACAACTCTCCCAGGCTCGGCTGCTAGGGCGCCAGGCAGGCAAGCCAGCCGAGCGCCGGGGGCCCCGGGCTGACGCGAGCCCCGCTCCGCAACACGAAACCAACTCCTCACTCAAGCGACCCAAAGCAGCTTCACGCTCCCCAAGGTGTTAAGCAAGACGGCAGCGCTGGGGGGGGGGGGCAGGGGTGCAGAGTCTGGGGTGCCTTCACCTGTCTTGTTCCCTTTTTTTTTTTTTGGGGGGGGGGGGACAGGTTCTTACTGGGCCACCCCAGGCTGGCCTGCAACTGCCTCCTCCCGCTCCTGCTGCCAGCCCTGGGCTCTCAGGCTGGCTCTACCCTGGGATGAGATTATTCTCGAAAGCCATGGGTGGGAGGCAGTCACCTCCCAGGCAAACCCTGGGGCTGGGATGGGGGCGCAGTGCAGAGGCCCTAGGCTCCACCCTGGGCACCTCAAAAGTGCTGAAAGGAAAACCGCATCTGTGCTGGGTGCACCCTGCCCCGCCCCCTACATAAGTAAACCACGCCCAGGGCCCCCGCTGCCATGCCCAGACCGCGCATTTCCCAGCAGGCCTTGGGCACCGGCAAGCCTGGCTGTGGGGTCCAGAGCCTCCAGGCCCCTCCCAGCTCCAGCCGCTCCGGTGTGCCTGGCCAGCTGCCAGGGGCTGGCTGCGCTTACCTCCTGACAGTACAGCTCCGACAGCAGACTCGCTGCCTCGAACTTGACGTCTTCGAACTGTGGGATCTGGGGCAGTGGTTAAGGAGACGGAGCTGTGACCCTCGGAGCCGGGGGATGGGGCAGGACAGGCCCAGGGGAGGGCAGGAGGGCTGGCCTGGAGGGGCAGGCGGCAGACGGTGGGAAGCAGCAAGTTCCTAACACATCCTTTGTAGTCAAAAAGGAAACAACAGAACAGGACTGGGGTGCGCTTGGGAAGGGGGGGGCATTGGGAAGGTGGTTCAGCAGTAGAGTGCTCTCCTCGTATGCTTGAGCCTGGGTTTGATTCCTCAGCACCACATAAGCAGATAGAGCTGGAAGTGGCGCTGTGGCTCAAGGGGTAGAGTGCTCGCCTTGAGCTGAAGAGCTGAGGGACAGCGCCCAGGCCCTGAGTTCAGCCCCACGACCGACAAACAAATAAATAAAGAGTGAGGGCCCCAGCACCTGGGACTTGGAAAGGATACCTGCTGGGATATCAGCCACTGCAAGAGAAGGAAAGGAAGGGGTTAATGCCGGCTGCGGGCCCAGTGGCACACGCGCATCCTGCCCAGGTGGCTCCACAGGTAAGTGAAGGGCTGACAAGAGGGGAGGACCAGGAAAGGCACCCAGAGGCCACGGGGAGCTCAGAGGCCCACACTTCCAGCTGGAGGGCGGCTGCATCCCGGTGGGAGGGAGGGAGGGAAGGAGGGAGGCTGGCCAGGACAGCAAGCCCAGCCCGCCACACCCCCCTGCAGAAGGCCCCCAGAAGCCGATCCAGTGTCCCTCAAAGGCTCCTGTGTGCACACCTGGCCTGCAGCTGGTGGCACTGTCTGGGAGGTTCTGGAAACGAGGAGAGCATGGAGCGAGGGGCGTGTCCTTTGGGGCTCCTTTCCACCCCTCTGCTCCCCAGCCACGCCCCCGCTGCAGCCCGCCTCCCCAGGCTGCAGTTCTGTACTCAAGCCCCCTGCAGGCCGCATGCCACAGGCCCCACTGCTGGGGGGGGCGGTCAGGCCAAGCAGGAGGTGCCCACGGTGGAGAAAGCTGGCAAGCATGACACCACAGGAGTGGGGTCCTACGGGCTATGTCCACCAGAGGCACACTCAGACTTGTAATCCCAGCAACGTGGAGATCAGGAGGATGGAGATTTGAGGCCAAGACAAAGATAGAGACCTCCTTTTCAATGAACCAGTCAGGCCCCATGGTGTGTCCAGGGCCCAGCTAGGAGAAGGTCATAGCTGAGGCCGTCCCCAGACACACAGTAGACCCGACCGGAACGGGGCAGAGTACCTAGCACGCAAGCTCAAGTTCAAATGATCAAAAATACCACAAACCAAGTTGCAGAGGGAGGAGACAGTGAGTGTCCCCTGGTGCTAGGAATAACTCTGGACCGAGGGTTAACAGTGAGGAATGGCTGGGGATATCACAGAGGGACTGGGCCGCTCAGACGCAGGACAACCCAAGTTCCAGGCCAACCTGGAGAGACCCATCTCAAAAACTCCAAACCAGCCTGGCACTGGTGGCTCAGACTTACATCACTTACACCTAAATGCTACGTACGCAGCAGCCTGGGATCCGAGGGCCACAGCCTGAAAGGAGTGAGACTCTGATCTCCAACTAACTCTCAAAAAGCCAAAACTGGGCCAGGCACCGATGCTCATGCCTGTAATCCTAGCTACTCAGGAGGCTGAGATCTGAGGGTCACAGTTAAAGCCAGCTAAGACAGAAAAGTCCATAAGGCTTTTACCTCCAATAAACTAACTCAGAAAAAGCAAGATGTTGTGCTGTGGCTCAAATGGTAGAGCACAAGCTTTGAGCACAAAGAGGCTCAGCGACAGTGCCCAGACCCTGAGTTCAAGCCCCAAGCGCACACACGCGCGTGCACGGCGCGTACACACACACACACACACACACACACACAGCTAGCACCGGAGATATGCATGGCTCCAGGGGTGAAGTACTAGCCATGAGCAAGAAACCCAATTGAGAGGACAAGGTTCGGAGTTCAAGTCCCAATAATAGCACAAAACAACAAACCAAATAAACCTAACCAAAATAAAGCAGGCAGAAGGGAAGCTTCCTGAGACCAGTATCTGAAAGATGCAAGCATGCCAGGAGGGGGCGCTGTAGGGCAGCAAGCTGAAGCTGAGTGCAGGGGAAAGGGGGGAACGGTGAAAGGCAGCGGGCTGGTGTGTGCCTTCCTGGTGCACTGCTCAGGGCTTGGAGGCAGGGACAGTGGCCTGCTCGTGGCAGAAGGGGCTGAGGCGTGTCGGGGGGACGGGGACGACTACACAGAAGCCACCCCAGTCTAACAGTAGGCCAGGCAGAAAAGCTAAAGATGGCACCAATTGGGAGCTGGCCAGTCACAGGGGAAAGGGCACACGGGAGGGAAAAGACAGGGTTAAAAAGCAGCTGGTGCCAAGTGGGGCCCACCCAGGGCTGAGGCGTGTGACTCAGTGCCCACGCGGATGGAGGGAGTTAGCTGACGTCCTGTGATGCTCCTCACTGCTGTCACTGCCGTGGCTGACACATGCGCCCTGTCACAAGATCGGGAGTGGTGCCGATTCCAGCCCAAGTGCCTTTCACGCAAATGACCCCTGCCCGTCACACACAAGGCTCTGGTCTCCTGGCGGCATCCACCTCCTGGAGGACACATCTGCCCAGTAGCACCGGCGGTGCCCTGCACCATCGTAGCCCTTGAGTTGCATCTTTGTAAGATTTGGAAGTGAGCCAGTCCTAGGGCTGGAACTCAGTGCCTGGGCACTGCCCTCCAGGGGCCTGGGCATGGCTTTTGTGCTCAAGGCTGGTGCTCTGCCACTTGGGCCACAGCGCCGCTTCTGGTTTTCTGGTGGCTCACTGGAGGTAGTCTCATGGACTTTCCTACCTGGGCTGGCTTTGAACCACAATTCTCTGCTCTCAGACTCCTGAATAGCTGCCTAGCTAAGATTTTAACGCAAATTTGGATCTGCAGTGTCCCACAAAGACCCACACCGCTAGAGGGAGGTGCGGGGCCTGTGGGAGGTGAGGCCTCGCGGAAAGGAAGTGGTCACGGCCTCTGAAGAGGTCCTGGGACCCAGGCCTCTTCCTGGCCACAGCTGAGGCGAGAGCGGCCTTGAGAGGAACTGTGATCTTGGCCAGAAATCTCTACAGCCCCGAGCCCAATACACTTTCCTTCCGAGTAAGTGACCATCTCAGGTGTGATGCAAAGCTAACTGACACGCAGTGCCCACCATGTCAGGTCTGCAGGAGGTCCTGGTGGAGACCGCCGCCTCACCTATGACGTGCTTTACTCCGTGGCCTTGCAAAGTCTAAGGGAGAGAGAGGGGCAGGAAAAGCCTAGTGCTCCCGAGACTCAGGTCAGCACAGCCGTGCGCAAGCCGAAGGGAAGGCAGGTACGCCAGAGATGGGTTCAATCCCTGCCAGCGGGCAGGGATCCAGCGCCCCCCACAGGGCCACGCTCAGAAGCCTGGCTCACGGAGCCCTATCGGGCCACAAAGCAGACAGCTGTCCAGCTTTCAGGAAATGAAAGCGGAGACTCTCAGGCTGCCGCCCCTCAGTGAAGAATGAACAAGCATCCAAGCGGGGTGCAGTGGCTGTGTGTAATCCTGGTGCTGGAGGCTGAGGCAGGAGGAGCTCAAGTTCCAGGCCAGCCTGGGCTGCACAGCAAGTTCAAGGAATAGCCTGAGATACACTGAGATGTTAAGCATCTGACGGGCAGGGTGTGGCGGTGCTTTCTAAACCGTCTCGATCAAACAGCTGACCCTTGAAGCCATGGAGAAGCAAGCACTATGCACTGTAAGGTCAGGACACTAGCTGGGAATGTGGCTTAGCCGTAGGGCTTGCCTAGCATGCACGAAGCCCGGGGTTCAATTCCTCAGCACCATAGAAACAGAAAAAGCTGGAAGTGGTGCTGTGGCTCAAGTGGTAGAGCTAACCTTGAGCAAAAAGCAGGAGGGACAGCGTCCAGGCCCTGACTTCAAGCCCTAGAACCTGGAAGAGAGAGAGAGACAGAGACAGACAGAGACAGGGAGAATAGAACACCGGTTGCTAATACAGATGTCTACCTGAATTACTGAAGTACATTTCCTTCCGTAGAAAAAGCATTTACTCTTCTGTGGCTTTTTTTTTTTTTTTTGTGATCCTGGTGTTCAAACTCTGGGCCTGAGCACTGTCCTTGAGCTTTTTCATTCAAGGCTAGTGCTCTACCACTTGAACCACAGCGCCACTTCCAGTTTTCTGGTGGCTAGTTGGAAATAAGAGTCTCAGGGGCTTTCCTGCCTGGGCTGGTTTTGAACTGTGATCCTAGATCTCAACCTTCGTAGTTAGGATGACAGGCGTGGGCCATCAGCACCTGGCCTAAGAGACTCAGAGCTAATTAAACAACAAAAATTTAAAGGTATGGGTAAAATGATAGAGCACCAGCTATGAAACCAGAAAAGTTGAGTAAATTCTTGAGTTTACGCCCTAGTACTGCGACAAACAACCAACCAAGTTGGGGTTGGGAACAAGGTGTGTGCTTAGCATGCATAAGGCCTGAGGTTCACACAAGGAAGTATGCTTGAGAAGGTGAAGTGGGAGGTGTGCACACACATACTCGACACACCCATACTCAGTGACTGATGTGGGAAAGGAGAGCCTAAGCCAGGGGGCCTGAAAGACAAGAGATGACTGCAAGTGTGCACAGAAAGTGAGGTGCCAGAAGAAATGGGGTAGTTAAGGAAAACTGGCTGACAGGCAGCAGAAATGGGCCTACACATCCTCTAGCCATAGGATTCCTGTGTGAGGGGAAAACCAAAATCACTCCACCAACCCAACCCAACCCAACCCAACCCAACCCAACCCAAAGGCTTTGGTACACTGTGCAGGGCGGCTCAGGATCTGCAGAGATGGGACACGCGAGGCCAGTGCCTGGGATAGCAAACACCCTGGAGGACTCTGACAGGACCTCTTCCTGGGTGGGTGAGAGCGGGCCGACTCGAAGCAGCAGCATATTCATCCCTTCTAAACAGCTTCCAAGAGAAGCTAGGCAGGACAAACTGCTGGGTTCAGATTAGATAGAAGAATCAAACCGTTGGCCTGATCCAGGGGTTCTCCTTGCCAGCCCTGAACCCCACAGATCATGCTTTTTCCTGTTCACAGGCTCTGAGTTACAATCCTACAAAGGCTGGTGCTCTACCACGCGAGCCACAGTTCCATTTCTAGCTTTTTTTTCTTTTGGTATTTAACAGGAGGTAAGAATCTTATGGATTTTGCTGCCTGGGCAATCCTCAGATCAATCCTCAAATCTCAGCCTCCTGAGTAGCTAGTATTACAGGCGTGAGCCACCGGACCCCAGCCTACAAAGGCACTTTTCAAGGCGCTTCATCATAAGGGCCGAGATTACAGGTACAAAGGCTCCCAGAGCAATTTCAGGTACACTGATCCCTTGACGGGCCGAGAAGAGGAAAGACAACAAAACTGGACACAATGACTAGAAGCACTGTTAGAATGCCAAGGAGGGGGCTGGGAAGGTGGCTCCGTGGTAGAGCGCTTCCCTTGCATGCATGAGGCCCTGGGTTCGATTCCTCAGTACCACGTACACAGAAAAAGCCAGAAGTGGTGCTGTGGCTCCAGTAAAGAGCTAGCCTTGAGCAAAAGAAGCTCATGCCCCATGGTTTTTTTGTCAGTCGTGGAGTTTGAACTCTGGTCCTGGGCGCTGTCCCTTAGCTCTTCAGCTCAAAGCTAGCACTCTACCACTGAGCCACCCTACCAGGCCCCCAGGATAGGTTTTGTTTTTGTTTTTTGGTCGTGGGGCTGAACAACCTGGGTGCTCTCCCTCAGCTCTTCAGCTTAAGGCTAGGGCCCTACCATGTGAGCCACAGTGCCACTTCCGGGTTTTTCTGCTTAAGTGGTGCTAAGGAATCAAACCCAGGGCCTCATGCATGTAAGGCAAGCACTCTACCGCTGAGCCACCTTCCCAGCCCGGGTTGGTTGGTTAGTTGGTTTTTTTTTTTTTTGTCGGTCGTGGGGCTTGAACTCTGGGCCTGGGCGCTGTCCCTCAGCTCTTCAGCTCAAGGAGAGCGCTCTACCACTTGAGCTACAGCGCCACTTCCGGTTTTCTGGTGGTTTATTGGAGATAGGAGTCTCACGGTCTCTCCTGCCCGGGCTGGCTTTGAACCGCGATCCTCAGATCTCAGCCTCCTGAGTAGCTAGGATTACAGGTGTGAGCCACCAGCGCCCAGCTTAGTTGGTTTTTAAAAAGAATGCCAAGGAGGAAGGAGAGGAGGAGGGATCCATTATGACCTAAGAGAGGGAGGAGCTGGGCATCAAGGGGCAGCCGGGCACTGCCCTGCATCCCAGCCTCAACTACACTTTGGAGAGACTGCAAAAACTGCTGGTCGCTCTTTGGTCTCAGCGGCAGAGGCAAGATGACGAAGGGAACGTCATCCTTTGGAAAGCGTCGCAATAAGACGCACACGTTGTGCCGCCGCTGCGGTTCTAAGGCCTACCACCTTCAGAAGTCGACGTGTGGCAAATGTGGCTACCCTGCAAAACGCAAGAGAAAGTATAACTGGAGTGCCAAGGCTAAGAGACGAAATACTACCGGGACAGGTCGGATGAGGCACCTAAAAATTGTCTATCGCAGATTCAGGCATGGATTCCATGAAGGAACAACACCTAAACCTAAGAGAGCAGCTGTTGCAGCATCCAGTTCATCTTGAGAATTTAAAAGACTAGCCATACAATAAATGTTCTGGTTTAAAAAACAACAACAACAAAAAAACTGCTGGTCCCGCAGCTAGGGCTTTCTCTGCCGCTGACCCCGTGCCCTGGATGAGTCTCACCACCCCACCCATTCAGGCCTGCTCAAACGTCAGTCCTACAAACAGAGCCCCCCTTGCAGCTGCTGCCGAAGGGGCTATGTACCAACGCCAGCCCTGCTCTCAGGTCTCCCTCCAGTTCTTACATCAAGGCCACCACATTTATCGTCCGTCTGTCTCTCTCACCCAAACCTCAACACCCAGTGGGCAGGGAGTGTTTAGTCATCACTAATCCCCAGAGCTCAAAGGAGGCCTAGCACAAATACCTGCTGGACAAATGAAAGGAAAACTTCCCCGAAATTGTAAGGGTGCATTGTTCTGACATAGGACCTGGTGACTGTTGTGTGTGTGTGGCTTTGAGCCCAGGTGGCAGGGTCTCAGTATATAGCAGGGGTTTGGCCTTGAACTGGCAATCCTGATGCCTCAGGCTCCCCAATGCCAGCATCCCAGGAGTGCACCCCCTCACCAGGCTCTAGTCCAGTTTTGTTAGAATCCACTCTGTGGGGGCTGGGAAGGTGGTTCTGTGGTAGAGTGCTTGCCTCGCATGCATGAAGCCCTGGGTTCGATTCCTCAGTACCATATACACAGAAAAAGCCGGAAGTGGCACTGTGGCTCAAGTGGTAAAGTGCTAGCCTTGAGCAAAAGAAGCTCAGGGACAGCGCCCAGGCCCTGAATTCAAGCCTTAGGACTGGCCAAAAAAAAAAAAAAAAAAAAGACTCAAAGATTTTCTATCCAGGCTGGCTTGGAACCATGTTCCTCTTGCGTAGCTAGAGTTACAAGCATGAGCCATAGGTGCTTAGACAAAGATTTTTAACTGTTCTTTCTTTTTTGGGGGGAGGAATAATGGTTAATGGTTTGTTTTTTGGAACCCAGGGTTTCATTATTGCAGACAGATGGTCTACCACTTGGAACCATGACTCTGATCCTTTTTGCTTTATTTTCCAGATAGGGCCTTGCTTTCCTTGTTTGGGCTGACTCAGACTGAGACCCTTTAATTCACATCTCCCTCCTGGCTGGGATGATGGAATACAACACCCCCACACACAAGCACTGCTCCTTGAGATGAGGTCTTGCTAACTTTTTGCCAAGACTGGCCTGGTCCTACAACCCTCCAGAAATGTGCTTCCGGAGTAGCTAGGGATTCCACCTGAGCCACCACACCCAGCCCAAACTTCATCTGGTTACTGACAACTCTGCTGTGAGGCAGCACACACTGACCTCAGACAACACACTCAAAGACCCAGACTAAGTCTTTTCCCGAAGTTTCTTCTTAATCAGGCATTGTGGGTAATGCTTGTAATTCCAGCTACTCAGAAGGCAAGAGAGAGGAGAACTGCTAGGGCGCCCAGGTCTGGATGAGGTTTTATTGAAAACTTGCTTCGTTAAACGAGAATCATGGTGGGCTACCTCCAGCAGCTGAAGTGCTGAGCTCCCCCCCCCCCCCCCCCGCCCAAAAAAAAAAAAAAACAGTTGTTTATCCTTTCATCAGAACCACGGGGAGGTGGGAGCCTGAGGGGGCGGGGTTCACCAGGCAGAGTTTACCCCAGGGCAGAATGACAGGCGCTGGCAGGCGTCCTTGGAAGCGGGGCGGCGCCGCCAAGCCCCCACGCTGGGGGGGCCGGCGGGGGGGGGGGACCTACCCAGGCGGGAGGAGGGAAGAGAAGCCGCCGAGGACCAGGCAGAGGAAAGCAGGGTGTGGGGAGACGCGAGCCTGCCCGTCCCGTCCAGACCCCTCAGCCATAGAGTCCCCACTCGGCCTCCGGAGGCACCTCGGATGATCCCCGCCCGCCCCGGGCTCCGATGGGGGGGCCGGGCCGTGGGGCCCCTCCGGACAGCCGCAGCCCCGCCTCCCCGTCCGCGAGTCCGCGATCCGGGGCGTCCGAAAGAGCGAGGGATCTGGGGCGGGCGGGGGGTCCTGCCAGGGAGCCCAGCGCTCGGCGGCCTGGCTGCGCTCACGGAGAGGCCGCGTCCCGGAGGGCCTTCCCTCCCGCTTCCCTGAGGAGGGGACGTGTGGGCTCCGGCCCCGGCCCCCGCCCCAGGCCCCGCCCCCCCCGGCCCCGGCCCCCCCCCCGCCCCGGCCCCGGCCCCCCCCGGCTCCGGCCCCCCCCCCCGCCCCCGGCCCCGGCCCCGGCCCCCCCCCCGCCCCGGCCCCGGCCCCCCCCGGCTCCGGCCCCCCCCCCCGCCCCCGGCCCCGGCCCCGGCCCCCCCCCGCCCCCGGCCCCCCCCCGCCCCCGGCCCCGGTCCCCCCCCCCGGCCCCGGCCCCGGCCCCCCCCCGCCCCCGGCCCCGGTCCCCCCCCCGGCCCCGGCCCCGGCCCCGGCCCCCGCCCCAGGCCCCGCCCCCCCCGCCCCCGGCCCCCCCCGGCCCCGGCCCCCCCCCGGCCCCGGCCCCCCCCGCCCCGGCCTCCCCGGCCCCGGCCCCCCCCCCGCCCCGGCCTCCCCGGCCCCGGCCCCCCCCCGCCCCGGCCCCGGCCCCCCCCCCGCCCCGGCCCCGGCCCCCCCCCGCCCCGGCCCCGGCCCCCCCCCGCCCCCGGCCCCCCCCCCGCCCCGGCCCCCCCCCCGCCCCGGCCCCGGCCCCCCCCGCCCCCGGCCCCGGTCCCCCCCCCGGCCCCGGCCCCGGCCCCCCCCGCCCCCGGCCCCGGTCCCCCCCCGGCCCCGGCCCCGGCCCCCGCCCCAGGCCCCGCCCCCCCGCCCCCGGCCCCCCCCCGGCCCCGGCCCCCCCCCGCCCCCGGCCCCCCCCCGGCCCCGGCCCCCCCCGCCCCGGCCTCCCCGGCCCCGGCCCCCCCCGCCCCGGCCTCCCCGGCCCCGGCCCCGGCCCCCCCCCCGCCCCGGCCCCGGCCTCCCCGCCCCCGCCCCCGGCCCCCCCCCCGCCCCGGCCCCGGCCTCCCCGCCCCCGCCCCCCCGGCCCCGGCCCCCCCCCCCGCCCCGGCCCCGGCCTCCCCGCCCCCGCCCCCGGCCCCCCCCCCGCCCCGGCCCCGGCCCCCCCCCGCCCCGGCCCCGGCCCCCCCCGCCCCCGGCCCCCCCCCGCCCCGGCCCCCCCCCGCCCCGGCCCCGGCCCCCCCGCCCCGGCCCCGGCCCCCCCCGCCCCCGGCCCCGGCCCCCCCCCGCCCCCGGCCCCGCTCACCGCCTTCTCCAGGTGGCTGCGCGCCTGCTCGCTGTTCTTGGTGTGGTGGTACAGCACCGAGCCCAGCTGCAGGTGCGTGCGGGCCTCGATGCGCTGCGGCGGCTTGAAGGGGAACACGGCCTGCAGGCAGTGCACGCACAGCCGGATCTTGGGCGGACTGGAAGTGCGAAAGTGCTCGGCGAAGCCCAGCAGAGCCAGGTACCACGACTCGGCCGCCTCGGCCTGCGCTGCCTGGGCCGCCGCTGCCTGGGCCGCGGCCGCCGCCTGCGCCGCCATTTTGGCCTCCACAACAACAAGCCGCCGCCACAGGGAGACGGAAGCCGGCGCGCGGGGCGGGGCGAGAGGCTCCCTGCGGATCTCGCGACATCTGGCCGCCCGCGCGCGCGCCGCGCGCAAGGCATCCTGGGACATGTAGTTTGCTCTGGGGATGGCTGCGACACCCGGAAAATGCGTGAGGAATAGGTGACGTACACGGGGGTCATCGGGACGGAGAGACTTTGCCGCGCCCCTCCCCTCCAACCCCGTAGGGCTGATGCTTGCTTGTGTTCTTCTAGAGGAGACGCTCGGTGTGCACACAGTGGCGGCTGGGCGTGGCTGACCGACGAAGACTACATCTCCCATGAGGCAGCGCGCACCATAACAGCCCTCTAACCCCCCCCCCACCACTCACACAGCGGGCGCCGGAGCATTGTGGGATTGGATGAGTCTCAAGATGGACAACCGGGATGTTGCAGGTAACAGCCCCCGCCTCCCACCCCCCCGGGGCGTCCGCCGGGCTTCGCGGGGCTGCGGGGCGCGGGGTCGCCCGCCCGGCGGGTCCGGCCAGCCCGGGGACCCCGGCCCTTCGCCGCCGGGCGGCTTCGTGCCCCTCTCTGGCCCCCCCGGCCCCCCGGCCGCTGGCCGCCCCGCCTGGCTCTGGTTTACCTCAGGACGCCCCGGGTTTTTTTCCGGAAAGATCGCTCACCCGCGATTGTCTGGCGCCTGTTTTCAAATCACTAGCTCGCGCGGCCTCGGCGAGCTCGGTTCTCCAGGGAAGCAGACCAGCCAAGCGGAGGCAGCCGCGGGCGGCCGGGCCCGGCGCGCTCGCCCCGGCTGCTGCCCGGCGCTGTCCCCCGGCTCGCCTCACCCCCAGTGCACGCCGCCGAGCTCTGCGCACCCCACTTCCCCTGACGTTTTGCTCCTCCCAGCCTCCCCCCTCAGCGGGTGGGTCATGCACCCTGCCTGCCTCCCCGGGCACCCGGGGCGAGCGGCCCCACGCAGCCCTGCCCTCCGGGTCAGGTCAGCGGGGAACAAATGGACGTCCAGAGCTGTGAAGTGAGGGGGGGTTGCAGGCTGCAGGTCATGTGGTTAGGGGTGCTCAGAGAGTGTTCCCCGCCCCCCAAAGGGCCTGAGACAGGAATCAGGCTTGTACTTTGGAACCGTGTCACAAATGAAAATAGAACTATGTGCCTGGTGTTGGCTCACCAACTACTCCCTACTCACCTGGCTACTCAGGAGGCTGAGCATTTATGGTTCGAAGCCAGCCCTGGGCAGGAACATCCATGACATTTCTTTTGTCCAATTAACCACCAAAAATCTGGAAATAGAGCTGCTGCTCAAGGGATAGAGTGCCAGTATTGAGCAAAAGCAGCCTGAGGGACAGCACCCAGGTCCCGGCACTGGGATGAGTGCTTTGTGCAAACACGCAGACCCGCTGAGTGAAATGGAGCTGGGGTGGCGTCTTGGGAGGAACTGGGGAGCAAGGCCTGGAAAATCAGCTTTTAGAATTTGGAATTTAGCCTGTGTCCCACTGGGAGCCTTTGGGGTGTCTTCTCTCGCCTGCCCTCATCTTTTTGCTCTTCACTTGCAATGCTCACTGCGTCTAGTCACTTGTCAGCGTCCCAAACTTTTTCGTGTAACATGCAGGTTCCTGCCATGCTCTGCCTTGGCTCGTTGCTTCATCCGAACTGGTGCTTGGTGGTCCTCAGACGCCCACGCGCTGTACCTTCTTGGCCTGTCCAGGTCCCTGTCCATCTGACTTGTCATGACTGTCCTAGTACTCCAGCTCCAGCTTAAATGTCTACCTTACTAGTGTTTTCTTTTGTTTCTTTAAAAAAAACAAACACTCTTAGGTGGTACTGGGTTCAAACTCAGAGCCCTGTGCTTGCTAGGTGGACAGTCTTATCCCTTGAGCCACACCTCAAGCACACTAATAATTCTTTTTCTTTGTCTGCTCTCCTGGAATAGGTATTGCTGTCTAAGTCTCCCATGTTTTTGTTTTTGTCTTTTTGGGGGGCGGGCGGGATTTAGGGCCTGGTGTTCCCAGCCTCGTGCTCTCTTGTAGTGTTTCTGTTCAAGGCTGGTGCTTTGTCACTTGAACCGCTACTTCACTTCCAGCTTTTTGTTGGTTAATTAGAGGCAAGGGTGTGTTAGATTTATTTTTCTGAGCTACCAGTGCCCAGCTCAATCACACTTACACCTTTTTTTAATCTTAATTTTTCATTGTTATTATAAAGGTCATGATGTTCAGCACGGTTTCAGTGATCCCATCTCATTTCCAGCAAAGCTCTTGTTTATCAATCTTCCTTTTTGTTGTTGTTGGGCCATCCAGTTTCTCCCTGGTGGATGGGCTCCATTGCTGCGGGACTGTGGCCAAGTGGGAGACATCATGGGTGGGAGGATGGAGTGGTGCAGAACTTCTGAGAGGAAGGGGAGAGGAGACCAGAGGGAGACCCAGAGGGGTCAGAGACAGGATTCACCCTTCCTAGGGCCAGCCTCCCATTGGCCTGCCTCCTCATAATCCACTCAGCCATGAACTTATTCTGGGTCAACCCAAGGATGAGAGCCCGTGGCTCACACCTGGCATCCTGGTATTCAGGATGCTGAGATCTGAGAGGGTTATGGTTCAAAGGCAGGCTGAGCAGGAAAGTCCATGAGACTTATCTCCAAATAACCAGCCAAAAACAGGAAGGGGTGCTGTGGCTCAAGTGCTAGAGCTGCAGCCTTGTGTGAAAAAGCTCAGGCACAGGGCCTCAGTCTTGACAGCAGGCCCAGGACTGGCGCGCGCACTCCTGCACACAGTCAGCTCTCTATTGTTCCCCGTCTAGCCGTGGACTCAGTCTTCCACCCAGGAGCCTTCCTGAAGACACTTGGAAGGGAGCGTCCAGCCGCTGGGGCAGAGGCGGTTTCTGACCTGTTTCTTTCTGTCCCCAGGAAAGGCCAACCGGTGGTTCGGGGTTGCGCCCCCAAAGTCTGGAAAGATGAGCATGAACGTCCTTTATCAGGAAGAGCTCATCGCTCAGAAGAAGCGAGAAATTGAAGCCAAAATGGAGCAGAAAGCCAAACAGGATCAGATGGCCAGACCGCCACCCCCCCATCCTGGAGAGTGAGTGCCCCTGGGCCTGGGTTCTTAGCTGGGCACCGGCAAAGGGGGGGCTTGTGACCAGGGTCTGCCACTGCATTCACCTGGCCCTGGCCTGAGGCTGTGTGGTGGGAGAGAAGTAGGCCCAGGTGTAGGGCTGCCTGCTCTTGTTCAATTATTTACTGCTTTTCAGCAGTGCTTCACCCCAGGCCTGTGCCCTAAGGCTGTAATCTCACCATCTGCTTCGGGAAGGCTCCTCCCTCTGAGTCTGAAGTGTCACTGTGTTGTTTTTTGTCTATGGTGTTGGAGATGGAACGGAGGACCTTTCTAGTGTTAAGCATGTGCTTTACCACTGAGTTACAGACTCCACCTCTGTATGTGCGTGTGTTGGTCCCAGGACTTGAACTCAGGGCCTGGGTGCTGTCCTTGAGCTCTTTGTGCTCAAGGCTGGGACCCTACCACTTGAGCCATAGCTCCACTTCAGGTTTTTGAATGGTTAATTGGAGATAAGAGTCTCACAAGGACTTTTCTGCCTGGGCTGGCTTTGAACTGTGACCCTCAGTTTTCAGTCTCCTGAGTAGCAAGGATTACAGGCGTGAGCCACCAGCGCTTGGCTTTGTTTGTTTGTTTTTTAGAAGTAGAATCTTACTGTGTCTGCTGGGACTTCTGGACTCAGCAGTCCTCTGGCCTCAGGTCCCCACATCGCTGTAAATACAGGAGCCAGAAGTACAACCTGCAAAAAACATAAAGTTGTTTTAACCAAACACATTGACTCAAGCCTGTAATCCCATCTACTTGGGAAGCTGATCTCGAGGATTGTAATTGGAGGCCAGGTAGGAGAAAAACATTTGGGAAACCCCATCTCAAGCATTAAAAAAGTCAAGTGGTAGTATGGGTATGTGGGAAGCATAAATCAGAGGATGAGGTCTAGGCTGGGCCAGGCATAAAGGAGGCTCAATTCAAAAAATACCTAAAAAAAAAACAACAACCAAAAAACAACTAAAAAAGGCCTGGGAATATGGCTCAAGTGGTTTGGTTTAGCACCTGCTCAACAAGTCCAAGGCCCCAAATCCAAATGAAACATCCTTTGCAAATAAAAAGGCAGAGAGAATAAAGGTAATGATAATAATAGTAGTAAACACCCCAGTTTCCTGTAGTTACCCCAAGAGATTGTTTAGGAAGCATTTGATGGAATTACAGTCACACATAGATAAAGATACTCCCAGGCCAGGCCTGGTGGCCACACCTGTAATCCCAGCCCTCAGTGAGTTTGAGGCCAGCCTGGACTGCATCTCCAGGACTCTGGATCAAAAACCAGGAAGACACTCAGGTTCTGCCCGAGCGGAGGATCGGGCACCATGCAGGCAGGACGAAGCCGGGCTGTTGGTGAAGTGGTGGGGGAGGCCAGGCACCGATGTGCGGGAGGAGAAGGGAGCCATCTTGGGGGCTGATGTTCAGGATGTTGGGTTTCCGACGTCCCCTCAAGTGGGGACAGCCTGTGCAGCTGGCTCACCCTCTTCCCGTCTTGTTCTAGAATGGCAAATGCACACCATTCTTCCTGCATTTCCAACAAGTTTGCCAACGACGGCAGCTTCCTGCAGCAGTTTCTGAAGCTGCAGAAGGCCCAGACAAGCCCCGGTGAGCGCACCCCGCCCTCCCCGCCCGCGCTGGGCCCAAGCCACCGTCCTGGGGCGCCTGTGGTTATATCTGGGCAGGGACTGGGGGCAGAGGGTCCTGTGGACTCTGCTCAGTCTCCCTCTGAAAGACGTGTCAAAGCACATGGTATAGGGGCTGGGAAGGTGGCTCAGTGGTGGAGCGCTTACCTAGCATGTGCGAAGCCCTGGGTTCCATTCCTCAGCACCACCTAGGTAGAAAAGGCTGAAAGTGGTGCTGTGGCTCAAAGTGGAGTGTTAGTCTTGAGCACAAGAAGCTCAGGGACAGTGCCCACGTCCTGAATTCAAGCCCAGGACTGGCGCGTGCGCGCGCGCGCACACACACACACACACACAGAGAGAGAGAGAGAGAGAGAGAGAGAGAGAGAGAGAAACACATGGTATGGTCCCTGCCCAGAATCATAGGTTGGTTGGATACTGGCACTTAGCTTCTGCCCTTTGTATGTACTCATAATAATCCTGGGCGGAAGTTGGCGCCCAGCCTCTGCAGGACTTGCTGCTGTCCCCCTCCCCCGCAGCCCAGTGCCCCCATCCCCCTCGCTGGCCGTTCCTGTCTGCTTTGTGCCATGCCTGGGGTTCAGTGCCTGGAGCCAGCCTGTGCCCCCACGACAGTGTCTGAGGCCCAGGGACGCCCTACCCCCACCCCTTGTGCCCTGCGCGCCCTGCGCACCCACCCCTGCAGGGCGGCTCTGGCTCTGGGCAGAGCCACGAGGTGGCAGCACAGGCTCACACACGGCTTGTCCCGCTCCTGTCCCTGCGTGCTCTGGCTGCCGGTGCTGGTGCGGCTGACAGGGACCCTCACCATCCTTGGGGCTCCCCGCTGCTGTGGGCAGGCGGCCTTGGGGTGGAGACTGAGTCACAGTAAAATCTGCCCAGGAAAGGCAGGCACCGTGGCCTTTACCCATGGGCTGGAAACGGAGTGGTTGGGGACCGCCTCACCCCCAGGAGCCCACGGCACAGGGGAGCAGACGTACTGAAGGGGATCCCTCTTTATTCCATCCCAAGAACCACCCCCCAGCGCGCCCCACAGTGCTCCCCCGCCCAGCACGGCGCGGCGGCCCCTGCTGCTCAGCAAGCGGCCCAGCCTGGGGCTGGGCACCCCGGGCCCCACCAGGAGCTACTCGCATGCCAAGCAGCTGCCCGTGGCCCAGCGCCCGAGCATCTTCCAATCCCCCGACGATGACGACGACGATGACGATGAGGAGCAGTGGCTGGAGATCAAAGGTAAGGGGCAGCGCCGCCCTCCCCCCTCCTGCCCCGCCAGCCAGGGGGTGGGCACCGGGGGCGGGCTTGGAGCGGTGGGAAGCCCCCCCCCCCCCCCCCCCCCCGTCCGCAGTCAGACCCTTGGCTGGCACATCCTGACAGCGGGGACGGGGGCTCGAGGCCTTCCGGTGACTGGGGTGGGGTTCTCCCAAAGCATGTGGAAGAAGTGGGGGGGACGGGGAGGGGAGGAAAGCAAGGCATAGAACACCTCTTCCGCCCTGTGCTTCCTGGCAGCCCAGACAAGAGAATAACAGTCGTTAGGCCAGGCACCAGTTGACAGGAATTTCTCCCTTGAGTCTCATCCAGCGCATGGTCCCTGTGGCAGCTGACACGAGCCACCTTGGAACCAGGCCAGTGAGGTGTGCCCAAGTAGCTTCCGTGTGGCTCCAACCACTCAGGAAAACACACTGCCCAGGGGCTGTGCACATGCAAAGGCCCTGGGGCGCCCTGCGCGCCACTGCCAAAGGGCACCACCAGATGGCGGCAGAAGCACATGCTGTCACTCGTGGACCCTAGGACTTCCTGGAGGTGGGGCTGGCCGGGGACCCCAGATGCCTGGTCCTGGCAGCTAGTGAGGGGGAGCCCCGACCCCCAGGGCGCTGCTGCAGTAAGCCCCACGTCAGTTCAGAGCCATGTTTTCAGAGAACTTGCCATCTCTGAAGGCTCCAGCACACTGAAAGCTGTGAAGTAGGAGGGGTTTCTGCCCCCCGCGTAGTACTGGGGTACTGGGGAGCCCCTGTGTGTCAGTGCAGTGTCTCCTCAAGACGCTGCCCCCCCCGCCCTGCGCGTGGGGGCGGCGGCCGGCACGTCTCACGCTCTTCTCCCCACCCCTCTGTCGTTGTGGTCCGTAGAGAGAGTGCCTGTATCTGTGGGGTATGTGAGTTGAGCCCCAGTACTGACAGCCTCCTTAAAGTTTCACCCCCAGAGGGAGCCGAGACTCGGAAAGTGATAGAGAAATTGGCCCGCTTTGTGGCGGAAGGAGGCCCCGAGTTAGAGAAAGTAGCTATGGAGGACTACAAGGAGAACCCCGCATTTGCGTAAGTACTGGGGGGACGTGCGTGTGTCCCACGGCTGGGCCTGGGGCGCTGTACCCCCAGCCACGCCGCGCCCCAGTGCGGCCCGCCTCTGCCCTGGCCACCCCACCAGCACTTGCTGAGATTTAGCTCCGGGGCTCAGACCGGCCTCGAACTCGAGGTCCTCAGGCAGGTGCCGTTAGCACATTGGTGTTCCCAGCAGGGGTCCCGGGACACCCTGAGGCCCGCGCGCTTGTGCGTGGCTGGAGGCCCCTCGGGCTGTCCCGCAGCTCATCTCTCCGCACCTGTTTCTTCTCCCCCCCCCCCCCCGCAGGTTTTTGCACGATAAGAACAGCAGGGAATTCCTGTACTACAGGAAGAAGGTGGCCGAGATTAGAAAGGAGGCGCAGAAGCCACAGGCCGCCTTGCAGAGAGGTGAGCGGCAGGGGTGGTTCTGGGAGGGCAGCTCCAAAGCGGAGTCGGGGTCCCTGGAGCGTCTCCACAAGCATGACATGGATGCCCCGATCTCAGCTCTGGGTGGGGAGGGATGGGCGTGGTCCTTGCGATCCAGGCGGGCAGGTGGGCGGTGGCACCATGCCTGGTGCCCAGGGACCTGGGGGCGTGACAGGTCTCCGTGGGCCCCATGGGGAGTCTTTAAGCCATGGCTGGTAGGGATGGCCAGCCCCCAGCCATGTGGTGTGGGCAGCGGGGGACTGAAGCTGGGGCCCGCCACCCCCTCCCCGGCACAGGAGGCCAAGCCCCTGCCCCCGGCCAGCTGGGGGCCCAGCCCCTGCGGGGCGGGGGGGGGGCGGGGGGGTGGCGGCGTGGTGGCGCGCAGTTCCATGCAGTAACCAGATTCCCGTTTGCCTGTTTCTCTTTGTATTCTCCTAATCGGCCCGCTCACTCGTGCGTGGGGCTCTTAGCAGGCGTTAGGCTGTGGGGTGTGGTGAGTTGCGCTCAGTACTGACAGCCTGCTTAAAGTTTCACCCCCAGAGGACGAAGAGACCAAGAACCTTGCAGAAAAGCTGGCCAGGTTCATAGCAGATGGGGGTCCCGAGGTCGAGACCATCGCCCTCCAGAACAACCGTGACAACCAGGCCTTCAGGTGACCGGGGTCACCCCACCACCCGAGGACGGGCTCCCATCGGGTGTGTCCGGGGGTCCCCCCATGCGCTAGGAGGACAGAGAGTGTGGAAACGGCACAGGAAGAACCCCACCAGGGCGGGGGGTGGCCAGGGACGCCAGCTTGAGGACCGCGGCCGTGTTCCCCATCGCGCAGCTCAGTGCCCGGGTGCCGGGGTGGGTGCTGCCCCAGGCCGGTGGGGGCTGCAGCCAGGCGGAGTGCCAGGGCCCTGGCCCCGAGAGATGCAGGTTGCTGCTCCTGGAGCGCAGAGCGGGGCGAGGCCCGCGCTCGTGAGGCAGCCGTGGGGAGGATTGGGAATCCCGGCGCGCTGGCGCTGCCTAGCCGAGACCCCGTCGGGGGAAGCAGGGCTGGGGCTGCTGGGCTGTGGAGACACTCAGCCCCTGGGTTCCATTCCCGACTCCACACACCGTCCTCCTGACTCGGTCTTCCCGATAGCTGGAGCAGCACATGGGTTCTGCGGCCACCTTCCAAGATTCGCAACACAACTTGGTAGTTTTTTGTTTTTTGTTTTTGGCCGGTCGTGGGGCCTGAACTCTGGGCCTGGGCGCTGTCCCTCAGCTCTTCAGCTCAAGGCTAGCGCTCTACCACTTGAGCCACAGCACCACTTCTGGCTTTTTTGTTTTTGCTCATGTAGTGCTGAGGAATCGAACCCAGGGCCTCATGCATGCAAGGCAAGTGCTCTACCACTGAGCCACCTTCCCAGCCCCACCCAGCCCCTTTTGGTTTTTTTTGTTTTTTGTTTTGCCAGTCCTGGGGCTTGAACTCAGGGCCTGGGCATGGTCCCTGACCTTCTTTTGCTCAAGGCTAGCACTCTACCATTTGAGCCACAGCACCACTTCCAGCTTTTTCTATGTTTGTGGTGCTGAGGAATCGAACCCGGGGCTTTCATGCATGGTGGGCGAGCACTCTACCACTGAGCCACGTTCCCAGCTCTTGGTAGTTTTGTTTTTTTTGCTGTTGTCTTTTTTCCATTCCTGGGATTTAACTCGGGGCCTTATGCTGTTCCTGAGCCACTTTGTGCTGAAGGCTAGTGCTTTACCACTCGAGCCACGGCGCCACTTCCCTTTGGTAGTTTTTTTTGTTTTTGTTTTTGTTTTGGTCGGCCGTGGGGCCTGAACTCGGCCTGGGCGCTGTCCCTCAGCTCTTCAGCTCAACGCGAGCGCTTTACCACTTGAGCTACAGCGCCACTTCCGGTTTTCTGGTGGTTTATTGGAGATAGGAGTCTCACGGTCTCTCCTGCCTGGGCTGGCTTTGAACCGCGATCCTCAGATCTCAGCCTCCTGAGTAGCTAGGATTACAGGCGTGAGCCACCAGTGCCCGGGCTTCCCTTTGGTGGTATTTTTATAGATCTTTTTTTTTTTTTTTTTTGCCCTGTGCGTGTGCATACACTAGGGCTTGAACTCAGGGCCTGGACAATGTCCCTGAGCTTTTTCACTCAAGGTTGGAGCTCTGCCTCCTGGACCAAAGCTCCACTCCCAGCCTTTTGATGGTTAATGGGAGACAAGAATCTCATGGACTTCACTGTCTAAGCTAGCTTCAAACCAAGATCATCAGACACATCCACTTTGCTGGCGCTGGGGTTACGGCTGAGCTGTCACCATTTTTCTTTTTTCTTTTTTCACCAGTCCTGGGGCTTGAACGCAGCCCGGCGCTGGCGCTGAGCTGCTTCCCGCTCGAGGCTAGCACTCTACCACTCGAGCCACAGCACCCTTTCTGGCTTTTTCTGTGTATGTGGTGCTGAGGAATCAAACCTAGGGCTTCATGCGTGCTGAGCCACCTTCCCTACCCCACCAAAAGCAAAGCGGAGCCAGCCGCCCGAGGCCTGTGCCCAGCCTGTGCCCGACTGACCGCCTGCTGCCGCTCTCCTCCACAGCTTCCTTTATGAACCCAACAGCCAGGCGCACAAATACTACCGGCAAAAGCTGGAGGAGTTCCGCAACGCCAAGGCGGGCCCCGCAGGCGCCCCCGACCCCAGCCTCAAGCGCAAGTCCCCCCCCAAGGCCTCCTTGGGGCCTTCGCCGCTGGCCATCACCTGCCCCACCTCGTCGGTCCCCTCGCCCGCCGTCACCCCCACAGCCGCCCTCCCCGGGAAGCCCGCCCCCATCCCCACGGTGAAGAGGAAGCGGAAGAGCCGCTGGGGGCCCGCGGAGGACAAGGTGGAGCTGCCGCCCGCAGAGCTGGTGCAGCGGGACGTGGACGCCTCCCCCTCACCCCTGTCAGGTGGGCCGCCCCGTGTGTCTGTCCTTCCCCGCCTCGGCTCCCCCGGGACTGTCCCTTCCAGGGCGTTCGGCAGGGCAGCCCTGAGGTCCAGGCTCCTGACCAGAGCGGGCTGCGGGCCCCGCCTGGGGTCCTCACTGCAGGGAGGCTGGGATTGGGAGGTTGGAGGCCAGTCCAGGCAGACCAGCTCTGAGCCTGTCTCCATCGAGAGAGGCCCTGAAGTGCAGCCCTCGGTCCTGGGCCCCAAGTGAGGACAGGAGACTCACCCCCCTCCGAAAAGTGCCCCGGGAGGAGCTTGTTTAGTCTAGGTTTTGTTAAGTTTTACAAGTAGCGGGGTTTGAACTCTGGGCTTTGCTTTTGGTAGGCAGGTGCTATACTGCTTGAGCCACGCCTCCCAGTCTTTTTGCTTTGGCTATTCAGGTAGGGTCTCAGATCTCCCCTTGGAGGCCTCCTCCTCAGGCCTGCCCTGTGGCTAGGGTGAGCAGCGCCGCAGGCTGGCCCTGCGCCTGTGTCACACGGCCATGCTGGTGACCATTTCTAACAGCTAATGATGTCGCGCCTTATTGCTTTTTCAGCAGTACCGAGGTTTGAACTCGGGGCCCCATGCCTGCTCAGCTGGCACGCTGGTCAAGTCAGCCGTAGCCCAGCTTGGCTCTTCACTGGTTGTCTCCACTTTCTTGTCTTTTCTCCCCGGCTTCCTGGGGTGCACTTCTGGCCTCATGTATGCAGGTGCTTTGCCCGCACACCAACCTCGAGCCTCTGGGTTTGCGTGGAGGCAGCGCCCACCCACGGGCTCCCCGTGGAGGGTCCGGCCCCGCGCCAGTTCCCTCACACCCTGCGCCTTTTCCCCGGGACCCCGAGAAACAACCATGGGACGTGTGTCTTTCTTTTTTTTTTTTTTTTTTTTTTGTCGGTCATGGGGCTTGAACTCTGGGCCTGGGCGCTGTCCCTCAGCTCTTCAGCTCAAGGTGAGCGCTCTACCACTTGAGCTACAGCGCCACTTCCGGTTTTCTAGTGGTTTATTGGAGATAGGAGTCTCACGGTCTTTCTTGCCCGGGCTGGCTTTGAACCGCGATCCTCAGATCTCAGCCTCCTGAGTAGCTAGGATTACAGGCGTGAGCCACCAGCGCCCGGCAAGGGACGTGTGTCTTTCATTTGTATGTTTATCTGCCAGCCCTCAGGCTCGCGCCGTCTCTGCGCGCTTCTGCCCAAAGCTGTCCCCCTCCCACTTGAACCACAACTCCACTTCCCATTTTCTGGTGGTTTATTGGAGATAAGAGTCTCATGGACTTTCCTGCCTGGGCTGGCTTTGAACCTCAAACCTCAGATCTCAGCCTCCTGAGTAGCTAGGAGGACAGGCGTGAGGCACGGGCGCCGCCCCTGCCGCTGATTTTGAAGCTGCCCCACCCGCAGTAAGCTGGAGGACCGTTCCTTCCCACTCCGCAGGGCCCGCTGCTCCCCGCTGGCTGCTCCCCCAGTGGGGAGACCACCCCCTGGGGGTGCTGGTTTGCTTCTGACACCCAGATGGGGCATTACCGCGGATTCACACGGCTCGCGCCAGACGAGTTCCCGAGCTGATGCCAAATTAAATGTCAGCAGCTCTGCGTGCGTCTGGCTGCCGCGCCGGGAGCCCACGCCGAGCTCCGCCCCGAGCGTTCTGTGCAGTGTGCAATCTGTTGGGGACAGCCTCCTCCTGAGACGTGGTGTGCTGGGACACGCGTCAGGCCCCTCATGGTCGCCCCCCTGCCGGTCACCCCGCCGCTGCCGTGGGCTGTGTGCGCCCCCCCCCCAGCCACTCCCGCGGCGGAGCACGGCAGACAGGTCGCATCTGCAGCACGGGAGCATGCGCAGGGTGCCTGGGCGTGTCCCAGCCCGAGACCCCCAGAACGGGCTGGGCTGGTTGGGCGTCACGCTCACCCCGTCTCCTCCACTCTGCAGTGCAGGACCTCAAGGGGCTTGGCTACGAGAAGGGGAAGCCGGTGGGGCTGGTGGGCGTCACCGAGCTCTCAGACGCCCAGAAGAAGCAGCTGAAGGAGCAGCAGGAGGTGCCGCCACGGGCTGTCCCTGTCCCCATCCCGCCCCAGCCCTAATCCGGGTCCCCCATCAGCCACACGCCGCTCCGCAACCTACAGCAGGGCTGGGGCCAGGGGCCTTGGGGTGGTCACTGCCCGGTACCCGCTCCCGCAGGGGGTCGCAGGGTGGACCCCGTGAGACAGAGTCCCTGAGGGTTTTCTCCGAGGGTTGGGGGTCGGGGTTGGGTGAGGCCCCACCACAGTGGCTCAGGTGTCCGGCCCACGCCCCCAGATGCAGCAGATGTACGACATGATCATGCAGCACAAGCGCGCCATGCAGGACATGCAGCTGCTGTGGGAGCGCGCGCTGCAGCAGCACCAGCATGGCTACGACAGCGACGAGGAGGTGGACAGCGAGCTGGGCACCTGGGAGCACCAGCTGCGGCGCATGGAGATGGACAAGACCCGCGGTGCGGGGCGGGGCGGGGGAGAGAGGGGGCAGGGACGGGGAGGGGGGCAGGGAGGGGGGCGGGGACGGGGGGGCCCCAGCTCCTTGTCCCCGGCCTTGGCGCTCACCTCACCCTCCCTCCGGCAGAGTGGGCCGAGCAGCTGACCAAGATGGGCCGTGGCAAGCACTTCATCGGGGACTTCCTGCCGCCCGACGAGCTGGAGAAGTTCATGGAGACCTTCAAGGCCCTGAAGGTGAGCGGAGGCCCCGCGCCCCTCGGCCTCGGCCGCCCGCCCAGCCAGTGTGCTGGTGGCAGACGCCGTCTGTATCAGGAACCGGCAGCTGGCAGCGAGCTGCTGTGGTTTGGAGCCAGTTCCCCGGGGCAGGGAGGGGCGGGGCAGGCGCTGCCTGGACTCTGGGGTGGGGGGGGGTCACACCCCAGTACCCCTGCACCCTCCCAGGGCCGCCCCTGACCAGGCCTGGTGCTTTACACTCACCAGTCTCCCAGCTACTCTGGAGGCTGAGGCTGGGAGCTCACTTGAACAAGGCCAGCCTTGGCCACACACATCTCATCTCAAAAACAAAGCCAGGGCTGGGAAGGTGGCTCAGTGGTAGAGCGCTTGCCTAGCCTGCATGAGGCCGTGGGTTCCATTCCTCCATACCACACACACAGAAAAAGCCAGAAGTGGTGCTGTGGCTCAAGGGGTAGAGTGCTCGCCTTGAGCAAAAGCAGGTCGGGGTCAGTGCCCAGGCCTGAGTTCAAGTCCCAGGATGGGCAAACAAAGGAAAGCAAAACACAAAAAAATCACCATCACACAGGACAGGCCTGTGTGGCTGCTTTCCTTTCTTATCCTGCCCACTAGGGCGCTCAGCCCCTGGGCCCCAGAGGACAAAGAACTGGGTCCACCCGAGGACCCTGGCCTCGGGGAAACGGGGCACATGCCCCGCTGGTGCTTCATGGAGTGACCAGGGGCAGGAGGGTAGGTCTGGGCTGGGGTTGGCAGCCCCTGAGACCCCCCCCCATATCCATCCATCTGTCCCCTGCAGGAGGGCCGAGAGCCGGACTACTCAGAGTACAAGGAGTTCAAGCTGACAGTGGAGAACATCGGCTACCAGATGCTGATGAAGATGGGCTGGAAGGAGGGCGAAGGGCTGGGCTCCGAGGGCCAGGGCATCAAGAACCCCGTCAACAAGTGAGGGCGCGCCCCGCTCCCGGGCCTCTGAACCGAGGCCTCGCAGGTTCTCCACTCGCGCCCTTCGGCTCCGGGGTGTCCCCGCAGCAGCCCCGCACCCCCTCTGCGTGGGCTCCCCATGTGGTTGTCCTCGCGTTGTCCCCACCCAGCCCCCCTCACGCCCCTCCCTCCGCAGAGGGACCACTGCCGTGGACGGCGCGGGCTTCGGCATCGACCGGCCGGCCGAGCTGTCCAAGGAGGACGACGAGTACGAGGCCTTCCGCAAGCGCATGATGCTGGCCTACCGCTTCCGGCCCAACCCGCTGGTGCGTGCGCCCGCGTGCGCCGCGTGCCCCGCCCCGCGTGCCCCACATGCCCCGCGTGCGCCACGTGCCCCGCGTGCGCCACGTGCCCCGCCCCGCGTGCCCCACATGCCCCGCCCGCCCCGCGTGCCCCGCCCGCCCCGCGTGCCCCCCCGCGTGCCCACTGACACTCTCTCCCTCCCACAGAACAACCCTCGGCGGCCGTACTACTGAGCGTGGCGTCCCTGTGCGTGGAACTGTCCCGCGTCTCCACCGCGTCATTCCAAGCATTAAAGTCCCAGTGCTCACCGCCCCGCGTCCGCGTGCGCGTCGTCACTGCGCTGGACAGCGCCTTGAGGGCTGGGGAGGGGAGGGCCCCGGCTCAGCCTGGGGAGTGGACAGCCTTTCCTCGGGGTCCTGGGCCTGGGCCCCCAGGCAGGGCCAGCGTGGGTTTCTCTGCCGTGGTCATCTGGTGGGCGGGGCGGGGCGGCCATGTCCTCCCGCTGCCGGGCCCTCGGCAAGTGGGGTGCACATGAGGTGACCCGTGCCGGGTGCCCTCACCCGAAGCCCGGGGCCCCACCGCAGTTTGCCGCTCAGAAGCTGGGAGGGGCCTGGCGCCAGCCCGGCGTCCTCCCCACTGAGGCCCTGGAGCCGCGCCAGGCCGCGCACGCGCGCGGGACTTGACCCGGGAGGGGGAGGGGCGCGGGGCCGGCGCCCCGCCCACAGCCCCCGCCAGAAACAGCGGGCAGCCAGTGGGGCGCCATGGGGCGCGGGCTGAACCCAGCGCCTGAGACCAGTGTCCCAGGGGGCTGCGGAGGGAGCCCGGGGACCCCTACGACCCTTGCAGCCCAGGCCAGCCACACCTGCACCCCAGGAGTCAGGGCATCCCAATCCGCGCTGCTCACCCTGGGTGGGCCTCGAGCCCGCACAGGACCAAGCTGGGGAAGCCATGAGCCCCCCACCCACCAGGGCACACCCCCGAGGCTGCTGGAGCGGGGGAGGAGCTCCCCCACACTCAACCCAAGACCCCCACAGCCTTCACCCGGGGCTGCTGGGGCGGGGGCTCCCCCAAAGCCTTCACCTGGACTTCCACCCAGCGATGTGTGCGTTACCTGACCTGGCTCCCTGCTGCCCGGGGAGCAGACCGGGACGTGCCCCCTCCCCCACGGATCCCCCCTCCCAGCCCTGCACCGTCCCCTGTGGGTCCCAGCCCCTCCCCCGCCCCCTGTGGGTCCCAGCGCCCCCCGCCCCCCTCCCAGCCCTGCACCGTCCCCTGTGGGTCCCAGCCCCTCCCCCGCCCCCTGTGGGTCCCAGCGCCCCCCGCCCCCCTCCCAGCCCTGCACTGTCTCCTGTGGGTCCCAGGCCCCCCACCCCCTCCCAGCCCTGCACCGTCCCCTGTGGGTCCCAGCCCCCCCCCCGCCCCCTCCCAGCCCTGTACTGTCTCCTGTGGGTCCCAGGCCCCCCCCCGTCCCCCTCCCAGCCCTGCACCGTCTCCTGTGGGTCCCAGCCCCTCCCCCGCCCCCTGTGGGTCCCAGCGCCCCCCCGCCCCCCTCCCAGCCCTGCACTGTCTCCTGTGGGTCCCAGGTCCCCCCCCCATCCCCCTCCCAGCCCTGCACCGTCCCCTGTGGCCCCAGCCCTGCACCGTCCCCTGTGGGTCCCAGCCCTGCACCGTCCCCTATGGCCCCAGCCCCCGCTGTGTCCCCACCAGCTGCCTGTCACAGCCTGGCCTTGTGTCTCATGTGCAGCAGTGCAGATTCCAGGCCCCCTTGTGTGTCCTCGTATGCCCGGCCTTTGACAAAAAGGGAAACCGAGGCCGGGCAGCCAGGTGTTCAATGGTGGCTGAGGCGGGGCCTCCCTGGGCCTGAGGATGACCTTTGTGCGGGGCGGGGCGGCGGCCCTGCTTGCGTGAGTGCGTGTGCCCAGGTCTGCCACGGGGCCGGAGCCCCAGCTGCAGCCCGCCCGGGCCGAGCCGTCCCTGTCTGCTCCCCGGCCCCGTCCTGGCCCCGCCATGGAGGTGGACGCCCCGCTGGCCGGCAGGATTGGGGCGCTGTCGCTCGCTGCCATCCCGGTAGCCTACGTGCTCAGCCGCGTCTCTGAAATCTCACAGTGCGTGTGGGGAGGGGGGAGGGGGGAGGCCGGGCAGGGACGGGCACCAGCCCCATGGGAGCCCCATCTCCTCCAACCAGAAGTGGGTGTGGGGAGGGGGTCCAGGACAGGATGTCCACACCCCACACCAGGCAGGGAGTTGGGGTACCATCAGGGATGCACCCTGCGACCTGGGTTCCAAAGTCACCAGGAGGTCAAAGTATTACCCCAGATAAGGCCTGCTGACCCAGCCCTGCTGTTCCCCACACGCCCTGCTTCAGGCCTGGGGTTTCTTTTCTGCACTGTCCCCAGACTCCGTTTCCACACCCTGGCTTCGATCTCCACGTCCCAGCCGGGTGAATCCAGGAAGTGCCCCATGCTGGGGTCACCAGGCCCTTCTGGAAAGGTTTTGTTGTTTTCTTTATACTCAGAGCCTGGATGCTGTCCCTTAGCTTTTTTGCTTAAGACTGGTGCTCTACCCTTTAAGCCACAGCTCCACTTCAGCTTTTTGGTGGTCCCTTGGAGATAAGAGTCTCTCACAGACTCTCCTGCCAGCGCTGGCTTCAAACTGTGAGCCTCAGCTCCCAGCCTCCTGAGCAGCCGGAATCACAGGCAGCCCCAGCATACCACTTGCCTCTGAGAGTTTACTATGTTGAGTCGTTTGCACGCCATCTTGACATATGAATATACTGATGCATAGAAAGGCCCATACTGAACCCCAGGAGATAGACAAGTTCCTGAGCAGCCAGGCTTAGAGAGTAGGGAGTTGATTGACAGAATTGCTGTGTGACCCTGGGCAAGTCTCTTACCCTCTCTGGGCCAGGTCTACACACCATGTTGGGGGTCACCCAGAGACCTGGCTTCGTTATCTGCGCCTCTGGCTGACCAGTCTTACCGGGTAGTGGTAGAAGGGTAGGGACAGGGCAGCATGGATGAGAGGCATGTGGACTTTAGCTGGGAAAGGCTGGGAGGCCCCAACAGAGGTGTGCAGAGTTGACTAGAACTTCTGCAGAGTCTGGCCACAGAGGGACATGGAGAGAAAAGAGGACAGGGAGGAAGGAGGGAGGAGCCCCTCCCGGAAGGGGCTCTGAGTAGGAGCCAACTGATAGGAAAAAGTCTTGCGGTGTTAATGATGAGCTTCAGCCCAGTTAGCTGGCACTTTCTGGAATCTTCTCTTTCCCTGTGTGGGAGTGGGGCCTAGCCTTGGGACTGGCCCCCCTGACTTGGTTTCCCTCCCCTCAGCCCCGCATGGGTGGCACTGATGAGCGCCTTGGTCCTGGGGCTGCTCTTCCTGGCCATCTACAACCTGGCCGGTGGGGAGGTGGCCCGGGACCCCCTCTATGCCGGTGAGTCACCCGGAGGTGGGGGAGGGCTGATCTCGGGGCCAACCTCCACCCTCAGACTTGGGGATCCAGAAAGGTCTTCTCCATTAGTTTGGGGTCTTGTGGATGGTTCTCATGAGATTGGGGGACCCCCAAGAGCCTCCTCTTAAGACCGGGAGCCCCTGGAAGGCCTCCTCTCTATCAGCTAGGTCCTCCAAGGACAGGGCAATATCGTGGCTCTTCCAGGAGAATGGGGCCTGCAGGGACTCAGGCGGGATGAGACCAGGGTCCCAGAACCTGGCTGAGCTTGGACCACGCCCATCCCCAAGGCCCCGCCCACGGTGGTCCGCCCAGTAAGACCACACCCCCTCCAGAAGTCCCACCTAGACACAGACTATAGCCCAATCCACGGGCCACCTGTCTGGCCACGCCCACACATAAAGCCCTGCCCCACTCCACACCCCGCCCACTCCAGCTTGCCCAGTAGATGGTCCGCCCACGAGACCACACCCCCTCCAGAAGTCCCACCTAGACACAGACTATAGTCCAATCCACGCCCCACCTGTCTGGCCACACCCATCCCATAGCTCCGCCCACATTGCCCCACCCACTTCCCCTCAGTGTGTGCCCTGTTGGCCTTCACCTCGGTGGTGGACCTGGTCATCGCGCTGCAGGAGGACGGCTACGTGGTGGGCTTCCTGGAGTTCTACACCAAGGAGGTGCGTGGAGGGCCAGCCGGGGGCTCCTCTGCCCGGGCCCCGGCCTGAGCCTCACCCCTGCCCCCCCAGGCCGAACCCTACCTGCGCACGGCCCACGGGATCTTCATCTGCTACTGGGACGGCACTGTCCACTACCTGCTCTACCTTGCTATGGCCGGGGCCATCCGCAGGAGGTACGGCACCCGGGACATGGGGGGCCTGGGGTCATGGGGGCCCCACAGCTAGGGCTGGCCAGAGGGGAGCCCGGAGCTCTTACCAGGCAGGGCTTGTGTCCCTGGGCCGTCCTGTGTCCCTGTCTAGGGGACTGGGGGAATGGGGCTGGAGGGGGTGGCGGCTGGACAAGCAGGGGTGAGCAAGCTCCGGGCCTGGGAACAGTTTTCAATGACAAAAACAGAGGGCCCAGGGCGGGCTGGGGGCCCCAGCTGGACCCGCAGACCTGGATGGGGCACAGGCTCCCCGGAGTCACCCTCCCTCCCCCTCCCAGGAAAGAGTTCCGGAACCTGGGACTGTACTGGCTCGGATCCTTCACCATGAGCCTTCTGGTGTTCATCCCGGGCAACATCCTTGGTGAGGCCTGGGCTCTGGGGACCCACTGTGCCCCTGGGGGTCCTGCCCTGAGGTTCCCCCCCAGCAACTCCCATCCCCTCCCCCTTTCTCCCTCTGCTCCTTCAAGGCCTGGTGTCCTCTTGGAGGTGGAAGGCTCCACATGAGTGTCACCCCTGGCTGGGAGGGGGAACTTTCCTGCACAGAAAGGGAGGTCTAAGGGTGGAGGCTGAGGACAGAATAAACTGGAGTCCAGCCTTGGGATCCAGGCAGCACGTGGAGACAGGGAGGCAGCGCTCGGCAGGGGAGACACCCCAGGGCTTTCACGAGGGACCAGCTGTCAGGGGGTACACTGAGGCAGGCCGGGGCGAGCCGCATGGGTTCGTAGATAGATATCTGCGGGACTGTGCTTGTCACTTTATTTAAAGGCAAGTGACTCCTCCTTCCCTCTGTGCGTGCTCGCCAGGTAAATACAGCTCGGAGATCAGACCGGCCTTTCTCCTGGCCTTCCTCTACATGCTCATCCCGTGCTGGGCTGGCATGAGGATCTTCAGCCAGCCCCGGCCACCAACCAGCTGTACCCCTAATATGGTGAGTGCCTGTCCTGGGTGCCATGATGCCAGCTGATGCCAGCCCTCAGGAGGCTGAGGCAGAAGCGCGTCAGGTGCCAGGCCAGCTTGGGCTGCGGTGATAGCTGACTCAAAACACAAAAGAGCCCACACCGGTGGCTCACGCTTGTCATCCTACCTACAGCGCCACTTCCAGCCTTTGTTTATGTGGTGCTGAGGAATCGAACCCAGGACCTCATGTATCTTGTCTCCAGTGAACCACCAGAAAACCAGAAGTGGCCCTGTGGCTCAAATGGTAGAGCACTCACCTTGAGGCCTAGAGTTCAAGCCCCACAATGAACCAAAAATAAGAATCTGATGGACTTTCCTGCCCAGGCTGGCTTCTAATTATGGCCCTCAGGTCTCAGCCTGCAGAGGAGCTAGGATTACAGGCCTGAGCCATTGGTGCCTAGCATCACATTTATCTATCTATCTATCTATCTATCTATCTATCTATCTATCTATCTATCTGTGTCAGTCATGGGACTTAAACTCAGGGCTTAGTGACTCTCCCTGAGCTTTTTCACTCAAGTGCTCTACCACTTAGAGCCACAGCACTACTTCTGGTTTTCTGAGTTTACTGGAGGTAAGAGTCTCATGGACTTTCTGGGCCAGGCTGGCTTTGAACCGTGATCCTCAGATCTCAGCCTCCTGAGTAGCTAGGATGACAGGCCTGAGCCACCAGCACCTGGCCCATCTGACTCCTATCTCTAATAAGCTACTCAGAAAAAGCAGATGTGGTGCTGTGGCTTAAATGGTATGGTGAAAAACGCTAAGGGACAGCACCCTGGCCCTGAGTTCAAGCCCCAGTATTGCCTCTGCCCCCCCACCCCAATGAGGTTCTGTGTCCTGAGGAAGGGAGGAGGGCTGTGTGGAGTGCCCGCGGGCTTCGGGCCTCAGGCAGCTCCACTCCTCTCTCCGGAGCAGGTGCAGGAATGGCAGGCCAAGCGCCTGCTGCAGCGCCCCGCAGACCTGGCTCTCGTCCTGTACCTCGTCCTGGCTGCAGTCTTCACCCTCTTCCGGGGCCTGGTGAGTGCGCCAGCCCCGCCAGCGGCACGCGGGGCCGTGGGGGAAGTTCTTGATCAAATCTGGCCTGAGTTTCATGACCAGGCCCTATTTCCTGTCCTGTTTCCTCAGTTCCTGGCTGTGTGGATCCCAAGGCAAGGGAATAAGGCTGGGAGAGGCCCAGAGATGGCAAGCCCTACTCGGGGGTCTGGGAGGCCTGAGGTAGGGGATTGGCTGTTGTGTCTGCCCTAGGTGGCGCTGGACTGCAGCACGGACGCTTGCTTTGTCTACATCTACCAGTATGAGCCGTACCTGCGGGACCCGGTGGTCTACCCAAAGGTGCAGGTGAGACGTGCCATGGAGGGAGGTTTGCGCTGGTGGCTCACGCCGGGCATCCCAGCACTCAGGAGAGCTGAGGATCGCGTTTCAAAGCCAGCCCGGGCAGGAAAGTCTGTGAGACTCTTATCTCCAATAAACCACTAGAAAACTGGACGTGGCGCTGTGGCTCAAGTGGTAGAGCGCTTGCCTTGAGCTGAAGAGCTGAGGGACAGCGCCCAGGCCCAGAGTTCAAGCCCCACGACCAACCAAAAAAAAAAAAAAATGATTTGGGCTTCAGGTATGGCCAGCTCGAGGCGCTCAACCTACTGGTCTTTGGGCTCCACTTTCCTGGCATGGCTCCCTTCTGCAGAGGCAGCCCCAGGCTTCGTCCACCCCCACTCAGTCTCTTCAGAGAAATAGGAGCCCAGCCCCTGTCTCAGGCAGGCTCTGATTGGCCCATCCCTTGTCAATCACTATGGTCTTGTGACCGGAGTGTGCTGACTGGCCAGCTCAGGGTCACAGGCCACTCCTGGAGAATGGTGGGTGGGCTCAGTGTGTGTTAGGGAGGCCGGGACAAAGGGGGGGGGTCCCTAAGAGACCCTTGTGCGGGGCTGGGCTGTGCAGGGAGCCCCATCCCAGGTGAGGTCCGGGTCCCTCAGCTCTTCCAGGGTCCTCAGGAGGGCGCAAGGCCAAGCTGAGGTCACTGCTCCCTCCCAGATGCTGGTGTACCTGTTCTATTTCCTGCCCTTCTGCGGCCTGGCGGCCTACGCCCTGGTCGTCCCGGGCTGTGCCTGGCTGCCCGACTGGGCCTTGGTGTTTGCTGGAGCCGTTGGCCAGGTGAGGTGGGTGGGGAAACATGCATCCAAGAGGTCCAAGCCCAGACTTCCCGAGTCTGGGGCCAAATGCTGGCCCGGGTCTGGAGGAGGGACAGGTTTCCTAGAAGCAGGCGTAGGACTGGGGCTTTCACGTGTGAGGATGAGCTCTCCTGGAATGGGCCAGCATAAGCAAAGGCCCTGGGGTCAGGGGTTTAGCGGGGCTGTGGCAGAAAGGCAGAGGCGAGAGCAGCTGGCGGCTGACACGGGAGACTTTGAACGGCGCAGATGCGCTTAGGACTTTAGAGAGCCAGGAAAGGCTTTTGAGGGGTGCGCAACTCAAACCCCAGCAGAGCTAGGAGCCTGTGTGTGGGTTACTGATGGGGAGAGCGAGCCTGGGCCCAGGCTGGGAGAGGGGGCCCAGGAAGGTGTCTGTGGGGAAACACAGCCAGATTTATGCCAGCACCGCCGGGAGGAGGAGAAGGGTCAGAAACGAGAATATTAGGATTCAGGGACCAGCTGAGGACTGGGGATGGAGGTCCTAAGGCCCTGCCTGTTAAAAACGCCCCAGGGTGGTAAGCCAGACACCCCTGCAACCTCAGCTACTTGGGGAGGTGGGGATTTGGAGGATTACTATTTAAGGCCAGCCCAAACAAACAGACAAAACCTTAAGACCCCATCTCAACCAAATAAGCCAGTGAGGGTTCACCAGGCAATCCCTGCTATGCAGGAGGCATAGATAAGTAGGAGGATTGCTGTCCAGGCTGGAGCAGCCCCGCCCCCACAGTAATTAGTGGTAGTCATAATTAATAACTAAAGCAGAAAGGGCTGGGTGTGTGGCTCAGGTGGCCATCCCTCCCCCACTCCCTCCGTCCCCTCCCCCTCCCCACCCCCTCCGTCCCCTCCCCCTCATCCCCTCCCCACCCCTCCGTCCCCTCCCCCTCATCCCCTCCCCCTCATCCCCTCCCCCACCCTTCCGCCCCCTCCCCCTCATCCCCTCCCCACCCCTGCGTCCCCTCCCCCTCATCCCCTCCCCACCCCTCCGTCCCCTCCCCCTCATCCCCTCCCCCTCATCCCCTCCCCACCCCTCCACCCCCTCCCCCACCCCTCCGCCCCCTCCCCCATCCCCTCCCCCACCCTTCCGCCCCCTCCCCCTCATCCCCTCCCCACCCCTCCGTCCCCTCCCCCTCATCCCCTCCCCCTCATCCCCTCCCCACCCCTCCACCCCCTCCCCCACCCCTCCGTCCCCTCCCCCTCATCCCCTCCCCCTCATCCCCTCCCCACCCCCTCATCCCCTCCCCACCCCTCCGTCCCCTCCCCCTCATCCCCTCCCCCTCATCCCCTCCCCACCCCTCCGTCCCCTCCCCCTCATCCCCTCCCCACCCCTCCGTCCCCTCCCCCTCATCCCCTCCCCACCCCTCCGTCCCCTCCCCCTCATCCCCTCCCCCTCATCCCCTCCCCACCCCTCCGTCCCCTCCCCCTCATCCCCTCCCCACCCCTCCGTCCCCTCCCCCTCATCTCCTCCCCACCCCTCCGTCCCCTCCCCCTCATCCCCTCCCCCTCCCCCTCATCCCCTCCCCACCCCTCCGTCCCCTCCCCACCCCTCCGTCCCCTCCCCCTCATCCCCTCCCCCACCCCTCCGTCCCCTCCCTCCCAGGCACAGTTCTCCCACGTGGGCGCCTCCCTGCACCCGCGGACGCCCTTCACCTACCGCGTGCCCGAGGACGCGTGGGGCTGCTTCCTCCTCTGCAACCTCCTGCTGGCCCTGGGCCCGCACCTGCTGGCCTGCCGCTGCCTGCGCCAGCCCTCCTTCTTCCTGCCCGCACCGCCCAGGAAGCAGCCGTGACCGGAGCCCCGCACGCCGGCCCCGCAGCTGCGGGCCGGCCTGCGCTGACGCGGTGCCACCGAGCCTTTCAATAAAAGACACCTTTTTGTATCTTGGCCGTCACTGCGTGAGTGCCACCGTCGCGGCGGGAGAAGCTGAGGCTCAGGCCCTCAGCCCTGCCTGAGTCCCGGGGAGCCGGAGTGTGCCCCGGGCGCACACCTGCCGTCCCAGCTCCCTTGGCAGGCTGAGCTCAGACCCGAGCCCGGCGCACTGGCAAGCGGCTGTCCACCGGGCCGGTGGGGGCTGAGCGCCAAAGCCGGGCGCTGCTGCTGCGCTGTCACCCCAGCGACTCGGGAGGCTGAGACCTGAGGATCGCGGTTCAAAGCCAGCCCGGGCAGGGGAGACCGTGAGACTCTCATCTCCAATGAACCACCAGAAAACCGGAAGTGGCGCTGTGGCCAAGGGGTAGCCGCCGGCCGTGAGCTGCAGAGCTGAGGGACGGTGCCCGGACTGAGTTCAGGCCCCACGGCCGACTGACAAGGGAAAGAAATGGGGTGGAACTGAGTGGGGGCGCGGGTCTCCTGTGATCCCGGGCGCCCGGTGCCCGCATCCTCCAGCCTCAGCCCCCGCCCCGCGCAGCGCACCGCACCCGTGGCCACCCCTGCGCGCGGGGCGCGCTCCCCCTCCCCTCCCGGCCGGGCCCCGGCGGGCCGCGGGCCGCGGCCCCTTTAAGGCCCCGCCCCCGCCGCTCCTCCCCTTGCAGGCAGACGCCGGGATTGCGCCACCGCCGCGCTGCCCAGAGCCGCTGCGGGCCGGCGCGGTGCGGGCCGGCGTGCGGGCCGGGACGCGGCAGCATGGTGAGTGCGGCGCCGGCCGGGTCCTCCCGCGCTCCCGCGGCGGCGCCCGGACGCCCCTGTCCCCTCCCGCACCCCGGGCTCCCCGGGGGCACCGCCGCCCGCACCCCGCCGCAAGTTTGTCCCTCCCGCCCCTCCCCGCCCGTGCGTCCTCTGCCCGACGCCCCCCACTTGTCCCCCGGCCCCTCGCCGCTCCCGCACTGCCCCCTTCGCGCCGTCCCCTGACCCCCGCCCGTCCCCCCAGCCCCGCTTGCTCCCCCCGCACCCCTCCTGCTCCCCGCACCCTCCTGGGCCACGCGCCGCGCTCTGCTGCAGTCTCCTGGCGCGGTAACCTTGCGCAGCGCCTCCCATCCCCCCCCCCCCCCCGCCAGGAGGGGCCGGCCGAGTCCCGCGCGGGCCGGGACGGCAGGGGGGGGCGCCGAGTCCCGCGTGGGGCGGACGGCAGGGGGGGGGCCGGCCGAGTCCCGCGCGGGCCGGGACGGCGGGGGGGGGGCGCCGAGTCCCGCGCGGGCCGGGACGGCGGGGGGGGGGCGCCGAGTCCCGCGCGGGCCGGGACGGCGGGGGGGGGGGGCGCCGAGTCCCGCGCGGGCCGGGACGGCGGGGGGGGGGGGGGCTGAGTCCCGCGCGGGCCGGGACGGCGGGGGGGGGCGCCGAGTCCCGCGTGGGGCGGACGGCGGGGGGGACCGCAGAGTCCCGCGCGGACCGGGGACGGCGGGGGGGGGGCTGAGTCCCGCGCGGGCCGGGACGGCAGGGGGGGGGCGCCGAGTCCCGCGTGGGGCGGACGGCGGGGGGGGGGCGCCGAGTCCCGCGCGGGCCGGGACGGCGGGGGGGGGCGCCGAGTCCCGCGCGGGCCGGGACGGCGGGGGGGGGGCGCTGAGTCCCGCGTGGGGCGGGACGGCGGGGGGGGGCGCCGAGTCCCGCGCGGGCCGGGACGGCGGCGGGGGGGCGCCGAGTCCCGCGTGGGGCGGACGGCGGGGAGGGGGGCGCCGAGTCCCGCGTGGGGCGGGAAGGCGGGGAGGGACGCCAAGTCCCGCGTGGGGAAGGGGGACGGCGGGGAGCGGACGGGGACGGGGCTCTGGTCCGCAGGTGGGACTTAAAAGTGCAAACTGGGACAGAGCTGGGGGGAAGCTTTGATCTTTGGCTGGGGCGTGGCCTCTGGGGCGGAGCTTCTCTGGGGGCGTGGTCTTCAGGAGCTTCCACCTGTGTGGTGCATAATCTCCAGGAGGCGGGGCCGCGCTCTGAGGGGGTGGCGTCCAGGGGCGGGGCTTCCACCTGAGTGGGGCATAATCTCCAGGAGGCGGGGCCTCGCTCTGGGGGCGTGGCGTCCAGGGGCGGGGCTTCCACCTGAGTGGGGCATAATCTCCAGGAGGCGGGGCCTCGCTCTGAGGGCGTGTCATCCAGGGGCGGGGCTTCGCTCTGAGGGCGCGGCATCCAGGGGCGGGGCTTCGCTCTGAGGGCGCGGCATCCAGGGGCGGGGCTTCGCTCTGAGGGCGCGGCATCCAGGGGCGGGGCTTCGCTCTGAGGGCGCGGCATCTAGCGGTCCTGCTCAGAGCATCTCCTCCCCCCACCCCGTTCGGAAGGGGCGGAGGCAGGTCGGTGGGCGGGCCGGCCATGGGTCGTACTCCCCTGGAGCACGCAGTGCCCTGTGCCCGCAGGTGTGCGCTCGCGGTGCGCCGGGCCCCGGCGCGCTCTGGACCGCGGCGTGGGGCCTCCTTTTGCTCACGGCCCCAGCGGGGGCACAGCGAGGCCGGAAGAAGGTGGTGCACGTGCTCGGTGAGTGGTCGCGCCCTGGAGAGGCGGCGCAGTGACCGCCCTGCCCTCCGGTGGCCGCCGCCTCCCCGAGTCCCTGTCCCCCTGCCCCTGCCCCGACCCGAGTCTTCCCGCGCCCCTCCCCGGGACTCGCCCGCCCTCCGGGCTCCTCTGAGCTCGGCTTGGTTCGCCCCGCAGAGGGCGAGTCCGGCTCCGTGGTGGTGCAGACAGCGCCCGGAGAGGTGGTGAGCCACCGGGGTGGCACCATCGTCCTGCCCTGTCGCTACCACTACGAGGCCGCCGCGGACGACCAGGACGGCGTGCGCCTCAAGTGGACCAAGGTGGTGGACCCGCTGGCCTTCGCCGACGTCTTCGTGGCGCTGGGCCCGCAGCACCGGGCATTCGGCAGCTACCGCGGGCGCGCGGAGCTGCAGAACGACGGGCCCGGCGACGCGTCCCTGGTCCTGCGCAATGTCACCCTGCAGGACTACGGGCGCTACGAGTGCGAGGTCACCAACGAGCTGGAGGATGACGCGGGCATGGTCAAGCTGGACCTGGAAGGTGACCAGGCGTGGGGTTCACTTGGCAGGGAGTAGGGCAGGGATTCAGGGGCGGCGCGGTCCCGACGCGTGGACCGTGCCGGGAAGGCGGACTCCCTCTCCGCTTCCCGGCGGGGCTACGGCCGACCTCGCCCCGGCCCGCTTAGCCTGGCACCGGCGAAGCCCGCCCCGTCTACCATCGAGGCCCAGGGCTGTCTATCATTGGGCCAGCTCCAATCACGTGCCCTCGAGTGAGCCAATCACAGTGGCTGAGCGATGGGCTTCGCTGATTGGCTGGGCGCGAGGCTGGGGCGGGGTTTGCAGCGAAGGTTTCCCTCTCTGGGGACGGCCCCAGCCCTCCTCGACGAGGCGCTGCGCCAGCCGCCCCGTTGAGGAGCTCTCCCCGGCCTCAGGGAGGACGGCTGGGCCAGCCGATGGCCCAGGGGCTCGGGCAGAGCCAGGGACTCGCTGGCCCCGCGCGCCTCCTTCCCGGGCCTGCGGAGAACATCCAAACCCTCCCTGCTCCTTAAAACGCAATGACCCCTCGGCTCCTGGATGGACCGAGTCCAGGGAGGGACGACTTCCGCCCTGAGAACTAAAGGTGGACGGAGAAACCAGCGGGCACCGCCTTGAACAAGGCGTCTGTGCCCTGCGGCCAACCTTCCGGAACGTTCCGGGGCCGTCCGGGGTGTGTGTGGGGGGAGTCCTGTTCTGGGCACAGACAGTCCAGCGGGAGGGACTGTTGCACGTGCGTTGTCAGGGACAAGCAGGGCTGCGCGGAGCAGAGGAGTTGGGTTCTGAAGCACGAACAGGAGTTCGGCAGGTAGGAAGGAGCAGAAAGAACATGTGCAGAGGTGTCCACCGGCGGGAGAAGGGCAGACATGATTGTGTTTAAAGGGGACCTCGAGCTGAAGGCCAAAGAAGCCTCACGGGGTGTGCGACGCACGGCCGGGGGGGGGGGGAGGCCGGGGAGAGGGATGGACCGAACGTCCAGCCTGGACGGAGGTCAGACGCCGCGCATCCCCCGCCAGGCGTGGTCTTCCCCTACCACCCCCGGGGAGGCCGCTACAAGCTGACCTTCGCTGAGGCGCAGCGCGCGTGCGCCGAGCAGGACGGCATCCTGGCGTCGGCGGAGCAGCTGCACGCGGCCTGGCGCGACGGCCTGGACTGGTGCAACGCGGGCTGGCTGCGTGACGGCTCGGTGCAGTACCCGGTGAGCCGGCCGCGAGAGCCCTGCGGAGGCCTGGGCGGGGGCAGCCCCGGAGCCGCAGGCGGCGCTAACGGAGGCGTTCGCAACTACGGATACCGCCACAACGCGGAGGAGCGCTACGACGCCTTCTGCTTCACCTCCAACCTCCCGGGTAGGCTGGCCCCGCCCCCAACTGCGTAGGTCCCGCCCTCAGGGGAAGGAGGCTCCGCCTCTGAACGCGCAGACCCCGCCTCCCATTGGGACGTTTCCGGGAGAGTAGCTCACCCTTCCCAGTGCGCATGCCCAAATGCAAACCCCACCCCCTGGCGGAAGGTCCACCCATGGGAGGAAAGCCCGCCTCCCCGATACTCAGCCCCCGCCCACAGGAAGGAGGCCACGCCCCTCCCCGCCCTCAGCTGCCCGGGACCTCAGGGCCATGGAGCGCTTCTGCTCTCTCCCGACCGGCTCCTGGACCCTGACACCGAGAGTCCTGGGCCGTGGGGGGGCAGGGGCAGAGGGGTCCGGAGGCCGTGTTCCCGGCCACGTCCTGACCCCGATCCCGACGCCACCCCGCAGGCCGCGTGTTCTTCCTGAAGCCGCTGCGGCCCGTGCCCTTCGCGGGGGCGGCGCGCGCGTGCGCGGCGCGGGGCGCGGCGGTGGCCAAGGTCGGGCAGCTGTTCGCCGCGTGGAAGCTGCAGCTGCTGGACCGCTGCACGGCGGGCTGGCTGGCCGACGGCAGCGCGCGCTACCCCATCGTGAACCCGCGCGCGCGCTGCGGGGGCCTCCGGCCCGGCGTGCGCAGCCTCGGCTTCCCGGACGCCTCCCGACGCCTCTTCGGCATCTACTGCTACCGCGCGCCCGGCGCCCCCGACCCCGCGCCCGGCGGCTGGGGGTGGGGCTGGGCCGGCGGCGGCGGCTGGGCCGGCGGCGCGCGCGACCCCGCGGCCTGGACCCCGCTGCGCGTCTAGGATCCAGCGGCAGGACCGGCGCGGGAGATGGGCCACGTTCCCCATGGGTGGTCGGACACTGGACACGCCCCAAGCCTCAGTGGTCGCTGGGCTCACGCCCCTCCTCTCCTGGAGACTGCCCACGCCCCTGATGCATCCTAGAGAATGCCCACGCCCCGTGTCCTATCCTGGAGGATGACCACGCCCCCTGAGGTCTCCGGGAGATTCACCCCGCCCCAAGACTTCCTAGGCCTGGCCACGCCCCCTGATGGATCCTGGAGTCTGGCCACACCTCCTGGAGCCTTCTGGATGTTGACTCCGCCCCCTGGCGTCCCCTGGAGCCTGGCCACGCCCCATGAAGCCTTCTGGAGAGTGGTCACGTCCTAACGCACCCTAAAGACTGCCCATGCAGTCTGCCTCTGAAGTCTTCTGGAGACTGAACACGCCCCCTATGGTCTCCTGGAGTTCATCCCGCCCTCAAGACCTCCTGTGACTGGCCACGCCCCCCCGAGGTATCTTGAAACTTGGCCACGCCTCCTGAAGCCTGCGGGAGGATGGCCACGCCCCCTGTGGATCTCCCGGGAGTCCGCACCGCCCCTAAGACCCCGCCCCTAAGCTGCCTGGAGCTAGGCCACGCCCACCCCTGGGTCTTGGAATTCCAAGCTTCTGGGGAGAGCCACGACCCGCAGGGAGCCCGGAGACCCCGAAGTTCTCCCCAAGACTAGCCACCCACTTCAGCCTCCCGAAAACACCGGCCGCGCCCCTCGGTCGCCTGGAGGCTGGACCCACGGCCGTCATCTGGAGACTGGCCACGCGTGCACGCGCACTCACGCACCCTTAGGTTTCCCCGGAGATGGGAACTGGTCCCTTTGGGTCACCTGCCCACCAGACCCTCCTCCCCATCACCCGGCGACAAAACTAACCTCAGGGTCCCCCAGCGACCACGCCCCGCGTGCGCGTGGAGCCCGGGCTCAGGGCTTCCTCCCCTACGAGGTTTCCAGGGTAACGGGCTGCGTCCCCGAGGCGGGGAGGACCGCCCCGCCCCTCCCGCGCCCTCCCGGACGGGCCGCCACCAAAGAGCTCCGGGCCTGGCCCTGCGGCCCCGCTCACCGCGGCCGGCCCGCCCCGCCCGGGTCCCCCGCTCACCCCGGCCCGCCCGCCCCGCCCGGGTCCCCCGCTCACCCCGGCCGGCCCGCCCCGCCCGGGTCCCCCGCTCACCCCGGCCCGCCCGCCCCGCCCGGGTCCCCCGCTCACCCCGGCCGGCCCGCCCCGCCCCGGTCCCCCGCTCACCCCCACCGGGGCCGCCCCGCCCGGGTCCCCCGCTCACCCCGGCCCGCCCGCCCCGCCCGGGTCCCCCGCTCACCCCGGCCGGCCCGCCCCGCCCCGGTCCCCCGCTCACCCCGGCCCGCCCGCTCCGCCCGGGTCCCCCGCTCACCCCCACCGGGGCCGCCCCGCCCGGGTCCCCCGCTCACCCCGGCCCGCCCGCCCCGCCCGGGTCCCCCGCTCACCCCCACCGGGGCCGCAGGACCACTCCTCCCCGCATCTCTGGACCTTCACCCAGAGACCGCCGCTGCCCGTGGGCTGTCCCCGCCCCCCGCAGACGGCCCTCCCTACTTGTACCCCGGAAGTCCCAACTCGGAGTGCAAACTGGGCCGCCGCGCCCGTCAGCCGGCGGCCCGCCCCCCAGGCTGTCGCCATGGAGACCACGCTGGCGTCCTCCGCCCCGCCGGGGGTCGCCGTGGAGACGACCGGTGTGGTTCCCATGACAACCGACCTCCGCGCGCTCCGGGACGTCTCGCGTGGGCCCCTCCCCGCCGCGGCCGCCCCGCGACAGCCCTTCATCCGATGGGCCCGCCGCACCGCACCGCACCGCACCGCACCGCACCACACCACCCGCCGCACAGCTCCGCACCGCTCCGCAGGAAGCGGAGGCCTGCGCGCCTGGGGCCCCCTCCCTTCTGCAAGCGCTCAGCTCCGCTTTGCCTTCTGAAACCCGCACCCCACTCCCGCCAAGCCCCGCGCGCTGCCCGCCCCCCCTCCGCGCTGCCCGCCCCCCCTCCGCGCTGCCCGCTCCCCCCCGCGCTGCCCGCTCCCCCTCCGCTGCCCGCCCCCCCTCCGCGCTGCCCGCCCCCCCTCCGCGCTGCCCGCCCCCCCAGGCCCCGAGGGGTCCAGAGGCCGTTTGTGCCGCGCGGGCAAGGCCCGGAGAGCCCCCCAGAGTGGAGAGCCGGCTCCTGGACGCGTCTGGCCTGAGGTCCGGCCCGGACCCTCCCGGGAGCGCTCCTTCCCGCCACCTCCCCAGCTCCGAGCTCCGGAACCCGGTGTGGACGTGGGTTCGAATCCCAGCCCTGCTTCATGGTTTACCAAGCATCCACAGCCCCGATGCACCCCTTTTTCTCCCCTGTAAAGGGCGGATCCCAGAGCCCCCCCCCCCCGCCCCGCGCAGTGTCTACAGCCAGGGTTCAATAAACCTTGTTTTCATGAGTGAGAACTCGAGGCGCCCGTGGGGGGCACCTGCGGGTCCCTGGCGGGCAGGACGGGGCTGGGGGCTGGGGGGCTGCTTGGGCTGGGCAGCCGGGACCCCCGCAGGCCTCTCCCTCCTTCCCGCCCCCAGCCCCCTCCCCCTGAGGTTTCCTGGGGACCGGAAATGGGAAATGAGGCTCCCAGCTCTGCTCCCTGGGCCCCACTTCCGGGTTCACCTGGCATATGTAAATTTCAGAAGGGTTGACTCCACCCCCTTTGAGTTCAGCCAATGAGTGCTAGGCTCCATCTCGCTAGGCAACTGCAATTGGTCCATGCGCGAGGGTGTGGCCTCCCGCCGGCCAATGAGGCTGCGCCGCTGGTGGGGAAGGAGAACTTCCTTCCACAGGGCGGCCAGGCGTTAGGTGCAGGTCCCTGAAGCCCAGGAAATGCTAGGCCTTGGCGCCAAGCTCCTGGCCTGCTCCCCGGCCTTCCCCAGCACTCTCCACAACACAGGCAGCGACGTTCACAGTTAACAAGCCTCCACGAAAGACACCAGGGGCCACAGCGAACACATGCAACCTTTTATTTATTTTGGTGCCCCAAGTTCAAACCCCAGAACGACCCCCCACACACACACCAAGCCCGAACTGAGAGGTCGTTCTCTCACAGCGCTGTTCAACCAGCTCTAGTCAAAATAGTTTCATCACCCTCCCACCCGTCCCCCAAGGAAAAGCGGATTCCATACCCCCGGGTGAGACTGCCCCAGACACGGACAAGGCCCCATGTTCCCAGGGCTGTGGTGATACCTTTAAGAGGCAGAGCCTAGTGAGAGGAATTGGGGTGTCTGGGGTGTGGCCTTGAGGGGCCTAGCAGGGACCCTGGCCCCTTTCCTGCCTCTTTGCTGCTCCTGGCTGATGCTCTGCCACTTGAGCCATTTTCTGTCCCAGCTGGCTTTGAACCACCAAGAAGCCTGAACTGGAGCTGTGTCTCAAGGGATAGCATGCTAGTCTTGAACAAGAACAACAAAAAGCTCAGGGGGGCTGGGAAGGTGGCTCAGTGGTAGAGCGCTTGCCTTGCATGCCTGAGGCCCTGAGTTCTATTCCTCAGCACCACATAAGCAAAAAGAAAAAAGCCGGAAATGGCACTTGTGGCTCAAGTGGTAGAGCACTAGCCTTGAGCTGAAGAGCTGAGGGACAGCGCTCAGGCCCAGAGTTCAAGCCCCACAACCGACCAAAACAAAAACCACTAATTGAAAGAAATGTGTCCTTTGCTCTCCTCTGCCTGTTTTGTCCTTCCTGCTCTCCCCCTCCCCCTCTCCCCCTCCCACCTCCCCCCTCTCCCTCTCTCCCAGCTCTCCCCCCTCCCCCTCTCCCCTCCCACCTCTCCCCCTCCCTCTCTCCCCCTCCCACCTCTCCCAGCTCTCCCCCCTCCCCCTCTCCCCCTCCCACCTCTCCCCTCCACCTCTCCCAGCTCTTGTGTGATCTCTGAGGGTCGCAGCTGCCAGGCCAAGCACTGCTCACACTGGCCCGCTCTTCCTTCCTTTGCAGCATGAGTGAATGAATGAATGAATGAATGAATGACATAAAAGCCACCAGAGGAAAGAGCTCGGGCAAAGCAGAACAGTTAAAAAAATTTTTATTAAAATGTCCAAGTCCATCAACCCGGCCACAGTGTCCCGGTCCGCAGGCCCGCAGTCACGCCCGGGGATCCAGGGCCGCTCACACGCACGTGCGCGCACACACACAGACACACAGAGGAGGGAGGGCCCACACAGGCACACGCACACACCTCGGGAGGAAAAGAGCAAAAGACAAGCCCGCTTGCTCGGGGGGCGCCCAGCAAGGCCGCAGGCGGCGCCCCAGGTCCCAGCCACGGGCAGTCGTGGCCCATGTTTGTCTCACCCTAGAAGCGCTGCGCCTACATCCAGAGCCTCCTGAGCACCGGGGTGAGGTGAGGCCCGGGCTGCCAAGGGCTTGTTGGGCACCAGGGCCAAGTATGCTGTTAGCACCGGTCAGCTAGGGCCAAGTCTGCATGAGGGACGCTGGTGGTGTGGTGATATGTTTGGTCTCTACCTGAAGTACTGAGCTGGACATGGGGGGGGGGAGGGGAGGACTCAATCCTTTCTCTGCTCTTAGCCATGAAATAATTGGGGGAGACGATGGAGGATGGAATGGGTCATGAGTCGCAGGGCTGCTAAGACTTGGGCATGGTGAGTGCTTAGCTTGGTTCTCACTGTGATTTTCTTTTTCTTTTTGGTCACACATGACTGTGACTTCTCATCAGGGATCTAGGCTCAGTTAACATTTCTATGCATACTGATCCAGCCATGCGTTGACTTGTGTTGCCTTCCTACACAGGACCTTTCATCACTGTTTTGTTTAAATTTGTTGTTTGCTTGTGGTTCTGAGATGAATGCGGGGCCTTGGGTGGGCTTCTGGGTCAGCACCCACCACTGGGCAACCTACCCTTCTCTGAGGTGTGGCCCAAACCCTCAGATGGTACACAGTGTGGAAGGAGAGGGAGCAGGCCTGAAGGGACACGGGGCGTCCCGGCCAGGGATCACAGAGGCGGGCCAGAGTCTGGCTTGGAGACGGGAAAGTTCTTTCCCATTGAAAAACAAAAAGCAGAACTGTAAAACTATTAGAAAAAAAACATTGTGCATGTGTGTGTGTGACGCGTGTGTTAGTTCTAACACCTCACATCTCCCTACACCATGATACTGGGCGGTTTCTAGGCCCCCCAGGCGGTGGCTGGAGACTGGGCTGGGGGGGATGGGGAATGGGGCAGGGCACAGGGTAGTGGGTTAGAAAACTTGGTACCTAGCCGGGCGCTGGTGGCTCACGCCTGTAATCCTAGCTACTCAGGAGGCTGAGATCTGAGGATCGCGGTTCAAAGCCAGCCCAGGCAGGAGAGACCGTGAGACTCCTATCTCCAATAAACCACCAGAAAACCGGAAGTGGCGTTGTAGCTCAAGTGGTAGAGTGCTCACCTTGAGCTGAAGAGCTGAGGGACAGCGCCCAGGCCCAGAGTTCAAGCCCCACGACCGACAAAAAAAAAAAAAAAGAAAACTTGGTACCCCCTTGAAAGTTTAGGAAAGAGGTTCTCCGTTTCCCTGAGAGATGGAGGGGGAGGAGTCTGGCTCGTGGAACCCCAAAACTGGCCCCACCTGTGTGTACGAGGTCTGCCACACAGGTGGGGAGGTGGGAGGCACACCAAATCTCAGGGCTGGGTACATCTCAACCCCACACAACACGTATGCACCAGACTCCCGGTCAGGCCCAAGGAATCGCCACCGCCCAATCCAAACACATGGGATTCCGATGCCATCTTCTACTCCAGGGAGAAGCAAGGCTTCATCCTGGATCGAGGACAGCATAGTGTTTACTGAGCCTGAATCCCTGCAGTACAAAGTGATCCCTTCGCATGAACCCAAATGCAGACTCAAAGTGTTAGTTCAACCCCAGGGCTTTGGCCTGGCCATCAGAGGCAGGGCCAGGAGAGGCTGGCGGCCTCCGGCCCAGCTGGGCCTCCTCCAGGAACAGAGGCCTCGGGGTCCGGGCCTTGGTGGAGGGGACTTGGCAGACACAAGGCTAAGAAGACCTGGGGGGGGGGGAGAAGGAAGGAGCTTTTTACAAAGGATCATGAGGGGGGTGGGGGGCTGGGGGGCTGGGCCCCTCCCCCCTGGGCTCCAGGCGGGGGGGGGGGGGGGGGGGGGCTGGGGCTGTGCTTCTGGTTCTGCTTCCATCCTGCTCCTCAGCAGAAATTCCCTCCCTCCTGGTCCCAGTCCTCAGCCGGGTGGAGCCTGTGTTTCCTCCGCTCCTTGTGTGACCTGTGGTGGCGGCGCTGGTGGTGGTGCGGGTGGTGGCGCCGGTGCCGGCGAATCCGGTGTGACCTTCGGGCTGCTGGGAAGGGAGGGGGCAGAGGCAGGGCGGTGAGGAGCCGGGCTGGGGGCGGCAGGGCCGAGATGTGGAGACTGCGGCTGGAAGCCAGCCCAGCAGACACATCCAAGGGATTCTCATTTCCAGTTAACCAGGAAAGAAGCTGGAGGTGGAGGTGGCTCAGGTGGTGGAGCACCAGTGGAAAAGCCAGAGTAGCAAGGCCCTGAGTTCCAGCCCCAGGCCTGGCGCCAACAAACAGGAAGAAGGAAGGGAGGGAGGGAGAGAGGGGTGGAGGGCAAAAACAGATCCTGCCGGGCGCAGGTGGCTCCCGCCTGGCATCCCAGCTACTCAGGAGGCTGAGATCTGAGGATCGCGGTTCAAAGCCAGCCAGGGCAGGAAAGTCTGTGAGACTCTGATCTCCAATAAACCACTCAGAAAACCAGCAGTGGCGCTGTGGCTCCAGCGGTAGAGCGCTCGCCTTGAGCTGAAGCGCTGAGGGACAGCGGCCAGGCCCAGCGTTCAAGCCCCAAGACCGACAAAAATCAACAACAAAAGCAGAGTTCCTCCCGCCCTGCCCCTGCCGGCCGCGTGGCTCTCCCGGTGGTGTGGCGGGGTTTGGGGGGCTGTGGGGGGACTCACGTCTGACGCAGAGGACGCGCGGCGGGTCCCAGGTGCCCGAGGCCCGGCAGCGGATGGCGTCTGCGCGCTGCTGGGAGAAGCCCTCGTGGCACTGGTAGCGGACGGTGGCGTGGACGCTGTACTTGGCCTTGCGCGCGCCCACCACAGAGGCGTTCTCCAGGACCGGAGGGGGACCGCACAGCACTGGGGGCACAGCACCGTCAGGGGCGGCCGGCGGCGCCCGAGGACCCATGCCTGAGGCTGGGGCGTCCGGCTGGCCTTGAACTCAGGACCCTCCCGCCTCAACTCGCCAGGGCTGGGTCACAGGTGTGGCCGCCATGCCCAGCTCAGCTTCCTTTCCTCTCTCCCGCCCTCCCTCCTCCCTCCTCCCCCCCACGCCAGGGCTTGAACTCGGGCCTCACTCCCTCACCGGGCCTTTCCCTTCAAAGCTGGCTGTCTACTCCGTGCACACGGCCTTTGTCTGGCCTTTTGGAAAGAAGAGACAGACTTTCCAGCCGGGGCTGGCTTTGAACTCTGACCCCCAGACTCCACCTCCCGAGCGGCTAGGACGGCAGGCCTGGGTGAGGTTTGCGGTGAGGGCCGCCTTTCCCCAGGCCAGGCCCTCCACCGCGTGAGCCGCGCCCCTTCCGTCCTTAGTAAGACAGGGTGGCATCTTTTTGCCCAAAGTGGCCCAGGTCCTCTTATTTACAGGGCCTGGGATGGCAGGCGGGCACCGCCACAGCCAGCTCACTATTGGAGTTGAGGGTCTTGTGACAATTAATCCCAGGTGTCCTCATATTACAATCCTCCCGGCCTCCTCCTCCCATCAGGCTGGGGTCACGGGGGGGGGGGGGGGGGGGCCGCGGGGACATAAAAATCGTCAGACAAAGAGAAGCCAGAAGCAAAAAACAGGTGGTGGGTGGCAGAAGATAGACAAGTGACCTCCTTCTATGTAAAGAGCTCTGGGGGGGGGGGAGGGACACAGACTGGGGGGAGGGACACAGACTGGGGGGTAAGGGACACAGACAAGGGGACACAGATGGGGGGACACAGACAGGGGGGACACAGATGGGGGAGGGACACAGACGGGGGGGAGACAGACTGGGGAGGGAGGGACACAGACGGGGGCGCACCTGTGCCCTTCTTGCAGACGTAGGGCAGGTTGTAGTTGCAGGGCACGTCACTCCAGTGGCCGCTCTCGTGGGCCACCATCACCACGCAGTCCTCCCCACCCGCAAAGAAATTGTCGGGCTGGTTCTCACGCCAGTTCTCGTATTGCTGCGGGAGGAGGGAGCGGGCGGCACTCCGGGGGCCTGGGTCCCAGCCCCGGGCTCCCCCCCACGCACATTCCCCATCCCGCCGCCGGGGCGCCCAGGCCCAAGCCGGCCCCCTCACAGCCTCTCCGCGGGGCCTCCTGCCTCCCTGGAACCCTCCCCCGGGAATGGCCATTGAGAGAAAAAAAGGCAACCAGGCCTCCAGACCCGGTGGCTTCTGGGAAGCGCCATAGGAGAGTGGAGGACTGGAGGGGAAGGAGAGCCAGACAGGGAACAGAGTGCCGGCAGCGGGCATGGCATGGCAAAGGCCCAGAGGCAGGGCCCGGGCGCGACCAGGCAAGGAAGAGCAAGCTGGTGTGGATGCACAGATGCAGAAGATGGGCAGGAGAAGCCCTGGGGATGGAGGCGGGCTCCTCCAGGGCTGCACACGTGGGTAAACTGAGGCCAGAGTCCGCCACTCACCAGCCCAGTGTTGTCCGTCCACTGGAAGTCCCGCTCCACGATCCTGTCATTGAGTCCGATCCACATGTTTTCCTGCCCGAAGCCTGCAGGCCCGGGGTGGGGGGGACGGTCAGGGAGCGCTGGAGCCGGCCACACGGCCGCCACCCCCCCCCAGGACGGGAGCAGGACCCAGGGACGCGCCGCTCCGGGACGGCCCGGCCTCGCTCCTCCCTACTGTGAATGAAGCGGTGCTCCTCGGCCGAGTGCACGCTGGTCAGGTGTCCGGCGCGGCGGCGGCAGTCCCGCTCTGCGTCCTCCCAGGCCCGGCGGTGCGCAAAGTATCGGTAGCAGTGGCCCTGGAACTTGTGCCAGCCTCGGTCGCAGCCCTCGGTGTCTGGGGATGGGGAGGGGAAGGGACGGGGCCTGACTGGGGTGGCCGCCATGGCCCGCACGGCCCCGCGCCGTCCGCCCCTGCCACGCGCCCCCAGGGAGCGCAGGCCTGCGATCGCAGCTCCCACCGGGAGCCTCGTCCCCCGGCGGAGGCCAGCCGTGCGCAGGAGCAGCTCAGGGGCCGCGCCCAGGGCTTGGGGGCGGCTCCACTGCCGAGATCAAGGCTGTGAGTTCGAATCCCAGTGCCACCCACACGGGCTCAGCCGCCGCGGCCGGGGGACCCACCCTTCTCGCACAGGCCGCCCCCGTAGCTGGGCAGGCAGAGGCAGACGAAGCCGGCGACCTCGTCGATGCAGGTGCCCCCGTTCTGGCACGGGCTGCAGGCGCAGTCGTCTATGTCTGCGGAGGGAGGGGGAGCCAGAGGTCAGCGGAGGGCCCGGGCGCGGCCCCGCCCCGGGCAGAGGCGGAGCCACGACGCAGCCAGCCAGTGAGAGTGCAGCCCTGGGGGCGGGGGCGGAGTCAGGACCTCACTAGCCAGTGAGAGTGCAGCCCTGGGGTGGGGGCGGAGTCAGGATCTCACTAGCCAGTGAGAGTGCAGCCCTGGGGGCGGGGGGCAGAGTCAGGACCTGGCCAGCCATTGAGTGTGCACCCGTGGGCAGGGGGCGGAGCCACGACCCTGCCAGCCAGTGAGAGTACAGCCTTGGGGGCGGGGGGCGGAGTCAGGATCTCACTAGCCAGTGAGAGTGCAGCCCTGGGAGCGGGAAGGCAGAGTCAGGACCTCACTAGCCAGTGAGAGTCAAGCCCTGGGGGCGGGGGGGCGGAGTCAGGACTTCACTAGCCATTGAGAGTGCAGCCCTGGGGGCGGGGGCGGAGTCAGGACCTGGCCAGCCATTGAGTGTGCACCCTCCCGTGGGCAGGGGGCGGAGCCACGACCCTGCCAGCCAGTGAGAGTACAGCCCTAGCAGCTGGGGGCGGAGTCAGGGCCCTGCCGGCCAATGAGTGTACCCTTCAGTAAGCGTGCGTACCCACCAGCCAGTAAGCATGCATCCTCACCCGTGGGCAGGGGGCGGAGTCAGGGCCCTACCAGCCAGTGAGCGTGCACCTCCCGTGGGCAGGGTTAGGACCCCCCAGCCAATGCGAGTGCAGCTCGGAGCCGTGGCACCTTGCACGGTGAACACGCATTAGCATTCACACAGCTCGTTTTAGAGACACCCCCCCCTTGGAGTGCTCCGTGGACCTGCGGGATGGAGCTCGGTTCCTCTTTTGAGACTCAGTTTCTCTCTCTTTTTTTCCTTGTTTGAGTCCTGGGGCTTGAACTCAGGGCCTGGGCGCTGTCCCCGGCCCTTCTGCCCATGGCTAGCGCTCTTCCCCTTGCGCCACAGCCCCGCTCTGGCTTTGTGGCGGCTCCTTAGAGATGAATCTCGGACTCCCCTGCCTCGGGACTGCCATCCTCTGTCCTGGGACCTCAACCTCCTGAGAAGCTGGAATTACAGGCGGGAGCCACCAGCGCCTGGCTCTGCGCTCTGAGCTATAAAGACCACGTCTACCCTTTCCTATGGAGGCTTTCTCTGCGGCCTTTCCCCACTGAGACATAGGCTGGGTGTTTTGAAAGCGTCTTTAAACACAAAACAACCACAACAAAATGTGCAGGTGAGGGGTGAGGAGGAGAGGTTTTGGGGGCTCCCGTGGCAGGCGTGGAGCGGCAGCTGGGCACTCACCGATCTCACAGTTCTCCCCCGCGAAGCCCTGCGCGCAGCTGCAGCCGTAGGTGGAGCTGTTGGCGCTGCAGCTTCCTCCGTGCAGGCAAGGGTTGTTCTCACAGGGGTCCGTGGGGGCTGGGGGCGAAGAGCGCAGGGCTCAGCTCATGGATATGAGTTCTGTTGTTGTTGTTGCTGTCAGACCTGGGGTTTGAACTCAGGGCCTGGGCGCTGTCCCTCAGCTCTTCAGCTCAAGGTGAGTGCTCTACCACTTGAGCCACAGCACTACTTCCAGTTTTCTGTGGGCTCCTTGGAGATAAGAGTCTCACAGATTTTCCTACCCAGGCTGGGTTGGAACCGCCATCCACAGATCTCGGCCTCTTGAGTATCTGAGATGACAGGCGCGAGCCACCGACGCCCAGCTCCTCTGAATTTCAACTGCTTCATACATAAAATAGAGCTACAAGCGTTTCACCGCGCCCTGATGGCTGGCGCCTGTCCTCCAGCTACTCAGGAGGCGTTGATCTTAGGATGGCGGTTCGAACCCAGCTCAGGCCAGAAAATCTGTGAGATCCTCATCTCCAACGAGCCAGCCTGTCCCAGCCTGTGCTGCGTGCCCCGTGCATGGCACCGGGGCCTGTGTGGTGAGAGGCACGCATGTGTGTACTCCAGTGGTAGGGGAGAGGGAGGAGAAGGGGGAGGGGCGAGGAGGGAACGCGTGAGTCCCGCCAGGTGCCCACGCTGCCAACACCTGCCCACGGACTGGCAGTGACTCAGTCGCTCCCGGAGCCGGGTGTATTTCTGGCATCATTAGCATATCTGTTACCAGCCAGGAGGGGGGGAAACCACTGCTCCCCTCCCCCAGCCCCTCGACCTCCCTCCCTCCCTCTCTCCCTCCCAGGACTACCCCAGCTGACTCAGCCACGAGCTCAAGGCCAGACACATCCCCCTCAGCAGAGTCAGCTCCAACCTCCTCCCCCCAGACACCCCGCACCCCATCTCTCCCCCAGCACGGACCCCTCCACATTGTCTGCTCCCTGCCTCCGCATGCCCACACCGTCAGTGAGGCAGATGCCCTGTTTTCAGCCATCCCGTGTTCTCAAGCCTTCACTTTAACCTCCTTCCCTCGCTCCCTGGAGCGCTCCGTGCCTCAGTTTCCCTGTCTTACAATTCCAGGCTCTCACTAGAAGCTGTCCCATAAAGCCATGTTAAGCACTGGATTCTAGCTGAGTACTTTTTGTCATTGTTGTCAGTCACAGAGCTTGAACTCCGGGCTGGGCGCTGTCCCTGCGCTCTTCAGCTCTAGGTGAGCGCTCTACCACTTGGGCCACAGCACCACTTCTGGTTTACTAGTGGTTCATTAGAGATCAGAGTCTCATGAACTTGAACCTTGATCCTCAGATCTCAGCCTCCTGAGTAGCTGGAATGACAAGCGTGAGCCGTGGTTCCTGGCTGGCTAAGTACTTCAAGTTGAGCACAGGCAGTGAGTGCCCAGTACCCCGTGAGGCCTGGCTGCCCCCCCCGGCCATCCAGGGATGGGAGAAAAAGGGGAGCAAGTTAGCACCTGTGCCAGACAGACAGCTGTGGCTCACAAGTGAAATCCTGCCTGTTTGGGAGGCTGAGCTCTGAGGACTGCGGTTCAAAGCCATCCTGGGGGGGAATGTCTGTGAGACTCTTATTTCCAATTAACCAGCAAAAAACTCGAAGTGGAACTGGGGCTCAGGCAGTAGAACGCCAGTCTACTGGATTCCCAGAGACCCCTGTCTGTCCTCTGGGCTCCCCACTGCCCACCACCCCGTCCACACTGGGCCTGCGGAATCGGATGGGGCCAGGACGGGGCGCTCACCTTCCTGTGCGTGGGACCACGCTTCTGCCGGCTCCTCGCCGCTTGCTGCCTCCTCCCAGAAGCCCTCCAGGCCTGGACCCCCGGCCGCCAGCCCCGGCCCGGCCTCCGCCTCCGCGCCGGGGGACGCAGGCAGCAGGGTGCTGGACGCGCCCCAAGGGCCTGCAGACTCCCCGGAGGCCGCGGAGGCAGGCTCGTCCACGGTGGCCGTCCCGGGGGGAGGCGGTGGAGGTCCCAGGGCCCCCCGGGTCAACCCCTGGGCCTCTGTCCCGGGGTGGGGCTGGACGCCGGTGGATGCTGGCGGGGGAGGGTCTGGGACGCTGACCCCGGCCCCCAGGTCCGGCGATGTGGGGGGTGTCTCCGCGCTCGTATTCACGGGGCCCCCCAGCCCCCCCAGCATGTGGGATCCAGGCTCCCATATCCCCCCAGGTCCAATGGGGTTCGGCGTCACCAGAGAATCTAGGGGACCCCCAGGAGAGTGGCCATACAAAGCCCCCCAAGGGTCCGGGCTGGAGGGGACCCTGGTACCCCCCGAGGGTGTGGACAGGGTGCTGGTGTCCAGCTGGGCTCCAAGCTTGAGCTCCTCACTGCCCTGCAGGCCGGGAGTGGGGTGCTCTGCTGTGGGTGGGACCCCGGCCTCCGCATCTGGGGTGTCCTGGGTGGAGATGAGATCCGCTGCATTCCACGCCACGGAGGGCCTCGGGCCGGCGCTGGGGTGCTCAGCTTGGCCGGGCTGAGTAGAGCCAGGTCCCCCAACTTCGCCCAGGCCCGGCGCGGGTGGATCCGCGCTCTGGTCTTCTGCTGGGTGGTGGCTGCCTGTTGTGGCTGCGGTGCCCCCTCCGTGTCCTGCCGGGTCTGGGGGGGTGGCCGGGGCCGGGGTGGTGGGGGCGGCGCTCACAGCCTGGCCCTGGCCCTCCACCCCAGTGGCTTGGGCGGCCTCGGAGGGGACGGCTGGAGATGAAGGCTGTGGCCACGCTTGGGGGGCCCGCAGCATGGCTGCCATGGGGAGATCCAGAGGACTGACCGCACCGGACGCCTCCCCCGGAGCTGTGCTGGGGTCCTCCGGGGGGCTGGACACCCAGGTCGTGGGCTCCAAGGGCCACCAGGGCAGGTTGGGGGTGGCCGGCTCCGCCATGGGGGCCTCAGCTCCATCCAGGTTCAGGTCCAGGCTCTTGCTGGGGGTTGGAATGCTGGAGGGGGTGGAGCTCAAGGGCCAAGGCCTCTTCTCAGCAGGGGGACCTGCAACAGCAAGATGATTATCCAGCCGGAGTGGTCACACACGCGTGTAATCTCGGCTACTAGAGACACAGGGTCAGGGGCATCGAAGTTTAAGGTCAGTCTGGCTGGGCTCCGGTGTCTCACACCTGTAATCCCAGCTACTCAGGAGGCTGAGATCTGAGGATCACAGTTCAAAGCCAGCCGGGGCAAGAAAGGCCCTGAGACTCTCATCTCCAATAAATGACCAGAAAACCGGAAGTGGTGCTGTGGCTCACATGATAGAGCGCCAGCCCTGAGCTGAAGAGCTGAGGGACAGCGCCCAGACCCAGAGTTCAATACCCACGACTGACAAGAAAAAAAGAATGATTACGGGCGTGGCTACACACACGTGTAATCCCAGCTACTAAAGAGACAGAGGTCAGGTCAGAAGGACTGAAGTTAAGGTCAGTCGTGAGACCTCATCTCCACCACCAGCCGGGCAGTGACGGTGTGCACCTGTAGTCCCAGCTACTTGGAAAGGGGATCCCAGTGGTGTCTCGGAGGGGCTGGGGGAGGCCAGGGTGGCAGCCGGGCCCCCGCTCCGGGCCTCGCCCTCCCCCGTGGGCCCGGGCGCGGGGCACACGCACCTGCCGCAGGCACCTCCACCTCGTTGGTCAGAACGGCCCAGGGCCTCGGGCTCGGGGCTCCAGCCTCGGCCTCCGTGGGAGGCTCCACGCGGTTCCCGGCGCCCTCGGGGGCGCGGGGCTGGGCCGCGGCCTGGGGGTCCCCGCCAGGCTCCTGCTGCTGGAAGTGGCGCCCGTTCAGCCCCGGGAAGCGCCCCCGCCGCCTCTCCGTGGGCGCAGCCCCCGTGGGGCCCCGTCCGCCGGGCCGCGGGGCGCGCGTGGGGGCCGCGGCCGGGGGCTCCTCCTCCCCGCTGGACTCGGGGGCCGCCCCCTCCGCCGCGCGCCAGCCGGGCTCCGGCTCGCGGGCCGGGGGCCCCTCGGCCGACGGGATGTCGCCTTCGTCTCCAGAGGACGGGGCGTCCGGGTCCCCGAGCGCCGGCGTGGGGTGATGAGCTGCGGAGGAAGCGGAGGCGCTGGGGCGGGAAGCGGGCCCGCGGCCGCCCCGCGCCCCAGCAGGCGGCCTTGGCGCTGTCCCCGCCCCTCAGGGCCACAGCCCCGGGGCGAGGCTGCAGGAGCTCCGGGCCCTCGGGGCCGCGGGAAACGCAGCCCCGGGCCTCGGTCCTTTCCCCCCCGCAGCTCGGGGGCGTGGTCACGTCCATGGAGCCACGCCCCCGGGCCTCACGTCGGGGCGTGGCTTTGCGTCTCTAAGACCAGGGCGTGGCCTCCACCAGCCAGCGACCTGCTGTGGGCGTGGCCTTCCATAGAGGGGCTGGAAGTTCCCACGAGATTCCCCCGCCCCCGGAATTGGGCGTGGTCTGCAAGAAGCCTCGCACGTGGGGGCGTGGTTTGGGGGACGCCCGTTTCTGGGGGCGTGGTCTCCCAGGCGCCCGCCCCGAGGGCGTGGTCTCCGCGAGCGCACCTCGGAAGCAGTAGGCGTCGAAGCGGGCAGAGGGCGCCGGGAAGCCGGTGCGGTTGGCGAAGCGGTAGACGGTGCGCACGCCCGGGGCGGGGCCCCCGCAGCGCCGGCGCGGCGTCTGGATCGGGTAGCGCACGCTGCCGTCGGCCAGCCAGCCCGGGTCGCACTGGTCCAGGCCCTCGTGCCAGGCCAGGTGCAGCTGTCCCACCGAGGCCAGCACGGCGCCCTGGCGGCGGCACTGGGCCCGGGCGCCTGCCAGGGTCAGGCGGCGGGCGGGGCCCACGTAAAAGACCTCGCCTGCGGGGAGAGGGGCCGGGGAGCGGTCAGGGGCCTCCACAGAGCCCGGGATGGAGGTCCCGTCCCACAGGCCCTGGCGAAGGGGGGTCAGACAGAGAGGCAGGCAGACAGACAGACAGGAAGTCAGCCAGGCAGGCAGACAGACAGACAGGCAGACAACTAGGGAGGGCGGAGCACTCAGGGCTGCGGTGCTCCGCGTCTCAGCTGCAAGCTCAGGGGAGCCGCATGGGGATTTGGGGCGAGATGAGGGCCGGGGCCGGTGGCAGAGCCTCGGGGATCCCGCTCCCGCCCCCCGGTTCCCCGCCCCCGCGCCCCGCTCACCCCCCAGCTCCCGGGCGAAGCAGTAGACATCGTAGAGCTCCTGCGGGTCGCGCTTCCCGTAGCTGCGGACCCCGGGAAGGCTGCTGCGGTCACCGTAGCATCCGGGGCGCGACTGGGTGATGGGGTACCTGCCGCACACGGGGGGGGGGTCCGGTGACAGGGCGCCCCGCGCACTCTCCCCCACCCCCGCCTGCCCCGGCCCGCCCCTCACCGCACGCTGCCGTCCGAGAGCCAGCCCGCGTCGCAGTTGTCGAAGCCGTCCTCGAAGGCGGCCTGCAGGTGCCGCGGGGCGGCCAGGGCGGCCGAGCCCAGGCGGCAGGCCTCGCGCGCCGCCTCGAAGCTCAGCGCGTAGCGGCCTCGCGCGGCCCGGTAGTGGAACACCACACCTGCGGGGCAGGGCGGGGGCTCAGGCCCGGCCCACTGCGGACCACGCCCCCGCGAGGCCCCGCCCAGCGCGAGGCCCCTCCCAGCCCGATACCTTGCCCCGCCCAGCGCGAGGCCCCGCCCAGCCCGATACCTTGCCCCGCCCAGCGCGAGGCCCCGCCCAGCCCGATACCTTGCCCCGCCCAGCGCGAGGCCCCGCCCAGCCCGATACCTTGCCCCGCCGGGCCACGTCCCTGCCAGATGCCACGCCCGCGCCCAGCCATGCGGCAGGCCCAGCCCCATCCTCCACCCTCACCCCCACCCCGCCCTGAGAGCCTGATCACCCACGAACCCCCAGAAAACCAGAAGTGGTGCTGTGGGTCAAGTGGTAGAGCGCCAGCCTGGAGCAAAAATGTCCAAGGATGGTGCACGGGGGCCCGAGTTCCAGCCCCAGGCCCCGCACACGTGCAATAACACAAAAGCCACAGCCGGGTGTCCGCTGGCCGGGTTCCACGGGGGAGCCCGACCTCCCAAGGGACGCCGCGCGGCCCAAGCCAGGCAGCTGCCTGGCACCCCAGTCCAACCGTCACATGGTGTGTGCACCCCAGACTCGTGGACAAGTCTTATGTAAATTCAGAACTAAAAATGGGCTGGCGGCCGGGCTCGCCCGTCCGCACCTGCCTTCCAAGTGTGAGACAACACAGGATTGCTAAAAAAAATTAAATTAAAATTAGAAATAAGAAGGAAGGGAAAAAAGGCTGAGAGCGAGTTGGGCATGATGGCTGTGCCGGTGAGCTCAGTTATCAGGAGGCTGAGGCCGGAAGATGGAGATTTCCAGGCCTCTCCGGGCTGCACAGTAAGTCCGGTCCATCAAGCCGGGCCACAATGGCTCACAGCTGTAATCCTCGCCACTCAGGACGCTGAGATCTGAGAACGAACGCAGCTTGAAGCCAGCTTGGGCAGAACAGTCCAGGAGACTCTTATCTCCAATTCAAACGAATCAAAAGCGGGTTATGAGACAAAGGGCAGAGTTCTAGCCTTGAGCTTGAAAGCTCAGGGATGGCGAGCCGGCCTGAGTTCAACGCTCCAACGCAAATCAAAACAACAGAATATTCATTGCATGATGAGAAATTATTGTGCTCTGACTCTACAGCAGACCTTGTTCTAGACTTTGCTGTAGTTATTTTTTTTCTTCCCTAATCAGGAAGAAAAATAAACTCCACTGGAGATTTCAACAGAAAAAATTTAATAAAAGGATTGGTTAAGCAGATATTTTAGAACTGTTATTTGCTCTATATTTTTAATCAACTGGCTTTTTTGAAATAGCCTCAGTGTTTTTCTTTTATGGAAACAGGGATTCATGCGTAGCCCAGGCTGGCCTCAGATTCTCATTTCTCCTACCTCAATCTACAGGGATGGGCCACCGGGCTCAGTTGCCCCCATTTCTAGTTTCAAAATATTTTAAAGGCCCTGAGTTCAAATCTTAGTATAATGTTTTTTAAGTCCCAAGCAAAAACAGGATTTAGAGACAGACCTTGGTTAAAAAATTAGTGTTGGGGGGGATTGGGGAGGGGGGCGGGGGGGAGCCTGGGAAGGGATGTGAAGGGTAAACAAAGGAGGAGGCTGCAATGCTTGATAAGACATGTACTCATTATCTTGCCCATGTAATTGTAACCCCTCTGTACAGTATGTTCACAGAAAAAATTAAAATTAAAAAAAATTAGTGTTAAGGGGCTGGGAAGGTGGCGTAGTGGTAGAGTGCCTAGCATGCATGAGGCCCTGTGTTTGATTCCTTAGTACCACATAAAAAAATAAAATTAAAACTGTGTTAAACACAGGCTAGCGCCTAGGAGAAGTCCTCCTCAGAAGAATTTAAATGAATTGCCTGTAGCTTAGACTGTGTCCCACCCTTCCCGACCCCAGTCTCACTCCATGCCTTAACTCCTCCCACAAAGTTGGTGGGGTTGTGGTTGAACCACTCCTCAGCCGGCTCCAGCTCCTCCCACCGGGTGGGTGGAGCCTAGACTGTGCCAAAGGCTTCCTGACCTCAGGCCCTCCTATTGAGTGGGTAGGCCCAAGATTCAGCTCCTCCCACTGAGTGGGTGGAGTTCAGGGCATGCCCCACCTATCCATCTGAGCGCCTCTCATTGATTGGGTGGAGTCCCGGTTATGCCACGCCCCTCCTGACTCCTCTCCTCCCACCGAGTGGGTGGGGACAGGGCATGTCCCACCCACAAGCAGCTCCTCCCTCCGATTGGATGGAGTTAGGATATCCCCGCCCAGCCTCCAAATCAGCTCTTGGTCTCCATTGAGTGAAATTCACAGATTCCCTGCCTCATAACCGGCTCTTGCTCCCCATTGGTCGGAGCACCAATCTCCCCCCCCCCCCCCCCCCGCTGCCCCACAATCAGCTCCTCCCTCGAGTTGGGCGGAGCTCCGATGGGCCCCGCCCCGCCCCAGCCGTGGGCTCCGGGCTCCGCACCTCCCCCTCCGCCGCGGCCTCCCGGCGCCCCACTGACCGGTCACCTCCAGCGGCACCAGGTCCTGCTCGTCGTCGATGCCCCGCACCACCTGGCATCGGTAGAGCCCGGAGTCGCTGGCCCGCAGCGGGCCCAGCAGCAGCGTGGCGTTGGTCCGGTGCCCGGGGTAGGCGGGCAGCGACACGCGGCCCTGCCAGCCCTTGGCCACGCGCACCACGTTGTCCTTGGCCACCAGGATGGGCGCGTCCTGGCGCTGGCCCGACGCCGTGCGCACCTTGGTCCACTTGATGCGGGGCGCGTCCTGGGCGGCGCCGGGCCGCGGCTGCAGCGTGAAGAGGCAGGGCAGGGCGGCCAGCTCGGCCAGCGCGGCCCGCAGCGGCCCGGGCCCGGCCTTGCGCATGCGCAGCCCCTTCTCCGGGCCGGCGGAGGCCGGCGCGCCCGGGGTGCCTGGCGGGGAGGACAGGGACAGGGCCCGGCTCAGGCGGGGCCCAGGCCGGGGTGGGGGAGGCAAGGGGCCCCGTCCCTTCTGGGCTCTGCCCCCCCCCGTTCAAAATGGGGATGGCTGAGTCTCATCTACCGGGAGCATTGGGGAAACTGAGGCTCAGACAGATTGCTGACCTCGCTTAAGGCCCAGCAAGTAGGGAGAGCAAAACCAAAGAGGGATTTGTGAAGTCTGAGCCCCGGGGGGCGGGGGGGGGGGCTTTGGGGAGAAGCCTGCATGCCTTTCCTCCCCCTGCTACTCCCAGGCAGACAGCACTAATCCATCCCTGCTCGCGCGTGTTGTTCCTCTCTGTCTTCTCTTCCCCTTTTCTTTTTCAGTTCATTTCAGCAGCAGCAACAGTGAGAGGCGGGACTAAAAATAACCTCTCAGGTGTCTTGTTCTCTTTAGGCTGTTCAAAGACCTTTTTCATCTATTCTTGTGTTATTCTGTTCTACACACCAAGCCAGCCTGACGACCAGCAGGAAGAGGCTTGGGGATTAAAAAAAGTCCTGACTTGTTCGTCCCTCAGACCCCAACTGTGCCTGGCTCTCCCGGCTCTCCCTGCCTCTCCCGCCTGCCAACTCACCCTGGTCTCCAGCCACCAGCAGCAGCAGCAGCAGAGGCGGCAGCAGGAGCCCGGAGGCCCAGACAGAGGAGGCTCCCATCCTGCAGGGTGGCCAGAGGGGGGGGAGTCACAGCACCGTCCAGCCATGGAAGGACCAAATCCAGAGAAGCCAGTGGCCCACAGAGAGAGCATCCCAGGGGGCTGCAGCAGGATTCAAACCCATGTCCACCTGACCCCACCATCTAAACACTGAAACCACGTGGCCAGGGGCCAGGAGTCAGGCCTGGGAATGGCCTGCTGTATGATCTTGTGTGAGTAGCTTAATATCTCTGTGTCTTTTTTGGGGGGGGTCAGTCATGGGACTTGAACTCTGGGCCTGGGCACTGTCCCTGAGCTCTTTAGCTCAAGGCGAGTGCTCTACCACTTGAGCCACAGCACTACTTCCCATTTCCTGGTGGTTTATTGGAGATAAGAGTCTCACGGATTTTCCTGCCTGGGCTGGCTTTGAACCTTGATCCTCAGATCTCAGCTTCCTGAGTAGCTAGCATGACAGGCGTGAGCCATGGCGCCCGGCTCTCTGTGCCTTTTAATTTGCTTGTGTGTTTCTCAATTTTTTCTTTTCAGTACTGGGGTTTGAACTCGGGACAAATGTGCTTCCATTTGAACCATGCCCCCAAGTCCTGTGCCTGTGCTCTCTTTGTAGGTCAGCTAAGGATAAAATCAGAGAGTGGGAAGTGTGTGTGTGTGTGTTTGTGTGTGCACGCCTGCGCGTGTGTGTATGAGGCTTGGAACCCATCAGCTGTGGAAGACTGGGTACTGGAGGGCGCAGGCTGGTACTGGCTGTCCTGGGGAGGGAGGGAGGGAGGGAGGGAGGGAGGGAGGGAGGGAGGGAGGGAGGGAGGGAGGGAGGAGGGTCTCCCTTCCAGACAGAGGCCAGCCTCCACACAGCCTCCCACAGCTGTCTTGGGCTTTTTCTTCCTTGAGTGACACATTCCCGCTCAGCTCCAGCATTTGGTCATCGCCTCGCCGCTATTCTTGGTTCCTGAGGTTTTTACCGACGGCTGAGCCCAGCCCGCCCTGTCCTCCCCGACTCCAAGCTGCCCCGTCTGCGGAGACTGTGGCCCGCGGGCTTAGAGTGGACAGTGATTGAGGGCCCCCTGCGAGCGGTGTCCACCCGCGTCTGGGGACACAGCGGGGACCTCCTGTCCTCCGTATCTCCTGGGCGGGCGGCCCCGACCCAGATCCATGGCTCAGAGGGGGAGCAGACGGGAGCCAGCGCGGGAGAACCAGGCCGCAGACGGGTGGTCTGCGGGGTGTGGACGAGCCCTCCCCCCCTGCCCGCGCTCCCGGGGCGGGCGAGGCGGGCCGCGGCGGGGTGTGGACGAGCCCTCCCCCCTGCCCGCGCTCCCGGCCGAGGCGGCCGCGCCGCTGTCCCTGGTGCTGAAGCCTGGGGCGGACTCGCTCGGCGTCTCAGGGCCCAGAGCGGCCCGCACTGGCCCCGCGCGCACCGCAGCGCAGAGCCCCGCGTCGGGGCCCCGGGCCGGGTCCCCAGCCGCCCACTCGGGAGCCCCAGCCAGCGGGGCCGCGGGCCCCCCGGCTCTCGGGATTTCTGCGAATTGTGCCAGTGGCTGGGGCTCTGGGAGGAGCGAAGGCGGACAGCACCGTCCGTCCGTCCGTCCGTCGGTCCGTCCGGCTGACACACCCCCCGCCCGGCCCGGGAGAGCGCGGTTTGCGCACACTCCAGGCCTGGCTCTAAGCCCTGCCTACGCCATCCACTCTCGCTCTGCGACCCTGGGCCAGCCAGCTGTGTCGCTGGCCCTGCCTCAGTTTCCCCTCTGAGAACCACCCGGGTCGTTACCCCGGAGCCTGCGGAGAGGGCGCGGCGTGCGGGACCTGAGTCCTCCACGCGGTGCATCGCCAGACAAACACCCGCCCTTTGTACACTCGGCCTCGTGTCCCCCCCCCCGCAGGCGCGGGCCTCCCCCACGCGCCCCTCCCCCGTGCGGGCCTCCCCCACCCCTCCCCCGCCCCTCCCCCACGCGCCCCTCCCCCACGCGCCCCTCCCCCACGCGCCCCTCCCCCGTGCGGGCCTCCCCCACGCGCCCCTCCCCGGTGCGGGCCTCCCCCACGCGCCCCTCCCCCACGCACCCCTCCCCCGCGCCCCTCCCCCGTGCGGGCCTCCCCCCGCCCCCCTCCCCCACGCGCCCCTCCCCCGCCCCCCTCCCCCACGCGCCCCTCCCCCGTGCGGGCCTCCCCGCCCCCTCCCCCGCGCGCCCCTCCCCCCCCCCGCGACCCTCCCCCGCGCGCCCCCTCCCCCCGTGCGGGCCTCCCCCGTGCGGGCCTCCCCCCGCGCCCCTCCCCCGCGCGCCCCCTCCCCCCGTGCGGCCCCCCCCGCGCCTCTGCGCCCCCCGCCCCCGGCACCCCTCCCCCCCGCCCAGAGGTGGCATGGACTCGGCTGCCTGGGGCCGCCCCCTCATGAATGATGCATGAGGCTTATGCATATGCAAATCGCGGCCTGGTGGGGGCGGGGCGCCCGGCTCCCCGTGCGTCTGGGCCGGCGCGGTGTCCCCTCCGCCATCTCCCGGCGTGGGAGGCACTGGGGTGCCCGGGGCGTCCCCGTGACTTGGGGTGCTCGCTGCAGGCGGGGGTGCGCGGGCGCGGGGAGGGCGAGCCGCAGAGCCCGGTGCCCCGGGCCGGCCGGGCCCGTGGGTGATGTCTGGTGCGGGGTCGAGCCCCGCGCGGTCCCTGCGGGGTCCCGGCCCGGGCTCCGGGAGTGCGGGCCCCGGGGGCTGGGGGAGGGGCTCCGTCCGGCGGATCCCCGAGTCCCGGCGTCCCCGCAGGGGCGGACCCCGCCCCGCCCCGCCCCGCGCCCGCGGGGCCAGAGAGACCCGCGAACAAAGAGGCGGCGGCGGACGCACCGGCACCGCGCACAAAGACCCGCGCCCCGCATCCCCGTGAGCCCCGCCGCCCCGCTGCCCCGCATCCCCGTGAGCCCCGCCGCCCCGCTCCCCCGCCACCCCGCTCCCCCGCCGCCCCGCTCCCCCGCCGCCCCGCTCCCCCGCCGCCCCGCTCCACCGCCGCCCCGCCGAGCCCCGCGGCCCCGCACCCTCGCCGAGCCCCGCACCCCCGCCGCCCCGCCGAGCCCCGCGGCCCCGCACCCCGCGGTCCGCACCCCCGCCGCCCCGCCGAGCCCCGCGGCCCCGCACCCCGCGGCCCCGCCGAGCCCCGCCGCCCCGCTCCCCCGCCGCCCGCTCCCCCGCCGCCCCGCCGCCCCGCCGAGCCCCGCGGCCCCGCACCCCCGCTGAGCCCCGCCGAGCCCCGCGGCCCCGCACCCCGCCGCCCCGCACCCCCGCCGCTGGCCCCGCCGACCCCGGGCGCAAGTTTGGTGACAAAGCCGGGGACCCTGCCCCCCGCGCGCGGCCGTCCACGCGGGGCCCGGCCCGGGGCCCGCACCGCGCGCCTGGGAACAAAGCGGTGCGCGGGGCCGGAGGCCGCCCTCGCCGGTCCCGCCGCTGTCCGCGGCCCCCGACGCGGCGGCGGCGGCTCCGGCCTGCGGGGCCGCGGGCGCCCGGGGTCCCCGCGCTGGGGGGGGCGGCTCCAGGGCCCGGGCCCCACCGGAAATCCCGGGGTGTCTCAGCCGGGACGCGGGGCGCCCCGCTCCGGAGTCCCCCGCCCGGCCGCTGTCCTGTCCTCCCAAACTCGGGGTGCCCCTGCCCGAACCCCGGTTCCCAGCGCCTCCTCCCGAGCCCCCCGGGCGCGCAGCCCCGTCCCCGCCGGGTCACGCCGCGCCCGCCCCCCCGCGCCCCGCACCTGGCTCCTAGCGGGGTCACATCCCGGGCAGGCCGCACAAAGGACAGACGCGGGGCTCCGGCGGCCCGGCCCGCGCTGCCTCCTCCGCCGCCACGGCCGCCGCCGCCTCGCCCGCCTTATAAAGGGGCCGGGCCACGCTGCGCATGCGCCTCGCTGCCACGAGGGGGAGGGGAGGGAGCCCCCCTAAAACCCCCATGGCCCTTACCGCCCCCCACGGCGGGGGGAGGCGCAGGGACCCCGCTGCACCTGACCCCCACGGAGGGAGCCCCCCAGAACCCCCGCTGCACCTGACCCCCCACTGTTCCCCCAGAGACCCCCCCTGCACCTGACCCTCACGGAGGGAGCCCCCCAGAACCCCCCCTGCACCTGACCCCCCACTGTTCCCCCGAGACCCCCCCTGCACCTGACCCTCACAGAGGGAGCCCCCCAGACACCCCCCTGCATCTGACCCCCCACTGTTCCCCCAGAGACCCCCCTGCACCTGACCCTCACGGAGGGAGCCCCCCCAGAGAACCTCTGCATCTGACCCCCACAGAGGGAGCCCCCTAGAACCCCCCCTGCGCCTGGCCCCCCACTGTTCCCCCAGACACCCCCCTGCACCTGACCCTCACGGAGGGAGCCCCCCAGACACCCCCCTGCACCTGACCCCTACGGAGGGAGCCCCCCCAGACCCCCCTGAACCTACAATCCTCCATGGGAGCCCCCACCGCCCCCACTGCGCCTGATCCCCCATCGTTATTCTCTTTATTCCAGAAACCCCCCCTCAATTCCAGAAAACCGCCCCATTTTACAAGTGGAGAGACTGAGCTCCAGGGAAGCAAAGTTCAAGGTGACTCAGGGCCCAGCGGGGATGGGGCCTGTGCCCACAGGGCCCTGGGGCCCCGTGGTCAACCCCAGCCTCCCTTCCTGCGGGAACACTCATTCATTCCACCCCGGAGCGAGCTGCCCACCCGGTGTTGCCCTGGGGCCTTGAAATGCAGCGGACGCACGTCCCCCGCTGGAGACCCCATCTCCTGAGCCCTCAGTCTGAGCTGGTGAGGTGACACAGCTAGAATCCCATCAGTAGCATCGTAGGATCACAAGTTCAAGGCCAGCCCAGACCCTGTGTGTGTACGGGGTGGTGGGAGGCCGGGCATGGGTCTCACTCCTGAGATCCCAGCTACTCGGGAGGCTGAGATCTGAGGATCCTGTTTCAAGTCAGCTAGAGAAAAAAAAAAGCCACAGACTCCATCTCCAATTTACCAGCGAATTGCTGGACTAGAGGCATGGCTCCAGTGGGCAAAATCCTGCCTCCACCAACAGAAAGCCAGGCATGGAGGCTCAGGCCTGCAATTCCAGTGCTGCAGGCGACGAAGATGCGAGGGGAGGGGGACTGAGGCCGGAGCGGAACCTCATCTGAGAATCACGAAGGCCCTGGCCCGGGCTCCATGGTGACAGGACCAGCCTAGCTTCGGCCTTGAGTTCGAGCACCAGCATGGCCCCCCAACAAGTGGCCCCCTGCCCCCAGACAAAAAGAGAATGGCAATTGAACATCTGACTCTCTCGGGATCCTAGGAGCGGGAATGGAATGTAGGCTCGGGAGCAGGAGCCGCCGGCGTCCATGCTGCTCCCTGAAGAGGTGGTTGGGGAAACTGAGGCTGGGGTGGACGGAGGCCCTGCCTGAGGTGGCCTGCCATGGATGAGGGTTGCGGGGAGGAGGGGGGAGACAAACCCCATGTGGGAGCCCAGGTCTGCGGTCACAGGGCTGAGCCGGTGGGCCTGTGCTCCCCCTTCTCTGCAGTCAGGCCTGGCCCTGGGCCCGGGGCGCTGTTGCCCGGGGGCTTAAGGGAGGCCTGGGAATCAGAGGGGCTCAAAGGGCCGTTCACACGGGGACTCGGCCGCCCCCTCCTCCTCAGGCCTTCTTCTGTCTCTGTTCCCAAATGGGGGCCTGGCCGGGCAGCTGCCAGGGCAGGCGGGAGGGGGTGGAGGGTGGGCGGGCCTCAGCGGTCCAGAGACCCCCCAGAGGGGCTCAGAACACAGCCACAGAGACACAGGGACAAGTGCCACGTGGTGCCACCAACCACCCGGACACAGCACAGCCCAGTCAGGCCCTGGGGCCCTGTGGAGGCTCAGGCAGGAAGAGCAGGAGTTCAAGGCCAGCTCAGGCCAGGCTGTGTGGAAGGACCTTGTAATCCAGAAAATTCAAAGAAAAGCCAGGCTGTCGGTGGCTCCCGCCACTCTGGAGGCTGAGATCTGAGCATCACAGTCCAAAGCCAGCCTGGGCTGGAAAGTCCATCACACCCTCATCTCCAAGGAGCCACCAAAAAAGCTGGAAGTGGCGCTGTGGCTCAGATGGTAGAGCTCCAGCCTTGAGTAAGAAAGCTCAGGGACGGCGCCCAGGCCCTGAGTTCAAACCCCAGGACAGGCGCCCAGAACAAGACTGCTGTGAGTCTGCTGCACCTGGAACCCACTCACCCCACCCTGTGAACCCCACATTAGTCACAGCTGTGGTGTCCCCGCCAATCAACTACGATGGCGCTGGAGTGGGACCCCCTAACTGGTGCACCCCCCCCAGGTGCTGTGCGAGCAGGACTCATCCCTCACCCTCTCTGATCTTCCCATTCCTCATCCGGAAAACTGGGCCTCGGACGGAGCTCAGTGGTGGCAGTGCGGGGAATTCCAGGGTTGGATTCAATCTCCACTAAGTGACTTTGGCTTCTTCGTGACTCAGTTTCCCTTAGGCAATCAGAATGGTGGCTTCTGAGGCTTCTCCTCCCTCCCTGCCTCTTCCCTCCCTCCCAGGAGGCGGGGAGAAGGGAGGAGGGGGAGCAGGGAGGCTCCCAGCCTCCCTCCTGGGGATGAATGGACCACTTTTGTCTGGGAACTCAGGGGCCAATTCCCTGGAGAAAGAGGAAGTTCTTTCATGCCCAGGCGCCAGCAGGGTGAGGAGGCGGGAAGCGGGTGAGGCGCTGGCGCCCGCCCAGTGGGCACCGCTGTCCCCCGCCGCGGCCAGGAGCCTGCACCAGGGGCCCTGGAGACCCGGGCCAAGTTGCCATTTCCTTCTCAATAAAAGAGGGGAGTGGCCTGGCCGGCTGTGGCCAGCGCGGAGGGGCCGGCGTCCAGCAGAACCTCACCAAGGCGCACCTACTGTCGCTAAGAGCTCCCTGGCCCCCCACTTCCGGGGGTGAGAGCAGAGGCCAAGAGAGGTCAAGGGGGAGCCTGAGGGCACACAGCATTCCCCAGCTTACGACCTAGGCCAGAGGCCATGATCTTCCCCTCTCTCCCTCTCGGTGTCTGTGTCTGTCTGTGTCTGTCTGTCTCTGTCTCTCTGTCCCTCCCACTTGACTCTGTTTCTAGCTCTTGGGTAGTTCCTTGGAGATAAGAGTCTCACCCACTTTATTGCCCAGGCTGACTTTGAACTGTGATCCTGGACCTCAGCCTCCGGAGCAGCTGGATGACAGGTGTAAACCCATAGCTTGTGATGGGGTGAGGACACCCAGCTTCCGCTCCCAGACTAGCAAAGCTGGGGCTGCCCGGCGCTGGCCAGTCCCCCAAAGGCGGGAAGGCCCGGCAGGCACGGGCTGATGGGAATCGCCGTGGCTGTGACCCACTTTCCCTGCCAGCGGCTGGGGTTTGGCCTGGGGCAGACCCCCATGGGCGGCCAGGGGTGCGTCCCCAGCCCTGGGAGGAAGGGGCAGACCCGGCCATTCAGAGCCAGCCAGGACGTCTCCGGCCCCCGACGGCCGGCCCATCTGCGGGGCCACTATTCAAACAGACAGATGGCAGCCAGCCCTCTCCCACGGGACAGGGCTCCAGAGGCTCAGTGGGGCGCCAGGGGCTCCCGCCTGCAGAGGCTGAGATCTTAGGACCAAGGTTCAAATCCAGCCTGAGTGGGAAAACCAGTGAGACTCTAGTCTCCAAGGAGTCAGGGGAAAAAAAAAAGTGGAGCTGTGGTACAAATGGTGGACCTCCAGCCTTGACTGCCAAGGCTAAGGGATAGCACCCAGGCCCTGAGTTCAAGCCCCAGGACTGACTTAATAAAACAAAATGAAACAGACAAACAAACAAGTTCTTTCACCAACGGGGCCTTTGTATTTGCTGTTTCCTGAGGTGGGGAGGGGGGTGGGGGTGGGGAGGAATTAGTTAACATCCCTGTCTCTGTGCTACATGGATCTCTTTACTCTGAGCCTTTTTATTTATTTTTATTTTATTATTTATTTATTTAGTTTTGTTTTTTTGGGTCCAGTCATGGGGCCTGAACTCTGGGCCTGGGCGCTGTCCCTCAGCTCTTCAGCTCAAGGCTAGCGCTCTACCACTTGAGCCACAGCGCCACTTCTGGCTTTTTTCTTTTTGCTTATGTGGTGCTGAGGAATCAACCCAGGGCCTCATGCATGCAAGGCAAGCGCTCTACCACTGAGCCACCTTCCCAGCCCCTTATTTATTTTTTTATTAGAATTTTTTTTATTATTGTGAAGATACTGTACAGAGGTGTCTGAGCCTTTTAAAAAACAAATTGGAGCCAAGTGCTGGTGGCTGATGCCTGTAATCCCATCTACTCAGTAGGCTGAGATCTGAGGATCTCGGGTCAAAGCCTGTCTGCCCAGGAAAGTCCGTAGACTCTTATCTCCAATAAACCACTACAAAACCAGAAGTGGCGCTGTGGCTCAAGCGGTAGAGTGCTAGCCTTGAGCTGAAGAGCTGAGGGACAGCATCCAGGCCCAGAGTTCAAGCCCCACGACTGACCAAAACAAAACAAAAAAACCCAATTGGTTTTGTTGCAGGTTCTGGGGCTTGAACTCAGGGCCCCGGTACTGTCCCTGAACTTTGTTGTTCAAGACTGGTGCACTAGCACTTGAGCCACAGCTCCACTTCTGGGTTTTTGGTGGTTCATTGGAGATAAGAGTCTTGGGGCTGGGAAGGTGGCTCAGTGGTAGAGTGCTGGCCTCCCATGCATGAGATCCTGGGTTTGATTCCTCAGCACCACATAAAGAAAAGGCCAGAGGTGGCGCTGTGGCTCAAGTGGTAGAGCGCTCGCCTTGAGCTGAAGAGCTGAGGGACAGCGCCCAGGCCCAGAGTTCAGGCCCCATGATTGGACCCAAGGAAAAAACAAAAAAGAGCAGTTTTAGTTTCTAGTCTTTTTTTTAAATGCTTCTGTCTTCTTTACCTTATGTATGGTGCATTCCCCACTTTCGCGTGGAGACAGGAGGAAGGGACTGGGAGAGAACGAGGGAACAGAAGACACTGGACAAAAGGAAATGTACTCGTTACCTGACTTGTGCAAGCGTTATTCCTCAGTACATCCCCTCTATCACAGCAATGCAGTGAGTTACAGTTTAGGAGTCTGACTCTCCTGCCCGGCCGGCTTCGGGCCTGGTCCTCAGCTCCCAGTAGCTGGGATCACGGGTGTGAGGCGCCACAGCCCGGCTGTATGCAGGCCTTCTGATACCTGCCCCATCCTGGCCTCTCCCTCAGCTCTTCTTTTCTTTTCTCTTGATCCTGGGGCCTGATCTCAGGGCCTGGGCGCTGTCCCTGGGCCTCAGGCTCAAGGCTGGCGCTCTACCACTTGAACCGCAGCACCACTTCCTGCTTTTTCGGTGTCTGTGGTGCTGAGGAATCGAACCCAGGGCCTCAGGCATGCCAGGCAAGCGCTCTACCACCGAGCCACCTTCCCAGCCCCTCCGCCCCCGTGGTTTTTAATCGGGAGCGCCGGGAACCGAGCCTGGTGCTGCAGAACTAGCCTCCTCCTTCCCTAACTCGCCCGGCGCGGGCCCTTTAAGAGGCGGGCACGAAGGGAGGGAGGCTAGTCAAGCACCGCCCCCAGGGTGCGGTCACAGTGCGCACGCGCCGCGCGGCCGCGCCCACGTGCTTCCGGGCCGAGCCCCCGCGGTCCCGGTCTGTCGGCGGGAGCACTCGGCTCGCTCCGCGGTGCCTCCGGCTCTGCAGCGAGGGCCTGGCCGGGCGAGGGCGTGACTTTTCCTCCTCCTTCCCGGAGAGGAAGGCTAGGCCGCGCCGCCCGTGACCGCGGCGGCGAGCCGGCCGAGCCCGCGCTGATCCGACCCGACCCTGAGCTTCTCGAGATGACACAGTCTTTGGTTTGTCCGCACACTGTGAGCCGGTAGGCGGAGGGGCGGGGCCTCGACGGGAGGGCGGGGCCAGCGGGAGGCCTCGCTGATAGGCCCAGGCACTGCCTCCGTGGGGAGGTGTTTGGCCACGGGTAGCTTTAGCTCATTGGTGGAGGGGAGGGGGCGTGGCTAGCGGAAGGGGAGAGCCAGCCCAGTCCTAGCTGATAGGCTGAGGTGGAGCCTCAGCGATGAGTGGGCGTGGTAAGTGGCCGCTAAAACGGATAGGTGGAAGGCGGAGGGGGCGTGGCCCCCTCCGAGCTGATAGGCCTGTGTGGTGGCTACTGGTACTTTTAGCTGATAGGTGGAAGGAGGGGTTGTGGCCAGCGGGACTACTAGCTGATAGGTGGAAGGAGAAGGGGGTGTGGTTAGTGGGAGCCCTAGCTGGGTGGGGGAGGGGGGGCGTGTCCATCTGAGGGGCGGGGCCTCGAACCGGTGGGTGGTGGGGCAGACCCACCGTGAGCCTGCTGTTCCTTGCCCAGAACTGGCCCTGACCCTGACCCTGACCCTGGTCCCTTAGGGTGAGCTCCGTGCTGAATCGCAACACGCGGCAGTTTGGCAAGAAGCACCTTTTTGACCAGGAGGAGGAGACATGCTGGAACTCGGACCAGGTGAGGTTCCCCCCGGACCCCAATCCCCGGGGTGAATGACAGCCAGAGGACAGGCCACCCTCCAGGGCCTCGGGAAGCCCCGCTGGGCGCTGTCGGGGTGGTGGAGATGAGCGCTGTGTGTGAGTGACGGAGATGGGTCCCCTCTCCTTGCAGGGACCTTCCCAGTGGGTGTGGCTGGAGTTTCCGCAGCGCATCCGCGTCTCTCAGCTGCAGATCCAGTTCCAGGGAGGCTTCTCCTGTCGCCGGGGCCTCCTGGAAGGTACTGGAAGGCCCGGCCGGGAGGTGGGACGCCAGGGCCCCCACACTTGAACTGGCCCGACCCTTTGTTGCTGCAGGGTCACAGCAGGGTGCCTCCCTCCACAAGATTCTGAACTTCTATCCTGAGGACAACAACTCACTCCAGATATCCAGCCCTGCCTGCCCAATGGGTCATGCCATTGCTGCCCTGTGGGGAGGCTTTGGGTCCGCCCAGACTTCAGTGGGGACCCAGGGCAGAGGGGCCTGGAACAAGAGGTCACCCAGGCTCCACTGCGCCCCCCTGTGCAGGGAGGCGAGGATCACCTGGTCTGTCTGTCTGTCTGTGGGGGGGGGGAGGGGCTGGTGGGCAACACTCAGAGAACCACCTGTCTCCCTTAACTGCTTGTGCTCACACCTTCCCCGTGCCCACGGCTGAGGTGGACCAGCTGAAGGTGACTTTTGAGGACACCAGTGACCTTTTTGGCCGTGTGGTCATCTATCACCTGCGGGTGCTGGGGGAGAAGAAGGCATTGTAACGTGGGCACCGCCCCCCCCCATGCCCCACACGGCCTCCAGGAAGCCCTCGGGGGACACAAAGGACTCCTTCAGTTCTGCACAGAAGATTTATTGGTTCCACCTGAGAGGATCCTGGGCCACCACCTGTCCAGGAGCTGCCTTGGAAGCGCTAGGTGCCCCCACCCCTCTGCTCTGGGCCACCCCTCTGTTCCCTGAGTGTCTTGATGCCTGGGAGCGGAGCGGCCTTCACTCAGCGTCGTCAGGCCGCAGGCTGCTCTGGAAGAGTTTGAGGATATGGTTCTCGATCACCTGTTGCACTGCACATGGAGCGAGGTGTGGGGGGGGGACCAGAGTGAGGCCAAGGGGAGGCTGGAACCCCAGGTCTCCACCTCAGCCGGGGGGCGGCAGAGCCTTTGTGCGGGTCCCCACCTCTCCTCACCGCGCGAGCAGGTGGTTTTGAAAGCAAGGCTGCATCACCAAAGATAAAACCTCTTTTCACTCTAAACCATGCAGCCTGGCTGTTATTATGAAAGAAGACTTCTGCCTGTCCCAGGACAGGGCTGAGTCTGCTAACATGGACCTCCATGGGCCTCTGGGGGTCCCCTGTCCCCTGCCCCCCTCTGTGGCTGCCCATCGTGGCCCTGGCTTTGGGGCCCACCTTTCCGGTATCCCAGGGCAACGGCCAGGTCCATGGGGGTGTAGCCGGAGTCAGCCTCGGTGGTCAGGTCTGCACCGCGGGCTGTGAATCAGGGCAGGCGCTGGGGTGGGGGCGCTGGGGTGGGGCCGCCTGACTCTCGCAGCCCATCTCTTCCCCACCCTTCGGCTCCAGGCACGGGGTGGAGGGGCTCCACGTGGCTGTCCTGGCCCCCCACACCCCCAAGCCCACCCTCTCCATCCGCGCTCACCCAGCAAGGCCTCCACACACTTGACATGATTCCCACGCACGGCATACAGCAGCGGCGTCCCTCCGTTCTGTGGGAGGGGGGCACAGGGACCAGGCTCGATCTCTCCCCTCACCGGCCCACGCTCCAGAATGACACTCCAGCCAGGCGCTGGGGGCTCACACCTGCCATCCTAGCACCTCAGGAGGCTGAGATCTGAGGATCATGGTTCAAGAAGCCAACCCAGTAGGAAAGGCCTGGGGCTCTTCCTCTTATCTCCAATGAACCATCCCCCAAAACAGCCAGGAGTGAGCTGTGGCTCAAGGGGTAGAGCGCTAGCCTTGAGCAAAAAAAGCTCAGGGACAGCGCCCAGGCCCAGAGTTCAAACCCCAAGACTCACACAGACACACACTTCTGAGTAGAGACTTCATTTACCAACTTATCATGTGTGCCTTGGCTTCCAAACCTTTTCCTCCAGGAAACTCTCTCCTGACTTCTCTTGGTGACCTCTGAGCTCCTGCAGCTGCGTACGTGCCTACCATCACAGCACCATTCACTGCCTCTGAGTTACCTGTTTGCGGGTCTATCTGCAGCACACTGGGAGCTCCATGGATCAGGTGCGAGGGCAAGTCTATCTTGAGTTCACACTGTGTGTGTGTGTGTGTGTATGTGTGTGTGTGTGTGTGTGAACACTGGACCTCACACAGGCCCGGGAGCACTCTAGCCCCTCACCCAGTCAAAGATGTTGATGTCCACGTCACAGTCGAGCAGCAATGCCACGATGTCGGTGTAGCCGCCCATGCTGGCCAGGGACAGGGCGCTCTCCCGTTCCTTGGCAAGGATGTGGGGGTTGGCACCCTGGGGGTTCATGGCAGGCGGTTGGCGAAGCCTGGGGCATCCGGCCCCACACAGGCAGCTCAGCGAGCTGAGACCCCGGCCCGCCAGCCCTTGTCCCCCTCAGAATCCCCAGGGGGGGCCGTGACGCACCCACTCCAGCAAGAACCGCACGGTCTCGATCTCCCCGAAGGCGGAGGCCCAGATGAGGGGCGTGAAGCCCCGCTCGTCCGGCTTGTTGACGAGGTTGTCCCCTGGCAGGAGGAAGGGACCTCTGACGGACTGCACCTGGCCTGCTCCCTGCGCCCCCCTCCAGGCCCTCCCCCCCAGGACAGGGCGGGCGGGCCAGGGCCCCAGGTGTGTCCAGGGTGCGCGCACACCTTTCCTCAGGTGTTCCTTCAGCTGGCTCAGCTCCCCCTGTGCCGCGAGCTGGTGGATGGACAGCGCTGGAGGCCAGAGAGAGGCAGTGTCCTCACCCACGCCGCCCCCTCTCCCGCCTCAGTTTACCCCACTGCTCCTCTCAGCCCCTCCCACCTGGCTCCGGCCGCACTCACAGTCCAGTGTGGCGGGCAGGGCTGAGACCTCGTTGCCTCTCTGGCGATTGGTGAGGGTGGTGGAGTGCTTCAGGGAGCTGCCTGTGGGAAGCGAGAGGCCACAGTTCCCCTGGGGACCAGTGTCCACTCGGTACTGGGGCTTGGATGCCGTCCCTGAGCTCTTTCAGTCAAGGCTAGCACTCTACCCATGGAGCCACGGCTCTACTGTATCCGGCTTTTTGGTGGTTCACTGGAGATAAGAGTCTCACAGAATTTCTTGCCCGGGCTGGCTTTGAAGTGTGATCCTCAGATCTCAGCCTGCTGCATGGCTGGGGGGATGGGCGTGCTTTTTTCCCCCTCCCTTCATTTCTTCAGTGCACTCATTTCCTCCCATCCAGAATCCTGAGCCATAAGGACAGAGCTGACCCTAGGTCAGGACTTCCTACCCTGCAGGGAGCAGGCGCTGGCATCGGCTTCCGGATTTCCAGGCTCTGGGGTGCAGGGGAAGAGACTGAGGACCACAGTGTCAGAGCCATCATCAGCTTCATCGCCCGGGGCCTCGGGGTGCCCCTGCTCCTGGGACTGCTGGGTCAGGAGGTGGTCTGCCGGCGTGGTGGGCTCCATGGGGCGCTGATGGAAGCAGGGAGAGGCAGGGGATGGCTCTTATTAGGAAGGCACTCGGGCGCACCTGGCCTTGCACTGGAGGGGGTAACCCATGTCTGGGTGTCCGAAGTGGAAATTGGGGTGCCAGGCACCTGTAACACGCAATGCTTCAGAGCCCCGGTGTGTGTCTGTTGCCTGGGTTCAGATCTCCTCCGTGCAGCCTGTGACAGCCTGGACAGGGACTCAACCTCGCTGTGCCTCAGTCTCCACCTAAGTAAAATGAAGAAAAGGAGACCAAAGCAATTCCGTGGCTGTTTTTCTTTCCCCAGTCCAGGGGCCTGAACTCGGCCTCGGCGCTGCTGAGCTGCTTCCGCTCAAGGCTGGTGCTATACCACTCGAGCCACAGCTCCACTTCTGACTTTTTCTGTGTGTGGTGTGCCGAGGACTCGAACCCGGGGCTTCGTGCGCGCGAGGCCAGAACTCTTCCCAGCCAGGAAACCAGCACCGAGGCGCCCCGAGGTGCCTGGGGTCCCCCGGAACACGTCAGCCGCGCTCACCAAAGATGCGCTGCACCCCCACACCCCAAGTCGTTCCAGAGCTGCACTCACCGCCCACGAGCCTCCTCTGTCCCCCCACGTCGCCAGCCCGGCTCCCACAAAACTTAGGGGCGCCCAATTCACAGACTTTTCTTCTGCAATGGACAGAGTAGAGAGCTGGCAGGAGAAGGAACCCGCCGCGCCGAGGCTTCCCCTGCCGGGACGGACAGCAACTTGATACCCAGCCACTACTTCCCACCCCAAGCTCCCACACTGCGCCTGCGCAGCCCCACTCCAAACATCCTGAGCTGCCACGGTCCCTTTAAGAGTTGGGGAAGGGGCGTGGCTTCCGCTGGGTCCCCCAACCAGCACGCTTGCGCCTGCGCAGTGCCCTCCCCTTTGGCTGTCGGGGGAGTGGGCGGGCCGCCGGAAGTGCTGTGGACTGCACGGCAACCAGTCAGCTTCCTTACTATGGCTCCGCCCACAGGGATTTCCAATGGAACCAATCAGCTCCAGCTATGCGCGGGCGGGCGGGGCTTGGTCCGGGCTGACCGCACAAGCAAGTGGGCAGGACATCTGGAATTTAAAGGGATAAGGTAGCCTTGCGCCCCTTCCCCCCAACGAGGTCCCGGCTGCGATCCTGGGCTCCCCCACCGCTCGCAGGACTTGGTGGCCACCAGGAAACCAAAGGAGGGCGCTTATCCGACTCGAAATGGACAATTCGTGGCTCTGTCCTTCAGCTGGTCTGTCCCTGGAGAAAGGGGTTCAGGAGGGCAGTCCTCGCACCTCCCCGGCCTAGGCACCCCCCGTGCCTCCGGCGTCCCTGCCCGCCCCGCCCGCTCGCCCCCTCCACCCCCGCGGCTTACGGGCCCCGCGCTGTCCGGGCAGCCCGGCCGGCGGACTCCGGAACTGGGGCGAGCGACGTCCGGTTTCCGCGGGGAAGCTTTAGGCTGCTGCTCGCCCCCCGGACTTCCGGTTCCGCCAGCCGCGGTCGCTCGCCATGGAGGAGCCGGAGATGCAGCTCAAAGGGAAGAAAGGTGGGCGCCCCCCCCCCCCCCGCTTCCTGCTCCGGCCTGGGGTCTGCACCCGCCAGCCGCGCGGGCGTGAGCCGGGCGCCGCCGGCCCCCGCGTCATCCCGGCCACTCGGGAGGCTGAGCTCTGAGGATCGCGGTTCAAAGCCAGCCCGGGCAGGAACGTCCACGAGTCTCTGGTCTCCGTAAACCACCAGAAAACCGGAAGTGGCGCTGTGGCTCAGTGGTAGAGCGCTCGCCGTGAGCTGAAGAGCTGCGGGACCGCGCCCAGGCCCAGAGTTCATGGCCTATAACCCACCCCCGACGTGTGTCGGGCTGGCAATGTCGCTGAAGAGTTCAGCGTGCTGTCAGGCACATCTTGGTCCTGGTTCAATCCCCTGTACCATCAAGGGAAAAACGAAGAGGTGTCTCAGAGCCGGGAACAGCAAGTGTAAAGGCCCTGTACCCATTCGCGTAGCTATTTGAATCTGAGTTGGTTTAAATTAAAGGACATTTAAAATCTCGTTTCTCACTCTCTCTCTAGCCACATATCAGGCGCTTGTATCCACCAGTGAGGGAGGCCTCCGCCCCCAGGGTCATGCCGTGGGTGAGCAGTGTCTCTCAGGTGTCCCCCTGGGGTGAGGGATACGTGCTTTTCTCTCTCCCACAGTGGTCAGTCATGGCTGAGGCCAGCTAGGAAGAGCAGTCCTAGGTCACTGGGTAAAAGGAAGTCAAAGGATCTCACGCAGAAGTTAGAGAGAGAAAGGCTGTGAGTTCACCTTCTACATTAGTGTCCTCAATTGAGGCCCTGCTGGAGACTTCTCATCTCATCCCTGGGACTGTGGGTGACAGGGGACACTGCAGGTATGTGTCAGCTCTGGTGGGCCGTTGGCTGCGGTCTAATGCTTGTCCCTCTGTCCCCACCCAGTCACGGACAAGTTCACGGAGAGTGTCTATGTTCTGGCAAACGAACCATCCGTGGCACTGTACCGGCTGCAGGAACACGTGCGCCGCTCGCTGCCGGAGCTGGCCCAGCACAAGGTAAGCCTGCTGTGGCCTGCCCCTCCCCAGGACTCCTACAGCTGAGTGTGTGTGTGTGTGTGTGTGTGTGTGTGTGTGTGTGTGTGTGTGTGTAGAGTGTACTGACAGGTAGGGTGTACTGACAGGTAGCAGCCAGTACAAAGGCCCCCAGGTGTGGGGATTAAAGCCTTTATGGGCATGTGGGGAGAACTTGGGAGCTGCATTGAAGGGGCTGGGGCGTGGCTCAGCAGCCAAATGCTCTCCTGGTGTGACAAAGGGAGGCCCTGGATGGTTGCCATGAGGGGGACCCTCCTCTCCCTCCACCACCCCCCTTTCCAGCCACCCTCATCCCCACAGGCCGACATGCAGCGCTGGGAAGAGCAGAGCCAGGGAGCCATCTACACTGTGGAGTACGCCTGCAGGTAAGGGTCCCAGGTGACATCTCCCTGTCTGGCCTTCTGGGTGTTCAGGTGCCTGCCGAGCAAGCAGGAGGTCCTGGGTTCTATCCTCAAATAAAACCGATTGCGCTTGTGGGCACATAGGCCCAGCCAGGTGTGGGGAGCTCCGGGGGAGCCAGAGCCGCTCGAGTGGACGCAGCCCTGGTTGGGGTGACGTTTCTGGTGGAGTCTGAGCTATCTGCGCGCTGAGGTGGCAGGCCCTGGTCACCGGCAGGAAGCTGTCATCTAAGAAGAAGGCTGGGTTGGAGGTTTCCCCTTCCCCGCCCCGCAGCCCGAGTCCTGGACGTGACATTTCTGGGGTCCTCCCTCTGTAGTCTGCAGGTGGGGAGCCGAGCCATGGTGGGACTTGGGGAGAAGCCCTGAACTTAGGGGCATGCGTGCTGGGCCCTACAGGACCATCCCCCAAGCTCCGCCCCAAGGCCCTTCCCACAGGCATGCTCTGCATCCCACAGACACTGCCTTGTGCGGGTTCCAGCCCACGCCCAGCTCCTCCCACGCCCCACGCCCAGGCACGCAACCACAGGCGAGCTCTGCCTCACTAGGGCACTGCCATACACAGGCTCCGCCCTCGGCGCCGCCCACACACAAGCCACGCCCTTCCGGGTAATGTGCCTGTTCATAGCTCCTCCCCTTTGGGCACCACCCACTCGCAAGCCACGCCCCTCCCATACATAAGCTGTACTGCAGTCATGCCGGCCCCGCCCCTCGCACTGCCCCCTTGTGGGCCCCGTCCTACACAAAGCGCCAACCCGCACGCAGGGTCCGCCCACTTCCAGGCCACGCCCACAGGCAAGCCTCGCCCCTGTGGGGCCCCGCCCATGCCGCCCTTTTCTGTTTGTTTTTTTTTGAGAATTTAGCAGGCAAAACTGTATTACAAGCAACATTTTAAATCGTCATTTTTAAGCCATTGCAACTATTTAAAACATCTAAAACAAATAAAAAATGAGCCTTTTTTAGTATTTGATGTGGTTTTTATCTTCAGATTATTTTTTAAAACTCGATGTTATACTCAAAGTACAGATTATGTAGCTAAAAATGTCAAGTGAGGAAAGTGTATGCAACGTGGTCCAAGTTTTATTTCAAACTCTGATTCCAATTAGTCCTTCTAAGTATCATTCTTTAAGTTCAGAGTGGAATCCACAATGAAACGGTTTAGAAGGTTGCCTATAATGTTCACATCTATAGCTTTGAGTAAATAATTAGACCATGCTGAAAATCCCCAGGTCTGGTAAATGAGGTTTAAAGTGATCTGGACTTAGAAACACCAACTGGCAACAGTTGGCCAAGAGACCACTAGCCTCAAATATTTATATCATAAATCTTGTCTTTTTCATTGCTTCTAAAGTAAACACTGCCCCCTTGTGGGCCCCGCCCTACACAAAGCGCCAACCCGCACGCAGGGTCCGCCCACTCCCTGGCCACGCCCACAGGTAAGCCTCGCCCCTTGGGGCCCCGCCCACGCCGCCCTTTTCTGTTTCAGCGCCGTGAAGAACCTGGTGGACAGCAGCGTGTACTTCCGCAGCGTGGAGGGCCTGCTCAAGCAGGCCATCAGCATCCGGGACCACATGAACGCCTCCTCGCAGGGCCACAGGTAGCTCTGGGGCCGCCCGACCCGCGGCCGCCTCCCCCGCTCCTTTCCCTCCTTGGACGGCTCTGACTCTGCTGGGGTGATGGTCCGTGGGGATCGGGTGCTCCGCGCTCTCCTGCCTCGGTGATCCGCGGGGTGCTCTGAAGATAGGGACAGGCCTGCTCTCGGGGCAATGGGTGAACACGACCGCAGGGCACACTGGCCAGGGCAAAGGCCCCGGGGCTATGGGCCCTGGGTGGACGCGGAGGCGCTGGCGCGGGTCTTCTCCGCCCCTGGGGCCGCGGGAGGGCAAGCCGAGACCCGCCGGCCGGCCTGGGAACGAACGCTCTTCTTCTGCAGCAGCTCTTTGTGATTGTGTGTTCGCTGTGATTTAATAAAGCACGCATGCGCCACAGCCCCGTGAGCCGTTTAGAAACCAAACGCAGCCTCGCGCAGGGCGCTCACGCCTGTCATCCCAGCCACCCAGGAGGCTGAGCTCTGAGGATCGCGGTTCAAAGCCAGCCCGGGCAGCAAAGTCCAGGAGACTCTGATCTCCAATAAATCACTCAGAAGACGGGAAGTGGCGCTGTGGCTGAGGGACGGCGCCCAGGCTCAGAGTTCAAGCCCCACAACTGACGAAAAACAAAGGAGCAAAAACCGCAAAATGTGCTGGGCCAGGCCTGCGGTCTAGGCCCGGCAGAGGCGGGGGGGGGGGGGGGGGTGCGGCGGGGCGCGGAGGAGCCGGGGTCCAGAGGTTCAGGCCAGCTGCGCACATTTCATTGCAGCCCCCCGGAGCCGGCCACGCCCCCGGAGCCGGCCCCGCCCCCAGCGCCGGCCCTGGCCCCGCCCCTGGAGGCAGCCCCGCCCCCAGAGCAGGCCACGCCCCTGTCACTGGCCACGCCCTCCGGCTGAAGCACCGGGCCCTCGGCCTCCGCCCAGGTCAGTGCCTGCCTGGCCGCCCTGCGCCCACTAACCCGCCCGCACCGCCCCGCAGCACCGCCAGGGAGCTTGCCGCTAACCCGGGCCTCCTCGCTTGGGCCTCCGCGTCTCCGGTCCATCTCCCTGCCTCCCTCTGCCTCGTCCAGGCCTCCCTGCTCGCTGGGCGGCCAGCGCAGCTCCCTCGGCCCGCTGCCGGCCCCGCCCCGGCCACCGTGGTTGGCTTCAGATCAGGAGCCTGGGAGCCATCCAGAGGGCTTCTCCGAGCACTGACCCGGACAGAGACTCTCCCCTGTTGGCCTGGGAGGTGGACAGGGCACCCTGAGGGGCGGGGGGGGGGGTCGGGAGACCCTGGACACTGGAGAGCACTAAACCAGGCTCAAATCTATCGTGTGATGGCCGTCTGTGCAGCCCGGGCAGAGGAACCGCCCGGGTCGGGCCGCGAGGTGCCAGCTCCACCAAGGGCCCTGAGCCTCTCACTGTCCCCCACCCGTCTCCCCTCCCACCTCCTCCCCTCCCATCTCCCACCTCCCATCTCCCCTCCTCCCCTCCCACCTCCCACCTCCCCTCCTCACCTCCCACCTCTCCTCCCACCTCCCACCTCCCCTCCTCCCCTCCCACCTCCCCTCCTCCCCTCCCACCTCCCCTCCTCCCCTCCCACCTCCCCTCCCATCTCCCACCTCCCACCTCCCATCTCCCATCTCCCCTCCTCCCACCTCCCCTCCCACCTCCCTCCTCCCCTCCCATCTCCCACCTCACCTCCCACCTCCCTCCTCCCCTCCCATCTCCCACCTCACCTCCCACCTCCCTCCTCCCCTCCCATCTCCCACCTCACCTCCCACCTCCCACCTCCCCTCCTCCCCTCCCACCTCCCACCTCCTATCTCCCACCTCCCATCTCCCCTCCTCCCCTCCCACCTCCCCTCCTCACCTCCCACCTCCCCTCCTCCCCTCCCACCTCCCATCTCCCACCTCCCATCTCCCCTCCTCCCCTCCCACCTCCCACCTCCCCTCCCACCTCCCATCTCCCACCTCCCCTCCTACCTCCCATCTCCCCTCCTCCCCTCCCACCTCCCACCTCCCCTCCCACCTCCCCTCCCACCTCCCCACCCACCTCCCCTCCCACCTCCCATCTCCCACCTCCCACCTCCCCTCCCACCTCCCATCTCCCACCTCCCATCTCCCCTCCTCCCCTCCCACCTCCCCTCCCACCTCCCATCTCCCATCTCCCACCTCACCTCCCACCTCCCTCCTCCCCTCCCATCTCCCACCTTACCTCCCACCTCCCACCTCCCCTCCCATCTCCCACCTTACCTCCCACCTCCCTCCTCCCCTCCCATCTCCCACCTCACCTCCCACCTCCCCCCCTCCCATCTCCCATCTCCCATCTCCCACCTCCCACCTTACCTCCCACCTCTCCTCCTCCCATCTCCCACCTCACCTCCCACCTCCCATCTCACCTCCCACCTCCCACCTCCCCTCACACCTCCCATCTCCCATCTCCCACCTCCCCCCACCTCCCACCTCCTGTCCCACCTCCCTCCTCCCATCCCCCACCTCCCACCTCCCATCCCCCACCTCCCTCCTCCCTCCCACCTCCCGTCCCCACCTCCCCCACCTCCCGTCCATCCATCCATCCGTGAGCCACTCCAGCCGGCCTGCACCTGGAGCGACCACAGCGTGGGCAGTGCACTTGGGGGACAGTCCCGGACATCCCCAGCCCCCCTGTGGCCCACAGCCCCTGCCACCTGAAGGCTCAGGGGGCTCATTTGCATCTAATTTGCATGTCCTGCCACCACCAGGGGGCACACCTGACCTCCGCCCCTGTGCTTCTCATCCTCAGCAGGGACGGAGCATCCCCCTGCCCCCCCTGTCCCGGGCCAGCCCCACGTGATCCATGGACCGAGCATCCCCCTGCCCCCCCCCCGTCCCAGGCCAGCCCCAGGTGACCCCAGTCTCGGGTGTGTGTGGTACTGGGGTTCACGCCACTCTTTGGCGCGCTGTGACTTCGGCCTTGGCCGGTGCTCGCTGGGCTCTGCTCGGGCCCGGTTTTCGGGTGGGTTTGCCCGTCCTGCCGCTGGGGCCAGGGCCTGTCCCGCACCTGGCGACACCCCAGCCCTGTGTCACCTCCCCATACCGGGCCTCCGGGTGCCCCTGCTTAGCTGCCCCCGGGGCCCTGCGGGGCCACCAGGGCCCTGCGGGGCCACCGCGCCCCGGGCTGTCCCTGAGGACCCCCCACAGGCACAGGGGTGCCCCCCAGCCCTCGGGTCAGGAGGGAGGGTGGGGGCAGGAGGATGGGGGAGGGAGGATGGGGGAGGGAGGATGGGGGCGTGCGGCCCGGGTTGAGGGAGGGTCAGTTCGCACCCCTGCCACAGGCTCAGAGCGCCTGAGCCACACAGCAGCTGCAAGGCCAAGATGGAGCAGGAACTCCAGATGCTCCTGCCCGGAGCGCCCACCCTGACACCCCAGCCCCCCAGCCCCCCCCAGCCCAGAGCACCCACCCTGACACCCCAGCCCCCTCAGCCCCCCCAGCCCAGAGCACCCACCCTGATACCCCAGCCCCCTCAGCCCCCCCAGCCCAGAGCGCCCACCCTGACACCCCAGCCCCCCAGCCCCCCCAGCCCAGAGCGCCCACCCTGACACCCCAGCCCCCCAGCCCAGAGCACCCACCCTGACACCCCAGACCCCAGCCCAGAGCACCCACCCTGACACCCCAGCCCAGAGCACCCACCCTGACACCCCAGCCCCACAGTCCAGAGCACCCACCCTGACACCCCAGCCCCTCAGCCCAGAGCACCCACCCTGACACCCCAGCCCCCCAGCCCCCCCAGCCCAGAGCGCCCACCCTGACACCCCAGCCCCCCAGCCCAGAGCACCCACCCTGACACCCCAGCCCCCTCAGCCCCCCCAGCCCAGAGCGCCCACTCTGACACCCCAGCCCCCCAGCCCCCCCCAGCCCAGAGCGCCCACCCTGACACCCCAGACCCCAGCCCAGAGCACCCACCCTGACACCCCAGACCCCAGCCCAGAGCACCCACCCTGACACCCCAGCCCAGAGCACCCACCCTGACACCCCAGCCCCACAGTCCAGAGCACCCACCCTGACACCCCAGCCCCTCAGCCCAGAGCACCCACCCTGACACCCCAGCCCCTCAGCCCAGAGCACCCACCGTGACACCCCAGCCCCTCACACCCCCTCCCCCCCAGCCGGGTGCACTGCCTCTGCCCTTGTCGTGGGGGGTGGGTCTGGGGGGGAGGTGGAGGCAGGAAGATCCTGAGTTTTGGGCGGTCGGGGCCTGGATGTCGGCTTCTCCCCGTCCCCTCACAGCCCAGATCCGGGCCCTGTGCCCTGCCCTGCCCTCTGCCCTCACCAGCGGGGGTGGGAGGGGGTGGGGGGAGTGGGGCAGGGGTGCGGCCAGCGCCTCCCGGCCCTGCCCACGCTGCCGCCCCGCCGCCCCAGCTGCCGCCCGGCCTCACGTAACCCGAGCCCCACTGTTGCATCAGAGCGGGCGGGCAGGCCGGTAAACAGAGCGGCCCCGGGGGCCCAGGCTCCCCAGCCGCCTCTCCCCCCCCCTCCCGCCGGTGTCCTTGGGACATCCGGGGACGTGCCAGCGAGCCGTTTGGGGCGGTGGACTCCCCTATTTCTCCGGGGTGGGGGGGCGTCCCCGCCTGGGGTCCCCAATAACCTGGCATCTGCCACATGCTTCCTCACCAGAGTCCAGCAAGTCCCTGCACCCTGGAGGTGTGGACGCCAGGCTGTGGCCAGCCCGCCTGGCCAGCCCTGTCCCCGCCGGGCTGGGCCCCAGTCCATGCCTCTCCCTCTGGAAAGCTCAGTGGCCAACCAACTCCTATTCATACTCAAGAGCCCAGCACAAATGTCCCAAACTACGGAAAGAAGCCCTCCCCAGCCTTCCTTCCCAATCCTGGCCTGCGTGTGTGTGTGTGTGTGTGTGTGTATCTTGTGTGTGTATCCTGTGTGTGTATCATGTGTGTATCCTGTGTATGTGTGTATCCTGGGTGTGTACATGTGTAGTGTGTGTGTGTGTGTATCCTGTGTGTGTATCCTGGGTGTGTATGTGTATCATGTGTGTGTATCGTGTGTGTGTATATGTGTATTGTGTGTGTATCCTGTGTATGTGTATCCTGGGTGTGTATATGTGTATTGTGTGTGTGTATCCTGTGTGTTATCCTGTGTGTGTATCGTGTGTGTATCCTGTGTGTTATGTGTGTATGTGTATATCGTGTGTATATCCTGTGTGTGCATATGTGTATTGTGTGTGTATCCTGTGTGTGTGTATCCTGCGTGTGTGTATTGTGTGTATCCTGTGTGTGTATCCTGTGTGTATCCTGGGTGTGTATGTGTGTATCCTGTGTGTATGCTGTGTGTATGTGTATTGTGTATGTGTATTCTGTGTGTGTATATGTGTATCGTGTGTGTATATCCTGTGTGTGTAGAGTGTGTGTTGTGTGTGTATGTGTGTATCGTGTGTATATATCCTGTGTGTGCATGTGTATTGTGTGTGTGTGTATGTATCCTGTGTGTGTGTGTATCCTGTGTGTGTGTGTGTATCCTGTGTGTGTGTGTGTATCGTGTGTGTGTGTGTGTGTGTGTGTTTAGAGTCTCCTGGCCCTCTCTGGGCCTCCTCTGGCCTGGTGGGGGAAGGTTTGGGGGGCTTGGGCCCGCGCTGCCAGGCTCCCCACAGTTGGTCTCTGAAGAGGAGCAGGGACGAGGGGCCGCGGCAGGGTGGGGGTGGGACGGAGCGGGGAAGGAGCCTGGGGCCCTGGGGGCCGAGGAGGGGTCGCAGGGCCATGGGACCAGGCCCTGGACCCGTCCTGGCCCTTGGAGGCCGAGGCGCCCAGGCTAGCCCCGGGAGCCAGGTCACCCGGATGACACCCCCCCCCCCCCCCCGCGCGCCCATACTGCGCGGGTCAGCCGGCCCAGGGATGGAGAGCGGAGATCCGAGCCGAGTCGGGGACAGCGTCACGGGGGCTCCCGGGGGTCGGCGGCGCGGACGGGGCCCCGCGGAGGCCGGGAAGCCTGGGGGCCCGCGGCCCGCGGCCCTGCGAGCCGAGCCCTGCGCGGCTCCGGAACCGGGGGCGGGGCCGCGCGCCAGGCCACGCCCAGAGCCACGCCCGCCGCGCCCACGGGTCGGCCCTCCATGCAAATTAGGGTGGCGACGGCCAATCAGCCGCGGGGGCGTGGCCTGAGCGGGGCTGGCACCTGCGCGGGCGGCGCGGGAAGCGGAGTGCGGTGCGGCTCCAGGTCTGCAGCGCCCACAGGTGCGTGTGGGCCGGGCGGGGCGGGTGTGCGGGCCGGGCGGGGCGGGTGTGCGTCGCTGTGGCCGTGCGCGCGTCGGTCCCGGGACTCGAACTCGGGGCCCGGGCGCCTTTCCCCAGCTTTTCCGCTCCGGGCCGGCTACCGCCGGGGCCGCAGCTCCGCTCGGGCTTTGGGCTGCGGGACTTTCCGGCCGGGGTGCGGGGTAGGCGGGGCCGTGCGGGGCGCACCCAGTCTCGCAGCCCCCTGCCGCCTCTCCTCCCCGCGGCGGGGCAGTGTCCTCCCCGTGCCTCGGTTCCCCTGGGGCCGCGGGGCCGGGCGGACAGGCGGCAGCACGGCCGGACAGGCAGACAGGCTGGGGACGCCGCCGGCCGCGCTCCCGTCGGGCCGGCGCGGGGCGGTCCGGCCTGGCCCAAGCCCCCCGGACGCCTCAGGGCCTGGAGACAGCGAACCTACCTTCAAAGAAGCGGTTAGGTACGGGCTGGGTCGAGGCCCTGGGTTCGAGTCCTCAGCACCCCATACACAGAAAAAGCTGGAAGGGGCGCTGTGGCTCAGCGGAGAGCGCTAGCCTTGAGCTGAAGAGCTGAGGGACAGTGCCCAGGCCCCGAGTTCAAGCCCCAGGACTGGCAAAGAGAAAAGAAAAAGATGGGGGGAATGTAGTTAAGAGCTGGGCACTGGTGGCTGACGCCCATAATCCCAGCTATGCAAGAGGCTGGAGATCTAAAGGCAGCAGTTCAGTGCCAGCCTGGACAGACAAACTGGACAGACTCTCCAAGGAACCAGCAGAATGCTGCGGTGGAGCTGTGGCTCGACTTGTAGAGCACCAGCCACGCGTGGAAAAGCTCAGAGACAGCAGCATCCAGACCAAGTTCCTGCTCCAGTACCCCCCCCACACACACACACACTGAACACGTCCCCGCCCGCCCTGGGTTCCATCCTTGTCGCAGGAAACCGTGTTTAGCTCTCGAAGGACCAGTGCTGGACGTTTTCTCCCCAGCCAGTGTTGTGTTTCTTCACCCAGCACCTCTCTGAAGGGAGAAGCGGACGCAGTCTTCAGGACACACACAGGTGGAGGGGACACCCAGGCAGAGAGAGAGAAGGGAGAGTCTCCGAAGCTGGCTTTTGCGTGGCAGTTGTTTTTGTTTTGAAGAGGGGAGAGATAAAGGTCTGGTAGGGACCCCTTTCCCCCCCCTGCCCCTGGCTCCCCAGGGAAGTAACCGCATACGAGCCTCCCTGCCCTGTGTGTCCTGTGGCGGGGCTCTGCCGTCTCTGAGCGCTGTGCACACCTTGGTGTCCAGAGCAAGTGGAAGCCGACCTTGGCTTTGCAATTTCAACTAATGATCGTTGTTGTGTGTGTGTGCATGGGTGCACGCGCGTGTGTTTGGAATAATGAGGATGAAACCTGGTGTCCTGTGAATGCTCATGCCCAGCATTCAACTTATTCTTACTTGATTTGCCTGTGTGCTGGTCCTGGTTTTTTTGTTTTTTGTTTTTTTGTCGTCGGTTGTGGGGCTTGAACTCGGCCTGGCTCTGTCCCTTAGCTCTTTAGCTCAAGGCCAGCACTCTGCCACTTGAGCCACAGCGCCCCTTCTGGATTTTTTAGTGGTTAATTGGATATAAGAGTCTCACGGACTTTTCTGCCTGGGCTGGCTTTGAACTGTGATCCTCAGATCTCAGCCTCCTCTGTAGCTAGGATGACAGGAATGAGCCACTGGTGCCCAGCTGGTCCTGGGGTTTGAACTCATGGCCTAGGCGCTGTCCCTGAGCTTTTGTACACAAGGCTGGTACTCTCCCACTCAAGCCACAGCTTCACTTCTGGCTTTTTGGTGGTTCGTTGGAGCTAAGAGGCTCACAGACTTTCCTGCCCAGGCTGGCTTCGATCCGTGGTCCTCAGCTCCCACGCTCTTTAATAGCTAGCATTACAGGGGTGACCTGCTATGCCCTTACTTAAATCTTCATCAACCCGGCGGGGAATGCGGTCTGCGATGCAGTGGGTGGACACGCGCTGGGGAACGCCTGAGGGTGCATGTCTGTGGGTGCGGGTCTTTGGGCTGAGGGAGCTTGCTCGGGTCCCAGCCTGTGCACTCAGTGGAGTGTGGGGGAAGCAGGACACCCCAGACTCAGGGATGAGCCCCTCAGGCCTGGAGAAGCTCAAGCTCACAGGCAGACAGCGCAGTAAGTTTGGGGTGCTTCGGGAAGACCCCAGATGCACGCCCAGGCGTCAGTGGGGATGGGGTGGGGGTGGGGAGGGGGGACCCGGCCTTCAGTGTAGACGCAGCCGGGAGGTCCCGTGTGTGTCTCGGTGGAGTGTGGGTTGGGGTCTCTAGTGAGGTCTGAATCAACCTGTGCTCCCCCGCTAAGCCCTCCAGATCAAAGTGGAGGCTGGGAAGGGAAGGTTCTAGAAGGTTGGGATACGGCCTCCCTCACGGCAAAGCTTTGAGCCTGTCTTACCCACCTTTCCAACTGTTAGCCCTGCCCAAGCAGGCCCCACCATCTCCTGCTCCCCCAAGGCTTCTCCTCCACCGCCGTGGGGGCTTCTACAGAACACCCCGAGTGTGCCAGGTTCTAGGGGCTCATGCCTGTCACCCCAGCCGAGACACTGAGGTCTGAGATCATGGTTCAAAGCCAGTCCGGGGCAGGAGAAACTCTTACCTCCAATGAGCCAGCAAAGAAAGCCAGAAGTGGAGCTGTGGCCCAAGTGGTGGAGCACCAGCATTGAGCACAAAAGCACAGAGACAGCGCCCAGGCCCTGAGGTCCAGCCCAGGACCAGCACACACTCTGCCTCAGGGCCTCTTGCAGTGTCTCCCTTCCCTCCTCCTGCCCAGCACATTCCCACCTCAGGGCCTTTGCACCGGCCATGCTGTCCACCATTTCCCTACTTGGCTGGTGTCTTCCCGTCCTTAAGACCACCCTTCCAGAAAGGCCCATTGGGGCCGTCTGCGGCCACTCTCCCCCGACTTGGCCGTGTGTCTGTCTGTCTGTCATTGCCTTCCCCACCACCCTGGCCAGCCCTGCCTGTGCCCGGGCTCGTGTACCCAGGCATTTCTGGGGGTAGACAGTGGGGGGACAGGAACTGAGCTCCCCACTCCCACCCCCACCCCTCAAGCCTCAGCTCCGCTCAGCATCCCAGCTGGCCGCGTCCTGGGGCTTCCAGGCTGGGCACAGTCCCTTCCGCCCCGCGCTGACAGCTGTGCTAATTTCCCAAGCAGGGCGGCCCTGGTCTCTGGGGATGGATTTCTAGGGCCCCAAAGGGAGCTCACTTTCTCTGGAACAAAGAGAAGGAAATCTTGGGCTGGCCCCGCAGCCAGCGCTGCGGCTCAGGGGACATTAACCCCGGGCCGAGGGTGGCCGCGGCTCTCAGAGGTGGGACAGCAGGCTGGGGATGGGGGCAGGGCTTGCACCTGCTCGGGCCAGCGCCTGTGCCCGGTCAGGCGGGCCGCTTGTAAGTCCAGGTCTCACTGCCACGGGCCCGTGCCTGGCCAGAAAGAAACGAAGGCAGAGTCTGCAGGCGGGTACTTTGTCTTAGAATTTTTAATCTGGTGGCTCAAGTGATAGAGCATCTGTCTAGCAAGTGCAAAGCTATGAGTTCAAACACCAGTACTTGCTTTAAGAAAAAGACAGTAAGCCGGGCGCTGGTGGCTCACGCCTGTCATCCTAGCTACTCAGGAGGCTGAGATCTGAGGACCGAGGTTCAAAGCCAGCCTGGGCAGGAAAATCTGTGAGACTCTTTTTTTTTTTTTTTTTTTTTTTGTCGGTCGTGGGGCTTGAACTCTGGGCCTGGGCGCTGTCCCTCAGCTCTTCAGCTCAAGGCAAGCGCTCTACCACTTGAGCTACAGCGCCACTTCCGGTTTTCTGGTGGTTTATTGGAGATAGGAGTCTCACGGTCTCTCCTGCCCGGGCTGGCTTTGAACCGCGATCCTCAGATCTCAGCCTCCTGAGTAGCTAGGATTACAGGCGTGAGCCACCAGCGCCCGGCTGTGAGACTCTTATCTTCAATAAAGCATTAGAAAACTGGAAGTGGCGCTGTGGCTCAAGTGGTAGAGTGCTTGCCTTGAGCTGAAGAGGGACAGTGCCCAGGCTCTGAGTTCAAGCCCCATGACCGACTGAAAGAAAAAGAAAAGGCAGTAAAGCCAAGTAACGGTGGCTCCCGCCTGTTATCCCAGCGACTCAGGAGGTTGAAATCTGAGGACTGCGGTTCAAAGCCAGCTTGGGAAGGCAAGTCCATGAGACTTTTTTTTTTTTTTTTTGTCGGTTGTGGGGCTTGAACTCTGGGTCTGGGTGCTGTCCCTCAGCTCTTCAGCTCAAGGCAAGTGCTCTACCACTTGAGCTACAGCGCCACTTCTGGTGTTCTGGTGGTTTATTGGAGATAGGAGTCTCACGGTCTCTCCTGCCTGGGCTGGCTTTGAACCGCGATCCTCAGATCTCAGCCTCCTGAGTAGCTAGGATTACAGGCGAGAGCCACCGGCGCCCAGCTCCATGAGACTCTTATCTCTAGCTAACCACCAAAATGCCCCAAGTGGGGCTGTGCTCCGGTGGCAGAGCTCCAGCCTAAGTGGAGCTCTGGGACGGTGCCCAGGCTCTGAGCTCAAAACCCAGGATGGGCACCATCATGAGGAAGAGAATTTGATCTTCAGCCCTGGGGCTGCCTCCTTGGGTCCTGGGGCAGACCCTAGGCCTTTCACCCCACATTCCCACCCCCCCAGGCCACTGGAGGGGCCGAGAGTCTCTGGGCAGGCCTCAGTTTCCCCTGGCCAGAGGAACCTGTAGAGAGAGGCCGCTGTGGGCCATCTCTAGCGGAATGTTGTTTAGACAGACAGACGGACAGACAGACATGGCCCGAGATGCCCGAGCGTCCGCTGCCCCTCGGGTGGGCGCTGACCTCCGGCCTCAGGAGGAAGCCAGGGGTGCCAGGCCGGGAGGGGTGTCGGGGCCCGCGTGGGGCGGGCGCCCCTCCGGGGTGTGCGCGGGTCACGGTGGGGCCTGTGGTCCGGCGTCTCCGGCGCGTGTGGGGTTCGCCCGCCTGTCGGAGGAGCCGGGGCCCAGGACGGCGCGGACGACACCCCGGTGTGGGGACTCGCCGACTTTGGGGGCGCCGCGCCTGCTCTGGGGTCTGTGAGTGTGGGGGGACTCCCACCCCCGTGGCTGAACCCCGCGAATCCCCCGGCCTCTCCTGGTCTGGGCCCTGCCCTGGCCGCCCCGGCCCGTTCTCCTGGGGAGGAAACTGAGGCTGGGGCGGGGGAGGGGGCCGACCCGGGGCTCCTCGCGGCGGTGGGCGTGGCCTCGGCGGCGGGCGTGGCTCCCGCGGTGGGCGTGGCCGGGCCCGGGGAGCCGTGGGTGTGCGATGGGCGTGGCCTCGCCGCGGTGGGCGTGGCTCCGCGGTGGGCGTGGCCGGGCTCCAGGGAGGGTGGGGGCAGAGCGGCATCTGGGGTCGGAGCCGCCGCGGGGCGGGGGGGGGGGGGGATCCCCGGGTCCCCGGGTCCCCGGCTGCAAGGGGCGCTTCCCGCTTCCTGCCGCCCTAATGAGGTACTTGGGGAGCAGGTGATGAAACCGCAGCCCGGGGTTGCGTGAGGCGTGGCCGGCGCGGCGCCCCCTCCCCTCCCGCGGGCCGCCAGCGCCCGGCGCCTCTCACTTCTGCTGTCGGGGCGGCTGTGGGGTCGCGGGGCCTCGACGGGGCTGGCTCAGGGTCGCCCCATCCCAAGGAGGAGAAGGCCTCGGAGCGGCCCGAGGCCGGGGCGGAGGCTCAGGCTTAGAGGCCCCCGGCTGGAGGCTCACGGCTGGGGGCCCGGTGGAGACCCCCGGCTGGAGGCCCGGTGGAGGCCCGGTGGAGGCCCCCGGCTGGAGGCCCGGTGGAGGCCCGGTGGAGGCCCCCGGCTGGAGGCCCGGTGGAGGCCCGGTGGAGGCCCCCGGTGGAGGCCCCCGGGTGGAGGCCCGGTGGAGGCCCGGTGGAGGCCCCCGGGTGGAGGCCCGGTGGAGGCCCGGTGGAGGCCCCCGGGTGGAGGCCCCCGGGTGGAGGCCCGGTGGAGGCCCGGTGGAGGCCCCCGGCTGGAGGCCTGGTGGAGGCCGGCCCACCTGCTTCCCAGGTGGAGGCTTCCCGACCCCTGCCCAACTACAGAGCCACCGGCGGCGGCTGGGAGGCGCTGTGGGCGTCTGTGGATGGCTTGGTGACCGCAGAGCCAGCGCTTGGTGGGGTGCAGTGCGGGGGGCTCGAGCTCAGGGCTCCCGAGTTCCACGCCTGAGGAGCCTTCGGCGCCCCCAGCGCGGTACAGAGCCCCCTTGCTGTGTCCAGTCCTTAGATCTTCCCTGCCCCTCGCGGGCCTCGAGCCTGGGGCTGGCCTCCCCCTCCCCAGGGCGCCCCGCACCCCTGAGTCAGCACAGGCCCACTGCACACCTCATCCCGCCCCCCGCCTCCCCTGCATCTGTCAGGACTCCGGCCAGCACCCTGTCCCCTCCAGCACGGGGGCTGCAGTCCCGGGGCAGCTCTGTGTGTGTGTGTGTGTGTGTGTGTGTGTAACACCAGGCACGCGTGTGTGTCACCTGCCTGTCACCCTAGCTCCTCGGGAGGCAGGTGGTTTGGTGAACCCCAGCCAGAAAAGTCGGGGAGACTGAGGAAGCTGGGTGAGGGGGTGCATCTCTCGCCCCAGCTCCGGCGGGAAGCTAAAACAGACGGAGCAAAGTAGGAACACAGGCCCAGGCAGGAAGCAAGACCCCAGCACCCCTCTCGCCCCCTAAAAAACTCCCACAACAGGCCTGGAGGTGTGACTCAGGATGGGTGAGGCCCAGATTCAAACCCTCACCACCCAACAACCCAGAAACGGTCACCCCAGCCACTCAGGAGGCTGAGGTCTGAGGACCGAGGTTCGAAGCCAGCCCAGGCAGGAAAGTCTGTGAGACTCCGATCTCCAATGAACCACCAGAAAACTGGAAGTGGTGCTGTGGTGCAAATGGTAGAGCACCAAGCCCTGAGTGAAACGCTCAGCGACAGCACTCAGGCCCTGAGTTCAAGCCCCACCACTACCACCACCACCACCAACAACAAAAGTATTTCTTTCAGCACTGGGCCCGGGTCACGGGGTGTCACGCGTGCTGGGCGAGTGCTCACGCCCGCGCCCGGCCAGACCCAGGGGATCTATGGTTGAGGGCAGATCGCAGCCAGAGCAGCCCGCACGGCACCCGACGATGACAAAGCCATTTGCACAAACAGGACACACCTGTGTGCCCGCGCGGGCACAGGGCCATCCCGGCCCCCCGGGGCTTCCCCGCTGGACACCGTCCCCGACGGCCCCTCCACCAGGTGGCCAGGTGCACGCCAGGGTGGTAGGCGCTGGGGGTTTTTGGTGGTGCTTGTGCTGGAGCGCCGGGCTTTGCCCTTGCTGATTGCCAGCCTCTGCCGTCAGCCGAGACGGGCGCTCCACTCTGCTTTGTTTTCTTTCCTCCTTTTTCTTGCTATTGTTGTCGGTCGTGGGGCCTGAACTCGGGGCCTGGGCGCTGCCCCTCAGCTCTTCAGCTCAAGGCTGGCACTCTACTGCTTGAGCCACAGTGACACTTCCAGGTTTTGAGTGGCGAGGTGGAGATTAAGAGTCTCCTTGTCTTTTCTGTGCAGGCTGGCTTCGAACTGAGATCATCTGGTCTTAGCCTCCTGAGTTGCTAGGATGAGGGGTGTGGGCCTGGGTGCCTGGCTCTGGTATCTTTTTTTTTTTTTTTTTTTTGGGTCCGGTCGTGGAGCCTGAACTCTGGGCCTGGGCGCTGTCCCTCAGCTCTTCAGCTCAAGGCTAGCGCTCTACCACTTGAGCCACAGTGCCACTTCCGGCTTTTTTCTTTTTGCTTATGTGGTGCTGAGGAATGGAACCCAGGGCCTCAGGCATGCCAGGCAAGCGCTCTACCACTGAGCCACCTTCCCAGCGCCCTGGCTTTAGTGTCTTCAGGAGTGGCATTAGCCTTGATATTTCCAATGCTTTGAGGTTTGAACAAAGCAGTTGTAAAATCACCTGGGCCTGTGCTCACTTTCTCTCTCCCTCTCCCCCCTCCCCTCTGTGTCTGACTGTGCCGCTGGGGTGAAGCTCAGGACCTTGCCCTTGCTGGGCAGGTGCTCTACCATGTAAGCCACTGTGCCAGCCCAGTTTTGCCCAGCTCGGGCTGTACTCCTTGGGTCTCTTTGAGTGTTGCAGGTGACAGTCATGAGCAGCCACGAACTGGGATGGGAGTCTCTCGAACTTACTATTTTTTAAACCCAGAACGGCCTTGAATTTCTATCCCCTAATGTCTGCCTCCCGGTCGGCTGGGATTACAGACGGGAGCCACCATGCCTGGATTTTTATTTGAGATGAGGTCTGGGCGAATGCATCTCAGACCAAGCAGATCTCCTGCCTGCCAGGTAGCCTGGACTGCAGGTGTGAGCCGCTGCTCTGGTGGGTAGCTGGTTCATGAGAGGTCTCCGTGTCTTCTTTGCCCTCCCGGGGTCGGGGGTCATCAGCGTGCCCTGGAGGCCCGCCCGGCTTGGTGCGTGTGCAGTGGGATGTATGGAGACATGAAGGGCTTAGAGCCGGCACCTGTCATCCCAGCCAATCAGGAGGCTGAGATAGTCCATGGACCCCGGATTCCGCCCATCCCTCCTCCCCCTGCGCCCCAGGTGCGGCCCCCCTTGGGATCTGGGGGGCAGGGGCTGTGTGTGGGGAGACGTTCTCCTCCCCCTTGCACACGCCCCCCCACGCAGTTCCGATCACCCCGGCATCGGGATTTGCATGGCGCCCCTCTGCCCGCGGGCCCCGCACCTGGGCCCTGGCGCCGCCACCGCTCGGGGCCGCATTTGCATGCGGTGTATTTCTGGGCCCGTGCAGTCATGGGGGAAGTTGTTGAGGGAAACACATCTCTCAAGGGTGTGGGGGACAAGGCTGGCTGGCTGGGCCCGGCCCGGCCCCGGGGGTCCGGCAGACTGCACCCAGCCCGTGCTGGAGAAATGCTCTGAGGGTGGGTTTTGAAGCAGCCAGGAGAACTGGCAGGTGAAGCAGGAGTCCAGCGGCTTCCGGGCAGAGCTGCTCATTGGAGGGAAGGAGGGGGATCGGCGCTGGCTTACGCCAGATCAGAGACAGCGCGGAAGACCCTGGGTGGGCCCCGGTCCAGGGTGGCTTCCAAGCTCCCTGGTCATCAGGAATCACCACCTGCCAGGTGCTGTGGCTCACGCCTGGCATCCCGGCTGCTCAGGGGGCTGAGATCTGAGGATCGCGGTTCAAAGCCAGCCCAGGCAGGAAAGTCCATGAGACTCTCATCTCCAATAAATCACCAGAAAACCAGAAGTGGTGCTGTGGCTAAAGATGTAGAACACTCGACTTGAGCTGAAGAGCTGAGGGACAGCGCCCAGGCCCAGAGTTCAAGACCCATCACTAGCCCCCTTAAAGCCTCCAATTCCATCAGTCAATCAGTCAATGCCAGCCCCAGTTTTCATTGGCTCCCAGAGTGAAGCCCATAGCGCCAGGGCTGCTCCTGTGGCCCTGGGCTCCTGGCCTCTCCCTGGCTCACCCTGGTACCTCAGGACCTTTGCACACATTGCAGGCTGCTCCTGAATTCCCTGTCTCATGGTGTCACTTAGCTCTTGGGATGCCCCACCTTGCAATTCCCGCCCCCCTGCCATGCACTCCAGAGCCAGCTCTGCCCAGCCCGAGTGGCTCAGGCCCCAGCCCAGCACACTCAGGACCCCGCATGGTGGTGGGACATTTCTGGCGCCAGCTTGGGAGTCTCTGGGAGGAGCTCCACGGCCCCACCATGGGAACCTGCCGATTCCTGCTGGGGTCAGAATTAGCCCCGTGGTTAAATATAGCAAGTGGAGCGGAGTCGGGTGGCTGGGCCAGGGCCTGGGCTCTGCCTCTGTGCAGCTCAGAGAGCCTGGAGTGCGGCCAGGCGCACAGAGGCCGCGGGGGCCGTGGGGGCCGTGGGGGCTGCAGGGGGCCACAGGGGACTGTGGAGTGCCCTCGAAACACTGGATGCTACTGAGGGCACTTTTTTCTTTTTGTCGGTCGTGGATCTTGAACTCTGGGCCTAGGCGCTGTCCCTCAGCTCTTCAGCTCAAGGTGAGCGCTCTACCACTGGAGCCACAGCGCCACTTCTGGCTTTTTTCTTTTTGCTTATGTGGTGCTGAGGAATCGAACCCAGGGCCTCATGCATGTGAGGCAAGCGCGCTACCACTGAGCCACCTTCCCAGCCCTTTTTTTTAAAATTTACTGTGTGTGTGTGCGTGCGCGTGCATGCGCGTGTGCATGTGTGCGGGCTGTTTCTAGGGTTCCCACTCAGGGTCTGGGCACCCTCCCTTAGCTTTGTCTGCTCAAGTCTGGCTTCACTCTGTCATCCCAGCCACTTGGGAGGCTGAGATCTGTGGATCGAGGTTCAAAACCAGCCTGGTCAGGAATGTCTGTGACACTGATCTCCAACACACTACTCAGAAGAAGCTGGATGTGGTGCCATGGCTCAAGGGGTAGAGCGCCAGCCTTGAGCACAGAGAGGCTCAGGGACGGTGTCCAGGCCCTGAGTTCAAGCCCCAGGCCTGGCAAAACATACAAAAAGCCTCCTGGGCTTTCTGGGACAGCGGCCACCGGCTTGGACAGTCCAGCGAGCCTCCCGGGCCGCCTCTGGGATGGGTGGAGGCCAGGGCCAGCCCGCCAGCCAGGTCCCCCACAACCTTCCCCCTAGAGCCCAGTTGCATCAGGTAGTGTCCAGCAGGAAGGCGGGGTGCCTCTCCCCACGGCCCGTCCACGCTCTCGTCCCCCTCCCCCCAGATCTCGGCCTCTGGACTCAGCCAGGGACCATGGGGAGGAAGAAAATCCAGATTTCGCGAATTCTGGACCAAAGGAACCGGCAGGTGAGCCCTGGTGGGGAGTTGGGGGGCTCTTGGGGGGGCTAGCAGGGACAAGGCCTGGCCGTGTTGGGGGGGGGGAGTCCTATCATCCTCATCCAGGGTTTGAGATGGAGCCTTAGCTCCTTTTCATGGTGCTCATTTATTTCCTGGACGGCCCTGGCCACAGAGCTGAAACTCCGGCCCGACACCGCAGCCCAGGCCGGGGCCAGAACTGGCGAGCCCAGGGAGAGGGAGGGTGGCGCCCCCAGGGCCGGGGCGTCCGGGCTGGGTTTTGAGGCTGGAGTAGGAGTTTGCCGGAGGCGGCCTGGGCGGCGAGGGGAGGCTGCGGGCGCCCCAGTCCCCCTTAGCCGCGTCCTTCCCGGGCCCAGGTGACCTTCACGAAGCGGAAGTTCGGGCTGATGAAGAAGGCGTACGAGCTGAGCGTGCTGTGCGACTGCGAGATCGCGCTCATCATCTTCAACAGCGCGCACCGCCTCTTCCAGTACGCTAGCTCCGACATGGACCGCGTGCTGCTGCGCTACACCGAGTACAGCGAACCGCACGAGAGCCGCACCAACGCCGACATCCTGCAGGTGCGCGCGGGTCAAGGCCGGGCCGGGCCGGAGCCCATCCAGAGCCTCTGCCTGGGGGCGTGTCCTGGAAAGGGGCGTGTCCACCTGCGGGGGCGTGTCCACCTGGGGGCGTGTCTACCTGAAGGGGGTGTGCTATTGGATAGGGACTAGCCTGCACGTGGGCGTGCCTTCGTAGGACCCGGTTCCTGAGAGGGGCGTGTCTTCCCTAAGGGGCGCGTTCACCTACAGGGGCGTGTCTTCCTGAAGGGGTGTGTCAATAGAAGGGGGCGTGTCTGCATGCCGGTCTGTCCATTTACAGGGGCGTGTCTACCTGCAAGGGCGTGTCCGCCGGTGGGCGTGTCTTCCAGAGGGGCGTGTCCATAGCCAGGGGCACGCTGCCGGTGGGCGTGTCTTCCCGAGGGGGCGTGTCCACCGACAGGGGCGTGTCTTTCCTGGGCGTGTCCACCCTTACCGGCAGAGTACTGGGAAATCCCCGCACTGGGGGGGTGCGGGGAGACCCGCGTTCCATCCCACAGAGACGCCTCAGCCACAGGCAGATGCGGTCACTGAGGGGAGGACCAAAGGCCGCAGACACCGCAGGCCGGGCCCGCCTCCTCTGTCCTGCTGTGTGGCCGGGTGGGCTCCGCCCTCTGCGGCCCGTCCTCGCGCGCACACGTGGAACCTACACGCTCCCTGGCCAGGGTTTCCGCCGGTGAGCCCCGGACGGGGTGGAGGCCGGGTCCATCCTGCCGTTTCTTTTCCTCACAGACATTGAAGCGGAGGGGCCTGGAGGGCCCAGAGCTGGGGCCTGATGAAGGGCCCGAGGGGGCAGGGGAGAAGCTGCCCAGGCCCGATGGAGGGGACCCGGCCTTGCCCCGGCCGCGGCTCTACGTAAGTGTGTGTGTGGGTGGGTGGGTGTGTCCGTCTCCCCCCCCACTCACACCCGGGCTGAGACCTGAGGCCAGGACCTGACAGCGGTGGCTTCGAAGGACCGGCCGGTGACCGGCCACTCACTCCCACATGTCCAGTCCATCAAGACCCCTGGGCAGCCCAGAACCCCACACGCCAGGCAAGAGGCCCCAGCCTAACACGAACCCCAGCCTAACACGAACCCCAGCCTCCAACATGAGCCCCAGCCTCCAATATGAGCCCCAGCCTCCAACGTGAACCCCAGCCTAACACGAACCCCAGCCTCCAACATGAGCCCCGGCCTCCAACGCGAACCCCAGCCTAACACGAACCCCAGCCTCCAACATGAGCCCCCGGCCTCCAACGCGAACCCCAGCCTCCAACATGAGCCCCAGCCTGCAACGCGAACCCCAGCCTAACACGAACCCCAGCCTCCAACATGAGCCCCCGGCCTCCAACGCGAACCCCAGCCTAACACGAACCCCAGCCTCCAACATGAGCCCCAGCCTCCAACGCGAACCCCAGCCTCCAACATGAGCCCCCGGCCTCCAACGCGAACCCCCAGGCTGAGGGGAGCTCGTGGGTCCCAGAGGCTCCCGGAGGTGGGGCGCTGGCCCTGGCGCCCCGATTTCCCGTCCAGGTTGACCCGGCCCCCATCTCCCTCTCTGCCCGCAGCCGGCGGCCCCCGCGATGCCCGGCCCGGACGCGGTGTTCGGGGCGCTGCCCCCTCCGGGCTGCGACCCCGGCGGGCTCGGGGAGGCGCTGCCGGCCCACGGCCGCCCGTCGCCCTTCCGACCCGCAGCCCCCAGAGCGGGGCCCCCAGGTGAGCCGGGCGCGGGGGATGGGGTCGGGGTCGGCTGGGCGCGGGGGCGGGCCGGGGACGGTCACCCCGGCCCCGTGAGGGGTGACGGCGGCCTGGGGACCCCCAGGCCTGGGGCACCCTCTTTTCCCATCCAGCCACCTCGGCGGCAAGACGCCGCCGCCCCTGTTCCTGGCGGCGGAGCGGAGGCCGGGGCCGCTGGGCCCCTCGGTGAGTGCGGGGAGCCCGGGCGGGGGGCGGAAGGGGAGGACGCGAGCCTCAGTTTCCCCTCCGCGTTCCCCCCGCAGAGAAGCCTCTACAGCAGCCTGCAGAGCCCCGGCGCCGCCGCCGCGCCCGGACCCCCGCTGGGGGGCTTCCCGTTCCTCCCCGCGGGCCCGCCAGGTACGCCCGCGCCCCGGGGGCGCCCCGCACCACGGGGGGTCGCCCCGCACCACGGGGGGTCGCCCCGCACCATAGGGGGGGCGCCTCGCACCACGGGGGGTCGCCTCGTACCACGGGGGTCGCCCCGCACCACGGGGGGTCGCCTCGCACCATAGGGGGGGCGCCTCGCACCACGGGGGGTCGCCCCGCACCATAGGGGGGGCGCCTCGCACCACGGGGGAGCGTGTCGCCCGGCCGCCCCAGCCTGGCGCGCGGGAGTGAGGACGCTGCTCACGCGGGCCCCTCTTCCCAGAGTACAGCCTGGGGGACCCCCCGCCGCCCCCCGGCCTGCTGCAGCCCCCCGCCCTGGCCGCCTGGCCGTCCTCGAGGCCCGAGGGCCCTGCCGCCGCCGCCCAGGCCAGGTGAGCGCGTGCCGGGCGCCGCCGCCCCCTGCCGGCCGCCGGCGGAACTGCGCAGAGCGGGGCCTGGGGAAGGGGGCGGGGCCGGGGAAGGGGGCGGGGCCGGGGAAGTGGTGGGCGGGACCGGGGGTGAGGCGGGGCCGGGTCCCGGGGGCGGGGCCGGGGTCCCGGGGGTGAGGCGGGGCCGGGGTCCCGGGGGTGAGGCGGGGCCGGGGTCCCGGGGGCGAGGCGGGGCCGGGGTCCCGGGCCGGGCTCCCCGCGTGCGCTCACGGCGCCCCCTTCTCTCCGCCCCGCAGCGGGGGCCGCGGCCCGGGCGAGGACGGAGCCCCGCCGCGCGGCTCCGCCGCCAGCCCCGCGGTCAGCGTCAAGTCCGAGCGGCTGTCGCCGGCGCCCGGGGCCCCCGGGGACTTCCCGCGGCCTTTCCCGTTCCCGCTGCTGCTGCCCGCGCCGCCCGCGCGCCGTCTGCCCGCCGCCTGGCCGCGGTAGGAGCCGAGACGCGGGGCGCGGGGCCCCCCGGGAGCCCCATAACAGCGGGGTGCCGCCGACCGGGCCTGGCCGCCCTGGAAGCGCCGCGGGGGCGCCGCCCCGCACCCCCGCCCTCCCCGTCCCGGCCCGCACCCCTCCCCACCTGGGCCCCACCTGCTCCCCGGAGGACCCCCCAGAGCCCTCATCCCCCCTCCGAGGCCTTACTGTGGGTGCTTTGATTTGGGGCTCCCCTAGGGAAGCTGGAGCCCGGATGGGGTCCCTGTAGCGAGACGCAGGGGCCCCCAGCGGTTGGTCGGTGCGGGGGGGCCGGGCTCGAGGGGCCCCCTGCCCCCCCAGCAGCCGCTGCTCTCTGCCCAGGCGTGGGGGTGTCCAGATCCATCACCCCTATCCTCAGACCCCACAGCCCCCGGGCCTCGGTGGGACCCCATAGGTCACTGAAGATCTGATCTCTGAACCCCCCTCCTCCTGCGCCCTCCCCCACCAGGGACTCGCGCTTCTCTGGTACTGGGATTCGAACCGTGGGCCTGAAGCTTGCTCGGCAGGGGTTGGGGGAGGCCCCGCCCCGTGGAGGCCCGGCTAACCTTCTGCCTTGGGTGGTCTTGAGCTCCCTGACCTCTGCTTCCCAGGAGCCGAGGTGAGGGGTGTGCACCCCACCGCTGCCCACTCCTACAGTGGCCGCCCTGAGCCGGCGTGGAGGCCCCGGCCGGAGGTCCAGGCCGCTCAACAACCCCACCAACCCCAGCCTGAGCTCCTTGGGGCAGGGATGGGGGGGGTCTGCTCTGTGCTGGGCACCGAGGGGAGCCACAGGCCCCTTCCCCGTGGGCACCGGAGAGAAGAGAGCCCCGCACAGTGGGTCGGTACTAGAGCGCATGGTGTGCGCGGCCCATCTGGGGGCCACCCCACCCCAACGGGGACCCCGGCCACCTGGCTAGCTGAGGCGGTCGGGTGGGGGGCAGCTCTTGAACCCAGGAACTTGAGGCCATCCTGGATGATACATGAAGACCCCAGCTTAAACACACAATAAGCTGCAGTTTATTGGTCGGCTGTGCATGGCACTGCGCCCCCATCCCCTGGGGAGCTGCCTTCAGATCCCCCCCAGCACCGGATACCAGGGGGCGCTGGCCTTGGGGCTGTGAATTCCTGGTCTCCTTGGGCAGGAGGGAAGTTTGACGGCAGGCAGACCTGAGAACCAGGATCCACCGTGCCTCAGTGCACCAGAAGAGGGGCTTCAGATCTCACAGGAGTTTAGTCACTCGGAGGGAGGGGGGCCGGCACCGCTGGAGTGAGGCGGCCTGGCCTGGCCGTCTGGTCCAGGGGGCGATGGCACCGCAGGCCTCACTTGCTGCGGATGGAAACCTGGCGCTGACTCATATCTCAGTGCTCGCCGGAGGGGCGAGCGGGGACGCGTACATCCCAGCTTGTGACGCTATGCAGAGGTGGAGCCTCAGCCAGGCACTGGTGACTCACGCCTGTCATCCCAGCTTCTCAAGACACTGACATCTGAGGATCCTGGTTCAAAGCCAGCTCTGGTAGGAAAGTCTCAGGGACGTCTGTGAGATGTTTTTCTCCAAGGGGTAAAGTGCTAGCCTTGAATACAATAGCTCAGGTTCAAGTCCCAGGACTGGTATACACACACACACACACACAGCAGCATGACCCGGAGTTCAAACCCCTGCAACCAAGACCGGCTGAAAAGCAGCAGAGGCTACGCTGGCCACCCAGGAAGAGGCCTTACGTGCTGGGGAAGGACCAATGTCCCAGTGAGCCTGCTTGCAGCAGACTTCCTCAGGTTCTCAGAGACAGAGACAGTTACCCACTACTAACCGTGGACCCCCCGCCCCCCGCCATCAACCCCCAGGCAGCCTCGGGGTACCCGCACCACAGCCATGTGCACCCTCAGGTGGACCCACTCCCTGGTAGAAACAGGATTGGAAGACGCAGCCCCTCGGAGCCCTCCCCTCCCTGGGTGACACAGACCCTCAGCGCCTCCAGGCTCTCGTGTGACCTTTGATCCAGCCCCACCGGAAGCCGATACTTCCATTATGAGCCACACATTTTTCTTTTTCATTAATAATAAGATGGGCTGTGTGGCCTGTACAAATTGGGTGGCAGGTGGAAATCAAACCTGTGAATTCAGTCAGTCTGAGATTTCTGTGTTTGGTCAGTGGGAGTCCCGCAGTCGTGACGCTTCCATTGCAGGCCTGTGCGACAGGCGCAGGTGTGGAGGCTGAAACAGCCGCGGGACCCACGCGCAGGCCCCAGAGTCTGTGGCTGGAAGCGGGGTGGGAGGAGGGCGGGTCTCGCCCGGAGTCTCAAAACTACAACTTCCGGCATGCAACGCGCGCAGCCCCTTGTCCCTCGCGATTTGCTGGTTCTGAGACTGCTGATTGGTCTCACGGACTGCTCGTCAGGTAAGCGTCGGGCTCTGATTGGCCGAGCTGCTGCAGCATGGTTCTGGGTGCCCGGGCGGCGAGATGGTGAGCGCCGCGGTGGGCCCCGAGGGGCCGCGGGTCGGGGAGAGGGTGCGGGGGTGCGGGGGGGGGGGCGGGAGGGAGGAGGTCACGCAAACCTCCGGGGGACGCTAGGGGCCTGGAGCCCTGCAGGGGGCCGGGTTCCCCGAAAACGCTGGGGCCCCGAGGGTGCTCTGGGGCCCCTCGCGGACAGAAGAGAAGGGTCCTGGGGGGTGGGCTCCATCGGGGGGTCCCCGCGGGCGTCGGGGGCACGTGTCGGGGGCGGGGGAGCCCACAGCGCGGGGCCCTGCCTAGGGTGCCCGAGTGAGCTTGGAGCCCGCAGCGGGGACCCCGGTTTGGAGCCCCCAGTGCCCCATGGCTCCGGGTCCATCCCCGAGGGCCAGGCCGCCTGGGGATGGGGTCACTGGGGTGCAGCCTTGAGGCAGAGCTCGAGGGGGGCTCGAGGAAGGAGGCGGGGCTCCGGGCCTGGCCCCCATGAGTAAGGCCCAGTGACCCGAGCCTAGCTTTGAGCAGGGAAGGGATTCCCAAGGGGCAGCTGGAAGGTGGGCCCGCCTGGCTTGGGGCCAGCGCACCCTTCCGCCGCCCTCCCCTTCCTGTCCAGGAGGCATTCTGAGCCAGATTCCTCCAAAGGAACCTGGCTTTTCTTTTCTTTCCACCAATTCCGGGGCTTGAGCCCGTCTTGGGCACTGTCCCTGAGCTTTGTGTTCATGCCCAGAGAGAGCTCTACTACCTTGAGTCACAGCTCCACTTCTGGATTTCTGCTGGTTCACTGGAAATAAGAGTCGCATGGCCTTGCCTGCACGGGCTGGCTTTGAACTGCGATCCTCAGATCTCAGCCTCCTGAGTTGCTAGGATGACAGGCGTGAGCACCCAGTGCCTGTCCCTGTCCCTAAACTTTTTGCTCAAGACTGGCTATTACTCGAGCCACAGCTCCACTGTGGCTTTGTGGTGGTTAATTGGAGCCATCCTCAGGCCCGCTGGTCATGTAACTGTGTCTCCTAGGATGTCCCCCACACCAGGTCCCTCTGTAGAGACCCTGCTCTCTGAATCGCTTCCTCCCGGAGCCTTCCCAGGTCACCCCTAAAGCCAAGCCACATGAGCCTCCTCTAGGTTTGACCTGTGTGTGTCCCTGGGCTTGAACTCAGGGCCTGGCTTGGGCGCTATTCCTAAGCTTTTTTTCCCTGAAGCTTGATTTTCTACCACTTGAGCAACAGCTCCACTTCCAGCTTTTTGGTAGCTAATTGGAGCAAGTCTCACAGGTTTTCCTGCCCGGGCTGGCTTTGAACCGTGCTCCTCAGCTCTCAGCCTCCCTAGTAGCTAGGGTGACAAGAGTGAACCAATCGATTACTTTTTGCAGTGTGGGGTTAGAGCCCGGGACGTTGACAAGCAGTTCTCCTGGGCACTCAGTCTGGGGGGTCCTGACCTCTGAGGTGGGTGCGGGATGCCCGGCCCGGTGAAGGACAGGGCAGCGCTGGGCAGGGGCTCCCCAGGCTGAGCAGCCGGGCCTGGCCAGGCCCTTGGCCCAAGATGCCATGGGAGCCCCGGCCCGAGGCCACCCTCCCCCATCCCGCCTGGCCTCTATAAATAGCCGGGGTTGGTGGAGGGAGCCCCGCCCCGCCGCGCCCCGACGCCCGCCGTCGCCTCCCGCAGGCCGTCCTGGGAGTGCAGCTGGTGGTGACTCTGCTCATGGCCACGCTCATGCACCGCCTGGCCCCGCACTGCTCCTTCGCGCGCTGGCTGCTCTGTAACGGCAGGTGGGCCCCGCCCCGCGGGGCGTGGTCAGCGAGGCCCGCCCCGCCCACCGAAGGCGTGGTGACCGTGGCCCCGCCCCTCCTCGAAGCCCCGCCCCTGGCGGCTGGCGATGTCCGCGCCCCAGGGCCCCTCCTGCCACCCCGCCTTCTCCCGTACCGGTGGAAACCGTTGTTTTCCTAGCAAAATGCACGTGACCCGGTGTCCCCGGCCCCTGAGCCCATCGGGCCCACTGCTTCCCCTGTTTGCCCTCACCGAGCTCCCCCCGGCCCCGGCGTCCAGCCCGGGGCGCCCCGTGCACCCCACTTCTCTGTCCGCAGCCTCTTCCGATACAAGCACCCCTCCGAGGAGGAGCTTCGAGCCTTGGCCGGCAGGCAGCGACCCCGAGGCCGGAAGGAGCGGTGAGTGGCCCCGGGTTCCCTGAATCTCTGCAGTCAGGCTGGGGGCAGGGGGCGGGACGCCGGGCTGCCCCTCCCTGGCACGTGATTGGCCAGTAGAGCATGTGGGCGGAGGTCGGGTCGGGGGCGTGGCCACGCATGCGCCTCCCACTCCCCCGCCCCCAGGTGGGCCAGCGGCCCTGGCGAGGAGAGCCCGCTGTCGGTGCCCCGGGACGCCCAGATCCGGCTGGAGAAGTGCCCGCTGACCGCGGTGGACGCCCTGGGTGAGCGCCGGGCCGCGGCGGGCGGGGCGGGGCGGGGCGGGGCCGCGGTGGGCAGGGCGGGGCGGGGCGGGGCCGCGGTGCGCAGGGCGGGGCAGGGCCGCGGTGGGCAGGGCGGGCGGGGCGGGGCCGCGGTGGGCGGGGCGGGGCGGGGCGGGGCGGGGCCGCGGTGGGCAGGGCGGGCGGGGCGGGGCCGCGGTGGGCGGGGCGGGCGGGGCGGGGCCGCGGTGGGCGGGGCGGGGCGGGGCGGGGCGGGGCGGGGCCGCGGTGGGCAGGGCGGGCGGGGCGGGGCCGCGGTGGGCGGGGCGGGGCGGGGCCGCGGTGGGCAGGGTGGGGCGGGGCGGGGCGGGGCGGGGCGGGGCGGGGCCGCGGTGGGCAGGGCGGGGCGGGGCGGGGCGGGGCGGGCGAGGCGGGGCGGGGCGGGGCCGCGGTGGGCAGGGCGGGGCGGGGCCGCGGTGGTCAGGGCGGGGCGGGGCGGGCCGGGCGGGGCGGGGCGGGGCGGGGCCGCGGTGCGCAGGGCGGGGCAGGGCGGGACCCAGCGCGGCGCAGCGCTGAGCCCCGCGCTGAGCCCCGCACAGTGCTGCGCTTCTTCCTGGAGTACCAGTGGTTCGTGGACCTGGCGGTGTATGCGGGCGGCGTCTACCTCTTCACCGAGGCCTACTACTACGCGCTGCGCCCCGCGCGCGAGGCCAACATCGCCGTGGTCTGGTGCCTGCTCACCGTGGTCTTCTCCATGTATCCTTTTCCCCGGGTCCACAGCCCGAGGGGGGCCCGAGCCTCGAACCGGTGCGCGTCTGCGCGGGCACCCCGGGCCGAGCGGCCTCCTTAGCTCCGCCCCTCAGCAAGGTGTTCCTGACGCTGACCCGGCTGTACTTCAGCGCCAAGGAGGGCGGCGAGCGCTCCGTGTGTCTGGCCTTCGCCTTCCTCTTCCTCCTCCTGGCCATGCTGGTGCAGGTGGTGCGGGAGGAGACCCTGGAGCTGGGCCTGGAGCCAGGTAGGGGCGGTGCCCAGCAGCGCTGACGTGCATCTGCCTGTCCAATCATCCATCCATCCATCCATCCATCCATTCATCCACCCATCCAGCCATCCATCCATCCATCCATCCATCCATCCATTCATCCATCCATCCATCCATCCATCCATTCATCCACCCATCCATTCATCCACCCATCCAGCCATCCAGCCATCCATTCATCCATCCATCCATCCATCCATTCATCCAGCCATCCATTCATCCATCCATCCAGCCATTCATTCATCCATTCATTCATTCATTTAGCAACTAGGTCAGAGCCACAGCTTCCACTTCCGGCTTTTTCTGTGTATGTGGTCCAGAGGAATCAAACCCAGGGCCTCATGCATGCCACTGAGCCACCTTCCCGGCTCAGGAGGACTTTCTGTTGTTGCTTTCTTGCTATGTTGGGGAGTCGAACCCAGAGCATGGAGCATGCTAGGCACCGTTCATGTTCAGGCCCAGTGTGTCCGGTTTGTCTTCTGTTGCCTGTCCCTTCTGTGTCTCTTGAGGAAATCTTTGCAGAACTTGGCATCGTGAAGCTTTAGCTGGTCTCTGTGTTGACTTTCCCTCTTGCGGACTTTGTGCGTTTTCTTTATATATTCTGGATCTTGGCTGTTCCTTGCACGCTCGGCTTGGCACACGCATCACCCTAGTCGTGCTCTCGCCAACGTGTTGGATTTCCCTCAGGGAGGAATCCCAGCTGGTAAAGGGTTCTGTCCGTGGTCTCTCGCCCCGAGGCTCCGGGCCTGTGGTGAGGCCTCTGAAGCTGCATTCCCACCTGGGGAGCGAGAGGAGCCGGGCAAGTGGCCCCGACCCCTGAGGCTTCCCTCTTCTCCCCAGGCCTGGCCAGCCTGACCCAGAACCTGGAGCCACTTCTGAAGAAGCAGGACTGGGACTGGGCGTGAGTCCTGGGTTTGGAGCTGGGTCGGGGGCGGGGGGAGGTTCTGCCTGAGGGGCGCCCCCTGATCTGCTCTTCTCCCCAGGCTCCCTGTGATCAAACTGACTGTCCGCCTAGCGCTGGCCGGCCTGGGCTCCGTGCTGGGAGCCTTCCTCACCTTCCCCGGCCTGCGGCTGGCCCAGACCCACCGGGACGCACTCACCATGTCCGGGGACCGGCCTGTGCTGCAGTTACGCGTGGGGGTATCTGGGGGGAGCCTGGGCCTGCCCCGGCCATGGGGTCCGAGGTGGGCCGGAAGCCCGGGCCTCACCGCCGGCCCCGATCCCCTGTCTCCAGGTTGCTCCTGCACACCAGCTTCCTGTCTCCCCTGTTCATCCTGTGGCTGTGGACCAAGCCCATTGCACGGGACTTCCTGCACCAGGCGCCGGGTGGGGAGGCGTCCACCTCCCTGTGCGTGCGGGCCTGGCCGGGCTGACCTGGGGTCCTGGCAGGGCTGTGGGGAGGCCGGGGCGGGGTCTTCGGGGCCTGGGCGGGGCCGTGGGGCGGCCGGGGCGGGGTCTCCGGGGTCTGGGCGGAGCCATGGGGTGGCCAAGGCGGGGCCTCCGGAGTCTGGGTGGAGCCATGGGGTGGGCAGGGCCTCCGGGGGTCTGGGCGGGGCCATGGGTCGGCCGGGGCGGGGCCTCTAGGGGTCTGGGCGGGGCCGTGGGGCGACCAGAGCAGGGCCTCTGGGGTCTGGGCGGGGCCTCCGGGGGTCTGGGCAGGGCCGTGGGTCGGGCGGGGCGGGGCCTCCGGGGGTCTGGGCGGGGCCGTGGGTCGGGCGGGGCAGGGCCTCTGGGGGTCTGGGCGGGGCCGTGGGGCGGCCGGGGCGGGGCCTCTGGGGTCTGGGCGGGGCCGTGGGTCGGCCGGGGCGGGGCCTCCGGGGTCTGGGCGGGGCCGTGGGTCGGCTGGGGCGGGGCTTCTGGGGTCTGGGCGGGGCCGTGGGTCGGGCGGGGCGGGGCCTCCGGGGTCTGGGCGGGGCCGTGGGTCGGGCGGGGCGGGGCCTCCGGGGTCTGGGCGGGGCCGTGGGTCGGCCGGGGCGGGGCCTCCGGGGTCTGGGCGGGGCCGTGGGTCGGCTGGGGCGGGGCTTCTGGGGTCTGGGCGGGGCCGTGGGTCGGCCGGGGCGGGGCCTCCGGGGTCTGGGCGGGGCCGTGGGTCGGGCGGGGCGGGGCCTCCGGGGTCTGGGCGGGGCCGTGGGTCGGCCGGGGCGGGGCCTCCGGGGTCTGGGCGGGGCCGTGGGCTGTCCCGGCCCAGCGCCCCCCTTCCCCACAGGCTCTCGGACGCGGCCTTCGACACAGCGCGCCTGTGGGCATTGGTGGCGCTGTGCCTGCTGCGCCTGGCCGTGACGCGGCCGCACCTGCAGGCCTACCTGTGCCTGGCGCGGGCTCGGGTGGAGCAGCTGCGGCGGGAGGCCGGCCGCATCGAGGCCCGCGAGGTCCAGCAGCGGGTAGGGCGGGTCGCCGGCGGGACTGGGGCGGGCCGCTGGGGAGGGCCGGCGGGGCTGAGCTCCGGGTCCCAGTCCCTCCCGCCCGCAGGTGGTCCGGGTCTACTGCTACGTGACGGTGGTTAGCCTCCAGTACCTGACGCCGCTCATCCTCACGCTCAACTGCACGCTGCTGCTCAAGACGCTGGGTGAGGCAGGAGGCAGCGGGGCTGGAGGGAGGGCGGGGCCTGGACAAGGGGCGGGGCACTGCGAGGGGCGGGGCCCAGGGAGGAAGCAGTGGGCGGGGCCCAGGGAAGGAAGGCTTTGGACGACTTTTGGTCTGGGCCAGGATGCGATGGGTGCCGCTCACGGGAGGGGCGGGGCTGAGGACGAGGTGGGTGTGGCCTGGTGGAGGGCGGGGCCTGACGAGTTGGCGGAGCCAGAGGTGGGCAGGTGCACTCAGGCGGCCTGGAACGGGAGTAGGAACTCTGAAGAGACAGGTCAGCATGAGTTCTGGGCAGGGCCTGAGCTGGAGTAGAGGCCTGAACTGAGCCTTGTGGGGACCGGGCCTTTTGTGAGTGGGTGGGGTCACGTGGGTCAGGGCCCAAACCTCAAAAGTACCAACAGGTGGGGTGGGCGTGGCTTGGGCTGGGCCAGAGCCGGAGAGGGGCGGGGCCTGGGCGTCCGGGGCGGGGCCTGCGTGGGACAGGAGCCAGGCCCGGGCTCAGCCCCGGCCGCTAACCTCCGTCCTGGCCTCCCGCAGGGGGCTACTCCTGGGGCCTGGGCCCTGAGCCGGCGCCATCACTGTCGGGGCCCCCAGCCCAGGCCGCGGCCGTCGCCGCCGGGGAGGACGACGCCCTGCAGACAGCGGCCTGGATCGCCGGGGCCCTGGGCGGCCTCTTGACGCCGCTGTTCCTCCGCGGCCTCCTGGCCTACCTCATCTGGTGGACGGCCGCCTGCCAGCTGCTCTCCAGCCTCTTCGGCCTCTACTTCCACCAGCACCTGGGCGGGGCCTAGACGCCCGCAGCCCTCCTGCCCTCCTTGTGTGCCTCAGTGTCCCCAGCGGCAAGATGGGGCAGACCGCTCGGGATCCCCTTACCATGGTGCCTGGGCTGTGGGCCCTGGACAGGGGGGCGGGGCCTGAGCCTGTGTCCCCACCCGGGCGTCGTGCGTGCATGTGTGCGCGCGCATGCGCCCCAGACTGCTCTGATGGACGACTATTTGGAGCACGCCTTTTCCAAACTGACCCCAAGTGGCAGGGAGAAAAGTGGGGGCCCGGGAGACGAGCTTGGGGGCCGGAGAACCCGTCCCGGGTCGCCGCCCCCTCCTCGCGAGGCCGGGGTGCCAGAAGGGCTGTATGTACCCCGCAGGGCCCCCGGGGGACCGGCGTGCGCACGCGAGGGCGGGGGCGCAGCGCGGGTTCTGGAACCTCCTGTGTGTGTGGATCGTATATCAGCAATAAATGATATGGTGTCCGGCGGCCCCGCTCCCGCCTATCGTCCCCGCGGCTCAGCAGGCTGAGATCTGAGGGTCGCGGTTCGAAGCCAGCCTGGGCAGGACCGCCCGTGAGACTGATCTCATCTGTCCGCAGAAAACCGGTAGAGGTGCCGTGGCTGGGGCGGCAGAGCGCCCGCCCGGCGCTGGGAGGGGGGGTGCGGAGGGGGGCCGAGGCGGAAGTCGCTTTCGTTTTTATTAAATATAATCTTGGCACAAATCTTTAAAATATATAAACGTTATGTATAAACAAAGTGTCGTCATGGCATGAAAATATACTCCGCGCCGGGCCGCAGGCGGCGAGTGGGGCGCCCCGCCGGCCAGCCCCGCCCCCCCACGCACCCGTCCCATGCGGGCCCTCCCGCGCGCCCGGGACCTCCGGAAACCCAGCGCGGCTGCCGAGCTGGAAATTCTTGTCCCGGGCAGGGGCCGCGGACACGGGGTGCCCGGGACCCAGGGAATGTTAGGGTTGCGTGGAGAAAGGACCGGCGGCCCCCCCCCTCCCTCCGCGCGGGGCCTCGGCGCCTCGAGGGGCGCTGGGCGGGGCCAGCGGGAAGGACCGCCCCTCCCAGCCAACAAGGCGCGGCCTGGGGTTCGGTGGGGAAGGCCGCGGCCCCCCACCCCGGGCAGGGCGTGGCTGCGGCCCGCCCGCCTGGCCCAGGACACGGTGGGCACGGAGAAGCGCAGGCTCCTGCGCAGGCGCACGGCGGGGGGGGCTGGACTCGCGCGGAGGCCCGGGTGCGGAGCGCCGCTGACCGTCCCGGCCTTCGGGGGGCGCCGAGCGCGGGGCGGGCCGGGGCGGGCGCGGCGCCCGGCTAAGGCTCCGAGTCCGACATTGCACTTGGAGGGCGTCGGCCGGGGCAGAGACGGCCGGGCCGGGCAAGGGCCTAGCTCTGCAGGTGCCGCAGCAGGATCTGCATGAGGTCGAAGGTGGTGAAGCTGATGCCCACGGCGATGGGGCCCTTGAGCCAGTTCATGCTCAGGCCCTTGTACAGGCCGCGCACGGCGCCCTCCTCGCGCACGATGCTGCGCAGCGTGCCCAGGATGGAGGCGCGCGGGTGGCCCGTGACGCCCGCCGTCTGCATGCGCCGCCGGACCACGTCCAGCGGGTAGGAGGCCGACTGCCCGATGAGGCCCGCGCAGGCGCCGAACACCATGCGCTCGAAGGGGTAGGGCTGCCGCCCGCCGCTGTACTCTGCGGGCGGCGGGGCGGCGTGAGAGAGCGCGCGGGGCCGCACGCCCAGCTCGGCCGCCCGGCGCCCCGCGCCTCTGCCACGCATGCGCTCCTGCGCGCCCCCTCACCCCTGCGCGCCCCCTCACCCCTATGCGCGCCCCTCACCCCTGCGCGCCCCTCACCCCTGTTCGCGCCCCCTCACCCCTGTTCGCGCCCCCTCACCCCTGCGCGCCCCCTCACCCCTGCGCGCCCCCTCACCCCTGCGCGCCCCCTCACCCCTGCGCGCTCCCCCGCCCCCGCGTGCACCTCCTTACCCCTGAGCGCCCTCCACCCCTGGGTGTGCCTCCTTATCCCTGCGCGCCCCTCCTCACCCCTGCGCGCTCCCCCTACTCCTGCGCAACCCCCCTCACCTCTGTGCAGGCTCTTGAGCGTCTCGTAGGTGAAGAAGCTGAGCCCGGCGTAGGGGATGACGCCCAGCAGGGTGGGCGTGAAGCCGTGGTAGAGGGTCTTCAGCCCCTCCTCCCGCGAGATGCGGATGAACACGTGGAAGATGTTGCTGTACCTGGGTGGGGGGGCTCAGCTCGGGCGCGCCCCGCTGGGTGGGGGAGGGGGCGGCTGGGTGGGGGAGGGCCCCAGGGCGCCACCGCCGCTGGGTGGGGGTCCGCGGCCCTTCTTTTAAGACCAGAACCCCGTGGCCCTGCTCCGGGCCCTCTGTTGTGTCCGCCCTGGACGCATTCCCGCACGTGTCTGTTTTGGGGTGCGGGGCCCCGGGCTCGCCCACCCCCGGGCGGAGGGTAAGCGCCCCGCAGGATGTCGCCCAGCCCCCAGCCGCAGGCCCGGCCGGCCCGGCGGCAGGACTCACATCTCCTTCGGGGTCACGGCCATCCGGGCCCGCACCAGGTCCAGCGGGTAGGTGAGGGAGGCGGCAGTGGTGCCGGCCAGCGCGCCGGCCAGGAGGCGGGGCCCCGGGGGCAGCGCCCTGCGGGCGCACAGGGAGACAGGAGCGGCTCAGCCCGGCCCGGGCCCGGCCCACCAGGCCGGCCCTCCCCCGCTGAGGGGAGGGGCTCCGTGGGTGCCGAGGCCCTTCCCTCTGTGCCCTGAGGTGTGTGGGCCGGGAGCTCCGGGGGCGCAGCGGCCGGCACCCCGCCAGCCGGGCTCTGGAGGAGGGGCGCCGGGCGCGAGGCCGACCCGGGGAAAAGGACGGTGGGAAGACAGAACCGGACAAGGGGGTCAGAGACACAGCCGGGAGGGGCGGGGCCGAGACCCAGAAGCCGGGGTCTGGGCGGGGCCAATTAAGAGGGCGGGGCCTTAGAGGGGCGGGCCCTGCGTCCAGGGCCTGGTCAGTGTTTGGGGGCACCGCTGGGGAACCTGTTTAGAGGTCGGGGTCAGCATTTGGGGCGGGGCATGTGACTAGAGGGCGTGGCCTGCGCTTGGGCTTGCGACTCCTGCTTAGAGATAGGGGTCTGAATTTGGAGCAGAGCTCATGCTTAGAGAGCTTGGAGGTAGCAGCCCCTCTGTTAATGTTAGGGGAGAGGCCTGCGGGCGTGTTTGCCTTTGTGGACGTAGCCTTGTGTCAGGGGGCGTGGCTGGTCTTCAGGGCCTGATGGTTTGAGGGCGGGGCATTTTAGCGGGGGCGGAGCCTTGTTCAGGACATGGTCAATTGGGGGCGGGGTCTGTCAGGAAAGGGGCCTCTGTGTCAGGGGCGGGGTGTGTTCAGGGCATGGTCAATTGGGGGTGGGGTCCTGTGGCAGGGGGCGGGGTGTGTCAGGGCGCGCTCAATTCTGGAGCAGGGCCTGTGTCAGTAGCTGGGCCTGGGCTGGGCCTCAGGGGGCATGCCCATGACCGGACCCAAAAAAAAAAAAAAAAAAAGACCTGGATTTGAGGGCGGGGCACTTTAGCAGGGGCGGGGCCTAGGCTGGGCCTATGTGTCAGGGGGCGTGGCTGGCGTTCAAGACATGGATAGTTTGAGGGCGGGGTCTATGTGTCAGGAGGCGGGGCCGGTGTTCAGGGCCTGGATAGGTCGAGGGCGTGGCACTTTAGTAGGGCCAGGGCCTGGGCGGGGCCTATGTGTCAGGGGGCGTGGCACTTTAGTAGGGGAGGGGCCTGTGTCAGGGGCGGGGCCTTGCTGAGCCTTTGTGTCAGGCGGCGTGGCCGGTGAAGACTTGGATAGTTTGAGGGCGGGGCACTTAGGGCCAGGGCCTGGGCGGGGCCTATGTGTCAGGGGGCGGGGCCGGCGTTCAGGGCCTGGCGCTGTGTGGGCGGGGCCAGCACGCGGGGCGGGGCTCCGCGGGACTCACTCTCCCCGGAAGCCGTAGTAGCGGCCCAGGACGCGCTTGTACTCCTCGTGCGCGCTGAACTGGATGGCGGCGTAGGGCACCACGCGGACCATGGTGGCCGAGTTCCCGCGCCACAGGCTGAGGAAGCCCTCGTTGAGGTAGGTGAAGTAGAGGAGCCGGAAGGCCTCCTGCGGGAGCAGGGGTCAGCGCGGTGGGCCCAGGCCGGCCGGCGGGCGGCTGCCCCGGGGCGCCCCGCGGCCCCGCTCCGGGCGCTGTCAAGGTGGGGCGCCCCCCGAAGTCGCCCACCGTCGGGGTGGGCAGGGCAGGGCCTGGTCCCCGGAGGACGAAGCCCTCGCGCAGCCCGGGAGCTCACCTTGGCAGAAAACTTTTTAGAAGACACTGGAAAAAAAAAAAAACAAGAGACCCTGAGAGGCCGGGGCGGCCCGGGCGGAGCTGGGCCCGTGCCCGCGCCCCCGCCGCTGCCCGGGAGACACCGGGGCCCGCAGGCCTCCGCCAGATGCCTGCCTGCAGCCCGCGCCCCCGCCGCTGCCCGGGAGACACCGGGGCCCGCAGGCCTCCGCCAGATGCCTGCCTGCAGCCCGCGCCAGCGCCGCGCTCGACGGAAGAGAAACTGAGGCTCCGCTCTGTGAGCGCAGCGCCGGCTCAAGGCGGAGGCCGGCGGGGGCTCGGGGGGATCGGGGGCGCAGCCTGTGGCGGGTCAGCTCGGGAGGACAGGGGTCTGTCTGGGGGGCACTGTGTCCCCGGGAGGTCTCGGCCCAGGGAAGGGGGCCGTGTGTGGAAATGGGGTTTTTGCATGTGTGTGTGGGGGTTAACAAGGCAAACAGGACAGGGGTCGGAGGACCGGCCCACCCTCTCGGTGCGGCCAGCCCCGACAGCCTGCTTTGTGTGCACCTGTGAGAGCCTCAGGAAGCAACTCCAGCTTTTAAGTGGATTTCAAAGACTGTGTGTGTGCGTGTGTGTGTGTGTGTGTGTGTGTAAGTACATACGTGTGTACCTAGGCTACGCTGCCCTTGAACTCTGGGGCCTCCAGTCCCCAAGTGCCACTACAATCACACAGACACCAGGCCTGGATTTGAGAGTGTGTGTGCATGTGTGTGGGTGTGGATGTGCGCCTGTGCATGTACGTGCGCGTGCGCGCGCGCGCGCACACACACACACACACACACACACACACACATGTTGTTGCTGGGGCTCCAGCTCAGGTCCTGGGCTCTGTCTGTGAGCTATTTTGTTCAAGGCTAGTGTTCTACCACTACAGCCCAGTTCTACCTCCAGCTTTTTGCTGGTTCATTTGAGATGAGTCTAATGGAGGGCTGGGAAGGTGGCTCAGTGGTAGAGCGTTTGCCTCCCATACATGGGGCCCAGGGTTCAATTCCTCAGCACCACATAAGCAGAAAAAGCCAGAAGTGGCGCTGTGGCACAAGTGATAGAGCGCTGGCCTTGAGCTGAAGAGCTGAGGGACAGCACCCAGGCCTAGAGTTCAAGACCCACGACTGACAAAAAAAAAAAAAAAAGAAGAAGAAGAAAAAAAGTGGGCACTCTGAGAGACCACACGGTCTACCCGTTGGTGTCTTTGCTTAGAATCTTTATAAACAAAACAATTTTAAAAAATTGAGGAGCCGGGAAGGTGGCTCAGTGGTAGAGCACTTGTCTTGCATGCATGAGGCCCTGGGTTCAATTCCTCAGCACCACATAAGCAGAAAAGGCTGGAAGTGGTGCTGTGGCTCAAGTAGTAGAGCGCTAGCCTTGAGCTGAAGAGTTGAGGGTCAGCGCCCAGGCCCAGAGTTCAAGGCCCAAGACTGACAAAAACAAAACAAAAACAAAAAGAGTCTCTGGCCAGGCTGGCCTCAAACCACAATCCTCAGACTCAGCCACTGAGCAGCTGGGATGACGGGTGAGGACCAGCACCCTTCCCACTTTTTTTTTTTCCAGTCCTGGGGCTTGAACTCAGGGCTGGGCACTGTCTCTGGGCTGTGTGTGCTCAAGGCCAGCGCTCTACCCCTTGAGCCACAGTGCAACTTTGTGTGTGTGCTAGGAAGCACAGCGCATCGAGCGGCCTTCCCTCCTACCATGGCCAGCCGTGGTTGGGGTGAATCAGCTTTCGCCCGTGCGGGCGGGGAGGCGGGGTGCTGCCTGGCGGGCAGCGGCAGGGGACGGTGAGGGGGCGCGTACCTTGGAAGATGATTTTGGTTCGGTCCAGGGGAGCTACCGCGGTCTTGGCAAGAGCTCCAGCAAGGGCCCCCGACAGCAGGGAGCTGAGCACTTGCCGGGGGTCTCTCTGTAACAGAGCACAGACTGGGTCATGGGGCGAAGGCAAAGGCACATCCTTTGTCCTCCCGCGGTGCAGGGGGCAGAGGCCCTGCAGCCTGGGCAGGGAGACCCCACCACGCAGGGACCCCCACGCAGTGAGAGTCGGGGTGAAGGTGGCGTCCAAGGCCTGACCTCGTTCCTACAACTGGACGCTTGCCCCGTGCACCTGATGCAGCTCTGGGACGTGTGATCCTCCCACCTGCTGGGATTACAAATGTGCACTGCCCTGCCCAGCCCCATGCTTTTTTTTTTTTTTTTTTTTTTTGCCAGTCCTGGGGCTTGAACTCAGGGCCTGGGCACCGTCCCTGAGCTTCTTTTGCTCAAGGCTAGCGCTCTACCACTTGAGCCACAGCGCCCCTTCGGGCTTTTTCTGTGTATGTGGTTCAGAGGAACCCAGGGCTTCATGCGTCCTGGGCGAGCGCTCTACCGCTGAGCCGCCTTCCCAGCCTAGTGCTTAGCTTCTTGCCAGGAGAAAAAGTGACTTGGCAGCGTGGCCCCCGCTGCGCTCCGTGCGGGTCTGCCCTGCAGCTCTGTGGCTGAGAGGCCGCTCGGCCACCCCCTGCCTGGGGCCCGCGGGGGCCTCGGCTGGCACCCGGCGCCTGCCGTGTGGCGCTCGCTGGGGGAAAGGGCAGTGGACTTTGAGAGCAGGCGCTGGCCACGCCCTGGGGGAGGGCTGCCTGCCTCCCTTTGCTGGATCATGTTTTATTTGCTTTTGACAGGGTCTGTGGCACGGCCCGGGCTGTCTGGTGTCTGCAAGGTGGAGGCTGGGCCTTGGGCCTCGGGCCTCTACCCCCCACCGCAGTGTTTGGCTGGCTTCACCCATGCGGTAACCCACATCACCAGCAGGACTTTTATTCTGGTGCTAGGATTTGAACTCAGGACTTCACACTTGCTAAGGGAGCTCTACCACATGAGCCATGCGTGCTGCCAGCCCTGTTTTGCCTCCGTTGTTTTACAGAGAGGGTCTTGTGGTCTGGCCCAGGCAGCTTCAGACTGTAATCTTCCCTTGTGGGAAGCATGCTGGGACTGTAGGTGGAGGTACCATTGCGCTTCTTACTGGTTGCGATGGGTGGCCTTGAACCCGGGACTCGAACTCCATATCTGACATTTTGACTCACTGGCTGGTGCTCCACCACCTGAACCACGCCTCCAACCCTGGGACCATCTTGCGCTCAGGCAGTGGAGGAGGGGTGCGGGGGGTGGGGGGGCTACTTGCCTTGGAGGTCGAGACGGGCGCGGGCCGGGCCGCTTCGGCATCCTCAGGCGGGCGCACTGAGCCCTCCTTCACGCCACTACCCATCCCAGGCCTGCTCCGTCGGCCGGAGACTCGGTCCTGGGGGACACGGGGTTCATGAGTGGAGGCGGGGCCTGGTGCCCCCAGGCCCCCAGTGCCGCCCCACGCACCTACCCCCCCCCCCCCCGGGACAAAGCCTCCCTCATCCCTTAAAAGCGTTATTTTCGTGTGCATCACCAGGGCTGGGATGAGGACCTCACGCTTGCTGAGCAGGCGCTCTGCCACTGAATCATGTCGCCTGGACTGTTTACTTTTGCGTGTCGTGGGGCTTGAACTCAGGGCCTGGGTGCTATCCCTGAGCCGTTTGGCTTGAAGCTAGCACTCTGCCACGTTGAGCTGCAGCTCCATTTCTGGTTTTTAGGTGGCTCATTGGAGATAGGAGTCTCCGGACTTTGCGGAGGAGGTAGGATGACAGGCGTGAGCCACTGGCTCCCAGACAGACCTTTATTTTTGAGATAGGGTCTCACTTTTTGCCCAGGCCAACCAGCGCTTCATTCCTCCTGCTTACACTTCCCACAAGCTAGGATTACACGCATGGACCCCTGCACCCAGCCCAGGGAAAAGTGACCAGCAGCATGGTCGCTCTGGGCGGCCGCGGAGCTGGCCGGGCGGGCACTGCACCCACGCCCAGGCCTCCCTGCAAGGGCGCAGGGGGTCCCCGTGGGACACAGGGAGGGACAGCCACGATCAGTGACACTGTGTCCACTGTAATTGTGCTAATCAGGAGCCATGGCCAGCCTCTGCCCGAGATAAAAGCTGTTCAATTTGCTAGTTGGCAGGAATTAACTTGGGGCGAAGAACCAGGTGTTTACCCTGACGGATGGGTGGCCTCTGTGAAGGCAGGCAGGCAGACAGACAGACAGGCAGACAGGCAGGCAGGCAGGCAGGCAGGCAGGCAGGCAGACAGACAGACAGACAGACAGACAGGTGGGCAGGCAGGTGGGCGGGCGGGTGGGTTGGGCAGGAATTCTACCTGTGTATTCCTTTCCCTTTCTGTGCTAGTCCTAAAGCTTGAACTCAGGGCCTGGCACTGTTTCTGAGCATTTTCACTCAAGGCTGGTGCTCTACCACTTGAACCACAGCTCTACTTCCCTTGGAGATAAGAGTCCCCGGCCTTTCCCACCCAGGCTGGCTTCAAATCGCGATCCTCAGCTCTCAGCCTCGGGAGTAGCTGGGCTTGCAGGCGTGCGGACTAGCGCCTGGCCCCCTCTTCCCCTCTGTGGTGTCTTTCTGACCAGCCTGGGGTCGGCCTGCGGTGGTCTCTGAGGGCAGATGCGGGCAGCTGGGCTCCTGGGGGCTGGGGAGCAGCCCCCCCGCTGGGTGTCCAGCCCTCGCCCCAAAGCCTGTACTTGCTCTGGGCTAAGGTGCTGTGCACCTCGGCACATGTCACCAGTTACTTGCCAGGTGGACAGGCAAACTCCCCGAACATGCCAACTTCTGCTTCCTTTGTACTCTCATGCTGGCAAACTCCTCCACATCCTTCAAAGCCCTTCCCCAAAGCTGCAGCTTCACCTGTCCCAAGGTTAGCTTCAATGACAGGCCTCAACCCCCCCACCCCCTGCACACACTGATCCCCAGACACCTGTCCCTGCACAAGGCCCCTCTCCAGCCACCTGCCTCCCCTCCCAAATGGAAGCATGCCCAGGCCTCAGGGAGGCTGGGCTGTCACCAAGCCTCGCTCTCCCTCAGTTTCCCATCTGTCACTGCCTTCCTGGGCTGGGGATTTGCAAGCCAGCAATGGGTGCTGTGGAGCTCAGGCCAGGAGGCTCATGACTGCAACGCCAACTCCTCGGGAGGCTGAGGCCTGGAGGATTGAGGTTGGAACCTGGCAGAACAGCCTGAGTCCCCATCTCTAACAAGCCTGCTAAAGCTGGGCGCTGGTGGCTCACGCCTGTAATCCTAGCTACTCAGGAGGCTGAGATCTGAGGATTGCGAGTTCAAAGCCAGCCCAGGCAGGAAAGACCGTGCGACTCCTATCTCCAATAAACCATCAGAAAACCGGAAGTGTTGCTGTGGCTCAAGTGGTAGAGCGCTCGCCTTGAGCTGAAGAGCTGAGGGACAGCGCCCAGGCCCAGAGTTCAAGCCCCACGACCGACAAAAGAAAAAGAAAAAGAAAAAAGACCTACTAAAGGCGTGCTCAAACCAAACCCTGCTCCAAACCAAAACACAAGTCCCCCCCACGCTCACTGCGGGGGGCACTGCCCTTCGGCCCAAGGACTTGCTCCTGCGCCCGCCGTGCCTGCAGGCATGGCCAGGGCTGGGCCTTCCAGGCCTTCTCTGGCTTGCGGGCTGCCACCACGCAGGCCCTCGTGTCCATATCCCCCTCCGCTGATTGGACTCTGGTCACCCTGGGACATCCCAGCGCCTTGGCCGGTGCGGGAGCCCAGCCCCGTCCTGGACCCCAGGGAGGTTGGAAAACCAGGCACAATCACAGACGACGATTACACCAATACAGTGTAATAAAGGCGAGCACAGAGGCCTCCCTCCCGCCTCCCTCTCCTCCCCTCCCCCTGGCCAGGACTCGGCCGAGCCCTGGCGTCTGAGCGCGGGGCACAAGGCAGCTAAGACCGCGGCCACAAAAGGTGCCTGGGGAGGAAGAACATGTCCACAGCACTTTTTAAAAATAGACAGTGACAGGAGGAGGTCAGCCCGGGGACAGGGCTGGCTTTGAAAAGTTAATTTTCTAATGGAGTCTCGCTGCCTGGGCTGGCCCAGACCACAGTTCTCTCATTTACATGTCTCTCGTACCTGAGATGACAGGCATGCGCTACCGCACTCAGCTTCTCATTGGTTGAGATGGGGTCTCTCACGTTTTCCCCCAGGGTGGCCTGGAACTATGATCTTCCAGGCTTCTGCCCCCTGATAGTTTAGGATTACATGCACAAGCCATTAGCTCCTGGTGTGATCTAACTTTTTTTTTTGTTAATGTGTGTGCCAGTTCTGGGGCTTGAACTTGAGCCACAGCTCCATTTCTGGCTTTTTGGTGATTTAATTGGAGATAAAAGTCTCACAGACTTTCCTGCCCCGGCTGGGCTGGCTTTGAACCACAATCCTCAGATCTCAGCCTCCTGAGTAGCTAGGATGACAGGCATGAGTCACTGGCGCCCGGCCTAAAAGGACATTTCTTCTTTGATACTGTCACCCATTCCCTTGCTCTCTCCCAGTTTTTCCCTCCCATTCCCCCCCCACAGGTTGTAGGGTTCATTCTCAACATAGTTATTTACTCTTATACTTTTCTTTTCTCATGCTATAAACATATATTAAAAATTAGCCCAGCCAGCTCCCTGGCCAGGCTTCAAGACTCTGTGCCTGCCTGCCAGCTCCACTGTAATTTAATCAAATTCTCCCGCACGCTCTCTCTCTCTCTCTCTCTCTCTCTCTCTCTCTCTCTCTCTCTCTCTCTCTCTCTCTCTCCTGGGCACTGGTGGCTCACACTCACAGTCCTAGCTACTCAAGAGGCTAAAATATGAGGATAGAGGTTCAAAGCCAACCCAGACATGGAAGTCCATGAGACTCTTCATCTCCAATTAACCAGCAAAATGCTGGAAGTAGAGCTGTGGCTCAAGTGATAAGACAAAGGTATTCAGACCCTGAGTTCAAGTCCCAGTACTGGCACAGACTCTCTCTCCTTCCCTCCCTGCCTGTCTCTCGCATGTCTGGCAGGCAAGCAGTTACAATGCACAAAACCCAGCCCTAGCAGTGGCCTCAGAGGTGTGGGGTGTGAGTCAGGCCCTACCTCCAGCCCCAGCCACTTGGGGAAGCTGAGGCAGGAGGAAGAGCTTTTGAGTTTGAGGCCAACCAGGGCAAAGGTATGTCAAAAACAAAATAGGAACAAAATGCACTGCAGGTGTGGCTCAAGTGGCAGAGGACTTACCTGCCCTGGGTCCAAGCTCCAGTAAAATAAATGAATAACTAAATAGACACACCATAGACTACTTTGGGAAGGAAATAAAGAAATGATGAAGAACCGGGCGCTGGTGGCTCACGCCTGGAATTCTAGCTACTCAGGAAGCTAAGGCAGAAAAATTCCTGTGAGACTTTTTTTTGTATGTGTGTGTGTTGGGCGGGGAGGGGGTCATGGAGCTTGAACTCTGGGTCTGGGCGCTGTTCCTCAGCTCTTCAGCTCAAGACAAGCACTCTACCACTTGAGCCACAGCGCCACCTCCAGTTGTCTGGTGGTTCACTGGAGATAAGAGTCTCACAGACTTTCTTGGCCAGGCTGGCTTTGAACTGCGATCCTCAGATCTCAGCCTCCTGAGTAGCTAGGATGACAGGCGTGAGCCACTGGTGCCCAGTCCTGTGAGACTCTTGTCTCCAATAAACTACTCAGAAAAGCCAGATGTGGCACTGTGGCTCAAGTGGTAGAGCACTAGCCTTCAGCACAAAGCAGCTCAGGGACAATGCCCAGGCCCTGAGTTCAGGCTCCAGGACTGGAAAAAAATTATGACCAGTGGGCAAATCCACAGAGAAGGTGGACAGAAACTGTGTAAATAGTAAACTTGTAAACTGCGTATGAATCAACAACATATAGACTAGATATATATGCTACACCCACATATCCTATACACACGAACACGTGTGCACAGTGCATACCGATATGCATCTACACACAAACATTCATGCCCAAACCCACATGTTCTTCTAATTATTATTCTTACTGTCTTCTCTGGCTCCAGAACTGGGGCTTGAACTCAGGGCTCATGCACTGACCCTAAGCTTTTTCGCTCGAGGCTCATGTTCTACTACATATTTCATGGGGGGTAGGGGGCGGTGGCTGGGAAGGTGGCTCAGTGGTAGAGCGCTTGCTTGGCATGCATGAGGCCCTGGGTTTGATTCCTCAGCACCATATAAGCAGAAAAGGCCAGAAGTGATGCTGTGGCTCAAGTGGTAGAGCGCTAGCCTTGAGCCGAAGAGCTGAGAGAGAGCGCCCAAGCCCTGAGTTCAGGCCTCAGGACTGGCAGGGGAAAAAAAAAGAGTTTCATGGGCTTCCCTGCCTAAGTTGGCTTTGAACCCTCCATCCTCAGATCTCAGACTCTTTGAGTAACTGGGATTACAGGTGTGAGCCACCAGAGCCTAGTTGGTTTTTCATGGCTGAAAGTAGTAGCCAAATGCTCTGCCCTGAGCCACACCCCAACTCCAGCCTCTATGTTTTAGAGGATCACCTTTAGTCAGTGATGGGAAACCCCAGTGGCTTCAGTTTCCACAGGAGAAGCTGAAGGTGACACGACCCTGAAGAACCTTCTAGCACCATCCCTTCGCAGAGGGAGCCAGGCTGCTCTTTGCAAGCTTTGCAGGAAATGCAGAACACGGCTTTTCAACAATAAAGCCACAGGCCTCCTTCCAGCAGGCACGCACGCACACACGCACACACAGATCACACACCAGGGAACTTCACAAGTTCCAGGAGTCACCAAGCCCAGCACCTTCCAGGCCCCAGGCTGGCCTGTGGCTTTAAGGGGCTGAATGAAACCTTAGCAGGCCGGCTTTGGTGAACTATTTCCTTGCTCTCTGCTCAGTGAGGCAAGGAGCTCTGGCGGGTCACCCAGGGGCCAAGGTTGGGGTGCACCCCTGTCAGGCCGCGCCACACAGCCCAGATGTGCATCTGTCACCTCCAATCACCCCAGGGCCACTCACGGTCACCCCTGCACTTGAAGAGCCTGGGTGGTGGGGTGGGGCAGATAAATACAACTGAGGAGGCCCAGGGGAGTCCCAGAGGAGGGGGCCAGGCTTGGGGAGGGGGGCTGTACCCCCCCCCCCGCAGCCAGCGGCTCCAGGACAGATGCTAACTTGGGGGTCATTTTGCTCCTCTGGCCCAGGGGATTATTCTCAGGCCCGGAAACGACTTTAAGCTGCGGCACCTGCCGTTGCAATGAAGAGGGAGGTGGGGTGGGCTTTTTTCCCCCCTGGGGGGGCAGAGCACGGTGACCTGTCATCCAGGCCGGGTGGCACTGGAGGACGGGCTGACGGGGTTATTAGAAGACCCCCGACCCCGGGACGGGGAGAAAGCGGGGGGAGGAGCAGGGGGGACGGCGGTGCCCACGGTGGGGGGGACACCGGCCTGGACACGAGGCGGGTCGGTGCGGGAGGGGGTGAGAGGTCACGGGGCCAGGAGCGCGGGTTTGGGGGGATCACAGCGCCAGCCGAGGGGTGTCGCGGGCAGGGGCCGGTCGGGGATGCGGGGCCCCGCGTCTGGCGTGGGGGGTCGTTGGGTCCCCCGAGCGGGGTGCCGGGCCGAGGGGGCCCGGGGGCGGTGTCAGGCCGAGGGGGCGCGCGGCCCCGGAGCCCCGGTGACCCCGCGCCGCTGCTGTCACGCCCCGCCGCGCCGCCCCCGCCGCGCCGCCCCGCGTCAGGCCCCGCACCCTGCCTCGGCGCGGCCTGACAGGCGCAGCCCCCGGCGCCCGCGCCGCCCCGCGCCCCTCGCGTCCCGCTCACCTGCCCGGACGCGTCGTCGCCGCCGCCGCCGCCGCCTCCAGCCGCCACAGCCCCGCCTCGCGCGCCCCCCACCCCCGGCGCGCGCCAAGGGAGGGGCCCACGCCGCGCTCGGATTGGGCGTCCTCTGGCCAATCAGAAATAGAGACGGAACAAATTGGCGGGCCAGCGGAAGATGGGTGTGTGTGCTAGCCAATCGTTGACGAGTAAAGGCGGGGTTACCGGGAAAGGCTGCGGCTCTCCCCTGCGTTCCTGCGAGGTGCAAGGTCTTGGGAGGCAAGACCTGGAGGTTGGCGATGATTGGAGTTCTGGTGGAAAATGGACGTCCTTCTTAGCCAGTCGCTGGTGAGCAGGGGCGGGGCTCCAGGGAAACTGAAGCAAGTGGCGGGGCTTAGGCTGGGGAGGGGGGGAGACTGAGGGCGTAGCCTGAAGGGCATCAGTGATTGGCTGAAGCGCCTAAGACGGGCAGGCCGCTTGGCCAGTCATAGCAGCCGAAGGCGGTGCATCCCAAGGCAGGGGCCCAGGCGTGCAAGGTGCACCGGGCCAGTGCGGGCGCTCGGGGCGGCCCCGGCGGGCCGAGCCTGCCCTCCCTCCGGGAGCACGGCGCGGGAACGGGGCTTCCCACCCTGGCATGCACTTCGCCGCAGAACTGTTGACTAGCCTCCGCCCCGCCTCCCCCGCCGTCCGCCTGTGGATGACACGGGACGCGAACTCGCCGCCTGGCGCCTTTGCCGCGACCTAACCCCAGCGCCTCAAGGCCGGGGGGGGGGGGGGTCAGGACCCCTCGGTCAGCATAGGTCGCCTTCGTTGCGCAATCTGGGCGGGCTTCTCTTTGGTGGAGGAGCGGTGACCTGTCCACGCCCTGGCCGGCCTCGGGCTGGGCACCGGGAGCCTCAGTTTCCTCATTTGGAAAATAAGAAATGGAGCCAATGGCTCACACCTTTCATCCCAGTTACCTAGGAGGCTGAGGTCAGGACTGAGGTTCGCAGCCAGCCTAGGCAGGAAAGTCCATCAGATGCTTTTCCTTTTTTTGGTCAGTCATGGGGTTGGAACTCAGGACCTGGGCGCTGTCTCTGCTCTTTTGCTCCAGGCTAGCACTCCACTACCGTGAGCCACGGTGCCACTTCTAGTTTTCTGGTGGTTAATTGGAGACAACAATCTCACAGTCTTTCCTACCCAGGCTGGCTTCAAACCATGACCCTCAGATCTCAGCCTCTGGAGTAGCTGGGATTCCAGGCCTGAGACACCAACGTCCAGCTTCTATCAGACTCTTTAATCTTTGATCAATCACCAAAAACCAGAAGCGGAGCTATGGCTCAAGTGGTAGAGCGCTAACCCTTGAGCACAAAAGTTTAAGGATGGTGCCCAGGCCCTGAGTTCAACTCCAGGACTGACTGGCACAAAAAGAGAGAAAATAAAACAAGAAGCTGGGGGCGCGGGGGGGTGAGGGGGCTCCGTGCCCAATAGTATCATGAAGGAAGGAAGGAAGCTCAGCGAGACAATGTTCTCCTGCCAAGGTGCTGTTCCCAGGCCCACTCAGAGCTCTGACTCATCTGGGCAGACAACCTCACAAATGGGTCGTATTTCCTCTAGGTACAGGCTGGGGCAGGTGGAATCAAGTTCAGAACCAGAGAATCCCGGGAGGGAGCAAGGCTGGGCTTAATCCATCCATCTCACTTTCCCAAAGAACCAGTGTTCTGTAAGGCTGCGTCTCCAAGCTGTGGACCACCCCGGCTAGAAGGCTCGCTCCCCAAGGTCCGTCTATGATCATACTGCAGACGCCCCCAGCTCTTGAATTTCTCCGTCCTGGGGTTCACTTCCCCGCCACCCTCCTCCGTCCTGAAGGAAGACGCTGGGGTTGGCACATAGCACACCCTAGTGGGTCTGGTTTTGGCTCCATCAAGCCACAACCTGAACACAGCCGACAGGCTCAGGTCTGCGGGGAGAGGCAGGCCTCTTGGGGAAACCCTCTGTGCTGGGTTCAAATCCCTGCTCCTTTTTGGCAGTGCGGGGACCCGAACGCAGGCCCTTGTGCTGGGCCCATGCTGCACCCCAGCTTCCTGTTAGGTCCCTGCAGGACCAGTAGCAAGGAGCTCCAGCTCCTGCCTCAGTTTCCCAGTGGTGGTTAGGTCCCGTGGCGGCTGGTGAAGGCTCTGGGTGGACCCGCCACAGAGGTGTGTGGGAATCCGCTGAGGCCCGACTCCCAGTGGAGGGGGAGAGAAGGCCTGGCGCACAGCATCCACCCGCCGGGCCTCAGAAAGGTGCAAACAGAGCTCGTACAAGGACTGGCGGTGCCCTTAGGAGACAGTGCCAACTGGGGCAGGGGTCAGGCAGCAGGCCAGCCCCGGTTGTCTCCATGGGTGGTGCCAGCGGCGTTGGCAGGGCTCTGGCTTTGGCCTGGTGTTCTTGGCAACACCTGGCCTCCTGTGTGTGCATCCCGGGCCTGTGCCCGGTGGGTCCAGTGTGCCTGCCCAGCTCACCCCGGCAGGCACCACCGTGGTCCCCTTGGGTGGGGGTGACTTTTAATGTGGAAAGTGGGGTCCCAGAACTGGCATGGGGGGGTGATACCCTCCCCCGCACCGCAGGGGACTCTGAGGCAGTGGAGGCGGGGCCTGTACTGCCCAGCACTGACTTTGGCCGGGTCCACGGCTCCCCCAGCCCGCTGGTCCCGCACAGCCCGGGGCCTGCCAAGGCCTCACATGGCCCGGTGGCCCGTACCCGGTTACACAAGACATTCCCAGGGCAGGGAGGACTGATAAGGAGAGCAGCCCCTCCCTCCTGAGAGCGGGGGACACTCTGCCACAGGGTGGGGCGCTTCCCCTTCCTTCAGGTGAACCTCAAGGACGCTGCAGGAGCCTAGGGGGCCCCCGGGGGTCAGGCGCCGGCCCTGTGATGGCACAAGACAAGCAGCAGACGTCAGCTGACCTCGTATGGGGTCAGGACGGAGCACGTGACCCCCAGGCCCCGGTGGATCCAGTGGCTCATGGACTGGAGCAGGCCCTGGGGGATCCAGGCATTGGGCCCAGTAGGTGCAAAGGCCCTGGGGGCGGGCAAAGCCCCAGCCATGCTGGCTCTGAGAGGCACGAAGTGCTCTTTGGTATGATGTACGTGGAGGGCACTGGGGCAGGAGCCACGAGTGGCCCAGGAGCCTCCGTACCCCAAGTGACCCCGAGGCTGCCTGGGGCAGGGATGGAAGCTGGTGAGGATCGGGGCGCTCAGGCCTCCCGGGGGAGGGAGAGGAACACGAGGGGCTGCAAGGGGAGACCCAGGAGCCGGGCAGGCCAGCCTGCACCCACGCCGACCCCGCTGCCTGCCCACCGGCCTCCACGGGAGGCTGCCCAAGGACAGGGCGGCATGGGGAAGACTGGCACTGTTCCTGGGAAACTGAGGCCCAGAGGGTCCACCCAGGCACCAAGAGCTGCGCGCCAGCCTCCTGGCGCGGCCCGGCCTACAGGCCTGCTGCCCCCCTCCAGCCACAGAGGCGGAGAGCTGAGGCTCAGCGGCTCACGCGCCTGCTTGTCGCCACCAGGGGTTGGTGGGAGTCCAGATGTGGACCTGCCTGGGGCCCAAGCTGCTCCCAAAGCCCCCAGCCCCCACGGAGACACGCGAGCCCCTCCGACATCAGCATGAGGTTCTTTATTCCCAGGGGCACCTCCACCCCCAGGCGGGGGACGTGATGGGCCACAGACCCCGGCCCCACCGAGTCTGGTGGGGCCGGCCTCGCAGCCTGAGAGGTGAGGAAGTGGGCAGGAGGGGGGCCGGCACGGCCAGCAGTGGGGGACCCCGGGGCCGCTGGGCTCTCTGTACCGGGGACCCAGAAGGCCCCGCTGGCCGAGGGGCACGGGTGGAGGGGGCAGGGGAACAGGGCCCCCATCCCTGCCTCGGCCCCAAGTTGCATGATGCATCCAAGGTCAGGGAGAGGCTGAGTCCGGGTCACAGCACCAGGCTGCCCTTCTGGCCTGTCCACAGCTCCTGGAGCTCGACGCGGCAGCCCAGGTCACGCAGTGCGGCCTTGGCCACGTCCTCGCAGTCAGGGTGGGCGGCCCTGGCCTGCGCAATGAGCGCCTCAGCCCCCTGCTCCAGGAGGGGCTTGGAGAAGGCCGGGCTCCGGGACACCAGGTTGCGGATCAGCATGCAGGCCTGCTTCTGCGGGGGAGAGGGCTGTGAGCTGGGGGTGGGCGGGCGGGCACATCGTCCCCTGACCTCCCTGTGATGGGAGCGAGAGTCACAGCTGAGCTGGGCTAGAACTGGCTCTCCCAGGAGATGGGGGCTCCAGGGGCAGGAAGGACTCCTGCTGTCTGACTGACCAGTCTCCTGAGGCCGGGGCTCAAAGGGATGGGCAGCGTGGCCCAGGAAGAGGAGGCTGCACAGGCCTGCCCGTCAGCACGCCACGCACCAACTCCAAGCATGCTCACATCTAATGCTCTGCTACCGACAGCAGAGCAGGAGGCGTACTGGGCGCACCTATAACCCCACAAGTGCAGGAGGCAGAGGCTGGAAGGACCCAGTATGAGGTCAGAAAAGACAGTTAGTGAGACTCCATCTCTATCAGCCGCCGAGCATGGTGGGTCAGTCCTGCATCCCAGCTACCTGGAAGGCCGGCGACCTCAGTCTATGCCAGTCCCAGGAAAAGAACATGCAAGACTCCAGTTGAAAACCAAGTCCACAAAGGCTGGGGACGTAGCTCAGAAGCGCTGGGTTCAAACCACAGTTTTGTTCAAAGAACAAAAAAGTGGAAGTTGCTGGCCTGTCTCCATGGCCAGTGGATGACTCAGAATACTAACAGATGACAGCCAACCGGGGCCGGGGGAGGGCGTGCGGAGGCCAGCGAGGGAAGGGAGGAGAGGGCCGGAGGGCCGGGGCACGGTGGGGGACAGGGCAACAGGGGGGGACCGGGTACCTGCACGCCGACCTCCTGTGGGTGCGCCTGCATGGCCTGCAGCACTGCCAGGGCCCCGCCGTGCTCCATGATGGCCTGGCTGTTCTCCGGCTTCCGCAGGGCCAGGACGCACAGTGCGGCACAGCTCTGCTCGCACACCTGCCGCAGACGTGGCGTCAACGGGCTTGGGGTCCAGGACCGGGAGGAGGGGGACACGGGGGGGGGGGGGGGCTGGCCGAGGCGCGGCGGGGGTGGGGAGTGGCTGGGGGGGGTGTGGGATCCGGGATGCCAGCCGGGCCGGGGCCGGTGTGTGACTGGTCCCAGGCGCCACCCCCTTTCCCCGGGGCCAGCTGGGTGCCGTACCTGGGGGCTGGCCAGGTGCTGGGTCATAGCGGCCAGGATGCACTCGGGGCCGCCGGCGCGGACGATGGCGTCCTTCACGTCGTCGTTGCCTGCGATGGCCCGCAGGGCGCTGAGCACCTGCTTCACCAGGTCCTGTGCGGGGCGGGGCCGGGCAGCAGGGCGGGGCCTCGGTGAGGGACCCAGGGCGTGGCCTATGAGGGGCGTGTCCTGGAGGCGGGGCATGTGGAGGGCCAGGAGAGTGACAGGGAAGGGGTGTGGAGGGAAGGGTGGGCTTCTCCCACCTGATGGTCGCTGCAGCTGGCCAGCAGGGTCACCAGCACGTCAAGGCCACCCAGGTCCACCACCTCCTGGCAGAACTCGTTGCGCACGGCCAGGCGGGACAAGGTGCTGCACAGCTCGCTCAGGACGCCAGGGTTGTCCGGAAAGGCTGCGGGCAGAGGCGAGGTCAGGCCCAGAGCGCTGGGGCCACAGGGCCTGCTGCGCGGCCCCAGGGTGGGGACACACATGTGGGTTGGGGCTGCACACAGCTCCCGGGCCATCTTCCTGCCTGAAATAAGCCTTTCCCAGGGCACACTCGGGACCTGCACGAATGACTCTCCGAGTGGCATGGAGGCCGGGGGCAGAGGCTGCTCAGGGGGGCGCTGAGGTTTACTCAACACAGTTGGGACGTCCTGCCAGCCCCACTGGGGGGGGCTGTCAGGGGGTTCCAGTGGGCCCCGGGGGCTGAGGGCCCCAGGTGCCCCCCTCTTCTCCCCCCCCCCCCCCCGCGAGAACATGTTTTTTTCCAGTGACACTAGCTTGAATCCAAGACAAAGGCCTCAAGCCTGCTGGTGTGCTCCCCCTTCAGGGCAGTCTCCAGCCCTTGGTTGCATTTGGTTTTGAGACAGGATGTTATTAAGTAGCCCAGTAGTCTTGCACTTGAGGTCTTTCTGTCTCAGTCTCTCAAGTATCTGGGGTTACAGATGTGCCCCAAATCTATATTTTGGGAAGACATATGGAGCTAGTCTGCCGCTGGGGAAGTGTGGCTGATTTCAAGCCAAGGCCTCCAAGAGTCCCCCTCCCCATGTCCTCCATCTCCAGCATCTGCGGAAGCCGAGGGAGGGGAGGGGAGGCCCATCCCCCTGTCAGGCCACCAGGCAAGCAGAGAAGGCAAGTGCTTCCAGCATCTTCTGTGAGCTTGACCTGGGTCAGGCCTCTGCTGGGGTGCGGTGGACGGGAAGGGTGGGAAGCTTCTGGGGAAAACCCGGCAGCAGGTGCGTGCCAGTGTGTGTAGGCATGTGTGTGCCATGCCGGGAGAAAAACACAACCCGGCATTCCTATTTTCTCTTTGGGGTGCACCCTTTCCCCGTCTTCCCCAAGCAGGGCCTGGGGCGGGGCCAGGCCTGTGCACACTGGCGGCTGCGCTGGGGAGCTGTGTGTGGTGGAGCAGGACTGAGCGGGAGGTGGCCACTGAAGCCGGGAGCCTCCTGTGCCTGGATCCATCCTCCGTCCAGACTCTTTTTTTTTTTTTGGTAGGTCATGGGGCTTGAACTCTGGGCTTGGGCACTGTCCCTCAGCTCTTCAGCTCAAGGCGAGCGCTCTACTACTTGAGCCACAGCGCCACTTCCGGTTTTCTGGTGGTTTATTGGAGATAGGAGTCTCACGGTCTCTCCTGCCCAGGCTGGCTTTGAACCGTGATCCTCAGATCTCAGCCTCCTGAGTAGCTAGGATGACAGGCGTGAGCCACCAGCACCCGGCTTCCATCCAGACTCTCACTGCAGCCAGGAGCTGCTTATCCCGTGAGCTACGCATGCGCTTACCCACCTCACCCCAGGGTCACTCACGGGGGCCTGCCCGCCTGCCCCGTGGCCTCTCACCCTTGGTGGCCTCGATGAGCACCTTCAGGCCTCTGTTTTCCTGCACAATCTTCTTGGCGTGGTCGTGGGCCTGGCCAAAGAGCGCCCGGACGTCGTCATCGAACGTCATGACGCGCAGTGCCCAGCAGGCCTCGCGGACCACGTCGGCGTGGCGGGCGTGGCGGGAGATGGCCCCGGTGAGCAGGGGCAGCACGCCCGCCTTCACCAGGTCCTTGCGGTTCTCCTCGTGCTTGAGGCAGGCCAGGCGCACGCAGCGGATCCCGGTGCACGTCAGGTCCGTGGAGTCTGCATTCCCTGCCAGCGTGGCCACCAGCAGCTGCAGGCCCTGGGCGTCCAGCAGGTCAGGCTGGCCTTCGATCAGCGCCACCAGGGCGTGCAGGGCCTGGAGCAGGAGGTCGGGGCCGCGGGCAGAGGCCAGCTTGCAGGCGGCCAGGAGCACAGGGTAGGCCCCCTTCTGGGCGGCCAGGAAGCGGCAGGCCTTGTGCTGCAGGCACTGCTGGCGGAAGTTGGCAAGGTGGGCTCCCAGGTCCTGGGGAGAGGAGCTGGTCATGGACTCCTGCAGGGCCTCCAGGGCCTGGAGAGGAAGAAGCCGTAGGGTCAGCTAGGCCCAAGGTGCTGTCCAGGGTCTACACCCTGCAGGACCCCTCCCCAGGGAGAGTACAGGAACTGGCACAAGTTCCAGCCCACAGCGTCTGCACCGCACTTTGGTGTTGTACAGGGAGGCTTGAACTCAGCCTTACCCACTTGCTTGGCTTTTTTGCTCAAGGCTAGTGCTCTACCAGGTGAGCCACAACTCCACTTCTGGCTTTTTTATTTTTTTGGCTGGTCATGGGTCTTGAACTCTGGGCCTACGCTCTGTCCCTCAGCTCTTCAAGCTCAAGGCGAGCACTCTACCACTTGAGCCACAGTGCCACTTCTGTTTTTCTCTGCGATTCTCCGATCTCATTCTCCTGAGTAGCTAGGGTGATAGGCGTGAGCCACTGGCACCCAGCTACTTCTGGCTTTTTGGTGGTTAAATGGAGATAAGACTTTTCCTGCTTGGGTTGGCTTTGAACCGCAATCCTCAGATCTCAGCCTCCTGAGTGACTAGAGATGTGAGCCAGAGACAGGTTCTGTGCAGCGCAGGTTGGCGGGCACACGTGACCTCCCGCCTTGTCTCCCCAGTGCTGGGGTCACAGGAGCAACCACTGAACCCAGAGGGGTGGAGGCCCCCTCCCGATTCCCGTTCTTCCCTCCTTTCTCTTTTGTGTTGCTGGGAGGCTGCACAGGGCCCAGGGGCACCGCCAAGCTCCAGCCCAGCCCTCTCTTCTGTTTGGAGAGTCTGTAGCAGCAGAGGCTACACACAGGGGAGGAAGGGCCTGGTGTCTCAGTGCCCGCTGAGACTGGGAACCCAGGGCCACTGGATGCTGTGGTCCCGGCTTCCCCGAGACCAGCAGATGAACTGCCCCCCAACGCCGAGGTAACTACACAACCCAAGATACAGCAGTAACAATGAGCGGAGGGTTGGGGGGGCACCCCGGGGCTCAGGGCTGGCCCAGTGGGCAGTGTGAGGCCTTGTGCCAAACAATGAAACAGAGACAGAGGGAGGAGAGGGGGCCGGGCACTGGTGTATCACACCTGTCATCCTAGCTACACAGGAAGCTGAGATCTGGGGATGGAGGTTCGAAGCCGGCTCAAGCAAGAAAGAAGAAAGTCCACAAGACCCTTATCTCCTGTTAACCAGCAAAAGTCTAGAAGTGGAGCTGTGGCTCAAGTGGTAAAGTGCCCAGGCCCTGAGTTCAAGCCTCAGGATTGACCAAGTGCATGGGTGCACGTGCGCACACGCACGCGCACACACACACACTGATATGGGTAAAGCCAGGTTTTGTCGTATGACATGGGGGGGACCCGGGGACCCCGGCCAGGCGACCTGGGGCTCAGCCATCCTGGTGCCTTCCTGCACTGCCCCACAGTGACCCTCAGCAAGGCCACTGGCCTCCGGGGGGCCCTGCCTTGCTCATCTGGGGTCCCTGGAGAGTGCGTGCCGGCTCCCCTCCTTCTTTCCCATCCTCACAGATATTTCCACACTAAGGGGCCAAGTTCGGGAACAAGTGACAGCTCAGGTGTGGCCCATCCCGCCAGGCATGCCCACCCCCACTCCCCGCAGAACGGGCCGCAAGCTCTGATCGCGGAGCCCCACGCCGAGGCCGGCTGCTCTCCAGTGTGGATGTGGAGACGCAGCTGGGCAGGCTGAGCTGAGTGAGAGGCGGGGCCAGGCCCAGGGGCCAGGGAGACCTGCAGGACGCCGTGCGTGGGCTCCGTGGCTCCGTCTGCCGGGGTTTTCAGTGCAGTCTTGATAATGGTGCTCAGGTCCACCCCTGCAGGAAACGAGGACACCAGACACCAGTCTGTGCAGGTCGCTTCCACTGGAACCTTCCTTCTAGGGGCTCCCACTCCCATCCCCCTGGGGCTGGTGCAAAGCGGCCCTCGGCAGACAGCAGGCAGGGTGGGGGCAGTCCCTGCCTGGGGGCTGAGAGCAGGGGTGGAGGGTGACACCCAGCCTTGACCCCAGAGCTCCCGCCCCCTGGGGCCCAGCCCCGGCAGTGGGCCCCTTGGACCGCCGCACCAGCCCTGTCCAGGGTAAACTGCCCTCTGTGTCTAGAGCCAGCTCACTGCCGTGGGGTGGGGGGGGGCAGGAACAGGTTCCTGGAAGCCCATCACCCCTGCCAACAGTGCCAGGTGAACTGCACTCCCTGCCTAGGCCATGGCACCCTCAGTCTCTCCTGCTGGGCCTGGTGTGAGCTGCTGTCTGTCTGTCCGTCTGCACAGTGGCACGCCCTCCTTGCTAATCGGAGCTGCAGCTGGGTGCAGGTGGCAGGGAGGCAGGTGGTGCTGGGTGCCAGGCCCAGCAAAGGCCCCTTTGGGGATGTGACTGCACACGAGCAGGGCCAGCTCTGCCAGCGTCCCAACGAGGGGCCAGAGGGTGGCATGGGTGGGGTGAGGCTGCGGGGTGCGTGGGGCCCACAGGGCTGCTCACAGCATGGGGGGTGTCACTCCACCCACCCTGGGACTCAAATTGCTCCACAGCCTCTTTCACGGCCTCTTCAGGGTCCATGCTGAACTCCTCCACGTTCTCCCGCACCGCCGCGTCGAAAGTGTCCTGCGTGATGCGTTTACAGGCCATCCTGCCCCTGTGTGCGAAGCTGGGAGGGGGGAGAGCTCTGTCATGGGGGGCAGCCATTCCCAGGCTCCAATCACCAGCCTGGGAGCCCCTGCCAGGGGCCGACTTGATGACTGTTTAGATCCCAACATCATTCAGGCCTCCAAGATGAAGGACTCACGGATAGTGACATACACTGGGCAGGTTGAGGCAGGAGTGTGGCTAGGGACAGGCCAGCCCGGGCCACACAGGGAAACCTTATCTCAGAAAAAACAGGTAGTCTGGGCACTCTCCAGTGGCTCACACCTGTCATCCTAGTTCCCCAGGAGGATGAGCTCTGAGGATGCCGGTTCAAAGCCAGCCCAGGCAGGAAGGTCTGAGACTCCTATCTTGAATAACCACCAGAAAATGGCGAGTAAAGTTGTGTCTCAAAGTGGTAGAGTGCCAGCCTTGAGCACAGAAATCAGAGACAGAGCTGGGCGCCGGTGGCTCACACCTGTAATCCTAGCTACTCAGGAGACTGTGATCTGAGGATCATGGTTCAAAGCCAGCCTGGGCAGGAAAGTCCATGAAACTCTTATCTCCAATAAACCACTAGAAAATCAGAAGTGGCTCTGTGGCTCAAGTGGTAGATTGCTCACCTTGAGCTGAAGAGCTGAGGGACAGCGCTCAGGCCCAGAGTTCAAGCCCCAGGACCAACCAAAAAAAAAAAAAAAGAAAGCAGGGACAGTACCTGGGCCCTGAGTTCAAGCCCAAGAACCAGCAAAATAAAAAAATAATAAGCAAGCAACATGCATGTCAAATCCCCTATGGGTGGAGGTAAAGCTAGGGATGTAGCCTGGTGGTGAGTGCACACTCTGGAGTATTCCTCCACGGTGAGAAGAATGGAACACGGGTGAGATGTGCTTAGTGACACCAGACAGGCACAGAGGCTGCACAGCTTGTCAACAGTTGATCGGAAATACCCAGTGGCTTCACGGTGCTCAGGGAGGAGGGGTCTCTTTTGGGGGGATGCAAATGTCTTTGGTTGCATCCACGGCGTGCGCAGGTACAAATCGGTCCTCAGAACTAGTTCAGGTGAAAAGCCCAACAGAGGGGCAGCCCTCATCACCTCAGTGGCTTTTAACACTTTGAAATCTGTTTACCACAGGAATGCAAGCACTATGTTGAGAATCCACCTCTGGCGGGCACCAGTGGCTCATACCTGTAATCCTTGCTACTCAGGAGGCTGAGATCTGAAGATTAAGGCAGAAAAGTGTGAAAGACTTACTTATTTTTGTCGGTTGTGGGGCTTGAACTCTGGACCTGGGTGCTGTCCCTGAGCAATTTTGCTCAACGCAAGGGCTCTGCCACCTGAGCTGCAGCGCCACTTCTGGTTTTCTGGTGGTTTACTGGAGACAGGAGTCGCACTGACTTTCCTGCCTCGGGCTGGCTTTGAACTGCGATCCTCTGATCTCAGCCTCCTGAGTAGCTAGGATGACAGGTGTGAGCCACGGGTGCCCGGCAGCAAGACTCTTGCCTCCAGTTAACCAGCAAAAAGCTGGAAGTAAGCTGTGGTTCACGTGGTAGATGCCAGCCTTGAGCAAAAAAAGCTAAGGCACAGTACCCCGGCCCTGAATTTAAATCTTAGTATTGGCGTGCACACACACACACTAACAACAACAACAATAATAATAACAACAGTGAAAATGGAAAGACAGTGTATTTCTTCCCTGACAAGCTTCCTTATGGCCTTCACCACTCAGGCGAAGGAAGGTGGAGGGGGGGTCCCGGGGCGACGTCTGACCAGGCTGCTGGGTGGCTCGGGCTCGCCCTCTCCCCTGACCTTTCACCTGCGCCCCCCCGCCCCGTTCGCTGGGAGCGCGGGGCTCAGCACCCCGCCGCCACGGGTTCCGGGCCCCTGCAGGGGTCCCACCCCGCCCGGCACGGCGTCGCGCCCGGGGCCGACCTGGGCCCAGCCTCCCGCTCCGGGGCTGGCGCGGCCGGCGCTCGGGGCCCGGGGTGGGATGGACGGGGAGCGCGCGCCGGGGAGCCGGGTCCCGCACTCCTTGCTCCCGCCTCCCTCCAGCCCGCCCCGCGGCGCGCCCCGCTCCTCACCGGTCCCCGCCGCCACGTGGGGAAGGGTGGGGCCGGCGGCCGTCTCCGCGCGCCGGGGGGGGGCGGGCCCTGCCGGCCGCCGTCGGGCGCAGGCGCAGTGGCGTCGCCTGGCCGCCGCCTGTAGCCCGGGATAACAGAGGTTGAGAGCGAGCGCAGGTAAAGCCACCTCGTGTCAGCGTGAGCGCCCCGGGCGTCTCTAGCGCCTCTCCCCGGTGACCCCCTGGTGTCGCCGCCCGGGCAGAGAAAATTTTCGCTTAGGGAGCGATCGTCTAGGAGAAGCGGACAACGCGCCTGCGCAAGGAGAGCCCACAGCTGCCGGCGCGGCGCGTCAGGGCGTGGGGGGGAGGGCTGTGTGCGCTTGCGCACGAAGAAAGGCGTCAGGGTGCGCCTGCGCGCTCCGGGCGTAGGCAGCAGACTGCGCCTGCGCGGCTCTGCGGAGACCGTTAGCTCATTTGCATGTCCCCGCCTCGCGCGGCGGCGGGTGAGGAGCCTCGGACGGCGACGGTGACGCGGGCGGCGGGCGGCGGGGGCGGCTCCGCGCGCGGTGGGCTCGGGGTGAGGCCTGGGCCTGGGCGGCGGCGGTGGGTGGGCTCCGGGCCGCAGGGTTCCGGCCCCACCCGGGGGACCCCGGGTTCTCCAATGGCGCCGCGGGCTGGGCCCGGCCGCGTCCCGGCGGCCGCTGCTGTGAGGGCCGCGGCTTCCCCGGGTCCGTGGCTCCGGCGGGGCGGGGCGGGGCGGCCCGGGACACCGGCTCATTCGTTCGTTCATTCATTCATTCCTTCCTTCCGTTCGCCCGAATCGTTGTGGACTGGCCGAGGACCCGTAGCGGCCATAGACGGGGAAACTGAGGCAAGGAGGGGCCAGGTCACTTGAGTCGACCCCCGTCCGGTGAACAGGGGGCGCCCCGGGCCAGCGAGCGGAGGAGGGGAGAAGGGGTGCGGGTCACACAAGGGCTGTAAAGCTGGGGGCCCCGGGGCCCGGCCCGAGCGCTGGGCCCGCCGCCCCCGGGGCCCAGGCCGAGCACAGTGAGCCCCGAGCCAGCCGCCGCCAGACCTGCCACCACCCCGCCCCACTTCCCTCCCCATTGCAGAGTGGGGAGAGAGGGGATCTGTCCGCCCCGGCCACCCTCAGCCCGGGCTGCCTCCTGCCCTTCCACCCTAGCACCTAACCTCGGTGAGGGGTGTGTGAGGAGCCCTCCTGCAGACCCGCCATGGGTCTTTTTGGTGTGTGCACCAGTCCTGGGGTTTGAACTCAGAACTCTGGGTGGTCGCTCTACCACCTGGCTTTTTTTTGCTGGTTAATTTGGAGATAAGAATCCCACTAGAGGGGCACCTGGGAAGGTGGCTCAGTGGTAGCGTGCTGGTCTAGCACACATGAAGCCCTGGGTTCGATTCCTCAGCACCACATACACAGAAAAAGCCAGAAGTGGCACTGTGGCTCAAGTGGTAGAGGGCTCGCCTTGAGCAAAAGAAGCTTAGGGACAGAGCCCAGGCCCTGAGTTCAAGCCCCAGGACTGGCAAAAAAAAAAAAAAAACGCACAGGACTTTCCTGCCTGGACTGGCTTCAAACCACCATCCTGGTATCTCAGCTTCCTGAGGAGCTGGGATTACAAGGATGATTACAGGTGTAAGCCACTGGTATCAGGCTGAACAAAAGCCAATTAGAGACCCCGGGGAGAAAGGTTTGGGGAAGCTTGCCCCTCTCTCTGCCACACATGCAATGAGTGAGCATCAGCTGGGCACAAACACCCTCCCCGCCCCCCCCCCCAGGCCAGTGTGTCTTTGCCAGTCCAAGACTAGGTGACTCCGTACCTGGAAGATTAGATGAAGAAGAGCTGGGCCTCCGAGCAGGGAATGCAATTCTTTTCCTCTCTGTACAGGGCAAGGAAAGATGGCAGCACGGCGGATTGCCCAGGAGACTCTTGATGCTGTGCTACAGGAAAAAGTGAAACGATACCACGTGGACCCCAGTGCTGAGGCTGTCAGCAAAACGCTTCAGTTGGAAGCCCCAGGTCAATGGAAGGGGCTGGGGGTGGGCGGGGCGTGGATGAGTATCTTAAGGGCAGGGTAGGATTGCAGTGTCTTGGGCAAGTGCTCTGGTCCTTGCATTATTTTTTCATTCTTTTTTAAATTTACATTAGTTATAGGGGGGAAATATATATATATATATATTGGGTCTGGTCGTGGGGCCTGAACTCTGGGCCTGGGCGCTATCCCTCAGCTCTTCAGCTCAAGGCTAGTGCTCGACCACTTGAGCCACAGTGCCATTTCCGGCTTTTTTCTTTTTGCTCATGTGGTGCTGAGGAATCGAACCCAGGGCCTCAGGCAAGCAAGGCAAGCGCTCTACCACTGCTCCAATTTCCCAGCCCCCTAGGGGGGAAATATTTTAATGTTACATTTCCACACTTGATACAGTATATTACAATCAATGACACTCTATTACTGTCCCTTCCGCTCTTCCCAATTTCAGCAGGTTTCATTGTTCTGTTTTCTTTCTTTTTTGTCAGTTGTGGGGCTTGAACTCTGGGCCTGGGGTCTGTCCCTGAGCTTTTCACCGTGAGCCACAGCACCACTTATGGTTTTCTGGTGGTTAATTGGAGATTAAAAAGCCTCACAGACTTTCCTGCTCAGGCTGGCTTCGAATTGCTATCCTCAGATTTCAGCCTCCTGAGTAGGTAGGATGATAGGCGTGAGCCATCAGTGCCTAGCTCTTTTTTTTTTTAATTTGAGCCAGAACTGGGGTTTGAACTCAGGGCCTGAGTGCTGTTCCACTGAAGGCTAGCATTCTACCACTTAAGCCACACCTCCACTTCCAGCTTTTGAATGGTTAATTAGATGTAAGTTTTGAAGACTTTCCTGCCTAGGCTGGTTTGGTTCTCAGATCTCAGGCTCCATGGAAGTGGCACTGTGGTTCAAGTGGTACAGCGTTCACCTTGAGCTGAAGCGCTCAGGGTCAGTGTCCAGGCCCAGAGTTCAAGCCCCATGGCCAACAAAAAAAAACAACAAGATCTCAGGCTCCTGAGTAGCTAGGATTACAGGCATAAGCCCCCAGTGCGCAGCTTCATTGTTCTGTTTTCCTAGTTGGAAATAACCCACTTAGCCGATATTCTTCTTCTTCTATCCTTCTTATTGGCCCAGCCCTCTCTTATCGTCTCCCTAGAGCCTCTTTCTCTCCCTTGCCTCTCCCTACTGACCAATAGCTTTTCGTGAGGTTACGTTGTGGTTGTATATATTGGCAATGCATTTCAAAGTTATTCATCCTGTCTTTTTTTTTTTTCCTTCCCCCTTTTTCCTTCCCTCTTCCTCTTTCCCTGACGATGGGACTGCTCGCATTGTCTATTTATGAAGAGGAGGTAAACATTTAAATTTGACCAAGAGTGATTAAAGTCATTGACTGCAGCTTCTCTCTAAGCGCCTTCCCCTTTTTGGTTTTTGGTTTTTGGTTCTAAGGATGGAACGCCAGGTCTTTTTTAGCTGAGCATGTGCTCTGCAGCTGAGCTGGACCCCTAAACAAGGCTTTTTGTTGTTTCAGTTTTGTTGGTGATGGTTCTAGGGATTGAATTTCAGACCTCCCACTTGCAGGGCAGGAGCTCTACCACTTGAGCCACATCTCCAACCTTTTACTTGTACTTCCCCAACATTGCTGGGGATGACAGGTATGTACTGCTGCACAGTGGAGATAAAATTTGGTGGAGATAAAATTCTGTTGGCTCACACCTGTAATCCTAGCTACACAGAAAGTGAGATCTGAGGATCACAGTTCAAAGCCAGCCTGAGCAGAAAAGTCTGTGAGACTCATTTCCATTTAACCAGCAGGAACTGCAAGTGGAACTGTGGCCCAAGTGGTACAGTTCTAGCCTTGAGTGAAAAAGCTCATACACAACACCCAGGCTCTGAGTTCAACCCCTACAACCAACCAAAACAAAAACAATTTTTTGTGTGTGAGGTTCTTTTTGCATGGGTTCGCCTTGAACAGTAATCCCGTTTGCGACCTCCGAGTAGCCAGGGCTGCAGGCTTCAGCCACCCTGCCTGCTGTTTTGAGAGAGTCGCCGCGTAGGTGTTGATCCTCCAGCCTTCCCCCTCCCAGTGCTTTGATCACAGGGGTTTCCTCCTCTGTGCTGCCTCTCGCTCCTCATCCAGAGAAGGGGTAGAGAATGGCCGGCTCACCAGCTGTATAAGGCACTCAAAATTATTTGGTACAAGGCTGGGAATGTTGGCTTAGTGGTAGACTGCCTGCCTAGCATGCATGAAGACCTGGGTTCAATTCTGCAGTACCACATAGAAAAAGCCAGAAGTGGCACTATGGCTCAAGTGGTAGAGTGCTAGCCTTGAGCAAAAGAATCTCAGGGACAGCACCCAGGCCCCGAGTTAAAGCCCCAGGGCTGGCAAAAAAAAAGGAAAACGTAGGACAGACAATGAGTCTGGTCAGCCACCCATGGCCATCTGCCTATATTAATAATTTTGTAGCCAGGTGCTGGGGGCTCACACCTGTAATCCTGGCTACTCAGGAGGCTGAGATCTGAGGACCACGGTTCAAAGCCAGCCCAGGCAGGAAAATCCTTGAGACTCTTATCTCCAATAAACCACTAGAAAACCGGAAGTGGCTCTGTGGCTCAAGTGGTAGAGTGCTCACCTTGAGCTGAAGACCTGAGGGACAGCACCCAGGCCCAGAGTTCAAGCCCCACTACCGACCAAAAAAGTGATAATAATTTTGTATGGCTACTAATGCTGTTATAAATATTTCAATGGCCCTTTGCAGAGCAAGGTTCCCCAACCCTGTTCTAGTGACTAGAGGACCAGCATCCCTCCTGCTGCCCTAATTTTTGCCCTGAGCAACACAGTCTGTACCTGGGCCATCACAGCAGATGCCTTGCTGGAACCCTGGCCGACCCAGATCCCGTGGGGTCACCCTCTGTGCCATCCACAAGCGGGCCCTTCCAGGCTTTGCGTGGGCTTCTGGTGGCTTTTGAGCCATTACTACCTCCTGGCATCTGTCTTTCTCTTTCTTTTTTTTCTTTTTTTCGTTTTGTCAGTTGTGGGGCTTGAACCCAGGGCCTGGGCTCTGTCCCTGAGCTTTTACACTCAAGATTAGCGTGTCTGGTTTTCTGGTGGTTAATTGGGGATCAACTTTCCTGCCTGGGCTGTCATAAAACACCATCTAAGATCTCAGCCTCCTGAGTAGGATTACAAGCCGGAGCCACCAGTGCCTGGCTTTGTCTTTCCTTTTGCATTTAACATTTTTTCCCCTGGGCTATGGCCTCTGATTCAAACCTGGAATGTTGGCGTGGTCATGAGATTCTACCTAGGCCACCATTGCTCTGCGTACTTAGTTCCCTTTGTTGCTTGGCGTCTTCAGGAACTTCTTCATGTAGGAAGAACAGCCAGAGTACAGAGCCAGAGGATAGATAGCAGTGACTGGGCTCACTCACCGGTCTCTTCCAGTCTTGTTTCCAGCTCTGTACAGATGCAGAGCGGACTGAAGTCAGTCTGAATTTCTGTTTGCCTGAACTCATGTCTTGTGCTTGCTAGGCAGGTTCTCTACACTTGAAACATACCCCAGTCCTTTTGCTTTCAATGTGTTCAGATAGGGCTTTAGACCTTTGCAAGGCTGGCCTTGAACTATAGTCCACCTACCTCTTGAACTCAGCGCCTGGGCACTGTCCCTGAGCTTCTTTTGCTTAAGACTAGCATTCTACCACTTGAGCCACAGCACCACTTCCAGCTTTTTCTATGTGTGTAGTACTGAGGAATCGAACCCAGGGCTTCATGCATGCTAGGCAAGCACTATACTGATAGGCCACATTCCCATCCCTCCTATTACCTTTTGAACTACAATCCTCCTACCTCCAACTCCTTAGTAACTAGGGTTATAGGTGTATATCACTATGTCTGGCTCAGCCCAGGTTTCTTATTGACACTTTACAGTGTTTTACTGTCTTGATTTGAGTTTTGGAAACACCCCTACCTTGTACATTTTAAACATTAATCTTATAAGCAAGGTGCTTGTGGGTCACACTTCTAATCCTAGCTACTTAGGAGGCTGAGATCAAGATTCAAAGCTATGCAGGGCAGAGAACACTGGCATATAAATAAATCAGGGGAAGCCGGGTGACGGTGGCGCACGCCTGTCATCCTAGCTACTCAGGAGGCTGAGATCTGAGGATCACATTTCAAAGCCAGCCTGGGCAGGAAAGTCCATGAGACTCTTATCTCCAATAAACCACTAGAAAACCGGAAGTGGTGTTGTAGCTCAAGCGGTCACCTTAAGCTGAAGAGCGCAGGGACAGCGCCCAGGCCCAGAGTTCAAGCCCCATGACCGACCAAATAAAAGTAAAGTAGTGGACTAGCTCGTGGCCAGAGCCCATTCCTTAGCAACCTGTGGTCTAAAGTAGCTGTGTCTTTTTGTATCGTTCATTTCAGATCTGTTAAGGGCAGCCCCAAGAACCAGAGCGGACATGTATGAGGGTGCTCCGAGCGAGGGCAGGTCTCTCAGCAGCTCTGTGCCTCACTCTCGAGACACTGGGCGAGAAGGTCTCAGAGGCGAAGTGTTTCCAGGACCTTCCTTCCGGTTAAGCAACCCTGCCATCAGCGATGACAGCTACTTTCGAAAAGAATGTGGCCGGGGCCTGGAGTTTGCCCACCCTGACTCTCGGGACCCCGGCTTTGGCCCCAGGAAATTGGGACATTTCCAGGCTCCGGACTGGAAGCTAGCGGTGCATGGCTCTTGGGAGCAGGGCCTTGGCCCCCAGGTCTCATCAGAGCCCTCGTGGGCACGGGAGTGCGGGTTGGGTCCTCCTGCTGTGCCAGGGGACGCCACCTCCTCCAGGCGCGGGGAGAAAGACTGTGTGGAGGAGGAGAGTCAGGATTACGACTCGGACCTCCCAGGGGAAGCTGACGCTGTGCCCAGGGGCCACGGGCAAGTCCAAGCTAGAGGCCAGGAAGGTGCCCTCCTGGGAAAGGGGGACACTGAGGGCCTGCTCACAGCCAAGGCGGGTACTGGGAAACTCAACACGCTGAAGAGTGTGGCCACAAAAAAAGTACCTGCTGTGAACCGCATCCCTTCCAAACCTCAGGGCACCCGCCAAAGCCAGAAAGCCACCATGCGCCCCGAGGTGACCCTGGGGACACACCCGGGGATGGAGGACATCCAGCTCCCCATTCCCAAGGGCCCTCTGGGGCTGGACCTGAAGGCCATCCGCTTTCCCCGCAGGAGGACGAGCTTTGACCTCATAGATAAGGCGGACGTCTTCTCGCGGTTCGGTGTGGAGATAATCAAGTGGGCGGGGTTCCACACAGTCAGAGAGGACGCCAGGTTCTCGCAGCTCTTCCAGACCCTCTTTGAACTTGAGACCGAGACCTGTGCGAAGACCCTCGCCTCCTTCAAGTGCTCCTTGAAACCAGAGCACAGAGATTTTTGCTTTTTTACTATCAAATTTTTAAAGCACTCCGCTTTGAAAACACCCCGAGTGGATAATGAGTTTTTAAACATGCTTTTAGACAAAGGTGCTGTGAAGACCAAAAATTGCTTTTTTGAGATCATAAAGCCCTTCGACAAGTACATCATGAGGCTCCAGGACCGCCTTCTGAAGAGCGCCACGCCCCTGCTCATGGCCTGCAATGCCTACGAGCTGAGCGTCAAGATGAAGACCCTCACCAGCCCCTTGGACCTGGCGCTGGCCCTAGAGACCACCAACTCCCTCTGCCGGAAGTCACTGGCCCTGCTGGGACAAACCTTCTCCCTGGCCTCCTCCTTCCGGCAGGAGAAAATCTTAGAAGCCGTGGGCCTCCAAGACATTGCCCCCTCCCCTGCCTCCTTTCCCAACTTTGAGGACTCCACTCTGTTTGGGCGGGAGTACATGGAGCACCTGAAGGCCTGGCTGCTGGCCAGCGGGTGCCCCCTGCGGCTCAGGAAGGCCCAGCCAGCGCCGGAAGAGGGGGAAGAGGAGGAGAGGGCCAGTCCTGCGAAGTCTGACCTGCACCCTGGGGCGCCCAGGCCACTGGATGCCGGTAAGGACGGCGTGGAAAGTTGCTGTTCGGTGTGTGTGGCTTGTTGCCTTCCCTGATCTTGTGGGATGTTTTTGTCAGTCATGTGGCTTGAACTCTGGGCCTGTGCACTGTCCTTGCTTTCTTCAGCTCAAGGCGAGCGCTTTACCGCTTAAGCCAAAGCGCCACTTCCAGTTTTCTAGTGGTTTTTATTGGAGATAAGAGTCTCACGGACTTTCCTGCCCAGGCTGGCTTTGGACTGCAATCCTCAGAACTCAGCCTCCTGAGTAGCTAGGATGACAGGCGTGAGCCACCTGTGCCCAGCTTCTTGTGGGAGGTTTTGCACAGGTTCCCCTTAGGTGTTTGTTTTTTTCTTTTCTTTGGCTGCGTGTGGGATGGAAACCAGGGCCTTGTGCATGCTAGAAGTGCGCTCCACCACTGAGCCCAGCCCCAGAAATACACTGTCCTGGTGTGAGCAATCTGTCTACTCCAGAAGTCTTTACTCAGTTTTGGGAACCTGATAGGAAGCTGTCTCTGGCCCTTGGTCACACTTGTTGGATAAGTCTGACTTCGTGCCAGTCTCCAGACTCCCTTGTCCTTCGCAGCTTGCCACCGTGAACTTGATACTCTTGGGGGAAGCCAGGCAAAGCAAGCAGCTCCGTGTAGTGGGAGCAATAAGGAGAAGAGGCGCACTTTCGGGAGGCGCCTCTGCTGTGAGGTGACCATTGCCCCAACGCGGGTCGGTCCGGTGTGCGTGCGCACAGCAGCGTGCTGGCAGTGTCTGTGCCCAGAGCTGCGTGGGAGCCGGGACGGAAGGCAGGATGCCAGGGCAGCCTGGGCAGCAGTGAGAAATGCCCACGCTGGTGGGGGTAGGGGTCGTCCTGGTGCTACACACTAGGTGCATGTGCCTCCTGCGCATCAGGTCCTGTTCCATCCCTGCACTGCAAAAAGGAGTTGTGGCCACAGACACACAGAGAGTCTGGGAAATCTCTCAACTTCAAGGCTGGTTTTGACAGGACAGAGAGACACCACTGTGCTGTCAAAACCCACAAACGCTGGCCCACAGGAGCCCAGGAGCGTGCTCTTCCACACCACTGGCTCCGCTGAAACAGAGCAGTCCTGGGGCTGGAAGCCAGGCGCCAGTGGCACACACCTATAATCCTAGCTACTCAGGAAGCTGACATCTGAGATCTCTGAAGCCAGCCTGGGCAGGAAAGTCCCCGAGACTCATCTCCAATTAGCCACCAGAAAACTGGAAGTAGAGCTGTGGCTCAAAGTGGTAAAGCACTAGCCTTGAGTGTAAGAGCTGTTTTCAACTGGAGGTATACCCAAGTGGTAGAGTACCAACAAACATGGAGCCCTGAGTTCAAACTCTAGTATTACTCCTTCCTCCCCCTCCTCCTCCAAAAAAGTCAGACTTTTGGCAAATATTCTGTGAACTTGAAGGCATTGGCCTTTATTAAGTGGAGAATATGCCGGGCACCGGTGGCTGACACCTGTAATCCTAGCTACTGAGGAGGTTGAGATCTGAGGATCACGGTTCAAAGCCAGCCTGGGCAGGAAAGTCCGTGAAACTCTTATCTCCAATACACCACCAGAAAACTGGAAGTGACGCTGTGGCTCAAGTGGTAGAGTGCTCGCCTTGAGCTGAAGAGCTGAGGGACAGCACCCAGGCCCAGAGTTCGAGCCCCATGACTGACCAGAAAGAGGAAAAAAAAAGTGGAGAACATTTATGTACCTTTTTTCTGATAAAAAAGACCACATTTGCTTATTTTTTCTAAGCTAACAAAGGAATGAAATCTTCGGCACACCTGCTGCCTGTGTCCTGGTGTGCTTCCTGCTGGTCATTTTCTCCTTAGCCATGTTCACTAGCTTTTCTTCCTGACTTCATTTGAGCATCAAAGCTGGGTTTGGTAGCTGTTTGTCTTGTGCAGGTTCAGTGTCTCCCTGTGTCCCAGGCGGGGCTGCCGCCCCCACCAGCTCTGTGTAGGTAGGCATGCGCTCCAGGTCTGTCCTCCTCCTCTCCCAGCACATAAACACGGCTGCTCTGTGCTGTCCTGTGAGTGGCCACTTCCACTCCCAGCGACTTCACTGTGTCTTGTGGAGAAGTGCTAGGCCGCACCTGCAGATCGCCCCAGGCTCTCAGCCCTGCGGTTGGTTTCTCAGCACTGTTCTCTGTGTTCTCTGTGTTGCAGCGGTGCCCCCACGCGCGGATTACACGGTGGTGTCCACCATTGAGCAGCTGGTCACGCGTGTCCTGGATGGCAGCCTGTCCCCCAAGGAGAGAGCCGCTCTCAAGCAGGACCCGGCATACTGGTAGGGATTTCGTTCTTACACCATGTTTTTGCAAGACTGAGTGGCTCAGGGGCCCCTCTCTGCAGGAGCGTGTGCCAGGCATGTGCTCACCGCCCCCCAGCGTGGATGCACAGCAGCCTTCTCCCAGGGCTGGCTGAGAGGGCTGGTTTGTTGGTGCTGAGAGCAGAGGGTAAGGATGGGCGCTAAGGGGCCCTGGGCTGACCACGTGGGCCCTGCTGCAGGTAGTTGTATCCCAGACACTAGTCGTTCCTCTCCTCCCTTTCCTTGTGGTCCTGATTTTCTGGTGTTCTGGCGTTGTGGTCTCATCACATCGTTAGGCTGGCCTGGAGCTTGCTCTGTGGCCCAGGCTGGTCCTGACCTCCTCATCCTCTGCCTCCACCTCCTGAGGCCCTGGTCGCAGCCCCCACACCCAGCTCAGCCCAATATCTTGGCACCACCACTTACATGACAAGGGTGTGGCTTCCTTGAGGAGGCTGGTATGCACTGCTGCAGTTCCCCTTCAAAACGTGGCCAGGGCTCAGGGGCCACAGATGGAAGGTGATGCCAGACGACTTTGGGATACTGGCCAGCTTGGGTTGTACACCCAAGACCCTGCTCAAAGTTAAATTATAGCTGGGTGCCGGTGGCTCATGCCTGTCATCCTAGCTACTTAGGAGGCTGAGATCTGAGGATCGCCATTCAAAGCCAGCCTGGGCAGGAAAGTCTGTGAGACTTCTTTTTTTTTTTTGGGGGGGGGGGTGTGGTCATGGGGCCTGAACTCTGGGCCTGGGCGCTGTCCCTCAGCTCTTCAGCTCAAGGCTAGCGCTCTACCACTTGAGCCTCAGCGCCACTTCCGGCTTTTTTCTTTTTGCTTATGTGGTGCTGAGGAATCGAACCCAGGGCTTGTCTGTCATGGGGCTTGAACTGTGGGCCTGGGCACTGTCCCTGAGTTTCTTTTTTTTTTTTTTTTTGGGTCCGGCCATGGGGCCTGAACTCTGGGCCTGGGCGCTGTCCCTCAGCTCTTCAGCTCAAGGCTAGCGCTCTACCACTTGAGCCACAGTGCCACTTCCGGCTTTTTTCTTTTTGCTTATGTGGTGCTGAGGAATCGAACCCAGGGCCTCAGGCATGCAAGGCAAGCGCTCTACCACTGAGCCACCTGCCCAGCCCCATCCCCTGAGTTTCTTTTGCTCAAGGCGAGCGTTCTACCTGAGCCACAGTGCCACTTCTGGTTTTCTGGTGGCTTGATGGAGATGAGAGTCTCACAGACTTTCCCAACAGGGTGGCTTTGAACCGCACTCCTCAGATGGCCCCTGTGCCCGCCCCAAGCTCACGGTGCGCTGTGCGGGCCTGCCGCCTCACTCAGAGCTGTGTGCTCGCACTGTGCAGGCTCAGGGAAGGAACCCCAGCCACTGTGGCCCGGATTGTGTGTATGTGTGTGTTGATGGGCTCAAGCCCAGGCTGGTTTAGATTTTGGATTGTGATCCTTGCACTGTGTGTTCCTTTCCGCCGGTGTTGGGTAGGTTCCGTGAGATCCAGCGGTTTGTTCTGCAGTGGGCTCTGTGCGGGAGGACTTGGCCGCCTGCAGGCCAGACCCACAGCGAGGCTGGGCGTTGGGGGCTGGCGGCAGCTGCTTCCTCCCGCACAGGTCTGAGCTGTCAGCTTACCTGTGCTGAGGCATGGAGCCCGTGTGGGTCTGGACGGGGCCGCAGACTGCAGGGTGTTCACGGGAGGCTTTGGGACACATTGCAGCTGCACTGTGTACTCTGCTCCTAGAGGTGACCTACTTAAGTTCCATGTGAATTCTCAGCCCTTTACAAATGCCTTGAGCATCCTCACTCGGTGCTCACCTGAGCTCTGGAACCAATTCCTGTGGGTCCTGAGGGTCATGGGCATGGACTAACAGGCCTGCCCCCCTGCTCCCATTGCCCAGAGCCACCGTTAAGTGTCCTCGTCTTCCTTCAGTCCTTGTGAAGCCAGCCAGCGTGCGTGGCTGTGCACCGCGGTGGTTCCAGTGTGGCTGGCATGGCTTGCTACTGGTGGCCTGCCATCTCAGTGGCACGCTGCCGGCCTGTCCCTGTGGCCTGCTGGACACAGCTCCCGTCCCTCGCAGGTCACAGATGGCGTAGCTGAGTGCTCACAGCACTCACCCACCTCTGCCACTTTAAGGAGTCTCTTCCTGGCAGCTGCAGGTGGCCCTGGACTGGTGTTCCCTTGGCTCCTGTACTGCTGCAGGCTGGCAGGTCGGAGGAGGTCGTGGCTGGGTCGTCACGTGGTACTCTGCGTGTCCCCGCAGGTTTCTGGCTGACGAGGGCAGCCTGGAGTACAAATACTACGAGCTGAAGTTGGCAGAGGCCAGGCCGAGGCTCCGGGGGGGGCCTAGCTCCCAGCAGCCGCCCACCCCAGCCGAGTGCGCCGTGCGGGCCATGCTGTATGCGCGCGTTGTTCACAGCCTCAAGAAGAAGCTGCTCCCGGTCCGCCGCCGGCGGCCCCTGCGGGCCCAGGGCCACCGCGGCTGGTGGGCTGGGCGAGCCCCCGCCGGCACGCAGATGCGCCTGTCCCCCGGTGCCCGGCCAAAACCTCTCAGCCGGCGGGCTCTAGGCTCCTCACAGACCAAGTCACCCCTGCCAGGAGGAAGGGATGCCACCAAGGACGACCTGCCAGGTCCCACCGGGTCTCCACCTGCAGCAGCATGCAGCCCTGAAGACGCAGGCCCAGCGGGCATGGACGTCCTGGGCACCCCTCGGACCTCTCCCTGCCCAGCCGCCAAGGGTGGGTGCTGACCCCGCCTCACCCACCACCTCCACAGCTGGCACAGGGGGGCAGTCAGCAGGCTGCGCAGGCCACGAGCCCAGCTCCAGGGACCGTCTAGGCAGGACGTGTGGGCCTTTCCCTCCCCTCTTCCGCCTTCCCCTTCTCCTTGAGGTCCTGGCCTGACGGTGGCCGGCAGGAGGGCCTGGCCCCGGCGCTTAGGGCGGGGGTGCCACTCCAGCGATTCCGCTGCACAGAATCCCAGGCCCACAAAGGCCCGTGTGAGTGTCTTACACCATTTGCTCACGGGATTTGGACCCACAGTCTCTAAGACCTGTGGAGCACAGATGCAGCTATCGTTTTGCAAGTATTTCTGTTGGGTTTCATTTGTCTCTCGTAGTGCTAGGGATGAGCTGAGGATCTCGAGGTGCTAAGCAGGCCCCAACTCGGTGGCACACCTGGCCCAGTGTCGCCCCTTCCTGCTCCATGGAGCCTGGGTGTACAGACCCTGCAGGCAGAAGACAGCTCCTGCCCCGACTCACAGCCTCTGCTCCACTCATGGCCTAGATGCCCCTCCGCTGCCACACGTGGACTGGCCCTCTCGCAGTGACACTGCCTCTGCGGCCGCAGGCCTTGCCCCTGGCCCGCTCCCCCACACCACAGCCCCGCACACGCTTGGATGCGCAGGAGCCTGCCCACCCGCAGGTCCCAACAGCACAGGCTCATCTTCTCCGTGCCTGTCACTCACGGCCAGCCTGGGGGGTGTCCCTGACAGACTCACCAGCCCTATGTGGCCAAATACTAAAGAGCTGGTCTGGTACCGGTGCTACACTTGTAATCCAAGCTCCAGAGGCTGAGATCTGAGGATCGCATTCAAGGGCAGCCTGGGCAAGAAAATCTGAGACTCTTATCTCCAATTAACCACCAAAAAAGCCTGAAGTGGAGCTGTGGCTCAAGTGGTAGAGCATCAGCCTTGAGCAAAAAAGCATAGGGACAGCACCCAGGCCCTGAGTTCAAGCCCCAGGACCAATACAGGCCCACGTAGTGAAGAGCCTGTGGCCCGGGGAGGCCATGGGGCGACCTGTGGAAACCCCCACTGTGGTGACAGGCTCTGTTTTGCAGTGGACACAAAGACCATGGAGACCGCAGAGAAGCTGGCCAAGTTTGTGGCTCAGGTGGGACCCGAGATCGAGCAGTTCAGCATAGAAAACAGCACCGACAACCCCGACCTCTGGTGCGTGCCCTGGGTCCATCACCCTGCCCCGCTGTGACGCCCCGCCGTGCCGTCCCGGGGTGTGCTTGGAGGGGCTAGCGCGGCTCGCATGCCTGTGGGCCAAATCCCCTCTGCTCGGGCTCGAGGTGACCGAGCATGGACTGCACGGAGGGCGGGGCGGGCACCCCATGGGTCTTCACGCCCACAGCCGTGGGTCTCCTGCCGGGTCTGCACATGGGTCCTCCCGGAACAGCCAGGCTGCCCAGATAGCCATGTGGGAGAGGCCTGCCTGGGGACCCCTGCTCACCAGAGAGGCTACGACCCCCCTGCTCCCTCCTTCAACTGGAACGTTCCTCCGCCTTCCAGGTTTCTCCATGACCAAAGCAGCCCCGCCTTCAGATTTTACCGGAAGAAAGTGTTTGAGCTGTGCCCGTCCATTTCCTTCCCCCCACCCCGCCTCCCGCCTCCCGCCAGCACGGGCCCCGCAGACCCCACTGCGGCCCGGGGTGGGTTGGAGGACGAAGACCCGGAGGAGGAAGAGGAGGAAGGGGGAGAGGAGGCTCCAACCCATGGCGCCTCCGGGCACGGAGCAGGAGCCGGCAAGCCCGAGGGCCCGGAGGGCAGCCCTGCGGCTGACGGCCTCCCTGCAGAGGCGGCTGAGGAGGAGCCGGCCGGGCCGGGCCTGGCACAGGCCGCACCCGGCACCTGCCTGCCCCGCAAGAGGATGAGCAGCAAGTCTCTGAAGGTCGGAATGATTCCTGCGCCCAAGAGGGCCTGCCTTGTGCCGGAGCCGGAAGGTGAGCCTGGGGTCACCGGCCGTGGCTGTGACAAGGTGGGCCCCACCCCAGGCCGTGTCCCATCCTGCCCGACCCCTGTCCTGCCTCCCCTGGCCCCGGCCCCTGTCCTGCCTCCCCCGGCCCCGCTTGGCTTGGTCTGCAGTGCTGGCGCGTGCCTAGGCTAGCGTGGCCCAGCGGTTTTACTTTGCTGCGTCACTGCGGCTCCTCGAGGCCAGGGCCACTGTGACCGCGTGCACGTGCACGCATGCGCACACAGGCTGTCGGCATCACACGTCTCCTGTGAGCGGGCTGGGCGGTGCGTGGACAGTGTCGTCCTCTCTTGCAGTCCACGAGCCGGTCCGGATTGCCTATGACAGGCCTCGGGGTCGGCCCATAGCCAAGAAGAAGGTGAGCGGCCGTCCCGCGGCAGGCCTGGGGGAGGACTGCCTCACCGGGGTCAGCCCGTCTTTCTCAGGACGCAGCCACGCTGGGCTGTCGGCCCCTTTCAGGCTGCTGCCCGGAGGTGGGCGGGGCAGGCGAGCGGGGGAGGGCGCCTCAGCCCCAGTCTCGGGCCCTGAAGTCCGGGCTAGCATGTTGTCCGAAGCTGAAAAGGGCTGGAAGTTGGAAGGAAGTAGGGGAGCAGCGGCAGGCACTCAGTTCGGGCCCACCTGTCTCCCCAGAAACCCACAGACTTGGACTTCCCGCAGCAGAAGCTCACCGGCCAGAACCTGGGCTTCCAGATGCTGCAGAAGATGGGCTGGAAAGAGGGCCACGGCCTGGGCTCCTGCGGGACAGGCATCCGCGAGCCCGTCAGCGTGTACGACATGGTCACCACGGCCCGACCCTGCTCCTGGGGGAGGGTGGGAGCTGACCCCAGAGGGCATGGGGGCCGCACTGGTCACCTCAGCATCCGGGAGGCTGAGGCGGGAGGTCAGGATGATGTCTGTGTCTGTGCTTGTGGGCCCCTCCCGGGGGACTCGGGCCCCACTCACTGATCCTTACGCTCCACAGGGGGACGCGCTCAGAAGGGGAGGGCCTGGGCGCCGACGGGCCTGAGCGGACGGAGGACACGTTTGATGTCTTTCGGCAGAGGATGATGCAGATGTACCGGCACAAACGGGCTAACAAGTAGGCAGGTATGTGAGGGGGGGCCGGTCACATGACATCCTTCCTGCCCCCCAAATCCATGGTCCCGCTTTTCCAAAAGCAACATCATCAGTTGCCAGAGCTGGTGCAGTAGTGCACACCTGTAACCCAACTACAGGGGACACAAAGGATTGTGATTTGAGGTCAGCATGGACAAAAAGTGAACAAGACCTGAGTCAACGCACTGTGTGGTACGCCTAGCATCCCAGCTCTGCCTGTGGGAGGCATAACCAGGACCGAAAAATGAAGCAAAAGGGGCTGGAGCATCGCTCAAGTGGTAGAGCGTCCGTGCACCAAGTGTGAGGTTTGCAGTTCAAACCCCAGGACTGGGGGAAAAGGTCACAAAAGAAGATTGTGTGCCATCCAACTGCTCAGGAGACTGAGATCTGAGGAGCATGGTTCAAAGCCAGCCCAGGCAGGAAAGTCTGTCAGACTCTAATCTCCAATGAACCACCAGAAAACCGGAAGTGGCGCTCTGGTTCAAGTGGTAAAACACCAGCCTTGAGCTGAAGAGCTGTGGGACAGCGCCCAGGCCCAGAGTTCAAGCCCCACCACCTACCAAAAAAAAAGAAGATTGTGCGAGGGAAACTCATGGGAAGATGGGCCTTTGAATACAGACCCCGCGGCAGCCTCTTCCCAGTCAGAAGGAGCAAGGGAGCCCCCCCCCCCCGTTCTCCACCTGCGCCTCCCTCCCCCCCTGCATCCTCCCCTGCAGCCTTCCCTCCCCCCTGCGTCCTCCCCTCCCTCCCTGTGCCCTCCCCTCCCCCCCTGCGGCCTTCCCTGCCCACCTGCGTCCTCCCCTCCCCGCTGCATCCTCCCCTCCCTGTGTCCTCCCCACCCCACCTTCATCCTCCCATCCCCCCCTGCAACCTCCCCTCCCTCCCTGCGTCCTCCCCTCCCCCGTGTCCTCCCCTCCCTCCCTGCATCCTCCCCTCCCCCCTGCAGCCTTCCCTGCCCACCTGCGTCCTCCCCTCTCCCCCTGCAGCCTTCCCTGCCCACCTGCATCCTCCCCCTCCCCCTGTAGCCTCCCCTCCCTCCCTGCATCTTCCCCTCCCCCCCTGCATCCTCCCCTCCCTCCCTGCATCCTCCCCTCCCCCCTGCATCCTCCCCTCCCTCCCTGCATCCTCCCCTCTCCCCCTGCAGCCTCCCCTCCCTCCCTGCATCTTCCCCTCCCCCCCTGCATCCTCCCCTCCCTCCCTGCATCCTCCCCTCCCCCCTGCAGCCTTCCCTGCCCACCTGCATCCTCCCCTCCCTCCCTGCATCCTCCCCTCCCCCCTGCAGCCTCCCCTCCCTCCCTGCATCTTCCCCTCCCCCCCTGAGGCCTTCCCTGCCCACCTGCGTCCTCCCCTCCCCCCCTGCATCCTCCCCTCCCTGTGTCCTCCCCACCCCATCTTCATCCTCCCATCCCCCCCTGCAACCTCCCCTCCCTCCCTGCATCCTCCCCTCCCCCCTGCAGCCTTCCCTGCCCACCTGCATCCTCCCCTCCCCCCCTGCAACCTCCCCTCCCTCCCTGCGTCCTCCCCTCCCCCGTGTCCTCCCCTCCCTCCCTGCATCCTCCCCTCCCCCTGCAGCCTTCCCTGCCCACCTGCATCTTCCCCTCCCCCCTGCATCCTCCCCTCCCTCCCTGCATCCTCCCCTCTCCCCCTGCAGCCTCCCCTCTCCCCCTGCAGCCTCCCCTCTCCCCCTGCAGCCTCCCCTCCACCCGTGTGTCCTGGGTGGGCATCCCCTGCCCCTCGGGCTCCCGGCCTCTCGGGGCAGGCCCTGCAAGGGGCAGCGGGGTGGCCGTGCTGGCTGCTGTCCACCCTGCCCGGCCGGGCGCTGTGCCCTGTTCTCTCCCCGATAGATGGGAGCCGCTGGCGACAGCCCAGCTGCAGCAGCCACCGCCCTCCCCACCGCCCCGCCCGGACCTGCGGAGCCCAGGCCGCCATCGCCGCCGCCTCCCTCGTGGTGTGTACGGAACCCCGGCCGGCCCAGGCCCGCACATGCGCACACGCGCTCCTTTCTCTCTGCACCTCTTCCTCTCTGCCAATGCCAGCCTCGGCCATGGCCGCCTCGGGCTCCGGCTGCTTTCAGTGTTCTCAGCGGCTTCTCTTCTAAACACGCCCCGGGCTTGAGGGGTTTCAGGGGCGGTGAGCAAGTGGCCTTCCACCGGGCCCGGGGGCGCCCAAGGAGCGGGGGCGGAGCCTGTGTGTGGAGCCCCGCTGGGGCTGGGGCTGGCGTCCGGCCCTGCCCTGCCCTGCCCTGCCCTGCCCTGCCCTGCCCTGCCCTGCCCTGCCCTGCCCTGCCCTGCCCTGCCCGCACCGGCTGAGGCCACGCAGATAGCAGGGTGCAGGCCGGGGTCCGCCCGCAGGGACCTCAGCGGAACAGGAGCGGGTCTGTAGGGACGCAGTAAGGCGGGCACCGCACAGGGCTTGGCTTTCTTCCTGACGGCAACCGTCCCGCGTGGCGTGGGTTTGGTGGGGTCCTCAGGCCCCTCCCCCACCCACTGCCAGAGCAGCGGAGCCGCCCTTCCCCTTCTTTCTCCACGGGCCTGTGATTGTCCTTTACTAAGCGCGGCCTCTCTGTGGGGTCTTGGAGGCGCCCCGCCTCTCCACCCGCGTCCACGTGCGCGTGCTAGGGATCAGGACCCGGTGCGGTGCACATGGGGGCTGCGTGCCCGGGGCAGCTGGCTCATCGCCCGGGTGTCGCTGGGCCCTGCAGCCCTCCTCATCCTCGGCAGCTGCCCAGAGCGTGGCAGGGCAGTGTGTGTGGCGTGGGCAGTGTCACGGGCAGCGAGTGTGGCGTGGGCAGTGTGTCACGGGCAGCGAGTGTGGCGTGGACAGTGTCACGGGCAGCGAGTGTGGCGTGGGCAGTGTGTCACGGGCAGCGAGTGTGGCGTGGACAGTGTCACGGGCAGCGAGTGTGGCGTTGGTAGTGTCACGGGCAGCGAGTGTGGCGTGGGCAGTGTGTCACGGGCAGCGAGTGGCGTGGGCAATGTGTCACGGGCAGCGAGTGTGGCGTGGGCAGTGTGTCACGGGCAGCGTGGCGTGGGCAGTGTGTCACGGGCAGCGAGTGTGGCGTGGACAGTGTGTCACGGGCAGCGAGTGTGGCGTGGGCAGTGTCACGGGCAGCGAGTGTGGCGTGGACAGTGTCACGGACAGCGAGTGTGGCGTGGGCAGTGTCACGGGCAGCGAGTGTGGCGTGGGCAGTGTCACGGACAGCGAGTGTGGCGTGGGCAGCGTCACGGGCAGCAAGTGGCGTGGGCAGCGTCACGGGCAGTGAGTGTGGCGTGGACAGTGTGTCACGGGCAGCGAGTGGCGTGGGCAGTGTGTCACGGGCAGCGAGTGTGGCGTGGGCAGTGTGTCACGGGCAGCGAGTGGCGTGGGCAGTGTGTCACAGGCAGCGAGTGTGGCGTGGGCAGTGTGTCACGGGCAGCAAGTGTGGCGTGGGCAGTGTGTCACGGGCAGCGAGTGTGGCGTGGGCAGTATGTCACGGGCAGCGAGAGTGGCGTGGGCAGTGTGTCACGGGCAGCGAGTGTGGCGTGGGCAGTGTCACGGGCAGCGAGTGGCGTGGGCAGTGTGTCACGGGCAGCGAGAGTGGCGTGGGCAGTGTGTCACGGGCAGCGAGTGTGGCGTGGGCAGTGTCACGGGCAGCGAGTGTGGCGTGGGCAGTGTCACAGGCAGCGAGTGGCGTGGGCAGTGTGTCACGGGCAGCGAGTGTGGCGTGGGCAGTGTCACGGGCAGCGAGTGGCGTGGGCAGTGTGTCACGGGCAGCGAGTGGCGTGGGCAGTGTGGCAGGCCGGCGTGGGTGTGGCCCGCGGGCCGTGGGCGGCGGGCACAGCAGCGCCTTGTCTCTTGCAGGGCTGAGGACCGCGGCGCCACTGTGCACCCGCGCTGGCGCCTGGCCGCGGAGGCCCAGAGACTGCTGCCACCGCCGCCACCACCGGGCTCCATCCTGCCGAGTGTAAGCGGGGTGGGTGCTGTTGGTCGTTAGTTGCAATAAACATAGAGGAAACCCCGCTGCTCTGCTGGCTGCGCTGTGCTCTTGGGGCCTGAGGCTGGGGGGGGGGGCAACCCATGTTGGGGGAGACACTGGCCATGAAGGACCAAGCAGGCCGGCAGCTCCTCCCACTGCGTGCTCTGGTGGCGACCTGAGCACAGCAGCCAGCGAGTGTCCAGCGCTGGCCACTGCCCGGACGGCCACTCAGAGCAGCGCGATGTGCACAGGACCCCAAGGACACGCACAAAGCCTCCCCCCGACCCCGGGCACTCGTGGCGGGGCGCACACACGCCAGATACCTGTGCAGCCTGGGGGTGGCGCGGCCCATGCCCCCCCTCCCCTGCCGCGGCCTCTGCACCCCGCCTCCTGGAGCACCCCCGGGCCCCTGGGCCCGCAGGCAGCCTGGTCCACAGCACGGCGCTGCCATGGCCCACCCAGGAGCCGCTCTGGCAGAGCCTAGAAATAGCTCTGCCTGTGCCCTTTCCGCCCCGGGCGCCTCGGGCCTGAGCGCACGGCTGCCCTGGCCACACCCGGGAGAAGCAGGCAGAAGCCCTGCGCACGGCTGCGCGCAGCCCTCAGCACCAGCCACATGGGGGGGGCGGGGGGGGGCACGGGCCCAGGGCAGGGAGGGTTCCAGAGAAGCATGGCTCCAGCCACACCCCCAAGCCTCACCCCAGCCCGTCCCGGGGCCACCAGAGGAAGCTCACAGGGGCCTTGTGCGGGGCTGTGTCCCCAGCTGGGGTGGGCAGCCCTGCTCCAGCCCAGGGCACTGTGTTGACCTCCAGCCACCTCTGCTGTGGGGCCGACAGGAAACCACGGCCCTGGACCACTCACCCTATAGTGGTGTGTGTTGTGCGGGTCCCAGGGCTTGAACTCATCTCTGAGCTTTTTCACTCAGGACTGGCACTCTATCACCTGAGCCGCGGTTTTACTTCCAGCTTTTTTTTACTTTCCAGCTTTTTTTAACTGGCAGTAAGTCTCACACACTTTCCTGCCCAGGTTGGCTTTGATCTCAGCCTCCTGAGTAGCTGGGGTGACAGGCGTGGGCCACAGCACTGGCCTATTTAACGTTTTGAGCCGCTGCCAGCCTGTTTGTGAGCTGGGCCGCCGCAGCGGCGCCCTTCTCTCCCCCGGTGTCAAGGAGCATTGTTTTCTCAGCGGAGGTGAGCATGTTTTACACCCCATATTCTCCCCCAGATCCCACCCAGGCCTGCGGCTCTTGTCCTGGGGTGTCTGAGCCTGCTTGCATCCTGGGGATGAACCCCTTCCACCAGGCAGATGGGGGTGAAGAACGCCCTGCTGGGTTCCCTCCCCAGCCCCCAGGCCATGGAGAAAGGGAGAATGGAGGAGAGGAAGGGAAACGTAAAAGTGCAAAGACCACGTGGAGACTATGCTCTTAAACCAGCACCCGCAGCCGGGCACCAGTGGCGCACGCCTGTCATCCTAGCTACTCAGGAGGCTGAGATCTGAGGGTCATGGTTCAAAGCCAGCCTGGGCAGGAAAGTTCATGAAACTCATCTCCAATAAACCACCAGAAAACTGGAAGTGATGCATGGCTCAAGCAGTAGAGCGCTTGCCTTGAGCTGAAGAGCGCAGGGACAGTGCCCAGGCCCAGAGTTCAAGTCCCACGACCAACCAAGAAAAAAAAAAAAAAAAAAACGAGCGCCTGCAAGGCTGGAGCAGGAGGATGGCAGTTCAAGGCCAGTACGGGCTGAGCAGCGCCCGATCTCAAACGATCTCCAAGATAAAATGGCTTGGGTCCTTGTGCTGGGGGTGCAGGGAGCTTCGGCTGCCCCGCAGGGAGGGAAGCCGGGGGGGGGGGGGGGGTGCTGGGCAGGGCTCTCCCGGTCCGCCCAGGCTGCTGGCCAGGAAGCGGCTGAGCACCACTGAGATGAGCAACGCAAACGTGGCCGCAGCTGCCCGGCTCTGGAGGCAGCTGTCCTGGCAAGGAGGCCTCTGATTTGAACCAGGACCATCTCTTCCTGGATGAGCGGTCGCCATTGTTCAGAGGGGGCGGGAGCGGCCGGGGGCCTCAGTGGTGGCCGGGCCTTCTCCTGACACACAGCTTCCTGGCACATCTGGCCATCCAGTGTCCAAAACCAACAGAATGGCCTTGGCCTGAAAGGCCCACCGGACCTGCCCAGCCCAGGAAACCCCACCCTCACTACCGCACTCGGATTTGTTTGGTTTTTATGCCAGTCCTGGGACTTGAACTCAGGCCCTGGGAACTGACCCTACACTTTTTGACTCAAGGCTGGTGCTCTATCACTCAAGCCACAGCTATACTTCTGGCTTTCTGCCGATTTCTTTGCAGATAAGAGTGTCATGGACTACCCTGTCCAGGCTGGCTTGGTTCAAACTCAGCCTCCTGAGTAGCTGGGATGACTGGCATGAGCCGTTGGCACCCTGCTGCCTGGGCTTTCGGAAGAGGGAGTAGTTACAGGAGTTGTTACAAGCCCGGTCCAGTTCACACAGAGCCCAGGGGCAGGGATTCCTGCCCACACCCATGGCTGATTCAATCTGGAACCTTCTCCAAGTCTCCCCAAGGCTGGGCCTGAGCAGCTTTGCCTTGTCAGCAAATTGAGGGAGCTGCTGGGGGGAGACAACGGCCCCGCTCCCAGAGGCTTCCTTCCTGCCAGCCGGCCCCAGCTGCCCCAGCTGCCCTGGCCCTGGCCACGCCCACAGCTGGGCCTTGGGGCCTGCAAGGGTTAAAGATTCCCTGCCCTGTGGCTCACGCCTGTCATCCCAGCCGCCAGGAGACAGAGATCTGAGGATCGAAGCAAGCTTAGGCAGGAATAGTACACAATCAGCCAGCAAAAAGTCAGAAGGGGAGCTGTGGCCCAAGTGGTAGAGCACCAGCCTTGAGTGGCAAAGCTCAGAGACAGCACCCAGGCCATGAATTCAGGTTTCAGTACCAGCACACACACACACAAAACAAAACTCAGGCGGGGCACCAGTGGCTCACACTTGTCATCCTACTCATCCTGAGATCTGAGGATGGCAGTTCAAAGCCAGCCCGGGCAGGAAAGTCCATGAGACTCTGATCTCCAATAAACCACCAGAAAACGAAGTGGCGCAGTGGCTCAAGTGGTAGAGCGCTCGCCTTGAGCTGAAGAGCTGAGGGACAGCGCCCAGGCCCAGAGTTCAAGCCCCACGACCGACCAAAATAAAAACAAACTGGAGCTTAGAGAAGGTGCGTGTGGCTCTGGCTTGGGGTGAGCTGGGAAGGCTGCCGCAGGTGAACAGCCCGCGTGGGGGGCGGGGGGCGCAGAGGGGCCGGCAGACGGAGCAGGGAGGCTGTGGCTGAGTCACCGGCTGCCGCGGGAACACCCCTGCGGCCCCGTGGGCGGTCGCCCGCGGGAACCGGCCCGGCCCTGTGGGCACAACTGTTCCCTTGCAGGCTGCAGACGGAGCGTGGGAGCGGCATGGCCGCCGGAGGGGCACCCGCAGCCCCGCCGCCATCAGGCAGCTTTGGGGCCGGGAAACTGAGATGCAGAGAAAGGCCAGCCCTGCAGGTGCACACGCACACGTGTGCACACACACGCCCGTGCACACACACGCCCATGCACACCACACGCAGACACCCCCCCCCCGGCCTGCGTCTCCATCTGACCACGCCCCTCCCCCACCCCCTGCACCTTCAGAACAAAACCTGGGGTCCAGGACCCTGCCTGTCATCCTCGCTGCTGAGGAGGAGGCTGAGATCTGAGGACCTTGAGGGTCCAAGCCAGCCTGAGCAGCAAAGTCTGAGACGCGGATCTCCAATGAACCACCAGAAAGCTTGACGTGGCGCTGTGGCTCAAGGGGTAGAGTACCAGCCTTGAACAGAAATACCAAATCCCAGAGGGGGCTGGAGCTTTAGCCCCAGTATTGGCACAAAAGAAACTAACCAAAACCCCATGCACCTCACCCCAGCCCGCAAGACCCCGTTCAGCTCTCGCACCCTCTTCCTGCTCCCATTTATGTAAAACTGGGGCCCACCCGCCCGGCTTCCTGGAGGTAGGGCCAGCTATCCTGACCTCAGGGCCTTTGCACCTGCAGCACCAGTGCAGTCTCTGAACATCAGCACACTGGTTTGGCCCTGCAGTAGAGGGGCAATGAGGTCATCAAAGGCCCCAGGTCCAGAAGACACAGCAAGCCGAGTTCAAACCCAAACCCATCTGGGCACCCCCACAGGGACCCCACAGGTTCCCACCATGGTGCCGGGTTTAAGGTCAGCCGCCACCAGTGCTCCGTGGAGCCCGCCCCCACTGCCCCTCCTGACCTCGCAGCCACTGGTTGGGGGCCAGAGACCCCCCCAGGACCCCACACCCCCTCCTCCCAAGGCAGCAGCAGCCGGTGCCCCATTTCCTGCCCTTCGCTGGTGTACGAGCCGAAGCCTCAAGGATACGGGAGCCAAAAATAACGGGTGACCTACTCCCGAACACGCAGCCTGTGCCATCCGGCCGGGGGGTAATTAATTAGCAAGCCGGCAAATGAGGGTAATTAGGGCTGCGGGAGTCGGCGCCGGGACCTAGGTCTGGCCTCCCCCCCTCCTCCCGTCCCCTCTCCCTGTCCGGGGCCCTCAGTCTGTGGGCCCCGACCCCTTGTCACTGGGGCCTGCGGGTGCCTGGCTCTTCCTGCGGTGTTGCTCCCTGGCAGGGCTGACCTGGGCAGGGCTCGGGCGGCCTGCAAGTCCACCCTGAGTCCCAAGGCCAGAGGACTACACGCTGACACCCCAACTCCCGGTCTCTGGAGTAAGCTGGAAGAGGAAGGGGGTCAGGGAGGAAGAGGAGGGCACTGGAGGTGGGATTTGTCTAGTTTTTGTCCCTGTGCTGGTCCTGAGACTTGAACTCGGGGCCTGGGTGCTGTCCCTGAGCTGGACACCTCCAGCTTTTTGGAGGTTCATTGGAGATATGAGTCTCACGGACTTTTTTTTTCTGGCTTTGAACTGCGATCCTCAGATCTCAGCCTCTGGGTAGCTAGGATTCGAGGTATGACCCACCAAGGCCTAGTTTAGAGGTGGGGTTTTGAGGGCTGCATAGGAAGGCTGGCCTGACTATGGCTAGGTGAAGGAGAAGATTGGATGTCAGATCTTCCGCCTCTCCCTCCGAGTACTGAAGTTCCAGGCCTGTACCACCACCCCGGCCACCGACAACACGTGTACAATGCACGCATTTACGAGACACCTAGAGACACAGTCTGTTTCGTGTAGGAACCAGTGGCTACTTACCATAATGAAAAGTGGCATTGTTTACACACACAGGTTATAAATAAGTAAACTGAGTCATGGTGAGCGAAAGCGAGTTCTTCCAGGGTGCACTGCTCAGGGAGACCTAAGGGTCCAGCCAAGATCGAGCTGCAGCTGGGCACCGCGTTCCTTCAGGAAGCATGGCGGAGGACGGCCAAGCCGGGTTAGAGCAGAACCGTAACCAGGTCAGGCTGTGAACACGCCAGCGGTTTGCGCTGGGGCATGCCCCGTCGGGTCCGGTGTGCTCCAGGCTGACCGGCCCCGGCCCCTCGCTGCGGGGCTCAGAGCACCCTCTGGAGCCCTCCCTGGCCTCTTCCTCCTCAGAGGCCCGCTGCCCGGGCCCGTTGCCCGGCCGCCCCGGGGATCGCCGCATGGCCCCGTTCTGCAGCCAGCTGCCGCTTGGCACACTCCAGTGCCTTCCGGAAGCCCGGCCACACTCCGTTTGAAATTTCTTTTTGTTTTGTTGGGAATCGGGAAGTCTGCACAGAGCAGACGGTGTTTCCAACGCCTTGCAAGGCTTCGGGCCCAGCTCAGACAGACCCTCTGCTGTGCACATGACTCGCACAGTCAGGGAAACTGAGGCACGGGCTCTGTGTCTCCAGCTGGGATGAAAGGTCACCCTGTGTGTGGGGGTGAGGCCGGGGCGTGCCAGATGGGGGGGTCAGCCACACCTGGTCCTGACCCTCAGGGGGGCCTGCGGGGGGCGGGGGGCAGCGAGGACAGCACCGGGGATGGGAACCCCTGCACACAGCCTCCGGGCGCCCGGCGTGCTGAGGTGGGGCAGCGCCCGGCTGTGTCCGGCCAGGGCCCGGACCCCCCTCCCCCCGGCCGCAGGCAGCCGGGCAGGGCTGACCCTGGCGGCCACAGGAAGAGTGGCGTCCAGCTCTGATCGTTCATCCGCTTCCTGCCTCCGGTCTCTGGTTCCTCCTCGGGGTCCCCCCCTTCCCCCCCTCCCCGCGCCCCAGCCCATCCCCCTCCTCCTCCCTGCCCCCTCCCTCCAGCACAGCCCCTTCCCCCTCTCCATCCGGACCCGCCCCTCATCGGGACGCCCCGCCCACAGAACAAGCCCCGCCCGTGACTTCCCTGACCACGCCCACACTCCAGTAAAACCCGCCCCGCCCCGCCCACATACACGCCACACCACGCCCATCTCCCCCGGGGCCCGCCCCTGGCGGCACTAGCCACGCCCTCTCCGGGCGCCGATCCCGCCCACCGGCTGCCGCGGGCCGGCAGGGGGCGCTCGGGCGGCCTCGGGGCCCCGGGAGGCGGGGCGGGCGGCGGCCGCGCGGGGCCCGGCCGCGATGGGACCGGAGGCGGCGCGGGCGGCGGCGGCGGCGCAGACAAAGGCGCGGGCGGGCGACGGCGGAGCGCGCAGGGCCCGGGCTGCGCCGAGTCAGCGACGCCGACGGTGAGCCCGGACCACCGGGGCGCGGGGACCCCGAGTTCCGGGCCCGCGGCCTGGGGCGGCGCCGGCTCTGAAGTTCCCGGCTCGGGGGTCGCGGGGTCCCGGGCCGGGGGCGGGGCCCCGGGGGTCGCCGGCCCGGCGTCGAGGAACGCGCCGAGGGCCCCGAAGTTCTGGGGCGGCCGAGCGGCGCGGGCCGGAAAGTTGGGGCCGGGGGGGGGGGACGGCGCGGGGGCCTCGGAGTTCCGGGGCCGGCGCGGAGCTCGGCGGGGCCGGGGCCGCGGGGCGAGGGCACCCCGAGTCTCCGCCCGGGCCGCAGGCGGGGGGCGATGCGGACTCGGGGTGGCGCTTCCGAAGTTGGGGTGCGCCCGGCGCGGCGCGGTGCCCGGGCCCGCGGGGGTCCCCGGCCGCCCTCGGGGGCCAGGCCGGGGTTCGGCCCCCCGGAGCCCCGGGCGCCGGCGCGCGTGACCGGCCGGTGAGTAACTTTCTCCGCCGCGCGCGCGAGTCCCGGCAGGCCGGGGCCGGGCCGGAAGAGCCCGGACTGGGGGACCCCGCGCCCGGCCCCACCGGCCCGCGATCCGAACCGGCTCGGGCTCCAGACCCTGTGCCCAGGACCGGATGGGGTCCCCCTCCCCAGGCTGTGATCCCCCCTTCCCAGGCCGGGGTCCCCCTCCCCAGGCTGTGATCCCCCCTCCCCAGGCCGGGGTCCCCCTCCCCAGGCTGTGATCCCCCCTCCCCAGGCCGGGGTCCCCCTCCCCAGGCTGTGTTCCCCACTCCCCAGGCCGGGGTCCCCCTTCCCAGGCTGGGGTCCCCCTCCCCAGGCCGGGGTCCCCCTCCCCAGGCCGGGGTCCCCAGGATGTAGTCTGGGAGGGGGCACACGGGGGGGGGGGGGAGGAATCAGGCCCTCAGGCCACACCCCGGGCCTGGGCTGGAGGGAGGGGTGGACGGTATGGAGCCCCTCCCATGGTGGGCCCCAAAACTGGCTGTTCTGCCGAAGCTTTTTCGGGGGGCTCTGGGAACAGTGGGGACCTTTGTCTCCCAAGAGACAGTCGTCGGTGCCAAAGCTTTAGAGAAGAGCCAGGGTCTCCAGTATGCGGGCCCCGCTGACCCCGAACCCTGGACCCAGCCATGGTTGTCTGGAACCCTCTGCCCGGCCCTGCCCTGGTTTGAGCGCAGTGATGGATGAAGGCGCGTGTGACCCAGTCTGGGGACGCAGCCTGGCGCCCCTGGGGGCCCCCAGAACCAGGACAGCCAGGGGCCTGCCCGGCTGCTTTTGGCGCCTCCTCCAGTCGGTGCACCCGGCCCGCGGCCCTGGGCAGCTGAGCCTCTGAGGCCCTCACAGACCTCTCTCTCTTCCCCAGGGGCCAAATCGGCTGCTCTGGCCGCCTGGCCACCCCAGCCTGACCAATGTCCACAGCCAGGTGAGCCCCCTGCCCCCCCCAGCCCTGGCCTGGCCACGAGAGGCCCTGCTGAGGGTCCGTCTTTCCCCCCACCAGGGAGCAGCCCATCTTCAGCACTCGGGCCCACGTGTTCCACATCGACCCCACCACCAAGCGGAACTGGGTCCCTGCCGGCAAGCACGCCCTCACCGTCTCCTATTTCTACGATGCCACCCGTAACGTGTACCGCATCATCAGCATTGGGGGCGCCAAGGTGCAGCCCGGGGTGGGGGTGGGGGCACACCCAGGGAGGGCGGTCCCCTTGGCCCCGGTCATCGGGGACTCACAGTCACCTTGACCTCCTGACCCCTGACCAGGCCATCATCAACAGTACCGTCACCCCCAACATGACCTTCACCAAAACCTCCCAGAAGTTCGGCCAGTGGGCGGACAGCCGGGCCAACACCGTCTATGGCTTGGGCTTTGCGTCTGAACAGCATCTGACCCAGGTGGGCGGGGAGGGGGGAGCACGCTGTGTGGTCCCCACCTCCATGTGTCTGTCTGCAGAGCGGGTTCGTAGTTGAAGCAGCCTCCCCACGTCCCTGCTTTGCCGCAGGTTCTTGTGTGGCTTCTTCTCCCATTGGGGGCAGATGGTGGGCACTGGCCGGCTGCCCCTGGACAGAGGCCCCTCCCCCGTGGCAGCCTTGTCTGTGCCCCCCCTTCGCTTCCTCTCTTGGGTCTTGAACTCAGGGCAGGGGCTCTGTTCCTGAGTTGTTTTTCCTCTCTCAAGGCTGGTGCTCTACCATGTGAGCCACAGCTCCACTTCTAGCTTTTTTTTCGTGGAGAGATCTCACGCACTTCCCTTCCTAGTCTGGCTTTCAATCTCGATCCTCTGCTCTCAGCCTGAGTAGTGAGGATGACAGGTGTGAGCCCCTGACACCTGTATCCCCGCCCCCCACTTTATCACTACTTTTTACTGGACCAGACTATATAGCCCGGCCGGTCGCCCTGCGCAGAGCTCACAAGCACGGGCACACCAGGCTTCGGGGCAGGACGGTGGGTGCCCGACCCCGCTCCGGCGCGCCCTTCCTCATTGTCTGCTGGCTGCCCGGAGAGGGGCTGCGGACGGGCCCCCGCCTCGGCCTTCAGGGTTCAGGCCCCCTGACCCCCCAGCTCAGAAATGACTTTTCCTTTAAACAAAGGGAAATTGTTTCAAGAAGCACAGGTTTATTCTCGCAGCGGCGAGCCGTGAGCCCCGCTCTGCCGAGCGGCCTGGTCCGGGCCGGGTGGCGCCGGGCCCCGCGGACCGACGGCCCGCTCCGCCCGCAGTTTGCAGACAAGTTCCAGGAGGTGAAGGAGGCCGCGCGGCTGGCCCGGGACAAGTCCCAGGACGGGGGCGAGCTGCCCAGCGCGGCCCTGGGGCTCGCGGCCCACCAGGTCAGCGCGTCAGCGCGGGGCGCGCCGGGGGCGGGGCGGAGGCCGGGGTGGTGCGGAGGCCGGGGCGGTGCGGAGGCCGGGGCGGCCCGGAGGCCGGGGCGGCGCGGAGGCCGGGGCGGCGCGGAGGCCGGGGCGGTGCGGAGGCCGGGGCGGTGCGGAGGCCGGGGCGGTGCGGAGGCCGGGGTGGTGCGGAGGCCGGGGTGGTGCGGAGGCCGGGGCGGTGCGGAGGCCGGGGCGGCGCGGAGGCCGGGGCGGTGCGGAGGCCGGGGCGGTGCGGAGGCCGGGGGGGAAGGCCGGGGGGGAGGCCGGGGCGGCGCGGAGGCCGGGGGGGAGGCCGGGGGGGGGGAGAGGCCGGGGCGGGCTGGGAGCGGCGCGGAGGCCGGGGGGGAGGGCCGGGGGGGAGGCCGGGGCGGCGCGGAGGCCGGGGTGGGGCGGGCCGGGAGCGGCGCGGAGGGCCCTGGCCACCGCCCACCGCGCCCCCCTCCCCCGCAGGTGCCGCCGAGCCCCCTCGTCAGCGCCAACGGCCCCGGGGAGGAGAAGCTGTTCCGCAGCCAGAGCGCCGAGGCCCCGGGCCCCACCGAGCGGGAGCGGCTGAAGAAGATGCTGTCTGAGGGGTGAGGGCGCGCGGGCCCGGCGCGGGGCCCTGGCCGACCCGGCCCCGCCCCCCACGTGCTCACGTAGACCACGCCCACAGCCTCACCCGGGCCCCGCCTCCCACGTGCCCACAGCCTCACCCCGGCCCCGCCCACCCCTGGTCCCGCCCTCCTCGCGGCCCCGCCCCGCCGACCCCCGCGTCCGGTCCCCGCAGCTCGGTGGGCGAGGTGCAGTGGGAGGCCGAGTTCTTCGCGCTGCAGGACAGCAACAATAAGCTGGCGGGCGCGCTGCGGGAGGCCAACGCCGCGGCCGCCCAGTGGAGGCAGCAGCTGGAGGCCCAGCAAGCGGAGGCCGAGCGGCTGCGGCTGCGGGTGAGGCGCCCTCCGTCCCTCGGCGCGGGGTCCGGGCCGGGGCGCCCGGGGGCGCGGGCGGAGCGCTGAGCTTGCGCGCGCGCAGGTGGCGGAGCTGGAGGCGCAGGCGGCCGCGGAGCCGCCCCCGGCCGGCGAGAAGGAGGCGCCGGGCCCGGCACGGGAGCAGCTGGAGGCGCTGGTGCAGACCAAGGACCAGGTGAGCCCCGGGCCCGGCCCCCCGCGCGCGGCCGGGGCCCGCCACCGACTCCCGCCCTCCTCTCCCAGGAGATCCAGACGCTGCGGAGCCAGGCTGCGGGGCCCCGGGAGGCGCCCGAGGCCGCGGCGGAGCGCGAGGAGGCGCAGCAGAAGGTGCAGGTGCGCCCGCGCGGGGCCCACAGGACACCCCTCAACCCGACGGCGCGGCGGAGACTTGGGGAACCGCGTGCGGGGCCGGGGAGGACGCGGGCCGCGCCAGAGCCCTGGGGCGGGACGGGGGCCCGGGAACCCGCGGGCTGTCCTCGAGCCGGGCTCCCCGGACCTCTCGGGACCCCGACTCTACCCACCCGGCCTCCGCAGGACCTGGAGACCCGCAACGCGGAGCTGGAGCACCAGCTGCGGGCGACGGAGCGCAGCCTGGAGGAGGCGCGGGCCGAGCGCGAGCGGGCGCGGGCCGAGGTGGGGCGCGCGGCGCAGCTGCTGGACGTGCGGCTGTTCGAGCTGAGCGAGCTGCGCGAGGGCCTGGCGCGCCTGGCGGAGCCCGCGCCCTGAGCCCGGAGCCGCCCCGCCCCGCCCCGCCCCGCCCCGCCGGCCCGCCCCGGAGCCGCACCGCGAAGCTTCAGACCAGACTTTTATTGAGCACCCGACTCCCCGCGCCCCGCTGGGCCCCGCGCGGTCCTCGGGGCCTGCGGGCCGGGCAGGTGGGTGGCCGCCGCCAGTGGCGCCCGCGGCCGCCGCCCCGTCCCGCCCGCCTTCTCCTTGAAGCGCCGCTTCTGCTGCTTGATCCTGGCCAGCTCCGCCTTGCGCTTGGCCTCCAGGTCGGGGTCCTGGCGGGGGGGGGGGGGGGGGGGGGGACACATGGGGGGGGGCGCTGAGCGTCGGCCCGCCCCGCCCCTCCGCCCGGGCCCCGCCCCTCCGCCCGGGCCCCGCCCCTCCGCCCGGGCCCCGCCCACCTTCCCCTCCAGGATGAGCTGCTTGCGCTTGTTGATCTCCTTCTTCTCATCGAAGTGCGCAGCCTCCAGCTTCTGGGGGCGGGGACAGACAGCGACGTCACGAGCCCCGCCCGCCGGCCCCGCCCCGCGCCCCGCCCTCGCGGGCCCCACTCACGATCTCGCACTCGCGCCGCACCACGTTGACCTGCGTGAGGATCTGCAGCACCTGCGCCTCCTCCACCGCCAGCTCCTCCAGCTGCTTCTCTGCGGGGCGGGCGGGGCGGGCGGGGCGGGCGGGGGTCAGGCCAGCGCGTGGCCGGGGCTCCGAGGGCGGGAGGATGGCGTGGACGGTGGGGCGCCATGGCGGGAAGGGGAGGGGCCCGGCCGGCTGTAGATCCCACCAGTCCCAGACTAAAGACCACGCACTGCGCATTCGGCCTCGGTCTCCTTTTATTGACTGGCGCGGCCCCCACCCAGGCATCCTCCCCTCCCCTCCCCTCCCCTCCCCTCCCTTCTGGACTCTCCTCTCCCCCCTGCTCGGGGCTCTCCCTCCTCCCCTCCCCCCTGCTCAGGGCTCTCCCTCCCTCCTCCCCTCCCCCCTGCTCAGGGCTCTCCCTCCCTCCTCTTCTCCCCCCTGCTCAGGGCTCTCCCTCCCATAGCAGAGGCTGCTGCCACAGAAACAAAGGGGGACCACTTCACGAGGTGCTTAGAATCCCAGCTTCTGGGGATGTTGAGGCAGGATGGCTGGAGTCCTGGAGAAGGGGTCTGACCCAACTCCTAATCAAGGGGGCCATGGCTCCCCAGCAGCGGCGTCCTGCCTGCCAAGCGCGGGGCCAGCCCTGTCCCCCCCTCCCGTGCCCTGCCTGAGGCGGCCTGGGGACCCCCCCCCCACACACACACACACACACACACACACACACGGGGGTGGGGAGCCCAGCCCCCCCCCCCCCCCCCCCGCCGGCCCCACCGGCACTCACGGATCTGCTCCTCGATGGCGTGTACCAGGTGGATGTCATACTGTGTGACCAGCGTGATGGCCTGGCCCTGCCGCCCTGTGGGACACGGCAGCACTGGCACGCGGCCCAACACAGGCAGGAGCGGCAGCTCTGTGTCGGGGCTCCACTCATGGGGGCTCTGAGAGGAGGGCGGCTGCCCCCAGGAAGCTGCAGGGCACGGCCGGCCTCCCCGCCTAACGCAGCTGCTCACCCTTTTCACTTAGGCTGCCAGGGACCCCGGGCTTACTCATGCCAGAGCCCAGCCCTGGGTGTTGGCTTGGCCAGCACCTCTGTACCCCAACTCCACGCCCCGTTTCTCTGATGGTGAACAGGACAGGAACAGCCCTGTTGGGTAACTAAACCCCGGACCACCAAATCCACCCCAGAGATCTCCCACTGCAGTGTACCCTCAGTTCGGGCGGCCATGCCCGAGGCCCCAGGGCTGGAGGGGTTTCACCAGCGCCGGGTCCTCCCGACAGGGGCGGTGGTCGGCGGCGTGTCCCCAGGGGCCAGGGCCACGGGCGCTCACCTGCACGGGCCGTGCGGCCCACCCGGTGGATGTAGAGCTTGGGCAGGCCTGGGGTGTTATGGTTGAGGACCACCTGCACTGTGGGGATGTCCAGGCCCCTGGGAGTAGAGATTGCTCAGGCTCCAGGCCTGCCCTGGCACCGGCTCCCCGGGCCGCCCCCTCGGGGGCCAGTGGGCTGGTTGCTCACCGGGAAGCCACGTCGGTCGCGATCAGGATCCGGTAGATGCTGGACTTGAACTTGGCCAGAGCGGCGAAGCGTTCTTTCTGTGCCAGGGGAAACACATGGCAGAGGTGAGGGCGGGGCAGGGCAGGGCAGGGCAGGGCAGGGCAGGGCAGGGCAGGGCAGGGCAGGGCAGGGCAGGCGGGGTAGGGGCAGGGCAGTGCCTGCAGGGGAGTGGGGAGGGGGAGTAGGCCGCCCACCTGCTTCATCATGGAGTGCAGGGCCACGGCTGGAAAGTTGAACTTGCGCAGCATCATGCACAGGATCTGGCAGGTCCTGGGGGGTGGAGGGGACGCTTGTGTCACTGTGGGGTTCCGGCCGCCCACACCCCACCCTGCAGGCGCTCGGTGGCCCTGCACAGCCCCGGGTGGGGGGCGCTGAGGACCCGCCAGCTAGCCAGCCGCTCCCTCCCAGGGCAGAATCAGTGGGAGGGGGAGCGTGGCGTGAGTGGAGACCAGGCCCGGCTGGGGGGGCTGGCGCCAGCGCTCAGCACAGGGGCCTGGGCTGCACCTCCAGGACCATAAGCTGCAGGGTCTGACTGCGCTGACAGCTCCCCTGCCCCCACCTGCTCTCCCGGAAGCCGGTGCCCTGCGCGGTCCTGCTGTGTGTCGGCCTCCTGTCCTGAGCTGCAGACAGCCCCAAGAGCGGACGGAAGCTCAAAGCAAACTCACATGACTGCCAGGACTTGGGCCACAGCACAGCGCCCCCCCCCATGCAGGGGCGAGGGGCTGAGGGCAGGGCTGGAGGCGGGGCCGGGGCAGAGCGCGCACGCACTTGCAGGTGTTGGTGAAGATGACGATGGCCCAGTCCTCGTGCTCATCCTGGAAGCGCTGGACCAGGTGCACCAGGTACGCGTCCTTCACCTTCTCGGGCACCAGCACGTAGCGCTGGTCCAGCTGCTCCACCGTGCGCACTCTGGGGACAGCAGGTGGCCGCGTCTCAGTGTCCCACTGGCCGCCCCAGCCTGTCTGGGGGCGCCCCCCACCCCCAGCCGGGCACACACGGGGCCTGTGCCTCCCAGAAGAAGGGCTGGTTGGTGGCCAGGCCCTGCAGCTCCTTGAGCGTGTCAGTCAGCGTGGCGCTGAAGAGCAGCGTCTGCCTGCGGGCGGGCACGGCGGCCAGGATGGCCTCCAGGTCCACCGTGAAGTCCGTGCAGCCCTGCTCCAGCAGCCGGTCGGCCTCGTCCATCACCTGGGGAGGCAGAGCTGTGGGGAGGTGCCCCCCGCCCACAGCCCCCCCCACGCCCACCCCAGCAAGCCTCTCCCTTTGCTTTTTTTGAACTGGAAATAGTCCTGGGGTCTGAACGGAGGGCCCTGAACTTGCCAGGCAGACGCTCCAACTCCTGTGCCCACACACTGGCCCTTCAGTGATCGCCCAACCCTGTCTACTAAGCAGCTGGGATTACAGACGGGCTCGCTGCCTGCCTGCCTTGGATGGAACCAGAAGGGCATGCATGCCAGGCTGAGTCACCACAAAGTGCCCCCCCCCCCACTAGACGTCCCTTCTCCTTTGCCCCTGGGCACAGTCACTTTTCCAGAACTTTCCTGGAGACAGCTGGGATGCAGGCTTCCAAGTGGGAGGTGGCACCCAGGCTCCTGAAACCCCTCCCTCCTTAGCCCCCCCCACCCAGGGGCAAGGCTGGCTTACCAGGAAGCGGATCTTCTTCATGCTGAAGGTGTTGGAGCTGCGCAGGTGGTCGGCCAGGCGCCCTGGCGTGGCAATGACCACGTGTGGCTTGCGGGAGAGCTCCAGTGCCTGGGTCACCATGTCTGGGGTGAGGGTAGAGGTGAGGCTGGACGGGAAGCCGCGGCGCGGGGTTTCCACACCCGGAGCTTCCTGGCCTCTGGGCCTTACCCATGCCACCGACGATGATGCAGTCCTTCAGGCCCAGCGGCTTCCCCAGCACCCGGAACTGCTCTGCAATCTGATAGGCCAGCTCCCTGCGGGCGGCGGGCAGACAGGCAGTGACAAGGGTGCAGCTTGGGGCCTCCCACTCCACCCCTGCCCCAGCCTCCTGCCCCATTTGCCTGTTGAGTGCTAGAGTCTGCTCCGGACTGTCCACACTTCACACCCATTCCATCCACACCCTAAACTTGCACCTTCTTTTGAATCCCTCACACTAGAGGGTCAGCCACAAAAGCCAGAGACCCAACCTTCCATATCCCCTCTTCCTGGGCTGGGCAGTCTGAAAGCCATACTCTGCACTGCTCTGTCTTTGTCATGACTCCTAGCCTTCCCTGCCTTGTTCACATACCCTCAGAGTCAGTTCAAACCTCTCCCTGGCATTGGAGGCTTGGCAGATCGCCTTTTCTGCCCCTTCCTCCCTCACCCCTCTGCATGCAGGTCCTTTTGCTTAAAATACTTTCTTTGGCTGGGCACCCGTGCTTCATGCCTGTAATCCTAATTACTCAGAGGAGACTGAGATCTGAAGATAGCAGCTCAAAGCCAGCCCTAGCAGGAAAGTCCGAGAGACTCTTATCCCTGATTAACTAGCAAAAAGCACCAAGTAGAGGTGCGGCTCAAATGACAAAGGCAGGCTTGGAGAGGAAAGAGCCAGTCAAGAGCTCAAGGCCCTGCGTTCAAGCCCGGTACCAGTACATACACAAAACAGACAGAACTTTACTTCTCAGCTGCCAGGCAGCTTGCAGATCCCACCTGGCAATTGCCTGGCCCCAGCCAAGCCCTGTGCCGAGAACTTTTCCCACTCACCATCTGGTTCAATCATGCGGTGTGACTCCCCCTATTCTGCTTGTGGGGGAGACACAGCTCAGAGAGTGAAAGGCACGTGAAGCTAAGTCGCGCCCCCGGGGGGGGGGTGGTGAGGGGCTCACCTAGTGGGCGTCAGGACAAGGCAGAAGATGCCGTAGGGATCCTCGGACAGCTTCTGTAGGATAGGCAGCACAAACGCAGCGGTCTTGCCGCTGCCAGTCTTGGCACAGCCCAGGCAGTCTCGACCTGGACAGAGGGCGAGGCAACGAGGTCACCCTGCACCCGGAATCCACGCTCCTCGAGATGACACTCACTCACTCCTCAGGTTTTCTGAACCTCCAATAATAGGCGACTTGGCGCTCTGCACCCTGCTGCCTCTTGCAAACCTCAAACCCTAGCGAGGGAGAAGTTGTCATCTCCAGTAAAGGGGGGGGGGACTGAGTCTCAGAGGCCAACACGGGGGCACAGTTTGCTCGGAAGCCCCATGTGTTCCTAAGTACCGTGCCATTTTGACTGTCCCTGAGGACCTGAGCTTGGGGAACCCTGAACCCTAACGCCCAGTTCACATACTACACCCCCTGGGCTCTTGAGGAAGCCTCATTAGTGGCCATACTGGGTGGAGAGAAAGGCACATACACAGAATCCTAGAGTCCTGGCCTCACCATTATTAGTGTTGGCAGCCTCAGTTTCCCCTTGTAAAGGCCAGCTGGGCCCACTTTCAGTTTCTCCTGACATCATTTATCAACCTCTCCCGGTGCTTGGAGACAAGGAATGTTCCAGAGATGGCACCACCCGGGACCCCAGCTCTGTTGCCAGCCCCCCGCCCCCCCCAGGCCCCGGCCCTGTCCCCGGCCCCGGCTCTGTCCCCGGCCCCGGCTCTGTCCCCGGCCCCGGCTCTGTCCCCGGCCCCGGCCCTGTCCCCGGCCCCAGCTCTGTCCCCGGCCCCGTCCCCGGCCCCGGCTCTGTCCCCGGCCCCGGCTCTGTCCCCGGCCCCGGCTCTGGCCCCGGCTCTGTCCCCGGCCCCGGCTCTGTCCCCGGCTCTGTCCCCGGCTCTGTCCCCGGCCCCGGCTCTGTCCCCGGCCCCGGCTCTGTCCCCGGCCCCGGCCCTGTCCCCGGCCCCGGCTCTGTCCCCGGCCCCGTCCCCGGCCCCGGCTCTGTCCCCGGCCCCGGCTCTGGCCCCGGCTCTGTCCCCGGCCCCGGCTCTGTCCCCGGCCCCGGCTCTGTCCCCGGCTCTGTCCCCGGCCCCGGCTCTGTCCCCGGCCCCGTCCCCGGCCCCGGCTCTGTCCCCGGCCCCGGCCCCGGCCCCGGCTCTGTCCCCGGCCCCGGCTCTGGCCCCGGCTCTGTCCCCGGCCCCGGCTCTGTCCCCGGCCCCGTCCCCGGCCCCGGCTCTGTCCCCGGCCCCGGCTCTGGCCCCGGCTCTGTCCCCGGCCCCGGCTCTGTCCCCGGCCCCGTCCCCGGCCCCGGCTCTGTCCCCGGCCCCGGCTCTGTCCCCGGCTCTGTCCCCGGCCCCGGCTCTGTCCCCGGCTCTGTCCCCGGCCCCGGCTCTGTCCCCGGCCCCGGCTCTGTCCCCGGCTCTGTCCCCGGCCCCGGCCCTGTCCCCGGCCCCGGCCCTGTCCCCGGCCCCGGCTCTGTCCCCGGCTCTGTCCCCGGCCCCGGCTCTGTCCCCGGCCCCGGCTCTGTCCCCGGCCCCGGCTCTGTCCCCGGCCCCGGCTCTGTCCCCGGCCCCGGCTGGGCGCGTCTTGCTGCGCGGGGTCTCACGCACCCTCCAGGATGGCGGGGATGCAGCCGAGCTGCACCGGCGTGGGCTGCTTCAACCCCAGCTGCCGGCATTGCTCCACCAGCCACGCCGACAGCCCGAGCTCCGCGAAGCCGGCCATCGCCCCCAGCAGCGAGGAAACCTGGAAAAAGGCACTTCCGGCGCGTGGCTGTGACGTCGAGCAGAGGCCTTCGCTGCTTATTGGGCCGCTTTCCCGTCTTGGTCCTACCTTCTCCAACTCTTTTAGCCAATCGCAGCCCCGAGCGCCTCCTGACGTGTTTTCCCCACCCTACCCACTCCCTCGTGCTCGCGGGACCGAACAAACTACAATTCCCAGCATGCTTTGAGAGACTTTCTTTAAAGAAGCATCCTTAAGTAGCTGTACAAAGGAGCTACCATTCAGCAGAGCAGTTTGTGGATACAGTTTGCGCATTTGACCGCCGTCACCCCTTTCATCGTCCTCCCTCCCCCATCCCTCCCAGTCCCGGAGAACCGCTGTTGCATGCCCCGCCTACTTTATCCCGTTTGAGTTCCCATTGGCTCATTCGAGTAAACTACATTTCCCATGGTGCTCGGGGGCGGGTCCTGCTTCCGCCTTACGTGTCACTCCGGAAGAGGAGAGAGTCAAACGCTGAGCGCCATGGCTCCTCCGGCTCCGGGCCCGGCCTCGGGCGGCTCCGGGGAAGTGGACGAGCTCTTCGACGTGAAGAACGCCTTCTACATCGGCAGCTACCAGCAGTGCATCAACGAGGCGCAGCGGGTGAAGGTGGGGCGCGGGGCGCTTCCTGGGCCTCCTCTTCCCGGGGACCTGCCTGGCCTTCTCCGCCCTGCCTCTGGGGGCCCTGCCTGGCCTTCTCCGCCCTGCCCCTGGGGGCCCTGCCTGGGCCTCCTCTTCCCGGGGTCCTGCCTGGCCTTCACCCTGCCCCTGGGGGCCCTGCCTGGGCCTCCTCTTCCCGGGGTCCTGCCTGGCCTTCTCTACCCTGCCCCTGGGGGTCCTGCCTGGGCCCGGACCAGCGAATCCCGGCTGTACTTTGGGTCCTTGTTCACCCTGGACGCCCCAATGTACCCCGGAAGACGAAAGGGAGGCATTGGCGCCCCTGTACTTAACTTTCTCTTTCTGTCGATCCTGGGGTTTGAACTCCAGGCCTGGGCGCTGACCCTGAGCTTTAAAAACAAAACAAAACACCTCAAGGCCGGCGCTCTACCACTTGAGCCATAGCTCTCCACTACCGGCTTTGGCAGTTCAGTTGGAGATAAGTGTCTCATGGACTTTCCAGCCTGAGCCGGCTTTGAACCCTGATCCTCAGGTCTCAGCCTCCTGAGAAGCTACAGATTACAGTCTCCAGAACCACTGGTGTGGGCCAGCCTGGGCTGTTCCTCCCCGCCTGTGCTTTTTTGTAGCTGGGATGGCCTGCACACACCATCACGCGCACATCTTTATCTGTGGAGATGGGAGTCTCACCAACTTTGTGCCAGGGCTGGCTTGGAGCCATAATCCTTCTGATCTCTGCCTCCTGTGTAGTTAGGATGACAGGCACGAGCCACCATACCTGGCTTGTTTTTTCAGTTATGGTTTGGGGATCCCCTAGGTTGTCATTCTTGCTGGTGTCCCCTTTGAAGGTCATTTACTTAGAAGAGACCATGTCTTAAGCTGCAGCTGCCAGGCCCTGAGCAGAAGCGGCGGCTGCCAGGCTTTCCCCGCACGCATTCACTGTATGGTCCCAGTGGGGTAGGGGATGTCAGAGGCCCAGCGGTCTTGGGGCCTTTGGGACGAACAAGCTGCTCACTCTTGGCCTTCCCTGGTCTGGCAGTTTCCAGGCTGTTGGTATGGCAACGTGGAGGTGGGGCCTCCTCAGTCCTGTCGAGGCTGCACAGAGGCCTGTGGCCCTGAACCCCATCCCCGGATCCCCAGATCCCACCCTGCGGGTGCTGGAGGCAGAGCCCCAGGAGCAGAGCAGCCTGGTCAGGCTCCCAGAGGGAATGCGTGCTGTGCCGGGCAGCGGGGCAGCCAGGGGCTGTCATGAAAGCCAAGTACTGGTGGCTCCCGCCTGTCATCCCAGCTACTCAGGAGGCTGAGGTCTGAGGACCACGGTTCAAAGCCAGCCTGGGCAGGAAAGACTGTGAGACTTATCTCCAACAAACTACCAGAAAAACAGAAGTGGTGCTGTGGCTCAAGTGGTAGAGCGCTCGCTTTGAGTACAAAGAGGCTCAGGGGCAGCGCCCAGGCCATGAGTTCAAGCCCTAGGACTGGCAAAAACAAAACAAAACCTAACGCTAAAAATGAATGCTAGGTGCAGTGGCACCCCGTGATCCTCTAGTGACAGTCCCGCTAGTGCTCTGAGCGGCTGCTGGGGTCCTCCAGGACTGAACGTCCTCGGGCTGTCCCTCCGGGCGGTCAGGGTGGCCGTTCTGGAGTTCCCACTTGTGCTGACCCTCCTGTGTTCCCGTAGCTGTCAAGCCCTGAGAAGGAGGTGGAGAGGGACGTCTTCCTGTACAGAGCGTACCTTGCCCAGGTGAGTGTGGGCGCAGAGGTGTGGTGAGCCCTGGGCAGGGGCCAGACTCCAGGGATGGCTGCGTGGGGACAGGAAGGGAGCAGGATGGGCCGTGGGAAGCGACCAAGTTGGGATCTGGCCTACACGATCGCCAGCCCCTAGGACTGGTGTGGCTAGCACCCGTGGCCACAGGCCGCCAAAGCCCTGGCCGGCCAGCCGCAGGGCCACGCTGGGATCCCAGCCGACAGCTGGGGAGTGGCACTGACCTGCGGCGGTGCCCGGCGGGACCATGGGCGGCGCAGCCATGACGCCCTGTCACCCAGGCCAGCCCTGAAGCGGGAGGCAGGGTGGCGCGAGGGCCGGGCGGGCAGCAGGCTGAGGACGCTGACTGGCACCTGTCCGTTCCCACAGCGGAAGTACGGCGTGGTCCTGGACGAGATCCAGCCCTCCTCGGCGCCCGAGCTGCAGGCCGTGCGCACCTTTGCTGAGTACCTGGCCAGCGAGAGCCGCCGGTGAGGCCGATCCTGAGCCAGGGCTCCCCACCCCGCCCCGCCGGGCCTCCTTTTCCCTTCTGAGCAGTAGAGGCTGGTGATAGGCACTGCCTCCCTCCCTGTGGGCCCTGCTCGGGGTGACATGCCCCCCTGGGCATCGCCCCGGAGCTGTGTGTGGCCCCCCGTGGCCCTGCCCTCCTGTGCCCAGCCTGGGCTTCGTGCGACCCTCGGCTGTGGGACCTGGAAGCCCTGAGTCACTGTAGCTTTGTGATCACACCCCATCCTGCCCATGGGTATCCCCTCTTCCCCCCCTTGAGTCCCGGCGCCCTCTGGGGCATGCAGGGACCCTGCTCTGTCTGCCATGATGAGATCTTTCCGTCCCGGGGAAGGCTGCCTCCATCCTGCCTCCGCCCTGAACGGCCCTGTCCCACAGGGACACCATCGTGGCCGATCTGGACCGGGAGATGAGCAGAAGCGTGGACGTGAGCAACACCACTTTCCTGCTCATGGCGGCCGCCATCTACTTCCACGACCAGAACCCGGACGCTGCGCTGCGCGCCCTGCACCAGGGCGACAGCCTGGAGTGGTGAGCGCTGGCCCTAGGGCTCCCAGGGCCTGCGCGTGGCATCCTGGGCTGCTTGCCAGAGCGGGGGAGGGGGTTGGAACATTCTGGAAGGCGGCCCCTCCTTGCCAAGGGTCCAGGTGAGGGCTTATGGCACCGCTCTGTCCGCAGCATGGCCATGACGGTGCAGATCCTCCTAAAGCTCGACCGCTTGGACCTTGCCCGGTGAGTTGCCAGACCCACCAGCATCGGGGCCTGTGCCTCAGTTTCCCCCATGGTGATGCGGGTGGCACGGGGAACCCGAGCCCCTAAAGGCTGGACATGTGGACTGGGGCCACGCTGGGCGTGGGCTGGGCGGCCTACAGCTCGTGCTGGGGCGCCCCGCGGTGACGCTCGTCAGAAGCTCCTGACCCCAAGGTCTGTGGAGCCTGGAAGCCGCCGCCTGCAGCTCCCACAGCACCGCAGAAGAGCTCAGCTGTGTTGCTCCCCACTGCCGCGCCCCGGCTCTCCCGAGTCCCTGGCCGCGGAGCTCTGGCCCCTCAGGCTGGTTCGGCACCAAGGCCCCCCAGGAACCAGGGGCCCCGGAGTGGGCCGGTCCCAGCCTGCAGCCACGGCCGCCACCACCCTGGCACTCAGCACCCTCCCTGTCGCCCACAGGAAGGAGCTGAAGAAAATGCAGGACCAGGACGAAGACGCCACCCTGACCCAGCTGGCCACCGCCTGGGTCAACCTAGCTGTGGTGAGGACGTGGGGCGGCGCCCAGCCGGGCCTGGTGTCCATGGCCGCCCGCGTGGGCACGCCTCCTCCGCATCCCCCATCCCCACCCCTCTCATCTTCGCCTCCCAGGGACCCTGCCGGGCCAGGCAGCGCCTCTCCCCAGGGTGTGGGGCTCCCCTGCTCCGCGGGGCCCAGCCGCCCCCCAGCATGGCACTCGGCGCCCCCTTCACCGACTTGGCTGCCATCCCCAGCTGCTCTTTGTCCCCGCTTTTCAGATGTGCCATGGGTGTGGGGGGAGGGCAGCCCTGGGCTGGCCTCGGCCTCCTGGGTTCGGGCCTCCCAGCACCGGCCTCCCGATGGCTGAGCGCTCCCTCCCTGCCCAGCCCTGCCCTGGTGCCCCGTGTCACCCGCCTGCCCCAGGGCCTCCCCGAGGGCGTGGCCCCGGCGGGGGGGGGGGGCTGACGGTGCTGATGCCATGCCTCCCCGAGGGCGTGGCCCCGGCGCCAGTGGCTGACGGTGCTGGTGCCACCCACAGGGAGGTGACAAGCTGCAGGACGCGTACTACATCTTCCAGGAGCTGGCAGACAGGTGCGCGCCCACCCTGCTGCTGCTCACCGGGCAGGCGGCCGGCCACATGGCGCAGGGCCACTGGGAGGCCGCCGAGGCTGTCCTGCAGGAGGCGCTGGACAAGGTGGGCGCCGCGGGGGGAGGGGGAGGTGCAGGGGGGGCGCTGCGGGGGAGGGGGAGGCGCTGGACAAGGTGGGCGCCGCAGGGGGAGGGGGAGGTGCAGGGGGGGCGCTGCGGGGGAGGGGGAGGTGCGGGGGGAGGGAGGGGGCGCTGGACAAGGTGGGCGCCGTGGGGGAGGGGGAGGTGCAGGGGGAGCGCTGTGGGGGGGAGGGGGAGGTATGAGGGAGGGAGGGGGCGCTGCGGGGGGAGGGGAGGCGCTGGACAAGGTGGGCGCCGTGGGGGAGGGGGAGGTGCAGGGGGTCGCTGCGGGGGGGAGGGGGAGGTGCGGGGGCCCAGGGACCCAGCTCTGGCTGGTGCCCGCTTGGCGGTCCCCTCCCGGGGGCATCCGTGGCCCAGCAGGCGGTGGCCCTGTGGCCCTGTGGCTCTGTCCCTGCACCCGCACCTGCACTTGTCGGCCGGCCCAGGCCTGCCCCGGGGAGCCGCGGGCTGTCAGCTGTCCCCTGACAGCCGCTCTGCCACCTGAGCCTCATCCCCAAGCTGCCCTGACTGTCCCAAGGCAGGCCTGGGCTTGTCACTGGAGGGGGTGTGTGCACCCGCGCCCGGCCGTTGGCGGGGGTGGGTCTGTCCTGTGAGCCCCTGGTTTGCCCACACGAGCCTCAGAAGGCATGAAGGCTGGGCGCCATGCTCAGCCTGTCATCCCAGCCCCTGAGGGGGCTGACGGCGCAGGATCACGGTCTGAAGCCCACCGTGAGCCGCCAGTGAACCACCCAAACACTGGAAACGGAGTGGTAGAGCGCTGTCCTTGACAAGATGGGCCCAGAGGCAGCCCAAGCCTGGGTTTGAGCCCCAGGACTGGCACACAAGGAGGGGGGAATGGTCCAGGCGGCGTGGAGCAGGAGCCCGCGCGGCCGCGCTGACACAGCCCGCCCGCCCGTGCAGGACAGCAGCCACCCCGAGACCCTGGTGAACCTCGTGGTCCTGTCGCAGCACCTGGGCAAGGCCCCAGAGGTGAGGCCCGCGCGGGGGAGGGGAGGGCTGAGTCCCGGGTCCCCCCTTGCTATCTGGGGGGCCTCCACCCCGCCCTGCAGGCAGGGGAGTGGCAGGAGAGCCCCCTTCCCAGGGACTTGAACTTGGGCCCCACCCAGGCTTCCCAGGTGCAGCCCTGCCCCGAAGTCCCCACGGGGTCACTGTGTGGGCCCCGGTGCCCCTCCCCCTCCTGGGTGCCAGCAGGGGGGAGGGGCACTGAGGAGACAGGGCTTCACCTGGCCAGGGGCCTGGGGGGTGGTCTCTGAGTCTGGCTGCCCTCGCCCCCAGGTGACAAACCGCTACCTGTCCCAGCTGAAGGACGGGCACCGGCGGCACCCCTTCATCAGGGAGTACCAGGTGAAGGTGCGTCACCCTCGGCCCCGCGCCCTGCCCCCCTCCATCTCCCCCTGCCCCCGTGGGGCCCCCCTCCCACTCACCACCCCTCCCTGTCCCCCCTTGTGCTGCAGGAGAAGGAGTTTGACCGGCTGGCGCTGCAGTACACCCCTAGTTCCTGAGCACCTGCCCCGCACCCACCCCCCACGCCACCAATAAATGTCTGGGCTCTGCCGTGTCCCCACCCCGGCTGTGCGTGGTCTCTGGTGACCGGTGGGGGAGGGGCCGCTGCCCGGGCTCTGCCCACCTGGTGCCTCGTGCTCGGTGGGGGCCAAGGCTGGAACCAGGCCGCCCTCTGCCCCTCACGTCGAGGGCTGTGGCCGTCCGTGCCCACCCCTCACCCTGCTCACCCTCACAGTGCCCCCAAGACCGAAGCCAAGGTGGCCAGCCCCTGTGCCTCTGTGGGGCGAGGCTTCCCACCGGAGGGCAGGAGCAGGGTAGAGGAGGCCGGCCTGGGCTGGGGGGTCCCCCCCCCCCCGCCCTGAGCCCCGTGGGGCAGGAGCAGGGTGGAGAGGCCAGCCTGGGCCGCCCCCCCCCCCCCCCCGCACTGAGCCCCGTGGGGCAGGAGCAGGGTGGAGAGGCCGGCCTGGGCTGGGGGGTCCCCCCCCCCCCGCCCTGAGCCCCGTGGGGCAGGAGCAGGGTGGAGAGGCCGGCCTGGGCTGGGTCCCCCCCCCCCCCCCCCCCCGCACTGAGCTGTGCCCCAGGACAGGTTCTGGGCGGGGTGGCCCTTCGAGGCACCCACAAAGACCTGAGGCTCCGGAGGACGCGAGTTCCTGGGGCGCCGGCCAGGGCCTGGCCACAGCCTGCACTCCCTGGCCGCCTCGTCTCCTGGGGGTAGATGAGACACTTGGCTTTCCAGGCCGTTCATCCGTCCCCAGGGCCCTGCCTGAAACTCAACCCCGTTCCTGGTTGCCAGGACCAGAGAGCAAGCGGCCCCCACGCAGGGGACGGGGCTGGCCCTGGGCGTGAGCGGGGCTTCAGGACCCCTGACCCCCGTCAGCCGCAGGCCGGGCGCCTGCACCAGCCCACACACCTGTGCCAGCCTCACCACCGCCAGGAAGAAACTCGAGGCGCAGCCCCAGGGCACAGCCTCTCCCGTTACCCAGGGGTGCCAGACAGTGGGGGCGGGGAGCCCCGGGGGTGCTTGGTGCTCAGGCCTCCTGCTGGGCCAGCCCTGCACAGACACGCACACGTGCACCCCAGGGTGTGATGAGTCCCCTGCCCGGACCGGGGCGCGTCTCCGGAGCAGGGGTGCGGGGTGAGAGGGCAGGCGGGGAGGGGGGGGGACGGCCGGGCCCGGTCAGGTCTGCGGAAGGCCAGGAGGCAGGCGGGGGACTGCAGAGGGGGACTCGGGTGGCCGTGGAGTGCGGTGGGGGGGCGCCTGGCCCTGCCAGGGCCCGAGTGTGGGGCTGGGGGGGGCCGGGCCGGGCAGCGTTGAGACCCCAGCTCGGGGCTCCACGTGCGGGGACACGAGGCCCGTGTTCTCTTTCCCGGGTCGCGTGAGGGCCAAGGTGGGCTCGGCGGGGCCGGGCGGGGCGTCGCGGGGCGTGGGCACCGGGCGGTGTCCCGACCCAGGCGGCGGTGCCGACCGGAGGCCGCGCCCGGCCCTGGGAGCATCGCGGTCCCCGGCGGCCGACGGCCGGCCCGGCCGGGCGTCCTTGGCCTCCGTGTCCCGACGGCGCGGTGCGGTGAGGCGCCGGCCGCCCGCGGTCCCCGCGCCGGAGCTGCGGCGGAGCGAGCGGGCCGTGCACCCCGTGGGGGCGGAGCCTGCGCCGGCCACGCCCCCGCCGACCCCCGCGCCGGGCTCCGCTGCGGCGCGTGACGCGGGCGCGCGGCTCGGGCGGCTCCGCGGCGGGCGGAGGGCGTGCGGGCGCATGGCGGCGGCGGCGGGGGTCGCGGCGGGGCCGGCGGGGCCCGAGCCCATGCCGAGCTACGCGCAGCTGGTGCAGCGCGGCTGGGGCAGCGCGCTGGCGGCGGCGCGGGGCTGCGCGGACTGCGGCTGGGGCCTGGCGCGCCGCGGCCTGGCGGAGCACGCGCACCTGGCGCCGCCCGAGCTGCTGCTGCTGGCGCTCGGCGCGCTCGGCTGGACGGCGCTGCGCGCCGCGGCCACCGCGCGCCTCTTTCGGGTCAGTGCGGCCTGCGGGGCGCGGGGCGCGGGGTCGCGGCCTGGGGACCGGGGATCTCGGGTCACCCCGGGCCGGCCGTGCGCAGGCCGCACGGCCCGGAGCCCGCCCCGCCCCGCTCGGCTCGGGGGCTCGGGGCGCGCGCTGCGCGGGGGCCGCGGATCCGGGGGTCCCGGACGGGGCCCGCGTGACCCTGGCGCTGACGTCGGGGCGCCCCGCCCTGGGGAGGGGTCTCCCCGGCAGGTGTCGGGCCGGCGGCGCCCCGGGCCGGGCTGGGGGTGCGGGGCCCGCGCCCAGCGCCAACAAAGGACCTTTCTGTGCGGGCCAAGGAGAGGCCGGGCCTGGCGGGGACGCGGGGTGTTGCCGGGCGGCCGCTGCGCCCACCCTCGCCTTTGCGTCACCGGGGGGGGGGAACCCCGACAAGCGCCTCCGCCGGAAGGGCCCCGAGCCGCCCCCGGGGCGCGTGCCGCGCGGGGGCCCGAGAGGGGCCGCGGAGGGGGCCCCGCGCCCCGCGTTCCCCGCAGTCGGTGGGCAGCGCGCGGCCCCTCCTCCCGGCCCGGCCCTGCCCGGTGGCCGGGGTGACGGGGGCGGTGCCACCTGTTTCCATGGTAACCCCGGGCGCCCCGCTCCTGGGCCCCCTCCGCCCAGGAAGGGGGCGGGGCCTTCTCCCACGGCGCGGCCCCGCCCCCGAAGCCCAGACGCCCCGCCCACCGGTCCTCCTGACTGACAGGTGTGGGGCCCCTGGGCTCCCCGCGACCCTCCTCCGTTCCCCCCTTGCCGTCTCCCAGGCCCCTGCCCGCCCATCCCACCCCTGCGACCTCAGCCCGGGCCCAGGGCCGCTCCCCGGCCCCGCGCCAGGCGCCGGCCCCGGGACAGCTGGGCGCTAAGTTTAGCCCTTTGGCTGTCAGCCTTGGGGCCCGGTTACCGCGGGCGCTCGGGGCTCCCTGCGGCCGCCCGGCTGCCCGGCTCACGCCGCTCGCCTCCCCGCAGCCCCTGGCCAGGTGGTGCCGCCTCCAGCCCCGAGATGCCGCCAAGATGCCCGAGAGCGCCTGGAAGTTTCTCTTCTACCTGGGCTGCTGGAGCTACAGCGCCTACCTGCTCTTCGGCACCGACTACCCCTTCTTCCACGACCCGCCCTCCGCCTTCTACGGTAGGAAAGGCCCGGGCGCCGGACGCTGGTCCGACAGACACCGTGTCTGGGGTGGTCTCAGGCCCCGCTGGGCTCGGAGGAGGGCTCCTGGGGGTGGGAACCCTATTGTGAGCCGAGATGAGTCTTCCGGTGGTGCAAAGGCCCTGGGTATCCCCAAGGGCCGTGTAAGGCCTAGAGGGGCACTTCCCCGGGCTCTGGTTCTAAATGGGATGGGGTTCTGTGGGTGATGCGGCCTCTGCCGGCCACGGGGGGGGGGCTGGGGGTCCCCTGTGCGTCCTCCGGGTCCAGCCAGGACTCAAGGAGAGAGAAACAGCTGCCCTGGCCAGTGGGCGTCCTCAAGGCTGGAGTCTGGGTGGGCGATGGTTCTGTGCCGCCCGTGTCCTGCCAGGGGCCCGTCCTAAACCCGCACGCGTGCAGTTCCCCACTCCCTCCCTGCCTGTTTGCTGGGCCAGAGGCCCAGGCCTGGGGTGAGCCTGGCCAGGGCTGAGCAGCACCTGACCTGAGCACCTACAGAGGGGAGGAGGGCGGGGAGGGGGGGCAGCAGGGAGGGGGGCAGCGGGCCACTGCTGGTCTGGGCAGGGCTGCGGGACCCGCCCTGACTGCTGGGTGGTTTCTGTGTTTTTGTGTGTCTTCAGTCCTGGGGTTGAATGAGGTCTGGGCGCTGTCCCTGAGCTTCTTTTGCGCTACAGGAGCCTCTACCGAAGTCACATTCCCGGCCCTTGTTTGGTTTTTGGAGATGAGGGCTTTCCCTGTGGCCGGGCTGGGCTTGAACGCGGGGAGCGGACGGTGCTCCGGCCCCAGCACCTGGACCACAGGTGCCCTGTGGTATAAACGAACGTGTTCAGTTTCCTGATGGGGCTGGGGTTTGAACTGGTGGCCTCACACTCCGCAGCCGGCACTCTGCCCGCACCACACGTCAGCCACGCCCGCCAGCAGCACCAACTGTACTCCAAGGAGTGGGGAACCCCCCGCGTGCCCCGCACAGCCTCCCAGCCCCTGGCAGCAGGGACCCGCTTCTGTGTCTGTGGACTCACTGTTCCAGAACCTTCTCTGTTTTAGAGAGATTTTATTTTACTGCACAGGTGTGCAGTGTGCAGTCTCTCTCCAGCCCAGCCTCCCTCTCCAACCTCCCTCCTCCCTCCTCCCCAGCCTCCCTCCTCCCCAGCCTCCCGCCTCCCCAGCCTCCCCCTTCTGTAGATGACATCACTTTGCTTTTTTTTGGGGGGGGTGTCAGTTGTGGTGGCCAGTTGTCAGGGCTTGGGCGCTGTCCCTCAGCTCTTCAGCTCAAGGCTGGCGCTCTACCCCTTGAGCCACAGCGCCACTTCCAGTTTTTGGTGGTTCATTGAGGTCAGAGTCTCATGGGCTCTCTGCCCCAGCCGGCTGTGAACCGGGGTCCAGCTCCAGGCCTCCTGCGTGGCTGGGGTGATGGCCGGCGAGGGAGGCAGGCGGGGCTGGTGGAGTCGCTGGCCGCGGCGGGCGGAGGGGGCCGCGGTGCTGCCCGGTCCCCTCTGCCTGGGCTTGTGTGAGAAGGGCACACCGCCGCACATCTGCACTAGGTTCGAATCCGGCTGTGCTGTGTCTAGGGCCTTTCTCTGTGGGTTTGGAGATGTGACACCTCCCTCCCCTGCCGTGGGCCCAGGCGGTTGGTTATACCACAGTGTCTTTGCCTGAAGAGCTCCTCCGCCTGCCACAGCCGCAAAACAGCAGGGCCGGGCCTGGCTCGGAGTGGTGATGGCAGGAGCCGCCGCAGTCCCTGTGGCACCAGACGTGGTGGGGGGGGGCAGGGCAGTGGAAACTGCACCCCTCCTCCTGCAGATGCAGGCCCGTGCAAAGGGGGGACTGCGGAAAGGGGGGCTCTGCCTGCGCCAAGGGCCCGAGTTCTAGCTCTGCAGGGCTCACCTTCTGTCCCCTCCATCTGGTCTGGTGTCCAGGGAGCCATGCACCTGTCATTTCTTCTTCCCTTCCTTCCTTCCCTTCTCCTTGCGGGGAGTCTGTCTGTGCGTGGAGCGGCGTCTGTCTTCCTTCTTTCCCCTGGCTGCATCGTATTCCACAGTTCCGTGGGGTCACGTGTCCATCCATCCCTGAACATGTCTGGCTGTGGAAGTGGGGTGCTGAGCACAGAGGCGTGTCTGCAGCTTGGGCGCCTGTCTCTGAGGCAAGGTCTTGCTGGACATGTGCAGCCCAGGCTGGCCTAGAACTGGCATCCTTCCTCAGCCCCCCCCAGGGCTGGGAGCATAGGTGTCTTCCTGGGGGGCGCAGAGGAGTGCGATCTGGCGGGGGTAAGGTGAGGTGGCAGCGGCAGGGGGGCACGCCGCCTCAGGGGACAGCTGCCGGGTGAGTCATGGGGGTACAGGCTGGGGAGACTCTGGTGCATGCTTTTGGCTATGTGCTGGAACTTGCTAGAAATCTCATCCTGCCTCCCCCCCACCCCATGTAAGACCTTGTAGTATCGAGTGACAGGTAACCATTGGGAGCAGGCCCCCAGCCGTGGGCCGGGGTGGGCGGGGGATGTGGGGTCATGATGGGGATGCCCCGAGGACCCCCACTGTGACGTTGGGCTCTCTGCAGACTGGACGCCGGGCATGGCGGTCCCGCGGGACATCGCCGCCGCCTACCTGCTGCAGGGCAGCTTCTACGGGCACTCCATCTACGCCACCCTCTACATGGACGCCTGGCGCAAGGACTCGGTGGTCATGCTGCTCCACCACGTGGTGGCCCTGGTCCTCATCGTCGCCTCCTACGCCTTCCGGTGAGTGGTAGCGCTTCACCGCGTCAGCCACAGCACCCCCTCCAGACTTGGCCTGAATGGTTAGTTGGAGATAAGAGTCTTTCCCGCCCCGGCTGGCTAGGAATCCAGATCCTCCCGAGACATCAGTGTCCCGAGTGGCCTGAGCCACCGGTGCTGGGCTTTGAACCAATGACAGGGTGTTTTCTGGGGAGGGACCGTGGTAGCTGGGGTGAGGGTGGGGTGCTGGTATTCATGGGAAGCGGGAAGGTCCTGAGCCGGGGGTTTGGGGCAGAAACTATGGAACCAACCTGAAGAGCAGAGAAACCTGAAGGGAGCCTGGGCCTGGGATGGGGGAGGAGGGGCCTGGGTCAGGACCCAGGGAGCTGCGGGGAGGGCAGAGCCTAGCGGGAGACAGGACCAGGGGGCACAGGGCATGGGGCGGGCCCCGCCCCCCGCCCCGCCCCGCCCCCCGCCCCGCCCCGCCCATCACCGTGCCGGGCCACACCCCCCACCGCCGCGCCCCGCCCATCACCATGCCGGGCCACACCCCCCACCGCCGCGCCCCGCCCATCACCATGCCGGGCCCCGCCCCCCGCCACGCCACGCTCCCCGCCGCGCCACGCCCATCACCGTGCCGGGCCACACCCCCACCGCCGCGCCCCGCCCATCACCATGCCGGGCCACGCCCCCCGCTGCGCCCCGCCCATCACCGTGCCGGGCCACACCTCCGCGCCGGGCCACGCCCACACCGCGCCGGGCCACACCCCCACCGCCGCGCCACGCCCATCACAACGCCGGGCCCCGCCCCCCGCCACGCCACGCCCCCCGCCACGCCACGCTCCCCGCCGCGCCACGCCCATCACCGTGCCGGGCCACACCCCCACCGCCGCGCCCCGCCCATCACAACGCCGGGCCACACCCCACGACCGCGCCGAACCCTGCCCACCGCCGTGCCACGCCACGCCCCCCACGGCGCCGGGCCACACCCCCACCGCCGCGCCCCGCCCATCACCGTGCCGGGCCACACCTCCGCACCGGGCCACGCCCACACCGCGCCGGGCCACACCCCCACCGCCGCGCCCCGCCCATCACCGTGCCGGGCCACACCTCCGCGCCGGGCCACGCCCACACCGCGCCGGGCCACACCCCCACCGCCGCGCCACGCCCATCACCGTGCCGGGCCACACCTCCGCGCCGCGCCCCGCCCCTCCCGCCCAGCACCACCCGCCAGCCCCAGTCCTACCCCTCCAGGTACCACAACGTGGGGATCCTCGTGCTCTTCCTGCACGACATCAGCGACGTGCAGCTGGAGTTCACCAAGCTCAACACCTACTTCAAAGCCCGCGACGGCTCCTACCGCCGGCTTCACGCGCTGGTGGCCGACCTGGGCTGCCTCAGCTTCAGCTTCAGCTGGTGAGCAGGCCGCGGGAGGGCCTGGCGGGAGGGCGGGGACAGGCAGGACGGAGGCGAGGCCTAGCAAAGTGGGCGTGGCCAATCAGAAGGAGGAAGGGGTGGGGTGGGGCCAGACCAGGAGGGAGGTGGGACTAGTGGCCCGGGGGCGGGTCCTGGCCGTGAGGGCGGGGCCAGGCCTGGACGGGATGGGGTAGGGGCGGGGCGGGGCAGATGTGGGGCCGGGAAGCAGAGAGCACTTTGGGGGGGTAGTGGAACCCGGTTCTGGCGGCTCCTGGCAGAGCAGGGCCATGGAGTGGCCGTGGGGTGGTGAGCAAAGAGCTCTGGAGCGGACCTGAGGGGCAGGGCACGCATGGAGGAGGGAGCCGGGGAGGGCGGGGCTGGGCAGGGACGAGAGATGGGATTGGACGTGGGCTGAGTGAGGCCCCACCTCCTACCACCCCGCCCCTCCCCCTCCCTCCCCCCCCCCCCCCCCCCGCAGGTTCTGGTTCCGTCTCTACTGGTTCCCGCTCAAGGTCCTGTACGCCACCAGCCACTCCAGCCTGGTCTCCGTGCCCGACATCCCCTTCTACTTTTTCTTCAACGCACTCTTGCTGCTGCTCACCGTCATGAACATCTACTGGTTCCTGGTGAGTTGCCCGGCTTGGAGCAGGCAGTGTCCGTCCAGTCCTGGTCTGCGGGTAGAGCCATGGGAATCGCAGGTGAAAAGGGCCTGTGGCAGCAGCACACCGCTGCCCGCAGGGCTGGGGAGGAAGGAGGAAGAGGGAGGAAGGGCCTGTCTCACACCCCCCTCCCCTCCTCCCCCCACAGTACATCGTGGCTTTTGCTGCCAAGGTGCTGACGGGCCAGATGCGTGAGCTGAAGGACTTGCGGGAGTATGACCCCTCTGAAGCCCCGAACCCCACGCCCAGCAAAGCTGAGTGAGTGCAGAGGCCCAGCCTGGGACCCTTCCCTGAGCACCGAGGCAGTGGGCAGGGGCTGCCGACTGCCCCGGACTCGTTCACGCAGACCCCGCACGGGCGTGGACTGTGTGGTGGGCTGCAGGGGCGGCCGCGACACGGGGAGGGCACAGGGAGCGCGGCCTCCAACCTGTGACCTCCAACCTGCTCCTGCGTCCCGGCTGTGGGCTGAGTGCCGGGGACAACACCTGACACAGTGTAGTTGTGAGTGGGGACGGGAGGCTGCAGAAGGTTCCAGAAGCTGCTGGCCAGCCAGTCTCTGTGACCTGGACCAGGCGGTGGGGCCTGGTGTTGGGAAGCAGCTGGCTCCGACTCCATCGCCAGGACAGGATGGGGTCAGGAGCTGGGAGGGCCGTGTGTAAACCACGCGCTAGCCGGCACTGCGGCGACTCACACATCCTAGCTGCTGGGGGGGGGGGCTGCGATGGGGAGGACTGGAGGCCAGCCACGGCAGGAAAGACCACGAGACGCCCCTGGGGCAGGCGGTGTAGAAATAGTCTAGGGTGGATCAAACCTTTTGGCTGGAGTGGGCGGGGCTCAGGCAGGGCTGTGGGGGAGGGGTGGGGCCCACACCCCGGGCGGCAATGTCTCCTCTGGGGCCCCGGCCCGGTTGATTTTAGTTGTCCCTGGAAGGCAAGTCAGGAATTGTACTGAGAGATCAGTGAGGCCTCCCTGAGGATTCTTCCAGAACATTCCAGGGGGAGCAGTGGGGGAGAGAATGGGGTAGGAGATGACCTTGGTCAAATCTTAAAGCAAGAAAGGTTAGATTGGTGCTGTGGATGGACAGACTCACCGTGGGCTGGCCAGGCAGGCACCAGCCAGGCCCCCAACCCACTGCGCCCATTCCAACTCCCTGAATGCCCAGCCAGAGCATGGTGTGATGGGCACCCCACTTCTGAGAGCGCAAATCATAAAGAAGTAGGTGTCCCAGGGACACCCTTGAACAGAATCTCTACAGGTGGCAGGAGTTGGCTGGGTCTAACATAGAACATGGTCGGAGGCCGAGGGGGGGAGGGAGGGGAGTCAGAGGACAAGGGGTCAGAGGGCAGGGCCCAGGGATCAGGGTGAGGCTGAGGGGTCAGAGGGCAGGGCCCAGGGGTCAGAGGGCAGGGCCCAGGGGTCAGGGTGAGGCTGAGGGGTGGGAACGCCGCAGCAGAAGCATCCGCAGCCGTGCCAGGCTCGGTGGGCAGCACAGCATGTGCCTGGCACAGCGTGCAGGAAGTGATGAGACAGACTGACACAGACAGAGGGACAGACGGAGGGAAGGGAAACCTGTCCAGGTCGCAGGGAGGGTGGGGAGCTGTGGCAGGCCCCGAGATGTGCCCGGGCCACAGTGCGGTGGCCGTGGCGGTCCCGGAATCTAGGAATACTCGAAAATGTAGAACTTATTTTTTAAAATGGCACAGGGTGGCCGGCGGGGTCAGGAGGCTCTCAGGTTCTGGGACCCCCGGGCCGAGCCGGGAGACCACAGGGCTGGCGTGGCCTGCTGTGCCACGTGCCCCGGCCACGGACGAAGGTGACAGCAGCCAGACCTGAGGCACAGGCGTCCGCCCAGCGCCTCCCACCCTGCTGCTGCCGCGTCCGCGCGGGGCTGCGGGCTGCCCGGCCCGGCCCCCCAAGGCGGCCTCGGCCCCCCGCTGCCTCCCGTGTGCGGACGGTCCGCTAGAGCTTCCGTGGAAGGCCGGAGCCCGGCGGACGGGCGGTGGGAGCCCATCCCAGGCCCGTGCCCGGCTCCCAGGCCCGCTGGCGGGCCCTGCGGTGGGGCCCCGGGGCGGGGCGGCTCCTGGAAGGGGGGCTGCACCTCGGGCGGCCAGCGCCTGCCGGGCTGGGGTTCTGAAATGTGGGGTGCAGCTCGGACGTGCCTGCGGGGGCCAGCGCGGGCAGGCACGGCGGGGCCGGGGCGCTGGTCCCCGCCTCACCCCGGCCTCCCGCCCGCAGGAGGCCGCTGAGGAACGGCCTGGTGAAGGACAAGCGCTTCTGAGCCCGGCCCCGCCCCCGAGCAGGCCCCGCCCCGTCTAAGCCACGCCCCGACTCACCTCTGACGGAAGCCACGCCTCCTGGGACCGCTTGGCCACGCCCCCGACGGACCGACCTTTTTTCGGGATCCTGACCTCAGCGAGCTCCCTTCTGGGCTGGCCGCCCCCGCGCCTCCGCCCCACGCCCCGGCCCGCGCCCCCCCCCACGCCCCGGCCCCGCCCCGGCCCGCCCAGCCCCGAGCCCCCGGCCCCGCCCCGGCCCGCTGGTCCGGGCTGCGGTGGACGCTGCTCACATTGGCTGGAAGCAAGATGCCGCGGCTGCTCCATCCCGTTCACCTCCTCCTCCTGGCCCTGCTGCTGCCCGCGCCCGCCCCGGCCCGCGCCCCGGCGTCCTCGGACCCTGCCGCCGCCCTCCTCCGGGCCCTCGGGCTGCGCCATGCGCCCCGCGGCGCCCCCAGGCTCCGGCCTGTCCCTCCGCTCATGTGGCGCCTGTTCCGCCGCCGTGGCCCCCGGGAAGCCCGGGCGGGGTGGCGGGGGCCCCCCGCGGCCCCGCCGCGACCGTGCCACGTGGAGGAGCTGGGGGTCGCCGGGAACATCGTGCGCCACGTTCCGGGCCGTGGTGAGTGCGGCCGGCGATCGCCGGCGGGGGGAACCCGGGGCCCCTCGTCCTTCCCGGCCCGCCCCTGCCCGACGGCGGCCGTCGGCGCGCGGGCCCTGGGCGCTAGCCGGTGCTCTCGTTCCCCAGGTGCGGCGGACCTGCGCCCGGAGCCCGGCGCGGCGCAGGCCGGGCCGTGCCCCGCCTGGACCGTGGCCTTCGACCTGTCGGCGGTGGAGCCGGCCGAGCGCCCGAGCAGCGCGCGGCTGGAGCTGCGCTTCGCGGCGGGGAGCGCAGCCGCGGCGGGCCCCGCGGCCGGCTGGGAGCTGAGCGTGGCGCTGGCGGGCGAGGCGGGCCCGGGCCCCGAGCTGCTGCGCCGGGCCGTGCGCGCGCCCGAGCGGCCGGTGCGCGCCGAGCTGCTGGGCGCCGCCTGGGCCGCCAACGCCTCGGCGCCGCGCAGCCTCCGCCTGGCGCTGGCGCTGCGGCCCCGCGCGCCCGCCGCCTGCGCGCCCCTGGCCGAGGCCTCGCTGCTGCTCGTGAGCCTGGACCCGCGCCGGTGCCCACGCCCCCCGGCCCGGCCGCGGCGCCAGGCCGCGCCGCCCCCCGCCGGCGCCTGCCGCGCGCGCCGGCTCTACGTGAGCTTCCGCGAGGTGGGCTGGCACCGCTGGGTCATCGCGCCGCGCGGCTTCCAGGCCAACTTCTGCCAGGGCCACTGCGCGCTGCCCGCCGCGCTGCCCGCGCCCGGGGCGCCGCCCGCGCTCAACCACGCGGTGCTGCGCGCGCTGGTGCACGCGGCTGCGCCGGGCGCCACCGGGCCGCCCTGCTGCGTTCCCGCGCGCCTGTCACCCATCTCCGTGCTCTTCTTCGACAACAGCGACAACGTGGTGCTGCGCCACTACGAGGACATGGTGGCCGACGAGTGCGGCTGCCGCTGAGGGCGCCGCGGGCCGCCCGTCCCCTCCCCTGCCCCTCCCCCAGGAAAGGCCACCACTGTTTGTTAACGTTTTATTGGTGACAAGAGCTTAAAACAAATTGATCAAAACCAAGTCACACCGTGTGCACAGATGCTCCTCGATTCGTGGAACGGTGGGGCTGCGGGTGGGGTGGGCGCCCGAAGCGTGGGAAAGGGGAGGGGCCGGGGCGCCCAGCATGGCGCCTCTGCACCTGGTGACAAAGGCTCGCCCTGCCCAGCCAAGCTCAGGGGCGGCCACCAGCGGGGCCGGGGCCTAGGGTCAAAGGGCACAGGATGGGGCACCGTGGGGCCGGACCCGGCCTCCCATCTTGCCTCCGCCGTGCACCCCTGGATGGATGGACGCCCTCCCCGTCGCCCTCCCGCCAGCCTCAGGGTCCGGCCTGGCCCCTCCCAGGCAGGCCGGGACGGAGCGTGGCTGTAGGCAGCGCTGCTGGGCCGGGGCTCTTGGAAACGGCCTGGCACAAGCGTCCCCCTCTCCCCGGTGCCACTAGGACTTAGGATCGGTCTCAGTACTCCTCGGAGAGAATCTTAAAATAAAAACAAACAGGAAACCCCAAACACCCTTCTAGATTAAAGGAACCCTTCTTAGAAGGCGGGTGGACGGCTGGGCAGCCGCCCATGGGGAGCCCACTGGGGCAGAAATGCGAAGTTTGTTCTGCTAAAACGTAGTCCCCTTTCATCCAAAAGAAAAGAAAGAACAGAACAGAGGAAGGGGCTACTCTGAGTGAGGGTCTCCGCCCTCCAGGCGCACGGCGGTCTCGGGCCCTGGGCTGGGCGGCCGCGCTCGGGCGGGCGGGCGGGCAGGGTGCTCTCCTGCCACTGCTGCTGCTGCTCCTCTCCTCGCCGCCAGCGGGCGCTGCTGCTGCCGCTGCCGCTGCCGCTACTGCTGCTGCTGCTGCTGCTGCTCTGCCTCCTCGTCCTCCTCTTCCTCCTCCTGCTCCTCCTCCTCAGGTCTCGGCTCCTCCCTTGCTGCTTGCCCTCTCCTGTCGCTCACACACTGGTGCTTCAGTTTTAGCAGTGGAAAACAGGTATCCATTTATTTTATTTTTATTACCCAGGATAAGATGCTGATGGACTAAGCCACAAAGCTTAGCTCTTCTGCCGCCACCTGCGGGCGGGGACAGGGCAAGGGCTGTGGTCAGGGGCAGTGGGCATGGCCAGGGACCGGGGTACAGAGCCCGAGCAACCAACCTGGCAGCAGGGCCGTGGCAGGCGGCCCTCTGGGGGCCCGGGACGCTGGCCAGCGCACCCTCCACCACCCCCGCCCGGCGCCAGGCCCAGGGAAGCCAGGGCGCCCTCGGGCGCACCGCCACAGCCGCGGCCATGGGAGGGGGCTCACCCTCTAGTACTGGGACAGCCCTGTCACGCCGCCGTGCTGGTAGGCCCGCTCGCCCTGGTAGGTGGAGTCCTGCGACAGGGCCACGTCGATCTGGGATTTGAACTCATCCCCGAGGTAGCTGTCCTACAAGACGGGTGGAGAGGTGAGTGGGAGGTGAGCATACAATGCATGGGGGACGCGGGGCCGCCCGCGGGGACAGGGGGCCCACCTGGGACAGCTCAGGCTGGGAGAGGCCAGGCTGGCTCATCTGCGAGGGCTGGCTCATGGAGATGTAGCCCTGCGTCAGGGCGCCCTGTGAGAAGGGCTGGGACGCCACATCCTGGCTGGCCTGGCTGTTGGGGAGATTGGTCTGGCTGGGCCCAGGAAGCCCAAAGCGGTTCTTCTGGCGGCCCCCACGGCCAGTCTTGCTTTTGGGGGTGCCCCGGCCTGAAAGGCAACCATCACATTGGAAGTCTGGCCATCAGTGGAAGCACCAATCGCGGCAGGGGTGAGGAGGCCGGGGCCGTGGGGCCGCTCACCCGCGGCGGGCCCGTTGGCCTGGCCGAAGTAGCCTGGCGGCGGCATGGGCGGCATGACCAGGTTGAAGGGGATGGGGATGTTCATGGCCGCCACGTGGCTAGGGCCCGCGCTGATCATGCCGATCTGGTCGTGCGTCTGGAAGTACATGTTCGATGGCCGGCCTGCAAGACACCACTGCGGACGTTGCCATGGGAACGCCTGCCCCCAGCCTTCGGGGGTGTGCGTGTGTGTGACCACGGAGGCGGCAGGGAAGGAGGCTGGGTTACTGGCAGAAGTACAGCAGGACAGGATGTAGGGGGGTGAGGGGGGCTGGGCTGGGCCTGGGACTCACCCTGGCTGCTCCTGTCGTAGACAGAGCCGGGGATAATGGCCTCGCGGGCGTCGTACATGGCGGTGGTCATGAAGCGGGCCCCCTACAGGGTGGCAGGCAAGCGAGAAATGTGTCACCCATCTGCGGGGGGGGGGGGGGGGGGGTTGCTGCAGGTGGCTGGCCGGGGGGGCTCACAGGGTTCACGGTGTTGACCAGCTTGCGGGGCTTGCTGAACTGCATGAGGCTCTCACGCAGGTTGTTGAGCGGCCCCTCCACCAGCGCCTTCTGCTCCTTGTAGTAGCTCAGCAGGTGGTTCCACAGCGGCTGTTTCGACAGTGCCTTCGGGTTGCCCACGATGATCACGCCGTACCTGCGGCCAGTGCAGTGCTGAAGGCCCGGCACCCACCCAGGCCGAGCTACATGGAGGCCAACAGCCCTGGGGACCCCCGCACGCAAGGAGCTGCGCCCCAAGGGACCCAGGCCACCCCCCGTCGCACTTTAGGGTACAGCAAGCCATGCAAGGTGTCAGCACCAGGCAGCTGGGAGCCCGGGGCGGGGCAGCGGCTGCCCTGTGTCCTGCGGGGGCCCCTCACCGCCATGGAAGCTTCCTCCACAGCTGACTCAGCCACAAACCCAGGCTTGAGCATCAGGTTCTGGTCAAAGACTCCAGAACACAGCGGGGGAACCGTGGGGGCGGGGCCGGGGGCGGGGGCGGGGCGCACCTGGCCCGGGTCAGCGCCACATTGAGGCGCCGCGGGTCGTTGAGGAAGCCGATGCCCTGGTGCTCATTGGCACGCACGCACGACAGGATGATGAAGTCCTTCTCGCGGCCCTGGAAGGCGTCCACACTGGCAATCTCCACTTCCTGAGGGCGGGGGGCCTGTTAGACAGCGGCCGGGCCCCACGTCCACCGGGCCCCGCGCCCGGGTGCCGTGTGGCCGCCCCTCTGCCCACCCCCGCCAGGGTCACATGACCCCTCCCCCCATGGGCCCACCTGGTAGAGCTTGGTGTGCAGGGAGCCGCTGAACTGCATGTACTGCACCAGGTATGAGCGCTGACCCTCGTACGGCGTGATGATGCCGATCTGGTCGGGCTTGGCGCCCGCTTTCAACAGCTTCGTGGTGATCTTCTCCACGTTCGCGGCCTCCGTCCTAATGACACCCGGCTTTGACACGGCTGCCCCCTGGCCCCCGCCCCCGCCCGCCCCCGGCTTCCGGCCAGGGCGGCACTCACCGGTTCAGGTAGGACGTGCCCGAGCTGGCAATCTCCTCCTGGCCCTGGGTCACGTAGAAGAACATGGGCTTGTCAGGCTGCGGCCACTGGAAGTCAAAGCCCTTCTTCACACGGTCAGCTGCCGTCAGGGAGGACAGGACAGGGAAGAGGCAACGAACAGTCAGCGAGGGGCCGCCGCGGGGCCAGTGGACACGGCCGTGGGTGTGGGGGACAGAGCAGGGCTTCCTCCGGCCTGTCCGGACCGCTGCTCCAGGGCCACAAAGGTCCCTTGAGAAACATCACTGCCCTTGGGCAACTCCCGCGGAACCCTCCAGCGTTGCCTGCCACACCAGCACCCTGACAGACGGATGGACGGACAGATGGCCTGCCCGGCCGCCGAGGCAGCGCGGTGGCTGTGGCTGCTGTGCGTGACTGGGCAGTGGGCAACGCCAGCCACTGGTGCACCGGTACCCGTGCCGCCCGTCCTGGCATGAAGCCTGCGGCGCCCTACACAGCTCAGGCTGGCGGGAGGGGGCTGGGGGGCCCCAGGGAAGGTGGGTTGACTTGCATGCTGAGCCCTGGCAGCCCCAGGAAGCGGTGGGGGCTGGGCAAGAGAAGCAGGAGCCACACGGCACCGCAGGGTCTGCCGGGCAGCCCGGGCACAGCCCGGGCTCGCTGCACAATGCAGACCGCCGCGTCCCAGGGGATGAGGTGACCCCTAAGGACCCACGTTTGGCAGCCCCACGGCCCCTCATGGAGGAAGCCTCTGGTCCTCACAGGGAAATGGCTAAGCACCCCAACACTGCAGACACCACGCTCAGAAAAACCCTCACGGCTCTGAGCCCCCTGGCCTTGCCCCAGCCGCAGGAAAAGCCTCATGTTGCACAGACGTGGAGAACAACAAGGCCGGCCGGGCACCAGGGCCACACCTGGAGTCCCGGCTGAGACCTGGGCATCGTGTTCAAAGGCCAGCACAGATGGGAAGCCCCCGAGACCCACCTCCAATCGATCACAAAACAAGCTGCGAGCGGCGCCGGGGCTCAAGTGTGCGGTGCGGCCTGGAGCCGGGGACAGCGCCACCCACCAAGCTCAAGCTCAGCACCAAACCAAAACCCCAACACCTGACGAAGAAGCGCACTGCGCAAGGAGGGGCCTTGTTCTCCGCGGCTTCCCTGCGAGGGTGGGGGTGTGCGTGGGTCTGGGGACCAAGCGCCCGAGCCGGGGCTCCTGCGCTCGCATGGGTGGACGGAGGGAACTGGATGGCGGCGGCTCCACCTGAAGCCACCGGGCAGCAGCTCCTGGGGGCAGGTCCACGCCCCCACAGTGCCACGCGGGGCGGGGGGAGGCCAGGCTGTGCAGGCCACAGGCCCTCTGGTCACATGACCTCGCGGATGGCGGCCCTGCCTCTCCAGGGAGCCCTGGGGACAAGTCCGTTCTGCCCAGGACGGCCGCGCTGCGCCAGCGTGAGCCCCAGGTCAGTCTCCTGCAGGACCCACGCCCCCACGTCCCTTGGTGTGCCTGACGGGGCGTGGGTGGACTCCCACGGTCCAGCGCGGCCGGCCTGCCGTCCAGCCGTCACCGTCAAGGGAGTGGGAGCAGGGAGCCATGCGACCCACGGAGGGCGAGGCTCCGGTTGGGGCTCGGGGCTTCGCCATCTCCAGAGGGCAGTAACTTGCTCTCAAGTCCAGGTCTTGTGGAGCCTGGAGGTACCCCCACCCAGCAGGCCGCCGGCTGCCCGCCGCTCCACTCCAGCCGTACCTGCGGTGACGCCATTCTGCAGCGAGCCCTCGTAGAAGATGTTGGAGGGGAAGGCGCTGAGGGCGGGGTGCATGCGGTACTGGACCTGCAGGCGGATGGGCCGGATGCCCAGCACCACCAGGCGCTCGAAGAGCGACTGCGAGAGCCCGGCCTTTGCCGCCTTCTTGCACATCACCACCGGGCCCAGCTGGCAGTGGTCGCCCACCAGGATCAGCTGGGGAGAGAGCGCGGCGGGGCCCGTGAGGGGCAGCCCTGGCACCCCACGAGGCCCGTCACCCCCGCCCCACGTGGCTCCCAGGGGGCCCACCTGCTTGGCCCCGAGGACCACGGGCACCATGCACTCGGGTTCAGTGGCCTGTGTGCTCTCGTCGATGAGGATGGAGCGGAACTGCATCTTGGCCAGCCTGGGGTCGCCCGCGCCCACGCAGGTGCAGCAGATGACATCCGCGTTCTGGGGGGGCAGGGGTGTCAGGGCACTACACGGTCCACACCAGCAGGACCAGGACGCCCAGAGGAGCCCGCCCCAACCCTCCTGACCACTGCACTCGAGCATTTCCAATGGGCCTGCATGCCGCCAGACCAGCCTGAGCGTCCCATCCTCCCACCTCGACCTCGGAGGGGCTGGGAAGGCAGGCGGGAGTGGCCCACCGGGCCCTGCACAGCACCCAGAGCCAGCACTCTCCCGAACGCCCGCAGACGGGTCCTGGCCGCTCACCATGAGCAGCTCTCTCTCGGCGGTGCGCTTGAGGGCGCGGTACCGCTTCTCGTCCGCGGAGGACAGCTCCCCGGTCTCGTCCTTCAGCTGCTGCAGCTTCTGCAGCTCCGGCATGCTGCAAGCAGAGGCAGGTGAGTGGCGGGCTCCACCTGTGCTGGCAACAGGGCAAGCCCGGGCCCAAGCCCGAGACCTCTACCTGTCCATGTTCCTGATCTGGTTGTGCAGGGCCAGGAAGGACACCGGCGAGTCGATGGCCTCCCGGCTCTTGGCGCACAGACGCACCACCTTCAGCCCGGTCTGGTGGATCTTCTCGGTCAGCTGGTCCACGGCGATGTTACTTGGGGCGCAGACCAGCACAGGCCTGGGCGGGATGGCACGGCTCGGCCTCAGCCTGGGGCTCCCGTCGCCCAGGGAGAAGGGAGCAGGCCCAGCCTCCCTGCCCCGCCAGCCTAACAGCTGTGTCGAGAAGAGCCACGGCGCTGCCCTGTCTGCTCCCACCTGTCCAAGCGCGCCAGCACACAGCCCGGACCCAGCATGCAGGAAGGCGCCCTGCCCCCGACCAGACCCCGCTGGGACCGTGGGCCACGCTGCCTACCCATTGCCCTGCCGAGCCAGGTGATAGACGATGGTGGCCGACGTCACCGTCTTGCCAGTGCCTGGCGGGCCCTGGATGAGGCTCAGTGGCCTCTGCAGCACGGTCTTCACGGCATACACCTGCAAGGCCTGTGTCTCAAAAGGGGCCCGCTCAGCCCGCCCTGCAGAGCTGCACGCACGCACGCACGCACGCACGCACGCCCGGCGGGATCCTGCAAACCTGAGAGTGGTTGAGGTCTGGGAGCCCCTGCGCTGTGAAGCGCTTGGGCAGCTGGCACTTGATGATCACATCCTCCACCTCGTGGCCCAGCAGCTTGTGGTAGATGTAGCCCGACACCGAGGTCTCGTCCACAGCAAAGGTTTTCAAGGCGCTCTGCATCCTGGGACGAGAGCAGGGTCGGTGGCTGCCCTGGGGAGCCCCCTGGCGGGAGCTGGGCCCAGCAAGCGGCTGCGCCCCGCGTGCACTGCGTACCTGTCAAAGGAGGTGGACTTCCACACGAAGTCCACCTGGAAGTTGTGGGTGACCTCCACGGGGGCCCCCACGCTGCTGCGGAGCTCAATGGCGATCTCATCACCGTAATCTGGACGCTGAGTTAAGCCTGCTTCTCTGTCCAAAGCCACCTCCCCGGCCACTCGCGCTCCAGCACCCGGGGGTGGCGCAGCAGAGCACGCGGGGACATCTGCCACCCCACCCCGTGGGGCCCTCCGAGACCGCGCGGACAGGGAGGGGACACAGACACACAGGCGGGGACCCGTGGTGGTCCCTGCCCGCTCCTGCCGGCCCCAGCACGTGGAGGATACTATCCGGGACCTTGATGACGTGACCGATCCCCTTCCAGAGGGGCGCGAGGTCGCCCTTGTACCGCAGGCAGATCTCGTCTCCCTGCATGAGCCGCATGTCTGCGGCGTGAAGATGGGAGGGGCGGGTTATCTCCCACGCACAGCTCCCACACGGTGCAAATCAAGGGGACACGTTACAGGGAGGGGATCTAGGAACGTTACACTACTTATGGTCACAAGTATTTTAAAACTTAAAATCACCTCTTAACCAAATTATGACTAAATCCTCATTACCAGAGTCAGTCTTGGGCAAAGTGAAGTAGGCGATTCTCTTCTTGTTAAGGCCCAGGTCCCACCTGACTGTGATGTTATCTTGAGTCTGAGCACATGGAAAACAAGAGCCCCGGTCAGCCCCCCAGACACGGGGCCAGGCGCCCCTGCGGGCGGGTGCTCCAGAGAGACAGGGCCGGGTAGACATGGCACAGAGCCCCCGTCAGCAGCTGGCAGCAGGTGAGGACAGCGCTGGGCTGTGCTCGGCTGGACACGGGTGGGGCCTGGCCGTCCCCACCCCCCGCCGGTGGCCACAGACACAGCGGGAGGGTGTGACTTGGCTTTTGGGCTGGCACTTGCTCCCGTGAGTGGGGAGCGGGGACTGCGCAGCAGCCGCCGGCCCGGCCCAGCCCAGGGTGCAAGCGGCTCAGTAGGGAGCGTGGTGTCCTGCGCCATCACCTGAGACTCTTTCAGCTTCTTGTCGTAGTCGGCCTCCAGCTTGACCAGGGGGCCGAAGATGTTCTGGTACTGGTAGGCGTCCTCATACCGCAGCAGCACGTGCTGCGGCTCCTCGTCCACTCCGGGCTTCTCCAGGTCCTCCAGCGTGGCTGAGGGGTTCTCCTGTGAGGGGCGTGGCGCTGTGTGACCGGGGCTTGGAATGGCACCTTCTCTGGTGGGCCTTGTCCCTGGGCCTGTCTGTGCTCCGGGTCCTGCACAACCAGTGGCTGCTCCCCCCGCCCGGCCCCCTCTGTGTGGGCCCTGGGGGCAGCAGCTCCCCAGCCCTCACCTTCCAGAGCTCCTCCAGCTTGTTGATCTGCTGTGCGGTGATCTGCCGCGCCCGCAGCTGCTCCTGCTCCGACGGGATCTTCACCAGCCAGGACAGGAAGCAGCGGTCCTGGATCAGGGGCTGCCACTGCGAACTGTCCCAGTTGATGTCCTTCAGGCTGCTCTGGCTGGCGCAGGGCTGCCTGCAGGGAGGGGCGGGCGGGAGAGCCCCATCAGGAAGGCGCCCCATCAGGAGGGCGCCCCGCCAGGCGCACACGCCCCATCAGGAAGGCGCCCCACCAGGCGCACACGCTCCCCCCCGCCGCGCCCCCCCCCCCCCGCCCGCCGCGCCCCGCCCGCGCCCTCACCGGCACAGCAGCACCACCACCGAGTCGGCCTTGGCCGGGATGAAGCCGAGCAGGAAGACATTGCGGCAGCCGCAGTTGTAGCACTCCAGCACCGTCTCGCCCAGCGGCCCGTCCTTGTGCAGCGTCACCTCCTTGCACTTGGCCCTCACCAGGTGGTTCACGATGTGGCTGCGGCAGGACCGCGGAAGCGCACTCAGCCCCAGCGCCGTGAGCGGCGCACGCACCTGCCCCCCCCAGGGCCCCCCGCCACTCTCCGCCCAGCAGGAAACTCAACCCCGACTTTCACAATGCTTCCCCAGCACAGCGGCTCCCCGTCCTGGGTTCTTCCCCCTCGTGTGCGCGGCTCCACAGGTAGGGCTGCAGAGGCACGGGCCGCCCCCTGCAGCCCGCCCTGGGCACTGCGGTGCCGGGGGTGGGGGGGCGCCTGGCCACCGGGGCTTTCCTGGCTGTGCCCATCGTCAGGAACGACTCCCCACGAGCTCGCTCGCCCTCAGACACCACCTGCCTCGCCCTCTGTGCCAAGCCTTTGGCCTCAGGGTGCCAAGGGGCGGCCCGGGCCCAGGGGCCCAGACCGAGGCGTCCTGAGCGAGCCGCAGACCGCTTCTGAGCGCGCAGGCCTTGGCAGAGCCCACGGGCGCCCGGCCACGGCTGCCCCGAGGCCCTCGCTCGCTTGTTCCTGCTGCACTGAGCAGAAGCCACTCCTGCTCTACAAGCACGCTTCCCACACAGCAGAGTGGACGCGATGGCCACGAGTAGAAATGACACAGAAGAGGGACAGGCGTGTTTTGTTATCTCTAGGCCTCAGCCCTGCTCTGAGCACCGCCTGGAGCGCCTGAGTGGACGGGACGCGGGTGGGGGGCGGTGACGCCGGCCCGCGGTGTGAGTGCGAGTTCCACGCCAGGACACGGGGCCGCCCCTGCCGAGGCAGGCGCCTACCTGCCAGACGTGTTCCCGCGGCCGTTACAGAACCACTTCTTGCTGGTGTTGCAGTACACCACACAGGCGGGGTCATGGATTCCGCAGTAACTAAACAAAGGCCAACGTCAACAGTTACCACTGGAAGTGGGCACTCTGGCTTGCATTTGGCAGCGACTTACTGAATCCCTTCCCTATAACATGCTTGCCGTTTGCCATCCAACACGTCCTCAAGACAGGCCCTGGTGGCTCACTATAATCCCAATTACTACAATCCTAATTACTCAGGAGGCTGAGACCTGAGGACCACGGTTCAAACCCAGCTGATGAGACTCTTACCTTCATGTAATCACTAAAAGACCAAATGTGGTGCTGTGGGCCCAAGTGGTAGAGTGCTAACCTTGAGCAAAAACCACCTCGGGACAGAGCCCAGCCCTGAGTTCAAGCCCCAGGACCAGCAAAATAAATCAACCAACCAACAGGCGCAGTGACAGCCACCACACAGTGCAAGTGGTGTGGAGCGGGGCCAGGCCAGAGGGAGGGGGTGGGGCGGGGCCAGGCCGGAGGGAGGTGGGGTGGGGCGGGGCCAGGCCGGAGGGAGGTGGGGTGGGGCGGGGCCAGGCCGGAGGGAGGTGGGGTGGGGCGGGGCCAGGCCGGAGGGAGGTGGGGTGGGGCGGGGCCAGGCTGGAGGGAGGTGGGGTGGGGCGGGGCCAGGCTGGAGGGAGGTGGGGTGGGGCGGGGCCAGGCTGGAGGGAGGTGGGGTGGGGCTGCCCTAGTTCCTCCGGGGGCACCTGCGGCAGGGTGCCAGCAGAGGGCGCCGTGGGCCTGGGGACGGAGACAGGGCCAGGCTGTCAGGCAGACAGGGAAAGCGCTGTGCATGTGGGGACCTGGCGGGCCACCCACTTCGGAATGCCTCTGGCCTGGGTTCTCCAGGACTCCCTGGCTCCACAGACAGCTCTGCTAGCATGCAGGGCCAGGGTTTGGCTCAGAGTGCGCAAGGCGGAGAGGCCCCCATCTCTCCCCTCCACCCCCACTCCCCCCGGCACCAGGGGGATGGGAGGGAGGGGGAGCTGTGCAGCCAAGCCCGGCAGCAGGCAGGAGAAGCTGGAGTGTCCCTGGGCGCTTTTTGCTCAAGGCTAAGGCTTGACCACTTGAGCCACAGCTCCATTTCCTGTTTTCTGGTGGTTTACTGAGATAAGAGTCTGATGGACTTTCCTGCCTGGGCTGGCTCTGAACCAAGATCCTCAGATCTCAGCCTCGTGAGTAGCTGGGATGACAGGCGTGAGCCACTATCTGCTAACGGTGTCATTCTTAAACTATGTGCACGTGACGCCCAGTGGGGCCAAGACCAAGCCAGAGTGCAGCCAGGGCAGGCGCAGAGCCTGCCGGAGGCAGCCCGTGGACCAAAGCCACGGCCCGTGTGGGCAGGGGCCGGCACAGGCCCGGCTGGGAGAGCTGAGCCTGCCGGAGCCACAGCTTCCCGGCCAGCAGAACCCCACGCAAGGTGTCTGCGTCTTCATCTCCGTGCCTCAGGGTGAGGGCAAAGGCGGCAGGGCCAGCCCACTGGTGGCTCAGGTCACCCCCCACTCCCCTTCACGAGTCCGCACCCCCAGGAAGGGCGGGGACCCTCCCTCCCCCAGAGCGTGCCTACCTGCAGGCGTGGATGGGGAGGTCCTTGGTGTAGTACGTGTCTTCCTCGTCCTCCTCGAAGTTCAGCTCCGCCAGCAGCTGGCTGGTCTTGGCCACACTGTCATCCACAGCCCCATTCTGCAGGACGCCCTCGGGTCCAACCTGCAGAGGGACAGCGGCGCCATCACCGGGCGGCCCCGGGCACACCCGCCACTCCAGCCAAAGCTGCCCTGATGCTGACCCAGGTGCATTCCGCTGTCTGACTCGTGAACTGGACAACTACTTAAAAAAGAAATACAGGTGCGGGGAAGGTGGCTCAGTGGCAGAGCGCTTGCCTTGCATGCATGAGGCCCTGGGTTCGATTCCTCAGCACCACATAAGCAAAAAGAAAAAAGCCGGAAGTGGTGCTGTGGCTCAAGTGGTAGAGCGCTAGCCTTGATCTGAAGAACTGAGGGACAGCGCCCAGGTCCAGAGTTCAGGTCCACGACCAGACCCCCCCCCCAAAAAAAAGAAAGAAGAAATACAGCGGGGCACCAAGGGCTCATGCCTGTAATCCTAGCTACTCAGGGGGCCGAGATCTGAATACTGCTCTTCAAAGCAGAAAAATCCCTGAGATGAGACGCTTCAATTAACCACCAAAATGCAGGAAATGGAGTTGTGGTTCAAACGGGAGAGCACTACCTGCAACACAAAAGCTCAGGGACAGTGCCCAGGCTGAGAGTTCAAGTCCCAGGATGGAGACGAGACAGACAGACAGACAGACAGACTGATTGACACACACACACACACACACACCCTGTTTATATGTGTTTAAATATTTACACACACACATAAAAATGAATGCCACAGGTAAATTTAAAACTCTGAGTTTTTAAAGGGGCCCCAGTGGCCCAGGCCCCGCCCACCACTGTGCCACGTGGCCGAGCCCCCTGGCCACAGCGCAGCTGCCAAGGCAAAGCCTGTCCCAGGGGTCCTGCCCTGCACCTCAGCTGACTTGAGCAGGGAACTCCAACATAGGCTGGCTGGAACGGACGGATGGGCACCACGCATACCCCCCAGCTGCTCTGAGTGCCACAAGAAGGAGGTGGGGCACGGCAGAGGCAGGGGCTGGGGCAGGGGCCGGGGGCCGAGGCAGGGGCAGGGGGCCGGGGCCAGGGCAGGGGGCTGGGACAGGGGCCGGGGGCGGGGGCCGGGACAGGCAGGGGCCGGGGGCCGGGACAGGCAGGGGCAGGGGGCGGGGGCCGGGGCAGGGGGCCGGGGCCAGGGCAGGGGGCTGGGACAGGGGCCGGGGGCCGGGACAGGCAGGGGCAGGGGGCGGGGGCGGGGGCAGGCAGGGGCAGGGGGCCGGGACAGGGGCAGGGGCAGGGGCAAGTCTGAGCCAGCAGACAGAGCAGAAACCACCTGAGGCTGGAAAAGCCCCACCGCAAGTTCCCACATCAGCCATTGGTGGCCCCAGTCAGAACCCAGCCCGAAGCTGTGGGGGCCGAGGCCCAGCAGGACACACAGGGCCCCGAGGCTGTGGCCTGACCCTCGTGACCCGGCATCTGACCTATGTAGGAGGCTGAGATGTGCGGGTTGCAGTTCAAAGCCAGGACAGGGAGCAACGTCCATGAGATTCTTGGCCTCCAAATAATCACCAAAAAGCCAGAAGTGGAGCTGTGGCTCAAATGGTAGTGTCAGCCTTGATCAGAAAACCTCAGGGACAGCACCCAGGCCTTAAGCTCAAACCCCAGTAGTAGCATAAATAAAGAAAATACAGCCGGGCGCCAGTGGCTCACACCTGTCATCCTAGCTACTCAGGAGGCTGAGATCTGAGGATCATGGTTCAAAGCCAGCCTGGGCAGGAAAGTCCACGAAACTCTTATAAGCCACCAGAAAACCAGAAGTGATGTGGTTCAAATAAATGGTAGAGTGCTCGCCTAGAGCTGCAGAGCTCAGGGACAGCGCCCAGGCGAGATCAAGTCCCACATCTGATAATTAAACACAACACCACACACACACAAAAAAAAAAAACCCACAAAACAATTAGTGCACAGCCCGGGGCTGTGGCCGGCAGTCAGTGCACAGCTGCCCGGCCGCTGCGCAGCCAGCTCTGTGGTCACACGCTAGTGCTGGCCCTCAAGAGCCCGTTATAAAACACACGAAACAATATGTCGCTCAGGCCTCCCAGCGAGTGAAGGCCGCCACTCCGGACCCAGGTGGGCCTTGAACCCAAGCCTGAGTCATTTCCGGTGTGCGCTCTGGCGTTCCCCTCCCCCTGCAGCAAGTCCTAGCTTCTGCACCCACCCCGCCCCACGGCCCGGCCCCAGGGTGGCGGGCGAGCGGGGAGAGGAGGGGGGCACAGAGCACATCACCCACGCCACCCACAGGGAGGCGGGTCCCTGGAGTGCATCGCCACCCTTACTTCATAAAGCTGGAGACGCCCTGCGCGCACATGCCTGTGCCTGCGCTGCGGGGGGGGGGGGGGGGGGGGTGTAAGCAGACCCCTGCGGCTGGCTGGCCTGTGCCAGGCTGGCCTCAGCACCCTCCTCTGTGGCCCAGCAGCACAGTACCGACTGTGGGAGAACCAGCCCGGGCCGGGGCAGCATGACCGCGCTTCCACGCACGCACGCACGCACGCACGCACGCACGCACGCACGCACGCACGCACGCACGCGGCCCTTCCTGCCCAGTGCCACCCACCCCACCTCTGCCTGAGCGGGTCTGTTCACTCACCCCTGACGTGGACCCGGCTGGCTGCAATTCTGATGGCCGTCACCCCGCCGTGTGTCTGTGCGCAAGGCAGGAGACAGCGTGCAACTTCTGCAGGCAGAACCTGGGCCAAACCACGGTCCACAACCCAGAACGGCCCTGACAGCTCCCGTGAGCTCCCCAGGAGGGCAGCCCCACCCCAGCTGCTCCCACCAAGCCCTTTAACAGCACGCGCCTGCCCTGGCCAAGGAGGGCACTCATTCTCTTCAATGGACTGTGGTTCCCAGGTGTGGGGGACACCCTGGGGCTCCCACATGTCAGGCAGGTGCTGTGGCAGAGCACCCCACCCCTTGCCCGGGTTTCCTAAGGTTCTGCATATAAACGAGCCAGCCTGGCGACAGCAGCTCACACCTGTCACCCTAGCTACTCACAAGGCTGAGACCTTAGGGTCTTGGTTCAAAACCAGCCCAGGCAGACAAGAGCTTATCTCCAAACAAGCACCAAAAAGCTAGAAGTGGAGCAATGCCTCAAGTGGTAGATCTCTAGCCTTGAACGACAACAACAAAAGCTAAGCAAGAGCCAGGCGCTGGTGGCTCACGCCTGTCAGCCTAGCTACTCAGGAGGCTGAGATCTGAAGATCGTAGTTCAAAGCCAGCCCGGGCAGGAAAGTCCGTGGGATTCTGATCTCCAATAAACCACCAGAAAACCGGAAGTGGTGTTGAGACTCAGGTGGTAGAGCGCTCGTGAAGAGCTGAGGGACAGTGCCCAGGCCCAGAGTTCAAGCCCCATGACCGACATATTTTCTCTCTCTCTCTCTCTTACACACACACACACACACACACACACACACACACTAAGCAAAAGCACTGGGCCCTTAACTCAAGTGCTTTCCTGTAGAAAGATGCTTTCCTGTAGACGGGGTTGCAGAGGACAGAGACCCCACACCACCGGGAGGACCACGCTGCTCATCCACGCCACATGCACTTGCCCTGCCCTGGTCAAGGGCACAGCTGGATCTCAGTGAGCTTAAGGCCACGCCACAGCTCCAGGAGACAGTGGAGCCCAGCCACAAGGCTTCTGGAGGGGGGGGGGAGAAGAAGGGGGGAGGGGGAGGAGGATCTCTCCACCTGCCTACCCACTCCCAAACACACCAGCACCTGACTGCAGTTTCTCCACCCACTCTGAAACTCCAGAGATCAACACATCTGGAAATGCCCTGGGGTGGGCCGGGAAGAGGGCTGGTCTGTCTCCTGGCACTGGGCCTGAGGGGGATGGGACCCACCAAGGCCCGGCAGCCACGCCACAGGGTCCTGCGGAGGAAAAGTTCCTCTCGCAGCCAGCAGAGCACCCATGGCGCCGGCGACCGCCCGCCTCCCGCACCTTCGCACAACGGCCCTGTGCCCTCAGCTGGGCGTGCCTGCCCTTCCAGGCCTTCGTCCATAGCACCTCCGTGTCTGCCCCACACCCAGAAGCGCCAGCACCCCAGAGGACCCAACAGCACTGCTAAGAGCGAGCCGATGCTCCAAGCCTAATGAGTCCCCGTTACTCTCCACCCCAAGGTGTAAACGCCAACACAGGGCGCCGGCCCCTCCACAGCTGGCTGCACAGCTCATTCTGAAAAACTCCCAACCTTCAGAAGGCCAAGCGCGCCCGCCGCCTCCCGCTCCCAGAGCCGGGGCCGGCCCCTCCCCCCCCCAACGGCTATCTGAAACACAGCAGCTGTGCCCACACACGCTCCTCCAGCCGGAGGCCGCGGCCATCCTTCCTCACAGAAGTGACCCCAGCGGCCTGTCAGCTACTCAGGAGGCTGAGATCTGAGGATCGAGGTTCAAAGCCAGCCCAGGCAGGAAAGACTGTGAGGCTCTTATCTCCAAGGAACCACCAGAAACCCGGAAGTAGCGCTGTAGCTCAAGTGGTAGAGCGCTCACCTTGAGCTGAGGGACAGCGCCCAGGCCCAGAGTTCAAGCCCCACGACCCACAAAAGAAAAGTGAGCGCAGCGGTGCGGCTCTGGCCTCCACACCGCCCCCCACTGGGGGTGTGGCCCCGGACCCTGCTGTGTGGGAGCGCACCGCACCCCTGCCGATGCTGCACGTGAGGACGGGGACCCTCCAGGGCAGGGGCAGACACCCCGCCATGAGGCATGCTCCCTGCTAGGCCTAGGACAGCGAGAGCCTAGAGTTATGCCCCCCCCATGTAACTTAGCCAAAGGCGATTCAGAAAGCCCGCCAGGCAGCGGGACTTGCAGAAGGGGAGAGGGGGAGGGGGTCCCGGAGGAGGGAGCCCCGTGTGGGTCTGCTCTCCACTCTTGCACACGGCAGCGCCCCCGTCCCCACGTTTCTCAGGAAGGGTGGAGTTGGAGCCCGACTCCGGCACCATGCAGGCTGGGTGCCCTCTGAAAGCAGCAGCAACTTGAGGGAGCAGGGCCCCAGGCCCTCAGCCGCACGTGCCGGCCGGGGGGTCGGCTTGGGACAGGCCAGGCCAGGCTGCAGAGGGAGGACCAGCCCCAGAGCTAAGGCTCAACCAGCACCGCAGGGCACCAGTCACTGCCCCGCCTGACGTCCTGACCATGAGGGTGGGCACAGAACAGTGACAACCACGTTCTGTGCCAGTCCTGGGGCTTGAATTCACAGCCTCACCCTCTCCTCTGGCTTTTCAACTCAAGGCTGGTGCTCCACCACTTGAGCCACAACTCCACTTCTGGCTTTCAGCTGGTTAATTGGAGTAAAGAATCTCATGACTGGGGCTGGGAAGGTGGCTCAGTGGTAGAGCGCTTGCCTTGCATGCCTGAGGCCCTGGGTTCGATTCCTCAGCACCACATAAGCAAAAAGAAAAAACCTGGAAGTGGTACTGTGGCTCAAGTGGTAGAGTGCTAGCCTTGAGCTGAATTGCTGAGGGACAGCGCCCAGGCCCAGAGTTCAGGCCCCATGACTGGACCTCCCCCCCAAAAAAAATACAGACAAAAGAATCTCATGACTCACAACTGTAAATCCTAGCTACTCAGAAGCTGAGACCTAAGGATCACTGTTTAAAGCCAGCCTGGGTAAAGTCCATGAAAGAAAAAAAAAGGGGGGGCTGGGAAGGTTGCACAGTAGTAGAGCGCTTGCCTTGCATGCCTGAGGCCCTGGGTTCGATTCCTCAGCACCACATACACAGATTAAAAAAAAAGCCAGAAGTGGTGCTGTGGGTCAAGTGGGTAGAGCGCTCGCCTTGAGCTGAAGAGCTGAGGGACAGCGCCCAGGCCCAGAGTTCAGGCCCCACAACTGGACCCAAAAAAAAAAAGCTCCTGGACGGAGCCCAGCCCCAAGTTCAAGCCCCAGGACCAGCACCACAAATAAACAAGAATCTCTCCAACTTTTCTACCCTGGTCCACTTCAAACCACAGTCCTCCTACCTCAACCTCCTGAGTAGCTGAATTGCAGGCATGATCCACGGGCCCCAGCGGCGTAGCTGTTTTTTCTTTTTTTCTGTCGGTCGTGGGGCCTGAACTCTGGGCCTGGCGCTGTCCCTCAGCTCTTCAGCGCTCTACCACGTGAGCCACAGCACCACCTCGGGCTTTTTTCTGCTTATGTGGCCCAGGGCCTCATGCATGTGAGGCAAGCGCTCTACCATGGAGCCGCCCTCGCAGCCCGAGCGTGGCCGTTTTCTATCAGAGCCAGCCCAGCAGGCCAGGGCCCTGTCCACATGGGTGGGCACAGCCACACAGCCCCGCGGGAGGCAGCAGTAAGCGTGGGGACACACGGGCCCACGCTCCAGAGCCCCTCGGAACCTGCCAGGGAGCGGCTCTACTCCACAGGGAGAGCGGCGAGAGGAAGCTCGTGTCCGGATCTTGGCGCTCCGGGTGGTGTGGTGTCAGCCTCTCCCCAGTCGGCCCAGATCTGGGCAGAGAAATTCACTGCACAAAGGGAGAGCTTGCGGCCTGGACCCCCAGGGCTTGGAGAAGAGGTCTCTCAAATGGAAGTCGGGTTTCGAGTGTCAGGGCCACGGGTTGGAGGCTTGGCTCAGTTGATAGAGCGCCAATGAACAACAAATCGGGTACTAAGTTTGAGTCCCCATCTTGAAACAACAGGGCAGGCCAGGCTCTGCCGGGGCAGCGGGGTGGGGGCGCAGCCTTGGGCCGGAAGGTGCTGGCAAGGTAGGCTGCAGGTCAAAGTCCAGCCCAGAAGCTCAGGGGCGGCTCCTGTGTCGCTGCCACCAACCCTCTTCCTCTTTTTTGCCGAGCTAACCAGCACTGTCCCCCCAAGGCTGGAGGCGCAAGCTCCAAGCCCGTCTCGGGCTTTTCCGCTCAAGTACTAATGCTGAGGGTGTGGCTGGTGGGGCCCGGGAGGGAGCGCCCCTGTTCCTGCCCCAGGTCCGGGCTCTGTTTTCAGGAACCTGAGCAGAGGAGGAAGCATCCCAGCTGCAGGCCGGTGGCTGCCTAGCCAGCACTTCCCCAGCCGCTCGCCTGCTAGAGCCGTGTGGCAGGGGAGGCCCAGGAAAGGCCAGACGCTCAGAAGGAAACCGGTGCCTACAGCCAGGAGCTGGTGGCTCACACCTGTCATCCAAGCTACTCAGGAGGCTGAGATCTGAGGATGGCGGTTCAAAGCCAGCTGGGGCAGGAAAGTCCAAGAGACTCTTTATCTCCAATAAACCACCAGAAACCTGGAAGTGGTGCTGTGCTTCAAGTGTAGCGCGCTCGCCTTGAGCTGAAGAGCGTGGGACAGAGCCCAGGCTCAGAGTTCAAAACCCACAACCCACAAAAAACAAAAAAAAACTGTCCCTAGACCTCGGGCCAGCACCCCATAGCAGGACCTCGGGCTGCCTGTCTGTGAGCCAGCCCCCACCATCCGCCTCCACCCCCACAGAGCGAAGAGCCACTGCGCAGGATGGGCACCAATGGGCCTGGCAGCCCAAGGAGATGCCGCAGGGAAGCGTGGCGACCACCTCTCCCAGGGCTGGACACAGCGGCACCGGGACCCAGCCACTTCCCTGCAAATGCACTGCCACACAAACCCAGGTGCCAAGACTGCACAGAGCAACACCGTCCACAACAGCCAACAGGTACAACAGCCGCTCGCTGAACGGGTAAATGCCTCGGACCTGGTACCCCCAACGGAGTACTACTGAATTGTAAAAAGAACCAAGGGAGCTGGGAAGGTGGCTCAGTGGTACAGCACTTGCCTTGCATGCCTGAGGCCCTGGATTCAATTCCTCAGCACCACATAAGCAAAAAGGAAAAAGCCGGAAGTGGCGCTGTGGCTCAAGTGGTAGAGCGCTAGCCTTGAGCTGAAGAACTGAGGGACAGCGCCCAGGCCCAGAGTTCAGGCCCCACGACCAGACCCCCCAAAAAATAAATAAAAAATAATAAAAAGGAGCAAGGCACTGACATCAGACCAAGCGAAAGCCAGACCCAGCCAGGCTGGCTCTTGGAGGCAGACACCAAGAAATCTTGATCTGAAGCCAGTCAGGGCCTACAGGTTCACAAGGCTCCATCTCAAACAAGGGCTGGGTGTGTTGGCAGCCACCTGTCATCCTTAAAACACGCAGGTTCAGGTGGGAGGGTCCCAGTGCAGGCCAACAGACCTGCCTCCCAAGCAACAGAGCCTGGTTCCAAGGGTAAAGTGTGCCAGGCACAGGCAGCTCACACCTGTCATCCTAGCTACTCAGGAGGCTGAGATCTGAGGATCAAGGTTCAAAGCCAGCCTGGGCAGGAAAGTCCATGAGACTCTTATCCAATTAATCACCAGAAAACTGGAAGTGGCGCTGTGGCTCAAGTGGTAGAGCGCTCACCTTGAGCTGAAGAGCTGAGGGACAGCGCCCAGGCCCAGAGTTCAAGCCCCACAACTAAAAAAAACAAAGGGAAGAGTGGCTGGCTGCTGGGGGATGGGGAGCTGAGGGCTGTGGAACTTCTTTTGGGGCGATAAGAGATTCTAAGAATGATTCTGGGGGTGGTGACACCACTCTGACTTGTACTAAGCAACAGTGGGTGAGCTCCCTGGCTCTGAGTGGTTTAGAAGGGGCCCCTGAGGGTAGGTGAAGGGAAGCTGAACCCCAACTGGACCCCAATGTGGGGTCACCTCCTGAAGATAGTCAGCCAGGAACCCCTTCCCAAGCACTGCACACGGCCGGCCGCCAGTGTCCAGGGGACAGTCGGCCCCACCTTGCTGCTCCTCCAGAGACCCAGAGGGTGGCCGTGCCCCTCCCCCAAACAGGAGGGGTCAGAGATGGGGCACAGGCAAGGGGCCCTGGGGTTCCCTAAGAACAAAGCCCAGCTCAGCCCTGTCTGGGGACCCTGGAGCTGAGCAGGGTTCACTCCCTGCAGCCCAGGCTGCCGCTCCACGGGGAAGGGGCTGGGCGCGACTCCATCACCACGGCCAGCCCAGTGCCAGCTCGCATGCATGCAGCCCACGGCCCCTGGCCTGGAGCCTCACCACCGCCCGGGTCCCTCCGTCCAGCTGCCCTGGACGACAGCAGGGTGGGCAGCACCCCACTCCCCAGGTACCCTCTGCCTGCCCAGAACAGCACGGGAGCGGGTGCGGCCAGGCCAGAGGGGCACCCACACTGCCCCGGGGTTGGGAAAGAACAAGAAGCTGTCACCCTGACCCCACAGTCGAGGGCAGGGAGGGAAGAGGAGAGGGGGCAGAGAGCGGAGAGGGGAGGGGAGGGGAGAGGGGAGGGGAGAGGGGAGGGGAGAGGGGGGAGGGGAGAGGAGAGAGGAGAGGGGAGAGAAGAGGAGGGGAAAGAGGAGAGGGGAGAGGGGAGAGGGGAGGGGAGAGGAGAGCAGAGGGGAGGGGAGAGGAGAGGGGAGAGGAGAGCAGAGGGGAGGGGAGAGGGGAGGGGAGAGGGGAGGGGAGAGGGGAGAGGAGAGGGGAGAGCAGAGGGGAGAGGAGAGGGGAGAGAGGAGAGGAGAGAGGGGAGAGGAGAGCAGCAGAGGGGAGAGGGGAGGGGAGAGGGGAGAGCAGAGGGGAGAGGAGAGGGGAGAGGGGAGAGGGGAGAGGAGAGCGGAGAGAGGAGAGGGGAGAGGAGAGCAGAGGGGAGGGGAGAGGGGAGGGGAGAGGGGAGGGGAGAGGGGAGGGGAGAGGGGAGAGGGGAGAGGAGAGGGGAGAGCAGAGGGGAGAGGAGAGGGGAGAGAGGAGAGGAGAGAGGGGAGAGGAGAGCAGCAGAGGGGAGAGGGGAGGGGAGAGGGGAGAGCAGAGGGGAGAGGAGAGGGGAGAGGGGAGAGGGGAGAGGGGAGAGGGGAGAGGGGAGAGGAGAGAGGAGAGAGGAGAGAGGAGAGGGGAGAGGAGAGCAGCAGAGGGGAGAGGGGAGGGGAGAGGGGAGAGCAGAGGGGAGAGGAGAGGGGAGAGGGGAGAGGAGAGAGGAGAGAGGAGAGAGGAGAGGGGAGAGGGGAGAGGAGAGCAGCAGAGGGGAGAGGGGAGAGCGGAGGGGAGAGGAGAGCGGAGAGGAAGGGTCGGGGAGGGGCCGGGGCGGGGACGCCCGCGCCGCACACCTGTTGGCCCAGGTGCCCCGGCGCGCGTCCCCGAGGCAGGCCCGAGCGGGCCGGGCCGGGCCGGGCCGGGCCGGGCCGGGGACACCTGTGGCGGACCCGCGGTGCGGGGCGCCCGCCCGGAAGTGCGCACCTGCCGCCTCCCCGGCCGCCGGCTCCGCGCCCCGGCCGCCGCGCACACCGAACTTCCGGTGGGGGCCGCGGGTTACGTAAGCCCGGGGCTCGGCGCGGCGCTCCCGGAGGGGCCGGACCCACGCGAGCCCGCCTTGCCGGGGCGGCCCGGGTTACGTAACCGGCGGGGACGGCGCCGGGGACCCCGGGGCGCCGCGGCCTCCCGGAAGGGCCGGGCGGGGCCGCGCCGGAGCGGGACGGCCCGGGGCCCGCCGCCCGCCGCCCGCCGCTTCCGCCGCCGCCATGTGCCGCTCACCTGCGCGTCGAGCTGTCCGGCCGCCGCGCCCGCGCCGCCGGGCCCGCCCGGGCCCCCCGCGCCGCCGCCCGGGCCGCCGGGGCCGCCGGGGGGCGTCTGCGTCTGGCTGGGGAGCGTGAAGTCGGTGAACTCGAACTCGGAGCCCTGCGTGTCGGCGCCCAGCAGCTCGGCCTCCTCCGTGTCCAGGAAGGTGAGCGTCTGCGAGCTGGGCCCGTACGCCTCCACGCTCATGCCGCCGGCCGAGGCGCCGCCCGCGCCGCCCGCGCCGCACTCGAGCCCGCCGCCGCCGCCGGGCCTAGGCCGCAGGCCGCGCAGGCCGCCCCGCCGCCGCCGCCGCCGCCGCCGCCGCCGCCGCGCGGGCCCGGCCGCCCACGAGTGCCCCGGCGCCGCCGCCGCCGCCGCCGAGCCGCCGCGCCGCGCACAGCCCCGGCCGGGAACCGCCGCCGAGCCGCCGCCGCCGCCGCCGCCGAGCCGCCGCTGCCGCTGCCGCCGTGCGCGTGCGCGAGGACGACGCCGGCGCAGGCGCGCGCGCGCCCCTCAGCCGCCGCCAACCGCGCCCCGGCGCCGAGCGGGATGACGGGTCGCCGCCGCGCGCATGCGCTGAGGGGGCGGGGCTGCCAACCGCCGCCGCGGCTCGAGGAGCTGGCCCCGCCCCAACCGCTGCCTAGTGACGCCTGAGTGGCAGGCGGCGCGCATGCGCGCGGGGGCGGCGGGCCGGGCGGCGGGCGGAGCGGCCGAGCTGCTGCTGCTGCTGCCGCTGCTGCTCCTCGCTCCTTTTTTCCCCTCTTTGGATTTCGTTCTTTCTCTCGCCACCGGGGGGCGGGGCCACCAGCCCCGCGGGCCTCAGTTTCCCCATCTGTAAAATGGCTGCTGGGCGCGGGCTGGGCCGCCCGCCCTGCGTCTGTGGTGCCGAGGACTCGAACCCAGGGCCTCGTGCGTGCGAGGCGCGCGCCCGCCACGGAGCCGCCTGGGCGCCCGGCGATGGGCTCGGGCTCCCGGGCTGAGCGCTGGGCCTCCGAGCCCGGGCCAGGCGGGGGCAGGCGGGGCGGCGAGGCGGGCCGGGAGGTGGAGGCGGGGAGGTGGAGGCAGGCGGCGAAGCGGGCCCGGAGGTGGAGGCAGGCGGGGAGGTGGAGGCCGGGAGGTGGAGGCGGGGAGGTGGAGGCAGGCGGGGAGGTGGAGGCGGGGAGGTGGAGGCAGGCGGGGAGGTGGAGGCGGGGAGGTGGAGGCGGGGAGGTGGAGGCAGGCGGGGAGGTGGAGGCAGGCGGGGAGGTGGAGGCGGGGAGGTGGAGGCGGGGAGGTGGAGGCAGGCGGGGAGGTGGAGGCAGGCGGGGAGGTGGAGGCGGGGAGGTGGAGGCGGGGAGGTGGAGGCAGGCGGGGAGGTGGAGGCCGGGAGGTGGAGGCGGGGAGGTGGAGGTGGGGGGGAGGTGGAGGCAGGCCGGGAGGTGGAGGCAGTCGGGGAGGTGGAGGCAGGAGGGGAGGTGGAGGCAGGAGGGGAGGTGGAGGCAGGAGGGGAGGTGGAGGCAGGCGGGGAGGTGGAGGCCGGGAGGTGGAGGCGGGGAGGTGGAGGCAGGCGGGGAGGTGGAGGCAGGAGGGGAGGTGGAGGCAGGGGGGAGGTGGAGGCAGGCGGGGAGGTGGAGGCAGGCGGGGAGGTGGAGGCAGGCGGGGAGGTGGAGGCAGGCGGGGAGGTGGAAGCAGGCAGCTAGGTGGGCCGGGAGGTGGAGGTGGAGGCAGGTGGGGAGGTGGAGGCAGGAGGGGAGGTGGAGGCAGGAGGGGAGGTGGAGGCAGGAGGGGAGGTGGAGGCAGGGGGGAGGTGGAGGCAGGCGGGGAGGTGGAGGCAGGCGGGGAGGTGGAGGCAGGCGGGGAGGTGGAGGCAGGCGGGGAGGTGGGCCGGGAGGTGGAGGTGGAGGCAGGTGGGGAGGTGGAGGTCCAGTCTGACCCAGGAAGGAGCAGGACACCCTGAGTGAATAGTAAGTAACAGAAGCAGAAGGGCTGGGGGTGAGGGTTGTGACCCGTGGTAGAGCACTTGCCAAGGACGGGAGGCGGGAGCTAGGGGTTCAATCCCTCACCTCAAGGAGGAACAAGAGACGGCCCTGATTGTCCCTCTTGTAGTGAAGATGGCAGAGGGGGACAGCGGAGACACGGAAATTCCTCTAAGAGCAGCCACAGTTCTGGGTGGCCGTGTATACATTTCAGACTTTGTGTGCGCACACACACGTGCGGCTCACCCTTCAGCTGACACTCCAGGCCCCAGCACTGTGGCTTAGCTGTATCACTCAAGGCTAGAACTCTACTACTTGAACCACAACTTCACTCCCATTTTTTTGAGTCCATTAGAGATGACTTTATTTTATTTTTCCTGCCCAGGCTGGCTTTGAACTGCAATCCTCAGATCTCAGCCTCCTGAGTTAGCTAGGATGACAGGCGTGAGCTACCGGCACCCAGTTTACTTCAAAACTTTTGTGTGTGGGGCTGGGAAGGTGGCTCAGTGGTAGAGCGCTTGCCTTGTATGCATGAGGCCCGTGGTTCGATTCCTCAGCACCACATAAAAAAAAAAGCTGGAAGTGGCACTGTGGCTCAAGTGGTAGAGCGCTAGCCTTGAGCTGAAGAGCTGAGGGACAGCGCCCAGGCCCAGAGTTCAGGCCCCAGGACTGGACCCAAAAAACAAAACAAAAACGTGTGTGTATGTGTGTGTGTCTGTTTCTGTGTCTGTGTGTGTATCAGTTGTGGGACCTGAACTCTGAGCCTGGGCGCTGTCCCTCAGCTCTTCAGCTCAAGGCTAGCGCTCTACCACTTGAGCCACAGCGCCACTTCTGGCTTTTTCTGTGTATGTGGTGCTGAGGAATCGAACCCAGGGCCTCATGCATGCGAGGCAAGCGCTCTAGCACTGAGCCACCTTCCCAGCTTCAAAACTTTTTGTCCAGATAAAGATTTGATAAGATTACCTGCTTGCTTTGAGTGTGATGGGGCCAGTCCGCGAGGAGGAGGAGGAAGTCAGAGTTTCCCATCCATGGCTCCATGCCTTTTAAATTACATGACCATTTCTCTTTGGATCCAAAAAAAGAAACTTAACTCTTTTTTTTTTTTTTTTTAAGGATGCAAGAGCTGAGGTTGCTGAAAATTAGACCCAGAACCTCATTCTGCTCGTTACACCACAGACTGATTCTCCAGTGCGACGTGGGGGTCTCCGGCGAAGTGAGGGCTCAGGCAGCAGGGCAGGAACAGGGGCAGGAAAGCTGGGAGCGAGGCAGAGCTGGGAGCAGTGCCATGGGCTGAACCAAATGCACACGGAAGCGATGACAGAGCGGGTGGCTGCCCTCAGAGGACAGGACTCAAAGGTGTAGGGGGGCGAGCACCAGAGGAGCTTTGCCACTGAGACCTCCCGGGGGTAGGGGGCGCTATATGTGTACAAGAAACTTGTGCAGGGCAGAGTTCCCCTAGCCCGAGGACTTGAGCTCAGGGCCCAGGCACAGTCTCTACCTTTCTCCATCAAGGCTGGCACTTCACCAGTGAGCCACAGCTCCACTTCTGGCTTTGTTGGTGGTTCATTGAAGATTAGAATCTCACAAACTTTCCTGCCCGGGCTGGCTTTGAACCGTGATCCTCAGATCTCAGCCTCCTGAGGGATTACAGGTGTGAGTAGTTGGCCTGAAGAGTTTTTTTGTTTTGTTTTGTTTTTGTCAGTCATAGGGCCTGAACTCTGGGCCTGGGCGCTGTCCCTCAGCTCTTCAGCTCAAGGCAAACGCTCTACCACTTGAGCCACAGTGCCACTTCTGATTTTCTGAGTGGTTTATTGGAGATCAGAGTGGTATGGCCTTTCCTGCTCCTGCTGGCTTTGAACCGCAATCCTCAGATCTCAGCCTCCCGAGTAGCTAGGATGACAGGTGTGAGCTACCAGCTCCCAGTTTTTCTTCTTCTTTTTCTTTTTTTTTTAACCAGTCATGGGGCCTGAACTCGGCTTGGGCGCTGTCCCTCAGCTCTTCAGCTCAAGGCAAGCACTCTACCACTTGAGCCACAGCGCCACTTCCAGTTTTTCCTGCTTATGTGGTGTTGAGGAATTGAACCCAGGGCCTCGTGCATGCAAGGCAAACACTCCACCACCAAGCCACTTCCCAGCCCTTCTTTTTTAAGTACCAAAAAGCTCCCTGAGCTTTCGTGCTCATGACGGGCACTATACCACCTCAGCCAGATGTCCAGCCCAGCACTCCTCTGATTAGTTACAGATGGAGCGTCCCAGATGTTTCTTCCTGGGCTGGCTTTGAACTGAGATCCTCAAAGTAGGCCTCATGCAATCAGGTGAAGTTGTGAGTGGCTGGGGACCAACTTGCCCAAGAAGTAGTGCCTAGCATGGGAGAGGGGTGGGGGTTAACTCCATGGTGCATGTGTGCGCGTGCAAACACAGCCACACACGCCCATGTACACACACAAACACACACGCGTGCGTGCAAATCCAGGCCCCTACCCTATCCCATATTCAGAAGTTAGTTCAAAATCCGTCAATGGGGGCTGGGGAGGTGGCTCAGTGGTAGAGCGCTTGCCTTGCATGCATGAGACCCTGGGTTCAATTCCTCAGCACCACATAAGCAGAAAAAGCCAGAAATGGCACCGTGCCTCAAGTGGTAGAGCGCTCTCCTTGAGCTGAAGAGCTGAGGGACAGCGCCCAGAGTTCAGCCCCATGACAGAAAAAAAAAAGAAATCCACCAATGCCTGGCACCAGTTGGCTCATGCCTGTCGTCCTAACTCCTCAGGAATCTCTGAACTGAGAACCACAGTTGGAAGCTAGCCCAGCAGGAAATTCCATGAGAGTTTTCTGTGTTGTTGTTTTTTTCAGTCAGTCCTGGGCTTGAACTCAGGGCCTGGGCACTGAACTGAGCTCCTTTCTGCTCAAGGCTAGTAGCACTCTACCACTTGGGCCACAGCACCGCTTCTGGCTCTTGCTGTGTATGTGGTGCTGAGAGATTGACCCAGGGGTTCATGCATGCTTGGCAAGCACTCTACCACTGAGCCACCTTCCCAGCCATATTGATTTTTTGGGGTTGTGGGGCTTGAACTCATGGCTTGTGCACTGGCCCTGAGCCTCTTTGTGCTTAAGGCTAGCGCCGTACCACTTGAGCCACAACACCACTTTTTTTTTTTTTGGCATGGGGCTTGAACTCTGGGCTTGGGCGCTGTCCCTCAGCTCTTCAGCGCAAGGGTGAGCACTCTACTACCACTTGAGCCCCAGTGCCACTTCCAGTTTTCTGGTGGTTTATTGGAGATAAGAGTTGCATGGAGTTTTCTGCCTGGGCTGGCTTTGAACTGCGATCCTCAGATGTCAGCCTCCTGAGTCACTAGGATGTGAGCCACCAGCGCCCAGCCCCCACAGCACCACTTCATTTTTGGGTCCGGTCATGGGGCCTGAACTCTGGGCCTGGGCACCATCTCTCGGCTCTTCAGCTCAAGGCTAGCGCTCTACCACTAGAGCCATAATGCCACTTCTGGCTTGTTCTGTTTATGTGGTACTGAGGAATCGAACCCAGAGCCTCATGCATGCAAGGCAAACACTCTACCACTGAGCCACCTTCCCAGCCGCACACAGCACCATGTCTAATGAAACTCTTTACCTCTCCAAGTAACCAGCAAAAAGCCAGAGCTGGAGTTGCAGCCTAAGACAGACTGCCAGCCTTGAGTGAAAAAGCTCAGGGACAGTGCCCAGGACGTTCCTGAGTTCAAGACCCAGGGCTGGCAGAAACCAAAGAAATTCCTGGCATTGTCCCCCGATGTAGCAGCCACAGGCTGTGTCCTGAGTGGCCTTCCCAGGCCCTTCGCCCTCTACCACACCTTCCCACGATGAATGGCACCCAGGATCGAGACAGATCCCTACTGCGTGTCCTCCCACACACCGCGGGGTTACCTCTCCACGCCCCATCCGCTCCCCGAGCATCAAGCCCTGGAACCTACCAAAGGCCCTCCACATTATTTATTTATTTTTCTTGTGCCCAGCCAAGGGCTTGAACTCAGGGCCTGGGCGCTGTCTCTGAGCTTTTCACTCAGGGATATCTCTCTACCACTTGAGCCCCAGCTCTACTTCCTACTTGTTGGTGCCTTGTTGGAGAAAAGAGTCTCACAGACGTTCCTGCCCGGGCTGGCTTCGAATCTCGATCTTCAGTTCTCAGCCTCCTGAGCAGCGGGCGTTTCAGGAGGACCACACCGGCACCCGGCTCTGGGGTGTTTGTGTTTGGGGTGCTCGGGCCTGGAGCCTGCCAGGAGCGGCTGGGTCACCTTCCTTCCGGAACTGCGGTACAGCGGGTACAGCGGGAGGTTTGTTCGCTCAGGGATGTGGAGTCCCCGGTCAGCCGCCTGTGGCCTCAGCGTTGTAGCCCTGAGCAGGGACTGTGCGCAAGCTCTTAGAGGCTCATTCAGGGGCAGGAAGGAAGATGGTTGTGATGAAGCAATAAACCTATGGGGCAAGGTTTAAAAAAGCCCGTTACCAACAAATGCAAATGATAAATACAAATGTGCTTCCTGTGTCCCGGGGACCCTGGCTGGCTTGGGCCGGTCAGGGCCGCCCGCGTTGGTAGCTGTGGCAGCGAGCGGCTCTCTGCTGGCCTCTGGTGGATAGAGGCCGACAGTGCGTGTGGACTCCTGCCCAGCCCTGGTCCTTGATGGCCGGGGCTGCCTGGACTCTGTCCCTAGTGCTCGGGCTGTGGATGAGCCCTGGGATGGGGAGGACGGCCCCCCTTCCAGGAGGGAAAACCAAAGCATGGGGTGGAGGAGGGCCGTGGCCCAGCCGTCCGTCCCTGTAACTCAGACTCAGCGTGTACCGGGGAGGTGGGCGTGGCTGCCACAGTTTGGGGTGCCTTGCTGACACCTTGTGGCTGCTTCCTCACCTCGGGAGGAAGAGTGGGGGAGAGGCGGGACGGGGGCACTGTCCCTAATGGAAGCCCTCAGACCACAGAGGAAAGGATCAGGATCCCCTCCCCAGGCAGGCTGGAGCGGCAGCAGGTAGTGTGTGTGTGTGTGTGTGTACGTACATGCACGCGCACACATGTGTGCATGTGTGTGTGCTGGGACTAGGTCTTGAATCTGTGCTTTGTCCTTTTTTTGTCAGTCCTGGGCTTGAACTCGGTCTGGCGCTGTCCCTGAGATGCTTTCATTCAAGACGAGCGCTCTACCACTTGAACCACAGCACCATTTCTGGCTTTTTCTGTGCATGTGGTACTGAGGGATAGAGCCCGGGGCCTCAGGCATGCAAGGCAAGCACACTACCACTGAGCCACCTTCCCAGCCCCAATGTGCTTTCCTTCTTACTCGGCTTTTTCCACTCACACTTCCAGTCCAGCATCTTGCTGATTAATTGGAGATGAGTCTCAGTCCTGCCTGCCCCAGCTGGCTTTGAACCACCATCCTCAGCCTCCTGAGTAGCGGGGATTACAGGCCTGAGCCACCGGTGCCCGGCTAGCTCTGGCTTTATTGGAAGCAACAGCGGGTCTGCCAACAGGGGGAGGCACACACCACGGCACACTTGTCAGCAATGAGAACGTGTGACACTAGCACGCAGCAGCCTGCGTGTGCTCGCCAGGGCCTGGCCCTGGGCTGAGAGCCCTCCACAGGAAACACACGTGGCCTTGGCCGGCGCTTGGACCACCCTCCCTCAAATCCCATCAGTTGCAGGCTTGGCCCCCAAGGTGGTGCTCTAGGGAAGCGAGGGACCTTTAAGGGGTGGTGCCTTTTGTGAGTAGTGATGTCATCAGGGGCATGGCCGCTGCTGGGGGGAAGTGATGGGGAGGAGTGGTAATGGTGTGTCCTATGCTGATGAGCTGATGTCTCCCAGGCTGAGGAGCCGATATCGTCTATCCTAATGAGAGGACCCCTATGCAAATGAGCTGCCTCCTATGCTAATAGCCTGACATCTCCCATGCTAATTAGCTTTGTAGCTGCATGCTAATGAGGTGGTCATTCCTATGCTAATGAGGCTGCCTTTCACGTGCTGCTGGGATGTGTTCAGGAGTTCAGGAGCTGGTGGTAGCCACCGGGCACTCCAGGAGGGGGCTGAGGGCAAGGGGCCGGTGCCATGAAGCTCCGGATCCCTCCACACAGAGCATTCTGGGAGCGGCAGGGGGGCACCAGAAGAGCGGACAGCCGGACAATCTAGGTCAAAGCTGCCCGGGCCTCTGAATCACTGGTGCCGGGCAGGCCTGTGTCTGAGGCTGGCTCCCTTCTATCCTCCTGGGCTGTGGTGGGGGGTCTGTCCAAGAAGAGGACCCAGGATCCCTTCTCCTCTCCTAGGTCACCCCCCCACACACACACCAGGGTCCACAGCTGCCTGTGGCCCAAGAAATGACACTTTTCCCCTGGTACCTGGTGGGGCTGGGCAGACCATGCCAGGAAGCCCCAGCCTTGGGGGGTCATTTAGGGTCTGCCGGCTGGGTGGCCTTGAAACCCCCTTTGTTGGTGCCCTCAGGTGTGGGCTGTCCCCGTGTGGGGCCGGGAAAGCAGGGCTGGGTGTGCAGCCTCCTTGCTGCCTTTGATCGTGAACATGACCGCGGGGCTCGCCAGCCTCAAACAGGGCGTCGCCGGCGGCAGACACCTCGGCTGCAAAACCACAGGTTGCTTTTTTGGGGACACCCAGGAGGCCGGGGAGGGGTGGGGGGGCTGGGGCTTGGCCTCCTGGACCAGCTTCTCACTGGGCAACAAGGCCGCCTTTGAGGGGCCGTGAAGGGTGCCGGGCTGGCTGTCCATCCGTTTGTCTGTCTGTGGTTGTTCTAGGAGCTGCAGGCTGGGGGAGGGTCACCCTGTGTCCCCTCTGTGCATCCCCCTGTCCCCCGGCAGGTGGGAAGCTGACATTCTAACAGGAGATGGGCAGAGAGCAAAACCAGGCAGACCAGAACCACTGTCCTGTGTGGCGAGGGGACCAATGACGGGGGACACGGCTCGTGGGACTAGCCGCCGTCCAACGCGGACATGTCCAGAGCAAGGATCCTTGGCTCCTGCAGCCTGGCTTGTGCGATCACCAGACCACGGTGCAAAACGCTCTGGCAGGAACAACTAAAAGCAGACACCAAAAATGACTGGAAATCCAGCCAGGCTCCCCAGAGAGCGTTCTGGGAGCAGCAGGGAGGGACCAGAAGAGCGGACAGTCAGACAATCTAGGCCAAAGCTGCCTGGGCTTCTGAATCACCCACGTCTGGAGGCCCATGTCTGGAGGCCAGCCCCCCGGCTCAAGGCCCCCAGGGAGAAAGCCTAAGAGCGCTTACCTCAGCCAAGGAGAAAGCGGAATGAGCTGGCTTAAGCCTGTTATCCCAACTACCCTGGAAGCGTGGTTGGGAGTGGCGCCCATCGCGGCCCCCCTTCTCCGCCGCCTCGCCCCTGTCGGGCCCAGGGAGGCTGCTGCTGGAAATCCTGGTGGAAGCAGGCCTAAGGGGGGGCAGGGGGCGCCTGGGGCGCGGGCCGTGGACCGGGTGGAGCCGTTTGGGAGAAGCAGCCCACGGTGACCCGGCCTTTCCACCCTGTGGTCTGCCTTGCACCCCGACAGCCAGAAAACGGCCATTCAGGACTGAGACATTTTCCTTTAAGAGCTTCCCGGAGGCGCTGGCTAGCAGGGAGGAAAATTCCAGGGCTGGGACACCCACAGGCTCCAGGAGCCGGCTGGGGGGGCAGAGGCCTCGGGGTGCCCCTGCCCTTCCAGGGGGCACCTGGGGCCCCTCACGGCCGGCCGGGCTGGGCCTCCCACAGGCCTGGGCCTCTGGGGACTGGACAGGGGAGCAGCTCTGAGGGAGTCTTTCCTGGCTCCCCGTAACCCCGGAATGGAGTCTAGACTGCATCCGGAAATGCCGCCTCGTCCTCCTGGCCCCTGCGTGCCCTGAGCCACGCATGCCAGGGTGTCTCAGCCACTGTGGACGCCCCTCCTCGGGACCTGCCAGGCTGCCCAGCACCGGCCACCGTGACTGCAACCATCCGGCCAGTTCCCGGCTCGGGAACTGGAGGAGGGTCCCGGTTTCTCACTGGGTTTGAAAAGCCTGTCCCTTTGGGAAGACACCGACCCCACTAGGGGTAGCAGGGCGTCAGGTGCGAAGATCCGCTACAGGCCTGACCCGACAGCACAAGCAAGAGGCGTCTCAGCCAGGCGCCGGGGGCCCCGCCTGTCACCCCAGCTGCTCAGGAGGCTGAGATCTGAGGATCCAGGTTCAAAACCAGCCCAGGCAGGAAAGGCTATGAGAATCTTGTCTCCGATTAGCCACCAAAAAGGCTGGAAGTGGAGCTGTGGCTCAAGCAGTAGAGCACCAGCACTGAACAACAAAGCTCAGGGACACCACAGAGGCCGTGAGTTCAAACCTGAGCACCAGCACATGTGCAGATGTATGCACACACGCACATGCACACACAGTCTCTGATGATCTGATGGGGGGGGTTGATAGGCATAGCCTCAGCCGCTCTGGCCATGTCCACACCCAGCCTGGGTCCACCGAAAGGGGCGTGGGTCACTCCAGGCCCGGTTGCCTGCCCCAGCGGGCAGCCACGGACAGGGGCAGCAATCCCGAGGCCTCCGCCTGGAGGGAAGGCCTGGTTTTGAGCCTCTGCCTGAAGCAGAAAGGTTAACAAAACAGCCGCAGCTGGGCGGAGGCGTGGCCCCAAGGCCTCTGCGCCAGGACCAGGAGAAAACAGGCCGTGGGTGCGGCCCTGGTGGCGAGGGGGTGTGCGGGGGCAGGACCTGGGGTCAGCAGCGAGAGGCTGGGCCACCAGACCGCTGACTCAGTTTCCTCGTACAATCCAGAGGCTTGTTCCGGAACACAGCTGGGAGACCCGATGTGTGGCCACGCATGGCCCCTCCAGCAACCCTGGGGCTCTGGGCACACGCTGTGGATCCCAGGGACCCCCCCCCCCCCAGTCCCTGCCCAACCCCAGCCATCGCTCTTCCAATCCAGGGGGAGAAATTGTGTTTTAAAATGAAGAGCAGGGTGATGGTGGCTCATGCCTGTCATCCTAGCTACTCAGGAGGGTGAAATCTGAGGACCTCAGTTCAAAGCCAGCCCGGGCAGGAAAGTCTGAGATTTTTTTGTTTTTGGTGGGTCATGGGTCTTGAACTCAGGGCCTGGGCACTGTTCCTCAGCTCTTCAGCTCAAGGCAAGCGCTCTACCACTTGAGCCACAGTGCCACTTCTGGTTTTCTGGTGGTTCATTGGAGGTAAGAGCCTCAGACTTTCCTGTCCAGCCTGTTTGAACTGTGATGCTGAGATCTCAGCCTCCTGCGTAGCTGGGATGACAGGCGGGAGCCGCTGCCGCCAGGCCTCTTTTTTACTGTTGCATTCGTTTTTAGACAGGGTCTCATGTGCAGCCCAAGCTGGCCCCGAATTCCCCATCCTCCTGGGTTTGAACTCAGGGCCTGTCCCTGAGCTTCTTTTGCTCAGGGCTAGCGCTCTACCACTTGAGCCACAGCACTCCTTCCAGCCTCTGTGTATGTGGTGCTGAGGAATCAAACCCAGGGCTTCATGTGTGCCAGACAAGCACTCTACCACTGAGCCACCTTCCCAGCCATTCTGAGTGTTTTGAGATAAGAGTCTCAAAAACAGGACTTCACAAGCTGCGGTCCTTCCCCTGCCTCCTCCGGGATTGCCGGGATTACAGGCATACACCACTAAGCTCTGCCAAAGATGGTAGACTATTTGGGTTTCATGTGTTTACCAAGACCCTTCCGGCAGAAATGGAGACAGCAGTGGTGTGGGTCTCATTTCCTGTGTGACAGCTCGCTAGTGTCCTGGGCCCTCTGGACTTCAGGTCCATGCCCCCTCCCCGGCTGGGGCTGAGCAGGTAGAATGAAGGCCTGGCACAGGGCTGGCGCGGTGATAGTTCCTGGCAGCTCCACCCACACTCCGCTGACAGCTTGGAAAGAGCAGGCTGCTGGTGGCGGGTTAAGAGGCGTGATGCATGGATATCCTGGCCAGCCTGCGCCCTCCCTGGCAGGCCCGGGTCGGGGGGCCTGGACGGTGGCCCTGGGCCCAGCAGCCCACTGGAGCCCCCACCCCCCCATGGGGGCCTGTGCTCTCCTGGGGAACCAGTGGCTGGCTCCACCCCCTGCAGCTTCCTAGGCTCCATCTTCTGCAGGCTATAGGCCAACTGCCCACTGAAGTAGCCAATCAGCACCTGCCATTGACAGACCACAGTGATTGGTTCAGAGATGGAGGCGGGACAGAAGCTAGGCCAATGAGAACCAGCCCTGAGATTTTTGCTTGTTGTGTGGCTGTGTGTGTGTGCACGCACGCATGCGTGCACGCGCGTGTGCATGGGTGGGTGTGCATGTGTCTGTGTGTGCCTTTGTGGGTAGGTGTCTGCATGCTGATCCTAGGGCTTGAACTCAGGGTCTGGCTGTTATCCTTGGAGCTTTTCCACTCAAGGCTGGAACTCTACCATTTGAACCACAGCTCTACTTCTGTCTTTTTGCTGTTAATTGGTGATAAAAAATGTCAGGCCCTTAGCTGGGCGCCTGTGGCTCACGCCTGTCATCCTAGCTACTCAGGAGGCTGAGATCTGAGGATCACAGTTCAAAGCCAGCCCGGGCAGGAAAGTCCATGAGACTCTGATCTCCAATAAACCACCAGAAAACCCAGAAGTGGTGCTGTGGCTCAAGTGATAGAGTGGTAGCCTTGAGCTGAAGAGCTGAGGGACAGCGCCCAGGCCTAGAGTTCAAGTCCCACGACCAACAACAACAACAAAAGTCTCAAGGCCTTTCCTGCCTTTGGCTGGCGTCAGATCTCAGCCTCCTGAGCAGCTAGGATTAGAGGTGTGAGTCTGTGAATTTCACTTTTTTACGACACCTGACTGCAGCCCTGTGCGGTCTCCTCGCTGGTCTTCTGCCCGGTGGGTAAACACACCACCTCGCCTGAACAAGGAGGGCCTGTGCAGGGGCTGGGGGGGGCTGAGGCCCAGGCGCCCCGGTGAGAGCCCCGTGTCCACGGCCCCCATCTGGAGCCCCAGAAGCTGGGGTGGGGCCCATCCTCAGGCCCTCAGCCTCCCAACAACCTGGCCCAGCGCCCCATCCTCCACCTTTGCCCCGAGGCCTGAACAGGGGCCCCTTCTGGGACACTCCTTGCCAGACTCTGGAGCTACCAGACGTTAAGTCTTTCTAGAAAATGGCACAGTGGCCAGAGCCTTAATCCGGCGCCCGGGAGAAGGAGGCCGGGAAGATGGCGAGTTCCAGGCCAGCTGGGCTGCACGGGTTCCTGACGAAAATAAATGCAATAAAAAGAGGCAGGCTGTCCGACGCCGGCGGTCCCGCCTCTCATCCCAGCTGCTCAGGAGGCTGAGAGCTGAGGACCTGGGTTCGAAGCCAGCCCGGGCAGGAACGTGCGTGAATCTCTCCTCTCCAATGAGCCCCTGGGAAAATGGAAAGTGGAGCTGTGGCTCCCCTTGTGTGAGAACGCTCAGGGACAGAGCCCAGGCCTTGCAGTTCGAGCCCCGGGACCGACACCAAAAATGAAAAAGGTGGGGAAAAGGTGTGTCACCCCCGCCTGTCCCGGTGCCCAGGGGCAGAGAGGCTGCCTGAGCGTGGCCGCCGGCCTCTCCAGCTCAGGGAGTGGAAGGGTCGAGGGGGAAGTCCCCACGCCCCACTGAGGCCGTCCACCCAGCTCCTGCTGCTTTCCAGCACACTTTCCCTTCTTGCTCAGGCAGCCAGGGCACCCACGCATTTCCGGCCGAGCCGTTGTCTGCCAGGAAGGCCCCCAGGGCCCCATGAAGCAGGCTTCGGCCCCCGTGCCCAGCCTGGCCAGGCTCCCGGAACCACTGGGCCTGGCGTGGCGGGAAGGGGCCTGGCGGGTGCAGGCCAGCATTGCTGGGCTGAGGAAGGGCGGGAGGCTGGGCTGCACGCGTGCGTGCCAGGAGCTGGTGGCTGTGTGAGCTAGGGTGGCGCGCGGGGCTGCTGAGACCTGCGGGGATGTCACAGCTGAACAGTGTACCCCAGGCTGATGCTGGGGCATGCTGACCAGCCAGATCACAGTTCAAAGCCAACCCTGGGCAGGACAGTCCCTGAGACTCTCATCTCCAATGAACCACCAGAAAACCGGAAGTGGCGCTGTGGCTCAAGTGGAAGAGCGTGCACCTTGGGCAAAAGGAGCTCAGGGACAGCGCCCAGGCCCAGAGTTCAAGACCCTTGACCCACACACCAACCACAAAATAAATCACCTGGACCGAGGCAGGCGGCTCGGCCGTGTCTGTCTCCCTGCTGCGTGGAAGGCGGTGGGGTCAGGGAGGCGGTTATTAATAGCAACGGACCAATTGCTGTTGACTAGTACGTACTTAACTGCAAGCACTAATGACCTCATGTTAATGGGCCTGGGTGTCCTCTCTGTTTGTCCTGTCGTTTCTGCCTCCTCCCAGGCTCCTGGGAGACCCCAGGCCGGGATGACATGGGAAGCCGGTTGTCCAGGGATGGGGTTGGTGAACAGAGGGAACAGAGGACGCAAAGACCAGGAAGACCCCAGTCCTGTCTAAGGAGAAGCAGCCTCTAGAGGGGGCTTCAGGATGGGGGTGATCCAAGAGGCAAGAAGGCTCTCCGTGTCTGCTGTGTGCAGGGGCGGGACCCCCAGCCCAGCCCAGCCCGGAGGTCCTTCGCAGCTTACCTGGCCGCGGCCCTGCCGCAGCCGCGTGAGTCCGGGCCGGCCCTGTGCCCGGCCCTGTGCCCGGCCCTGTGCCTGGCCTGCGGCGGGCCCTGGCTTCCACACCAGGGCGGCGGAATCGCGGTTTTTCTGAGAATTCCGGTGCCAGCGCCTGGAGCAAACCTTAGGTGCGCTGGGCGCCAAGGAAAACAGGAGGTGAGCTCATGGCAGGACGGGCAGCGGGGATGGGCGCGCTGCACAAGAATGTGCCCGAGCTGAGCCCCCCCAGCAGCCAGCCCCCCCACGCCCCCTCACACCCAGGACACCCCAGCGTCAGCGCCCACACCCCCCCTCCCCCACACAGCCCAGGCCCCCCCAGCACCCCGCTGTGTTCTCTTTGCTACCACCTCCAGGAAGCCCTCGGTTAAGTCTCAACTCTGAATGTGACTGTACTTCCCCCTGCCCTGCCTCAGTTTCCCTGTCTACAGAGCCCAAGCTGTGAGAAAGGGAAGCAGGCAGCCCATTTTCATTACACGGCTGGACAGCGGCTCTGGAAGGACAGATAGACGGAAAGCGTCAGAGCTCCCATGAGTGGGAAAGGGAGGCCCTGTCCACCACACATTTGTGAGAAACCTTGGGCAGGGCTGTGGGGGGTGGGGCAGGAGTCTGCCCCTGGGGACCAGGGTCCCCATGCCACCCACTGGCCCTCCCCATTTCCCAGCAACCAAAGGTGTTAGCAATGACAGTACCCACCTGTGCCAGAGGAAACTGAGGCATGGGAAATGTTTTGTAGGACAGGGCCCTGCACACCCCAGGCCCCAGCCCGGCTCCACCTGGAGGAAGGGGGGAGGGAGCGGGTGGGGGGGAGGTGGGGAGCTGGGGATGGGGCAGTGGGGTGGGGAAGCAGGGAGGGGGCAGGGAAGAGTGGGGAGGGGGGATAGGAGAGTGGGGCAGTTGGGGGGTGGAGGGCAGGGGGGAGGGGAGGGAAGGGGGGTGGGGGGAGGCGAGGGGGGAGGGTACAGTGGGGCAGGTGGGGGGTGGAGGGCAGGGGGGAGGGGAGGGGAGACGGGGCAGTGGGGCGGGGGGCAGGGAGGGGGGACGGGGCAGTGGGGCAGGGGTGGGGAGGGGGGACGGGGCAGTGGGGCAGGGGCGGGGAGGGGGGACGGGGCAGTGGGGCGGGGAGGGGGGACGGGGCAGTGGGGCGGGTGGGGGGCAGGGGGAGGGGAGGGGAGGGGGGACGGGGCAGTGGGGCAGGGGCGGGGAGGGGGGACGGGGCAGTGGGGCGGGGGGCGGGGAGGGGGGATGGGGCAGTGGGGCGGGGAGCGGGGAGGGGGGACGGGGCAGTGGGGCGGGGGGGCGGGAAGGGGGGACGGGGCAGTGGGGCGGGGGGGCGGGGAGGGGGGACGGGGCAGTGGGGCGGGGGGGCGGGGCAGTGGGGCGGGGGGGCGGGGAGGGGGGACGGGGCAGTGGGGCGGGGGGGGCGGGGAGGGGGGACGGGGCAGTGGGGCGGGGGGCGGGGAAGGGGGACGGGGCAGTGGGGCAGGGGCGGGGAGGGGGGACGGGGCAGTGGGGCAGGGGGCGGGGAAGGGGGACGGGGCAGTGGGGCAGGGGTGGGGAGGGGGGACGGGGCAGTGGGGCAGGGGCGGGGAGGGGGGACGGGGCAGTGGGGCGGGGAGGGGGGACGGGGCAGTGGGGCAGGGGGGGCGGGGAGGGGGGACGGGGCAGTGGGGCGGGGGGCGGGGAAGGGGGACGGGGCAGTGGGGCAGGGGCGGGGAGGGGGGACGGGGCAGTGGGGCAGGGGGGGCGGGGAGGGGGGACGGGGCAGTGGGGCGGGGGGCGGGGAAGGGGGACGGGGCAGTGGGGCGGGCAGGCAGGTGGGCGGGGCCCGGGAGCCCCCACATCCAGACCACGCCGCCCGCACCCCAGGCCGGGTGGGGTCACTGTCTTCAGAGGCCCCAGGACTCAGTTTCCCCGCGGGGTCCCGGCTGGGCGAGCTGGGGCCGCGCCCTTGGACGGAGCGGGCGGTGTTTACCCAGCGGCGGCGCCGGTGGCGGGCGGGGCGGCCGGGCTTAAATAGGCGCCGGGGCTGAGGCGGCCCAGAGCCGCCCGCCGGCCCGCGCCCCGACCGCCCCCGACCGGCCCCGCGCCCCGACCGCCCCGCGCCCCGACCGGCCCCGACCGCCCCGCGCCCCGACCGGCCCCGACCGCCCCGCGCCCCGACCGGCCCCGACCGCCCCGCGCCCCGACCGGCCCCGCGCCCCGACCGCCCCGCGCCCCAGAGCCGCCCCGCGCCCCAGAGCCGCCCCCGGCCGCCCCGCGCCCCGACCGGCCCCGCGCCCCAGAGCCGCCCGCCGCCAAGACCGGCCCCGCGCCCCGAGGCGCCCGCCGCCAAGACCGGCCCCGCGCCCCGAGGCGCCCGCCGCCAAGACCGGCCCCGCGCCACCATGGCCCGCGCGCTGCTGCTGCTCCTCACTGCCCTGGGCGCCGCCGGCCAGGGCCAGGTCCCGCTCGGTGAGCGCGGGGCGGACGGGGGCTGGGGTCCCCTCTGGGAGGAGGGGGGGCTGGGGAACCCGTCTGGGAGGAGGGGGGGCTGGGGTCCCCTCTGGGAGGAGGGGGGGCTGGGGAACCCGTCTGGGAGGAGGGGGGGCTGGGGAACCCGTCTGGGAGGAGGGGGGCTGGGGTCCCCTCTGGGAGGAGGGGGGCTGGGGTCCCCTCTGGGAGGAGGGGGGGCTGGGGTCCCCTCTGGGAGGAGGGGGGACTGGGGAACCCGTCTGGGAGGAGGGGGGGCTGGGGAACCCGTCTGGGAGGAGGGGGGGCTGGGGTCCCCTCTGGGAGGAGGGGGGCTGGGGTCCCCTCTGGGAGGAGGGGGGGCTGGGGTCCCCTCTGGGAGGAGGGGGGGCTGGGGAACCCCTCTGGGGGTCGGGCGGGCTCGGGGTCCCCGGCGCCCCACCAGCGCCCCCTGTCGACGCAGGCGGAGACCTGGCCCCGCAGATGCTGCGGCAGCTGCAGGAGACCAACGAGGCGCTGCGGGACGTTCGGGAGCTGCTGCGGCAGCAGGTGCGGGGCGCGGGGCTGAGAGCGCAGCGGGTGCGGGGCGGGCCGCGTGCGGACTCCGGGCCCCGCGGCCCCAGGGGAGGGGCGCGAGGGCTGCGCCGGGGTGGGGGTCGAGCAGGGACCTCTGACCCCTGACCTCTCCGGTCGCGCAGGTCAAGGAGATCACGTTCCTGAAGAACACGGTGATGGAATGCGACGCGTGCGGTGAGCGGCGGCGCCTGGACGGGGCGCGGGGAAGGCGCGGACAGAACGGAGAGCGAGGGCAGGGGGAGAGGAGGCTCAGCCCGAGGGCAAAGGGGAGACCGAGGGACACGCTAGGGGACACGCGGCGGGGCGAGGCTGAACGGCGCGGTACCCTCCCCACGGCAGGGAGGAGTCGCCCCGCCCACGGGGCGTGACCAAAAAGCCCCGCCCACAAAACGCGAGTCCCCCGTGTGGGGTTGGTTCTAGACAGCCCCGCCCTCAGGAGGGGGTGTGGCCGCGTTAGTCCCGCCCCAGGACGATCAGGATAGGCCGTGCCCGCTCCAGGCCCCGCCCCGCGGGCTCTGACGGCTCCGCCCCGCCCCGCGCAGGGATGCAGCCCGCGCGCACGCCGGGCCTGAGCGTGCGGCCGCTCCCGCTGTGCGCGCCCGGCTCCTGCTTCCCCGGCGTGGCCTGCACCGAGACCGCGAGCGGCGCGCGCTGCGGGCCCTGCCCCGCGGGCTTCACCGGCAACGGCTCGCACTGCACCGACGTTAATGAGGTGCGCGGGGCCCCCTCTTCCTCGACCTGACGCTGCCCCCGCCGCCTCCCCAACACCCTCCCTCCGCCCCGACCACCCCGTCCTCCGCTGGGGACTCTCCCCCCCACGACCCTGTCCCAGCTGGGGGCGCAGGCCCGGAAGGCGCCCGGGGGCGTCCGCCCCGGCCCGCCCCGCCTCCACCCGCGCCGCCCTCGGCGGCTGCTGACGCCCGGCCCCACGCCGCGCTGCCCGCGGGGGGTGGCCCGCCCCAAGCGCCCGCCGCGCCGCAGGGCGTCCCGGTCCACGCTCCTCACTCCGCGGGCCCACGCCCTCGACGGCTGGCCCAGCTCCTGCCACGCTCCCCCCGCAGGCCGCTCCCTCCCTCCGCGGGGGACGCCCGCCTGGCCCGGTCCCTGCCCGCCCACAGCAATCGTGGGTGACCCCGGGGCCCACGGCCTCCGCCCCCCGAGGCGGCCCGCTTCGGGTCCCTCCGACGGCCCGTAGTGTTCCAAGCCCGGGGGAGCTCTGCGCCCTCTGACCCTCCGTGCCCCCCGCCCCAGTGCACCGCGCACCCCTGCTTCCCCCGCGTCCGCTGCGTCAACACCAGCCCAGGGTTCCGCTGCGAGGCCTGCCCGCCCGGCTACAGCGGCCGCACCCACGAGGGCGTGGGGCTGGCCTTCGCCAGGGCCAGCAAACAGGTGAGGGGCGCCGGCCCGCAGCACGGAGGCGGGGGGGGGGGGGCGGAAGCCGAGAGTGACCGTGGGCATCTGGGGCCCCTGTCCCCAGGTTTGCACGGACATTAACGAGTGTGAGACCGGGCAGCACAACTGCGTCCCCAACTCCGTGTGCATCAACACCCGGGTAGGAGGCGCGGGCGCGGGCCGGGCGCGGGCCTGGCGCGGGCAGCCCTGGGTGACGCCCCCCACCCCTCCCCTCCGCCGGCCCGCAGGGCTCCTTCCAGTGCGGCCCCTGCCAGCCCGGCTTCGTGGGCGACCAGGCCTCGGGCTGCCAGCGGAGCTCGCAGCGCTCCTGCCCCGACGGCTCGCCCAGCCCGTGCCACGAGAAGGCCGACTGCGTCCTGGAGCGCGACGGCTCGAGGACGTGCGTGGTGAGTGCGGGGCGCAGGGCCTGGCGCCGCGGCCTAGGGGGTCGGCCACGCCCGGCACCCACTGACTCCCCCGCCCCGCAGTGCGCCGTCGGCTGGGCCGGCAACGGGCTCCTCTGCGGCCGGGACACGGACCTGGACGGCTTCCCGGATGAGAAGCTGCGCTGCTCCGAGCGGCACTGCCGGAAGGTGGGCGGGGCCGGAGAGCCCGGAAGTGGGCGTGGCGTGGGCGCGGCCACGCCCCTCAACCCTCTGTGCCCACCCCCAGGACAACTGCGTGACAGTGCCCAACTCGGGGCAGGAGGACGTGGACCGCGATGGCGTTGGAGACGCCTGTGACCCGGATGCGGATGGGGATGGGGTCCCCAATGAGCAGGTGGGGCATGGGCGGGGCATAGGCGAGATGAAGGGGCGTGGTCTGGGCGGGGCCCTGGCGAGGGGCGGGGCCGTGGAGGAGCCGGTCCGGAAGTGGTGTTCGCGTCCCCAACCCCGTTTCACTCGCGCCGCCGCTTCCAGGACAACTGCCCGCTGGTGCGGAACCCGGACCAGCGCAACTCGGACAGCGACAAGTGGGGCGACGCGTGCGACAACTGCCGCGCCCAGAAGAACGACGACCAGAAGGACACGGACCGGGACGGCCGGGGGGACGCCTGCGACGACGACATCGACGGGGACCGTGAGCCCGGCCGGGGGGCGCAGGGCGTTCCGGGGTTTCCAGGGCCGTGAGCCCGGCCGGGGGGCGCAGGGCGTTCCGGGGTTTCCAGGCTGGCGGCGGGGCGCCGCGCCCCGGTCCCTGGGCAGCCACGCTCCGGCCCCGCGGCCGTCCTGGCTGGACTGGGGCCTAGCGCCCGTCTGTTCCTCCGCAGGGATCCGAAACGAAGCAGACAACTGTCCCCGGGTGCCCAACGCAGACCAGAAGGACAGCGACCGCGACGGGGTAGGGGACGCCTGTGACAACTGTCCGCAGAAGGACAACCCGGACCAGGTGAGGGCCCGGCCCGGGAGCAGGGCCTCGGGGTCCCAGCTGCGGGCTGTGGCGCCGGGGGGCGCGCACAAGGCCATGCTGACCCCCGTTCCTGCCCCTGCCCCTCCAGAGGGACGTGGACCACGACTTCGTGGGAGACGCGTGTGACAGCGACCAAGACCAGTGAGAGTGGGCCGCGGGGGCGGGCGGCCGGCGGCGCTCAGTCCCCCAGCGGCGCTCACCGTGTGGGTGACCCCTCCTCCACTCCAGAGACGGGGATGGGCACCAGGACTCCCGGGACAATTGTCCCTCGGTGCCGAACAGCGCCCAGCAGGACTCAGACCACGACGGCCAGGGCGACGCATGTGACGAGGACGATGACAACGACGGAGTCCCCGACAGTCGGGACAACTGTCGCCTGGTGCCCAACCCGGGCCAAGAGGATTCAAACGGTATGGCAGGGGCACGGCCTGTCGGGGGCGGGGCCCGTCGGGGGCGGGGCGGGGCCTGTCGGGGGGCAGGGCCGGGGCCTTCGGTGGCGGGGCGCGGCCCTGGGCGGGGTCCTTCGGGGGGCGGGGCGGGGCCGGCCGCCGTGCTGGGGGGAGTAGAGCGGGCTGTCCGGGCGGGGGCCGTCACCAGGGGGCGGCCTGTCACCCACCTCCTCCCAGGGGACGGCGTGGGCGACGTGTGTCAGGACGACTTCGACGCCGACAAGGTTGTGGACAAGATTGACGTGTGTCCGGAGAACGCGGAGGTCACCCTCACCGACTTCCGGGCCTTCCAGACGGTCGTGCTGGACCCGGAGGGGGACGCGCAGATTGACCCCAACTGGGTGGTGCTCAATCAGGTGCGGAGGGCTGCAGGGCGGCGGTGTCGGGGTGCCCAGGACCCCCACCCGCAGGGCCCGGGCTCCATGGTGGGTCCGAGACCTTCTTTTTCCTTTGGCCGTATCAGGGCATGGAGATCGTGCAGACCATGAACAGCGACCCGGGCCTGGCCGTAGGTGAGACCCTGCGAGGCGCAGCCAGGCCTAGAGGGAGCCACCTGCGGGGCTCGCGGGCGTGGCCAACGGCGTGGCCTCGGGGTCCTGTCTGTGGGTGGGGTACTGGAGGGGAGGGGCTGGGGGCGTGGCCGGGCAAGCCGGGGACGGGCGTGGCCTGGCAGGCATGCGAGGGGCGGGGCATGTCCAGGGGGTGGGTCGCCGCGGAGGGGCGGGGCCGGTGGGGGCGGGGCCAGCGGGGCCGGTGGCGGGCTGGTGGGACGGGGTGAGGGGGTGGGGGGGTCTGCGTCGCGGTCCCCTGGGGCTCAGGCTGGGCCCGGCCCGGCCATCACAGCCCTCTCGCCCCTCCTCAGGTTACACGGCCTTCAATGGCGTGGACTTCGAGGGCACGTTCCACGTGAACACCGCCACGGACGACGACTACGCGGGCTTCATCTTCGGCTACCAGGACAGCTCCAGCTTCTACGTGGTCATGTGGAAGCAGATGGAGCAGACGTACTGGCAGGCCAGCCCCTTCCGCGCGGTGGCCGAGCCGGGCATCCAGCTCAAGGTGCCGGTGCTCCCCACGGCCCCGCGCCCGGCCGCCCTCCGTCCCAGTCCCTCACGTCCCCTCCTTAGAGCCCTGAAGACCTCGATGTGACCCCGCTCCCCCGAGCCTGTCCGTCGACTCAGGTCCTCCCTTGGCCCCCGCCGCCCGTCCTGTGCGCCCCGCGGGTGTCTGACCCCTGTCCCTGCGCTGCAGGCGGTGAAGTCCGCCACGGGCCCCGGCGAGCAGCTGCGGAACGCGCTGTGGCACACGGGGGACACCGAGTCCCAGGTGCGCCTGCTGTGGAAGGACCCCCGCAACGTGGGCTGGAAGGACAAGACGTCCTACCGCTGGTTCCTGCAGCACCGGCCCCAAGTGGGCTACATCAGGTGGGGTGGGGCCGCCGGGCGCCGCGGGCTGGGCGGAGAGGCGCGGGGCGGGGTGCGGGGTGGGGGTGTGTGTGCGGGTTGGGGACCGCTGGGCGCTCCGGGGCGCAGGCCGCCGCGGGGTGTGTGTGTGGGGGGGGGTGTGCGGGTGTGCGGGCCGCTGTCCAGGGCGCAGGCCGCCGCGGGGTGTGTGTGTGGGGGGGGGGGTGCGGGGGTGCGGGCCGCTGTCCAGGGCGCAGGCCGCCGCGGGGTGTGTGTGTGTGGGGGGGGGGGTGCGGGGGTGCGGCTGCGGCCTGTGGGGGGTGTGTGGGTGTGCGGGCCGCCAGGCGGTCCGGGGCGCAGGCCTCCCCGCCTGACCCTCTCCACGGGGCAGGGTGCGGTTCTATGAGGGCCCCGAGCTGGTGGCGGACAGCAACGTGGTCCTGGACACCACCATGCGGGGCGGCCGCCTCGGGGTCTTCTGCTTCTCCCAGGAGAATATCATCTGGGCCAACCTCCGGTACCGCTGCAATGGTGAGTGGGGACGAGGGGGCGTGGCCAGACAGGGGCGTGGCCAGACAGGGGCGTGGCCGCCCAGCTGGGCGGGGCCTGGGTGGAGCCGCCCAGCGCCCTGAGCGTCTCCCACCTGTGTCTCTCTCTCCCCCTCCCTCCCTCCCTCCCTCCCTCCCTCCCTCCCTCCCTCCCTCCCTCCCTCCCTCCCTCCGTCTCTCTCGCAGACACCATTCCGGAAGACTACGAGGCCCAGCGGCTGCGCCGGGCCTAGAGACCCCTGTGCCGGCCCCTGATGAGGGAAGGCCTCACCACGCCTGGCGGGGAGCCGGCGCCAGCCGCGGGGCGGCCGCCCGGGGGCCGGGGGAAGGGCGCAGAGGCCAATAAAGTGTGCGAGGGGCAGAGTCGGCTGTGGTGCGTGCGCGGTGCGGGGCCCGCGGCCTGCGGGGCCCAGGTGCTCCGGACTGACCCCCTCAGGGACAGGGTGGGGGCTCAGGAAGGACGAGACGGCGCCGAAAACGTTTCATTTTTATTACATTTCATTACAAAGGATGCAGACGTACAAAGACAAGCCCTCACCGGAGGCTGGGGTGCGGCCGAGCCCCCGCCCGCCTGCCCGCCGCCGCGGCACCCACGGAGGGGCCTCGCGCGGGTCTGGCATGTGCATGCTGGGGTAGAGCCGGGCGCGGGGGGCACAGGCCGGGCAGGCTCTGATGGGTGCGTTTGCATCTGTCAGGGGGCCACCCAGGTACAGAGCAGAGCCTGTGTCCGGATGCAAGGCCGTGGCGCTGCCCCAGGTCCTCCGTGGCCGGGGCGTGTGGCAGGCTGGGCTGGGGCAGGCTGGGCATGGAGGGACCCCAGATGCCAGCACATTGCAAGGTGGGGCTCCCCCAGACTCAGCCACCTGTCCCTGGGTCCCAGGAAGGGGGACATGGGCAGAGCCAGCAGCCAGCACCATCCCATGGCCCTGCCCTACCCAAGCTGCTGGGAGGGGACCTGTGGGACCAAGAAATGACAGGGGAAACTGAGGCACAGGTCACCTGGGGCTCGCTGTTGACCCTGTGTTGTTGAGCGCACCCCCGCGCCCGTGGCACCCACCTCCCGCCTCCAGGGGTGAGCAGCGGATGGTGCCACAGTCGGGGCGGAAGTCTCTGCTCCAGGGGGGCATCCTGGGGCACCAGCAGACCGGGCAGCACTGTAGGAGCGTGGCCCGGGGACACGGGGGACCAAGGCGCCACCTCCCCAGGCCACGGGCCCCTGCCTGGGGACAACACACGACTCCTGCCACCAGGTCTCCCACACCAGATTAGAGGTTGTCTTTGGAAATTCACAACACTCAGAATGCAGGCCTGGGTGAGGTGCGGAGGAGGATGCTAGGGACCCTTCGGGAGCAGGCAGGGCGGACACGGGCGGCTGCCCTTCTCCCCTGCCCCCAGCATCACCTGACTGTCTCATGGGACAGGGCCCGGAGCTGCCCTGGAAGACAGCTGCTGGCACAGCCCACTGGGTGAAGGGGCGGGGACGGAGGGCTGGGGCAGGCTGCCAGCACAGAGCCTTCCCAGGACACAGGGCTGACCCTGGCCCTTAAGCCTCAGGAGAAGCCAACCACTCCCCTAGTGTCCTGGAGGGTAAACGGAGGCCAGGATGCCTGTCTTGCTTCTGTCTGGCAGAGGGGTGGCCCCCACCCCAGCAGGCCAGAGGACACAGGTGGCTTGCACTTCCACGTGGCCTCTCCCAAGCCGCGGGCTTCTCCTGCCTAAAGGAAAGGGCCGGATCCCACCCACTGTCTTCTGGAAAAAAGAAAAGTCCAGGCAATTCAGGAATATTTCACAGAGATCTATAAGCCAGACGCAGAGCCCACAACATCTCTGCCACGGAGTCAGGAGAGCTGCTTAGCCTCAAAGAGCATGGATGCTTCTAGAAGGAGGATGTGGGACTGCTGGTCCCCGGGCTGAGAAGGCCCTGCCTGTCTGGGAATTCCAGGTCATCCTTTGGGAGCACTTCATGGGGTCCCCGTGTGCCAGCTGCGGGGGGAGGAAGGGCCTGGCAGGATCCCCAGGCCAGATTTGAGAACCGCATCCACGCAGGTTGCGCGTGAGCTTATTAAGGCCAGTTTTTGTTTTTTTGGAAAAGTTCTACACACGAGTCTGATGGCACTCGAACCACCTCTGCACATGTAGATTTCCCTAAAAAAATGTCCCATTCTGTGCCCAGCCCCCACTGCACAAGCGTGGGCTGAGCCCCGGGCCAGTGGCCAAACAGCAGGGTGGTGGCAGGTGTCCGGGGTGGCCGGGAGATGCCCACCGTGGCCACCTGGCTGCTTGGGGTGGGGAGGGGGAGGAAGGGCAGAAGGAGCTGGCCTGGCACTGTGACACCAGGGGAAGTGGGAGGGGCCTCGAGGTCAAGATCCAACCAGGGAGGGAAAACCCCTCACTTCACCTCCCATGGGAGGGAATGGCTGGCCCCATGCCCTACATCCCTTCCCCGTGCACTGCCCCAGGACCCTGGCTTCCCAGGGTCCCTCAAGAAGAGCAGAAATGGTTACACACAGCCCCGCAGGCTGGCCCCAAGGCCCACATGGCCTCCAGCCAATCCCGGCCAGGCGCCGGCCCTGCCGCCGCCCTCCCTCTTCTTCCGGAAGAACCTGGGGGCCAAAACCCCAGAGCCAGACTTGGGGCTTGTGAGCCTCGTTTCCAGGCAGCGTCAGGATGGGACGGAGGGGTGCGGGTGATAAAACATGCGCGCAGGCGTGCGGCCAGAAACGATCGGCTAGTGTCTACAATGAAAATGTAAATAGAAACGGAGAGGGAGGCGCAGGACGCAGCCCCACGCAAAGACGCCCGCCAGGGCGGGCCCCAAATAACAGCATCGTGGAGGGCAGGGTGCCACGGGAACGGGCTGGCCCGCGCCCCGACACTCCGCCTGCCCTCCCTGGGCCCCAGGGGTGTCAGGGTGGGCGCCCCGCGGGTCCACTCTGTCCTGTGCCAGGCTCCGTGGAGACAGAGCGGAAACAGTCAGGAAGACCCGGCCCGGCCCCTGCAGGCCCAGCCCCCGAGCACGCACGTGCCCAGTCTTGGCAGTGGGGCGGAGGGGACCGATCGGGGCCTGGCCCCTGCAGGCCAGTGAGCGTCAGCGAGAGGATGGCCAGGCTGGGCCGGCGGGACGCTGGCAGCGCTGTAAGCTCAAATCACAAGCTCAGCCTTGGCGGGGACAGACAGACGGAGAGTGGCCGTCCCCCCGCTGGGGGCGCGTGTTGGGGAGCACTGCGCCACGGCCGCTCACAGGCGGTCCATCCGGAAGGTGTCCTCCGTGGCCGGGTCGGCCAGGACCATGTCCGGGTCGTTGAGCATGTGCAGGCCGTCCAGGGTCAGGGGGTCGATCTTCAGCTCGTCCAGGGGGAACTGGCTGTCAGCATCGAAGCCGACGTCACTGACTCCAGCCAGGGAGCCAGTCAGTTCTTTAGACAGGCTCGGGGGGGACTCGCCGGTCACTGGGGATGAGACAGACGGCTTACCCTGGGTGGCCAATGCCGGGCTGCACGGGCCCCAGAGGGAGGGGCCTCCAGCCCCCGGTGACTGATGCCAATGCCACAGTGCTTCTTGCCAGGCAGAGGAGGTGAGCTGGGGAGGGGAGGCCCCGTCCCCGCCCTGCTCCTGCCAGGTTGGCTTGTCTGCACCGGGGCTAGTGCTCACCTGCTGTCCGCACCCAGGGAGGGCCGGGTACAGGCCACCCTGAGGCTGCGGGGCCCTGAGCATGGACCCCTCTACCCTGGCAAAGCCAGGGGCGCCTGCCAGGCAGAGGTGAGTCCCCTCAGTAGTTCCTGATCTGTTGTCCTAGCTCCTAAGGAAAAGCTAGAGCCCTTCGTGGAGTGTGGCCTGTGTCCCCTCCCCAGGGGCCGTCCTTCCCCCCATGGGCTCACCTGTGAGGATGATGTTGGGGATGCTGCCGTGGCTGGCGTAGCCCAGTGGAGGTGCGTCCTGCAGGGTCCCATGGCTGCCTGTAAGGCCCATCATGGTGGCTTGCGAGTAGCTGAGCGCCGCGCCTGGGCTGTAGAGGGCGCTGGAGCCCAGTGCGCTCTCCATCATGTTGAACTGCTCAAGCTGGGGCGGGGTGTGGAGGGGAAGACAGCGGTGAGTAGGGGGAGGGGCGCCTCCCCTTTGGGAGTGCCCCATCCAGGACCTCTCTCTGCTCTCAAGGCACAGTGGATGGATGGAGGGATGAAGGGATGGGAGAATGGATGGATGGAAGATGGATGGAAAAATAGATGGATGGACAGCTGGGTGGGTAGGTGGGTGGCTGGCTGGCTGGAAGATGGACAGATTGATGAATGGGAGAATGGGTGGGTGGATGGATAGATGGATGGGAGGAGGGATGGATGGGTGGATGGATGGGAGGATGGGTGGGTGGGTGGGAGGACGGATGGATTGATGGATGAGAGGACGATGGATGGATGGATCGATGAATGGATGGGAGGATGGGTAGGTGGATGGAGGGGTGGGATAGATAGATGGGTAGGTGGGAGGATGGATGGATGATGGAAGGATGGGTGGGTGGGAGGATGGATGGGTGGAGGGATTAATGGGAGAATGGATGGATGGGAGGATGGATGAATGGTAGGATGGATGGATGATGGAAGGATGGGTGGGATAGACCGACAGGTAGGTGGGTGGGTGGATGGATGGGAGGACGAATGAGTGACCAACTCCACATCCCTGCAGCTCCTCCCAGCCTCCCAGCCCTGAGCATGGCAGCCTGCACTGAGGCTGCTACCTGGTGCCAGGCCTTGCCCTCCATCTGCCGCAGGTACCAAAGCCAAGGCCTCCCCTGGCCGCCTAAAGACAGGAAGGGGCAGGGCTGCGGGCAGCCGGGCGCGCTCACTCACCTGGTGGGACAGTGCGTTGGCCTGCCGGGTGGCCATCTGCTGCTCGTAGTACGCATCTCCAAACACGCCGGCCAGGCCCGAGGAGTGCTGCCGAGGAAGAGGGGCTGTGGGGGGGGGGCCAGGACCCTCCCTGCCCCCATGCCACGTGGGGAGGCAGCCGCCTGACTGTGCCCCAACCTGGGGCGGGACGGCTAGCCTGCTGGTGTCTGGTGATGGGGCACAGCTGGCTGGCCCCTTGCGGAGGCCGGGCGTGGCTGCTGCCCTCTCCGTGGCCCGCACGGGCATGTCCTCCCTACCCCTGGCTACTACCTGGACTTCTAGAAAGATCTCAGTGTGCTCAGGACTTGGCCACAGAGTGGTGCCCGCCTGGCTGCTCCCTACAAACGCCAGCAAGCAGTCGTCTGGGGATGGCTGCGGGACAGGCCGCCACGAGGGGAGAACGTGGGCGGGCAGGCTCCCCACACCCACAGGGGAAGCAGCACGTGGGAGGGGGGCAGGGGAGCGGGGGAGGGACTGGGTCGTAAGGCTGAGTCCTGAGAGCACCCCTGGCCCCTCCACAGACCCCCGTGGCAGAGATGGACAGACAAATGGAGACAGACGCATGGCGGCCCAGGGAGAGGCTGCTCTTTTAGCCTCCCCCACCCGTCCCCCAGAGTGGCCTGGCACCGCCCCCCGGCTGGGTCCATGGGGTGCAGGCAGCCCGTGGCCCGTCCACGCTGGCTCCAGGACTGAGGGACGGGGGCGGCTGCTACCAAGGCAGGGACGGGACAGGCCACCGTGGGGCAGAAGCCGAGGCGGGAGGGCGCGGGCACCTGGCGCGCACACACACACACACACACACACACACACACACACACACACACACACGCATGCGCACACACGCACACACACACACGCTCCCCTTGCAGGCAGAACGGCACAGCGGGGTGCCAGGTGAGTGTGCAGGTGCCACGGGCCTCACCTGTGGGGAGCTCCCGGGGGAGAAGCCGGGGTTGGAGACCGGTGAGGTGGGCGACTGGTTGGCCGGGGAGCTGGCGCCCGTGCGGTACTGCTGCAGAGCCGGTGCCTGCGGAACAGAGGGGAGGGCTCAGCCTGGCTGGGCATCCGGGGAGCCCTGGGATCCCCAGAGCTGAGGGGCAGGCAGTTGGGGTGGAGGGCAGGTGGCTGGGGGGTCAGGCGGCTGGGGGGCAGGTGGCTGGGGTGGGGGTCAGGCGGCTGGGGGGCAGGTGGCTGGGGTGGGGGTCAGGCAGCTGGGGTGGAGGGCAGGCGGCTGGGGGGTCAGGCGGCTGGGGTGGGGGTCAGGCGGCTGGGGGTCAGGTGGCTGGGGGGGCAGGCAGCTGGGGTGGAGGGCAGGTGGCTGGGGGGTCAGGCGGCTGGGGTGGGGGTCAGGTGGCTGGGGGGTCAGGCGGCTGGGGTGGGGGTCAGGCGGCTGGGGGTCAGGTGGCTGGGGGGGCAGGCAGCTGGGGTGGAGGGCAGGTGGCTGGGGGGTCAGGCGGCTGGGGTGGGGGTCAGGTGGCTGGGGGGTCAGGCGGCTGGGGTGGGGGTCAGGTGGCTGGGGGGGCCGGCGGCTGGGGGGGTGTGGAGGGCAGGTGGCTGGGGGGGGCCGGCGGCTAGAGGGGTGTGGAGGGCAGGCGGCTGGGGGGGCCGGCGGCTGGAGGGGTGTGGAGGGCAGGTGGCTGGAGGGGTGTGGAGGGCAGGTGGCTGGAGGGGTGTGGAGGGCAGGTGGCTGGGGGGGCCGGTGGCTGGGGGTGTGTGGAGGGCAGGCGGCTGGGGGGGCCGGCGGCTGGAGGGGTGTGGAGGGCAGGCGGCTGGGGGGGCCGGCGGCTGGAGTGGAGGGCAGGCGGCTGGGGGGGCCGGCGGCTGGGGGGGCCGGCGGCTGGGGGGGCCGGCGGCTGGGGGGGTGTGGAGGGCAGGCGGCTGGGGGGGCCGGCGGCTGGAGGGGTGTGGAGGGCCGGCGGCTGGAGGGGTGTGGAGGGCCGGCGGCTGGAGGGGTGTGGAGGGCCGGCGGCTGGAGGGGTGTGGAGGGCAGGTGGCTGGAGGGGTGTGGAGGGCGGGCGGCTGGGGTGGAGGGGTGTGGAGGGCGGGTGGCTGGAGGGGTGTGGAGGGCAGGTGGATGGAGGGGTGTGGAGGGCAGGTGGATGGAGGGGTGTGGGGGGCAGGTGGATGGAGGGGTGTGGGGGGCAGGTGGATGGAGGGGTGTGGAGGGCAGGTGGATGGAGGGGTGTGGGGGGCAGGTGGATGGAGGGGTGTGGAGGGCAGGTGGATGGAGGGGTGTGGGGGGCAGGTGGATGGAGGGGTGTGGAGGGCAGGTGGATGGAGGGGTGTGGAGGGCGGGCGGCTGGAGGGGTGTGGGGGGCGGGATTCAAGGCCTGGCCAGAGCCAGGAAAGGTCCCAGCTCCACGAGCACGGAGGGGAGGCGGGGGAGCCCCGCAGGCTGGAGGCAGACACCCAGACCCTCGGGCTCCTGAGACACTCGGGCCGCTCAAGCCTGCGCAGGCGATGCGCGCGTGCACAGTACACACACGTGAGCACGCAGTGCTCACAATCACTGCAGGGCTGGTGGGGACCGACCTGCAGCCCACGTGCTGGCACACGCCGTGTGCAGACCTCTACCGGCGCACACCGGGTGCACGGAGCGGCCCACCCCCACCGCCACGCCTGTGTGCCTGCCCACCCGTGCCGCAGGATGGGGGGCTGCTGCTGCCCCGGCCGGGTGCCTTGCTGTGGGCTCTGCCATGTCCCCGATCGGATGGCAGTAGGGAGGTCAGGGTGACTTCTGGGTCAGAGGATGGAGGGCAGGCTGCCCAGGAGAACCGGCATCTGGGGCCCCGGGTACACGGCAGGCAGCCCACGGTGTCCGGGATGCGAGTCCCCGATGGCTGCCCTCCCGTGACAAGCAGGGCCTGGCTCCTACGGCAGCCTCCCCTTCCATGCCACTACGCCCCCTAGCTGGTGTCCAAGTGGTAATCCCTGCCCAGTGCCCGGCCCGGGCAGCGTCAGGACAAACACCCCCCCCCCCCGTCCCTTGCCCCTCGCCAGGCCCCGCGGGACCCCAACCCCGCGTACCGAGGCCACGTCCATCCCCATGGAAGTCTGGCCCGAGGCGTCTGGGGGGGACTGAGGGAGGGGGGACGGCGCAGTGGCGGCCAGCGGGGGCAGCTGCGGGCCTCGCGTCAGGCTAGCGCTGGGCATCAGGGGTCCACCTGCAGGGAGGCCAGCTGACACCTGCGGGGGCGGCGGCTGCTGCGGGGCAGCGGGCGGCGGGGGCGGGGGGGGGCGGCGGCGGGGGCGGCGGCTGGGGGCCGGCCTGCGTGAAGAAGGTGTAAGGCAGCTGCTGCTCCAGAGACAGGGCGTCCATGGCCACGGCCTGCGGAGGACAGGGCAGGTTGGTACCAGGGACCTCACCCAGGGCCGCGGGCCCCGCCGGCTGCACCCAGGAGGCGCTGCCGGGGCCCCGGGCCTCCTGGCCACTATGGGCAGACACAAGACGGCCACACCGGAATCCCAGTACGGGGCTCACCCCACCCCACCCCACTCCCAAACGTCTCCGGAAAGCTCTGGGGGCAGGTGACACGGTGGCCACTTGGTGAGGAGAGGCTCCAGACATTTCTGGAGAGAGAGAAGACAAAGGAAGTTTGGGTAAATTTATGGCCAGGGAATGAGAGAAAGGAGACAGAGAGAGGGAGGGGGAGAGAGAGGGAGGGGGAGGGAGGAAGGGGGAGAGGGAGAGGGAGAGGGGGAGGGGAACGTGTGCATGTGCGCGCGCGCGTGCGTGTGCGTGTGTGTGTGTGTGTGTGTGTGCGTGTGTATGTACGTGGGGAATAACTGCAATTGGGTATGTTTAAAAAATCAAAAACTTGATGGAGGAGCTGGTGGCTCACACCTGTAGTCCCAGCTACTCAGGAGGTGAGATCTGAGGATTGTGTGTCAAAGCCAGCCCAGCAGGGACGTCTGGGAGACTTTCTCCAATTAACCACCAAAAATGTGTGTGGAGCTGGGGCTCAAGTGGAGGGCGCCAGCCCCAAGCACAAAGGCTCAGGGGCAGCGCCCAGGCCCCGAACGGAAGCCGAGGAGCAGCAGAAAAGCAAGAAAATGAAAAGAACAAAAGCCAACCTCGAGGTAAACACACATACATATATACATGTATGTATACAAATACACACACTCGTTTTTTTCTTTGATGTTTTGCTGATAACGCGACACCTTAGCAGAGCACTGGACCCACGAACCTACCCGACCCCCACCCGGCCCTCACCCTGGACCCACGAACCCACCTGGCCCCCCACCCGGCCCTCACCCTGGACCCACCAACCCACCCGGCCCTCACCCTGGACCCACCAACCCACCTGGCCCCCCACCCGGCCTCCACCCTGGACCCACCAACCCACCTGGCCCCCATCCGGCCCTCACCCTGGACCCACCAACCCACCTGGCCCCCCACCCGGCCTCCACCCTGGACCCACCAACCCACCCGGCCCTCACCCTGGACCCACCAACCCACCCGGCCCTCACCCTGGACCCACCAACCCACCCGACCCCCCACCCGGCCCTCACCCTGGACCCACCAACCCACCCGGCCCTCCCCCGGCCCTCCCCCTGGACCCACCAACCCACCCGGCCCTCACACCTGGGTTATGGGAGACAGGGGGGACAAGGTGGGCGACACTTGCTGGACCTGCTGCCGCCTGGCCTCGGTGCTCAGGGACAGGGGGCTGACGCCGGAGGCCTGGTGCTGTGGAGAGGAGCTGGGCGTGCTCATCCCTGGGAGGAAGAGAGAGAGAGAAGGGAGGCCAGGTGAGGGAGGCCGGGCCACACCCCGAAGGGGCGTGTCTGCAGGCCTGGCCAATCAGCACTTCTCAATTTCTGGAGGAAATTGATTGCCCTCTAGGCATGTGACCAGGCTGGTCCAATGAGAGTCTGGGTATTATTCCAGGAAGGGCTGGCTCCCCAGGTAAGGTGAAGGGTCTCGGGAAGGCTGGGGGACAGACACAGAAGGGGTGGGATTTCCTGGCTAGAGACAGGAATCCCTCCCTGGCTTAGAGGCGTCGGGCGGATGACTGATCGACACGGCCCCGCACACCTGCGTGCGTGCGTGCTGCCTCACCGACCTCAAGGCTCTCCTTGCGCCTCGCCTCCCCGGGCCCCCCAGCCACCCCGGGGCTCCTCCTCCTGCCTCTCCTTGCTGGGGACCCTCGCATGCCCTGAGCCTTGGCTCCCAGTGCTGACTGCCGCGGGGGGCACGAAGAGAGAATGTGGGTGGGGCCCGGGCCTGCCGGGTCTCCCAGGGCCGCAGGCCAGGCAGTCAGCAGCCTTTTGATGACAGGTGGGCCCGGGCCCCACTGGACCCCCGCTCACCCCAAGACCTGGCTCCCTCACTGGGAGATGGAGATGGTTACCACCATCTGCTGGGGTCTGCCACAAGGCCCCAAGGTCACGGGTGGGCAGAGGCTCTGGTGGGCAGTGCTCAGCCGCAGATGGGGCCATGGAGGCCCTGCACGTCGCTGTGTCCCGGCAGGCGGCTTGGCAGCTGCGGGAACACACCCAGCGCGTGCCGGGGAGGTGACGTGGGGCCACCTTCTGTGCCCCGGGCAGCCGCTCACCAGGCGAGCTCGGGCGTGCCTGCCCTCCTCCCCAGACCTGCCAGCCACGCCTGGCCCGGCGCCCGGGAACGGGGCACCGCGCCCGCTCCCCTGCCAAGCCCCCAACCGCGGCATCACAATACCATCAGGGCCTTGGTGGTTCCAGGTGCCCACCAGGCTGGCATCGGAGCCATCCCAGGGAGCTGGAGGGGTCCCGGCGGGGAGCAGGGGCAGGGCAGGGCAGAGCCAGGCTGCAGGGCAGGCAGACGTGCGCCAGCCCGGCCTGTGGCGGACAGGAGCGGGGCCACCCAACTGGGCTTCCCAACTCCACAGAAAGGACAGGGCCGGTGCCGGTGGCTCATGTCTGTCACCCCAGCCTCTCAGAGATCTGAAGATCAAGGTTCAAAGCCAGCCCAGCAAGAAAGTCTGTGCAACTCTTATCTCCAATTAGTCAGCAAAGAAACTAGAAGTAGAGCTCTAGCCTTGAAAGAAAAAGCTAAGGGACAGCACCCCGAGTTTAAGTCCTAGTGCTAGTGTGTACACACACATACACACCCTCCCTCCCTCCCAGGCAGATATATAAGCGCACCACCAGCTGGCCTGAGCGAGCAGACTTAATCCCATGCTGGCGGGCCAGGCTCCAGGCTGGTGTGGGGTGACCACTGCCCCCAGAGCGGCCAGGTGGGCAGGATGCAGCCAGCTGGCGAGGAGGTGCAGGGCGGGCAGGTGGCAGGCCCGTGGCACGCAAGCCCTGCTGGGGGGCAGGGCAGCAGGGCAGGTGCCAGCGAGAACACCGCCGGCCGCCGCCCTCGGGCCAGCATCCAGGGCGCTAGCGTGTGTGTGTGTGTGTGTGTGTGTGTGTGTACACCGCCGGCCACCGCCCTCGGGCCAGCATCCAGGGCGCTAGCGTGTGTGTGCGTGTGTGTGTGTGTACACCGCCGGCCGCCGCCCTCGGGCCAGCATCCAGGGCACTAGCGTGTGTGTGCGTGTGTGCATGTGTGTGTGTGTACACCGCCGGCCGCCGCCCTCGGGCCAGCATCCAGGGCGCTAGCGTGTGTGTGCGTGTGTGCATGTGTGTGTGTGTACACCGCCGGCCGCCGCCCTCGGGCCAGCATCCAGGGCGCTAGCGTGTGTGTGCGTGTGTGCATGTGTGTGTGTGTACACTGCCGGCCGCCACCCTCGGGCTAGCATCCAGGGCGCTAGTGTGTGTGTGTGTGTGTGTGTGTGCGCGTGCGTGTGCATGCGTGCGCGTGGACTCTCTGGAGTCCACATATTCAATTTAGGAAGCGTGCAGAAAACAAGAAAGGGAATTGGCTGGTGACCAGCACCGATGGCACACGTGCCAGTCTGCCGGGCCCAGGGTGGGTGCGGGTCCGGTTGCCTATGTGCTGTTTTCTTGTCCAGGTGTGTTTAGGCTGTGCCGGGTGCTGGGCCCTGCGGTGCGTGGCATGGGGGTGGGGCTGGGAAAGAAGGCCCTGCCCCGGCCAGGCCAGGCATGCTGACCCAGGGTCCACATTGGTTCTCACTGGGCCCAGGGTGGCAGAACACACCAGCTGCCAGCCAGGTCTGGGCCATGCTCTGCCCTGTGGGGGGGGGGGCTGGGCCGGGGCGGCGCCCGCATCCTGGGAAGAGGGGCTCACTCAGCCCACGGCAACCCTGGGCTGTCAGGGCACAGCCCACCCCACGCCTGCTGTCCAATCCCCACGGGTGCCCAGACTTCCCCCCAGCTCCCGTGCCCATGTCACCCCGTACTTCTGCAAAACAGCCAGCGGGTGGAACTGGCGCAGGTCCCAGCTCGAGCCCCTCCCCACGGCCACAGGGAGGTGCCCTGAGCACCTGGGCCAGGGGGACGCTGGTGCTCACGCCTGCAATCCTAGCTACTCCGGAGGCTGAGCTGAGGGTGGTGGTTTGAAGCTAGCCAGAGCAGGAAAGTCTGTGAGACTCTTACCTCTAACCACCACAAGCCAGAAGTAGTGTTGTGGCTCAAGCGGTAGAGCGCTCGCTTGGAGCAGAAGAGCTCAGGGACAGCGCCTGGGCCCCGAGTTCAAGCCCCAGGACCAACGAGCCATGACTACTCGGCGGGACGTGCTGAGCGGGGATGGAGCAGGAGGGGCACCGCAGGGCCAGCACGGCTCCTGCCAGATGCGGGTCAGGCACAGCCCACACAGGCGCTGTCCTTCCTGGCTGCGGCCAGCGGGCTGGCCTCCTGGGAAGCCAGCCTCAAACCATGGCCACGGCAAAGGCACAGGGACCAGGGACAAGCCCAGTACCAGGGGCACTGAGCAACAGAGCCCAGGGTGACATGTGCTAAGGCCCTGGGGTGAGTACTGGGCTTGGGTCAAGGCCGGGGAGGGGGCAGAGACTAAGGAGAAGGCAGCCAGGCCTGGACAGCCCCTAGGACGGGTTGGGGCGAGGAGGGACGAGGGACAGCGTGGTCACGCCTCGGGCTGAGCCCTCCCAGGCTCTCGTCCTGCGGCCCGGGCAGAGCCTGGCGGGTTGGGGTCAGCTTACCCTGGCCGGCGCCGAGGCCCGGGTGCGTGAGGCTGGAGTCGGGGCTCCCAGGGAAGGCGGGGAAGGCGGGCTCCTCGGGGTCCAGCGGCGTGGGGAGCGGTGAGGGGAAGTGGATGTTGCTCAGGTCGGGCAGGGATCCCCCTGTGTTGTGGGTGGCGGGGACCAGGGTGGCGGTGTTCTCTTGGTCCGAAGATGGGAAGATGCTGTGAGGGCCAGGGGCAGGGGGTGAACTCTGGGGTGTGGGGGTGCAGGGTCCCGGGGTGAGGCCTGGCAGGGTGGGGAGGCCTAGGAGGTGGGGTCCCAGGGTCCCAGGCAGACTTACTTGATCCCAGGGACCTCACAGGACTTGGGCCTGGATCCTGCCTGGAAGAGAGGGCAAGGCGGGGAGACCGTGGGGTCACTGGGTGCCCTCAGCGACCCCTAGAGGGCGGGGCACCGTGAGAGCTGCCCTGGGGTGGGCTGGAGGCCCCAGGGCCCTTCCGCCAGCCGTGGGGCCATCGGGTGACAGCCGGTCGGCAGCCCCATGGGCTCCTGTCACAGGCCCTGTCTGAGTCAGGCAGCGGCGGCTCTGGGGGTCACAGCCCCAGGGAGCTGGGGGGAGGGGGAGGGCGTGGCCGCTGTGTACTGTGGGAGCGGCCTGGGGTCAGCTGGGACCCCGCAGCAGGGGACCCCACGCCTGGGGCCTGCTCCTCTTCCTCTGGGAGGTGGGGGGAGGGGACAAGGACGAGGGGGTGGGCCCAGCCCGGCCCCCACTGCATCCCAGAGGGGGTCAGCCAGGGTGGGGTGCAGACACCGGCGGCCGGGAGGGCAGGGCCCCACCTGGCCAGCATCTCTGGATGCCTACAAACACCCGCACCCGGCCTTGCGGGGAGGAAGTGTCCAGGGGCCGCCGGGGCCAGAGTCAGCCGGACACGGCTGCGCACACACCCGCACGTTCTTGTGTCCGTCCTGAGCTTTTTCATTCAGGGCAGGGGCTGGCTGACGCGAGCCACAGCTCACTTCCAGCCTCTCTGCTGGTTGACTGGAGGGAAGAGTCTCACTGGCTTTCCTGTCCCCGCCGCTCTGAACCTGCTGAGTCGTTCAGGCGTGGCCGCTGGCACCTGGTCTCTTTTCTTCTTCCTTGGATGTACTGGGGTTGGACTCGGGCCCAGGCCTCCTGGGAAGGCGCTCTGCTCTGCCCGGGCCGCACCCGCAGCCCCTCTTGCTTCAGTTACGCTTCCAGCAGGGTCTGTTCTGACCAGGCTGCGGCCCCCCACCCCCACCTGTGCTTCCTGTCAGAGCTGTGAGGACAGCGTCTGCGGGGGGGTAGGTGGGGGGGGGGGCCGGCTTCGCCCTGGAGAGTTGCTGGGACTGCAGGCATGAGCCGCGCTGCTCCTACCTTCTTGGTGTCCCACGTCTGCTTGGAAAGGTTCTTGTCTGCCTCTGACGCGGAGCCTTCCATTCCCGGGACGGTGAGCAGGAGGACTGGAGCGGGGGAGGATGGTGAGGAAGGAGCCGAGGCCCCGCCCTCCGCGCGTGAGACCCGGGTGCCCGCTGTACCTCTCTTCTGGTGTGTGTCCTGGGAGGGGCCTGGGAAGGAGTCGGGCGGGGTGGGTGCCATGGCGCTCTGGTGCAGGGCGGAGTCCGAGTTCGTCCTGGGGGAGGAGACCGTGAGGCTCAGGGGCTGCTGCAGGCCCGGGGTCCAGGCCAGGCCCGCGGCAGGCGGGGGGCACTCCATCCCACACCAAGGTCTGTGCCGTGTCCCCGATGCTCCTGGCTATTGGGGAGCAGCAGGCACAGCGGGCCCGTCCCCCGCAGCATGCTGGCAAGCTAGGCGTGGGGCAGTGCCTCCCGGCGTGGGACAGAGCCCAGCAGCAGCCTGGCTCAGCCGGAGACCCCCGAAGACCAGAAACCAGCTGCCGGACCAGCGAAACGCAGGACCGGCCGGCAGGGGCCTCAGGGGGACAGAGCACAGCACCCCGCACGGCAATGGGGACATCCGGTCATGCAAAGGGACAGAGGGCACCGCCTGCAGGGAGGACGGAGCAGCCGCTCGGTGACCGTGCTCACGCCGCCATCCCAGCCACGCAGGAGGCTGGGGTCCGAAGATGGCAGTTCAAAGCCAGCCCAGGCAGGAACATCCCTGAGACTTTTATCTCCAACGAACCACCAGAAGCCTGGAGCTGTGACTCAAATGGTAGAGCACCAGCCTTGAGTGAAAAATCTATGAAAAACTGCAAGGCCCCGAGTTTAAGTTTCAGGACTGGCACATGCATGTGCACACACAAAATACACACAGAACTGAACATAGCGAGCTGTAAGACTATCTGGTTTTGCAGGCTGGGAAGGTGGCTCAGTGGTAGAGTGCTTGCCCAGCACTCAGGAAGCCCTGGGTTCCATTCCTCAGTACCACAGACACCGAGACGGCTCCAAATGGCGCTGTGGCTCAAGTGGTAGAGCGCTAGCCTTGAGCACAGAGAGGCCCAGGGCCGGCGCCCGGGCCCTGAGTTCAAGCCCCAGGACTATCCAGTTTTGGAATGGAAGGAGGCCGCAGGGCGGGGGGAGGAGGGCAGCAGGGATGGGGGGAGGCAGGAGCGGTGGCGGCAGGCAGGGCTTCGGGGCCCTCTAATCGGCCGCCCAGGCCCAGATGGCCACAGAGGGCGGCCTGGCCACTGACCTCCTCCAGCTGCAGTCCGCGGGCGGTGAGAGGTACACGGTGCTGTAGGGGCAGCCGTCGGCGTGGGCGGAGTTAAGGGGCGGCACGGTGCACTGGCTGGGCCCCCGGCCGCCCCGAGCCTGGGAACAGCTGGGCCGCAGGCGTTTCCTGCCCGGCTGCGAGCAGCCTCAGCACTGGGGGCTCCCGGGGGCCCCGACCCCGCCACCCCGCACTCAGCACCGGCTTCCTGAGGCCAGGGCCTTGGGAGCTTGGCCAACCCTGTCCCCTCCGGGGCTCCGGGGCCGAGGCTCTGCCCGGGGCTCTGGCTTCCCCCAAGGCCACAGATGGGAGCCGCAGGGAAGGGGGGCCTGTCTACAGAGCTGGGGTCCCCTGGAGCAGCTGGTGATGGGGACCTGGCAGGTTTCTGCCCCACTGAGGCGCAGCTGTGAATTCTACACCCAACCCAGCGCCAGACCGGGCCAGACCGGGCCCCGGCCTCGGAAGCACCGGCCGATGTGGGTGGAGGAAGGATATCGGCCGCCCGTGCTTGTCCACCGATGGCGGCCGGCGGTGGGGGGAGCCCAGGCGGCCCCGCTCCCGGTACACCCGGTCCACCAAGCCATGGTGGCGCGTTGTCCGGCTGGTGTCCAGGCCTGAGGACTGAAAGGGCGTCTGGAGTGGGGAGAAAAGGGACAAAGCCAGGGGCTCGTCATCCTCCGTGGCCCTGACCCCCCCCCCCCCGGCTCTGCCTGGGAGTGCCACGCTGCCCAGCCCTGCCCCCTGCCCCAGGATGACTGGGCAGAGCGGCTCAAGCTCAGGCCGGTGCCCGCAGGGAGCAGGCGCGGGAGCAGCCTGGCCTGGCATGGCCATCCGGGGCCTCCGGTCCCGTCACCCGAGGTGCAGCCGAGACACGGCCGGGGACCGGCCCCTGTGGGCCAGTGGAGCCCGGAGCGGCTCCTGGCCTTCCCCGGTGGCCAGTCAGAGCCCTGGCTCATGGTGCCCGGGGACGCCGGAGGCCCTGGCTGGGCCTCTCCCCTGTCCCGGGCCCTGGGCGCCTGGGCTCTACCTGCCCGGCCCGGTGGTGACGGGCCCCTCACTAGCCTGGACACCAGCGTGTCCACCGGTCTGGCCACCTGGGCCCTGGCCCATCTGTCTTCCTCCCGCAGCTGGACAGGAACCTGGCAGGAAGGCGAAGGCCCTGTCCGGTGCCCACCGAGGGCCCTTCTACTCTGCCTCGCTTCTTCCTGGGTCTGAACTCGGGGCCTGGGCGCTGTCCCTGGGCTTGTTTTGAGCCTCAGCACCACTTCCAGGTTTCTGGGGGTTCCTTGAAGGTAAGAGTCTCAAGGACTTTCTTGCCAGGCTAGCTTTGATTACAAGTGTGAGCCGCAGGACTTCACTTTCCTGGGCTTTTTTTTTTTTTTTCTCTCTCTCTCAAATCTAGCACTCTACCATTTGAGCCACAGTTCTCTTTTTGGCTATTTGGTGGCTGACTGGAGATGGAGTCTCATGCACTTTCCTGCCCGGCCTGGCTTTGAACCGTGATCCTCAGATCCCCGCCTCCAGGTAGCTGGGGTCACAGGCGTGATCACCAGCGCAGCCTTCTCATGCTTCTGCCCCACGGTGAAGCTAGGGGCCCCCATGACGGGTAACAACGGGCTGGGGGGGGCGTCCACCTTCCTGCAGCCATGCCTGGCAGCCCAGAGGGGAGCCGGGCCCTGAGGCACAGCCTGAGGGGTGGGAGGCCGGGCCTGCCCTGGACAGCAAGCGGCCCAGGGTCCTCCCCTCTGGAGAGGCGACCATGCAGTGGTGCGCATGCTTGGGGCCCCTTCCTCCTGGCGGGGGCCAGCTTGGGTGTCTGTGGGCCATGCCCTGGCGGCTCCGTGGCCGCCCGGCACGGTGGCCGCCCTCCCGGTGGCCGGGGGCCCCTGGCGCGCACGTGCGCGGGTCGGGGTCTCACAGGCTGGCACAGCAGCCTCGGCCCAAGAGCTCCATTACCAGAGTCAGGAGCCACGTCCAGGGCCTCCCCCACAAATCCGCTGTGCTGAAAATGCAAAGAACTGAGGCCTGGAAACGCCCCGCGGATGCTGGACGGCAGACAACAGCCCCGTCGGGCTCGGGGGCCAGGCGGTGGCTGGGACACAGCTGCAGGAAGCGCGGGGCGCGGGCCCAGGCCGGAGGCCAGGCCACGCGTGCTCGGGTGGAGCCGCGCGCCCAACCAGCTCCCACGCTGGCAGCACAGGCCGTGAGGGGGGCGGGGCATCTGGGGCCGGGTGATTGAGGGCCTGACACAGCCTGCCCGGCTGTGGCCATCAGCGCTCTGCTTCTGGGGCTCTCACAGCACTGGATGGAGCTGCGGCCACAGAGGTGGGGGACCCCAGCCCACTCCCCGGCCCACCCGCCTCCACCGCAGACAGGCCTGGCAGCCGGCTGGGCCTTATCTCATTAGGCACCGATGCCTGGTGCGGCCAAGCAGCTTCTGCCAGAAACCAGACCTGTCTGCAGCAGGGAGGGCTGGGGAGGCCCTCAGGGGGGAGGGGAGGGTGCCCAGGCCCCACACACTTCCTGCAGCCGCAGAGAAGGCCGACAGGTGCCACGGGCGCAGGTGCCACGGGCGCAGGTGCCACGGGCGCAGGCCAGCCTGTTGGAGGGGAGAGCTGGCGGCGGGTCCCGGGCATCGGGCCGATGCGGGCGGGGCTCACCTGGAAGGGCAGGTCCATGGCCCCGCTGCCCAGCTGGTTCACGTTGGGCAGGGACCCGCCATAGTACTGGCCGCGGCTCGGGCCCAGCTGCAGGTACTGTGACTTCTGAAGCTGCAGCTGCAAGACAGAGACAGACGGGCAGCTGCAGGGGGGCACCCCTGCACCGGTGGGACCTGGCAGCCTGGGGGCTCATGGCATGGTCTCAGGCCCTGGCTGCCTCACGTTGGCAGAGGTGGGTCACTCCACAAGGGTGGGAAACATGGGTCCTCTGGGGGACGCCCGTCATCTCTGCCACAGGCTGCGTGACTGGGCCTGGACGCATGGGCAGGGCCGCGCGCGGGGCTGGCCGTGCGGTGTATCAGGAGTCCAGCCTGTCCTCTGGGTCCCTCCGTAACACGCCCAATCCAGCTTGTGGGGCCATCCCTGCTCAGGGGCTCTGTGTGGGTGCCATCGAGGACGGTCACCGCTGCGGCCAGGGCCCTGGGGGAGGTGGGAGCTGACCCGCGGCCCCCGTGGGATCCACAGGCTCAGCGCTGTGGCGGAGGCCGGCGAACCACCTGCTGAGCTCCCAGCAGGCGCTGTATGGCTCAGACCGCCATGGGGGGCTGGGGGGGGGAGTGAGGCCGGAATGGCCACCTGCCTGGCCAGCACCACGGCCGCTGCCCTCAGCTCACACCGCCATGCCCTGCGAGCCAGCTCACGCCGGGGCCTTGGGAAGCGATAGCCACAGGGGAGCGCGTCTTGGGCCACAGGGCCCAGGGCGCCCAGTTCACACAGGACTTTCTACCACCCGGGGCTGCGTCCCCCCAGGGGGTGCCTGCCCCCCCACCACACTGTGGGCAGGGTGGGCGCAGTCTGCTGCCTCGTGGCTACTCTGGCCACGGCCTGTCCTGCCCCTCACAGGGCCGTTCCCCAACGACCCCAGTCCAGATGGGGAAACTGAGGCCTGTGGAGAAGCTGCTGCCAGTGCCGGGGATGGGGGGCGGGAGGTAACCCTGACTTTCAGGTGTGTGGGGGTTGGGGCTCTGCTGTGTCTGGGAGCAAGAGGCGCCCCCGGGGGCAGCTCAGGGCGGGTGCCACTGGGACCTGAGGGACGCCTGCCCTGTTCTGCCAGGGGTCGTGGCCTGGCCAGCACAGATGACGTCACTGCCCACAGGGGACAGGCAGAGGGGTGCAGGGGGTGGGACGTGACAGAGCAGGCAGGGGTCCTCAGGAGGGACAGCACAGGAGATGGGGCCACGGAGCGCGGCCAGAGCCCCCCTGCGGCAGTGGGGAGGAGGGACATGCGTGGTGGCAGCCAGCACCGGCAGGCGGCCCGGGCTGCTGCCCCACACCCCAGCCCGCACGCACACCCGCTCCCGGTGCCGGGCGGCTGCACCTAGTGCTGCCCTGCCTCTGCCCCGGTGGGCAGGCACCATCTGCTGCCTGCGGCTGAGCCTGCAGGAGCCGCCTGCACCCCCTGGCCCTGAGCCAGGGTTCCCAGGGGAAAGCTCAAGATGGAGACAAGGCAGACACCCCACATGCACGGTGTACCCCACATGCAGGGCACACCCCACATGCTTGGTACACCCCACATGCACGCCATACCCACATGCACGACATGCAGCCCACATACATGGTGCACCCCCATGCACCCCACATACACAGCACACCCACATGCACAGTATGCACCTCACATACACGGCGTACCCCACCCACATGCATAGCGTGTACCCCACATATACAACATGCACCCCACATACATGGCACACCCACATACACATGTACCCCACGTGCACATGCACCCCACATGCACCCCACGTGCACATGTACCCCACATGCACCCCACGTGCACATGCACCTCACGTATATGGCGCACCGCGTTCACAGCATGCACCCCACATGCACAGCGTACCCATACGTGCAGCACGCACGGCAGGTGTGGCCATGGAGGAGACTGGTGTGCCAGGAGTGAGGCTGGCGTGGCACACCCTGGGCTGGCCGCAGGCCTGACCAGGAACAGACACCTGGGTGGTGCGGGGCAGCGTGGAAGGCAGGAGGGGCGTGGCACCTGCTCAGCAGCCCCGTGCTGGGGGCTCTGGACCCCGGGGGCGGTCGCCCACCTCAGGAACATGAGTGGGACTGGCTCAGCCCAGAAACTGCCCTATGAGTCCCGGACCCCATTCCTGAGCTTTTGCACGCAAGGCTGCCACTCTACCACAGCACCACTTCCGGTTTTCTGGTGGTTTATTGGAGATAAGAGTCTCGTGGATTTTCCTGCCCGGGCTGGCTTTGAACCGTGATCCTCAGATCTCAGCTGCCTGAGTGGCTGGGATGACAGGCGGGAGCCACCGGCACTGGGCCCAGCCTGTTTCAGTCCCCCAAAAGAAGAAAAGAAGACCTGGCCCCTGCAGTCCCCGACCGCTTCCTGCCTCTTCCCCACAGCTGGCCCCCTGGGCCCCCTGGGCTCTGCCTTCTCTCATGTCGCGTGCTTTGGGGTTCACTCACATTGTGGTGTGTCAAACCCAACTGCTCGTCACGGCCCAGTGCGCCCTGCGCCGTTTGTTTGTTTATGCGCTCCGCTGATGGACGCTTGGGTTATTTTCCCAGCTCTGGCTCTTGTGTGGAATCTGTTAGAAACGTGGGGCCCACACTCACCCCCCGGGGGGTCCGTTGGAGACTCCAGTCAGCCCGCCCACCTCCACACAGCCCCACTTGCTCCTGCCGGCTTGCTCTGCTGGGCGGGGCCCCCCAGCACCGAGTTGCACCCCAGCCCCACGGAGTCTCCGGCCAAGGCCTCAGTGAGGCCCCCGCCCCGGGCCCCCAGGGCTCTGGCCCTTGGCCAGGGTCGGGGAGGGAGGGAGGCCAGGTGAGGGGCTGGGAGGGATCGGCAGATGGGGCAGATGGCGGTGCCACACGGCTGGGGGCTGGCCTGCCGCTGCCCCGCTCCCCTTCCTCCCCCTCCTTCCCCAGCCCAGGAATGCCTTTAATCAGCCTCAGCCGCCAGGCCCCGCCCCGCCAGGGTCCCTGGGGTCCGCGCTGCCCCCCAGGAGGCCCAATCCTGCCAGCTGGCCTGGTGCCCACCTGGGCTGTGGCTTGCCAGGGGTCCCGGGAGGGAGGACACAGCCACACATGGGACACAGGGTGGACTGAAGGCCTGGCCCCCCACCCCCGTCTCCAGATCCAGGTGGTCACCCAACTTTGCCCACCAGCGGGGGGCCCAGGGCTGGGTGAAGGGGTCCCAGCCTGGTGACAGCTCTCTACACCCCAAGTGGTGCGTGTGCCAGGACCCCCCCCCACGCATGCCCATCCAGCCCCTCTCTTTCTCTAAAACCAATGACCTCGTGTCCCCCTAAGGTGGCCGGGAGCTGGGCCCAGCCCCGCACCCCTCCCCAGGGCACACCCGTGGGCCCCAGCACCAAAGCAGTCCACAGAGTGGACAGAGAGGGGCCTCTCGGGGATAGGGGCCAAAGTCTGGCGTGCAGTTTGCTTGCGAGGCCCGTTCTGGGCAGGAGCGGCACCACGGCTGGCAGGTGGCCGGGCACGGCGTGCACTGGCGGGCGGGAGTCCCGGGGCAGTGCCAGCCCAGCAGGTGCCAGGCCTCAGAACCCGCAAGAGGAAAATAAAAAGGTCAACTCCACCGCTGGCTCACGCCCATCATCCCCAGCCGCTCAGGAGGCCGAGACCTCAGGATCGTGGTTAAACCCGACTGGGACAGGAATGTCCGTGAGACTCAGGGACAGCACCCAGGCTTCAAGTTCAAGCCCCACGACTGACCATTAAAAAAAAGAAAAGGAAAACGTGAGAATGGACGCCAACCCAGTAAGCGTGTGTCCTCAGGACTGGTGGATGCCGGCAGACACGGAGGCTGCCCGCCCAGGCCCCGGGAGACGGGACAGGGCTTGACCCGGACCCCTACCACATGCCACGGGGCCCCTGCCCCAGGACGAGGGCCCTGGGGTACAGCGACCGTCACTGAATCACAGAATGAAGCACATACTGAAGGGCACACCTGTGCTGCATGTGCGTGTGCACACACATGCATGCTCCGGGCTCCCGTGGCCTGGCGCTGCCCTGTGGGTCAGGAGCAGACCCGCCCCCCCCGCCCCCCCGCGTCACAGTCCACCATCTCATTACTGACTGAGCCCCACGGAGCCCGGCCTGCCGGCGGCCGGGACAGAGCAACGCCACCCGCCCTGGCCCCCCTCCTGCTCCCGGCCATCTGCCCACGCTGCGCCCGGCCGCGGCAGGGCGCGGGTCACCACGGCCTCACAGCCTCGCCCGCCCCCCGCGGCCTCCCCACAGGACAGATGAGACACACGCGAGGTGCCCTCGTTACCACGGCCCAAAATAGCTGGGTTGCTCCATTTTTTAAGACACAGCTCAATGACGGGTTATATAAGTCTCATGGCAGGGCGTGACCCAGACTGGCAGGGGACCTCGCGCCCGTCCCCCCGCTCCACGGCGGTGGACCGGGGACCCGCAGGCTGTGGGCAGGGACGGGGGACAGTCGCCCGTGTCCCCAGCCTGGCCCTGGGCATCGCGTGCCGGCAGCCTGAGCTCCCGGCCTGGCCTGACGGCTGCCGCCCAGGTCCCCGGCACGCACACGCAACCCTGCCTCCTTCCTAACTCTGCCCGCGTGCCAACCCCTCCCTCGGGGCACACCGGTGTTCACTCTCTTTTCACTTTTATTTTTTGCCAGCGCTGGGACGTGAACGCAGGGCCTGGGCGCTGCCCTGAGCTTCTTTTTGCTCCAGGCTGGCACTCTACTGCAGCACTTCCGGTTTCCTGGTGGTTCACTGGAGATAGGAGTCTCACGGACTTTCCCACCCTGGCTGAGTTCGAACCGAGATCCTCGGATCTCAGCCTCCTGAGTAGCCGGGACGCCAGGCGTGAGCTGCCAGCACCAGGCTTCCATTCTATGAAAAATAAGACTGGACCCGCTTGGCAGGGCCAGGAGGTGAGCACAAAGCTACCCCGTGACCAGCGTGGCACCGCCACACACAGCCGAGAATCACCCGACAAGCACACACGTGCTCGCACACCACGGCACACGCGTGCTGGAGGCCCCAAGCATCTGGCTGAGCGGCCTTCCCTCCACACGTGGCACGCCACTCGGCCGTGAGACGGTACCCGGGGATCTGCTGAGGCCAGGCCACAGCGTGACGGGGGACGTGCCGGGGCGGCGTGGCGGTGCCAGGGGGCAGGGAGCAGCTGCAGGGCATCAGGTCTCCTTTGAGAAGATGAAATCGCGGTACTTACGCCCGTGTCCCCTGCCCCTGCCCCATGGTGGGCGTGGAAAGGGCTGGGCCGAGTGGGCGCCTGGGCGGGAGGGTGCCCGTGCGTGGTGCGGGGAGAGCGTGCAGGCCCCAGCGGAGGGTCGCGGCCACGGCCAGCGCGAGCGGCCTCAGCCACGACACTGCCACACAGGCCGCGGATGGCGCAGGCACGGGACGGCCCGGGCCACACGCGAGACCCGGTCTAAACCTCGAAGCCAAGTCCGTGTCGGGGGACAAACACCCCACGCGTCACAGCCACAAGAAGGAATGGCGCTGTGCTTACACCACAGGCACGAGCCCTGAGAGCAGCGGCGGAGGGCCGGGCGCGGCTCTGTGGGGCCAGGCAGGGCCGGGTCTCCTGGGGGACACGGGAGGCGGGGTGCGCCGCGGGGCCCCCTCCCCGCGCACTGTGCTCTTCTTCTCTGGCTATTCTGAGGGGCGAGCCCAGGCGGCCCAGTTGCTGCTTGTGGGCCGCGCGTGTTACCTCATGGCTGGACGGCAGCCTGCGGGGTCCACTGTGCCACCGGGATGCTGGGCCTCACCACCAGCGGAGGCCAACGTTGCCATCTTAAAAAAAAAATTCACTGTGTATCCCCTGCCTGGGGGCTGCCCGAGCCAAGGGGTCACAGCGGCCGCCCGCTCCCAGCCTGGAGACCCCCACGCCCCCAGGGCTGGCAGAGGGGCCGGGAGGAGGCCACTGCGGCTGCCCAGGGCGAACCTCGAGGTCCAGCCACCACAGGGGCCAGGCCAGCAAGGGAGACCCTGCCTCAAAGGTAAGACGCTGCCAGGCGCTGGGGGCCATGCGTGTTACCCTAGTTTTGCGGGAGGCTGAGATCTGAGGATCGCGGTTCAAAGCCAGCCCGGGCAGGAAAGTCCATGAGACTCTGATCTCCAATTAGCCACTCACAAACTGGAAGTGGTACTATGGCTCAAGTGGCAGAGCTTCTGCTTTGAGCAAAAGAGCTGAGGGACAGCGCCCAGGCCCCGAGTTCAAGACTCAGGACTGACCAAAAAAAGAAAAAAAATAGATTAAGGGTCAGGGCCCGCAGGGTTCCTGGGAGGGGTTCCACGGTTACCAGGCCTGGAGCCCGCTGTGAGGGAGCAGCTGGCGCTCAGCACAGCCTGGCCCCAAGCCCCCACTCACCAATGGAGCCCCACTCCCGTGATGGGTGTGCAGAAAACAAGCAGGAGACAGGGAGGGGCACGGCCCCCGGGAGGCCAGGGCGGAGCTGGAGGTCACTGCAGGTGGCCAGCAGATCAGCGCAAAGGCCCTGGGGCCACAGGGAAGGATGGCCGGGCTGCCCCAGCAAGAGCATGAGGGAGGAAACTCGGGGCCTTGAGAGATCCGAGCCCTAGGGGCTTGCATCTGAAGAGGATGTGAGGTGCCCGGGTCTCCAGGGTACATGGCAGTGGCCCAGGCCGGGGCCTTTGGTACATCTGGGGACAGGACTTCCAAACTGCCCTGCGGGTGGGGAGCAGCCCCCACCCCGGTCCCCACTCCCGCCCGGAGCCAGGGGTTCGGCTGCCCTCAGTGACCCTCCAGAACCCCCCACGTGACCAAAACGGCATGGCACTGGTGTGGCTACGTGTGGGACACGAGGCACCGAGCGGGGGAGCCCCCTGTACCTGCGGCGGCGGCTGACCCTGGTGGGCAAGGACGCATTCCCACACAGCACTCCGGAAAACTGGATTTCATACGCAGAGGAATGAGGTTGCATGCTTCCCTAACCCCGCCTGTTCCAGTACATTCCAACCGGATCAAAGAGCCCACGCTCTAGCCATAAAGCCCAGACCCCAAACCACCCAACCCGCACTATAAAGACAAAGCCATAAACCGGAGACTGCCCTGGAAAAAGGCGCCCTCCCCGGGCTCCGCACCACGTCCGGGGTCCCACACCGGGGCCAGACAGCGCGAGGAAACAGTGCCAAACCGGACCTGGTCCTTCAAGACGCCGCCCGCGGGCCGGGCACCCCGCTCCCAGAGGGGAGCCACGCTCTGATAGGGGAAATGCAGACGACACGGACAGGCAGGCCCAGTAACCGGGGACTGCAGAGTCAGGACACTTCTAGAAAGCGCAGCGAAGGCCACAGGGCAGGTGGCAGCACTGTGAGGGGAAAGTGGCTCCCAGCACACGCGGGAAGACCCGCGGGACAGCCCAGCACACGCGGGAAGACCCGCGGGACAGCCCAGCACACGCGGGAAGACCGAGACAGCCCAGCACACGCGGGAAGACCGAGACAGCCCAGCACACGCGGGAAGACCCACGAGACAGCCCAGCACACGCGGGAAGACCGAGACAGCCCAGCACACGCGGGAAGACCCACGAGACAGCCCAGCACACGCGGGAAGACCCGCGAGACAGCCCAGCACACGCGGGAAGACCCGCGAGACAGCCCAGCACACGCGGGAAGACCCGCGAGACAGCCCAGCACACGCGGGAAGACCCGCGAGACAGCGCAGCACACTCGGGAAGACCCGCGAGACAGCCCAGCACACGCGGGAAGACCCGCGAGACAGCCCAGCACACGCGGGAAGACCCGCGAGACAGCGCAGCACACGCGGGAAGACCCGCGAGACAGCCCAGCACACGCGGAAGACCCGCGAGACAGCCCAGCACACGCGGGAAGACCCGCGAGACAGCCCAGCACATGCGGGAAGACCCGCGAGACAGCCCAGCACACTCGGGAAGACCGAGACAGCCCAGCACACGCGGGAAGACCGGGCGCCGGGGCTCACACCTGTCATCCCAGCTACTCAGGAGGCTGAGATCTGAGGACTGGGGTTCAAAGCCAGCCCAGGCAGGAAAGTCCAAGACACTCTTTTCCCCAGAGAGCCACCAGAAAACCAGAAGTGGTGCTGTGCCCCAAGTGGTAGAGCTCCAGCCTTGAACAGCGCCAGGCCCTGGGTTCAAGCCCCAGGACTGGCACGCCTGGCGGGGTGAGAAGCGTGAAGAGGGGCACAGTCCCTGCCAACGTGGGCAAAAGCAAGACCTAAAGCCAACAGGGCTCCACGGAGCCATGCTCAGCCAAGGCAAGGCTCAGGGTTCACACCCAGGGCAGCAGACAGGCTGGGAAGACCCGTGCCCGGTTAACGCACACAAGACCCTGGGCTCCATCCGGCACCACAGAAAGGAAGAGCCCCAGGGCGCCTGCCACCCCAGGCACAAAGGCCAGCAGCGGCGACCCTGGGGCCGCACTCCCGGCCTCCTCTTTCCACGGGATGGCAGCGCGGGCACAGGACGGGCGCTGGCCATCTCCCCAGGCCCCGGGGCTCAGCCGTGCGCGCCCCGCCGGGCCTCCCAAGGCCCTCGCTGAGGACGAGCCAGGCGCCCGGCCGCTTCCTCGGGTACTTCGGGGTCGCACCCCCAGGGGAGCGGGGCGCCCCCCGGAGGCCTGGGCACTCGTGATGGCAGAGGAAGACCGCACGCAGAAATGGTTGGATTTCTTATAAAGAAAAGTAACAGATTTGGGGCTGGAGTGCAACCTGGCCTTGGGTTCACCCCCCCCCCCGCCCCCAAGGAAGAGAAACGGGGAGGGGATCCCACAAAAGTCCTGGAAAGGGCTGGGAAGGAGGCCTGGTGAAAGAGTGCTGGCCTAGCATGCAAGAAGCCCTGGGTTCGAGTCTCAGTACCACATACATAGAAAAATCCAGAAGTGCTGCCATGGTTCAAGTGGTAGAGCACTGGCTTTGAGCCAAAGTAGTAGCTCAGGGAGTATGCCCAGGCCCTGAGTTCAAGACCCAGGACAAGAAAAAAAATTTACCTCACTAACGTGGTCAGCTGGCAGTGCGGGTAATAGTCACAATTGAACCCCCTGGATGAGAGCCCAAAGCAGGGCCCGGTCCTGAGGGGGCATCCACAGCCCCCACCTGGCTTCAGCTAAACCTGGATGCCAGGACCCAGCGCCGGGCCCTGCTGTGACCCCCGCCCCCAGGAAGGAGGCAGGAGGGTCATAAGTTCTAAGTCAGCTTGAATTGCTGGGCAAAACTGTCTCAAGAACATGACAAAAGAGAAGCAGAGGAGGCAGAGGCCAGTGCCTGGATGGCAGAGGACCATGGCCAGCAGACAGCAAGAACAGGTTGCTCCAGGTTCTCAAGAGGCTGAGATCTGGGGACTGTGGTTCAAAGCCAGCCCAGGCAGGACCAGAAAACGAAGTGGCGCTGAGGCTCACATGGTAGAGCGCAGCATGAGCTGAGGAGCTGAGGGACAGTGCCCAGGCCCAGAGTTCAAGCCCCAGGACCAACAACAACAAGAAGTCCGTGTACAGCTGGCCTCCCCACGGGCTGCAGTAACGGGATTTGCCCCAGGGTGCCCTGGGCACAGCCAGCCCAGCCCTGCTGCTGTCCTGCCAACCATGCGCATGCAGCCATGGCATCTCTGCTGGATGCACACCCTGGGCCCCGCGCCCGCCTCTCCACGGCTCCTCCTGTCCCCAGGGCTGGACCACAGCCTCACTGCGCTCAGACGCCCAGCGCAGAGCAGTGACCTGGGGCCTCGGCCAGCCTCACTGCCGGGACCCACAAGCCCCTGTCTGGGGGTGGCGGGGCCCAGGCGACCTCTGGGAAGCCTCTGCAACGGCTCACGTTCTTCCTCCAGAAGCTAGAGGTCCAGCTGTGGCCTCTGGTCCAGGCCTCCAGCCTGGCCACCTGTCAGGACATGGGCCGGCTGGCACAGTCTGAGTAAGTTCCAGAAAGATACCCCTGCAGGTGCTGGGGACACACGCCTGTAATCCTTGCTCTTAGGAGGCTGAAATCTGAAGGTTGTAATTCAAGCTCTAATTTCTAACCACAAAAAAGTGCAAAGTGGAGCCATGGTTCAAGTGGTAGAGCACCAGTCTTAGTGAAATAGCTCAGGGATGGAGTCTAGGTCCTGAGTTCAAGCCCCAGGACCGGCACCCACAAAAAGACGCCTCAGCCGGGCGCCGGTGGCTACTCAGGAGGCTGACACCTGAGGATTGCAGTTCAAAGCCAACCTGGGCAGGAAGCCTGAGAGATTCTTATCTCCAATTAATCACCAGAAAACCAGCAGTGGCCTTGTGACTAACCTATGATTGACCAAAAAAAAAAAAAAAGAGACACACTTCAGGGTGTCCTGGCACCTATGGTGGGGGGACAGGACTGGCCCTGGGGGGGGGGTCAGGAAATAAGATGGTGACACAAAAAAAACAAAAACGCATTACGCCAGCCCAGCCCTGGCTGGGGCCAGGAGGGGCGGTGGGCGGGGTCTTGGCATCTTGGGTACCAACGGGCCCCACCACACCCACGTAGGCCCCGCCCCACCCTGCCCTGGTGCTGCCACTTCCTCTGTCCAGGGCAAACTGTCAATATTGACTCTCCAGGCACTTGGCCCTGGCCTGGGGGGGCGGTGGCTTCCGTGTTTGCACACCTGGGCCCCCATCCGGCCAGGCCTCACTGGGGGGCCCAGAAATCTCCCCAAGGACGTGGAGGCAGAGACAGCCCCACACGTCTCTATCCGCCTGTGGTCCGAGGCCAGGGCTCACCGGGCACCACCTGGTAGTTGCCGCCCGGGCACTGCCGGGGTGAAGGAGTGTGGCCAGCCACACCCAGACCTCCACCCGACCCAACCCCAGGGTGCTCAGACCTCACCCAAACCTTGGGACACCCACCATGGGGGTCCCGGCTGGAGCCTCCCTCCCAGCCCTCATCCTTGTAGGTATCCACGGAGACCCGTGGCAAGGTGACAGGCCCCGTGCTGGACCAGCGAGGCCAGCCTGGGCCCTAGCTCTCCAGCTCCCTTCACAGGCAAAGCCCAGCCCTGCCCAGCCCAGACAGGGCACAGCCTGGGGTTCGAATACAACTGTGTGCTGGGAGCCAGTGGCTCTTGTCACTGACTCAGGAGAGGCTGAGGTCTGAGGATCGTGGTCTGAAGCCAGCCTAGGCAAGAAAGTTCAAGAGGCTCTTATCTCTGATTAGCCACCCAAAAGCTGTGGCTCCAGGGGTAGAGTCTTGATTATACAAGCTCAGGGACAGCGCCCAGGCCTTGAGTTCGTGCCCCAGGCCCAGCACACACACAGAGCTTTGCCAGCAGGCTGCAGATGGCACCAGATTGCAGGCAGCGGGCGGGGAGGCGGATGCTGCCAGCACCGCGGTTGGCCAGGACAGGCGGCCTCCGGCTGCGGTGTGGACCCCGGTGCCGTGTCCGCTGCCCAGGGCCTGGCTGGCTCCAGCGATCCTCCCGAGCCTGCCTCCCAACTGCCGGGACTACAGGGATTGTCACCACCCCAGGCCGACTCTGGCTCTTTTCTGTCCAGTCGCTGAAGGAGCCTGTGTCCTGAGACACTGGCCAGCGGTGACACCCTCCTCTCCTCCCACCCCGTCCCTCAATTCTCTGGCACACCTAAGCCACCCTTGCTCACCACACTGCCCACCAGGAGACCCCAAGTGGCTGTGCTCCGGGCCCTGTCCACAGCAGTTCAATAACACCACAAGCTCGGGAAAAGCCTGCCCACGTCCCAACATGGGGATTCTCATTCCCAGGCCTTTCCATCCATGTGGCTGAGCCCAAGAAAATAAACTGCAAAAACAATCGGAGGAGATAGGCCCTGGTGGCTCACGCCTATAACCCTGGCTAACCAGGAGGCTGAGATCTGAGGATTGTGGTTCAAAGCCAGGCTAGGCAGGAAGGTCTGTGAGACTCTTAGCTCCAATGAACCACCAAAGAGCCGGAAGTGGTGCTGTGGCTCAAGTGACAGAGTGCTAGCCATGAGTGAAAAAGCCCAGGAACAGCACCTGGACCCCAAGTTCAAGCCCCAGGATAGGCACCAAAAGAAACAGAAAAAAGAAAACCACAAATTTGACAAGTCTACTGGAGAGCACAGTGCACAGCCATGAAAAGGAATAAAGAAACGGGGCGCCGGTGGCTCACGCCTGTCTCCCAACTACTCAGGAGGCTGAGATTTGAGGATCGTGGTTCAAAGCCAACCCAGGCAGGAAAGTCTGCAAGATGAGACTCTCATCTCCAATAAACCACCAGAAAACCGGAAGTGGTGCTGCGGCTCAAGCGGTAGAGCGCTTGCCGTGAGCTGAAGAGCTGAGGGACAGCGCCCAGGCCCAGAGTTCAGGCCCTACAACCAACCAAAAAAGAAAGGAAGAAAGAAAAGAAGAAAAGAAGACAATGTGGATGAACACAACTACGCGGGTGAGTGACCAAAGCGGGCATAGTGACCTGGTGGTGTGGGAAGCTGTGGTAATGGACCCAGAATGACAAATCCAGACACAGGACGTGGGTCGGTGGCTGCCAAAGGCTAGGGACATGAAAGGTCTCCTTCCGTGGGGCCAGAAATGTGCTGGGCAGAGGCAGTGACCGCAGGGCACAGAGTAGTAAGCTCCATGCTGACAACACCAATTGTGCCAACCATACCCCACTGCCGGCCCCATGAAGAAACCAGACCTCCAGCTGAGCCAGCCGCCCAGCCACACCACATGTGAACCCACTACATGGTGGGCAGCACTCAGTAGGTGTGATGAGCAGACACCTTGCCTCAGTTTCCCTGACCTGTGCATGGCACTTGGGGAGCCCTAGCATGAATCCCTTGTTCATGCTCTCCCTCGCCCAGCTGCCCTCCCGCGTCCCCGCAGAGCCACGCACAGGGCTGGCAGTGGCCACGGCAGGCAGTGGCTGGTGCTGAAGACAGGACAGAAATGAAGGCCTCCCGTACCACTGGGACGTGTCACCCTGGCCCTGGGGCCGGCTGTCCTGTCCTGCTGGGAGGAGCCCACCTGGGTCCTCGGCATTCCGGCCTGCTTGCAGGCTGGGACACAGCCTCCGCACCCCCCACCCCCGGGGAGGGGCACGCAGGGTGTGGGGGAAGAGGAACTTAGGCCACCTACACCTGTGACACTCAAGAGGTCACAGGTACCAATGACTTACGCAGCCGGCACCTTCAGCAGACAGGGAGCACCCGTACCCTCAGGTGACGGTGTGAACGCTTTCCCCTCGGGTGACAGGAATGGGGACCAACCATTCCCCTCAGGTGACGGGACGGACACCGACCCTCGGGTGACGGGATGGAGAACATCAACCCCTCAGGTGACAGGACGGACACCGTCCCCTCAGGGGACAGGACGGACACCGTCCCCTCAGGTGACAGGACGGACACCGTCCCCTCAGGGGACAGGACGGACACCGTCCCCTCAGGTGACAGGACGGACACCGACCCTCGGGTGACGGGATGGAGGACATCAACCCCTCAGGGGACAGGACGGACACCGTCCCCTCAGGTGACAGGACGGACACCGTCCCCTCAGGGGACAGGACGGACACCGTCCCCTCAGGTGACAGGACGGACACCGTCCCCTCAGGTGACAGGACGGACACGGTCCCCTCAGGGGACAGGACGGACACGGTCCCCTGAGATGTCGGGATGGAGGACACCGGCCCTCGGGTGGCGGGGCCGTGCGTCCGTCCGTCCGTCGGCGCGGCCCGCGGCTCCCACACCTGGCGGCGCCCGCGGCTCCCCACGTGGCGGGCGGCGGCCGCTCGGCCCGGGCGGCGCGCACCTGCTCGCGCCGGCGGCGGCGGCGGCGGGCGGCCCGGGCCTCCCGGAGCGGCCGTGCGGGGCCCCGCGCCGCCCCCGCCGCCGCCGCCGCCGCCCGGGGCCGGTCCCGCCCACGACGCCCGGGGCGCGGGGGACCCCGCACGGCCGCGGGCCGCGCCGACCCCGCCCCCGCCGCGCGCCCCGCCCGCGCACGCGCACGCCCCCCCGCGCGCGCCCCCCGCCCGCGCACGCGCCCCTCCCTCCCGCGCGCGGCCCGCGGGGTCGGCGCGTGCGGCCGCCTCACCCGCGCGGCCCGCGTCAGGCTCAGGTCCTTCATGACCTCCTCGAAGGCCGCCGTCTCCTCCGCCTGCTTCTGATTGTGCAGCGCGATCTTCTCACTGAATTTTCGCGGATTGTTGGAAGTCGCCATCTTCTCGCCGCCGCCGCCTCCTCCTCCTCCTCCTCCCGCCCCCCCCTCGCCGCCTCAAGGCGCACGCGCCGGCCGGGACCGCGGGCGGTGCGCGGTGCGCTTGCGCCGGTGGCAGGGAGCGCGGCGCAAGCGCGTGGGAGCGGCGCGCCGTGGCGAGCGATGCGCATGCGCGCGACGCGCTTCGGGCACCCCTCCCACCCCTCCAGCCGCCAGGGGAGGGGGCGGAGGGCAGGATGGCTGGGCGCATGCGCACTGGCGAGCCGTCGGCCCCGCTGGACAGCGGCCGCCAGGTGGTCGGGCCAGGTCCGCGGACGCCCCGAGGCCGCGCCCCCGGCGGGCGGCGGGTGCGCCGGTGGCGTCCCCGCTGCGGTGGCCGGCGCTCCGCCCCCGGGCCCGCCTCCTCCTCCGTGTCCCGGCCGCCGAGGAGGACGCGTGCGGGCCGGGCACCTGCGCCCCGCACAGCCGGCGGCGGGGCCGCCCGGCCGCGGACCTGGGCGCGGGAGGAGGTGGCGGCGCGGAGGCCCCGGAGGACGGAGCGGGCGTCCGGCCCGACAAACGCCAAGGGACAGAGCCCAGGACGGGGGGCCGAGGCCGGGAGGCCCGGGGCAGGAGGCCCAGGCCAGCGAGGGCAGAGCGGGGGCCGCCCGCGGGCCCTGTGTCAGGCCCGGGCCGGGAGGAGGCCGCCCGCGGGCCCTGTGTCAGGCCCGTCGGCCCTGTGTCAGGCCGGGGCCGGGAGGAGGCCGCCCGCGGGCCCTGTGTCAGGCCCGTCGGCCCTGTGTCAGGCCGGGGCCGGGAGGAGGCCGCCCGCGGGCCCTGTGTCAGGCCCGGGCCCGGAGGAGGCCGCCCGTCGGCCCTGTGTCAGGCCCGGGCCGGGAGGAAGCCGCCCGCGGGCCCTGTGTCAGGCCGGGGCCGGGAGGAGGCCCCCTGCGGGCCCTGTGTCAGGCCCGGGCCGGGCCACGCGCACGGGAGACGGTCTCCAGAACCCAGGAGAGGCCCGGCGCGTGCGGCTGCCCGGCGCCTGCGGGCCTGACACAGTGACACAGACCCGCACTTTCCTGAGCTTTCCAGACTAATGACTGCGGGCATAGGGCTAGCCTATGAGTGTAGCTGACTTTCAGCCTGGAAAACTCTTGCTTGTCCCTCAAAATCCTCTCTAGAGGGCCCTCCTCCAGAAGGCCCCATGGTGATCACCCCAAGGTGTTCTGAGCTCCCCCAGTCTGGATCCAGGTCTGGCTGGCCCTGATTCACAAACAGGGCCTCTGGGATCCATCTCCCACATGGCTTCTGTGCCTGCTCTCTGCCTCTGCTGCCGCCTAGAAACTTCCACACCATCTCCTACCCTGGCCTCACTCTATACAACAGGCGTTGCCTCCCCCATGCTCTTTCTCCAGCCTTCAGGCCTCACCAAATCTCTTAAGGCAGACAAAACCCTAAGCTCCGGTGTGTGACTGTGGAGCCTGAGAAAGTGTCTTGGCCTCTCTGGGCCAGGCTGTGCTCCCAGAGTCGGGTGGTGGTACTGCAGCAGGCACAGAAAGGTTAAGTGTGAAGAGCCCTCGTGCTGGCAGCCGCTTCCACACAAACGCTCCTGACTGCCAAACAAACCAAAGCGCGCGTTGCTCCGCTCCCCAGCTCTTCCTTATAAGGGATCTCAGGCTATTTGGGGTACCTCCCGGCAGAGGGGTGAGCCTGGGCCACTGGGGCAGAGAGGAAGGCCCAGGACCGCACTTTGGTTCTAAACCAGGGCCAGCCAGGGGCGGAGGGGCCCGCGGAGACCCATAATGCACGCACACAGGCTGGGGTCTAGCCAGGCACCCCAGTGAAAAAACGCAGACCCTGGCCTCCCGCCCAGGCTTGCTGGGAGAGCGGGCAAGGCGGGGCGCACAGGGGAGGGCGCTGGAGGCTGGCGCGGGCAGCTGGACGCAAGGGGCCACCGCAGGAAGCAGCAGCTGAATCACCGGTTCCAAGGGATGTCCACCCAGGACCCGCCCAGCCCGCAGCGTGACGCCCCCCAGGACCTTTCTCGCGCGCTTTCGTTGTTTTGTGTGGGGTATGAACTCACGGGTATATGCTAGGTGCCCAGCTCCTGGTGGACGAGGGGTCGGCCTGACCGCGTTCCCCGGGCTGGGCTGGAATCACGATGCCCCTGGTCTTAGCCTTTGATTTGAGGAAGAGCAGGGTACGCAGCACGGGACCGCCTCAGCCCCCCAATCCTGATCAGAGGCTTGAGGAGCCAACCGCTGTTAGCACCTACCTAGCTTTCTGCCCGCAGGCCGGCAGGAAGCGCAGAGCTACGTGGCCTGCGGGCGGGGTGGGTGCTGGGCTCAGTGATCGGGCCGGCCCAGCTGGTGGAGTGCTGGCTCCCAGCACCCAGGTGCCTGGCTGCCGTGGTGGGGGAGCCAGAGGACCTCACATTTGTCCTCGAATACCCAACCCATGGCGTGGGGAGCCTCTGTGGGGGTGCAGGGCCGGGGCAGGGGTGGGCCTTGCTCCCCACGGCCGGGGGGGTGCTGGCGGGAAGCAGTGGGGGCCGTGCAGCCTCAGCCAGGCCCAGGACCCTCGCCTGGGACTGAAACACTCCTGGGTCAGGAGCTCCACAGCTGGGCCCCGGTGTGGGGCGGGCTGGACAGGGGCACCATCCACACCACGGGCCTGGAGGTTTGAGCCGTGCACGCCGTGCGCGCGCACAGGTGGGCCGGGGATGTGCGCATGCGCGCCGGCCTGCCGGCCAAGGCCAGGCGGCAGGCCGCGAGCCAGTTCCTGCTAAATTAGAAACAGCTTTCCCCAGCTTCGCGTTTACGGTGCAAAAAAATCATTTTCCTCTCTTCCGGGGCTGGGGTGGGGGCGCGGGAGGGGCCGGGCCCCAGAGAACATTCCAGCGTCAGGGCTGGCCGCCCTCCCCGCACCCCTGCCAGCTCGCTGGGGACAAGATGTTCTGAGGTGTGAGCTGACGGCCGCGCCCCGGCCGGCCAGGTGGGGGGGCCAGGCTCTGCACGCGGGCAGCGGCCTGCAGAACCCAGTGGCCATGCGGGTGGCAGGGCTCCGGGCACTGCACCCCAGGGCTGGGGTCTGAGCAGGAAGAGGCAGAGCCCAGACTCGCGGTGGACTTGTGCGCACACACGCAAACACACATTGCGCAGGCGCACACATACACACACAGCCAGTGGGCCCCAGGCAGCGCCCCCTTGAGGCTGAGGGCCGGTAGGCCCGCGCAGACGCTGACCACCCTGGCCGGTGCCCCGGCCTGCATGTCCATGTCACATCTTTATTCAGGAGAGGGGCGGGGCGGGGGTAGGGTCACCGGGCAGCAGACGGGGCGTGGACGCTGCCTCTGTGGTATGCTCGCAGTGCAGGAGACACTCGGTCCCCAGAAGGACAAATGTCACTTAGAAGACAAAGACAGTCCTGTGGGCTTGCCCCAGAAAGAAAAAGGACAAGAAAAGGAGGCTGAGGCAGCAAAGCAAATATGGCCCAAAGCCCTGCGCAGCCCACGGGGGTGCTGGGAGGGGGGCTCATGCGGGGCGCGGGGTCCAGGTGGGGCTGTGGTGGTAATCCCGGCCCGGGCCTGCAGGCCGCGTCCGGGCATCCATACTCAGCGGGCGGCAGACCCTGGGAGCAGCAGGAGGAGGGGAGGGGTGGGTGCAGGGCGGGGGATTGGGACGGGGCTGTGAGCAGAGGGGGGTCACGGAGGATGGCGGTGCACGCCACTCAGGGCGCAGTGTGATGGGGTTCTGCCTGGGTGTCGGGCAGGGCCATTGGGGCGGGGTTGCGAGCATTCAGGACAGCCCGTGGCCCCATGTCCTGAGCTGGGGGCCTGCTGCCATGCCCGGCCGGGCCGCGCCCTGGCTGCAGCCGTCTGCAGGGCTGGGCCTGGGGAGCGGTGCCACGGGGGCCGGCCCGGCCCGGCCCGGGGCTACCTCCTGGTCCCGGCCCGGGGCAGCAGGACAGGGGCACAGGCGATGCCCGCGAAGGACTCTGGGAAGTGCAGGTCTCGCTCCCACTCGTCCGTTTCCGTGTTGTACACCTGCACCACGCCTGTCACGTTATTGAGGCGCCAGTTGTAGCCCCCCACGATGTAGATCTTCCGGTCCAGCAGGCAGCAGCCAGCCTCCGACTGGCCGGCCCGCATGGGCGCCACGCTGGTCCACTGGTCGGCCTCGGGCACGTAGTACTCCACGGCCAGCACGTCGAAGCAGCGGTCCACGTGGTCCATGCGGCCGCCCAGGGCGTAGATGCGGCCGCCGGCGCCCACCATGGCGTGCAGCACGCGGGGCTCGCTCATGGGGGCCCGGAACTCCCACTGGTCGGCCGTGGGGTCGTAGCAGTGCAGGGCCTTCTTGTCCTCCACCGACACGCCGTAGCCCCCCGAGATGTACAGGCGGCCCCCGGAGGCGGCGCCCGCGTGGCCCCAGGTGCGGCGCTTCAGGGAGCAGGCGTAGTCCCAGGCGTCCCGCCGGGGGCAGTAGCGCTCCACGGACGCCAGGCTGCCCGCGCGGTTGCGGCCGCCCGTGGCGTATACCAGGCCGCCTAGCACGGTCAGCTGGAACTGGATGCGGCTCTCCTGCATGGCCTGCAGCCGCAGCCAGCGGTTCCGGTGCGGGTCGTAGCGGTAGCACGCGTCCACCGCGCCCTCCCCGCTGCGGTACTGCAGCTGCTGGCCGCCGGCCACGTACACGAAGTTGTCGAGCACGGCCACGCACGAGTGGCTGCAGCCCACCTCCATCTCGGTGAGCTCGCGGAAGTGCCGGGCGCCCGGCTCGGGGAGCTGGAACACCTTGCTGCTGACGGCGCGGTCGCTGTCGGTGTAGGGCGTGCCGCCGAAGGCCACCAGCGAGGGCGCGTCGCAGCGCAGGGCCGTGCGGGGAGACTGTAGCTCGTGCTGGCGCAGCGGCAGCACCTGGTAGCTGAAGGCCTCCAGCAGGTACTGGCGGCACAGCACGTCCTCCAGCATGACGTCCAGCGTCTGCACGCTGTCCACCAGCTCGGCCGGCTGCATCAGCGGGAAGCGGATGTGGCACAGCACGTGGCTGGCGCGCGGGCGCCGCGCGGGGTCGTGCTCCAGCCAGCGCACAGCCGCGTGGAACAGGTCGATCTCCGCGCAGCTCTGCAGCCGGTTGCTCTGCAGGAAGAAGACCAGGCGCTCCAGCGGCAGGCGCAGGAAGTCGTCCTCGGCGGCGATCTGCAGGAAGTGGCGGAAGGTGAAGGTGTCCACTGAGGCCCGCAGTGAGGCCAGGCTGAAGGCCGTGGCCATCTGGCCGATGAGCAGGCAGGTCTCCACGCTCATGGCGGCCTTCAGGAAGTCCTCGCACAGCTCCACCACGGGCAGCACCTGCAGGAACACGGCCGCCCCAAGCACGTCCTGCACGCACTCCAGGTCCAGCGTCACCTCGGCGCTGTAGGCAAAGTCGATGATGTGCCGCAGACCCCGGGCCGTCACGCCCTGCAGCTCCACCACGTCCTGGCTGGCCTCCCGCATGCCGCCCGTGAACATGGCCCTGCGTGGGAAACACGGGGGGTTCGCAGGAGGCAGGGCGCCCCCACGGCCCCCAGGGCGGCCGGTCCCCAAGGGCCCCCGGTTCTGATGGGGAGAGAAGGGGCCGGGGTGGGTAGCAGCCTTGCCTTTTAAGGCCGGCACGGGGTGCAGTGAAGGAGCTCTGCAGCTGGGCTGCTTCCCACCCCCACCCCAAGTCCAGAACAAAAATAGCAGCGGCGCCCCAGCTGGCAGGGCCGCTGCTCTCCCTGCTCACAGGGTGCCGGATGGCCCCTCAGTGGGGCAGCCTGCTAGGAGGGAAGGGAGGGGACGCTGCCTGCCCAGCCCTGCCGAAGGCCCTCACCTCTGGCCCAGCCGGTGGTGGCTGTGTCCTCTGGGATGGGCCATGTTGGGCACAGGTAACGGGGCTGCATGCCCAATCAGCAGAGCACGGGGCCCCCGGGGCTCGGGAACACCGGGGCCACTCTGCCACTGCGGCAAGGGACTCCCGCCGCCGTGCCACATGGGACACACCTGGCCAGCGCCAGGCACACAGAGGTGTCAGACTTTAAGGTGGAAGCTGGGCGGCAGCCGCACCCACCAGCACCCACCACTGGAGCCACCGGACGCCTGCCACGCCGGCCTCCTTCCCCCAGCAGCCACGGCCCTGCCTCACCGCTGCCCCTGGCGGCAGGAGGCTCTGGAGCTCAAGGCTAGCCTCGGTAAAAATAACAAGCTCATCCCTGCAGTTCAGGAGGCCGAGGTCTGAGGACCACAGTTCAGATCCAGCTCGGGAGGACAGAGTCCTCAGGTTCTTCCTGCAGGGCCAGCGAAGCCCCAGCCCGGCCTGGGGCTCACCGGAAGTAGTCGCTGCAGGCCGCCAGCACCACCTTGTGCGCGTGGAAGGCCTCTCTGTTGATGGTGAGCACGATGTCCAGGAGCTGGCCCTGCGCCCGCAGCGCGGCCAGGCCCTGCAGGAGGCTGGCACTGTGACCCGGCGCCGAGAACGTGCGCTTCAGGATCCCGTTCTTATCTGCCAGGCTGCAAGACAGCAGACAGGAGGGCGTGAGGGCCAGGGGGGCCGGGGGGGCGTGAGAGCCGGGCGGCGGGCCTCGCCCACGCCAGTTGACGCTGCTTGGAAGCACCCCACAATAGGGTGTCGCCGGCTAGTGCACAGAGAGTAGCCTGCAGGGCACCCGGCCCTGGGTCACAGCACTGAGAAACACGACTGATACGGTTACAGCAAGCCAAGGCCCGGGGCTGCGGGCAGTGAGGACGCAGGCCAGGCTGCCTGGGTTTGGGGGACCTGAGCAGCCCCTTCCTCAGAGCAGGGGCACAGCCCACAGGCCCCGGCAGCTCGGCGCACATGCTCTCTCCCAGGCCCGGGCCTTGTCCTCCCATTCCTGGGACCAGTGCCTGCCTGCAGAGAGGGCCAAGAATGCAGTACCGAGAGCCGGCGGCCATGCCCGCTGCGGTGCATGCTGGGAGCCTGGCCTGGGCCGGAGCAAACCCTGGCCCCCACACACACTGAGGGTGTGGGGGAGGGGTCCCCCTGCCACCCAGGAGGTCGAGGTTTGAGGGTCACGAATCAAAACAGGAACAGGGAAGAGGCCCAGGCAGACCCCAGATGATGCCAGGGTCACGGTGCAGGGAGCGTGGAGATGTGTCACAGCGCAGCTACCCGCCTCTCCCGCCTGCCCGCTTCTCGGGGACCCTCAGCCCGTGGCCCGGTTAAAGGCCACACTTGGGGTGCTGCGGCTGCAAGGCGCCCGGGCTCTGGCGCCGGTCCCGGCCAGGCCCGCTGGCCGCGTCTTCCTCGGCGGCTTGCGGGGTCACGGGGGCTGTGGCCGCTCTGATGGGCACGGCAGCGTGGGGGCCGTGGGACGCGGTGAGGACCCAGCGGCGCCCGTGTCCAGCAGGGCGTCTCGGGCCCAGCCAGCTCTGGTCAGCCACTCCCCCTCCCCCTCCCCCTCCGTGGGGTCTGCAACGCTCGGGCCAATGCCAGCCCTGCCCCGAGGTTGAGAACAGGGTCCTGTGCTACCTGTGGGGACACTGGTCTCCGGGATTCCAGCGCCCTCTCCCAGAAAACAGGGCCTGCCGGGGCTGCGGGGAGGAGGCAGCTCGGTCCTTCCTCGCCTCCCCGGCATGGGGTGACACCCGCAAACCCACCAGGCCATACCAGGCTGAGGCCCTTCGGGCACCCAGAGCAGGTGGGTGGGCGGCAGGCTGGTGACTAAGGCCCCTGGGAGGAGGAAGGGCGGAAGGGCCCATTACTCAGACGGGCCCAGACCGGGGGCGGCCCCACGGCGGGCCAGGCCCGAGCAAGGCTCCAGACGGCCACTCGAGTCCCGGTCAGCACATGTGAGTCATCGGGGCCCGTGCGTCAGTAGCCGGGTCAGCGGCTCCGGGGGCCGCTCGGCCGCCCCAGCCTGGCCGGCACTGGCCGGTCTCCTGAGCCCCCGACGCCCTCTCCCAGCACTACCACGGGGCAGCCTGCGCCGGGCGCGAGCTGGCCACAAGGTGGGGAAGCGTGGGCCTCCTGTCGGGGCCCGGCACGTGGAGGCAGGAGCGAGCGAGCGGCGGGCCACAGAGCCCGGGGGCGAGGGGCACACCTGCCCCCGTGGCCCAGGCCCCCGGACCCTGCCCGGTCCCAGGGTCCAGCCCAACAGAGGCCCGACACCCAGAGCCATCTTCACGCTCAACAGCCAGGAAGAAAAAGCACAGCATGAGGGATTTCACGGGAGCAGTTCTTTGGGGTTCTGTAACCCCCCAATGGCATCCTAGGCCCACTCCTCCAGCCCAGCCCCCACCGCCAGAGCCAAGTCCGCTTTTATTGCCCTGTGCTCCAGCCCGGGGTGCAGCCGCTGGCTGGCTGGCACCCCAGCATGAGAGGCTGCTTCACGGGGGTCGGCCGTCGGCCGAGGGGCTCCACCCAGACGGTCTCCTGCCCCTCGCCCTCCCCCCCCAGCCTTGTCTGAGGCCTGAGAGAGGGCCCAGAGAGGAGTCTGGAGGACTGATGGGGAGGGGACGAGGCGAGGTGGGGCACGGGGACAGGCCCTAGAGAAAGCGAGGCTCAGCTCAGGCTCCCACCGGGGGTCTCTGGAGGCTGGCCTGTGGCTAGCGGGAACCCCGGGATGGCCGCCGCTCGGGAGGCCGCCTTCCAGCTGGGGAAGGGGGGACCCCCACCCCCACCCCGCTGCTGTAGTGGCCAGCCTGACCCTCCAGGGAGGGAGCGCGGGGCACAGGTGTGGGGGCCAGCCTCCGGCCCGCCTGCCCCCCCCAGCTGTTGCCATGGTGACTTGGCACCACACGTTTCACAGCCCTGGCCCTGCTCCGGCCTGGCGTCGGCAGGCTCTCCGGGGACACCCCGCGCATTCCCCCCCTCCCCGCCCAGTGAGTCTCCCAGGGGGCCTCCGAGGCAGCTGCGGGATGCCAGAGTTGGTGGTCCGGGGCTGGCAAAGGCCCTTCCAGCATGTTCCTGCAAGCCAAGACCCCAGGGGGTCCTGACAGAGCTGGGGAGGGACGGAGCCGGGGGGGGGGGGAAGGGGGTGCATCAGGCATGGCCCTGTGGTCCTGGGCGGGGGAGCCAGGCTTTCCTGGACCCCAGGCAGGGCCCCCGGTCCTCGGCCAGAGCGAGGCCTCGTCTGTGCGGCCAGGCGGGTCTGTGTGTGGCCAGGGGGTGGATGGGCCCGGCGGCCGCCCAGCCTCCCCACCCGTGTGCAGGGCAGAGCTTCTCCCCAAGTGGCAGGATGCAGGGTGCCATGTGGAGCCCCCCCACAGAGCCAGGCAGCTCAGGTGCAGACGCAGGAGGGTGGAGGGGCAGTGTACCCCAAGACACCGGGGCAGGGAGGTGCCCTGAGGAGCCATGGCCCAGGAAAGGGGGATGAGAAGAGGCCAGTGGCTCCTCGGGGGTCCCGACTCCCCTGCCGATGCCAGGGGCACCCCAGCACCGGCCAGCAGACAAGAGGGCCTGCGCCCCAAGCCCCAACCTGAGCCACGGTGGCCCCTTCTAGACCCCTGGCCGATGCAGCGAGCTCAGCTCACTGAGTTCATCTCAACTCTGAACAACTCAGCCCCACACGCACCATTACAGACTTCTGGGTCCTGGTTTGGAGGCACAGAGAGGTACCGGCCCCCACCCCATCCCACCCCGAGACCACGACCCTCAGCCTCAAGACCCTGCACTGGAGACGGAGGCGTGGAGGGCCAAGCCCACTCCTGACTGCCCACGCCACAGGATGGGTAGAGCAAAAAAAGTGAAACAGTTGCCTGAGCCTAAAGCAAGGGCCACGCCGGGTCACTGCTGCCGCTGCCCCGCCCCTGCCCCCTCCCCCCCCCCCCCCCCCCGCCGCCGCCGCTGCCCCACCCCTGCCCCCGCCCCTGCCCCCGCCAGGCTGCCTTCTCCATCCTCATCATCTGCGCCCAGCCTTCTTCCCAAGGCTGAAGTGGGAGCCCAAGTATCAGGCAGAGGCTCGGCTTGCTACCATGTCCTGATGTCCAGCACATGGCAAGAGCCCAGCCTGGACAGGGGGTGGGTGGGTGGATGGCTGGCTGGGTGGATAGTGGATGGGTAGATGGACTCATGGGTAGGTGGAAGGGCGGACGGTGGATGGGAGTGTGGGTGCATGGACGGGTGAGTAGATGGATGGGTGGAGGTGTCTGGGCATAGGGAGAGGCGGGAGGGGGATGGGTGGGTAAGGGCACGGGCAGGTGGCCACTGCAGCTGGCACCACCAGGCTGGGCCAGCTCCTGTCCCAGCTGTCTGTCTCTCCAAGTGGTCCCTGGCCACATCCCCGTGTGTCATCCTGGGACTGTCAGCAGCACTGGGCGTGGCCTGGTGGAGTCCTTCTGCCCCCGGCCTCCCCACGCCACTCCTAGCCCCCCTGGGCTCGCTCTGTAGGCTGGCTGGAATGAGGGGTCTGAAGGATGCCCCGCTCACGTGGTCTCCCCTGGCTTGCACTAGGTCCCACGCAGCCCGGCTCCCAGCAGGGCTCTGGGCTGGCCCAGCCGGGACACCCATCTCCCCACAGACGGGCAGGTGCCAGAGTGGTCCCAGCCCCTCGGGACACGGCCTCACCCTTGCCCTGCCTAGCCGGGCCGGCTCGAAGCCCCAGGGGGGACAGCCACCAGGCACCAGGGGTGTAGCCCATGTGCAGCTCTGGCAGAGGCTGAGTCCTCCAAGCTCAGCAACACGGCCAACGCCACGAGCAGCCTGTGACAAATGTCTTCTCTCAGGGGAGCTAAATCCCTGCTCTGCAGTCTCGGGACCCAGGCCTCCCTCAGGGAGCTCCTGTGGCCCCACACCAGGGCTCACCCGGGGCTGGGGCTTGCCTCCCACGCGGCCAGGTGCTGGGGTGCAGAGTGGGGCTAGGAGGGCCTGCCAGCCCTGAGCCCTGGGTTGCTACAGCGGGACACCCCCTGGACTGTCTCACGTGACCTTGAAGGGTTTTGTTTCCTGGGTTGTATGGCCCAGGCTGGTCCTGAACTCACAATCCTCCTACTCCAGCCTCTGGAGAGATGGAGGGTCAGACAGGCCCCCCACACCTGCTCCCTTGAGCCTGAGGGCTGGGGACAGGAGGCCTAACAGAGGAGGGAGGAGGCAGGGAGGGGTGAGGGCCCACCTGCCCGTGAGGAGCAGTCGGGGCTGCCTCTCCACACCACTGGGGCGGAGGCCGGAGCGATGCCGTGACGGCTGACCGCCCTGACACAGGACGGCCGTGTGCACCGCACGGGAGCTGTGGGCCAGGAGCGGGCTGAGGCGGGGCAGGGCGCAGCCAGGGCGGGCTTCCTGGGCGCCTGGCACCTGGAAGGGCCACGCTTCCACCCTGCGCTGCCAGGGCTCCCTGCCCTGCCTCCGCAGACCCCAGAGAGCCAAGCTTCCTGGATCTCCCGCCCCAACTTTCCCGGCCGTGCGATTTCACGGCTACGGTGTCAGAAAACAGCCGGGGTCCCGGACTTTACAAAGCCCTCAGGTCCAGGCCTGCATAGCAGCGCACGTTCAGAGCCGCAAGCCCGGCCTGCCGGCAGGAAGATGGAGGCTCCCTACGTGGCCTGGGGGTGCGGTGGGGGAGGGCGGGCGGGCGGGCTGGCGGGCTGCACACCACGCTGCTGTGCAGTGGGAACGGAGACCACTCAGGAGGGGAGGGGGGAGGGGGCAGGGAGGAGGCGGGGCCGGGGTTAACAAGGGTTAAGAGAGCTGGGCGCACAGCTGCGCTCCGGCTACCAGAGGAGGGCCCTGGCCTGCACTCCTGTCAGGCGGCTGCGTGAGCTTGGGCTGTGTGGGGACAGCGGGGCTGTCCGTGTGCCCTGCTCCTGAAGACGAGGGGGGGCCCATGGCCGGCTTGGCGGGGGGGGGCCACCCCTGCTGCTGTGGACGCTGGGAAGACACACTCTCCACAGAGGGAGCCGGGAGGACGGAGTGAGGGACACGGGACACAGAGGGGGCTGGGAAGGGGGTCGGAGCGGCACTGGCAGGGACAGCCCATAGGGACAGTGGGGTGACGCATAGTGTGCCGTCCTCTCCAGTGCCTGGCAGATGTTGGGCACAGGGGGACAGGTGACCTCAAAGTCTGGGCTGGTCCTGAAGTCTGGGGTTGGGGACAGGGCGAGAGAGGCTGGGGAGTGAACAGCAGGTAGAAGTGGGGTGTGGGGCGCAGGCTCTGCCCTGGCCTCAGGCCGGCGGTGAGGGCAGCCTGGGCGTGGGGGGGCTGAGCCACGGCTTCCAGGCCCCTGCGCCCTCTGTCTTTGCACACACAGCACCGGGGTCAGGGGTCAGGCCCACGGCGCGTGCAGAGCACGCACAGGAGGCGTGGCCGGTAGGTGGTGACATGTGGGGAGCAAGGGAAGCGTGGAGGGGCCCGGCCCGGGAGCAGGGGGCCCGCGTCCGGGCCGCCCCCAGCCTGCCCCGGGAAGCACGCCGCACTACCGCTGAGGTCTGCGCCAGCCTCTCCGACCTCGCCTCGCCCTCCCCCTGGCCCCCGCCGGACACGGGCGGGCTCGGCACGCCCGCCACAGGCCTCGACCTCCCGTGATGGCCACCGTTAGATCAGGACCCACCCGGAGGGCCCCCTGGAGTCACTGCACCCCTGTGGCTGGGGGGGGGACGGGGGCGGAACAAGCGCCTTTTGTCTGGCTGGCGGCGTCCGGGAGATGGGAGTCCGCCCCATCTACCAGGCGGCGGCTCTGCTGGCCCCGGGAGATGGGCGGGCGGATGTGCTGGCTCCGGCGCTGGCGCAGAAGCTGGAACAAACAAGTTACATAAGGGGGGCTGGGGGCCGCGGCCAGGTCCCCCGCGGGCCACCAAGGCAGGTGGGGACGGGGCAGGGACAGCCCCCACCCCACGCCACGTTTCCTGGCCCCTGCCCTTCTGAGCCCCCCCCCAGGCCCAGAGGCAGAGCAGGCTAGGCACGAGGCCGCTCCACACGTGGGGGTGGCGCCGCTCTCCTTTCCAGCACGCGCAGCTTGCGCCTGCGGGTGGGCGGCCCCAGGGACACACACACCCATGGTCTGGAGGCCACCGCTCCCTGGGACCTGCCCTGTCCCCTGGCCCTGCCCCCGGCCACCAAAGCCACACAAGGCCTCCAGCAACGCCAGCGCCCTGGTCTGGGCCTCCAGAATTAACCTCCTCTCTTCACAGGGGGCCCCAGCTCTGGGGTGCCTTCCTTCGCGGGTCTGGTTTTCAGGGCCGGAGGCTGAGCCGGGGCCGCCCCCCGGCAGGTTCCTTAGCAACCGAAGCACCCTGGTCATCCATTGAGGACAGCACGTGTGAATATGGAGTACTATTTGGCCATGAAAAGGGGCGAGTCAGGCAGAGAGCCCTGGACACCAGTGGGGAGCTGAGGCCCAGGCGTCCCGTGGCATGACCCGCTGACAGCAAAAGTCCCAGAGGGAAACGAGAGCAGGGCGGCCCGGGCCACAAAGAGAATGAGTGGGGAGCACTGGAGGCCGCGCCCGGGGGCCTCCACGCACCGCGGACTTCATGTCCCCCCGCCATCATCTCCTGAGTGCGGGGTCCCAGGCGCCACCCACGGCTCAGTGCACACAGCACACAGCAATGGGCGCACTCCTGTCATGGTGTAAGTACACCCAGCCATGCACCTGACACAGGTGCCAGCCGTGGTGGTGGAAACAAGTCCTGATGGGCCAGCCCCTGAGCTCACGCCCCAGGGCCAGCACCAGAACAGAAAAGAAAAAACAATAAGCCACCAGGTGGGAGAAGATGTTTTGCTAATGAGCTACCTAGTGAAGAGCTTTCACTTAGAATATATATATATATATATATATATATATATATATATATATATGCACCCATACTTACATAGGCATAAATATTTACAATTGTATGCCTATATGTGTATATAATTGTGTGTGTGTGTATGCTGGGGCTTGAACTCAGGGCCTGGGAGCTTTATCCCTTAGCTTTATCCCTCAGGGTGGCCCTTGAGCCACAGCTCCACTTCCAGCTTTTCTGCTGGTTAACTGGTGATGGAGCCCTGGACGGCGATCCTCAGGCTTCAGCCTCCAGAGTAGGTAGGATTACCAGCATGCATGAGCTAAGAATAACTCACAGAACCACCACGCCCAGCGGCGCACATCTGTGGTCCTGGTCCCGGTCCCGGTGCAGGAGGCCCAGGAGGAAGCAGCCCGGAGAACCCTTTGGTTATCTTTCAGATTGGGTCTCACACTCAGGCCCACACTGGTCTGGGCGGAGCCTCACCTGTGATGGCAGCCACACACCGCACTAGCTCTGGTCCTCTTTCCCTCCTTCTTGGCAGTACTGCAGTTTGAAACCAGAGCTTCACACTGACAAGGAGCTGAGCCCTGACACAACCCCCACCCGTCCCCACCTCCTGAGCAGCTGGGATGGCTATTTAATAGCCCAGTCTACTCTTCAGTCTCCCAGGAGGGTACTTGTCCATCTAAAGACACACATCCGTTGTGGCCATGCCTGCAGCCCGGCAGTCAGGAGGCTGGGGCAGGAGGGCTGAGAGGCAGGCCAGCCTGCGCTGCACAGGAAGAGTCCGTCAAAAAAAAAAAAAAAACTCTCCTATCCAGATGTTCACAGCAATTGTGAAATCACCCCAGCCAGGGGATGCATAAGCAAACACTGCAGGACAGCTTGTTTATTTTCACTCAGTGAGGAAAAAGAAGAAACGGCTTGTGCAACAGGACAGACGCGGGTCAAAACACCGGGCAGCACCAGAGAGCACCCTGGGGACAAGCCTTGGGTCTGAAGGTGTGCACAGAACAGAGGAGACCAGCCGTTAGCGCCCATTACCACACAGCAAAGCCAAGCACATGTGGCACAATATTATTTATAGGAAGTTTCTAGAAGCCAAAAGCAGATCAGGGTATACTGGGGCTGGAGGCAGGCACTCTTGGGAAACTGGGGTAATAGAAGTGTTCTATTAAAAAAAATGAGGGGCTCGGAAGGTGGCTCAGTGGTAGAGCGCTTGCCTTGCATGCCTGAGGCCCTGGGTTCGATTCCTCAGCACCACAGAAGCAGAAAAAACCGTTAGTAGCTGGTGCTGTGGATCACGTGGAAGAGTGCTCCAGCCTTGAGCTGAAGAGCTGAGGGACAGCGCCCAGGCCCAGAGTCAGGCCCCACAACCAACAAACAAAACAAAACAACAGCCGGGCGCTGGTGGCTCACGCCTGTAATCCTAGCTACTCAGGAGGCTGAGATCTGAGGATCGAGGTTCAAAGCCAGCCCGGGCAGGAAAGACCGCGAGACTCCTATCTCCAATAAACCACCAGAAAACCGGAAGTGGCGCTGTAGCTCAAGTGGTAGAGCGCTCGCCTTGAGCTGAAGAGCTGAGGGACAGCGCCCAGGCCCAGAGTTCAAGCCCCACGACCGACCCAAAAAAAAAAAAAAAAAAACAACAACAGAAAAATTGGTTGGACCAGGTGCTGGTGGCTCACACCTATCATCCTAGCTACTCAGGAGGCTGAGATCTGAGGATTGTGGTTTGAAGCCAGCAGAAAAGTCTGTGAGACTCTGAGCACAAAAGCTCAGGGATAGCACTCAGGCTCTGAATTCAAACCCCAGGATGGACAAGGACACACAGATGGATGGATGGACGGACACTCTCTCTCTCTCTCTCTCTCTCTCTCTCTCTCTCTCTCACACACACACACACACACACACACACACACACACACTCACACACACACACACCGAGATTGGAGCCTGCTACATTTCATATACCAGCTATTCATGAGGCTAAAATCAAGGTTGAAATCCAGTAGGGGTCAGGCACTGGTGGCTCACACCTGTCATCCAAGCTCCTCAGGAGGCTAACATCGAGGATCACTGTTCAAAGCCAACCTGGGGAGGAAAAGTCCTTAAGACTCTTATCTCCAATGAACCACCAGAAAACCGAAGTGGTGCTGTGGCTCAAGGGGTGGAGTGCTAGCTTGAGCTGAAGAGCTCAGGGACAGGGCCTGGCCCTGAGTTCAAGCCCCACGACCGACAAAAAAAAAAGAAAGAAAGAAATTCAGTAGGAGCAGCAGTAGGAAAGTCCATGAGACCCTTCAATTAATCAGCAAGAAGAGGCCAGAAGTAGAGCTACAGCTCAAGTGGTAGAGCGCCAGCCCGAGCAGAAAAGCTAAGGGACGGTGTCTAGGCCCAGGACTGGAGACACTGCTTAGCAGTAGAGAAACGGCTAGCAAGCACAAGGCCTGAGGTTAAATCCCAAGTACGGCAGCAGAGCCCACACATCCCCGCCACTGACAATAAAGAACAGAGGATAGACAACGGGATGCTCTGGTAACGGTGTGTAGGAGGCCACATAAATGCTGCTTTGCCGGGCCCTGGGAACAGGGCCCAAGGTTCCCCAGCCTAGTGAAAGCCCACGAGACTTATCTCCAATCAACCACCTGTGACCGGGCTGTGCCCGCTGCAGGCCCTTTGCCAGCACCTCCTTTGCCTGGTACGGAAGGCCAATGCCAGACTCTCAGGCTGTCCTCCTTCTCACTGTCTTAAAGCAAACAGCCTGAAACTCCAGAGCCACCCGGCTCCGGTCCAGTCCGCTAATAGAGTAACAACAGCCTCCGACTCTTCCAAGGACAAAGACGGAGCTGGTGGTCAAGCGGCTACACCTGTGACCAGGCTGCGGCAACTGTGAGCCTCCCCCACGCACGCCCCCAGCGGCACCCCGAGGACGGTGAGGAAGCAGACATGCTGTCTTCCATGGCTGCGCTGTGAAAAATCTCTCTGCCGCCAGTCTATGGGGGTGAGGGGCCAGACCTGAATTGGAACTCCTGGACTTTGGGTCTGGGGGCTAAAACCCTGGTTTCACATGCACAACTCACTAACTATGGTAATATCAGCGTCCACAATCCCAATGCTCAGGAGGCAAAGCAGGAGGATCCATTGTTTGAAGCCAGCCCGGACAATGTGGGAAGCCCCAGTCTCATAAATGCCACAATAAGCCAGGCCGCTGCTGGCTTACACTTGTAACCCTAGCTACTCAGGAGGCTGAAATCTGAGGACTGCAGTTCGAAGCCAGCCGAGGCAGGAAAGCCCATGAGATTATTATTATTTTTTTTTGTCAGTCGTGGGGCTTGAACTCTAGGCCTAGGCACTGTCCCTAAGCTCTTCAGCTCAAGGCAGCGTTCTACCACTTGAACTACAGCACCACTTCCAGTTTTCTGGTGGTTTATTGGAGATAGGAGTCTTACGGTCTCTCCTGCCCAGGCTGGCTTTGAACCCCGATCCTCAGATCTCAGCCTTTTGAATAGCTAGGATTACAGGCGTGAGCCACTGGTGCCCAGCTATGAGATTGTTATCTCCAGTTAACCACCAGAAAACCAAAGTAGCACTGTGGATCATAACTGGTAGATGGTAGCCTTAAGTGAAAGAGCTCAGGTTCAGTGCCCAGGCCCTGAGTTCAAGCCTCATGACTGACCAAAAATAAAACAGGGGCTGGGAAGGTGGCTCAGCGGTAGAGTGCTTGCCTTGCATGCATGAGGCCCTGGGTTCGATTCCTCAGCACCACATGAGCAAAAAAAGAAAAAAGCCGGAAGTGGTGCTGTGGCTCAAGTGGTAGAGCGCTAGCCTTGAGCTGAAGAGCTGAGGGACAGCACCCAGGCCCAGAGTTCAGGCTCCATGACTGGACCCAAAAAAAAAAACCCCTGGAAGTGAAAATTTGGATTAAGTCATAAAGTGCTAGCCTTGAGCAAAAAAATCCCAGGCTCTTGAGTTCTAGCCCCAGGACCAGCTCAAAACAAAACAAAAGCAAAAGCAAAACCCTTAATGAAATGTCCAGTTAAAATGAGTGAACTTAGATGGGCGCTGGTGGCTCACACCTGTAATCCTAGCTACTCAGGAGGCTGAGATCTGAGGATCACGGTTCAAAGCCAGCCCGGGCAGGAGAGACCGTGAGACTCCTATCTCCAATAAATCACCAGAAAACCGGAAGTGGCGCTGTAGCTCAAGTAAGTGGTAGAGTGCTCGCCTTGAGCTGAAGAGCTGAGGGACAGCGCCCAGGCCCAGAGTTCAAGCCCCATGACCGACAAAAAAAAAAAAAAAAAAAAAAAGAGTGAACTGAAGCCGGGTGCTGGTGGCTCACGCCTGTAATCCTAGCTACTCAGGAGGCTGAGATCTGAGGATGGAGGTTCAAAGCCAGCCCGGGCAGGAGAGACCGTGAGACTCCTATCTCCAATAAACCACCAGAAAACCAGAAGTGGCACTGTAGCTCAAATGGTAGAGCGCTCGCCTTGAGCTGAAGAGCTGAGGGACAGCGCCCACACCCAGAGTTCAAGCCCCACGGCCGACCATAAAAAAAAATGAGTGAATTGGGCTGGGAAAGTGGCTCAGTGGTAGAGTGCTTGCCTAGCATGCATGCATGAGGCCCTGGGTTCGATTCCTCAGCACCACATAAGCAGAAAAAGCTGCAAGTGGTGCTGTGGCTCAAGTGGTAGGGCGCTAGCCTTGAGCAAAAGAAGGTCAGGGACAGTGCCCAGGCCCTGAGTTCAATCCCCAGGACTGCCAAAAAAAAAAAAAAGTGAACTATAAGGCATATAATTGCCAGGCACTGTCATTCTAGCTACTCAGGAGGCTGAGACCTGAGAATCGTGGTTCAAAACCAGCCCGGGCAGGAAAGTCCGTGAAACTCTCATCTCCAATAAACCACCAGAAAACCAGAAGTGGTGCTGTAGCTCAAACAGTAGAGCACTCGCCTTGAGCTGAAGAGCTGAAGGACAGTGCCCAGGCCCAGAGTTCAAGCCTCATGACTGACCAAATTTAAAAAAAAAAAAAAAGAGCCAGGGAATATGAAGAGAAGCTGTTAGTCAGTGAAGGAAGAAAGCAGAGGTCTAACTGAGATCACAGAAACAGATGCCTGGGCTGGCTTCACACTAATTAACCAGCAAAAAACCCAGAAGTGGCGCTATGGCTAAGTGGGAGAGTGCCAGCCCTGAATGAAAAAGCCAAGCAAGAACGAACGTGAGGCTGTGAGTTCAAGCCAAAAAAAAAAAAAAAAAGCCACGGCCACGGATGTGGTTTGACAGTAGCATGCTCACCCATGCCTAGCACGCCTAAGGTACTACACACGAAAAGGAAGAAGGCAGGCTGGAGTGCGGCTTCGTGGTCAGGCAAGTGCAAGGCCTAGATCAATAGATCACCAGAGGACAAAAAACAAAAAAGGGCTGGGAAGGTAGCTCAGCGGTAGAGTGCATGCCTTGCAAGCATGAGGCCGTGGGTTCGATTCCTCAGCACCACATAAACAGAAAAAGCCAGAAGTGGCGCTGTGGCTCCAGTGGTAGAGTGAGGGACAGCGCCCAGACCCAGAGTTCAGGCCCCATGACCGGCAAAAAAAACAAACAAAAAAAAACCCACAAAAAACACCCCTCTGATGGGGCTGGGAAGGTGGCTCAGTGGTACGGCGCTTGCCTTGCATGCATGAGGCCCTGGGTTCAATTCCTTAGCAACACATAAGGAAAAAGAAAAAAAAGCCGGACATGGCGCTGTGGCTCAAGTGGTAGAGCGCTAGCCTTGAGCTGAAGAGCTGAGGGACAGGGCCCAGGCCCAGAGTTCAGGTCCCACAACCGGACCCGCCCCCCCAAAAAAAGCCCCTCTGAGCCCCGGTGGCTCACACCTGACATCCTAGCTACCAGGAGGCTGAGACCTAAGGATCGCAGTTCAAAGCCAACTAGACAGGAAAGTTCATGAGACTCTTATCTCCAATGCAGGAAACCAGAAGTGGTGCTGTGGCTCAAAGGAGTAGAGGAGCCAGGCACTGGTGGGCTCACGCCTGTCATCCTAGCTTCAGGAGACTGAGATTGGAGGATCGTGGTTTAAAGCCAGCCTGGGCAGGAAAGCCTGTGAGACTCTTAGCTCCAATAAACCACTGGAAAACCAGAAGTGGCACTGTAGCTCAAGTGGTAGAGCTCTTGCCTTGAGCTGAGGGATAGCACCCAGGCCCAGAGTTCAAGTCCCACAACTGACAAAAAAGAAAAAAAAAAGTGGTAGAGCAGAAATGCCCAGACCTTGAGTTCAAGCTCCATGATCAACCAATCCCACCCCCCCAAAAAAAGAGCCCTGTCCCAGGTTACCAAATATTGTTTTTTGTCGGTCATGGGGTTTGAACTCTGGGCCTGAGCGCTGTCCCTGAGCTCTTCAGCTCAAGGTGAGCGCTCTACCACTTGAGTCACAGCGCCACTTCTGATCTTCTGGTGGTTCCTTGGAGATGAGAGTCTCACGACTTTTCTTGTCTGGGTTGACTTTGAACCTTCATCCTCAGATCTCAGCCTCCCAACTAGCTAGGATTACAGGCGTGAGACACCAAGATCTTATCCATCCACTGCCTACTGCCTGTGCCTGGCCACTGAGCCCTGCCACCTTCAGCCCTGAATGTTGCCCAAGTCCTGTGATCTTTCTGCTGGCCAAGAGCTTTGCCCCACCCCCACTTCACCCAGAAGGGCTTTCAACCGCCCTGGTCATCTCGTTCATAGATGTTCCCAGCTCCCACAAATCTGATAGTCAAGGTGCCAAACTGCATCCAAGGCCACTTCCTTGCCCTCACCCCCAAGCCAGCAACAGCTCAGAGCCTGGGAGGATCAGCGGCTTGGCACAGCCCACGACGTTTTGTGTGTGTGTGTGTGTGTGTGTGTGTGTGTGTGTATGTGTGCCTAGTTCAGCAATTGTCCCCAGGAGCTTAGATTCTTGTCACCTGTAACTCTGCCCACTCAGGAGCAGGGACCAGAAACTCTGGGCCAGCTGAGGGGTGGCAGGCTGTCCTTGGGCTGTGGTTCAGGGTCTGCATCAGGCTGGCTTTGCCCAACCAGGGAGAGAAAGAGAGGAAAGAGGCGATGCGTCCGGCCCCGAGAACCCTGATCAATGCACGGAATCACCTAGTGTTTGGGCAAATTTGGGGGTGGGAGCAACACAGGTCAGGAGCTGGTGGAGAAGAAAGCAAGCGGTCTGGTGAAGAGGAGGAGGGGCGCCTTGCCCGGGGCACGCCAGCGTCCTTTAAGTCTGAGGAGAGGCAGCCCGGGAAGGGGCTCTCCCAGCTCTCCAAACGCTGAGGTTCCCCGGGCCTCACCGCCGCGCCTCGGGGCTTCTGCGGCCCGCAGGCTCCCTCCGTCTCTCCTCCGGGGTTCACTTGACCCCACGCGCCCCCTCGGAGTCCGCACGGCAGGACCTGGGGTGCTGGGGAGGAGGGCCGGGCGAGCCGGGCCGCGGCGGGGGCTCGGACTCAGTGCGGACACCTGCGGGATGCGGGGAGCCCGCTGCCCCGCGGAGGCCCCGCGGCCGGCCGCGAACGGCCCCCGGAGCCGGCGGGGTCCTCCCCAGCCCCCCCGGGCCCCCCGGCCTCAGGCCTCACCTGTTCGGACGCTCGGAGCCCGGGCCCGCGCTGAAGGCCCCGCTGCCGCCGGAACCGCCGCCGCTACCGCCCGACTCCGCCATCTTCCCGCCGCCGCCGCCGCTGCCGCGCGTCCGAGTGACGGGAGCCGTGCGCGCCCACCCCGGAGCCGGGGCCGTGGGCGGGGCCGCGCGAGGGGCGGGGCCGCCGGAGGGGCGGGGCCCTTTCTGGGCGCGAGGGCATGCAGAGTGCCATTGGATTTTCTAGACCTAGGGCGGGGCCAGTGATGATGGGTGTGGCCGAGACAAGAGGCGGGGCCAGTGTCCAGGCCGCCGGTTGGGGCCTTGGAGGGAGGTGGTCTTCATGCATAGGGCTAGATGGGGGCGTGGCCTCAGGGTGTGGGCGTGGCCTAAACAGGTGGGAAAGGCTGGAGGTTGAACCCGAGGGGCGGAGCCTCAGGACAGGTGATGGAGGTCTTGGCCTGGGATGAAGGGAGGAGAGTGGAGAGATAGAGGGGGGACAGAGAGCCAAGAACCAAGCTGGGTCTAAGGGGAGTCTGGGCCGGGGAGGGGCGTGGCCTGGCGAGCAGCAAAATGGGGATAAGGAGGGGTCCAAGTTAGGAGAGAAGGGGCGGTGCCTGGCCCAAGGTGGGCGTGGTCGGCAGGCAGGAGCATCTGAAGGCCATCTGTGGAGGGGCGGGGCCTTTGTGGGCGTGGTCTGTGCGGGTCTTGGTGGGAGGGGCCTGGCCGAGGCGGGGGTTGGGGGGAGCCTGGGGGGGGGTCCCAGCGGGGCAGAGGTGGGCAGAAGGAAGAGGGTGTGTGTCACCCACCCCACTCCTGGTTTCTGGACCTCCATCGTCACCACTAGACCCCCTGAGATCACCTGGCCATCTTCCACTCAAATCCGAATCCAGGCCCTAACCCCGTAACCCTGTGTGCACACCCCTCTCCCCAAGTCCTGGGGTCGGGAACTCCAGCCTCCCAAACTGGACTCAAGCTCCTAGACTTCCTCTGTTTCCCTTTCTCTCTCTTCACCCACTCCTCTGGGAGTCCAAAGCCAGGCAGACCTATAGTATCCACTCCACCCATCGAAGGCCTAGAAGAATCCAGGCTGAGCCCTTTTATTCATCTTTTTTTTTTTTTTTTTTTTTTTTTGTCGGTCTTGGGGCTTGAACTCTGGGCCTGGGCGCTGTCCCTCAGCTCTTCAGCCCAAGCCGAGCGCTCCACTTGAGCTACAGCGCCACTTCTGGTTTTCTGGTGGTTTATTGGAGATAGGAGTTTCACGGTCTCTCCTGCCTGGGCTGGCTTTGAACCTCCATCCTCAGATCTCAGCCTCCTGAGTAGGATTACAGGCGTGAGCCACCAGCGCCCGGCTTTATTCATCTTTATTCACCTTGATTTCCCATCTGTGGGAAAAGAGATCCAGGACACAGCAGATGCTCAGGCCTTGCATAAAATACCTAAGATGCATCGCTGCAGAGCCCCTGTGCTGCAGAGCCCCTGTGCTGGGGTGCCGAGCGCCACATCCCCACCTCCCAGGCACCTTCATCGGCCTCTAACTGTTGAAGGCATGTGTGCATGAGCTGTTCTGGAACATTCTGCAGATACCTTAGGAACCCAAGGTCAGCGCCTCAATTCCAGATGAGCCAGATGGTAGAAGGCATGGCATCCACATGCCCGCACGCACGCACACACGTGCCCCTGGCAGCCACGCTCCACTGCATGCCAGACAGACACGAGAACCAAGAACTTCCCTGGGCTGTACCCCAGAACCACAGTGCCCATCCTGTGGCACGGCAGCGAAGGGTAGAGGTCCTGGGGTTCCCTAAGGGGAAGTTAGGAGAGGGAGGAGGCTGGGCAGAAAAGAGTCTGAACTTCACAGAAGCCTTCTGGAGTCAGCATGGAGACGGGAAGACATGGGTGGAGCCCAGTGGTAGAGCATTTGTCTGGCATGTGCGAGATCCTGGGTTCCATCCTCAGTGCTGCATTAAAGAAAGGGAGGGGGGCAGTCTGAGGGGAAGCTCTACCCCGGGCACCAACTGACTCTCCTGGCAGAGGCAAATTCTCACATAAGAGACACTACCTGCAAGCCGGGCGCCTGTGGCTCACGCCTGTCATCCTAGCTAGTCAGAAGGCTGAGATCTGAGGATCAAGGTTCAAAGCCAGCCCGGGCAGGAAAGTCTGTGAGACTCTGATCTCCAATGAAGCAGAGGGGTGGCTCGAGGGGTGGAACACCAGCCTTGAGCAAAACCCCTCAGGGACAGCGCCCAGGCCCTGAGTTCAAACCCCAGCACTGACCTTCAGAAAAGAAAAAAAAATCAGCGGGGAGGGTTTAGCTAGAAGGCAGAACTCTTGGTGCTTGTGACGTGGTGGCTTGCAGGACAAGGAGTATTTTACATGACAAGCCCAGTGTGGGCATCAGGCCAGGCAAGACCAAGGTCGTGAACCCCAGGCAGGCTCCTGGCCCAAGCCACAGCAGGCCCCATTTTCAAGCGTGTGTGAATGACCCACCGCGGCCTAGCCCACACGCCTGTCCACCATCTGGTCCACAGCTGGCTTCCTGGGGCAGTGGCCTCCCCACCTGCTCCCCTGCTTGGGGCCAGCTGCGGGCCCCTGGTCCCCGGCGTCAGAGCTCGAGGTCCAGGTGTCCTAGGAGAGGAAATCGAACCCGAGGGAAGCAGGGTTGAGAAGAACGCACCCGTATCCAAAGGTAAACTGCATCTCAATAAAGTGCCAGGGGGTCTGATGAACTGGTTCCTTGTTAGGCTGGGCTGTGTGAGGCCTCCGGTCAGTGGCCCTGCAGCCATGGCTGTGGCTCCTTTCCGTCCTTAGAGTGTAGGATGACAGGCTGGGAAGGCGGCTCAGCAATAGAGTGCTGGCCTCTCAGGCATGAAGCCCTGGTTCCATTCCTCAGTACCACATACAAAGAAAAAGCTGCAAGTGGTGCTGTGGCACAATGATAATGCATTAGCCTTGAGGGAAAAAAAAAATGCTCAAGGATAGTGCTCAGGCCCTGAGTTCACGCCCTAGGACTGGCACAAAAAAAAAAAAGAAAAGAAAGAAAGAAAGAGAAAAAGGAGAGTAGGATGACAAAACACAGCACTCAGGATTCCCTTAGGTGATGGGCATGCCGTCACTCAGCTGTCACAGCCCTGCCAGACTCGGCCACTTCAATAAACCCGAACACCCTCCTCTTCCTATTTCTGTATTTTTTCTTCTTTCTTATTTTTTTGTCGGTTGTGGGTCTTGAACTCTGGGCCTGGGCGCTGTCCCTCAGCTCTTCAGCTTAAGGTGAGCGCTCTACCACTTGAGCCACTTCCAGTTTTCTAGTTGTTAATTAAGCGATAAGAATGTCACATGGGGCTGGGAAGGTGGCTCAGTGGTAGAGTGCTTGCCTTGCATGCATGAGGCCCTGGGTTTCATTCCTCAGCACCACATAAGCAGGAAGAAAAAAAAAAGCTGGATTTGAGAGCTGAGGGACAGCACCCAGGCCCATAGTTCAGGCCCCACAACTGGACCCCGCCCCCCTAAGAAAAAAGAATGTCACAGACTTTCCTGCCCAGGCTGGCTTTGAACCGTGATCCTCAGATCTCAGCCTCCTGAGTAGCTAGGATGACAGGCGTGAGCCACCAGTCCCTTGCTGCATTTGTTTTTCGAGACAGAGTCTTCTGTAGCTCTGGCTTTTTTTTTTTTTTTTGGTTGGCAGTGAAGCTGGAACTAGGCCTGGGCGCTGTCCTTGAGCTCTTTTGTTCAATGCTAGCACTCCACCACTTGAGCCACAGTACCACTTGTGGCTTTTCCTGAGTAGTTTATTGGAGATAAAGGTCTCGTGGACTTTTCTGCCAAGGCTGGCTTTGAACTGTGATCCTCGGATCTTGGTCTCCTGAGTACCTGGGGTGACAGGCGTGGGCCAAGGGTCCCACCTATCTCCTTGTTTCTAAGTGAACTCAAGTCTCAGTACACCATTAGTGCAGAATAAATAAATCACCAGTGTGGAAGAGAGCTGGGAGTGTGGCTCAGCCATAGAACAGACCTAGCAAGTCCAAGGCCCCAAGTTGAAATCCCCATACTTCCCTGAGGAAAAAACCAAACATTCCAGAATGTTCTAGAACATTCACTACTGCTGAACAATCTATGGAAGGACCTAGCCCAGCACCAGGAAGGGGGAGCACAGGCAAGGCGGGGTGCGAGGGAGGGTGTTGACAGAGATGTATGGGGAGCAGCCGACTGGGGGGTGTGTCCCAGCTGCGGCCCGGACGCCCAGCCTGTCCCATCTGCCACGGGGGCCATTTATTAAACCCATCATCACGCAGGCAAACAAGCCACCGCTTAATTGTCAACACGACACTGGGGGGGCCAGGACCTCCTGACGCCTGTGCGCTGTGTGCGCTGGCTGGGTGGGGGGACAAGCCCTTGGGGGGACCCTGAGGCGAACAGCGGGATCGCTGGGGACCCCCACAGCTCCAGGAGAGGTGCCCACCCCTCCCTGGAGGGTTCCGTCCATCTGTCTGTCCTGTCACACATTTGGGGCTCCAGATCTGGGTCTCTGTCACCAAGGAAGCAGGTTGGCCAGTTTCTATGGCAACCCTGTGCTACCCAGGATGCTGGAGAGCTTCTGCCAGTTGCCATGACGCCAGCCACCCCCATCCGCCCACCCCCCAGTCCCAGGGGCTGGTCTGCAGAAAGATGGAGGTGGGCGGAGCCTGGGGAGAGGAGAGCCAGGCACAAGCGCCTTTCCCTCCTGGGGCTCCAGGATGGGCTTCTGGGCACAGTGTCCTCAAGGCCTTTGGGTAGCACTGGGGCCCGGACACCCCAACAAGTTGTTCCCTGTGTCTGAAAACATGGCTCAGTGATAGAGCACCCGCCTAGCAAAAGCAAGGCCCTGGAGGCTGGCGGCTCATGCCTGCCACCCCAGTCACTCAGGGCTGAGATGTGAGGATCCTGGTTTAAAACCAGCCCTGGGGCTGGGAAGGTGGTTCAGTGATAGAGCGCTCGCCTTGAGCTCAAGAGCTGAGGGACAGCGCCCAGGCCCAGAGTTCAGGCCCCACGACCAACCAAAAAACCCGTGAGATGCTGCGTGAAAAAGCGCAGGGGCAGCGCCCAGGCACTGCTGGGTGGGCTGACTGAACCGGGCTCTGAGGAGCTCAGCTACGGGCAGCTGTTGGGTACAGCCCAGCAGTGCCTGGCACGGGACAGAGCCAGGGGTCAAAGCCACGACGCACCGACCGACGGGAACCAGTCCGGCCAGACTGCACACACGATTTATTCCCCGCTTGTGCACAGAGCTCCCACCCATGGCCTGGGGTTGGGGGAGGGGCTGGGAAGGTGGGAAGCAGAGCCAAAGGTCCCCCATGGCCTCAGACACCCCCCAAAGGGAGTGGGGGGTGGGGGGGGAGGAAGGCGACACCAGACAGGCTCAAACACTCCGAAGCCACAAGATAGACGAAAGCTTGCCCCAGAGACAGGGACAGGGAGGAACGGGGTCACACCTGGGGCCCCGGGGCAGAGGAAGGACAGGACGGGGTGGGGGAGTGGGGTGTGGAGCAGAAGCCCCAGGCCTGTTCCCCATGACCTTGGCTGAGGTGGCAGCAGAGGAAGGCCTAGAGCTTGGTGAGGTCCAGGCGCAGTTTGTAGGACGGGGGGCTGTCGGGGCAGCTGGGGGACACCGGCGGGTAGGGGGGCCAGTCCGCCTCCAGGGTCAGGGGCTGTGTGGGGCCAGCGCCTGGTCACTGCCGGGGTGGACAGAGCCAGCCCCACCCCAGTCTACCCCCCCCCGCACCCACCTGGAACTTGAGGTGCGGGCGCGGCGCGGAGACCAGGGTGCAGCAGCTGAGCCACAAGGTGACCAGCAGGGACAGGAAGAGGCAGCAGGAAAGGACCCAGCGGGGCAGCCCCGAGCGCCTGCGCCAACACGCAGCTCAGCGGGGGCGCAGACTGGGCCCCCTGCCCACTGGGACCCTCTCCCCCCACCACAGGCCCCGCCCTACCGATCCCCACAGCCCCCTGCCCACCGGGACCCTCTCCCCCCACCACAGACCCCGCCCCGCACAGCCCCCTGCCCACCGGGACCCTCTCCCCCCACCACAGACCCCGCCCCGCACAGCCCCCTGCCCACCGGGACCCTCTCCCCCCACCACAGACCCCGCCCCACACACCCCCCTGCCCACCGGGACCCTCTCCCCCCACCACAGACCCCGCCCCGCACAGCCCCCTGCCCACCGGGACCCTCTCCCCCCACCACAGACCCCGCCCTGCACAGCCCCCTGCCCACCGGGACCCTCTCCCCCCACCACAGACCCCGCCCCACACACCCCCCCTGCCCACCGGGACCCTCTCCCCCCACCACAGACCCCGCCCTACCGATCCCCACCGCCCCCTGCCCACCGGGACATGCAGCTGAGGAAGTCCCCATCCTGGGGCTCCACCGGCTCCGCCCGGGCTCTGCTATGCGTCTTCACCCGGATCTTGGCCTTGCGCACCTCGTCCAGGGGGCCCACAGGGTCTGCGAGACAGGCGTCCTTTCAGGGGGGCCAAGAACCCCAAAAGAGGACCCTCCATATGCAACGGAGGAGGAGACCACGACCAGGTGAACCCCAAACCCAGGAGATGGACCCCATGTCCTGCGGCTGGAGCTGGGGACGGAGACCCCCGCTTCCACCAGCCTGCTGGCAGGAGGCTGGGATCCCCCCAGGGCGAGCCCCGCTGGGCTGGGGCCTTACCCACGTGCACCTCCAGGGCCTGGGGGCGAGATCCCCTCCACGTCAGCTCCACGCGCCGCAGCCGACTGTCCTGGGATCCCAGCTCCTCCACCACAGGCTGGCTCTGTGGACACAGAGCACACTGAGGCTTCTGAACCCCAGCAGGCCCCCCTCGGGACCAAAGGGCCGACAGTGTCCTGGGCCTGGCAGGCCACAGGCTGTCAGAGGGAAAAACTCCCGGGGTGGAGAGACGGAGCTCCTCCATTCTGCATCCCTGAGCTCCGTCATCCTGAGTTTTCTGTGCCATGAGCTACTCACCACCCCCCTTTCCCACCACTTGCCTGCACTGGGTCCACCCAAGACCCACACGCTCACCTGAAAGACCACCACCTTCCCATTATCTGTCTGCAGATAGTACGTCCAGGTGGAGGACACAAAGCCCTGGGCAGAGCTGAGCAGGTCATTGCAGAGGGTGGAAAACAAGTCCAGGAGGGAGAGAGCCCCGCTAGGTGCTTCTAGAACTTTCCTCTGGGTGAGAGGATAAGCAAAGAAAAGTCAGCCAAGCAGGGCTGACACACACACACACAGACACACACACACACACACAGACACACACACACACACAGACACACACACACACACAGACACACACACACACAGACACACACACACACACAGACAGACACACACACACACACACAGACACACACACACACAGACAGACACACACACACACACACACACACACACACACACAGAGATTTGAATGAAGCTCCATTGCTGTGATGTGTCCCTCAGCAGGGTTGGGCTGGTGTCAGCCCTCGGTCTTGGGGTGCAGGGTTCGGGGACGCCCACCTTCCGTTCGGGCAGCAGCTCCGGCAGGGTGGTCTGGCTCCAGCAGCCCCAGCTGCAGGCTTGCTGCTCCGAGTCCTTCACGTAGGCTTCCAGGCAGGCTGCGAGGGGCAGAGCACAGTGGTGCCGCTGCCTGCTGTGCCCCCCAGCGCCCCCCGCCCTCCACCTCCGCCTCACCTGCGTCACACTCAGCCTGCGTGGCGTTGGGCTCAGAGCTCTGGGCCAGGAAGCTGCAGATGGAGAAGAGGCGGCAGCCCCGCTCACAGGCGCTGACCAGCACGGCCTTGTCGTAGGGTGACGCAGAGGGGGCCTCCAGCTCGGCCTGGGGGGACAGGGGCTCAGGAGAAGGGGGGCTCCCCCACGGTTGGCTTCCCCGTTAAAACTCAGAAACAGAGAGGGGGAGGGCTGGACCCGCAGCCCCGGCTGCTCAGGACGCTGAGGATCGCAGTTCGAAACCAACCCGGGCAGCAAAGTCCCCTAGAGCCGGTCTCCGGTGAGTCATCAGAAAGCCGCCAGTGTGGCCCAGGTGGCGGAGCACCAGCGAAGAGAAAAAGAGCGAGGGGGGAAGGGGGGAGGACAGGCCCCGACCCAGGGTTGGAGCCCCAGGCCCCGCACAGCACGGAGGCCGCGGGGGTCCCTCTGGGGAGGGGATGAGGAGGAGCCCGGCGAGGCCTGTGGGCGGGAGGGGGTCGCGCCGGGGCCAAACCCCCCTCCCCGCGGCCCCGCACCCCATCCTCACCCCACAGCCCCGCATCCCTAACCCTCCCTCCCCGCGGCCCCGCACCCCATCCTCCCCCCTCCCCGCGGCCCCGCACCCCATCCTCACCCCACAGCCCCGCACCCCTAACCCTCCCTCCCCGCGGCCCGCACCCCATCCTCACCCCACAGCCCCGCACCCCTAACCCTCCCTCCCCGCGGCCCCGCACCCCATCCTCCCCCCTCCCCGCGGCCCCGCACCCCATCCTCACCCCACAGCCCCGCATCCCTAACCCTCCCTCCCCGCGGCCCCGCACCCCATCCTCCCCCCTCCCCGCGGCCCCGCACCCCATCCTCACCCCACAGCCCCGCACCCCTAACCCTCCCTCCCCGCGGCCCGCACCCCATCCTCACCCTACAGCCCCGCACCCCACCCTCCCTCCCCGCGGCCCCGCACCCCGATCCTCCCCCCTCCCCGCGGCCCCGCACCCCGATCCTCCCCCCTCCCCGCACCCCGCTCCTCCCCCCACGCGGCCCCGCGCTCCGATCCTCCCCCCTCCCCGCACCCCGATCCTCCCCCCTCCCAGCAGCCCCGCACCCCGATCCTGTCCCCCTCCCCCCCCCCCCCCGTCTCCCTCCGGCCCCTCCGCACCTGCGCGGGCCGCGGGCCCGTTTCCCGCTGGCGGCAGCGCTGCGGGCAGCTCCCGGCGTCCCCGAGTGGCGGCGGGGCCAGCGGCTCGCGGGCGGGCGCGGCGGGCGGCGCCAGCAGCGGGAGCAGCAGCAGCGCCAGGGCGGCCATGGCGGGGCCGGAGCGGGGGACGGGGACGCGGGGACGGGGACGCGGGGCCGGGAGCGGGGACGGCGGGGACCGGGCGCTGACGTCACCCGAGCGAGGCAGCCTGGGAGCGGGAGGCGGGGGCGCCGCCGCACCGGGGGGCGGGGGCGGCGGGGCCGGTGCCGCCTCGGGGTCCCCCGGGCTCCCCGCCCGCCCGACCCCCGGCCAGGGCGCGCGGCGCGTCCCCCGCCCCGGGCGGGGATGGGGATGCGGGGCGGGCGGGATGGGACACCCCAACCCCGGGCCCCGCCCCCCCGGCCCCGCCCAGCGCGCCGCGACCCCGCGCCCGCGCCCAGGGCCCGAGGCCCCGGGCCCCCGCCCGGGAGGGGTCGGGGTCGCGGGGCCGGGGGCCCCGGGCCCGCCCGCCGCAGGTGCCGCCGCCCCGCCCCGACTCCGTCCCCCAGACGGGGCGGCCGCGGGGTCGCGGGGCCGCAGGTTCCGGCGGGCGGCGCGGGCCCCGCTTTCATCTCCGCGGCCCCCACGTGTCTTAATCAGGCGCGGCTGTGCCCGGCGCGCCGCGGACATCTGGCCGACGGCGCCCCTCCCCCGGCCGCGGACCCCGCGCCCCGCCCCGCCGGGGAAACTGAGGCGGGGGGCGTGCGGAGGCGCGGCGGGCCGCCGCCGGCCGCCCCCCGGGCCCCAGGTGCGCCCCGGCCCCGCCCCAGGTGCGCGCCCCCCGCGCCGCCCCCCGGGCCCGGCGCAGGTGAGGGGCGGGCGGCCGGCGGCGGCCGGGTCGGGTTTCAGGAAATCCGCCGACATTCCTCGGGGGTTGAGAGGGAAAGTTGCCGGCGCCGCCCCCGCCCCCACTTCCGACCCCCCGGGGCGGCGGGGGGCGCCGGGGCCGGACGGGCGCCGCCCCGCCGTGAATCAGCGGGACCGCGGCCGCGGGCAGGGCGCGCGCGGCGGACAAGCGGCCTTTGTGCCCCGCCAACCCCGGCCCGACCCCGGGGGGAGGCGGGCGCCGGGCGGGGAGGGGAGGGGCCTCGCTGGGACTCGGTGCCTCCTGGGTGCCGCGGACAGGGGACCCCCCCCCCCGTGGACCCCATCCCTACAACCGGCAGCCTAGGGCGCACTGGCCTCGACCCCCACCCAACCCGCGCCCCCGAGGGCCTGGGGGTCCCTGGAAGGGGGTCAGGCTGGCCGCTGGCCCGGCTCCTTCTTGGGGTCCCCTTGCCCCTCCTAGTGCACCCGAGGTCCCCCAGCCCAGGCCTGACTTCTTGGGCATCCTGCCTGCATGGAAGGTTCTGGCCTGAGAGAGGGCCCTGCCCCCCTCCCATTTCCACACCTCCCTCCCCTCCACCTGGCCTTGGCCTTCCAGTACATTCCCAGCCTCCTTGAAGGACCTGGGTCAATATTTGCCAGAAATTCTGTCAAATGAAACAGGGTAAGGAAAGAAGGGGTTCACTGGGGGGACATCTTGGGTCCACTCTTCCCCGAAGTGGGAGGTTTGGGCTCTGTCTGCCTGAGGTGGGGTGGGTAAGGACGGGCCCGGGCTGTCCACCGGCCTGTCCACCGGCCTGGGTCGGCCTGCGGGCCAGGGCCAGCGGGGGCCTCAGCCTGCAGGCGTCTGGGGACTTGAACCCCGGCTCCAGGCGCCGCCGTCCCGGGCTTGTTTCGCTCAAGGCCGGCACTTTGCCCCTTGAGCCGCAGCCCCACTCGTAGTTTACTGCTTCTCCCGGGCTTTCTGGCCCTGGCTGGCCTCGAACCTCCAGCCGCCGGAGTGGCTCAGGGTGGCCGGTGCGGCTGGCCGGGCCGGGTGGGGGGGACCCGGCTCGCGCTCTGCGGGGCCTGAGGACCCCCGACCTTCCACTTTGCGCCTGTCGGTTGAGCTCTTCCCCGGCCCCTCCGTGGAGTCCTGTTCCCTTCTCGGGCTGGAGCAGCGCACACCGGTGTGGATCGGTGCTGCCAGGACCGCCGAGGGCCGGAGGAGGTCGGAAGGCCAGGCCTCGGGTCTGGGCCTCGCGGAGGAGCCCGAGCAGAGAACCTCCCAGAACCGGGCGCAGCTACGCCAGGCCCTTCTTCGCGGCGGCGACGGGACGGAATCGGAGCCGCCGGCGCGGAGTCCCGGGGTGCGGGGCGGCGCCCGCCCGGCTTCCTCTCCCAGCTCCCTGGCGTGCCAGGGGCGCAGGCGGGCGGGGCGGGGAGGGGCGCCCCATGGGGGCCGCGGGGGCCGGCGTGGGAACCGCGGGGGGCGGTGCTGGGGGGCCGGGAGCCGGCAGGCTCTGCTGACGGATGGGACGCGGGGGGCGCGCCGGGTCCCAGGCCGGAGCACCTGGGTGGGTGGAGGCTGAAGATGGGGCCCCGGCCCCCCCAGGCCCCTCCAGGGGAGCTGTGTCCGGGAAGCCCGGCCCCGCCTGCCACCCCGGAGCCCGGTCCCCACCTCCGAGAGGGCGCCCAGGACCCGAGCCGGGCGGGGCCCACCCCGAGTCCACACGGGGGGAACCTGGAGTCCCCGGGTCCCGTCCTCGGTCGTCGAGGGCCCCGGCAGGGGGTCACCCCGGCTCCCACGGCGGCCTCCGTGGCCGGGTTCCGCTCGGCCCCGTGGGCATCGGGCTGGGTGGAGACAAAGAGGGGGGAAGGATGCGCGGGGGGGGGGGGGTCCCGAAACCGAGCGGAGCCGCGCGCCCGCGCGGGAGGACCCGAGCCCGGTACCTGCCCGCGGCCCGCGGCGGGATTACTCACCGCGGGGCGCCCCGTCCGCACCCCGCTCAGCGCCCCACCCCGGCCCCGCCCGGGCCCCACCCCGGGCCGCGGGGCGGGTTTTCCGCGGGGTTCGCGGGCGCGGCCGGGAGCAGCCCCTCCGCCGCCGCCCGGCCCCTCCCACCCGGCGCGGGCTCCTCCGCGGGCGCCCTGGCGGGGAGGGGGGGACGCAGAGCCGCCCGAGGCGGGGCGCGGGCCCGGGACCGCGGAGCCCCCGGGGAGAGAGCGGGCGGGGCGGGGCCGGGCGCGCGGAGGAGCGGACCGGGGCCGGGCGCGCGGGGCGGCGGCCGCCCGGGCGGGGCGCGGTGCCCGGGCCGGGCGGCGGGAGGCCGGTGCGGGGCCGGGCCGGGGGCGGGGCCGGGCGGGGCCAGCGGCGGTTAGCGCCTTGTCAACCCGGCTGCTCGGACTCGCTCCGGCCTCCGCGTCCGCGCCCGGCGTCGTGCGGGCGTCCCGGTCCCTCCCTCCCTCCGCACCCCGCGCGCGCTCGGCCCCCCGCGCCCCGGTAGCGCCGGCCCGATGCCCGCCGGCGGCCCGGGCCCCGCCGCCCCGTCCGCGCGCTGGCCGCGGCCGCTGTTGCCGCTGCTGCTGCTCTGCGTCCTCGGGGCGCCGCGAGCCGGATCCGGAGCCCGTGAGTAGCCCGCGCCCCGCGCCCGGCGGCGGGTTGGGTGCGGGCGCCACCTGGGGCCGGGAACAAAGGAAGGGGCGCAGGGCGCGGCCCTCGGGGCGCCCTCACCTGGGCAGCCGGGCCCGGGACGCCGAGCCCGCGGGGCCTCGGACGCGGGGCCCGGTTCTGGGGCGCGGCCCGGCGCAGGACGAGCCCCGCGGGGCGGGCGGGCCTCGGGACGCCCCCTCCGGCGCGCCGCCCTCCCCGGGGCCGGTCTGCTCGAGCTCGGGGGCGCCCGCGGCTCCCCGCGCCCCGAGGCCCCCTCCGCCCCGGCGGCGCCCGCCCCGGCCCCGCCCGGCCCCCGCGGACGCGCCCAGCCACACAAAGGCGCCCCGGGGCGCCGTCACCCGGAGCTGCCCGCCCGCCGCCCGGGGCACCGCCGGGGCGCACGCGGCCTCCACGCCCGGGCGGGGGACTCCGGCTGCCCCGCGCTCTCCCAGCGGAGGCCGAGGCGGGTACGGCGCCCGGGGCGCGGGCCCGAGCCTCTCCGAGGCGGGCCGGGGACTCCGGGTCCCTGCCGGCCGCGGGCCCCGTGGGTGTGGGTCGCCCCGCCGGGGCCGCGCTTTGTTGGCGGGCGGAGGGGAGGCCGGGCCGGGCCCGGGCAGTGCGGGCCGCTCGGCTCCGTCCCCCCCCTTTGGCTTTGGGGGGGTGTAAGTAAGAGCTCCGTACACCTCCGCAATGTGTTTCCACTTACGGTGCGTCCTCGCACCTGACCAGCAGCCGGGTGGGTCGTAAAGGGGCGGCTGGTGCCGCTGAGAGGCGGTGGGGACCCGGTGGGGACCGGGGTGGGCAGGGGCGGCCGCTCGCCTGCCCTCCGCCAGCCCGCCTCGCGCTCTCACACTTTTCCCTTTTAAAACACATGGCGTCCCTTTTAATGACGGCCGGCCGCCGCCGCTCCAGATTGGGGAGAGGGGAAAGAACTTGTAAAGGCGGGGTGCTGTGGGAAAAGGGGGGAGGCTGGGCGCCTGGGGGGTGTCCAAAAGCCCAGCGCAGGGGGCTGCGGCCTGAGGCTCCCCGCTGACCCTTGCCCCACGTGGTGTTTCACCTCTGGGACGTTTTTCTGGGGTGCCCAGGGTGCCCCGGCCAGCGTGGCGGACAGCAGTCTCCCCATAGCTCCCCTCCGGACCCCTTCCCCGCCCGTCCGCCCCCCTTCGCAGGCAGAAGCACGTGTTCCTGTTTCAGGAAGGTGTAAAGCCGAGCCAGCAGGGGGAAGCCAGGTAGGGTGCCAAGGCCCCGGCCGCTCCAGGAGACGGAGCCCAGCTTGACCTCACCCTGCCGGGACTGGCCCGAGCAGGCCTGCCCATCCTTGTCCTCCTCTCTGCCCCGCCCCGGAGGCCAGCTGCAGCTGCTGGACTGCCGGGCCAGGCCCCACGGGCGTGGCACTGGGCAGTGCCCCCTGCCAGGACCCCCCCCCCAGGGTCCCTCTTGGACTAGTCTGCACTGTGGCCAGGGGGACAGGAGCGGTGTGAGCTCACCTCAGGGGGACCAGCATGAGCCTGGGGTCCCCCGCAGGCCTAGCTGGGCCTTCCCACCCTGCTGGGAGGGGGGGCGGGCAGGAAGCGGTGGGTGGGCCAGGGCAGAGACGCTGGCACGCCCGAGTTCATGCCGAAGGAATTCCGAATTAGCGGGCGGCTGGCTGCCTGGGACCTCCGGGGCGGCCCCCTGGCCCCCCTGCCCCCGGCCGCCCCCGCCTCCCCAGTTCTGGCCTGCTCTGCCGGCTTCTTCGCACGGATGCCGAGACCTCCAGCGAGCCCCAGCCAAGCCCCAAACACCACTGAGAAACCCCGGCTCCAGGCCGGGTCGGGCTCCAGGCCGGGTCCTCCCGCCAAGTTTGCCCCCAAACGCTGTCAGGGCCCAGCCCAGAACGACGTTCGTGCCACCTCGCCCATCTGGGGCCATGAAGGACAGTGCAGGGTGGGGCGGCTGCTAGCAGCACGGGGGGGGGGGTTCCGTCACCCCATCCTTGGCACCGTCTCCACCAGGCGGCCTGGCCCCCGCCTGGCCCTTCCCACAGCCTCCTGGGGAATCCTTTTAAAATGCAAATGTAACCGCAACTCTCCCTGCTTGGAACCCAGGAAGAATTCCTCCCCCTTCCCTCCAGGTCCCGGCCCTTGCCGGCTTCCCAAACTTCATTTCCTCTACTCTCCTGCCCCAGGCCCTTTGGATTTCCGGGCCTTGGCCCACCACCTGGGCACCATGTCTTAGATGTTTCTATATAGCTCCTCTCGTTTTCCATATGTCACCTCTCCGACCTGCTCCCGTCCCTAAGCTTTCTGTTAAACACTGTCTCTTCTCCTAGATAATTCTTTTTGTTTTCCTTGCTGCCTTCTTGAGTATAAAGCCCATAAGAGCAGGGATTTAGTATATTTTAGTCACTGAAGTGTCTCTAGCTTCTGGCTTATTGTAAGGTCTCTAAGTGGATGGATGGATGGAAGGAAGGATGGGTGGGTGAGTGGATAAGCGGATGGATGGGTGGGTGGGTGGGTGCGTGGATAAGTGGATGAATGGGTGGAGGGTGAGTGGATGGATGGAGGGAGGGGGTGGATGGATGGAAGGATGGGTGGGTGGGTGGATAAGTGGATGGACGGAGGGAGGGGGTGGATGGATGGAAGGATGGGTGGGTGGGTGGATAAGTGGATGGACGGAGGGAGGGGGTGGATGGATGGAAGGATGGGTGGGTGCTTGGATAAGTGGATGAATGGGTGGAGGGGTGAGTGGATGGATGGGTGTTAGATCTCACAACCTCACTGGCAGAAGAGGCTCAGAGAATTTAAATAACCCTGGTAGCTAGCTGGTAGGGCCTTGGCCTCCAGGCCTGCCCTGAACGTGGGCATCTACAATATTCTAACAGAGGCTGACCCCAAGGCCTCTTCCTCAGTGGAGAAGCTGATATTCAGAGGGGGCCAGGCGCATGTCTGGCCCCTACCCCTTCTAAGCCTTGGTTTTCCTCTGGTAAAGTAGCCCTCTTGGGTCTAGTCAGGAAGCTGGGCTTCGGTGCTTTGCCCTGCCTGCCCTCCTTGGCTGGCCGGTGAGAACTTGAACTGGCACAGTCTGTAATGAGATTCCATGACAAAACCAGGCCTAGTGCTGTCCTCCTAACTACTCAGGAGGCGGAGATCTGAGGATAGTGGTTCAAAGCCAGCCTGGAGAGGAAACTCCATGAGACTCTTAGCAGCCGTTAACCACCAAAAATGCTCGAAGGGGAATGTGGCTCAAGTGGTAGAGTGCTAGCCATGAACAGGAAGAAGTTAAATAAGCAAGACTGTTGTGAGTTCTGGCTTCAAGCCCTGCTACTAGTGAGCACACACAAATGTCCTCCTCTCTGTCTCTCTCTGCCTCAAGTGCTGGGATTACAAGTGTGTACACCAAACCTAGCTAAAACTGTTCTTTTTCAAAAGTGTCTTCCTACCATATATTGGCATTCCAAAAAAGAACAGAGAGAGAGTCAGCCCCAAGTACACAGCCAGTTCCTCGGACCTTAGTGGCATTTTTTGTTTTGTTGGTTTTGTTTCTTTTTTGTGTGTTTTTTGGCCAATCCTGGGGCTTCTGGAACTCTGGGCCTGGATGATGTCCCTGAGCTTTTTGTGCTCAAGGCAGGCTCTACTATTTGCACCACAATTCCACTTCTGATTTTTTCTGGTGGTTCATTGAAGAGTCTCAGACTTTCCTGGCTGTCTTTGAAACGTAATATTCAGATCTCAGCCTCCTGAGGAGCTAGCGCCTGCGCCACATCCCCCAGCCTGAGTGGCCATTTTTTAAGAAAAGCCTGGTCTTGTAACAAGTCACGGGGTGAGGCTGGTGGAAGGTCCTGGATGTGGGCTCCACATGGGCTGGCCACAGGATCACTGATCCTCAGTTTATTCATACGATGGTGGAGGGGGGAGGTCTAGCAGACCGGTCAGCAGACTGACAGGCCCCCTCTTCTGCCCAGACACAGCCGTGATCAGCCCCCAGGACCCCACGCTTCTGGTTGGCTCCTCTCTGCTGGCCACGTGCTCAGTGCACGGAGACCCGCCCGGGGCCACGGCGGACGGCCTCTACTGGACCCTGAATGGACGCCGCCTGCCCCCCGAGCTCTCCCGAGTGCTCAACGCCTCCACCCTGGCCCTGGCCCTGGCCCACCTCAACGGGTCCAGGCAGCAGTCTGGGGACAATCTGGTGTGCCACGCCCGGGACGGCAGCATCCTGGCGGGCTCCTGTCTCTATGTGGGCTGTAAGTGTCCCCGGACACCTGGGGAGGGGCGTCTGTGGCCCAGGCTTGGGGGGGGGTCCCTGGACAGCTGGGGAGGGGCGTCTGTGGCCCAGGCTTGGGGGGGGGTCCCTGGACAGCTGGGGAGGGGCGTCTGTGGCCCAGGCTTGGGGGGGGGTCCCAGGGGCAAGGACAGCTGTGCTCTAGACCCGAGTGATGTCCAGGCCTTTGCTTCTGCCTCCCCTCCCCCTCCTCCCGCTAGTGCCTCCGGAGAAACCTTTTAACATCAGTTGCTGGTCCAAGAACATGAAGGACCTGACCTGCCGCTGGACGCCCGGGGCACGTGGGGAGACCTTCCTGCACACCAACTACTCCCTCAAGTACAAGCTGAGGTGCCCGGGGCTCTGGGAGGGCTGTGGGCCCCAGCCCCGCCATGTGACCCCTAGACTAGCCCTGGCTCTGTTGGAGCCTCTTGTGCACATGCCCAGGCGTGAAGCCCTCAGTGCGCATGCCAGGTTGTGAAGCACACACGCACGCACACACACACCATGCGCATGCCAGGGCGTGACGCGCACACACACACATACACACACACACACACCATGCGCATGCCAGGGCGTGACGCGCACACACACACATACACACACACACACACCGTGTGCATGCCCAGGAGCGAAGTGCACCCCCCCACCCATGCCCAGGCACGAAGCTCCCCACCCCACCCCCATGCACATGCCCAGGCACGAAGCCCTCAGTGCGCATGCCAGGGCATAAAGCACACACACACACACACATACCGTGCACATGCCAGGGCATGAAGCACACGCACACACACACATACTGTGCACCTGCCAGGGCGTGCACACACACACCCCCCGTGTGCATGCCAGGGCGTGACGCGCGCGCACACACACACACACACACCCCGTGTGCATGCCAGGGCGTGACGCGCACACACACACACACACACACACACACACACCGTGTGCATGCCAGGGCGTGACGCACACACACACACACACACACACACCCCGTGTGCATGCCAGGGCGTGACGCACACACACACACACACACCATGTGCATGCCAGGGCGTGACGCACACACACACACCCCGTGTGCATGCCAGGGCGTGACGCGCACACACACACACACACACACCCCGTGTGCATGCCAGGGCGTGACGCACACACACACACCATGCGCATGCCCAGGCGTGAAGCGGAGCCCCCCCTTGGGCATGCCCAGCACCCTGCGGTGACGTCCCGTGGCGCCCGCCCCGCAGGTGGTATGGACAGGACAACACGTGCGAGGACTACCACACCGTGGGCTCGCACTCGTGCCACATCCCCCGCGACCTGGCCCTCTTCACGCCCTACGAGATCTGGGTGGAGGCCTCCAACCGCCTGGGCTCAGCCCGCTCCGATGTGCTCACGTTGGACGTGCTGGATGTGGGTGAGCCCCAGGGCTTCCCGGGACCCCTCGCTGGGGGGGGGGGCTATCCTGCAGTGTGTTCCCCTCCCCCTCCCACTCCCCCCTCCACCCGGGCTGCAGCTCTCTGCCTGTCTGGTGGTGGTTGGACAGCAGCCCCCGCCCCTCCCTCAGCCGAGGCCCCTCCACTAAGTCAGGGAGGACAGCCCCCCCCCAACACCTGGCCGGCCGCCTGGCCCCCTCCCAGGCAGCCCAGGTGTGCTGGAGGGGACCCAGGGGACGCAGGGGGCGGCGCCCAGGTCGGGAGGCTCCCCAGGAAGCCGAGGCCTGGAGCTGGGGGTGAGGGTGGAGGCAGGAAGTGGATGATCTGCAAGCAGAATTGGGCCTAATCTAATTAGGGTGAGTCTCAGCCCCAACCATCCTGACTTAACCCTTTCAGCCCCACCCCAGGCCTGTTCCCAGGCTGGGGTGGGGGAGAGGCGTCCTGGGAGTATTGGGGTTTGAGGGAGGCTGAGTGTCCCTGGGCCACAGCTGGTAACTCCCGGGGGGGGGTCACGGACTGCGTGGTCTGGCCGGCCAGGCACGGCTCCCCGCCACGCAGCTGTGGCCCCGGAGAGCGGACGTTGTGCTTCCTTCTGGGTAATCAGGGTGGTCACAGCTCACCTTGACTGGGTTCTAGCAGGTGCTGAGTGTCCACACAGGCCACCGGCGCCACCAGCCTGGGGCTGGGCCCCTGGGGAGCCGCATCCCGATCCACCAGTGGGCATCAGTAACCAGGGCCTGTCCTGTCCTGCAGTGACCACCGACCCCCCACCGGACGTGCACGTGAGCCGCGTGGGGGGCCTGGAGGACCAGCTGAGCGTGCGCTGGGTGTCTCCGCCCGCCCTCAAGGACTTTCTCTTCCAAGCCAAGTACCAGATCCGCTACCGCGTGGAGGACAGCGTGGACTGGAAGGTGCCCGGCTTGCCATTCCTCCCCAGCCCCACGGCACCCCTGCCCCAGACCTCTGACTTTGACCTCTGTGGGGGAGGGGCAGGTGGTCGATGACGTCAGCAACCAGACCTCCTGCCGTCTGGCCGGGCTGAAACCCGGCACAGTGTACTTCGTGCAAGTCCGATGCAACCCCTTTGGCATTTACGGCTCCAAGAAAGCTGGGATCTGGAGCGAGTGGAGCCACGCCACCGCAGCCTCCACCCCCCGGAGCGGTAAGTCCCCCCCCCAAGACCGGCCTGGCCCCCCACACTCCTCCCAAGAGAGCAAAGGGTTCCCCCAGGCTGGTGTCCTGCACACGTTACCAAATGCCCTCCGGCAGTCCCGCTTGCGGGGTGAGGCCCTCAGCACGCCTCCCCCTTGTTCTGCGGTGCTGGCCTTGAACCTAGGGCCTTGGGTTTATGCTCTGCTCCCTGAGCTACATCCGTGGCCCTTGTTGTTTTTGTCCATTGTGGCGCTTGAACTCTGGGCCTGGGCGCTGTCCCTCAGCTCTTGAGCCACAGCGCCACTTCTGGTTTTCTGGTGGTTTATTGGGGTTGAGTCTCACGGGGACTTTTCTTCCTGCCCGGGCTGGCTTTGAACTGGGATCCTCAGATCTCAGCCTCCTGAGCAGCCTGACTGGTGTGGGGTTTTTGAGTCCTGCAGCCCAGCGCTCCCGCTTCAGCCTCCTGAGTGCAGGAAGTGGAGAGGGGGCCCCAGCTTGGGGTCCCAGTAGACCCCAGCTTTAGATGAAAGTAGGGGTGGGGCTGGAGCTGACTTGCTCCACCCTCTGGGGTTTCTCCAAGCCTCTGACCCCCACTCTCTCCTTTGTGAGTGGGAGGGGATCAAGCCTTGGGAAGCCTGGACTCAGTTTCCCCATCTGGGGGGTGTCTGGGGTCCCTGTCTCGGGTATCCTGAGGATTGAAGCTGCACAGTACCCAGGAGGGCTCCGGGGCACGGGCCACCATGGCATGTGGAGGTGGGAGGCTTAGGTCCCGTTACACTCCCCCCCCATCTTTGCACCCCGAGGGAGCGTCCCCTTCTCTCCCGTGAAGCTGCACCCCGCCAAGGCCACACAGGAGTGGGAACTGTGCTGTCCAGGGTCATGCGACAGGAGGCTGGAGGAACTGAGGCCCATGGGGAGCTGCAGAGCTGGGAGGGGCCGGGCCTGGGCCTGCCAGCTCCCCAGCCCCCCTGCCGGCCCCTCAGGCCCGGCGGGGAGGGGCCCGGCGGGGAGGGCCCCGGCCTTGGCCCCCGCTTGTGCCCAGCACCTGCGATTCTTGCACGGGAGCCAGGAGGCTGCTGCGTCCGCCGAGGAGGCCAGGGGGGAGGCTGGGGGGAGGCTGGGGGGGCAGGGGGAGAGGTGGGGGGCGGAGGCCCAGCCGTGCCAGGGCCTGTCAGCGGGTCCCCGGCTTTATTTATGACGTGTGGCCGATGTCCTTATCTGGGGGCCTGCGTGGGGCTGGCCGGGCCGGGCTGGGCCTCCCACCTGGCCGGGCCTTCACAGTGGCGGGGGTTCCCTGGCCCTGGCCGTGCTGGTCCCCCCGGGCCCGTCTCCCACACTTCCCCCCCCCTCCTTTTTTGTTTTCCTTCCTTTCTCCTTCCTGGCGGTGTTGGAGGTAGAGCCTAGGCCCGGTCCTGTCCCCCTGTCCCCAGGGTCTGTCTGTGCGACCCCCCTGCATCCCCACATCTGTCCCGCCCGCCTGCCGGTCCCACCGGAGTCCGACCCCCTTTCCCGTCCCCTCCCCCCCCCCCCCCCCGCAGCCCGCATCCACACCTGGTTCCTGGAGGGGGGGCTTCCTCCCCGCGCCCCGGGCGCCCCCTCCTCCGCGTCCCCCGGGGCGGGGCGCGGCGGCCGCCCGCGCGCGCCCCCTGCCGCCCGCGCGCCGACACCGCGTCCCCCCCTCCGCAGAGCGGCCGGGCCCGGGCGGGGCGTGCGAGCCCCGGGGCGGCGAGCCCAGCTCGGGCCCGGTGCGGCGCGAGCTCAAGCAGTTCCTGGGCTGGCTGAAGAAGCACGCGTACTGCTCCAACCTCAGCTTCCGCCTCTACGACCAGTGGCGCGCCTGGATGCAGAAGTCGCACAAGACCCGCCACCAGGTAGGGGGCGGCCGGGGGCTGCGGGGGCCGCGCGGGCGGGGCTGGGCTGCGGCCCGCACCACTCCCCGTCTTCTTTCCAAGCACAGGACGAGGGGATCCTGCCCTCGGGCCGAAGGGGCGCGGCGAGAGGTAAAGGGGGACCCGGGCGGGGTGCCGGGGACGGATCCCAGGCCCGACACCCTAAGGGCATCTCCAGCAATCACTTAGCGCCTCCCGGTGCCTGGCCAGCCGCCACCGTTAGCGTGCCGAGCGCCCCGTGCGCACCCGACCCGAACTCGGGGACCCCATCCTCCCAAGGCCCGCGGAGGGGCGGGTCATGGCCAGGGGCCAGGCACTGGGCCTGGACGACCCTGCTCAGCCTCTCCCCTTCCCCCGCAGGTCCTGCCAGATAAGCTGTAGGGACGCGAAGCAGACGGCACCCCCTCCCCCGCATGGCGGGGCGCAGGGGGGCCGAGCTCCCAGCGCCGCCGCCCGGAGGACGAGGGAGGCGTTCCTGTGCCCGGTGCGGGGCGCACGGCCCCTCCCCAGGCCCCCCAGTCTTTCCAAATAAAGGAGTTGTTCCGGTGCTCCACGAAGGAGGATCTGAGATCTGCGTGGGGCTCACGGTGCTCTGGGGGAGACGCGCCGCCCTGGGCGTGGGCACAGCCCCGCACGCCCGCCTGTCCACGCACAGCCTCCCGCGCGGGCCAGCGGCCGCCCCGGCCCCAGACCCCGCAGCACGGACCGGGCAAGGCTTGGCGGAAGCGCTTTATTAGGGCGCGGGCCCGCTCCCCCGCCCTCGTCGTCTCGGGGGACGCGCCGTCACTCGGCAGACTCCGCATCAAACCTGAGGTCCTGCAGAACCTCGCTGATCGCGTCCATGGTTTTAATTACCCTACAAGAGCGGATGGGAACTATAAATAAACCCAGATGGGCCGAATTAGTCGCTGCTGCGGCTCGGAGGAGAGGGCTGCGGGGGGGGGGGGGGGGGGGTGCCGCGGGCCCGCCGCCCGCCAGCGCCCGCCCCGGGCCGGGGAGGGGCGGGCGCGGGGACCCCGCACACGTGTGTGCGCAGCGAGGGGCTGGCCGGGCACGTGCGGGGCCGCGCGCCACACCCACGGCGTGCGTGATGGGGAAGGGACTCGGCCCGCGCTGTCCACGTCGGGGGTCACCAGGCGGATGTGTGGCAGACCCCCCCCCGGGGGGCCGCCGGAGTCGGCGCCCAGGCCGAGGGGGCCGGGCCCGCGCTCACTTCATTCTCAGCTGATGCGCCTGCTCAGTGTCCTGCCCTCCGGTCAGCTCCGGCGTCCCCAGCAGCTGCAGCTGGGCCACCTAGTGGGGGAGAGGTGGTGGACAGCACGTCACCCCAGCGAGGCCACCCTCGGCCGGCATCCGGGTTAAGGCCAGGTGCAGGCTTCCGAGAAGGCGGGGCTTCGAGCGGAGGGGCGGGGCCTGACCCATGTAAAATGTGGGCGTGGTTCGGCGAAGGGAAGTTCCTGGTTGGTGAACGGCGTGGTGGGCGGGGCCAAGCCCAGAGGGGCGGGCAGCACCTTAAGAATGCCGGGAAGGTGCAGGGAGGGGATTGGACATCTGGGACCTGGATGAGGCTTCACCTACATGCGCTGGGATTGGCTGTAGGGACAGTGGGCGGAGCCTTAGAAGGCAGGGGGTTGTGGGCGGTGGGTCCACGAGCCGGCGTGGGCGTGGCCTCGGGAGAAAGGCGCCCCGCAGGGGTCAGGTGCACCTGGGGTCCCTTGGACGGGATCCAGCAGCTGGGCGGAGCCGGCCCGAGGTGCGGGGCGCCGGTTGGGGGTGGGGTCCGGGGTGGCTGCGCCGGGCGGGGGCTCACCGCGGTCAGGCGCGTCTGCTCCAGCTGCTGCAGGCGGCGCACGTGGCCGGCGAGCAGCGGCTGCGCGCGGGGCCCGGACAGCACGGCTTCCAGCGCCAGCACCTCCCGCGAGGCGGCGGCGAAGGCCTGGGTCACCTCGTGCACGGCGTTGCGGTAGCGCGGGAAGTCGTAGTGCGGGCCGCTGCGCAGGTACTCGCGGTGGGCGCTGCGGGAGGCGGCGTCCTGAGCCCGCGGCGCCCGGAGCCCGCGGCGCCCGGAGCCCGCGCCCCGGCGCCCCCAGCCCCGCGGCGCCCGCACTCACCCCTCCAGCCGGCGGAAGGCCTGGGCGCGCTCAGCCTGCAGCTGCAGGATGCGCCGCACCAGCGTCCCGAGCGGGGCGTCCTTCTGCGGGGCGGGGGCACGCGGGGTGTGAGCCGGGGCCGCGCTCCGCCCGCCCGCCCCCCTCCCGCGCCCACCTACCCAGGGCCACGCCGGCTCCCCGCGCCCCGGCTCCCCCGCGCCTCCCGGCGAGGCGGGGACCGCGGCCGCAGCGGCGATCATGACTGCGCAGTCGGGTCCCGCGCCGCGCCGGCGGGCCAGCGCCCCCTGCGGGCCCGGAGGACCGCGGCGCCGGGACGCACGCGGGGAGGGCGGCCGCGCTTCCACACGCCCCGCCCGGCCCCGCCCCACGGACGCCAGCTCTCAGCAGGTCGGGGTCCGGGGGAAATCGCCCCACGACCTGGGGCTCGAGCACTAGGCCTGGGTTCCCAGGGGTTCCCTTCGTACTCATGTACAGCCTGCGGTGGTTCTGTGGGGACCCGGGCCAGCAGGGCTCATCCAGGCTTTGGAGCAGTTACTGGGAGGCTGCTGACTCCAACCCCAAGTATCTTTCCGGTCCCCCCATGGGCAGGCCGGGTCCTGCCGATGCCCAGCCCAGCTCCCAGGCGCACTTCAAAGGCTGCTCCTGGTCAGCCGAGATGGGTAGCTCCCTCCTGCAGGCCTTAGGGCCCACCTCCCAGCGTCAAACCAGAGCCAAGACACAGGGCCAGTCTTGTGTCCCCTGCACAGGACTGACAAGAGCAGACAGGAGCCAGGCCACAGCAATCGGGGAGCCCCGCGAGTCCCCCCACAGACCAGGCAATGGACACGAGTTATGCTCCAGTCTACATAAGGGAAACTTTATTTAGGCCCTGGGCATAGGGCTGGCAGAGGCGGCCCTGGCCCTCGGCGGCGGTGGCCAGCTTTACTTGACCTTCTTCTTGGGGCGGAGGTTGTTGGTGTGGCCGCACTTCTTCTTGCGGCAGTTGACGGCACGGGGGTGCAGGCGAGCATAGCACCTGCCAGGGATGGTGGGGTGGGTGAGGCCAGGGCCGTCACCCCCCCACCCTAACCCCCTCCCCGGTCCCTTCCATACTTGCGGCAGATCATCTTGTCGCAGTTGTACTTCTGCGCGAGCTGGCGCAGGGAGGGCTCGATGATGCCACCTCGAAGGCGAAGCACCAAGTGCAGGGTGGACTCTGGGGAAGGGAACAAAGAGAGCACCTGAGCCAGGGCCACCAGAGGGTCACATCCCCAGCCGAGATCATTGAAGCCCACCAGTTGGGAGAACATGAATGGCTAGTAAACCACTGGCCACCAGCTGGGTGACCCAGCCTTACTGGCATCTGTCCCGGTCCCCACCCTGTACCTTTCTGGATGTTGTAGTCTGAGAGGGTGCGGCCATCTTCCAGCTGCTTGCCAGCAAATATCAGCCGCTGCTGATCAGGTGGGATGCCTGCAGGGAAGAGCAGCGGTCAAGGGGTGCAGCTCCACACAGGCAGAAAACAACCCCACACACCCCAGGAAACCGGGCAGACGCCCAGTGTGGCTGTCCAGAAATCCTGCCCGACAGAGGCTTCCAGGTGGGTAGATGGCCCTTCCTCCAGAGACAAAACTCACCCTCCTTGTCCTGGATTTTGGCTTTGACATTCTCGATGGTGTCGCTGGGCTCGACCTCGAGGGTGATGGTCTTGCCCGTCAGGGTCTTCACGAAGATCTGCATGTCTGCGTCTGCAGGGGCAGGGTGGAGCGCAAGTACTGAAGGCTGGCACCAAGCGGGAAAACATTTCAGTCCTTGCCTGCCCAAACACTACCCTCACACACACACACACCTCCTGCCTGCAGCCTGAGCACGCCATACCCATCCACGGAGGACTCGGCCTCCTCCTAGAAGCCACCACAGGCATGGCTTCCTGCTTAACCCCCAACCTCAGCCCCTGTGGGGTCAGTTCCTTTTGCCAGTCCTGGGGATTGAGCTCAGGGCCTGGGCACTGGCCCTAAGATTTTTAATGCTCAAGGTTAGCACCCTATCACTTGAGTCACATTGCTGCTTCTGGCTTTTTCCGTGTCTGTAGGACTGAGGAATTGAACCCAGGGCTTCATGCATGCTAGGGAAGCACTCTACCACTGAGCCACCTTCCCAGCCTGGGCAGTTTTTATGTTGTGCCAGAACTGGAATTCTGACCACAGGTTGACCTACCACTTGAAAAACAACTCGCTGTGAGGCTAATCGGGAACTTAGTACCTAGCCTGGCTTTACTTGGAACCTCGGTTCTCAGATCTCAGCCTTATGAGTAGTTAAACGGACTACAGACGTGAGCCACGGGTGGGAGTTATCTGGGGCATTGGGGTTTGAACTCGGGGCTCTACCACGTTAACTCCGCTCTAAATGCTCCATTTTCTTTTCCTCCCCAGTCCACTTCCTGCCTCAGCTCCACCCTCACGCACACGGGGGCGCGGGGTGAGGAAGGGGTGCGGCCCGGCGGCGCGGGGTGCGGGGCTCAGCTCCACCCTCACGCACACGGGAGCGCGGGGTGAGGAAGGGGGGTGCGGCCCGGCGGCGCGGGGTGCGGGGCTCAGCTCCACCCTCACGCACACGGGGGCCCGGGGTGAGGAAGGGGGGGTGCGGCCCGGCGGCGCGGGGCTCAGCTCCACCCTCACGCACACGGGGGCGCGGGGTGAGGAAGGGGTGCGGCCCGGCGGCGGGGCGCCGGCCGCGCATGCGGGAGACGCAGACGGGGCCAGGCGAGCGCGACGCGCGCTTCGGGCCCGGCCCGCAGGGACATTTCAGCCGGACCAGCGAGGCCCCGGAGTCCGCCCGCCGCACTAACTCGGACCCCAGCCCGGGCCGCTCCCCGAGGCCGCGCTCGCCGCCGGGGCCCGCGGCCTCGGCCTCGCGAGCCCCCCCACCGCCCGGCCGGCCGCGGCCGCCCTCCCCGCCCGCCAGGGCCGCGCAGCCCGCCGCAGCCCGCCCTCGGCCCCGCGCCACCCCGCAAGACCTACGCCACCGACCCGCTCGGCCGCAGGGTGGAGGAGAAAGAGAGCGGCGGAAGCGGAAACCGCCGGTTCTCCGCCGAGGGCGCCTGCGCACCGGGGACGCCCCGCGCGCGCGTCACAATCCGCGCCCGCGCTGCAGGCCCCGCCCAGGCCCCGCCCTCCGGACGCCATATTCGTTGCTGGCACATGAAGCCGCGGCGCGTGCGGACGAACGCAGGGCTGGCCCGCTTCCGCGTGGGCGCGCGCACGTCGCGTCACGCGGGGGAGGGCGTGGCCACGCCTTCCAGGTGTTTGGGGGCGTGGCCTCGGAGCAGCCGGGAGGTTCGCTGCCCGGGCCCAGGCGCACATTCTGGATTCCCCGGAGCCCCCACGGCCCGGGCCGGTTGTTCGCCGGCTTCCGGGACGCTGCGCTGGGGGGCGGCGCCTGCGGGGCCGGGGGCCGGGGCACCCGGGGCGGGGCCTGTCCGGGGTGGGGGATGGCCAGGCCCCGCCCCCGGCAGCGGGCCCCTTCCCGTCCTGGCACCCCGGCCGCGGTCAGTCCTGGTCGGCCAGGTTCTTTTTCTGCCTTGAGTGCTGCGGGTGGGACCAGGTTTGCTCCCACCGCGGAGCCTGAGCCTCGGCTCCACGTCCAGCTTCTCACGGCTTAGCTGGAGACAAGTCTCCTGGACCTCCTGGGGGAGGCCCTGCGCCCGCCTGTGCCCGCCTGCCCTGCCCGCCTGCCCTGCCCGCCTGCGCCCGCCTGCCCTGCCCGCCTGCCCTGCCCGCCTGCGCCCGCGCGCCTGCCCTGCCCGCCTGCGCCCGCCTGCCCTGCCCTGCCCGCCTGCCCTGCCCGCCTGCCCTGCCCGCCTGCGCCCGCCTGCCCTGCCCTGCCCGCCTGCCCTGCCCGCCTGCCCTGCCCGCCTGCCCTGCCCTGCCCGCCTGCCCTGCCCTGCCCGCCTGCCCTGCCCTGCCCTGCCCGCCTGCGCCCGCGCGCCTGCCCTGCCCGCCTGCCCTGCCCGCCTGCGCCCGCGCGCCTGCCCTGCCCGCCTGCCCTGCCCGCCTGCGCCCGCGCGCCTGCCCTGCCCGCCTGCCCTGCCCGCCTGCGCCCGCGCGCCTGCCCTGCCCGCCTGCCCTGCCCGCCTGCGCCCGCCTGCCCTGCCCTGCCCGCCTGTGCCCGCCTGCCCTGCCCTGCCCGCCTGCCCTGCCCGCCTGTGCCCGCCCGCCTGCCCTGCCCGCCTGCCCTGCCCGCCTGCGCCCGCCTGCCCTGCCTTGCCCGCGCGCCTGCCCTGCCCGCCTGCGCCCGCCTGCCCTGCCCGCCTGTGCCCGCCTGCCCTGCCTTGCCCGCCTGCGTGCCCTGCCCTGCCCGCCTGTGCCCGCCTGCCCTGCCCTGCCCGCCTGCGCCCGCGCGCCTGCCCTGCCCGCCTGCGCTGTCCGCCTGCCCACGCCCGCCCGCCGTGCCCGCGCACCTGCCCTGCCCGCCTGCGCCCGCCCGCCTGCCCTGCCCGCCCGCGCCCACCGGCCAGCTCCTGCCTACCCTGCCGGCGCCCGAGCCCGCAGGTCTCAGCAGCGTTACAGGCTGAGCCCCTCCCACACCCCGCACCTGCCCGGAGAAAAGAAGCCAGAGCCAGGGGTCGCATCCCCTTCCCAGGAACAGTCCTTTTATTGATAGCTCCCCCCAGCGTCTGTAAACATCGGGTACAAAAATACTCCCTTAAACGCCGTCCCTGGTGGCCCCGAGGCCCGAGGCTCCGGCCGCACTGTCGGAGCACAGGCCTCATCACGCAGGGCTACGCCGCTTGCCTGCCCTCCATCTAGAACCTTCTACCTGCCCCGGAGACCCGCTAGGTACCAACTGGAGAAAAAGCTGGGTGCTTCTGTCGGAGCGAAGGGCTGCGAGGCCAGCTTGGGGCAGAGCAGGGGCCCCGTGCTGGCCTCTGGAGCCTTCGGAGCCCGCAGGCTCCGTGTGCCTGGCCCCTGAGCCAGCCGGGATGGAGCCCAGGCCTGGTTCCAGACCTACAGAAGAGAGGCGTTCGGAGCGGGCAAGAAGGGTAATCCGGGGTCCCAGGGGCCCACAGCCTCAGAAGGGAGCCCTGGATGTCAGACCGGAGGGCAGAACTGGTGAGGGCCAGGCAGCACCCCACCCCCACCCAGGGAGCGCCCCGCCACCCAGAGCTGTCTGGGGCCCAGACAGACTACTGTCCTCCCAGCTCGTCCTCATCTGTCTGGCTGTGGCCATTAACTGCAGGGGAGCCAGGCCGCACATGGGACAGGTCCTCGAAGCCGGGGCTGAGGGAGGGCGAGACGGTGTCCGGGCTGGTGTCGCAGGAGCCGGTGCTCTGCTCCGAGGTGGCGATAGTGGTGGTGATGCTGGGGGGGATGGGGTCTTCATCCTCCTCCTCCAGGAGGGAGGCCTCTGGGATGTCTGCAGGAGGCCCGTGAGGTGGGTCAGACCCTCCTGCGGTGCTGGGGAGGGGGGGTCTTACCAACAGTAGCCCCTACTACAGAAGGCTACTAGGTCTAACTACCTTCAAGGTTGCTGGGCAGGTTTCCTACCACTTGAGTTATGCCCGAGCCCTGCGTTACTTTTTAGATAGTTGGATTTTTGCCTGGGCCTGGCTGGAGACTGAGATCCTTCCCACATTGAGCAGCAGGGGAGACTGAGGCCCAGGAGGTGGAGTGCATCCTTTCAAGGTTAACGAGGACAGGGCCCAGTGTGAGGTACAGTACCCCTGTAACCCCAGTCCTTAGGAGATAGGCGGGGGGGGGGGTGGGCTTCAGGCCAGCCTGGTCTGGGGGTGCCAGGGCCTGGCTGAGCTGCCATGGCCCCGCAGGCGAACCCAGGCCTCCGTGTCCCCCCGGCCCCCACTCTGGGGCCCGGGAGCCCCCAGCTCTGAACGCAGCAGCCCAGGGGCGCACACCAGGTGACACTTACAGCTGAAGGCCTCTGGATGCTGCCTGGCCAGCTTCCCCTTCAGCGTCCTGCGGGGTTGGGGGGGAGGGAGAGGCTGGATGAGCCGGCGGGCGCTGCGGCAGACCACACACCTCCCAGGGCCCCATCTTCACAGCTGCGTGGCCATCCAGCTGCCCGCCACGGAGGGGGACACAGCGGTGCGCCCCCCCCGTGCCTTCTGCACCCTGTGGTCTCCGTGAGGAGGCTCCTCAGGCTGAGGCCCACCAGCAGGAGAGGCGCAGGGTCTGCACCCCACCACCCCAGCTCCTGAAACCCCAGCCCCTGGCACGAGTTCTCCTGATGCACAGGGCGCCTGTGCGTGCTGCTTCCTGTCCCTTCCTAAGGTACAGCAGCTGTGTTCACAGGACAGGGGAGGGGTCTCGGGCACAGCCCATCTCTCCCTCCAGCCTACCCCCCCCCCCGGCCACCAGCTACTACCCAGCTGCCAGGCCCCGCCACCTGATCCTGCGGAAGATGCTGTCCAGGTCCCGCTTCATCTCCACCAGCGTGCGTGTGTGGTGCAGGAAGCGCTCATTCATCTGCTGCAGGCGGGCGCTGGACAGGTTGTTGAAGTTCAGCAGCATCTCGTTGGTCTTCTCAAAGCGGTCCAGCCTGGAGGTGGAGCACTGTGAGCTCCTGCCCGCCTCCCCACCCTGGGCCGGGCTCCCTCCTGCACTGCAAACTCCTATTCCCACTTGAAAACCCTACTCAAGGGTATCCTTCTAGGTGTGGTTTGGCTCTTAGATGCTTCCCAAAGGCCCATCTGTTGAAGGCTTGGTCACCAGCCTGCGGCCTTTCTGGAGGTGGAGGAGGCCCTGAGGCCCGGCCCCCGCCCCTTTCATCCTGCTGGGAGGGGCAGGGCAGCCTCAGCCTCAGCCTCACCACGCCAGGATCCGGCCCAAGCGGCAGCAAAAACCGAGCCCAAACAGCCTCCAGACCCTGGTGGCTGGAGGAGGGACCCTGGTGGCAGCTCAGAGACCCCCAACGCGGCTCTGCTCCCACTTCAGCTCCACCCGCCCCGGGTTTTCCTGCTTCCAAGAACATGGGGTGCTCTAGAGCCAGGTCTACAGTGCCGCTTGGGAAAATCATCTGCCTACAATAGGCCCTGGGCTCTGTCCCCAGCCCCCAAGAGAAAAGCCAGGAGCTACATGGGCTTGGGATCTCTTCTCTCTGTGGCACCGCCGTGGAACCCAGGCTCTGCCTTGCGAGTGGCAGCGGCAAGCCTGGGATCCAGCTGCCACTCCCCCGCTCACTCTACCCCGGCCTGGGCCCGGAGACTCCAGGCTTCAAGGGATCATGGCTCTTCACACCTCAGAACTCCCTCCAGCTCTCCCCAGCCCGGGGGCTCAGGACAGGTGTGCTCAGCCGCCAAGCCTTCTGCAGAGCGGCCTTTCCAGCCCGCCTGCCCCGATTCCCGTCCAGGCTGCGCAGCCGGGCCAGGAGTCCATGGGCTCCAGAGGTGGCCAGCTGGCTGGTCTGCTCATGTCCTCCACAAGTGTGGCTGGCTGGGCCCATGAAAGCAGGTTAGGAATGAGAGTACTGGGGGGGCTGTGAACCCCTCGGTGGCATCCCCGCTCACATGTTCTTCTGGGCCAGGATAATGGCGTTGACATCCTCCGTGTTCACCATGCTCAGGATCCGGCTGCAGAAAAGCCTCGAGGCGGAGTCAGGGGGGTCCATTTCCTCCTCCTCCTCCGCGGCCTGAAACGAGGAGGCCCAGGGCAGCGGTGAGCCACCACCGAGGGCCCCCAACATCTATCCCCTGAGCCTTGATTTGCCACGGAATGCTTGGACGACTGGAAGGGGTCATGCTGGGCCGGGGTGCAGCTTCACGGTGAGTGCTTACCTAGCAAACACAAGGCCTGGCTCCCACCTGAACACTGCAAAAAGCCATGGCTGAAAATAATGGGGGTCCTGTCTAAAATGCACCCAACACGTTAACAATTCCATCACAGAAGCTGGGTGTGAGAAGCTCACTTCTGCCATCCTAGCTACTCGGGAGGCTGAGATCTGAGGAACATGGTTCAAAGCCAGCCTGGGGAAGGAAATTAGTAAGACTTATTTCCAATTGGCTGGCAGAAGTGGAGCTGTGGCTCAAGTGGCACAATACCAAATAAATAAAATACAGATCTAGCTGTCCTGGAACTCAGTCCTCCTTCCTCTGCCTTCCGAGTGTCAGCCCGTGCCGCTGTGGGTTGCTTCTTGTCTCCCCTGGCTCCTGGACACACCTCTTCCCGGAATGCGTGTGGTTATCAAGGGACCCCTTTGCCAGTGCCAGCACCAGGAGGGCAGGGCCCGGGGCTGGGCAAGGGTGGTTAGAACTTACATCTGGACAACAAACCCAACTCCCCAAACTCGCCTCCAACTTTTCTTATCTGACAGGTGCCAAGAATCCCAGGCGTGCTCAGCCAGGCTGTGGGGCTGGCTCCCAGATGGCTCTGTGCTTCCCAGCTTCCCTGGCACAAGCAGACCACCCACAGCTGTGGGGATCTTCCCTGACCTTGGCTGGGGAGCCACAGCCTGACCCAAAGGGGCTTCGGGAAACGATAATCCTGACATGCTTGGTTCTGGTGCATGCTTTAATTTTATTTATTTATTTTGGTCGGTCATGGGGCTTGAACTCTGGGCCTGGGCACTGTCCCTGAGCTTTTCGAAAAGCTCAAGGCGAGCACTCTATCACTTAAGCCACAGCACCACTTCCCATTTTCTGGTGGTTAGTGGAATAAGAGTCTCATGGACTTTCCTGCCTGGGCTGGCTTTGAACCGCGATCCTCAGATCTCAGCCTTCTGAGTAGCTAGGATGACAGGCGTGAGCCACAGCACCTGGCTTTCAATTTTATTCTATTTGGTGCCTGTACTGACACCTGAACTCAGGGCATGGGTGCTGAGCTTTGTTTGCTAAACATTGGTGCCTGGGCTGGCTCCAAGCCACTCTCATCTCTAATCTCAGCTTTCTAAGTAGCAGGGACTACAGAAGCGAGCCACGGCACATGGCAGGATGAACACATTTAATGACCAACAGAGAAGCCTCCTCTCCGCTGGTAAACTTCATTCACACACAGGAGCATGGCTCAGGTAGCAGAGTGAGTGAAAAAGCTGAGGGAGGAGCTGGGAAGGTGGCTCAGCGGTAGAGTGCTCACCTCACATGCATGTGGTCCTGGGTTCCATTCCTCACACCCCAAACAGAAAAAGCCGAAGTGTTGCTGTGGCTCAAATGGTAGAGCACTAACCTTGAGCAAAAAGCTCAGGGACAGTGCTCAGGCCCAGAGTTCAAACCCCAGGACTGACAAAAAAAAAAGCTGAGGGAGAGTAGCCTGGCCTGCAGTTTAAGCCTAGCATGCACATACCTACACATACACACAAAACTAGCAAAAGCATAAGGCAAGATCTAAAGGTCAAGCTCTGATACCAACCCAAACAATAATAAAGAAATAAGAAAATAGGGGCTGGGAAGGTGGCTCAGTGGTAGAGTGCTTGCCTTGCATGCCTGAGGCCCTGGGTTTGATTCCTCAGCACCACATAAGCAAAAAAGAAAAAAGCCGGAAGTGGCGCTGTGGCTCAAGTGGTAGAGCACTAGCCTTGAGCTGAAGAGCTGAGGGACAGCGCCCAGGCCCAGAGTTCAGGCCCACGACTGGACCCAAAAAGAACAAAGAAAAGCAAAAGAAAATAGGGGCCGGGAAGGTGGCTCAGTGGTAGAGTGCTTGCCTTACATCATGAGGCCGGGTTTGATTCCTCAGCACCACATACACAAAAAAAGCTGCAAGTGGCGCTGTAGCTCAAATGGAAGAGCGCTCGCCTTGAGCTGAAGAGCTGAGGGACAGTGGGGACAGTGCCCAGGCCCAGAGTTCAGGCCCCACGACCGACAAAAATAAATAAATAAACAGTACAAAAAAGGAGAGGTGGCTTTGTAGGTAAGAGTGACTGTCTAGCAAGCCCGAAGCTCAATACCACAGAAAGAAGAGAGAAAGGAAGGAAGGAAGGAAAGAGGGAAAGGAAGAAAAGGTTTATACTAGCCTGGGATACAGTGCGAGTCCTTGTCCCCACCCTCAAAAAATAAAGCATCTGGGTTAAAGGAGTGCAGTCAGGCATTGGGGCCAGACTCTGACAGCGCCCGCCAGGCAGGACATGAACCTGCGGATAGGGCTTTTCTTGGAGGGGCTGCCAGCCCGGAACCCGCCTCGGCGGCCTCTCCCAGGAAGCCTTCCCGGATTCGCAGTGCACCCGGGCCACAGGCACAGCAAAGGCCCAGCCAGGCTCCGCGGCCGCGGAGGCCGCGTGACCTTGGGACAGCCCCGTCCTCTCCCCGCGTCGTGTTTCCTATCTGGAGTGGAAATAAGACCCCAGACCTCACGGTGCTTCGGTGGGACGCGGGCTGGAGGCCGGGAGTTCGAGGCCAGCCCGGGAGGCGTGGTGAGTGCGCTTCCCTCCGCCCTGTGCGTCCCGAGCCTCTGGCTTCAGGGCTCACTTTCCGCCGTGGCGCCAGGGCCGGCTCCGGGCTGCGGGAGGCGGGGCCCGGCGGAGAAACTGAGGCAGCAGCGGGGGCGACGCGGCGCTCGGTCAGGGCCCCGGCTCCCGCGCCACGGCCGCGGCCTCCGCCCGCGCGGCGCGGCGAGGGGGGAAACTGAGGCCCGGGCGACGCAGGAGGGCCCAGCTGTGGGCAGCGGCGCGCCCCACCCCACGGCCCCCCGGAGGCCGCGCCCGACCCGGCCCGGCCCGGCCCGGCTCCCCCGCGGCCCCGGGGGCCCCCCGAGCCCGAACCCGAACTCAGCCACGGCGTCGGTGGCGGCGGCACCTGCACATCTGGCAGCTTGGCTCAGGCTTCCGGGATGGCGCCCGCGCCGCCGCCGCCGCTACGTCATCACGCACCGCGACGACGTTCTCACCGAGGTCGGCCGGCGCGGCCGGAAAGGGCGGGGCTTACGGGCAGCTTCGGTTTGCAAAGTGCGTCACAGGCAGCAGCCAATGCGGCAGGCGCCGCCGCGCACGCGCCGTCGCGCAGCGCCGGCGTCCCGAGACATCCCGGAAGCGGGCGGGTGCGGGTGGAGAGGCCGCGGCGGGGCTAGGCCGCGGCGGGGCTGGCCCGCTGGCGCCTCGGGCCTGCGCGATCGGGGGCCCGAGGCCTGCTCGCTCGTGGCGGACGGGGCCCCGGAGCTTTTCTATCAGCCTTTGGGTGGTTGATTGGAGGTTGAGTTGCCTGGATTTTCCGGCCCCGGGGGGCTGGCCTCGAACCTCGGTCCTCACTCAGCTCTCAGCCTCCTGAGTAGCCAGGGTGACTGGCTGTTGCGTTTTGTGTTTAAGTCTGTTTTTACACCACTAATGGTAGCATCCTCCTGTTTCTTCCTGGCAACAGTTATTAAGGAGTTGCTTGCCTCCGTGGTTTTGTGTTTTAACTTTTAATTGCAGTTCTGTTGTTCAGTTAAGTACTTTTTCAAGTATTGGTATGACTATGACCCCACAGGTGTTGATCAGGTGGGCTGTCACGAACTGCTGTTGGTTTTGTTGTCGGTTGTGGGGCTTGAACTCTGGGCCTGGGCACTGTCCCTCAGCTCTTCAGCTCAAGGCGAGCGCTCTACCACTTGAGCTACACACAGCGCCACTTCCGGTTTTCTAATGGTTTATTGGAGATCAGAGACTCAGGGCCTTTCCTGCCTGGGCTGGCTTTGAACCGTGATCCTCAGATCTCAGCCTCCGGAGTAGCTGGGATTCCAGGCATAAGCCACTGACACCCAGCCGTGTGGTATTATTTACTGTCATTCACTCACCCTTCCTAGAACCAATGTCTCTTTGATTCTAAAGGTGCCCACCAATGGCTCACACCTGTAATCCTAGCTCAGTGAGCCAGGCTCAGCCAGTGCTGAGAGAGGGACGGACACAGCAGACATGTAACTTGGCCTGCAGTCCAGCCGTGGAGCTTAGGCTGAGAGAGCATGCTTTCTATTGCTCCTTTATAGTGTTCATCTGGGCACCACCCATCAAGCCAGACTCTTGACTGGGCCCAAATGTCCCGTGCACAGTGACCTGGAGATAAAATGTTTCCTTCCTCTTTGTGTTCCAGGGAGAGGGCACGGCCTGTGGGGACTCCTGTCCTGACTCTGAGTAAGGTCCAGGTTGTCATAGGCGGTGGGAGGTCTGTTTGGGCGGGGAGCCTTCCTCTACACCTTCTGTTTCATTTCCTATGGAGGATGATCAAGCTGTGCAGTCAGGGCTTATCTGCCCGTGGTTATGCCACATCCCACTCCTGGGCTCTAGTGGGGATGGGCCAGGGTGCAACCAGCTCTCAGTCACCCAGACCAGACCTTGGTCCGTGTCACACACTCTGCCGGGCCTTGTTTTCTTTATAAAGCGAAAGGTGATTCCCTGGCATGCACTTGTGGTCCTACCTATTCAGGAGGCTAAGGCCAACCTGGGAAACATAGTGAGACTCTGTCTCTAAAGAGAGAATCTGGGTGCAGGTGGCTCACTCCTATAATCCTAGCTACTCATGAGACTGGGCTGAATATTGAGGTTCAAAGTCAGCTAGGGCAGAAAAGTCCAGGAGATTCATCTCCAATTAACCATCAGAAAACAAGAAGTGGAGCTTGTGGCTCAAGTGACAGAACAATGCTAGCCTTGAGCAAAAGAGCTCAGGGACAGCATCTAGGCCCCACGTTCAAGCACCATGACTGACAAAAAACAACAAAAAGCAAACAAACCAAAAATAAACCACCTAAACACAGCCAAAGGAGAAAGTGTGTGTGTGTGTGAGAGAGAGAGAGAGAGACCATCGATCTAGTAATCAAAGTCCATTTGGGGCAGTGAGCAGGATCTGGGAAGGTTCGGTTCACCAAGAAGATAAGGTAATTGCAACTATGGAAGCAGTGGGGGGCGGGGTGGGGGGACCTTGGAGGCTCCCTAACAAGGCTGTCAAGTGCTGACTGCAGATACAAGGAAGCCAGCCCGGCAGAGTTCAGGGAGGGCTTCCTGAAGGAGGCAGTGCCAGTAGTGACCTGAGAAACTAAGGCAGCTCCCAAAGCCAGAGTGTGACTCAATTACAGAGCTCCCAAAGCTGGGCAGAAAAGGGGCAACAATCAGCCCCCGAAGCAGGCTCTGCGGGCTCTGCTCTGTCTGTGATCAATCCCAGCTATTCAGAAAGTTGAGACCTGAGGATGGGGGTTCGAAACCAGCCCAGGCAGGCTGTGATCAGTGGAGAGTAGCCGGAAATAGAGCTCTGGTTCAAGGGGCATGGCGCCAGTCTGGAGTGCAAAAGGCCAGGGACAGCGCCAGGCCCTGAGTTCAAGTCCCAGCCCTGGCACACCCCATGCACCCCATCACCACTAGGAACGTGCACGCGGGGAGGCGCGTGTCCGGAAGCCCTGCACCCGGCGCCTCCCGCACGCACAGGCGCCGTGGGGGCGTCCCGTCACCCCTTCCCCCCAGAACCTCGGCGTTGGGGACCCGGGGGCTTCGGGCGGGCGTCTGCACTTAGGCGAGCGCGGTCAGTGTTTTTCCAGCCGCGGGAGCTCAGCGAGCCGCGAAGGGGTCGCCGTCCACCGCTCGCGGGCGCCCCCCCCCTCCCCCCGCCCAGGCTCCTGCGCCTTTAAGAACGCCTCGCTTCGCCAAGCAGGAAGGGGGCGGGGCCGGCGCCCGGGACGGACGTGTATGCCAGCCAACGGGCGCCGCGCTGGCGGCGGCGGCGGCCAATGGCGCGGCGGGGCGGGGCCCGAGGCCGGAGCCCGGTTCCCGAGGCGCGGCGGCCGCGGCTGGGGGCGGGGAGGGGGCGCAGGACCCCAGGCGGGGGTCCCGGACGGCAGGCACGTGCGGGGGGGCGCGGCGGGGCCGCGCGGCGGGGCGCTCGGGGGCCGCGGGGCGGGGGGCGCGCGCGGGGCGCGGGGTCGGGCGCGGGGCGGCGTTGCGGGGCGGCGTTGCGGGGCCGCGCGGGCGGCGGGGGTCGGGGCGCAGCGCCGGGGCGGCCGCGGCCGGGGGGTGGGGGGGGCGCGCGCCGCGCGGGGCATTGTGGGCGGGGGTCGGGGGGCCGGGGTCGGACCCGGAAGCGGCCGGGCAGGTGCGGGCCGGACGCGGGGATCGGGCCGCGGCCCGGGGGGCCCGGCGTGGGGCGGCGCTCCCCGCAGGCCCGGCCGCGGCCCGACGGCGGGCCGGGGTCAGGGCCGCTGCAGAATGCGTCGCGGGGGCCGGGGCGGGGGAGGCCGGGGAGGTGGGCGGCGGGGGGCGGTGCGGGCGGGGGAGGGGGAGGGGGGCGCTCCGCACCCGCACTCGGGTCTTGGGGCGGGGGCCTCGTTAGGAGGAGGAGGCCTAGGCCCGAGGTGGACAGCTCGGGGACCCTGGGCCCGGCCCGGCCTGGCCGGGCGGGGGGGCGGGGGGGTTGGGGGGGGTGTCAGGGGCTGCACCCCGCCCTCACCCCTCTTGGATTCTGGACCCTGCAGCCCCAGGTGGCAGATCGCTGTGTGACCTTGTGCCAGTGTCTTTGCCCCTCTGGCCTGGGCATCCTTTGTGCAGCAGTGGCCTATTTTCTCGTTCCTGGGCTGCACATCTGTAATCCCGGCTTTCTCAGGAGGTTGAGAGCTGAGGATCGAGGTTCAAAGCCAGGGGCAAGGAGGTGTGTGAGGCCTCAGCTAGCAAAAAGCAGGAAGTAGAGCTGTGATTCAAGTGGTAGAGTGTCAGCCTTGAATGAAAAAGCCAGAGGAGAGCTTGAAACCCTGAGTTCGCACACACACAGGCACGCTCACACACGAAGATGAACGAACAGGTCAGGGTTCCTGAATCAGGTGCTCAGGATCTGATGCTCAGCCTGCTTGCAGGCAGCTGTGGAGTTGGGAAACTGAGTCATACAGCAAGCTGTACCAAAGCATGAGTGGCTGCAGTAGAGCATTTTCCATGCCGTCTGATCCCCATCCAGGGCCAGTTCCCGTCCCCAGCATGGCATCCTGGGCTGAGCCCTCTGAGCCTGCTGCCCCGCCGGCCACTGGAGTCCCCCCACTGGAGGACTTTGAGGTGCTGGATGGCGTCGAAGATGCAGAAGGGGAGGAGGAGGAAGATGAGGACGAAGAAGAGAACGGGGACTTGAGCGAGCTGCCGCCGCTGGAGGACATGGGACAGCCAGCAGCCGAGGAAACCGAGCAGCCCGGAGCCCTGGCCCGAGAGTTCCTGGCAGCCTTGGAGCTGGAGCCAGCGCCAGCCCCAGCCCCTGAGGAGTGGCTGGACATTCTGGGTGAGTGTGTGTGTGTGTGGGGGGGGAACAGGACAGGAGGGAGGGACCGGGCACAGGCCCCTCCTCCCCCAGCCTCCTCCTCTGTGAGAGGTTCAAGTCCTGCACAGTGAGGATGGCCACTACTTCACACAGCACGGCTGGTGCACTCTGTTCTGTGTATGTGTGTGTGTGTGCGTGCATGTGTGTGTCAGTGTGTCATTGTCATTCTTCTTGCTGCGTCTCCCAGCACTGTTGTGAGCGCTGTTTGCAGCAGCCCAGAGAAGCTGAGTCACCTGCTCAGAGCCTCACAGCCAGGAGCTTGTTGGTGTCTTTGTTGTGGTTGTATAATTTCCAGCGTCCATGCTGGCCTGTAACTGGTGAGGGCTGCGCCGGCCCGGGCCTGCCCCAAGGTGAGAGGTCAGCCGGCGAGTCATATTTTTCTCCCCCCCCATAACACATGTTTGCTCAGTGTCCAGCTGTCACGTGGGCGCTGGGATTACGGGGGCGGCGGTAGTGACCCCACGGGTGCAGAGCAGGATGGCTTGTTCTGGAGTATTTGCATTCTGATACCCGAGAGGCAGGCCGGGCCATGCTAGTGCGAGGTCTGTGTTCCAGCCCAGCACCTCCAAACAACCCGAGACACCTCCCCCGGGTATCAGAGCGGTTGCTGATGGCTTCTTAATTGCACTAGCAAGTTACAAAGCTTCTTTGTTTTTGCTTTTGTCAGTGGGTTTGAACTTGGGTCTTTAGACTTGTTAGGTTGGCATTCTACCAAGAGTTGTGCTCCCAGTCCTATCCTATGCAAAGCATTATGTGTCTGTGTGTGACTCCTGGGGCTTGAACTCAGGGCCTGGGCACTGTCCCTGAACTTTTTTTTTGTCAGTCGTGGGGCCTGAACTCTGGGCCTGGGCGCTGTCCCTCAGCTCTTCAGCTCAAGGAGAGCGCTCTACCACTTGAGTCACAGCGCCACACTCCTGGCTTTTTCTGCTTATGTGGTGCTGAGGAATTGAATCCAGGGCCTCATGCATGCAAGGCAAGCGCTCTACCATTGAGCCACCTTTCCAGCCCCTGAGCTTTTTTCGCTCCAGGTTGGTGCTGTTTCATTTGAGCCATAGCTCCGCTTCCAACTTTTTTTTTTTTTTCTTTCTGTTGGTTGTAAGGCGTGAACTCGGCCTGGGTGCTGTCCCTGAGCTGTTTTGCTCAAAGCTAGTGCTCTACCTCTTCTGGTTTTTGAGTGACTCATTGGAGATAGGAGTCTCAAGTGGACTTTCCTGCCCGGAGTGGCCGTGAACCACGATCCTCAGCTCAGGTCTCCGTCTTGGGCTGGTGTGGAGGGTGAGGGAAGACTGCTGTTGCTTGTCAGGGTGTTGCTCTGTGTGGTGCTTTGAGGTCTGGCAGGTGTTGTACAAACCCAAGGTTGCTGTTGGCTGCACCCCCTGTCTCTTTTTATGCCTGGGTAAACTGAGGCCCAGACACTCCTGGCTATCGGGGGAATGAAGCCAGGCTTCCCAGCCAGCCATCCGGCGCTGCATTGTGAACTCTGGTTTTCTGAAGTGGACAAAATTCCTCCATTTGCCAAGGGCTCTACCGGGTCCCCCATTTACTGAGGGGATCCCGGTGAAGCCTGATCCCTGGGCCTGTCCTGTTGGGACTTGGGTGCAGCTCCATGGAGGGCGCTGTGCCTGCACTCTGCAAACCTGTCCCACTGCAGGGTTGCCCTGGGTTGCTGGGGTCACCTGTCTCCCACTGGGTGGCAGCAGGGCAGCCCTGGGGGGTTCAGGGGGCCTGAGGGGCGGACCCGTTCCCCTCCCCCATCCCCCGCAGGGCAGGCGGCCGGGTGACACCGGGTGACACGGGTGTCGGCCCGGCAGGGAATGGGCTGCTGAGGAAGAAGACCCTGGTACCGGGGCCGCCCGGGGCCGGACGTCCAACCAAGGGCCAGGTGGTGACGGTGCGGCTGCAGATGTCGCTGGAGGACGGGGCGCGCGTGCAGGAGGAGCCCGAGCTGCTGTTCACACTGGGGGACTGCGACGTCATCCAGGTGGGGGCCAGGCGGGGGTGCGGGGGGCCCCCAGCCTGGGCACCCCTGATCCCGCCTCCTGTCCCCTGGCCTGGGCACCCCTGACCCCCTGCCCGCCCCCCGACCTGGGCACCCCTGACCCCACCCCCTGCCCCCCGGCCTGGGCACCCCTGACCCCGCCTCCTGACTCCCCCCCCCAGGCACTGGACCTCAGCGTCCCGCTCATGGACGTGGGAGAGACGGCAATGGTTACAGCTGACTCCAAGTACTGCTATGGCCCCCAGGGCAGGTGAGAGCCGCCCTGGCCGCCCCACCCCGTGCGCAGGGGTCCCGGGGACCCGGGAGGGGGGCGGAGCGCGGCCGGTGCCGTCCTGCTCACCGGGGGCACCCGGTCCCAGTGTGGCCCCTTCCCCCAGCAGGAGCCCTTACATCCCCCCCCACGCGGCTCTGTGCCTGGAGGTCACCCTGAAGTCGGCGGTGGACGGCCCCGACCTGGAGACGCTGACCGGCCAGGAGCGCGTGGCCCTGGCCGACCGGAAGCGGGAGTGCGGCAACGCCCACTACCAGCGGGCGGACTTCGTGCTGGCCGCCAACTCCTACGACCTGGCCATCAAGGCCATCACTGCCAGCGCCAAAGGTGACCACCCAAGGCCTCGGCCCTCTGCAACGTTCCACAACTAGCCTAGCAGGCCCCGCCCCGTTTCCAGCCAACATGGGGGTGATGGTGTCGGGGCCCCCCACGCCATGGCCTCCCAGGCCGGCCGTGCCACGTGTGCTGTCGCCTGCAGTGGACGTGAGCTGCGAGGAGGAGGAGCAGCTGCTGCAGCTGAAGGTGAAGTGTCTCAACAACCTGGCCGCGTCGCAGCTGAAGCTGGACCACTACCGCGCCGCGCTGCGCTCCTGCAGCCTGGTGCTGCAGCACCAGCCGGACAACGTCAAGGCGCTCTTCCGCAAGGGCAAGGTGCGCCCCACTGCCCTCCCCGCGTGCCCACCTGTGCCCGGCTCCACACCCGCGTGCCCCCCTCATGTCCGGCCCAGGCCCCCCCCCCCCCCCCCCCCCCTGTCTCTGCACCCGGTCCCCCTCACCGCAGGCCCTCCCGCCTGTGTCTGGCCCAGGGCCTTCCAGCCTGGTCCGGGGGTGCCACTTCCTACCCCGTCCTTCCCAGGCTTTGGCCTGCGTTGGGGATGGGTGGACCCTCGGCCTGGTGCACAGATCCTAGTATTCAGCACCCTGCAGGGCCTAGGTGGGGCCGCAAGGGGGGACCCAGAGGCACCAGGCCTGCCCCGGCTGCTGGCGCCTGGCGGTTTCCGCCCCTCGGGCTTTGCCAGCTCCAGGGCCTCCCTGGCTGCAGAGCTGGAAACCTCCACTAGATGGCAGTGGAAAGCGGGAGGAAAACAGCGCCAGGACCCCCAGCGTGACAGGGGCCCGCCCACTCCAGACCTCCCCCTTACCGGCCCCAAGGCCCCCCCGGGGTGCAGCTGCAGCTGTGGGTCCTCCCGGGTCCTCGCTCCCAGGTGCTGGCGCAGCAGGGCGAGTACAGTGAGGCCATTCCCATTCTGAGAACTGCGCTGAAGCTGGAGCCCTCCAACAAGGTGAGCCCCGCCCCCTTCCCCAGCCCCAGGCCACCGCCCTTTGCTGGCATCCGGGCTCTGCACCATGTATGGGGGGGGGGGAAGGGCAGGGGACAGGGAGGGGGACGGCAGCCCCGCTTTCCCAACTCCGGGAGGGGGCAGAGGGCCCGTGGTGGCCGGCAGGGACCCTCATCCCAGCCCTGCCGCCCGCACAGACGATCCACGCAGAGCTGTCGAAGCTGGTGAAGAAGCACGCAGCACAGCGCAGCACGGAGACTGCCCTGTACCGGAAGATGCTGGGCAACCCCAGCCGGCTGCCCGCCAAGTGCCCTGGCAAGGGGGCCTGGGTGAGTGCCGCCAGGCCTCTGCCTGGTCCAGGGGCCTGGGGACAGCGGCCCTGCCCGAGGTTCAGAGCAGGCTGCGGTGGTCCTTCCAGGGAAGGGGAGGCATGGACAGCGGGGTTTCGGTGTGGTTGTTTTACTAGTCTTGGGGCTTGAACTCTGGGCCGGGGCGCTGTCCCTCAGCTCTTCAGCTCAAGGCGAGCACTTTACCACTTGAGCTACAGCGCCACTTCCGGTTTTCTGGTGGTTTATTGGAGATAGGAGTCTCACGGTCTCTCCTGCCCGGGCTGGCTTTGAACCGTGATCCTCAGATCTCAGCCTCCTGAGTAGCTAGGATGACAGGCGGGAGCCGCCGGCGCCCGGCTTGTCCCTGAGCCTTTTTGTGTTGAGAGCTGCTAGCACTCCACCCCTAGAGCCACAGCAGCCTCTTCTTTCTCTGAGCAGTTTATTGGAGATAAGGGAGTCTCGTGGACTTTCCTGCCTGAGCTGGCTTCAAACCCTGATCCTCAGATTCCAGCCTCCTGAGGGGTTTATTTATTTTAATTTTTTGGTTGGTTGTAGAGCTTGAACTCTGGGTCTGGACACTATTCCTCAGCTCTTCAGCTCAAGGCAAGCTCCCTACCTTGAGCCACACACCACTTCTGGTTTTCTAGTGGTTTATTGGAGATAAGAGTCTCACAGACTTTCCTGCCCAGGCTGGCTCTGAATCATGATCCTCAGGTCTCAGCCTCTCGAGTAGCTAGGATGACAGGCGTGAGCCATCAGCTTTCCAAAGTGTTTTTAGGTTTTGATGCATGTGTAGGAGTTAGTCAAGGGTGGAGAGATGTGGTAAGCGGTGGTTGGTTTGGGACCGGGTGTCCACCGTGGCGGGTGTGGGGCCTCCAGACACCAAACTGACCATCCTCCCGTACCCACAGTCCATCCCGTGGAAGTGGCTGTTCGGGGCGACTGCCGTGGCCCTCGGGGGTGTGGCGCTCTCTGTGGTCATCGCTGCTCGGAACTGACCGCCTAGGGTCCACCACCCCGCGCTCCCCAACCTCAGGCTCCGTGCCCTGCCCTCCCTTGGCTTCCCCCCCCCTTCCAGGCCAGGCAGGGAGGACCAGGCCCAGCAACCCACCAGCAGGAGAGGCAGCCCGGAGGGAGGGGCCTGGTCCCGGTTCTCCCCCCCCCCCCCCCCCGGGCTAGGCCTCCCCTGGCTGGCCTCAGTTTCTCCTCAGCAGGCCAGGGGCAGCACCGCACCCCCCTCCTCCATCCCTCGCGCTGCCTGCTGCCCCATCCAGGCTCCCACCGTGAAATAAAGTCTCCCCTGCACTCCATGTCCAGCTCTTTCCCTGCGGCTGGCTGGACCAGCGAGGCCCGTGCCACTCCCCGGGTCACCCAGGACGCTGGCCGAGCCAGGCTGCGTCCTGCCCTGGTCCGCTCCAGGGACTCTTTCCCGCATCGGGGCCCTGCTTGTGCCACTGCTGAGGAACGATGGGGCCGGGAAGGCAGCTGAGGGGCTCGGGCTGGGGCCAGGGCCGGCAGGGCCCCTCCCTGGGGCTGCTTCTGACCTCAGGATCTGCAGCCCAAGCCCTGGGAGGCAGCCACTGCAAGGGCCCTGGGGTGTGAGGGTGTGTTGGAGTTGGTGTCTGTGGGCCTCTGGGCTTGGGGGTGCGTGGGGCTCTCCCTGAAACCCTGCACATCCTGGTGCTGGCACGGTTGAAGCTTCAAGGCCCCTCTCATGGCTGTCTTGCCTTCCAGAGGGAAGAAAAAGCGCAGAGCCCACACCAGCACTGTACTTGGGAGGGCACGGGACACAGGGCCGCCTGTGTCCAGGCCGACCTGAGGCCTGGTTCCTTTCCCCAGGCCTCAGTTTCCCCAAGTGGGAGATGGAGGAGAGCACTGCTGAGCAGTCGCTGGTGCCAGCCTGGGGCCTGGAGCATCCTCAGGTCTCACATCATCATCTGAGGAGGATCTCCGTGTGGCGCAGCTGGCTTTGAACTTCCATCTCCCAGGACTTTTTCTTGTTCATCCTGGCTTCAAACTGCCATCCTCAGATCTCAGCCTCCTGGACACAGTGCCTGCCACCCCCATGTACTTTGTATTTTATTTTTTCGGTTGGTCCTGGGTCTTGAACTTGGGGCCTGGGTGCTGTCCCTCACTCTTCAGCTCAAGGCTGGTGCTCTACCCCTTGAGCCACAGCACCACTTCTGGTGTTTCATTGGAGATCAGAGTCTTGTGGCCTTTCCTGCCCGGGGCTGGCTTTGAACTGCGATCCTCAGATCTCAGCCTCCTGAGTCGCTGGGGTGACAGGCGGGAGCCACGGCACCTTCCTCTCGTGCTTCCACGTGATCTCCCCGCAGGTGCCGGTGGATTTGGAAGCGTGTTCCACGGCACGGGCCGCCCCGTGGGGGGAGGGCGGACGGCCACCCCGGCCCATCGGTGGAGGGGAGGACGGGGCCTTGAACTTGCAGCCATCACCCAAAAACGAAGCGCAAACCCGGCCCTCGCCCATGGCCAGTGCCGGTGATGGACGCACAGGAAGCCTGGCGGGGCGGCCGGCCCGAGGGCGCGGTCCCGGGTGTCCGGGGCGGCCGCGAGCGGGGGAAGGACAGGGGGGCCGGGCAGTCCGGGGGCGGCCAGGCGCAGCCGGCGGGGCGGCCGGGGCGGGGCGGGCTCCAGTGCCCGGAGCCCCGCTTCCCGCGGGGGCGGCGGCGCTGACGTGGGCCGGAAGTCCCGGCTGGAGGTTGCACAACTTGTGGCGTCACCGGAGAGCTTGTCAATAAAGCCTTGGCTATCCTTTTCCTGGTATTTTTTGAGACTGGAGCCGGGCTCCGCGGGCTCCCCGAAGGCTGGCCTGTCCTCGGCCCCGGGGGCGCCGGCTGGCCGCTCCCCAGCTCCCGCGGCCCATCCTGAGACGAGCCACAGCGGCCCCGCCGCGCCTTGTTTGCATAACCACGCCCACTGCGCCCTACATCACCCGCTGGCCCCGCCTCCCACGTGCCATGCGGTGGCCGCGCCCCCTCCACGCCTTCGCCGCGACTCTCAACAGACGCCAAAAACGGAAGCCGCTGCGGGATCTCATAAATAATGCATCACGTCAGCGCCCGGCGGGGCGGGGCCGCAGCGCGCCGGGTCCCGTCAGGTCCTGAATAATACATGTGGAGGCGGAGCTTGGGAGGATGCGCGTGTGAAGGCGGAGCTCGTGCGCCCCGGCGGCTGCTTGTAGCTTCTATGAATATGCATGAAGGGGCAGTGACCAGGAACTTTACGTTACACGCAGGGGGCGTGGCCGGTCCTCACGTCATGAATAATACGGTGCGTCGGTGACCCACACGGCCGCGGCCGTTGGCTCTCAAGGTACTGGGGGCGTGGCCGAGCACGTTCATGAATAATGCAGCACGTCGGCGGGGCGGGGCCGGCGCGGCGCCGCTGGAGCCGGGAAGTGGGGGGCGGGGGAACGATGGTCGCAAGATGGCGGCGCTGAAGGAGGCTCGGAGCTACGGGCTGTCCTGCGGGAGGGTGAGCGACGGCAGCCGGGTGTCCGTGTTCCACGTGAAGCTCACCGACAGCGCCCTGAAGGCCTTCGAGAGCTACCGCGCCGGCCAGGTGAGCGGCGCGGGGTCCAGGGCGGCTGCGGGGCGCGGGCCCGCCGGCCTCGCGCGTCCCTGGCCGCGGCGCCCGGGCCGGGCAGCGCGGGCTGCGGGCTGCGGCTCGCGGGCTCCCCGCCCGGGCCGGCGGGCGGCGAAAGCGGGTTCCGCTCTCCTCCTCAGCCCCCGGGCCCCGCGGGGCGGCCGCGCCGAGCGGGGAGGCGCCCGGCCTCCGCGGGGCCCGGACCCTGGCGGCCGGGCCGGGCCGGGCCTCGCACCCGGCGGCCGGGGCGCCCCGCCGTCCGGCCGGCGCGGGGGGTTCGGGGCCCGGGGCTCGCCAGGAGGGCCGTCCGGGCCGGCTCCGTCCGGGGCGCGGCTCCTCCCCGCCCGGGCGACCCCTGCTCAGGCCCGGCCCTCGCTGCGCCCGGGCCGCCGCGGTGTCAGTCGGGGGCCGCGCGCCTGGACGCGGCTCGGAGGCTTCCCTTCCTCCGGACCCTCCCCCCGGGGACGTGCGGGTCGGCCGCCGGGCCGGGGCGCCCTCGGGGACCCTCGGTCTGAGGTGTGACTCGGGCACGGCTGGGCGGCGTGCGCGCGCGTGCGGCCGGGCTCCCCGTGCGGGGTCGCGGCACGGCGGGGGGGGGCACGGCGGGGGGCCGGGGGCCGGGCCGGGGTGGGCACGGCGGGGGTGGGCACGGCGGGGGGGCCGGGGGCCGGGCCGGGGTGGGCACGGCGGGGGGGCCGGGGGCCGGGCCGGGGTGGGCACGGCGGGGGGGGGGCACGGCGGGGAGGGCACGGCGGGGGGGGCACGGCGGGGAGGGCACGGCGGGGGGGGCCGGGGGCCGGGCCGGGGTTGGGCACGGCGGGGTGGGCACGGCGGGGCCGGGGGCCGGGCCGGGGGGGGCCGGGCCGGGCCGGGGTGGGCACGGCGGGGCCGGGGTGGGCACGGCGGCGGGGCCGGGGTGGGCACGGCGGGGCCGGGGTGGGCACGGCGGGGCCGGGCCGGGGTGGGCACGGTGGGGGGGGCCGGGCCGGGGTGGGCACGGCGGGGCCGGGGTGGGCACGGCGGGGTGGGCACGGCCGGGCCGGGGGGGGGCCGGGCCGGGCCGGGGTGGGCCCGGCGGGGCCGGGGTGGGCACAGCGGCGGGGCCGGGGGCCGGGCCGGGCGGGGGGGGGGGCCGGGCCGGGCCGGGGTGGGCACGGCGGGGCCGGGGTGGGCACGGCGGCGGTGCTGCACTGGGCCTGGTCCCGGGCCGGCCGGCAGGCGGCGGGTTGCGGACACTAACTCGGAAGGAATGTGGCTCTCTTCCTGCCCCGGACTTGTTTGGCCCCAGAGTTTCCCCGACGTGCGTCTTCTCTGCCGCCGCCGCCCGGAGTCGCGTCCTCCCCCTCCGCCCTGGCGGGCTGCTCCCCGCAGCCTTGGGCAACCTCCTTCCTGCCCTCCTCAGCCCTCCCCTTCGGACTGACCGGGACTGCGCTTTTCTTGGGTATGGGGGTTCTTGGTTTGTCCCAGGCGTGTCTCCCCCCCCAAGGAGAGCCGAGGCCCCTCCGGCCGTGTGTGGCGGAGGGTGGCAGGCGTTGCCCCGGGGCGGTTGTGACTCGTCCACTGTAAGCTGGGCTTTCCCAGAATGGGCTGGAATTCACGCTTGAGTCAGGGAAAGAAGTGGACTTGGTACCTGGTGGCCAAGCCCCACCCCGGCCTCCTTCCCCCAGCCCGGAAGGCCGTCTGGGCTGCCGGCGTCCCGTCCACCGCGTGCCATCATGCTGCTATTTTTGATTTCGGGTGTAGGTTACATCCCCACAGTAGGCTGGCGCTTCTTCCTGTGAGGGCAAAGGTAGCCACGGGCCGCTAAGCCCTGTGCCGTCCACATCCTAGCTGGGGTCAGGATGGCCAGGAGGGCTGGCTCCCAGAGCTGCTCTGTGGATGGCCTGGGGGAGTTGAAGTCTGGGGCCATCCAAAAACAATTTTTTTTAAGCTGATGGGGCACTAGGTGTCAGGTTGTCAGTTATATTGCCCTCCTAGGACAGTGGGGGCACTGAGTGGACAGCAGGGTAGTTTGGGGTCAGCTGAGCACGAGTGGCAGGAATGGCACCATGGAGCCCATTTTAAGGTGCTGGGGTTCAGGAAGGTGACCTGAAGAACTTGTAAAACTAGGTAAATGCCAGTCCCTGAGAGAACTTCACAGGCGCGTGCTCTATTCTCCGGGGTGTGGAAAGAGTTTTTGTTTTGTTTTGTTTGTGTGTGTGGTCTTGGGTGTTTTTTGGGGGGTGGGGAGTCATGGGGCTTGAACTCCAGGCCCAGGAGCTGTCCCTCAGCTCTTCAGCTCAAAGCGAGCACTATACCACTTGAGCCACAACGCCACTTCCGGTTTCCTGAGTGGCTGGTTTTGAACTGTGATTCTCAGATCTCAGCCTCCTGAGTAGCTAGGGTTACAGGCGTGAGCCACCAGCACCCTTTTTTTGGCGGGGGTGGGGTGGGGGGGGAATCTGGGGCTTGGGCCTAGGAACTGTCCTTCAGCTCTTTAGTTCAAGGCAAGTGCTCTACTACTTGAGCCACAGCACCACTTCGGGTTTTCTGAGTGGTTTATTGGAGATAAGAGTCTCTTGCCAGGCACGGTGGCTCACGCCTGTAATCCATTACTGAGGAGGCTGAGATCTGAGGATCATGGTTAAAAGCCAGTCCAGGCAGAAAAGTCCGTGAAACTCTTATCTCCAATTAGCCACCAGAAAACCAGAAGTGGTGCTGTGGCTTAAGCGGTAGAGCACTCTCCCCTTGAGCTGAAGAGCACAGGGACAGCAACCAATCCCAGAGTTCAAGCCCCACAACCCACCAAAAAAAAAAAAAAAAAAAGTCCCACGGACTTTCCTACCCTGAAAGGCCTTGAACTGTGATCCTCAGGTTTTAACCTCCTGAGTAGCTGGGATTACAGGTGTGAGCCACCAGTGCCCAGTGGTCCTGAGTATTAAACTGAAGGCCTGACTGCTGTCACTGAGCTTCATTCAAGGCTAGTGCTCTACCACTTGGGCCACAGCCCCACTAATGCCTTCCTGGTGGGTGACTGGAGAGAAGGCTCTCACAGGACTTCTGCTGCTTCAGATCATGACCTTCAGTCGATGGCCTCCTGAGCAGAGGCTTATTTAGGGGTGGCAGGAGCTGTGGGGGTTCTCTGGGCCTAGCACGGGGCTGGGGGTGGGGGTTGTTCTCTGGTGCCAGCACTGGGGCCGGCTGGCTAGGAGCTGCTCCACTTCTGTCCCACAAGTGTATGAAGTTTGAGCTGTCACTGTGTAGGCCCGGTGCCCAGCCAGGCAGAGGTGTAGCCACCCGCATGGCTGCGGATTGTCTGGCCCTCCTGGGCCTTGGAGTACTTTCTCTTCAGACACAGAGCCGCAGGTGGCAGGTGCCCATGCCTCTGATCCTAGCGGGAAGCTGGCCAGGGGCAGGCCGGCCTGGCCGCACAGCCCAAGCCTGTGGTACAGAGGCTGTTGGCTGTCTCTCTCTTTTGCTCCGTGGGTCATGTTTGCTGGGGAGAATCCCGGGACCCCCCCTTATGAGGAAGTGACCCCCACCTGGCCTCCACCCTGGGCTGTATTGCATCACTGGGGATTTGGAAGCAGGAGCGAGGCTTCTCCCTGGTGGAGAGCCACCTCTTGTCAGTGACAAGGCCCCTACAGGGTCCCAGCCTTCTGCAGGTGGCTCCTGGGCTTCCTGGGGTCCCGCTCCGGCTCTGCTGCTCTCTGCACATGGAGCCCCTGCCTTGGGTCCTCCTCCTGCCCTCGGCCCTGCGGCTGCCTGGAGGTCATCACTGGGGTTCGGGAGCCTGCGGCCAGGGTGCACTCACCTGCCTCAGTCAGCGCAGGCTGCCATGCGGGCTGGTCCCGCAGTGACGGCGGGGGGGGGGGGGGAGCGGGGAGCGGGATGTGGGGATGTGTGGCTAGAAGTCAGGAGACTCGTGAGATCAAACAGGGTGAAGCAGTGGTGAGGCGGCGTGGCACCCCGTGTCTGTCCAGGAGGTGGAGGTGAGCTCCGGTGGCTGGTGTGGGTGTGGGGACAGGACCAGGGGGGCAGACACAGCCCCGCGGAGCTGGGGGTAGGGCCGAGGGGAGCTGGGGAGCCGTCCAGAGGCCTGCGCTGCCCGGGCCTGCCGGGCCTGGCCGGAGCTGTGTCTGCTGCAGGTGGGTGGCTGTGTGGACCAGAGCCCACGCAGTGGCAGGAACCTTAATTTAGCCGTTCCCTCCCACACAAGGCCCTGGGAGCTGCTCGGGTCCCTCGCTGGGGGGCTCTGGTGCCCTGTGTTCCAGAGGGGCCGTCCTCGGTGAAGGTCCACTCCAGTGAGTGCTGCCGCCCGGGGCCGCTGCCAACCGGCCCCCTCCCGTCAGTGGGGGGGCTGACGAGGGCTGAGGTCAGGCGCTGTGCCGACAGGACCGTGGTCCCCTGGCAGGCTGACCCTGAGTGTAGGAGCGAACCAGCATTTCCTCCCCTCCGCCCGCGAGCGAGGAGAGGTGACAGGCACGTGCCTCTCCCTAGCCGCACACCCCGCGCCCTCCGGGGCAGCACTGCCCCAGCCCCACTGGGTGCTTCTCGGGCCGGGCCGGGAGGCCTTTGGGGACCCAGGCCTCCCTTCTTTGCAAGAACTGCTTGCTGGGGTGCGGGTCTGTGTCCACCTCTCCCCGCAGGATGGGGGAGTTCACCCAAGGCACAGCCTGGTGTGGGGGACCCGGCCCTGCCCTCCATGACCCCTGACCCGGCTTCCTGTGCCCTGGTGATGTGTGTAAACACCAGACAGCCGGCCCTGCTGACTCCTCACCTCCCAGCAGTCCTGATGTCACACCAGGATTGTGACATCGCCTGAGACCTGGCCACTGCTGAAGACAAGCCTGACCCCACCCCGCCCCCACGGCCCTGGGAGGGGCGCCAGACGCCAGGGAGCCGGGCCCTGGGCCCAGTGACCCGGGTCTGAGCCCCACACGGAGGCTGTCAGACCCAGCACCCTGCCCCAGGGACCTCCGGCGGCCACGAGTGGCAGACAGTCAGCCAGGTGGAGTTTGTGTGTGCATCATGAGTGTGGGGAGGGAGGGGTATGTTGAGGCTTGAACTTAGGGCTCCCCATCTCACTCGGCTTTATTCCTCTATAGAGGCACTCTATAGAGCCACACTCCACTCTTGGCTTTGGAGATGTGTCTCGTGGTCTTTCTGCCCCGATTGCTTTAAACCACAGTCTTCAGCCTCCTAAGTAGCTGAGGTTAGATATGAGCCACTGGGCCCAGCCGTTCTGTCAGTTTTCGGTTGGGAGCTACAAGCTGGTGTCCGCACAGGCCTGCCAACCTCTTGGTGCTCAGTTGTTTCCCAAGTGCCGTCTCTGCCAGGATCCCTGGCAACCTGTGCTGAGCCCTTTAAGCTGAACCTTCTGCCCGGTGGCTGAGCTCTGGCGCAGGCCCTTTGCAGGGACGGCAGGACCGCGCTCTAGCAGGGTGGCAGGCCTCTGTAAGAAATAAATGAATAAATTAGTGCTCGACCTGGGAGCTTTTTGTTCATTGGACATAGGAGTCTCATGAACTTTTCTGCTCGGGCTGGCTTCAAACCACGATCCTCAGATCTCAGCCTCCTGAACAGCTGGAATGACTGGCGTGAGCCATGGGGCCTGGCTGTGTAAGCTTGAGTCTTGAATAGCTGTTTTCCCTGCAGTGTGGACGGTAGGAAGCCCGTGGCCACTGCTCACCCTCCTGGGGCCCGCAGGGGGCCAGCTGTCCTGCTGTCCTCGCTGCCCACTGGCTGGAGTGCAGGAGGGGTCCCTGGGCTGCCTGGACGGGGAGGCCTCTGCCAAGAGCGTGTCCCAGGCGGGGCTGGTTTGTGGGCAGGGAGTCCCATACGGCTGGGGACAGGGACTGCAGAGGGGCGGGGTGGGCTCTGCTCTTTCCTGGACCTTGGGACGCGTTTGCATTGCTGCCTGCCTGCGTGGCGGTGGGGTGGGGGGTAGCTGCGGGCATGGCCCCCCGCGCGCGCTGTGGCTCTGTTGTCCTGAGTTGGTGGGGAGGGTGAGGCGGCCCTGGGGTGAGAAGGTCGGGCTGGGGCCCTGGGGAGAGGGGAGGCGTGTGCAGTTCTTACCGTGGCACCCTGCGGGCACCGTGCTAGGCGCCATGCGCTGCGTCTGCTGTGTTGGTTCTCGTGCGTGGGTTGGTGTGGTAGCCGCCACTGCCGCTGGAGCAGTTTTCGGGCCTGGCACGGGCGGCGGCCTCTCCTCCGGCTCCGGGAGCACTGTTTCACACACAGGGTGGTTGGGTGCCGGGGTCGAGTCCCTGAATCGCAGGCCCTGAGGACAGATGGCGCTGCTGGGCGGCTGTGTGTGCAGCCCGGGGGCCAGCGTCCCCGAACCCACCGCTGTGGCAGGGAGCCCCCCAGGGCCGTCCCACACGCCCTCTCAGTTGGGGGGCAGAGCTCCTGGTGTCAGCCAGTCCCGAGCACGTGGCGTTCCAGTGTGGCAAGGCCTGCGGTCAGCACTTGGGACGTGAGGAAGGATGATAGAAAGTTCAGGCAGTCTGGGCTGTGCTCTCCCGAAACAGCAACACACAGAACAGAGATCAAGAGCCTCCGCCCTGTGGACAGGAACGGCAGTCAGGTGCCGAAGCCACTGTGGAGACACACAGGACCTTCCATAAGGGAGCACAGGGTCCGGAGGCAGCCTCAGGCACTGACAGCACAGGCACTGACCACGTGCACACACTCCACTCGCCCACGCGGGGGCGCCAGGGCCAGCCTGGGGATGGATGTGCTGTGGTCCATCTTCCTTATGGAAACAACCACCCAGCTCCCAACCATGTGACGGCGATGGAGACGCCGTGCATCCTCCCCATGGGAACAACCACCCTGCTCCGTCTGTGTGACGGTGAGCCCAAGGACTGTGCCCACCGTCAGGTTGGCTGAGGGTGGTGTCCCCCTGCAGGGTGGTGGCTGTGTTGGTGGGTGCTGGTGCCCAGTGGTCACCTCTCTCCCCCCTTTATGATGTGGCATTTGGGGAGCAGCTTCCCAACATAGCCCGCAGGCCCCAGCACTGCTCACGCCCCCTCCACAGGCAGTGCAGGTGCCCTGCTCTGCCAGGGCAGCGGTGAGGAAGAGGGCGGGGGGCGGGGGACTGGCGACTGGCACTCATTGCGGGCGGCAGCTGCTTCTGACCCAGCTGGAACTTGGGTGGGTGGGCTGTGGCTGGCCGGAGGAGGGCAGCTTCTTCCGCCCCGCCTCACCTCTCCAGTGCCCTTGCCAGCAGTCCCCAGGTCCGGCGGGTTGGCCCTGACCTAGACTTGGATCTTGAGTCTTGGAAGTCCCAGTGACCCAGGCCCAGTGCCCTCCTGAGGCCAGGGCCTCCGGCTCTGTGGCCAGGGTGTGGCAGAGGCTCGGGAGGGCTTAGTCGCTGTCTGCGGGGCGGCTTCTGTTGATGGCTACACGTGGGCCCGCATCACCCAGGCCCGCGTCCATGCTTTCCTGTGGCTTATTAGCCTGTGGCTCCGGCTCAGGCCTGTGGTGGGAGGCCCCGCCCCACCCCGCCCCGGCAGGGTCATGGGGAGGTCAGGCAGTGACTCCTGGATGTGGGAGGTGGGCTGCACCCCAGGATGGCCCTAAGAGAGAGCAGGGTGTGTGGGTGGGCCCCAGGCGGAGAGCTGAGGGTGCCGGCTGCCCACCAGCCTCACATGCAGGGTGCTTGGTGACCTGGTCACTCAGCCCAGGGGCTCTTGCTTCTTGCTGGGGGGGGCGTGTTCAGAGTCCTGCGGCAGTGTGGCCGTCCCTGCCGGCAGTGTCTGTGCTGCCTGTCAGCCCAGGACGGCCTGCCGCTGCCCTTGCCTTCTGTCCCATGCGCTTCTGAAGTTACAGGTTGGGCACGGTGCCTCACTCAGGAGATGTGAGCATTGTGGTTCACAGCCAGCCTAGGTGGGTTCACGGCACCTGCAGCACTGCGGTGCTGGCCAGCCGCCCGCCCGCCCGCCCGCCTGCGCAGGAGGGCAGAGCAAGGCCCGAGGCCTGGGCTGTGAGCTGGGCACAGGCTGCGACCCAGCCCTCCGCATCCCCGCCACCGGTGGAGGACCACGGCAGGCCCCACGGCCTGCTCCTCCTGTGGCCTCTGGCCACCACAGACACCCTGCTTCCGCAGCTGAGCAGAGAAGAGCTGTTCCTGGACTGAACTTGTGGCCTGCAAAACCACCGTAATTGTAACAACCTCCGCTAGGTTGAGATGAAACTTCGGAGCTAGAAGTGAGGAGACATGGTGGTCTTAACTTTTTTTTATTGTTTGGTGCTGGTCCTGGGGCTTGAATTCAGGACTGGGCCGGTCCCTGCATTCCTCAAAGCCGGTGCTCGACCACTCAAACCATAGCTCCATTTCCAGCTTTTTTTTTCTTGGTCATGGGGCTTGAACTCGACCTGGGCGCTGTCCCTCAGCTCTTCAGCTACAGGCTGCATTCTACCACTGGAGCCACAGCACCACTTCTGGCTTTTTCTGCTTATGTGGTGCTGAGGAATCCAACCCAGGGGCTCATGCGTGTGAGGCAAGTGCGCTACCACTGAGCCACCTGCCTAGCCCTGACTTCCAGCTTTTTTATGGGTAATTGGAGAAAAGAGTCTCACAGGTGGGGGGGGGGTTCTGCCCAGGCCCAGAGTTCAAACCCCCAGACCGACCAAAAAAAAGTCACATACTTTTCCTGCCCAGGATAACTTTGAACTGCGATCCTCAGATCTCAGCCTCTTGAGCAGCTGGATGACGGGCGGGAGCCCTGGAGGCTGGGTCTGGAGAGCCAGTTCTTGTGCTAGCTGGTGGGCACGCAGCAGCCTCGGTGCCGTCCTGCCCCGCGTCCAGGTGGCTCTCAGGATGATGCTGGGTATGGTGTTTTTGTGGCCGGCCGGCAGGCAGCCCTGGGGGGCACAGCAGAGCCTCTCACCACAGCTGGGCCTGCCTGCTCGCTCCCTCCCTCCCTCCCTCCCTCCCTCCCTCCCTCCCTCCCTCCCTCCCCTCTGTGCCCTCCCTGCTCAGCTTTCCCTTGCACTGTCTGCTCTGTGTACAGACAAGGGTGACTCCGGTCACTTCAGGGAACAGCCCGTAGCAAGGACAGCCTAGGTACCAGCACAGGAAGGGGGCACGCATGGTGTCCCCCAAGCTGAGCAGAGGGGATCCCGCCCTGTCCATCTGTGGCCTCACTGACCATCCCCAGCCCCCGGGAGCTGCAGCCCTGGGACTCGTGGGAGCATGGAGCGAGGAACAGCCTGGGAATGGCAGGAGTGGCCTTGCCCGCTGGGCTGGTCCAGCACAGCCTCCAGTGCTGCCAGGCCCTGCTCCCTGGGTGTCTTCTCCACACTACACTTGGGCGGCTTGGGGTTCTCTGAGGAGTCACGGGGGGCTGCAAAGTCCTGGTGGCGAGGCACGCACTGCGGGCGGCCCCAGGCTGACGCGCCCTCCACGCACCCTCAGCGAGCTGCCTCTGGCTTGTCACTGGGAGCCCTGATCTGTCATCTCTGTTCAGCGGTGGGTGATAAGGCAGCCGAGGCTGCTGCTTCCCCTCAGCATCTGTCCCCTCGGCAGGCCAGGGGGTGTCTGAACCGGGCATGTCCCTCGGGGCTGGGAGCGGGCAGGTAAGGGAAGGCCAGTGAGGTGTTAGGAGGAGGCCTGGCCGGGCCGGCTGCAGAGCTATGCAGGAGGAAGCCTGTTGTGCTGCGGCCCCCAGGCTCCGGTACCTGCTGGCAGTGGTCATCCATGTTGGGGGACTGGGGTTTGTGGAGCAGGGCCATGGGGGTGCTGTGGAGTGAAGTCACTTGAGTTGTCAATGCACCTTCCCCTGCGTGCGCTACGCGGGGGGAGATGTCCTGGGGCCTCTGGGGCCCAAGCCTGGGCAGAGTGTCGGACCCCACGGGGGCCACCGTGGGCATGCTTGGCACGGTACAGCCCCAGAGCTTAGCTCTGTTCTGTGCCTGCTGACCCTGAGAAGCATGCAAGCTCATGGCAGGGTGGTCCCGCGGCCCTGGCTTGTGGTGTCCAGGTGGACACTGTCCTCAGACTGCTGCTCCCAGAGCTCTGGCTCTCAGCGGCCCCAGCCTCTGTCCACTCAGGTCCTGCCAGGAAGCTGCTGGCAGTCCCTGATGGGTCCCTCCCACCCCAGCCACCCTACTGCAAACAGGTGTTGCCAGGATCCTGGCATGTGTGCATGTGTGCAGCTCTCTGCCTCCTAACGTGGCAGGACAAACTTGAGAAAGCGCAGGCGCTCTCCTCCCCATGTCTGGAGGCCAGCTCGCGTAGCGGGGCCACAGGGCATGGGAGCCAGTGGGCAGCCTGGGCTCTTGGGTCGGCGGCTGCCTGTATCAGGCCATCTCTTCTGTCCCCACAGGTGTGTCTGGGTCAGAGTGTTTTCTGACATAATCCCAGATGTCTGTCCACCTTGCCTTTGGCCCGTCCACCGTGTGACGGGACACGTCAGTGAGCATGCTCGGCTTGCACGTCCTCCGGCTCGGGGTCACGGGGGCCTGCCCTCACCCCATTGCCTGGGCATGGGCCTCTGTGGTGCCTGAGCTCACGGCCTGCAGGCTTGTGGGGTCCCCTCCTGTGCCCCTCACGCTAGGCGGGGGTTGCAGGCCCGGCCCGACGGGCACCCGCGGGCTCTGCGCACTGCGCATGCCCGGGCCTCCGCCCCGCTCCCGAGGTCCAGGCTCCGGTCCTTGGCGGCCTCACCGCGGCACCGCAGGCCTGCGGCCACCTGCTGCCCCCGTGACAGGGCAGTTCGCTTCTCTTCCAGAGCGTTCTCTGCCCCTCGCCTCTCTTCATCCCCAGGTGCCCTTGGTGCCAAGGCCCGTCCCCCGCACCCCGTCTGGGGCGCCCGCGGCCCTGGCCTGCCGCGGGCTCTCCAGCTGACCTGCCGCGCGCCCGCCCCGAGGGCGCCGCCGCCCGCGGGCTCTCCGGCCTGTGGGCGCCATCTGAGTCGGGCATGCGCAGCTCTGCCCCCGTGCAGGCGGGGCGCACAGGCTGGAGAGCACGTAGGCAGGACGCGCAGGCTGGAGAGCACGTGGGCAGGGCGCGCAGGGGTCGCGCGCAGGACAGGCCGGAGAGCACGTGGGCAGGGCGCGCAGGGGTCGCGCGCAGGACAGGCCGGAGAGCACATGGGCAGGGCGCGCAGGGCAGGCCGGAGAGCACATGGGCAGGGCGCGCAGGGCAGGCCGGAGAGCACGTGGGCAGGGCGCGCAGGGCAGGCCGGAGAGCACGTGGGCAGGGTGCGCAGGGGTCGCGCGCAGGACAGGCCGGAGAGCACATGGGCAGGGCGCGCAGGGCAGGCCGGAGAGCACATGGGCTGGGCGCGCAGGGGTCGTGCGCAGGCCGGAGAGTACGTAGGCAGGGCGCGCAGGCCAGCGCCACGCCTCGTGGCTGGCCGGGCCCTGCGCGGGTCCCGGGCCCCGCGTGCCGGCCCTCGGACTCAGCGTCCTTTTGTGTACCGAGCCTGTTAACGGCCGGATGGTGTTGCTGGGCGCGCGCGCATGCGCCTTCGTGGTCCGCTGTCAGTGACCAGACCACGCACGCCTGTACGCAGGTGGCCGGCGCCTGTCCCGAGGTTCCACCCTGTGAGGCCGGAAGGCCGGTCCCTGGGGTCAGCTTCCTGCGGCCGGCCTTGGACGCGGCTGGGGCCCCATGCCGGCTTCCGGGGCGGGGCTCGGCTGGCCGGTGGCCGGCCACGGTGGGGCTTCCCGTGCCCCCGGCCTCAAGCGCAGTCCTTGGCTCCGTCTCCGCCGCCCCGCGCAGCTCGCCTGGCTCTGGGAATTCTGCGCCTCGGCGCGGAGGCCCGGTGCGCATGGGGACCCGGTGCGCCGAGGGCCCGGCCACCCTGGGGACCCGGTGTGCAGCTGCATGGAAAGTCCCCCGAGGGCCGCGCCTCCCAGCCAGGCGGGCGCCAGTGCCACTGCGCCGTTTTCATGTGCAACCACTGGGCCACGCCTCCAGCTCTGATCTTTTGCTGATTCACTGGAGGTAAAAATCCAGATTTGGAGCTGGGAAGGTGGCTCTGTGGTAGAGTGCTCCCCTCACACGCATGAGGCCCGGGTTCGATTCCTCAGCATCATGTAAGCAGAAAGAGCCGGAAGTGGTGTTGTAGCTCAAGGGGTAGAGCGCTGGCCTTGAGCTGAAGAGCTGAGGGACAGCGCCCAGGCCCAGAGTTCAAGCCCCACGACTGACAACAACCGACAGAAAAAAAATTGCAGATTCGATTGTTCAGGCGGGCTTTGAACCGCCATTTTCAGGTCTGATTTTCTTATTTTTTTTATTTTTTTTTTATTTTTTTTTTGTCGGTCGTGGGGCCTGAACTCTGGGCCTGGGTGCTGTCCCTCAGCTCTTCAGCTCAAGGCGAGCGCTCTACCACTTGAGCTACAGCACCACTTCCGGTTTTCTAGTGGTTTATTGGAGATAGGAGTCTCACGGTCTTTCCTGCCCGGGCTGGCTTTGAACCGCGATTCTCAGATCTCAGCCTCCTGAGTAGCTAGGATTACAGGCGTGAGCCACCGGCGCCCGGCCAGGTCTGATTTTCTTATCGACTGCCTATCTACTGGGCATGTGTGCACCCCCATATCGCAGGGCTCAGACAGGTGCTGTCTGGAAGAGGCTGGTGTCCTGGTAACTGACCAGGCTGTGCCCTGGGGTGACCCATGGGATACTGAGAAGTCGGCTTGAGGCCCATGTGGTAGTGGCGAGATATGGCCCCCCTTCCGAACATCCACGTTCTTCACTGCTACAGGCCAGGGCTCTGGCCGCAGTGTGCGGAGCTCTGACGCCTGCTCTGCTCTCCCAAGGCCATTGCACCTCTGCCCACTGTCTGCAGGGGTGGGGTGGGAAGGGCTGCCTGCGTTTCCGCCCACCCCTCTTCTCCACCTCCTGTAACACAGCTTCTGAGGGCATGGAGTGGGCTCCCAGCCCCCCAGAGTTTGGGCCTGCTCCCAGCCTCCCCCTGGGCTGCCTCAGTATTATTAACGCCCCAGCCATGTGTCCACCAAGTCACAGCCAGTGAATGATTTGTCTTCTGAGGCGGGTCTCTCATAATGAAATTTTCCATCTTGTGTTTTGTAGGACTCGGTGTCACTGCAGCCATCCATCCGATTTGAAGGAAGCCAAGGGGTGAGTGTTTGGGCTCTGAGTGTCCCAAAGCTGGCCACACTGGGGAGAGCCGAGCTCCCACAGCCCCTTAGGGGCCCTCTTGACATGACTGGTGCCCCCCAGGCTCCCATACCTCCAGGTTTGGGTGGGTCGGGGTCATAGGGACTCTGGAATGGGCTTCTTTCTGAATGAACATCTTACAGAATTGCCAGGAGTGGCCCGTGCTGGCAGGGCTCATGGCTCATTCCCTACCTTTCTTGGTTATGTTGGGGTATGTGTGTTGGTCCTGTGGTTTGAACTCAGGGCCTGGGTGTTGTTCCTGAGCCTCTCTGTGTTCAAAGCTAGTGCTCTAACAACTTGAGCCTCAGAACTACTTTTTTTCAGTAGTTTGTTGGAGATAAAGAGTCTCACAGACTTCCCTGCCTAGGGCTGGCTTTGAACCATATCCTCGGATCTCAGCCTCTTGAGTAGCTAGGATTACAGGCATGAGCCACCAGCACCCAGCTTGGTTGGTTTTTGTTGTTGATTTTTGGTTGGTCATGGGGCTTGAACCTGGGACTCGGCACTGTTCCTCAGCTCTTCAGCTCAAGGCTAGCACTCTATCACTTGAGCCACAGCACCACCTCTGGTTGTCTAGTGGTTTATGGAAAATACGAGGCTTATGGACTTTCCTGCCTAGGGCTGGCTTTGAACCATATCCTCGGATCTCAGCCTCTGAGTATCTAGGATTACAGGCGTGTTTACTTGAAGTTGTTGGTGAGCTGTCAGTCCCTGCCAACAGCCTAGTGAGGGCCACCCCAATCCCTGAGCCCGGGGGACTGCTGGCTGGGGTCTTCAGGAAGAACATCCACACAGAAGAGGCTCCATGTAAGCCGGCGCCGGTGGCTCACGCCTGTCATTCTAGCTACTCAGGAGGCTGAGATCTGAGGATCGAGGTTCAAAGCCAACTCAGGCAGGAAAGTCCGTGAGACTCTTACCTCCAATAAAACCACTAGAAAACCGGAAGTAGTAGCACTGTGGCTCAAGTGGTAGAGCGCTGCCTTGAGCTGAAGAGCTGAGGGACAGCACCCAGGCCCAGAGTTCAAGCCCTATGGCTGACCAAAAAAAAAAAAAAAGGCTCCATGTAGCATGTTTTTACCCCCTCTCCGGGGTCACCCAGCCCTCTGGGATCCTCAAGGAGTCCTCAGGAGCCTCAGACCAAGCAAGGTCATTTCTACCTGTGGGCTGCAGCCAGGTGGGGTGGGCTGCCTGCACGCTTGTGGCCACCAAGGAGGTCGTCCTGATGATCGCCCAATCTCATCCTTAGGTGATGAGATTGTTCCTGTGTGTCAGCCTGGCCCAGCCCCATGGCGCCCCCTGGTGGCCGGCAACCATGTTGCCTGGCTGTGCCACAGCCCTGACCCGGAGCGTAGTGTTGAGCATTGTGTCGATGCTGTGTCTTGATGTGGAGCCGGAGACCCACGTCCCCACTGTTGGTCCAGTTGCTGGTGACAGGCACTGAGCTGGGAGCACTTCGCCAGGCCTCTCACCTCTCCTGAGCACACTGGTGCCTAGAAAGCTGGGTAGGGTGTGTGGCTGCTGCGCTAGCCCGTTCTCTGGGAGCTGGGAGCCAGCCTAGTCTCTCGGGTACCAGGAGGTCTGCGAAGTCACCCGGCCACCAGCACCCTGGGCTCAGTCACTCAGGGCCCACGCGGGTACGGTGGTTCTCACGACCGCTGGCCTTCTCGTGTAAGGTTGGCAGAGTAGAGGGCAGCCACGCTGGGCGGGCCAGGCAGGCACAGGCCGAGGGCCTTCAACCACCGCAGGTTCCGGGTGCTGCCCACAGCCAGCTACGCCCCACACCCCACAGGCAGGTGGGCACTGGTGTGCACACAGCTTGTGGGGGTCACACCACAGCTTCTGGCCCAAGTGTGGGCTCTGTCTCAGCAGCCGGCTGCGAGGCTCGGCTTCCTCATCTGCGTGCTCACAGCCCGGTGCTGGCTGCCACCCGCGGCAGTGCTGAGATCCAGCAGTGCGGACCACCGAGGGAGAGAATCAGCACACCCGGTGTTCCTGTGCCCATCACCGAACCACGCCACCCCTGCCGCTGTGTCCCTTCCAGAGCATTCCACCCCTAGAGAGAAGCCCTGCCTGCAGCATCCACCCTGTGCCCACAGGCCCTCTCCTGCTAGGGACTGCGCTGTAGGCAGTGGTGTCAAACATGGACACCATGTCCATGGTGGACACCACGGACATCACAGCCCCTCTGCTCGGTTATCCGGTGCTTGCCGGTCCTCCACAGAGTGGCCGCCCAGGCCTCTCTTCACCTCCTCAGCTCTGGTTTACACTTGCTAGGCAGGCACTGCCACTTGAGCCATACCCCTCGTCTTTTATGCTTGAGTTGTGGTGTTTGTTTTTTTTTGTTGGTCATGGGGCTTGAAGTCTGGTCCTGGCACTGTCCCTCAGCTCTTCAGCTCAAGGCTAGTGCTCTACCACTTGAGCCACAGCGCCACTTCTGGTTTTCTGGTAGTTAACTGGAGATTAGAGTCTCCCGAACTTTCCTGCCTGGGCTGGCTTTGAAGCAAGATCCTCAAATCTCAGCCTCCTGAGTAGCTAGGATGATAGGCGTGAGCCACCAGTGCCCAACTCCTTTCTCTTTTTCATTTCTTTTTATTATTATTATCTTGGGGGGCTTTTTTTGGGGGGGTCCAGTCATGGGGCCTGAACTCTGGGCCTGCGCGCTGTCCCTCAGCTCTTCATCTAGCACTCTACCACTTGAGCCACAGCACCACTTCTGACTTTTGGTGCTGAGGAATCAAACCCAGGGCCTCATGCATGCAAGGCAAGTGCTGTACCTCTGAGCCAATTTCCCAGCCCCTTTCTCTTTTTAAGTGTTGGTCCTAGGGCTTAAGCTTCAAGCCTGGGCACTCACTATTCCTGAGTTTTTTTTGTTTTTTCCTTAAGGCTAGCATTCTATCGATTGAGCCACAGCTCCACTTCCAGCTTTTTTGTAGTTCATTGGAGATAAGAGTCTCATGAAGCTGGGCACCGGTGGCTCATACCTGTAATCCTAGCTATTCAGGAGGCTGAGATCTGAGGATTGCAGTTCAAAGCCAGCCCGGGCAGGAGAGTCTGTGAGACTTTTTTCTTTTTTGTGGGTCCGGTTGCGAGGCCTAAACTCTGGGCCTGGGCACTGTCCCTCAGCTCTTCAGCTCAAGGCTAGCGCTCTACCACTTGAGCCACAGCGCCACTTCCGGCTTTTTTCTTTTTGCTTATGTGGTGCTGAGGAATCGAACCCAAGGCCTCAGGCATGCAAGGCAAGCGCTCTACCACTGAGCTACCTTCCCAGCCACTCTGTGAGACTCTTGTCTCTAGTGAACCACCAAAAACCGTAAGTGGCACTGTGGCTCAAGTGGTAGAGCACTAGCCTTGAGCTGAAGAGCTGAGGGACAGCACCCAGGCCCAGAGTTCAAGCCCCATGACCAACCCCAAAAAGTAGGAGTCTTGGGGCTGGGAAAGTGGCTCAGTGGTAGAGCGCTTGCCTTGCATGCATGAGGCCTGGGTTCGATTCCTCAGTACCACATAAGCACAAAAAGCTGGCCGGGCGCCGGTGGCTCATGCCTGTAATCCTAGCTACTCAGGAGGCTGAGATCTGAGGATTGCGGTTCAAAGCCAGCCCGGGCAGGAGAGACCGTGAGACTCCTATCTCCAATAAACCACCAGAAAACTGGAAGTGGCGATGTAGCTCAAGTGGTAGAGTGCTCGCCTTGAGCTGAAGAGCTGAGGGACAGCGCCCAGGCCCAGAGTTCAAGCCCCCACGACTGACAAAAAAAAAAAAAAAAAAGCTGGAAGTAATTCTGTGGCTCAAGTGGCAGAGCGCTAGCCTTGAGCTGAAGAGCTGAGGGACAGCGCCCAGGCTGAGTTCCAACCCCACAATTTGCAAAAAGACAACAAAAAAGCAAAAAAAAAAAAAAAGTCTCATGAGCTTTCCTGTGTGAGCTGGTGTTGAACTGCAATCCTCAGATCTCAGCCTTCTGAGTAGCTGGAATAACTGAAGGTGTGAGCTGTGGGTGCCCAGCACTTTAGATGTTTTGTTTATTTGGTCAGTCATGGGGCGTGAACTCAGGGCCTGGGCGCTGTCCCTCAGCTCTTCAGCTCAAGGCGAGCACTCTACTGCTTGAGCTACAGCGCCACTTCTGGCTTTTTCTGCTTCTGTGGTGCTGAGGAATTGAACGCAGGGCCTCATTCATGCGAGGCAAGCACTCTACCCCTGAGCCACCCTCCTAGCCCCCTTCAGGTGTTTTCTGTTAGGGTCCACACAGAGGCGGGGCTAGCCGAGAACGGGGCTGGTGGACACTTTAGCCCTGATCGTCCTTTGCATGTCTACCTGTCAGGTGCGCGGAAGCGCCGCGCTCCTCCTGTGACAAGCTGAGCAGAGCAGATTTTCCTAACCCTCGCTCCTTTCCAGGAAGGGCCACAAGTCCAAGCGGGGGGGGTGGGGGGGAGCCGCTGTTGGCCTTGCCCGCAGCGGGTGAGACTGGACACAGGGAGCCTTGAGTGCCGGAGCGTGGGCCGCAGAGCCCTGCCGGCGCCTGACTCCTGGGGCCCGAGGGGAGGGGCACGTGCAGCTCCGGGCACAACTTGGTTGTTGGCCTCTGTCTTGGCCGGGACTCAGGCTGCCCCATGTCCCCACCACACTCCACTCTCCGGAGCCTTCAGTCCACGTCACCCACTGCTGTCCTACCCAGAGGGACACACAGAAGGGCCGGTGGCCACTTCCCCTACGGCAGAGCGCGGCTCCTCTGTGCCAGGCAGTGGCCCACGGCCCTGTTTTGGCCAGTGTGGGCACTGAGGACCCGCTGGCTCTGGAGGAGCAGCTGCCCACGTGGAGAGAGGCCTGGCAGCTGGGGAGCGCTTCCCAGCCCCGGGGGCTGCCCTGTGCAGCGCGCCTTCCTGTCAGCTGTCCACGGCCACCCAAGGGGCCCCGGGTCAGGTGACACTGAGCCTGCGCTACCGAGCGAGACCCTGGCTTGGCCTCGGGGTACCCGGGAGGGGGGAGACAGCGCTGTGCCCATTATTGAGGCATGGGACCCCTCTTCTCCAGCACATCTGTGTGCCCCAGCCCGACTGCCCCGAGGAGCTGCGCACCTTCTCCTTCTACCTCTCCAACATCGGCCGCGACAGCCCCCAGGGCAGCTTTGACTGCATCCAGCAGTACGTCTCCAGGTGAGCCGGCCGCTGCCCCCCCTCCTGGCGCCCTCCCCTTCCACCCCCCTGCCCTTCCCAACCCCCTCCCCGCCTAACTCCCCCGCCCCCACAGCCATGGCGACGTCCACCTGGACTGCCTGGGCAGCATCCAGGACAAGGTCACGGTGTGCGCCACCGACGACTCCTACCAGAAGGCGCGGCAGAGCCTGGCCCAGGCAGAGGAGGAGACGCGCAGTCGGGCCGCCATCGTCATCAAGGCTGGAGGCCGCTACCTGGGTGAGCAGCGGGCCGGGTGCCGGTGGGGGGCCTGGTGAGCCTCCTCCCGCCGGGCTCGGCCCGGGCCTGTCGAGGCGGGGCCTGGGACTGTGCCTGTGGCCCTGAGCAGGCTGGCCTCGCGACCCGGCTGGTGAGTGTTGGTTGGCAGGTGCGCCGAATCCCACGCCACCACACAAGCCAGCGCCTGTGGTGGCCAAGCTCCCCTTCCCAGGGTAGCGCCTGCCGCACCGCGCTGTGCCTGAGCCGCAGCCTGGGGTCCCAGCACGTCCACAGGCCGGCTTCGGAGGCTCCCCACACTCGGGGCAGTGTGTCGAGGTTCGCTCGCGTGAGCTGCCCCTGCGAGCGGGCCGCGGGCTGCTTGTGCGCCTGGTATGTGCCAGGCGCCACACCGGCCCCCCCTGACGCCCAGGTCTCCTTGTAGGCAAGAAAGTCCAGTTTCGGAAACCAGCCCCAGGGGCGACAGACAATGTGCCCTCCCGGAAACGGGCCACTCCCATCAACCCGGCCAGCGCCCTCCGCAGGGGCGGGGCCGGTGGCGTGGCACAGAGGCCCTTCCGGGACCGCGTGGTGCACCTGCTGGCCCTGAGGCCCTACCGCAAGGCCGAGCTGCTGCTGCGGCTGCAGAAGGACGGGCTGGCGCCGGCGGACAAGGAGGCACTGGATGGCCTGCTGCAGCAGGTGCGCGCCAGGCGGGCGGGCCCCTGGGCACCCTCGGGTCTGCCGTGGGGCAGCTCCCGCCCTCCCCAGGACTGCCCGCCCCTCCCCAGCACCCTCCCAAGGCTGTCCTGGGCAAAGGGGCTGCCAAAACCCCAAAGACCTCCGCAGATGCTGCTTCCTAATGTAATTTGGAATGGTCTTGGAGGTTACAGGGCCTGCATGGGAGACGGACCCGGGGTCTCGGCCGGCAGGGACAGGCACAGAGTTGGCAGCTGAGGTGGTGCCCGCCAGCCGCCGGCGCCATGTGCCCGCGGGCACGGCTGCTTTGGAATGCGGTCCGCCCTGCACTCCTGTGGGCGTTCGGTCTCCCCCACCGTGCCCCTGGGGGTTGGGGACGTTGGTGGTTGTTCTCTGACTAGACCCTAGGACCACAAAGGCTACCGCCGGGCCCCATTCGGCTCCCTGACACACGTGTGCACAGTCCCTGCTCCGCCTGCGCACACGGACACACGCAGCACGCAGCTCGGAGGCCGTGTGGTGACAGGCCGCCTCTCCTCAAAGCCTGTGCGGGCCAAGGCTGACTCAGCCCACACGCAGGCCCCGAGAGCACATGACAGCGCACGCGTGCCCGCAGCATGGCCCCGGGAAGTGGGCAGCCTGGGTCACGCCTGCCCTCGCCCTCTGGCACTCACCCAGCTCTGCTCCCGCCTGGCGTCTGGGTGCTGTCCCCTGACCCGGCCCTGCCTTGCAGGTGGCCAATGTGAGCGCCAGGGACGGCACATGCACGCTGAGGGACTGTGTGTACAAGGACGTGCAGAAGGACTGGCCCGGCTACTCGGAAGGGGACCAGCAGCTGCTGAAGCGGGTGCTTGTCCGGTAAGGCCCCCGGGACCCATCGTGGTCCCCGCCCCCCACCCCTGGGCTCTGAGGGGGGCGTCCCCTGCAAACAAGCACACGCCCTCAACCTCTCCCCCTAGTGGGTGAATGAGGTCTGAGGCTCCCGGCGACCCAGAAGTGACTCTTGAGGACCAGAGCTGTGCTCTGTGGCGTGTTTGGTGGTGTTTGGTGTCCGCGCTGGGGCTTTACCTCGGGCCTTGTTCTCTTGCTTGGCTTTTGCATCCAAGGCTTGCACTCTAGCTCTTGGTCCACAGTTTTCCTTCAGACTTTTTTTTTTTTGCCAGCCTTAGGATTTGAACTCAGGGCCTGGGCACTGTCCCTGGGTGGCTTAGTACTCTACCACTTGAGCCACAGCGCAGCTCTGGCCTTCTCTGGGCATGGGGGTCGGGGCCCTGTGGCTGGCTGGGCCTAGGAGAACCCCACCCGGCTGTGTGCAGGCCGCACAGGCTGGCCTGACGCTTGGCCCCGGCGTAAGCGCCGCACCTTCTGGTCTGGTAGAGCTGTCAGGAGGAGATGACCTTCCTGGTCCTGCTGTGCCCTGGGACCCCCCCCCCCCCCGCCAGCCTGTTCCCCCCCCCCCGCTCTCCTCCCCCCACCCACGCGCGCCTTGCTCCACGCAGACCTCAGGGCGCTTCTGACACTGTCTCTCTTCTGCTAGGAAATTGTGCCAGCCTCAGACCACGGGCAGCATGCCTGGGGAGGCCCCTGCCTCCAGCCCACCCCGAGACCCGAGCAGCGCCTCACCCCCACAGGTACCCCGCAGGGAGTGGGGGGGAGAGGCCAGCCAGGGACGGGCCACCGCGGAGCCTCACTCAGACTCCTGCACCCCTGTAGGCCCGAGGGCCCTGCCTGGCGCCACACCGCGTGTCCGGAGGGGAGGGGCTGGGTGCCACGGCCAGGTTAAGTCAGGCCAGGATGCACAGGCGTGTGCGCGGGGGCCCAGCCTCTAAGGGTGTGTCCGTCCCCCGCAGAAGCGGCCACAGCCCCCGGACTTCATCGACCCCCTGGTCAGCAAGAAGCCCAGGATCTCGCACTTGGCGCAGAGAGCGCAGCCCGCCCTCAACGGGAGGCCGGGGGCGTCTGATGGTCGTGAGGCTCTGCCGCCCGCCCCCGCCGAAGGCCCGGCCACTGGCGTGCCCCCGCCCCCGCCCCCGCCCCCGCGGGCCCACGACCCCCTGGCCGACCTGAGCAACGCCCTGGGCCACAGTGGTCAGGAGTGCAGGCGGCCGCAGGCGGCCCCGGCCCCCGGCCCGCACCCCGGGCTGCCCCTGCTGACGGACTCGGCCCAGCCCGGCCGGCCCCACGGGGGCCCCCACAGCAAGGTCAAGAAGAAGGCCAAGAAACACAAAGACAAGGATAGGACCCCCGAGGACAGGCGCCGAGCCCCGCAGCCTACGCCCACCCCACTCACGGCGCCCTCCAACACCCCTGGTAGGTGTACACACAGCCAGGGCGCCCAGCCTGCCCAGAGAGCCTCCGGAGAGTCAGCCGCCGTCCGTGGCCCCCAGCGGCCTATTCAGGACCAGGGTGTTGGGGGGCCAGGGTGAAGGGACCCCTGTGGGGCCCCGTCTCGCCCTGGCAGCAGCGTGTTTAGTGCTGGCCACCAGAGGGCGCTCCGCCCTGCGCGGCCGCTGCATGTCTTCAGACTCCAAGCTGGCTACAGGTGCAGTGGTGTCTTTAATGCGGCTGGAAAGATGGGGTGCAGGGCCCCTCACCTGGGGAGGCTCATGGAGAAGCCAAGGGGGACAGGACTGAGAAGGGATGCAGGCGTGGCTCTGTGCTGCCGTCCACACAGCCACCCGTGTACCTGCCGGCCCCGGTGGGAGGCGGCCCTGGCCCGGCCACGGGGCTCCCGCTGCGGGAGGCGGGCTGCGGCCGCCCCGGGGCTGGTGGCTCAGAGCCCGCCACCGGGGCAGCCTCTGGGTCTGAGCCCCACGGCGGAGTGCAGGCTTCTCCTCAGAGCCAAGGGGCCGGGGAGGGTGCCCCCGCCCATGGGGATGAGCCTGAGAGCAGGGCAGCGCGGGGCTGCGTCCCTGTGAGCCCAGCCCGGAGAGGCGCAGGCAGCAGGGCTTTAAGCTCCAGGCTGGCCTGGGCTGCACAGCAAGGTCCCATGTCAAAATGACGTGAGCTGGGAGGGTTGGCCCCCAGGGCCTCGGCCCCTCCGCCATGGAGCAGCTCAGCGCCCCCACTGACCAATGCCACCCCGGCCTCTGCCACCCCATCCACGCCCCAGCTCTGCCCGAGGACTGGCGCCGCCCAGGGCCACTGGCCTAGACAGCCGCCTGCCCAGAGGTGCCCGTGTCCCCGTCCTGCGCGGCACAGCCCCAGCAACCTAGGTCTCAAACTGGCTCATGTGTCTGTGCATACATGTGCGCACGTGTGTGTACATGTGTGCACGTGTGTGCAGCTACAACCTTTACCACACGGCCAGTGGAGACATGGGCTGAGCCATTGGCCCTGGGTGTGCCCACACCCGCTGTGGCCCCGGGGTGAGCAGGGTGCCCACACCCACACCCGCTGTGGCCCCGGGGTGAGCAGGGTGCCCACACCCACACCCGCTGTGGCCCCGGGGTGAGCAGGGTGCCCACACCCACACCCGCTGTGGCCCCGGGGTGAGCGGGCCGCCCACACCCGCTGTGGCCCCGGGGTGAGCAGGGTGCCCACACCCACACCCGCTGTGGTCTGGGGTGAGTGGGCCGTCCACACCCACACGCGCTGTGGTCTGGGGTGAGTGGGCCGCCCACACCCACACCCGCTGTGGTCTGGGGTGATTGGGCCGCCCACACCCACACCCGCTGTGGTCCGGGGTGAGCAGGGTGCCCACACCCACACCCGCCGTGGCCCCGGGGTGAGCAGGGTGCCCACACCCACACCCGCCGTGGCCCCGGGGTGAGCAGGGTGCCCACACCCACACCCGCTGTGGCCCCGGGGTGAGCAGGGTGCCCACACCCACACCCGCCGTGGCCCCGGGGTGAGCAGGGTGCCCACACCCACACCCGCCGTGGTCCCGGGGTGAGCAGGGTGCCCACACCCGCTGTGGTCCGGGGTGAGCAGGGTGCCCACACCCACACCTGCTGTGGCCCCGGGGTGAGCAGGGTGCCCACACCCACACCCGCCGTGGTCCCGGGGTGAGCAGGGTGCCCACACCCGCTGTGGTCCGGGGTGAGCAGGGTGCCCACACCCACACCCGCCGTGGTCCCGGGGTGAGCAGGGTGCCCACACCCACACCCGCCGTGGCCCCGGGGTGAGCAGGGTGCCCACACCCACACCCGCCGTGGTCCCGGGGTGAGCAGGGTGCCCACACCCGCTGTGGTCCGGGGTGAGCAGGGTGCCCACACCCACACCTGCTGTGGCCCCGGGGTGAGCAGGGTGCCCACACCCACACCCGCCGTGGTCCCGGGGTGAGCAGGGTGCCCACACCCGCTGTGGTCCGGGGTGAGCAGGGTGCCCACACCCACACCCGCCGTGGCCCCGGGCTGAGCAGGGTGCCCACACCCACACCCGCCGTGGCCCCGGGGTGAGCAGGGTGCCCACACCCGCTGTGGTCCGGGGTGAGCAGGGTGCCCACACCCACACCCGCCGTGGCCCCGGGGTGAGCAGGGTGCCCACACCCACACCCGCCGTGGCCCCGGGGTGAGCAGGGTGCCCACACCCACACCCGCCGTGGCCCCGGGGTGAGCAGGGTGCCCACACCCACACCCGCCGTGGCCCCGGGGTGAGCAGGGTGCCCACACCCACACCCGCCGTGGCCCCGGGGAGGCAGGGCTGAGTCAGTGCTTCCTGCAGGTGTGAACGGAGATGTCAGCAGTGCCGATGTCCCCGTGCCCACCACGGACACGCCCGACTACTTGCTGTGAGTATGGGCGCCGGTGGAGGATGGCCAGGCTGGCACGGGATGGCCAGCATCGAGCCGGGGCTTCTCTGCACAGGAAGTACGCCGCCATCTCCTCCTCGGAGCAGCGCCAGAGCTACAAGAACGACTTCAACGCCGAGTACAGCGAGTACCGCGACCTGCACGCCCGCATCGAGCAGATCACACGCCGCTTCACGCAGCTCGACGCCCAGCTGCGCCAGCTGGCCCAGGGCTCTGAGGAGTACGAGGTGGGCAGGGGGCGGGCCAGGCTCTCGTCCCCTGCAGGCCGGGTGCATCTGCAGACAGCTCAGCTCCGCCAGCACCCCGGGGTGGGGTGTGGTGGGGCGGGGCGGCGCTGTTTGGTGGCCCTTCCTAAAACAGGATGGAAAGCACCAGAGGGAGCTGCCCGGCCTGTGGACTTGGTGCCCTTGGATGGGAAAATGCCCACACACGCCAGGGTAGGGCCGGGCCAGGCCCGGCCTCTGCGTTCACACACAGCACGGGGCTGTGCCAGGACGGAGCTGGCGCCGGGCCCTGGAGTCGGGGCCTTCACCCACTAACCCTGCAGGCCCCAGAGTCCCTGGCATGGTAGACGTGCTCAGCTCTCCAGGCTGGCCTCCTCCGGGTCACACCTGTGTCCCCTGCCCTAGGTGCCCCTCCCCTGGGCACGCCAGCTCCTCCCCGGGGGGGAGGGAGGGGGTAGCGTCAACTTGCTTCTCCTCCTGTTTCCGCAGACCACTCGGGGACAGATTTTACAGGAATATCGGAAAATCAAGAAGGTGAGTGTTGGGGTGCCGGGAGTGGGGAGGCCGCCCCTGGCCCCAGCGCGCTGGCCACCGCGAGGGTTCCGGACTCCCTTCTCCAAGTTGGCTCGGGCCTGCGGTCCCCAGCACGGCCGGAGCCTGAGGCGGAAGGGCCGTGGGTGACGCCGGCCACTGTCCGCAGACCAACACCAACTACAGCCAGGAGAAGCGGCGCTGCGAGTACCTGCACAGCAAGCTGGCCCACATCAAGCAGCTCATTGCCCAGTACGACCGGCGCCAGCTGCAGCCCTGGCCCTAGCCTGGCCTGCTCCCGCCCAGACTGGCCGCTGCCTTTTCTAGTTTTCTACCAAGTCAGCCACTTTGAGCTGCTGCGAAAGAGACTCCAGTCTATTTTTGTACAAAAGAGAACACAAAATCTTTTCTAAACCTGTGCCTCCGTCCTTGGATGCCCAGGTCCGGTGCCGCCGGCCCTTCTGCAGTGTTACGGCCTTGGTCCTGACCCGGGGCCCGGCGGGCCCAGCTGCAGCCCCGGGCCCGCAGCCGGATCTGCCGTGCGGGGCCTCGGCCGCGGGTGACACGGGAGACTGTGGGCCTCACCCCCAGCTCCTGCCCGCTTCACATTGGCCGGGCCGCGGTCTCCCTTCTGCTGCCCCGGTTCTGCCCCTCTGTCCACACGTGGGTCAGCGCCATCCCATGGAGTCACCCAGGCCTTGCTCTCAGGGCCCCGGGGTGGGGTCTTGCCTGCCCTCTCTGGGGTGCAGGCTCCGCAACACCCCAGTTGCTGCTTTGTTGCTGTGCCTATTCCCCATGTGTGTGAGTGTGCGTGTGTGCGCGTGTGTGTATGGACCCTCCCTGAGCGCGGTTGGGAGCGTGTCCTGCTCAGGGCCCAGCTGGGACAGGAATGCGGAGGGTCACACAGGCCGGGCCGCAGCCAGGGGAGGCCCGGCAGATGTGAGCGGCGCTGTTTCTGTAACCCGCGGGTGGCCCTGTGCCTTCCAGAGAGTGGGGGAGGCTTCCTCTCCATCTGGCCACGCAGCTGGGAAGTTGTGCAGGCCCCCCTCTGCGGGACCGGCTTGTTGGCCGAGAGCCAGGGCACCCCCACCGGGTTCTCCATTGTCTGTCTCCTGTCATGTCTGTCCGTCCACCGGTGACGCCAGCCGGTTCTGCTCTAACTTATTTAGACTGTGGAGAACCCCCTTTGAGCCATGACGCCGGGATCCAGAGCCTTCACTTTGCCAAATGTTACGGTGGAGTGCCGCGGGCACCGTCGCTTTCCAGGGTTTCTCTAAAGATCAGCTCCAATAAACCGCCTGGACGCAGCACTGCTCGCGTGTACCTGCGTGTCTGCCTGCGTGTCCGCCTGCATGGGGCTGGGTGTCTGGGCATCAGAGCCGGGCACACAGGACTGTCCTGCTGGTGCCCGTGAGCGCTGCAGCAGGTAGTGGGCACCTGCTGTATTCGTGAAGACCTCGGCTCAACATCGCCTCCAGGAATGGCAGGTCATGGTTCTTCTCAGCTGGTACCTGCAGCCCTGTCCCCATCTCCCCAGGGGAGCGACGCCAGAGCCTGGGGACTGCCTGCCTCACCCGCCGGTGAGCCGGTGGCTCATGCCTGTAATCCTAACTATGAGCTCAGGAGGCTGAGATCTGAGGATCACAGTTCAAAGCCAGTCTGGGCAGGAAAGGCTGTGAGACTCATCTCCAATAAACCACTAGAAAACCGGAAGTGGCGCTGTGGCTCAAGCAGTAGAGCACTCGCCTTGAGCTGAAAAGTTGAGGGACAGCACCCAGGCCCAGAGTTCAAGTCCACAACTGACAAAAAAAAAAGTTTAAAAAAGTTTTTTGCCGATCCTGGGTGGGGCTGGAACTTGGGACCTGGGTGCTGTCCCTGAGCTTCTTTGTGTTCAAGGCTTGTGCTCTACCACTTGGGCCACAGCACCACTTGCAGCTTTTTCTAGTAGTTTATATTAGAGATCAGAGTCTCACAGACTTTCCTGCCGAGATTGGCCTTGAACTGTGATCCTCAGATCTCAGCCTCCTGAGTAGATGACACATCCACTAAACTATCCAAGAAGCTGGAATTGGAGCTGTGGCTTCAGCTTCGGTTCAGAGCAGCACCCAGTCCTTGAGTTCAGGCCCCAGGATGGGCATGCACATGCATACACACTTGCACATGTGTGCACACACCTAAGTGGTGGCTGCAGCCTGAAGCGGTGGGCAGCCCCGGCTGCGCAGAGCTCCTGCCTGGCCATGACGGCCTTCCAGACCCAGTGCAGTGGCTGACCAGCCACTGGGCACCGCCCGCCAGCACCCCTGCCTCAGTTTACTGGGCCTCCCCATTTCACACGGTGAGCAGTGGGACCCCCCATCCTGTTTGGGACTGGTGGCCCCCTCCCCAGGAGCAGAGTGCATCAAGCCCAGGGCTCAGTGGAAGCGTGTGTGGGGTGAGCCTCGTCCTTGCCCATGTACCCCCCCCCCCAGCCCACACACTCGTGACCCTACAGCCCAGGCCCCAGACCCTGGAGTCCAGAAAAGCTACTCATTTATTGAGTCGCTTCTCACGGGGCTGGGCGGTGGCGCAGCGGCACGGTGGCAGCGTGCCTGCCTGGTGACCCGGTCCTCTTCCTCAGCACCACTTACGCAAGGCAAGTTTCACATGACCAGAGCCTTGGAGCAGAGCGTTGGGCACTTGGGTGCCAGAGGCAGGAGGGTTGGGAGTTCAAGGCCAGCCTGGGCGCAGGGAGGCCCCGGCAAGGTGCTGGGGAGGGGACAGTCTTATCTGTGGTCACATGGGGAGAAGTCAAAGGCCGGGAGCTGCTGGCCCGGAAGTCGGGGCCGGAGTGGGGGGCAGTGGGAGGGAGGGGGAGGACAGTTCTGCCCCTGGAGACCCCAGGCCTGGCTGCTCTGCAAGGTGCTAGGGAGGGGACAGTCTTATCTGTGCTTATCTGTGGTCACATGGGGAGAAGTCAAAGGCCGGGAGCTGCTGGCCTGGAAGTCAGGGCCGCAGTGGGGGGCAGTGGGGGGGGGGGTGAGGGGGAGACCCCAGGCCTGGCTGCTCAGCAAGGTGCTGGGGAGGGGACAGTCTTATCTGTGGTCACATGGGGAGAAGTCAAAGGCCGGGAGCTGCTGGCCTGGAAGTCGGGGCCGGAGTGGGGGGCAGTGGGGGGGGGTGAGGGGGAGACCCCAGGCCTGGCTGCTCCAGTCCTAGGCGCCGCCTGTGTCTGCCAGGAGCGCGCCCCGCCCTGCCCCCCCCCCCCCCCGTGCGGGGCAGGGGCGCCCTCCTCCTCCCCCCCTCCCCCCCATGGCGGGCAGGGGCGCCCTCCTCCTCCTCCTCCCACTTGCGGGGCGGGGACGCCCTCCTCCCACCCTCCCCCCCCTTGCCGGGCAGGGGCGCCCTCCTCCTCCTCCTCCTCCCCTCCCCCCCTGCGGGGCAGAGGCGCCCTCCTCCTCCTCCCACTTGCGGGGCGGGGACGCCCTCCTCCCACCCTTCCCCCCCTTGCGGGGCAGGGGCGCCCTCCTCCTCCCCCCCTCCCCCCCATGGCGGGCAGGGGCGCCCCCCTCCTCCCCTCCCCCGTGCGGGACGGGGACGCCCTCCTCCTTCTCCTCCTCTTCCTCCTCCCCCGCCCCCCTCCGCCCTCCCGCCCGCGCCCAGCCCGAGCCCCAAGGCCGGCGGCGCCGTTCCCACGGACACCCCCCACCGCCGGGCTGCTTGTTTTGGAAACTTCTGGGGGCGCCGCCCGGTTCCCACGCTCCCCTCGCCGCGCGGGCCCGGGGGAGGGGAAACCGAGGCCGGGAGCCGAGGGCTGCGCCGCGGGCTCCAGGAGGAGGGCGAGGCCTCCCCCGCCCGCGGGCCTCGGTTTCCCGGCGGGATCTCAGACCCGCGGCGGCAGGGATGGGGCGGTGGCGGGGAACCGGCTGGGGGCGGCGGGGCCTCCAACCCTGACCCCGCCCCCGCGGGAGCCCCGCCCAGTGGGCGTGGCCGGGGCGGGGCCGAGGCTTTTTTCTCCCCAGCCGCGAGCCTGGGGTCTCAGCCGACTCCGCTCAGGTGAGTGGGACGGGGTGGGGGAGCCGGGGACTGCGGGGCCGGGGGCCTGCGGGGCCTGCGGGGCCGGGGGGCCGGGGGGCCGGGGGCCGGGGGCCGGGGGCCTGCGGGGCCGGGGGCCAGGGGCCTTCGGGACGGCGGGGCTCCGGGGTTGGGGGGCTGCGGGGCCGGGGGCTGACGGGCCGTGGGCTCCGGGGTTGGGGGGGCTGCGGGCCCGGGGCGTGGGCGGCCGGGAGGCTCCGGGCCGGGGGCCCAGGCTCTGGAGCCGAGGGGCCGGGGCCAGGCCCGGCGCTGAGCCCCTAACCGGGCCGCAGCCGCCGCGATGGAGGCCGCCGCCGAGTTCGTGGTGGAGAGCCCGGACGTGGTCTACAGTCCCGAGGCCATCGAGGCGCGGTACGAGTACCGGACGACGCGCGTCAGCCGCGAGGGCGGCGGCCTGAAGGTGGCGAGGGGCCGGGCGGGGGCGGGGGCTGCCCGCCCCGGCGCCGAGCGGCCGCGGGCCCGCTGACCCCGCTGACCCCCACAGGTGCGGCCCACCTCCGTGCGCTACACCTTCCGGACCGCCCGGCAGGTGCCCCGGCTCGGGGTCATGCTGGTCGGCTGGGGCGGGAACAACGGCTCCACGCTGACCGCGGCCGTGCTTGCCAACCGCCTGCGCCTGTCCTGGCCCACGCGCACCGGCCGCAAGGTGGGGGGCGCCGCGGCCCCGGGAGCGGCCGGGCAGAGAGCGCTGGGGGCGGGGTCGAGCCTGGGGGCGTGGCCAGGTAGAGAGCGCTGGGGCGGGGTCGAGCCTGGGGGCGTGGCCAGGTAGAGAGCGCTGGGGCGGGGTCGAGCCTGGGGGCGTGGCCAGGCAGAGAGCGCTGGGGGCGGGGTCTAGTCTGGGGGCGGGGGCGGGGCCAGGTGGAGGGCCCTCGGCGGGTGGGGCCTGGCCAAGGGCGCCCAGGGCAGGGCCTTGGAGGCGCTTACAAATGATAGGCGTGTCTGTGGGCGGAGCGCTCTGCCTGGTAGGTGGGGCGTCTGGGCGTGGCCAACAGTTGGGTGGGCGTGGTTTAGTCGGGCCTCAGGGCGGGGTACACTGGCGTCCAAGGGGCGAACTCCGACGGGTGGACGTGGTCTAGTGGGGGCTCCAGAGGGTGTGGGCGGGGCCTAGGGCGGGGCGCGCTTCACTGAGCGGTGGGGACCAAAGCTTGGGCCTGGGCTGAGCGCCTGGAACTGCAAAGCGATGACGGGGGCTCAGGCCGGGACGGTCCCTAGCTCTGCTCTTAGCCCTGTGTCCGCCGCCCCCAGGAAGCCAACTACTACGGTTCGCTGACCCAGTCCGGCACCGTGAGCCTGGGCCTGGATGCTGACGGCCGGGAAGTGTTCGTGCCCTTGCGTGCAATGTTGCCCATGGTGGCGCCGAACGACCTGGTGTTCGATGGTGGGCGGGGCGGGGGGCGGGGGCCGGGGTCCCCAGGTCTCCTGGTCCGGGGCTGAGTCGAGCGCGAGAGGGTCCCCGCCCTCCCCCCCCCCCCAGGCTGGGACATCTCGTCGCTGAACCTGGCGGAGGCCATGCGGCGCGCGCAGGTGTTGGACTGCCGCTTGCAGGAGCAGCTGTGGCCGCACATGGAGCGCCTGCGCCCCCGGCCGTCGGTCTACATCCCCGAGTTCATCGCCGCCAACCAGAGCGAGCGCGCCGACAACCTGATCGCGGGCTCGCGCGCCGAGCAGGTGCCGTCCCTGTCCCCAGCCCCTCAGCCCCGGCCGCTGCCCGGGCCTGTGCGACCCCGCCCTCCCTCCCCAGCTGGAGCAGATCCGCCAGGACATCCGGGACTTCCGGGCCGGCGCGGGGCTGGACAAGGTCATCGTGCTGTGGACGGCCAACACGGAGCGCTTCTGCGACGTGGTTCCAGGACTCAACGACACGGCCGAGAACCTTCTGCGCACTATCCAGGTGGGCGCGCGGGCGCGCGGGGCCGGGCGGGGCGGCCTGCCCGGGCTTGGCGCCGACCGCCGCTCTCCCCCGCTCTCCCCGGGCCGCAGCTGGGCGGGGAGGTGTCGCCGTCCACGCTCTTCGCCGTGGCCAGCATCCTGGAGGGCTGCGCCTTCCTCAACGGATCCCCGCAGAACACGCTGGTGCCCGGCGCGCTGGAGCTGGCCGCGCGGCATCGCGTGTTCGTGGGCGGCGATGACTTCAAGTCCGGCCAGACCAAGGTCAAGTCCGTGCTCGTGGACTTCCTCATCGGCTCTGGCCTCAAGGTGCGGGGCCGGGGGTGCGCGGCGCAGTGCGGGAAGGGGGCCGCGGGGCTCCGCGGGCCTAGCGGCCCCCTGGGGGCTGTGATCACCGCAGACCATGTCCATCGTGAGCTACAACCACCTGGGCAACAACGATGGGCAGAACCTGTCGGCGCCGCAGCAGTTCCGCTCCAAGGAGGTGTCCAAGAGCAACGTGGTGGACGACATGGTGCACAGCAACCCCGTGCTCTACGCGCCCAGCGAGCAGCCGGACCACTGCGTGCGTGGGGTGCGGGCGGAGTGCGGGGGGGGGGGGGCAGGGCCGCCCCCGGGCGAGCGGCAAGCACGGGGGGGGGGAGTAAGCAAGCACGGGGGGAGCAGCAAGCACGGGGGGGAGCAGCAGCAAGCACGGGGGGGGGAGCAAGCACGGGGGGGGGGAGCAGCAAGCACGGGGGGAGCAGCAAGCACGGGGGGAGCAGCAAGCACGGGGGGAGCAGCAGCAAGCACGGGGGGAGCAGCAAGCACGGGGGGAAGCAGCAAGCACGGGGGGAGCAGCAGCAAGCACGGGGGGAGCAGCAAGCACGGGGGGAGCAGCAAGCACGGGGGGGGGAGCAGCAAGCACGGGGGGAGCAGCAAGCACGGGGGGAGCAGCAAGCACGGGGGGGAGCGGCAAGCACGGGGGGGGGAGCAAGCACGGGGGGGGAGCAGCAAGCACGGGGGGACGGCAGGCACGGGGGGGGGAGCAGCAAGCACGGGGGGGGGAGCAGCAAGCACGGGGGGGGGAGCAGCAAGCACGGGGGGAGCAGCAAGCACGGGGGGGGAGCGGCAAGCACGGGGGGGGAGCGGCAAGCACGGGGGGGGAGCAGCAAGCACGGGGGGGGGAGCAAGCACGGGGGGGGGGAGCAGCAAGCACGGGGGGGGGGAGCGGCAAGCACGGGGGGGAGCAGCAAGCACGGGGGGAGCGGCAAGCACGGGGGGGAGCAGCAAGCACGGGGGGGAGCAGCAAGCACGGGGGGGGAGCGGCAAGCACGGGGGGAGCAGCAGCAAGCACGGGGGGGGGAGCAGCAAGCACGGGGGGGGAGCAGCAAGCACGGGGGGAGCAGCAGCAAGCACGGGGGGAGCAGCAAGCACGGGGGGAGCAGCAGCAGGCACGGGGGGAGCGGCAAGCACGGGGGGAGCAGCAAGCACGGGGGGAGCAGCAGCAGGCACGGGGGGAGCGGCAAGCACGGGGGGAGCAGCAAGCACGGGGGGGGGAGCAGCAAGCACGGGGGGACGGCAGGCACGGGGGGGGGAGCAGCAAGCACGGGGGGACGGCAGGCACGGGGGGGACGGCAAGCTCGTGGGGGGGGGACGGCTCGTGGGGGGGGGACGGCAAGCACGCGGTATCCTGGAGTGGGGGCCGACGGGGCCAGGGCGTCCGGGAAGACGTGGCGCCCGTGCTGTCCCCAGGTGGTCATCAAGTACGTGCCGTACGTGGGCGACAGCAAGCGCGCTCTGGACGAGTACACATCCGAGCTGATGCTGGGCGGCACCAACACGCTGGTGCTGCACAACACATGCGAGGTGCGGGCCGGGGGCGGGGCCCGGGGCGGGACCTGAGCGGGGGCGGGGCCCAGGAAGGGAGGGGCCGGGGAGGGGAGGGGCCCGGGAGGGGAGGGGCGGGGCCAGGGAGGGGCGGGGCCAGGGAGGGGCGGGGCCCGGGCCCGGACCTGAGCGGGGGAGGGGCCAGGGGCGGGACCTGAGCGGGGGCGGGGCCCAGGAAGGGAGGGGCCGGGAGGGGCGGGGCCCGGGGCGGGGCCAGGGAGGGGAGGGGCCCGGGAGGGGAGGGACCCGGGAGGGGAGGGGCCCGGGAGGGGAGGGGCGGGGCCCGGGGCCGGACCTGAGCGGGGGAGGGGCCAGGGGCGGGACCTGAGCGGGGGCGGGGCCCAGGAAGGGAGGGGCCGGGAGGGGCGGGGCCCGGGGCGGGGCCAGGGAGGGGAGGGGCCCGGGGCGGGACCTGAGCGGGGGCGGGGCCCAGGAAGGGAGGGGCCGGGGAGGGGAGGGACCCGGGAGGGGCGGGGCCCGGGGCGGGGCCCGGGAGGGGAGGGGCCCGGGGCCGGACCTGAGCGGGGGCGGGGCCAGGGAGGGGAGGGGCCGGGAGGGGCGGGACCTGAGCGGGGGAGGGGCCCGGGAGGGGCGGGGCCCGGGGCGGGGCCAGGGAGGGGAGGGGGCGGGACCTGAGCGGGGGAGGGGCCAGGGAGGGGCGGGGCCCGGGGCGGGACCTGAGCGGGGGCGAGGCCAGGGAGGGGCGGGGCCGCGGCGTCGGCCACGCCCCTGAGCTCCCGCACGCAGGACTCGCTGCTGGCCGCGCCCATCATGCTGGACCTGGCGCTGCTCACGGAGCTGTGCCAGCGCGTGAGCTTCTGCACCGACGCCGACCCCGAGCCGCAGGGCTTCCACCCGGTGCTGTCGCTGCTCAGCTTCCTCTTCAAGGCGCCGCTCGTGCCGCCCGGCAGCCCGGTGGTGAACGCGCTCTTCCGCCAGCGCAGCTGCATCGAGAATATCCTAAGGTGCGCGCGGGGAGGGGAGAGGAGGAGCGGGGCGGGGCGGGGCGGCGGGGCCGGGCCGCTGACGCCGCCCCTCCGCCCAGGGCCTGCGTGGGGCTCCCGCCGCAGAACCACATGCTGCTGGAGCACAAGATGGAGCGGGCCCAGGCCGGCGAGGTGCCGGCGGCCACCAGCCCGCTGTCCTGCAAGAAGGAGACGGCGGCCGCCGACTGCAGCACCGGCGACGCCCACGGGCAGGCGCCGCCGCGGGCCCCGCAGGTGCCCTCCGCGTGACAATGTGACAGAGCGGTCACGCCACCCACCCGGCGTCCGAGGGCGCCCCTCCCCCCGCCCCCTCTGAGGACGCCCGCCCCCCACTCTTTCCGAGAGCGCCCGGCTCCCCACCCCTCCTCGAGGTCTCCCCCCGGCGCGCACACCCCGATCCCCTCCGAGGTCACCCGTCCCCCCTCGCCAGTTCCCCCCAACAATAAAGCCTTTGAAAGCTGGCTGCGCCTGCCTCCTGCGGAGCCCGCACGCGTGGCGGGCGCGGCTGCCCTGCTCCCCGACCAGCGCGAGGCGCGGGACCGAGGGCCATGACCAGAACCCGGATTACTGACCCGCCCGCGGCCGGGCCTGGGGAGCCTGGGGCAGGGGCGGCCTGGGTCCCGGCCCACCACCCTCCCTCGGGAGGACCGGGTTCGGCTCCCGCCTCACAGCGACGCCCATCGGGCCGCGGGGAGAGCCGGAGGGCAGGCGCAGCCCATTGGACAGCTTGGAATCAAAGGTGGTGGTGAGGCCCCGCCCCCTGTTCCGATTGGCTGGGCTCAGACTGCCTGTCCCTGATTGGCTAATAGTGGCAAAGACGTTTCAGCTCGTGGCCTAGTAAACAAATTGATCTAGGCTGAGACTGACGGGGGCAGGAGGGGGGACCGGCGGGGCGAGGGGGGGTGACGGCAGGGCGGCGGGACCGCGGCCCCCGCCGGGCAGCTTGAGGGCCTCCGCGAGACGTCGCACTAGGGTTCAGATCACTGCTGCCTTAGACCTCTGTTTCCCAGGCCTTCCTGGGAAGTGGAGGCTGTGGGGCCGAGGCCGGGCCTCGGACAGCCATAGGGCCCGGGAAGGACGGGTGTGGGGCGGGGCGGCCGGGGCCCCAGTGTCCTGAGGGCTGGAAGAGGCGGCGGACCGGCCCCCAGGCTGGGCCCAGACCCCAGCCGCACTCCCAAGCCAGCTGCAGAGCTGGGGTGACCGGCCTAGAATGGCGATGCTGGGTGGGTCCCGGCTGGGGCCTCAAGCCCAGTGCTTAAGGTGCAGGTGCAGCTGCCCCTCCCGACCTGCCACCTCCAGGGCCTGTCCACCCCAGACCTCTTCTCCCAGGACCTGCACCCCTCCTCCCGGGACCTGACACTCCCCTTCCCCTAGGACCTAGCTGATCCAGAACCTTAATCACCTGCTTCTCAGCCTCCTGAATACTAGGATTACAGACGTGGGCCACAGGCACCCTACAAAATCTTGCTAATTGCTGGGCGCCAGTGGCTCCCACCTGTCATCCTAGCTATTCAGGAGGCTGAGATCTGAGGACCACCGTTCAAAGCCAGTCCAGGCAGGAATGTCTGTGAGACTCTTATCTCCAATAAACCACTAGAAAACCGGAAGTGGCACGGTGGCCCAAGGGGTAGAGTGCTCGCCTTGAGCTGAAGAGCTGAGGCCCAGAGTTCAAGCCCCAGGATGGACAAAAAATTGCCAGTAACCAGCAGAGCAGGCGTTTGATGCTGTGTCCTTCGTACCCGGGTGGGGTCTCCGGAGCAGAGCGCACTGCTTCACCAGTGAGCAATGACCTTGGTGTCCGGGATCCGTGCTCCTAGCCCGGACCTGCAGTCCCAGAGCCGGACACACGGGGACAGAAGAGAGCCAGCGCCTGCCTGCTCCCTTGGAACCCCACGGTACCCCACGTTCTCCGTGGAGTCTTGATTTCACCCTTGTTCCCAAGTTGGCCTCCAGATATACATTTATAGATTAACCAATTATTTCATGGTAAATACGATAGACATTACAGGAAAGAAAATCTTCCACCAGCTTAAAAAAAAGCCCACTATGTAACATTACAGGCACATCTTAATTTTTCTCCTTTTTCTCTTATTTTCTTTTTTTCTTTTTTTTTCCTTTTCTTTTTTGCCAGACCTGGGTCTTGAACTCAGGGCCAGGGCACTGTCCCTGAGCTTCTTTTGCTCAATGTTAGCACTCTAGCACTCTACCACTTGAGCTCCCTGCTGGCTTTTTCTGTGTGTGTGGTACTGAGGAATTGAACCCAGGACTTCATGCATGCCACATTCCCAGCCCTACTTTCCTTATTCTGAGGTGGGCTTCCATGTTGGACTTTTATCCATGCTGGTACTGGGATTTGAGGTTGGCCTAGAAACTAACTTAGCTATTTTTTGCTCAAGGCTGGCACTCTACCACTTGAACCACAGAGCCACTTTTGGATTTTTGGAGTTAATCAGAGATAAGCGCTTCATGAACTTTCTTGCGCGGGCTGGCTTTGAACCGCGATCCTCAGAGCTTCACCAGCTGACTAGCTGGGCTTACAGGCGTGAGCCCCCGGCCCGACCTGTCTGGCTTTTGAGGCAAGATCTCACTGCACAGCCCAGGCCTTTGACTTGAGACCCTCCAACCTCGGTCCCCCGTGCTGGGACCACAGACACTCCGCAACTATTTGTAAAACAACAGAATTCTACCCATTTTTTAAATAATAAAAGGCAAGCAGCTGTCAATGTTCCAGAAAGCAACCAGTGGTCCTGAGCCGCCAAGCCTTCCTCCCGCACCTGTGGACAGGGGCGGGGCGTAGGCTGGGGGCGGGGCGAGCCTTGGGACGGCTTCCCCAGCGGGGCCGCGACTCACGGCTGGGCCCTCGTGGTAGGCCACGCCCACAGCACACTGGCTCAAGGACACGCCTTTTCCTCAGTGCACGCTCCCCGGTGGCCCCACCCATCACTGGACCACACTGTGGCCACGCCCTCGATTACCTTGCCCCAGTCCTAGACTTCGCCGCTCTGGGAGATCCCGCCCATCCCCCTTGGCCCCGCCCCGCCCGCCTGCGATGACCCCGCCCGTCCTCGTTGGCCACGGCCCCTCCCGCTCTGCGGGGACTCCTCTGGCCACGCCCCGCTCCGCTGTGGCCACGCCCACCCCTGGCGCGCCCTGGGCCGTCGCGTCCGTCAGTGAATCGCTCGGTCCCGCTCCGCAGCGCCGGTGTCAGGAAGCCGGCGCCGGGGCAGACCCGGACCCAGGCCGCTGGCACCCAGAAGAGGGAAGTGGGGCCGGCGGCCCCGCCCCGCGCCTCCTGCCCCTCTCGGCAGCCCCGCAGCAGTTCCTCTTCGCCCCAGTCGCCTCTGCGCGGAGGCCGAGGCCCGGGACCCCCGTGCTCGGTGCTCGGTGCTCGCGGCTCCGTCCAGGTGAGCCACGACCCGGCCCCGCGGGGACCGTGCCGGGGGAGCCCAGGGCGCCGGCCTTGCGCCCTGTCCAGGACCGGGGTCTGAGAGGCGCGGTGCAGGAACGGGCAGTTTCCGGGCAACCGCCGGTCCGCACCCGCCGCGGGGGTGAGGCGGGTGGGCCCGGGCTCTGCCATCCCCGCAGGCCGGCCGGGCGCGGGGCGGGGCGGGGCGGGGGACGGGGGCCAGCCAGCCCGCGCCGTGGCCCCAGCTCGCGTCTCTCCGCAGGGTGGCCGATGGCCGTGCCCGCGGCCTGGGCGCTGCTGCCGCTGCTGCAGGCGCTGGCCGGCCGCGGCCTGGCCTGCGCCGTGGTCTCCGGCGAGGTGGACTGGGCCGCGGAGGTCGGCGCCACGTGCCTGAACCTGAGCGGCCGCGGCGTGCGGCTGCCCCGGGAACGGCCCCTGCGGGCGCCGCGCCTGCGGGTCCTGGACCTGTCCCACAACGGGCTGCGCGAGCTCCCGCCCGCCTTCTTCGCCGAGCTGGAAGAGCTGCGGAGCCTGGACGTGGCCGGGAACCCGCTGGTCCGCGTGGCCGCCTCGCTGGCCGCCCACTGCGGCCTCGAGCTGCGCGCGGACTGCGGCTGCGCCCTGGCCGCCTGGCACCGGGCCCGGCGCGACAACTGCTCGGACCCGGGGCCCCTGCAGTGCGTGCTCGCGGCCACCGGCGCCGCCCAGAACCTGTCCGCCTTCCTGGAGGCCCGCTGCGCCTCGGGCCTGGCCCCCGCCACCGTCGCCGCGGCCGCGGCCGGCGGCCTGGTCTTCCTCGGGCTGCTCGCCGCGGGCTCGGTGCTGGCCTGGAGACTCCGGGGCCCGCGGGGGCCCGCGGGCCGGGGCAAGGGCCAGGGCGCTCAGGACCGGGCCGGGCCCGGCTCACAGCCGCGGTACAGCAGCCGGGACCCCCGCCCCATGCCCCCCTCGTCCGCGCCCGACTATGAGAACGTGTTCATCGGCCAGACAGCCTCGGAGCCTCAGTGGACTTCTCACGGGTGAGTGACCCCGCACACGTCCCCATGCCTAGCTCTAAACATCCGGACCCGACCAGCCAGGGGTTCAAACCCAGCTCTGTGTACAGTCACCATGCTGCCCTGCGGCGCCAGCTGCTCCGGACAGCACATGAGATTGGCTCAAACAAAACCAGGGGGGCAGGGGGGCCGGCCCTGCTTCCTGGGCGCTGTGCATCCTGGGGCGAGGAGCTGTAGCTGTCTGAGCTCACCTCCCAAGGGTAACACCCCCTCCCCCCCAGGGTGCTGGGTAAGGGCTGGAGAAGTTCCTGCCTGTGGGGACAGTTTCCACCTCACGACCTATAAACCCACTTTCTGGACAGGAAGAGGGGGTGAGGGCCACGGCGGTTGTCAGCACCTTGCTCCAGTCCCTCATGGCCAAGGCTGACTCTACACCTCCCAAACAGCTTTGAGCATACAGCGTGGCCAGCCAAGGCGGCTACTGGAGCCCCAACCCCCAAGGATGGTGGTGGGGGCTCAGGGAGCCTGGAAGCTGAGCCCTTCTGAGAAATGAGACAGTTAATGCAAAGCAGATGCAAACTCAGCCAAAGCAGAAGTGACTACACAGCTGCAGGGCACCGGTGGCTCACGCCTGCCATCCCAGCTACTCAGCAACGTGTTCAAAGCCAGCCTGGGCAGGAAAGTCTGTGAGCCTCATCTCCAGTGAACCACAAAAAGCCAGAAGTGAGGCTGTGGCTCACATGGTAGAGCCCTAGCCTTGAGCACAAAAGGTCAGGGACAGTGCTCAGGCCCAGAGTTCAAACCCCAGCACTGGCCAGGGCCTCAGCCTCCTGGTCCAGGATCAGCCTCCCTTGTGTGCCTGGCCTCCCTGTGGTTTCTAGTGGCAGAAATGGAGGCTGAGGGAGGGAGAGGACTTGTCCAAGGTCGCCCAGTGAGGTGCAGTGACGTCTGTCCACCATATGGGTTCAGGGAAGTTCAAACTAAAGTGTGAATGACTCATAGGTGCCATTCAGCCATGGTGACTTTTTTTTTTTTTAAGAGAGAGAGGGTCTTATAATGTTACTTCAAACTCCTGGCCTCCAGGGGTCCCTCTGCCTCTGCCGGCTGAGTAGCTGGGATTACAGATGTGTACCGAGACACTGGGCTCCAAATGGCTGTCTGGCTTTTATTTATTTATTTTTTAATCCCAGGCCCAGAGCACATTAGAGGGTTTTTTTTTTTTTTGTTTTGTTTTGCTTTGTTTTTTCCCCTGGTTGTGGGGCTTGAACTCAGGGCCTGGGCGCTGTCCCTCAGCTCTTCAGCTCAAGACAAGCACTCTACCACTTGAGCCACAGCGCCACTTCCGGCTTATGTGGTGCTGAGGAATCGAACCCAGGGCCTCATGCATGAAAGGCAAGCGCTCTACCACTGACCCACCTTCCCAGCCCCCATTATTTCTTATTTATTTCTTTTATTTGCAAGAGAGTATCTGCCTGTAATCATACTGCCTGGCCTGAACTCCAGATCTCTTCTCTGTCTCCTGAAAGCTGGGTCACGGCCTGAGCCCCAGGCCTCTAAGAGGTTTATTTCTGTATCATTGCCCCAAAGTCACAGTTTTGGGGGATCTAGAGAAACCTTTCCCCGTTGGGTGGGTGCCGGCCTCCACCATTGCCAGCTTCCAGTTTTTCAAGAGGAAATTGAAACGACTTGGTGTAAAACTCAGTCACTATCTCCATTTTAGGGAAGGAAGAGGCCTCAGATGGGGGTGTTGGGAGAGGGAGTGAATTCCTGCCTCCCCCGGGGATCTGGGCTCAGCTGAGAGTGCAGGGCACTGCCCTTGCCTCCGTTTCTCCAATTGTAAACCCCAGGGCAACTCAGCTGTCCTGATCTTTCTAAAAGCTCCTGCATTTGTGGCCTGGGGTGTGACTCTCGCCGTGAAGTCCCACCCAGCATGCTTAAACCCTGAGTTCACAGCCTAGTACTGAGCCTGGCTCCAAGGCTCATGCCTATAGTCCCAGCTTCTCTGTAGGCTGAGATCTGAGGATTGAGCTTCAAAGCCAGCCTGGGCAGGGAAGTACCCATGAGACTCTTATTTCCAAGAATCACTAAAAAGTCAGAAGTGGCGCTGTGACTCAACTCATAGAGCTCCAGTCTTGAGCAGAAAAGCTCAACGGCAGTGCCCAGGCCCCGAGTTCAAGCCCTGAGAGTGCCAACATGAAAGAACAGACATGAAAGAACAATCCCAGGCTGGGAAGGTGGCTCACATGCGTGAGGCCTTCGGTTTGATTCCTCCTCACCACATACACAGAAAAAGCCGGACGTGGCACTGTGGCTAGAGTGCTAGCCTTGAGCACAGAGAGGCTCAGGGACAGCGCCCAGGCCCTGAGTTCAAGCCCCAGGACTTGGGGGTGGGGGGAGCAATCCCTGAGGAAGGTGCGGCCTTGGCACTGGGTGGCACAGTGAGCCGCCTTCCCTCTCTGGATCTCTGCCCGGCTCACCCCTTGTCCTCACAGGGCTTCTGAGGACTGCGACTTCTACATGAACTACGAAGGCCCCAGCGCCGACGCCCAGGCCGTCTACTGCAACCTGGAGTCCCTGGGCCGGGCCCTGACGGATGAAGAGGAGTACGTGGCTCCCGGGCGCTGAGCTCGTGGCCGTGGCCCTGCTGCCTGCGTGGGCCCCGGGGAGGGCGCGGCTGCCTGCCCGGCTGAGGGCAGGCGGGGAACGGGCGGCTGGACAGAGCTGCGGGCCATGGCAGGGGACGGCACCCGGGAGCCGCGGCCCGGTGTCCCACAGACCGAAGGGCGGCGCCAGCGCACGGTCTGCGCCCCAGCACCCACACCCCGTCCCGGGTCAGTGAGGCCGGGCGCGGAGACAATCTGTTTAGCTTCAACTTTATTACAAGAATAGAAATAAATAGACGTCCTGCGTGGACACTAATAAATTAGTAATAAATAGACATAAATCCGCGTGGCCCTGGGCCCGCACAGGTGCGCGTGTGGTTTGCACACGCGTGTTCGCATAGACGCACGTGGGCGAGCACGCAGGTGTGCGCACGGGAGATGTGCACACACGGAGAGGCGCGCGTGCACGGGGCGGGGGGGGGCAGAGGTCGGAGCGCAGGCGCGGGCCGCTCATGCGCAGTGGCAGCTCCTGGGGACGAGGTCGTGGAAGGTCCTGAGCGCCACGCCGCCGTCCTCGGCGCGGAGAGCGAGGACCACCGGCTCGTAGTCGGCGGGGACGCAGCAGGGCGCGGGCACGGCGTCGGGCCGCAGGCGGTGCAGGCGCGCCTTGGCCTGCGCATGCGCGCCGGCGGGCCGGTACCGCGCGGGACAGGCGCCCGCGCACACGCGCAGCTGCAGCTCCGGCGGCGACAGCAGCCAGTCGGCCCAGCCCAGGTCCTCGGGCGCCGCGCGCACCGCGTGCAGCCGGCAGCAGCGCCCCGCGCCCAGCGGGCAGTCGTCGCGCCGGTGCGCGTGCGCGTGCGCGCTGCGGCGGCCCCTGGCGGCGCCCGCCCGCAGGTGCGGCGGCGCGGGGAGCGCGGGGGGCGCCGCGGGACCCGACGGGCGCGGGCGCCCTCGGAGGCCGGGCTCGCGCTGCTGAGGTCTCCTCGCGTCCCTCGCTTCGGGCGCCGTCGGGGACGAGCGGACCAGCGCCCGGTGCGCACGGTAGGCTGCGGGGAGGCCGCGGGTCAGAGGCGCCGGGGAGATGCGCAGCCGCAGGTGACCGTGGGACCCGAGCCGCACTGCGGGAAGAGCAGGGGGAAGGGCTGGTGGTTGGCCGCGCGGGCCCCGGGGCCCTCGCCCGACCCCGCCTGCCCCGGGGGCGCCCCCCCACCCGGGACCGCGAGTGAACCGCCCACGCCCCGGGCGGGCCCGGAGATGGCCATGCCCGGGGCACTGGGGCCGCGGCCCGAGGGGTCCCGGAGGCTGACCGCGGCCGGCGTGGGTCCCGGCTGCGGTGGGACCAGCGACCCACGGGCGGGAGCCTAAACGGGGAGGGAGACTCGCACGTGCCGGGGGCGGAGCCCTGCGTGCAGGGGCGTGTCCGGGGCGTGGTCAGAGATGACTGGGGTGGTGCCCGTGTCGGCAGCGACAGAGCCTGGGCCAGGCCATCGAGGTCGGCCGCTAGCAAGGGGCGTGGCCCGCGCTGGCGGGGCCGGAACTGGCGAGGGCAGGCCGTTCTGGGGCGGGGCCCGCGCTGGCGGGGCCGGGCCTGGCGAGGGCAGTCCTTCCTGGGGCGGGGCCAGCGCTGGCGGGGGCGGGGCCAGCGCTGGCGGAGGGCGTGGCCCGCGCTGGCGGGGCCGGGCGAGGGCAGGCCGTTCTGGGGCGGGGCCAGCGCTGGCGGGGGCGGGGCCCGCGCTGGCGGGGGCGGGCGAGGGCAGGCCGTTCTGGGGCGGGGCCCGCGCTGGCGGGGGCGGGGCCCGCGCTGGCGGGGCCGGGCCTGGCGAGGGCAGTCCTTCCTGGGGCGGGGCCAGCGCTGGCGGGGGCGGGGCCAGCGCTGGCGGAGGGCGTGGCCCGCGCTGGCGGGGCCGGGCGAGGGCAGGCCGTTCTGGGGCGGGGCCAGCGCTGGCGGGGGCGGGGCCAGCGCTGGCGGGGGCGGGGCCCGCGCTGGCGGGGGCGGGGCCCGCGCTGGCGGGGCCGGGCCTGGCGAGGGCAGTCCTTCCTGGGGCGGGGCCAGCGCTGGCGGGGGCGGGGCCAGCGCTGGCGGAGGGCGTGGCCCGCGCTGGCGGGGCCGGGCGAGGGCAGGCCGGCCCCGCCCCCTGGACCCAGCCTCTCCCCGTCGCCAGGCACGAGTCTCGGGGCCCGGGCCGGCGATTGCGTCAGATCGGGAACCGGCTCTGGCGGGTTCTTCTCATCGATCGCTTGCCGCCAGCCCCTCCTCCCGCCCGGACCCCCCCCCCCCGCGCCCCCCACCGCGTTCCGGCCGGGCCTCCCTCCCCGGACCCGCTCTGACACCCCGGATTCGCGCGGCCCGGCAGGGTCCCCCGCGGGCCCGAGCGGGAGCAGGATGCCCACGCAGGATGCGGGCCGGGCACGGGGCTCCCCGGGGCGGCACTCACGTTCCGGGGCGGGCGTCCGGGCGGCCTGCGCGTCCCCGTCCTGGCGAGCCCGCACCGGGTCCTGGTGGCGCCTCCGCAGGTCCCGCGCACGGGCGGCGGGCGGCCGGGCGGCCCCGGGCGGCGGCCACGCGAGCGCCAGGAGCGCGAGCAGCGCGAGCAGCGGCGGGGCGGCGGGGGGTGCGGGGCGCGCGGGCATGGCGGGCGGCGGGGCGCGGGCTGGGGCTCCGTGGCGGGCGCGGGCTCCCGGCTTCGGTACCCGCCGGCCCGCGCCGCCTTTATAGCGGCCGGACTTTGTCCGCCCCGCCCGCCGCCTGGTGCCCGGGGCGGGGAGCCCCGCACTCTGGGGGAGGGCCGGGAGGGGGGGGGGCGGGCGGACAAGCTTGGGCAGGTCCCGGAGAGCGGGGTTCGTCTGCGGAGACGGAGCGACGCGGGCGGGGAGCCTGTGTCCGGGGAGCTCCTACTCCTTCAGCCTCTTCTCCTCGGGGCGCCCACCGCCCGGATCGGGCCTCGGCCCCGGAGGCCCAGGCCAGGGGCGGGACGGGCTCGGGGGCGCTGGCCATGGCCGTGTCACCTGAAAACCGACGGCGACCTGAGTTCAATCCACGGGTCACAGCCGGGGCGCCCACGCCGCGCGTGCGGCCTTCGGGGTGCGGGGACCTGGGGGTGGAGACCGGGGGCGCGGGGGCCTGGGGGTGGAGACGGGGGGTGGAGTCTCCGGGCACAGAGGCCTGGGGTTTGGAGGCCCGGGGCGCGGCCTCCCCCGTCTCCCTCGGCTTCCCCCATTTCCGCACCAGGACCGGGCCCGCGCGGGGAGCCCAGTGGGCTCGGGGCCCCCGTGTCCTCACGGGTTTGGGGTTCAGGTCCCAGGGGCGCCGGGCAGAGCGGCAGCACTTTGGGGGCGGGGCGCTGCGGGGCTCCGGGGACCCCGGCGGGACGCTGCGGGGCGGCGCGCGCCGAGGCCGGGCCGGGTCTCCCCAGGTCGGGGAGCCTCCCGCACCCGCGCGGGATCCGGGCGGCGCGCGCCCCCTGGCGGCCGCTCGGCGCGGCTGCGTCCTGCGCCGGCCCGGCCTCGGCGGGACCCAGCGCGAGGGCGGGGACGGGGGGGGGGGCGGACACCGGGGGACGGGGCACAGGGATGGGGGGCGGGGGGGACGGGGGGGACACCGGGGGACGGGGCACAGGGATGGGGGGCGGGGGGGACACCGGGGGACGGGGCACAGGGACGGGGGGGCGGACACCGGGGGACGGGGCACAGGGATGGGGGGCGGGGGGCGACCGGGGGACGGGGCACAGGGATGGGGGCGGGGGGGGACGGGGGGCGACCGGGGGACGGGGCACAGGGATGGGGGCGGGGGCGCTCCCAAATGGCCTGGGCCCCTCGCCATCCCAGGATTGGTCACACCTTCCCCCCAGCGCCGCGGCCTGCAGCCAGGGCCGGGTCTCGACCGCCTCGGGCCTCAGGCAGCGCGGCTCCGCCGTCCCGCCCCGCCGCCCCGCCGTCCCGCCCCACGCCCCGCCGTCCCGCCCCGCCGTCCCGTCCCGTCCCGCCGCCCTGCCGTCCCGCCGTCCCGTCTTCCCGCCGTCCCATCCCGTCCCGCCGTCCCGTCCCGCCGTCCCGTCTTCCCGCCGCCCCACCGTCCCGCCGTCCCGTCCCGCCGTCCCGTCCCGTCCCGCCGTCCCGCCGCCCCGCCGTCCCGTCCCGCCGCCCCACCGTCCCGCCGTCCCGTCCCGCCGTCCCGCCCCGCCGTCCCGTCCCGTCCCGCCGCCCTGCCGTCCCGCCGTCCCGTCTTCCCGCCGCCCCACCGTCCCGCCGTCCCGTCCCGCCGTCCCGTCCCGCCGTCCCGTCCCGTCCCGCCGTCCCGCCGCCCCGCGGGCTCCTGCCCCCCCCCCCCCCCGGCTCCCAGCTTCCCAGGTTGGCTGCGCGGCCAGCGCCCGGCGCCGTGGGAATCGCCGTCGGAGCGCCGTGGGAATCGCCGTCGGAGCGCCGTGGGAATCGCCGTCGGAGCGCTGTGGGAATGGCCGTCGGAGCGCAGGAGCCGCGGGCGCTGCGGAGACCGAGGGGAGGCTCCTGGCCCGCGCGGTGATCAGGCCGCCGCGGCGACCCGTGGCCCTGGAGGTGAGGGGCCGCCCCGGCGGGCAGGGTCAGGGCCAGCTGCTTTTCCTAAGTGGGCCTCGTGTGGCCTAGGAGAGCTGGGGGGGGGGCGCTTCTGGAACTGCCTCGGCGTCCCAGCAGACCCCGCACTCAGCAGGGGCGCGCCACCCTCCCCAAGCCTTTATCCTCGTGCCCATCGTGGGGCTTGATCAGGGCCTGGGCGCCGACCCTCGAGGCCTGTGCTCTTCCACTTGAGCCCAGCTGCATTTCCACTTTTTGGCGGTGCGCTGGAGTCCGGTCTGCGTCACCGTCCTCAGCTCTCTGCGGAGGAGGTGCCGGGCATGGGCCGCTGGCACACGGCCGGTTTTGGTTTTCTGAGCCAGGGTCTCCACACACAGCCACAGCTGGCGAGGAGCTCTCCCCACTCCTGCTCACGGGCTCGAGCCGGGGGCCTCGGGCCAACCCGCCAACCCCGTCCCCACTTGCTCCTTTCCCTGGCTGTGGAAGCTTCACCTTACACCCCAGGCCCAGTCGCTGTGCCCCAACGCTGCCATATTCATTTTGTCCACAGACTTTTCTGCAAGGACATGAGGGTCACGGCGGAGGCATTCCCCTCCCCCTGCCGGAAATTTCCACTTCACCACACTGGAATTTGGCAAGTGGCCAGCTGGGCCTCTGCTTCCCAAAATGTTTTACCTGTGACGTCAGGGCAGCCCCGTGCCTCTCTGGGTGGGGCAGGGCGGACGCACAGAGCGGGCCTCCAGCCAGCCATGACCTCACCCCCAGGCCTCCCTGGGGCAGAGGCGGCCCATGACCAGCTGGGCACCAGCAGGCCAGGCGGGGACGCTGCCTGCCCTCAGCAAACACTCATGTGACTAAAGCCTCTGGGAGAGCGAAGGGCAGCGCGAGAGCCCCGGCACGCAGCCCCTGGGGGTCGCCAGGCAGTGCCAGAGCTGTGTCCCTGTAGAAAGCCGCTGCCAGCTGGGCCTGGGGCCGGAACTCGGGGCCTCGGCACTGTCCTTCCTGAGCTTTTGTGCTCAAGGCGGTGCTCTACCACTTAAGCCATGGCTCTGCTTCTGACTTTTGCTTTTTTTGTTGTTGGTGGTGGTAGTGGTGGTGGTCATGGGGCTTGAACTCAGGCCTGGGCTCTGTCCCTGTGCTCTTCAGCTCAAGGCGAGTGCTCTACCGTTTGAGCCACAGCGCCACTTCTGGTTTTCTAGTGGTTTATTGGAGATAAGGGTCTCATGGACGCCGGGCGCTGGTGGCTCACGCCTGTAATCCTAGCTACTCAGGAGGCTGAGATCTGAGGATCGCGGTTCAAAGCCAGCCCGGGCAGGAAAGACCATGAGACTCCAATCTCCAATAAACCACCAGAAAACTGGAAGTGGCGCTGTAGCTCAAGTGGTAGAGCGCTCACCTTGAGCTGTAAGAGCTGAGGGACAGCGCCCAGGCCCAGAGTTCAAGCCCCACGACCGACAAAAAAAAAAAAAGAGTCTCATGGACTTTCCTGCCCAGGCTGGCTTTGAAATGTGATCCTCAGATCTCAGCCTCCTGAGTAGCTAGGATGACAGGCATGGGCCACCGGCTCCCAGCTTTTGCTTCTGACATTTGAGCGGTTCACTGGAGATAAGAGCTTCACAGCCTTTCCTTTCTGGGCGGCCTCCAGCGGCGATCCTCAACTCTCAGCCTCCTGAGTAGCTGCGGTGCCAGGCTTTGGCCAGCCTCTCAGTGCTGAGGCAGGCGGCCTATAGCAGGAAGGGTTTGTCTCTGTGGCCCCATGGTAAGCCCCCCCCCGTACCAGCCCTGCACAGGGTGGTGGAGCGGGGAGCCGGGGGGGGGGCCAGCAGGATGCGTCCACTGCCTGGTGGTCAGCAACTGAAGAGACAAGAGGCAGAGACACAAGTCCCCATGTCACGTCCCCCCAGGCTTAACACTTCCTCCTGCCAAGCGTCCCAGCGCGGGCCAGACCACCGCCCGACCACAGGGCCAGCCCTCGAGCCACAGAGCCGGTGCAGACCACGGGCTGTGTGCTCGGAAACATCGCGCTGCGGTCCGGGTCTGCGCTGCACACCACGCTGTGGCCTGTCCTCCGCTGACACCAGGGAGACCTCAGCGGCTCCGGACGCGTCTCCAGCTTCCGTGAGGAGCATGATTTCCCTCCACCTGGTGTAACCTCGCATGGCGCTGACGGGTGTTTGCATGCATGAGATCGGGCTGGGGCCGGTTGGAGGCCGCGGGGTCCCCTCCCTCTTCCTGTCCCGGCGTGGGGGGCTGTGTGGCCAGCCGTGACCTGCGACCCAGTGGGGCAGCAATGGTGACTCAGCAGAACGGGGGCGGAAGAGGCCCTGGCGGCTGCCGGGCTGGGCTGCAGGACGTGGGGCAGCTGAGGCACGTCATGCGGCCCCCGGACCCCCCAGCTCCCCCAACCCCCACCTGCCCGGCGCCCATCCCGGACCCCCCAGCTCCCCCAACCCCCACCTGCCCGGCGCCCATCCCGGAGCCCCCCAGCTCCCCCAACCCCCACCTGCCCAGCGCCCATCACGTGCCCTCGAGGTGCCCGGCCAGGCTGTGCCCGTCCCTGGGGCGGCCGGCTAGGGCCACCCCGGCCCTGCAGCCAGCATCTTCCCCAAGCCCTGGGGTTTTGAGGGGTGTGTAGGTTAGAGGTGACATCTTTTGTTTTTGTCGGGCATGGGGCTTGAACTCTGGGCCTGGGCGCTGTCCCTCAGGTCTTCAGATCCAGGGGAGCGCTCTACCACTGGAGCCACAGCGCCACTTCAGAGACATGTTTTTTGGGAGAGAGGATGGGGTCATCAGAAGTGAAGGAACAGGGCTGTGCCTGTGTATATGTGTATCTATGTGTGTGCCTGTGGGTGGGTGTGTCTGTGCATGTGTTATGTGCCTGTATGTGTGTCTGTGCACCTGTGCCTGTCTATGCACCTGTGTGCATGTCTGTGTCTGTGCCTTGTGTGCACATCTGTGTGCATGCATGCCTGTGTGCGTGTGCGCATGCGTGCCTGTGTGCATGTCTATGTGTCTGTGCCTTGTGTGCACGTGTCTGTGCGCATCTGTGTGTGTGTGTGTGTGTGTGTGTGTGTGTGTGTGTGTGTGTGTGTGTGTGTGTGTGTATGTCCTGGGTGCTGTCCTCTGCCTTTTGGGCTCAAGGCTGGAGCTCTACCATTTGGGCCAAGCTCCACGTGGGCCCCAGGAACCCCCTGCCCCCTCCAGGCAGCTTTCTTTCCTTCTGGCCTGGAGGCCTCTGTTCCTTGCTGCACCCCAGCCTAGGGCCCAGGGCTCCGAGGGAGGATCCTCTGGTGCGCACACAGCCTCCCTGCGGGCCCCAGAGCTGGCACAGGGCCCGGCCTCCATGGGGCGCTGACAGGACACAGCCGCCCGGTCCTGGTGCCTGGTGTGAAGGGCACAGCGGGGCTGGCAGGGGGCCGCGGGCCCTCCGGCCTGTGCGCGTCCTGGTGCCATCCCGGCACTGCAAGGGAAAAGCTGAGCAAAGTGTCTGCACCCCAGGGAGCAGAGAGCAGGAGAAGGAGGTTCAAGGCCGACCCCACGTCACAGGGCATGGCGGGGACGCCTGCCCCGTCACGCAGCCCACACTGGACACTGCTGGGCAGGGCTGGAGCCCGGGTGGGGGCTGGGGCACAGCAGAGCCCGGTGGCCACTTGCTCTCAGGGCACAGCTGCATCCACGTCACAAAGCGCAGGCACCCAGGACCCCGCCCAACGCTTTATTGCTTTCGAGTCAGGTTTGGGGGTCCCCACGGCTGGGCCCCCAGGTGTCTGGGGCCCAGGGCTCCCAGACAAGGCACTGGCCGGTTTGGGGGTGAGGGGCCGGGCCCTGGGTTGGGGACAAGGCACCTTCAACAGGGAGGTCTTTTCCCAGAGGGGAACTGAACACATTGACACTTTGAGGGGGGGTCCCCAGAAACAAGCCAGACCCCAGTCAGGCAAGGGCCCCTCCCCCCAACACTAGCTGTCACCCCACAAAGGCCCAGATGTCCACAGTCTCCTGAAGCCAGCAGGGGTCCAGGTGCTCTGTGTGCAGGACGGGAGTGGGGGGCAGCATTTTGTGGTGTCCAGGGTGGTCTGGGGGGGCAGCGTCTTGGGGTGTCCAGGGCAGTTTGGGGGGCAGCATCTTGGGGTGTCCAGAGCAGTCTGGGGGGCAGCATCTTGGGGTGTCCAGGGCGGTCTGGGGGGCAGCGTCTTGGGGTGTCCAGAGGAGTCTAAGGGGAGCAGGGAGAGGAGGGCAGAGGTGGGGGGAGAGGAGGAGGGGAAGTGTTGCTGGTTCCCTCCAGGGACCAGCTGTCCCCAGAAACTCAGACAAAACATCTTCCTTCTGCGTCTGCAGCCGCTCAGCCCTGGGTCGGAGGCCGGGGGGCGCCCCAAGTTCCAGCCTCTCCCTCTCCACCAGCCGCCAGCCTCCTGCACGCTCTCAGCCTCTCCCTGGCCCAGGGCCCCGCCCCCGTGACCTGGCCCACCAGCCACACCCACCAGTCACGCCCACACTACCGGCCCCACCCACCTGTGCTGGCCACGCCCCGGCGGCCTGCCAGGCCACACCCACAGGGAAGACCCCGAGTACTCGGGACCCCTCAGCTGACCCAGGCCCTGGACACAGGGATCCTTGCAGACCAGAGCCAGAGAGCCTGGGGAGGGACAGGCCGCAGGCCGTGCACCCCAGGATGCCTGAGGGCCCCCCCAGCATACGGGCTAGGACAGCCGGTGGCCACCTGGCATCTGGTACACACCTGTGGCCTCCGAACTTGGGAAACAGGATGGCAACTCCCCTCCTAGCTGCAAAGAGCGGCCCTGGGGCATCCTGGGCTCTCCCTGTCCCCACATCCAGGCCCCGGGGTGCCCTGAGCAGGCCGGCGCTGACTGCTGATGCGAGCTGCTGGGGAGGTCTGTGTCTCTGGTCCAGGTGTTCTCAGGAGACCCCAGGCAGGGACAGAGGATGTGGAGGGAGCAGAGCACGGGACGGCAGGGACCTGGCCACCACTGCGGAGTGAAGGCCCCACCACACCTGCTTTTCCCACCAGGATGAACACAACACCGAAGAAATGGCTCAGAAACCCATGAAGAGCGGGTACCAAGGGCCACACTGCAATCCCTGCTGCTCAGGAGGCTGAGGCTCCAGGATCACAGTTGGAGCCAGTTGGCCAGCAGGAAGCCAGGCTGGAGGAAGAGACTCCGAGGAGACCAGGAGTGCATGCCCAGTGCCAGCATCTGCCTGGTCCCGGGCTGCACAGTGGGAGGGATGAAGCCGATGCCACGTGGTGTCACTCGTGGAGATGGGGTGGAGCTGGCGGCCACCGCAGGGAGGGGCTCCTCCTGACAGGGAGCAGACACTGACTCCAGAGTCCTGAAAGCATGTCTCCAAAACCGCAAACATAAACCACAGTGGCACTGCTTCTCTGCTGGCCAGGCCCGCTGGCCGCACCTGCCCAGCTCCAGTCCACCCACACCAGGATGGGCAAAGACTGTGTGGGCTCCTCAAGGCTTCCATTGCTACACTGCAGATAATCCACAGTGACCAGAGAGCTGCAGCCCAGCCATGCCGTGCCCCAAAGCTAATGTGCAGTCCAAAGTCCAGTTTTCAGGGCAGGAGGCAAAAGAAGAAAGGAGGAGGAGGAGAAAAAAGGCTGCACAGAAGAAGAAGAAGAAGAAGAAGAAGAAGAAGAAGAAGAAGAAGAAGAAGAAGAAGAAGAAGAAGAAGAAGAAGAAGAAGAAGAAGAAGAAGAAGAAGAAGAAGAAGAAGAAGAAGAAGAAGGAAGAAGAAGAAGAAGAAGAAGAAGAAGAAGAAGAAGAAGAAGAAGAAGAAGAAGAAGAAGAAGGAGAAGAAGGGCTGCATCCAAGATAGAAAAGACTCTTGGTAAGCAGGCACTGTTGGCTCACGCCTGTCACCCTAGCAATTCAGAAGGACGAGATCTGAGGGCCATGGTTCAAAGCCAGTGCAGGCAGGTAGTAAAGCCATGAGACTTCTATCTCTACTGAATCACCAGAAAACCAGAAGTGGCGCTGCGGCTCACAGTGCTAGAGCGCTCGCCTTGCGCTGAAGAGCACAGGGACAGCGCCCAGGCCCAGAGTTCAGGCCCCACGACCAAAAACAAACAAACAAACAAAAAAACAACTTGGAGCTGGCTCTTGCCAGTGCTTTCCCCAAGGAGACCTAAGTCACTCTGCAGCCCAGAATGATGCTATTGTTTGCATGGTGGCCGTTGGGAAGCAGGAGGATCGTGAGTTCCAGGCGGGCCTGGGCTGCATAGCAAGATCCTGTCTCCAAAAGAGAGAGAGAGAAACCGAGGGGGTGGGAGTGGCCGGAGCCACGGTGAGCTCAAGCGCAGCCCCAGGCTGAGTGAGCCCTGGAGGCCTTTTGCGCACAGTCTGGCGGGGCAGGGGCAGGGGCTGTGGTATGGACGCCCGGCGGAGCGCGGCCGCCCTGGTGCCCCGTCCTGCGGCCGGGCCCGTGCGGTGGGCTCAGGGCCGGCGGCAGCAGCCGGCCTGGCCGTCGGCGCGCTCCAGCACGCCCAGCATCTCCTCGATGATGGCCTGCAGCGCCCGGCCCAGCTGGCCCGCGTCGTAGGGCTTGCCCAGCGGCGGCACGTGGACGAAGGCGGAGCGCCCGTGGCTCCGGTACAGCGAGGTGTAGTAGGTGAAGTCGCACAGGTACCTGTGGCGGAGGCAGGGCCGGGGGTCGGAGGCCGACGGGGCACGGCCGCCCCCCGAGGTCCACGGCCGCCACGCCCCCGGGCACGAGCGCGGCCCCGCGGGCAGGGCGGCGGGCGGGCGGGCGGGCGGCGCGGGCCCGGGGAAGGCCCGACCGCTCGGACCGACAGCCGGGCTGCCCACGAGACGGAGCTGGCCTGCCAGGCGTGGGCGACCTCGCAGTCTGAGGCCAGCCCCGGAAAGCAGAAGAGCGCTGGCCTCGCCTGCGTGAGGACGCTTCCAGAAAGGGGAGGCCCTCCCTGCCCACAGGGAGACGGGGCAGCCCCAGACCCGGCCCTGGGGTTTGAACTAAGGGCCTTGTGCTGGCCCGCAGGCGCTCTACCGCAGGCCACGCCCTCCGAGGACAAGCCACACCCCAGCAATCAACGGGGCTGCCACGCCCCACCAGGTTGCCACGCCCTCTAAGGACAAGCCACGCCCCACCAGGTTGCCACGCCCTCTAAGGACAAGCCACGCCCCACCAGGTTGCCACGCCCTCTAAGGACAAGCCACACCCCGGCACATCAACCGGGCTGCCACGCCCCGGAAGGGAGCTGCGCTCCAGCCCTCGCCAGGGATTTCCTGAGTTCGAATCCCGCGTGGACCGCGGACTCGGCCCGGAGCCCGCCCGCAGGCCCACTGCGCCCACCTGCCCGCGTCCCTCGAGATGGCCACGGACACGCCGAGCCCCAGCGTGGTCACGCGCTCGCACACGGCGTCCATGTCGATGATGGAGTCGATGCTCTCGGGCCCGTCCTCCACGCAGCACTGCGAGCCCGGCCGGAAGCGGCAGTTGTCCAGGCCCTGGTAGCCTTTGTTGTGCCCGCACTTCTCCAGCGTGACCGCGGTGGCCATGCCCGACACGCCCACGTGTACCACCAGCTGTGTGCGTGCGTGCGTGTGTGAGAGGCTGAGCACGGGCTCAGCGCACACGTGTGCACACGGACTCAGCACACACACACAGGCTCAGCACATGCACACACACACAGGCTCAGCACACACATGTGCTCAGCACACATGCACACACACGCTCAGCACACATGCACGCACATGGGCTCACGAGCACAGCACACATGCATGCCCGGCCCACCTGGGGACTGTGCTTCTCCCACAGCGCGGGGATGAGCTGCTGCACTGTCTGGTACTCCACTGGGATCTCGTACACGTGCAGGTCCACATGGTCCCCCAGGCCCAGCTTCTCCAGCTCCTGGGGAGAAGTGGGGCCACACAGGGTCAGGAGCAACTTCAGGATACGGCGGGGTTCCGGAGCTGTGCCATGCCTCTTGGGGAGCAGGGTACCCCGGCTGGGCCTGGGCATGCACACACATCCCCCCCCCGGGCCTGGGTACGCGCATCCTTCCCCCCCCCCCCGGGCCTGGGCATGCGACCCCCCGGGGCCTGGGCACACGCACCCCCCTCCTCGGGCCTCAGCATGCACCCCCCCCGCCGGGCCTGGGTATGCGCACCACCACCCCCGGGCCTGGGCACCTGCACCCCCCTCCTCAGCCCTCAGCACGTGCACACACACACACACCCCTGGGGCTGGGCACGCACACCACCCCCCCGGGCCTGGGCACGCGCACACACACACACACCCCTGGGGCTGGGCACGCACACCACCCCCCCGGGCCTGGGCACGCGCACACACACACACACCCCTGGGGCTGGGCACACACACCACCCCCCCGGGCCTGGGCACGCGCACACACACCCCTGGGGCTGGGCACGCACACCACCCCCCCGGGCCTGGGCACACGCACACACACTCCTGGGGCTGGGCACCTGCACCCCCCTCCTCAGGCCTGGGCACGCACACACACACCCCTGGGGCTGGGCACGCACACCACCCCCCGGGCCTGGGCACGCGCACACACACACACACCCCTGGGCCTGGGCACGCACACCACCCCCCCGGGGCTGGGCACGCACACCACCCCCCCGGGCCTGGGCACGCGCACACACACACACACCCCTGGGGCTGGGCACGCACACCACCCCCCCGGGCCTGGGCACGCGCACACACACCCCTGGGGCTGGGCACCTGCACCCCCCTCCTCAGGCCTGGGCACGCACACACACACCCCTGGGGCTGGGCACGCACACCACCCCCCGGGCCTGGGCACGCGCACACACACACACACCCCTGGGCCTGGGCACGCACACCACCCCCCCGGGCCTGGGTATGCGCACCACCACCCCCGGGCCTGGGCACCTGCACCCCCCTCCTCAGGCCTCAGCACGTGTACACACACACACACCCCTGGGGCTGGGCACGCACACCCCCCCCGGGCCTGGGCACGCGCATCCCCCCTCCTCGGGCCTCAGCACGCCCACCACCACCACCACCACCCTGGGCGCCCCTGGAGCACCCAGCACAGGAGCAGAGAACATGTCACAAAAGGCTGGTGGTCAAACAAGCCCAACTTACACCTGGGCCAGACCAGACAGATGCTCAGCCCTGGGCTGCGCACAGCCGGCCTGGCTCCTTCACGGCCTGTGTATTGCCTTCAGAAAGAGATCGAGGCCAGGAGCCGTCGGATCACGCCTGGCCTCCCAGCCACTCAGGAAGCTGAGATCTGAGAATCTCACGAGACTCTGATCCCCCATGAGCCACCAGAAACCTGGAAGTGGCGCTGTGGCTTGAGGGGGAGTGCTCGCCTTGAGCTGAAGAAGCTCAGAGGCAGCGCCCAGGCCTTGAGTTCAAGGCCCAGGACTGACAGAGACAGCCATCTCCCAGCACCACATCTCTGACTTGGATTGGTTGAGGTGGGGTCTCATGAACTTATCTAAGCTGGCCTTGAACCTGGGCTCATGTGATTTCCCCAGCTGGCCCGGGCGCTGCTGTGGTGCCTAGCTGCACATCCACGGCCTTTGGACTCTGCTCAACCCTGACTGGTAAGGAGCAGATGCGATTTCCAGAAATGCTGAGCCAGCAGCAGGCAGATACCTATCCTTCTAGAACACAGCTGGTCAGCCCTGCATGCCAGGACGGGCTCCAGAGGAGGCCCGGTCCAGGCTGAGGGCTCGAAAGGTCTCGAAAGGCCTTCAGGGGCTGTGTGCTTCAGCCAGGTGCATTCTGTCCCCTACCCAAGCCTGTGGTCCAGGTGTCACCGAGCCCACGGGCCAGGGGGCAGGGACGTGGTGCCATGGTGATTCATGCCTGCTCAGGAGTCTTCGGATGGGCCGAGGCTATCCAGCCTCTCAGGGCCTCTGGGGACAGAGCTGGTGGCCACCAGGGGTCATCCAGAGTTTTTTGTTGTTGTTGTTGTTGTTGTTGGTCGGTCATGGGGCTTGAACTCTGGGCCTGGGCGCTGTCCCTCAGCTCTTCAGCTCAATAAGAGCACTCTACCACTTGAGCCACAGCACCACTTTCTGGTGGTTTATTGAAGAGTCTCACAAACTTTTCTGCCCGGGCTGGCTTTGAACTGGGATCCTCAGATGTCAGCCTCCTCAGTAGCTAGGATGCCAGGCGAGAGCCACCGGAGCCTGGCTGGATCAAAGCCTGGCTGGTTTGGGGTTTTGGCTCTTCTGGCACTGGAGATGCAGGCACTGGAGTCACAGGCGAGGCCTGGCGTGGCCGCTGGGCCCAGCTTCCTCCGCTGCCTTTCTGTGCTGACATCGTGTCTCCAGACAGTGGTGGGCTGCTTCCTTCTCACTTGGGACAGGGGCGGCCGGGTGAGGACAGCAGCAGCCGTGTCCCGAGGCCCCCACAGAGCTGCGGATCTCCAAAGATCGCCACATTGATTTCACTCTGATTTAGATGCAGACGGCAGCGCCTGGGCCCCGGACGGCAGACGGTGGCTTTGTGTGCACGCGGCCTGTGAAGCCTCCTGTCTGACTTGCACAAAGCCACATACACAGGCTTGGGGATCACGCTGCTTCTTTTTGTCTGGGGCTCTGGGGAGCGGGGTGCACGCCAGGTCTGGCCACACTCCATCTCCAGGGCCGCAGCTCCCCCATCCTGCTCCCAGGGTTGCAGGGGGTGGGGAGGGGGTGCAGTGTTTACAGTGCCAGACCTTCAGTTTGGCTTCTCCTCCCTGAGTCTGGGGTGGGCAGGGCACTTTAAATCCGGCCGCTGATGGTGAGGATTAATCGGGGCTGGGCTATGGGCTGATTTATAGGAGGAACCCCCAGCTCTCTCTGCCCTTTGTTCCCTGGTCCCCTTTCCAAAGTCCCAGCTAGGAGGACAGCGGAGGGTCTGGCAGACAGCTGGGAAAGATCCGCCCGTCTCCCCACCTGACCAAAGCCCCTGCCCATCATGAGCAGGGTGCCTTCCGGTTCCTCCTGGTCACAACCAGGCCTGGAGGAACTGGGGAAGCGTGTGGGAAATAAGGAGTGGTTCTGTATTTGAACAACTCCTAGGTAAAAGCCAGTTCAAGGGAGGGTTCCTCGGAACCCCGCCTCTGCAGCCCGGCTGCTGGGTCTCCAGGAGCCGTCCCCGAGGCTCAGGGCCCAGGGTTCCACACCTGTAAAATGGGCATAGCTCCCCCGGCCGCCATGCAGAGTTCCAGCATCGAGACACAAAACCCACAAACGCTTGTCCATGGGTTGTGGTATTTTGGGGGGCCCCAGAGCCTCGGTTACCTGGACGGCAATCCAGCTGGCATTCACAGTGTGCTCCCCGAAAGGGCCGAACCCTAGAACACAGCAGAATCAGCACGTCAGCCATGCCCACCGCCCACAGGTGAGGTGGGGGGGGGTCCCCGCGGCCCTGCTCCCACCGCCTCTCCCCTCCTCCCCTCCAGCTCACCCTGGACAGGCCCCAGAGAAAGTGGCTTGTTCCTCTACATGTCCTCTGGGACGCTGGCCCAGCCCGGGATTGTTTCATCAGTGGCTGGGGGGACGGGGGTCTTGGACTCTGGGATCCGGGTCCCGGAGCCCCGCTCGCGTGAATCTCCCCACCATGCTGCCTGCACCCGGCACTCAGAGGTGCGTCTTGGCCCAGTGGAAGTAGCAGCACAGAGCCTCAGCCCTGCCTGGGCCACACAGAGGGCACGGAGCAGGGACGCCACCGCCTTCTCCTCTCTGATCCTGACAAACCCCTCCGCGTGGCTCCTGCCCCAACCCACTACTCCCGGGCTGAGAGCTAAGGGACAGCACCGGCCCTGAGGTCAGCCTCAGTACCAAAACCTAAACCAAACAGCGCCGGAAGGCGGGCGGGCTGCGGGGATGGGCGCTGGGCCCCGGGGCAAAGGATGATTTAATCACCCCACCGCGGCCTTTCCTGCAACCCCTTCGGGCCCACAGGACCCGTCCCGCCCGCCAGACCTGGCCACCAACTTCCACTGGAACCTGGCAACTGTCCATGTGACCCCCTGGGGGAAGAGGTCAAGGCCCCCCGCAGTGACCCCGCCGCCGGATCATGCCCCCCCCAGAAGCTGACCCCGCGGCCGGATCATGCCCCCCCCAGCTGACCCCGCGGCCGGATCATGCCCCCCCCAGCTGACCCCGCGGCCAGGTCAGGGCGCCCCCAAGCTGACCCCGCGGCCGGATCATGCCCCCCCACGCTGACCCCGCAGCCGGGTCAGGGCACCCCCGCACGCTGACCCCGCAGCCGGATCATGCCCCCCCAAGCTGACCCCGCGGCCAGGTCAGGGCGCCCCCCCCAAGCTGACCCCGCGGCCGGGTCAGGGCGCCCCCCCCACGCTGACCCCGCGGCCGGATCATGCCCCCCCCAGCTGACCCCGCGGCCAGGTCAGGGCGCCCCCAAGCTGACCCCGCAGCCGGATCATGCCCCCCCAAGCTGACCCCGCAGCCGGATCATGCCCCCCCAAGCTGACCCCGCAGCCGGATCATGCCCCCCCAAGCTGACCCCGCAGCTGGATCATGCCCCCCCAAGCTGACCCCGCGGCCGGGTCAGGGCGCCCCCCCACGCTGATCCCTGGAGGAAGAGGTCAAGGCCCCCCGCGCTGACCCCGCGGCCGGGTCACGGCGCCCCACCCTCGCCGGCGGAAGGGGCCCGGGGAGGCGGAGCTCGGCGCCCGGAATGAGTCGGTCTTGGGAGTCGGTGACAGTCGGCGCCGGGCTCGGCTGCCCACGGCCGGGCAGCACCGTCCCGGGAACCCCGGCCCCACGGCCCGGAACCGCTCCGCGTCCACGCAACCCCGGGAGCGGAGGCCGCTCCTCGGTCCCCGGGAGGCTTCCGGCCCGCAGGTCGGCCCTCGGCCCCGGGGCGGGGACGGCAGCGGCTCGGGGAAGCTCCGCGCCCGTCCCAGAGCTCCGGCCCGGGCCGCGCGGGGCTCCTGCCGGCCGTGACATCCGCCCAGCCGGGGGCCGCTCGGCGCACCGGCCCCGTCCACCGCGTCGGCCCCGGCCCGGCCCGGCTCCCGGCCGCCACGCACCGGTCACCACCACCGCCTTCCTGGGCTGTTCCATGGCCGGCCGGTTGCGCCTCCGACCCGCAGGTTAACCGACTGGCCCGGCCCGGGCCGCCGCCGTCGGGGCGCCGCCAAGCCCAGGCCCCGCCCCGGCTGGCCCCGCCCACGGCTGGCCCCGCCCCGGCGGGCGCTCGGCGTGCGCGCCACCCAGGCCCCGCCCCCTGCCGGGCGCCGGGCGCGCGCGCCCCCGCTAGCAGCCAGACCCTGCCTGGCTCGGCTGCGAGCCCGGGCCCCGCCCACTGCGTCGCTCAGCGTGCGCGCCCCCGCCGAGGCCAGGCCCTGCCCCTCGTCGCCCGCGGGACGCGCGCGTCCTGACTGGTTTCCCGGCTCGGGCCCCCTCCCCGGAGCCCGAGTCGCTCCCCGCGGCTCCTCCCGCCCGGCCGCCGCCCCGCGCGTCCTTCGCCGGCGGGGCGGGCTCTCCACGCGCTTCCGCGGGTCCCTGACCAACGCGAGCGTCCCGTGCCGGGACTCCCCGCGGAACACTGGAAGAAAACAGCCTCTGCTGTGTCCTTGGAGACCGGCTTGGACCTGGGCCTCGACGTGACGGTGTCCCGGGACACCGGGGAAGGAAGCCCGCCCCAGCCCCCAAGGCCCGGGGCGGAGCGGCTCCGGGGACAATCGGAGCCATCTGCGCGGGACGCGGGGTCGGACCCGAGGAAACCTCGCCTTGGGGTCTGGAGCCCCACGCCGGGCCGCCGGCCGTCCCCACCCGCGGCCCTCATCACAGCCCGATCCGCGCTGGATGGAGAACTTCCCGAACGAACGGCCCCAAAACGTTCCCGAACACAGACGCTTTCGGGCCTCAGTCCCTAAAGGCGGCAGAGTGGCGACTGCTCACAACGCCCACCGCGCTGTGCCGGGCTCCCGGCCACCCCGAGGCAGCCCCGGCCCAGGCGAGACCCTGCGTTGTGTCATAATGTCTGGCGGACGAATCAGCTCGAGGATGCCATAGCAAACACCGGTGGACCAATCAGCCTGCGGATACCATAGGAAATGGTAGACCAATCCGCATGCAGCTACCACACTAAGTGCGTGACGGGCCAATCAGTGTGCACAAAGCATCCACTGTCTGGTGGACGAGGTGGAAACGGTGCTGGAAGCCCGCGGAGTCCGGCGCCGAGCGCTAGGCCGGGCGCTGGTGCGCATGCCTGTGATCCCAGCCACTCAGGAAAGCGCAAGGCGCCCGCAGAGCGCCCGCAGAGCGCGGGAGGCGGCGCCGCGGCTCAAGTCGCAGGGAAGGGCTGGGAAGGAGGCTCGGCGGTGGAGTGCTCCTCCAGCATGCGTGGGGCCCAGGGTTCGATTCCACAGCCCCACACGCAGAAAAAGCCGGGAGTGGCTCTGTGGCTCCAGTGGTGGAGCGCTAGCCTTGGGCCAGAAGCTCAGGGACAGCGCCCAGACCCAGAGTTCAAGCCTAGGACTGGACAAAGAAAGAACTAAAGAGTGCAGGGACAGCGCCCCTAACAGAAAGCCGCCCCCCCCCCAGGGCTGGCCTCGAACCCCGACGCTCCTGACCTCTGCCCCCGACTTAATTTTCCTCAAGGAGTATTTCTTCGTTGGCTAGGTGCAAAGGAATTTAAACAACAGAACACCAGGAGCCCCTTTTATCACGCAGGTGAGAGCGATCCCCTCAGGAATCAGCGCCTTGGCCAGCTGGCCCTTGTTTGGGGGCAGGGCTGGCGATGGGCCGGACGGCCCGGTTTCCAACACCTCCCAGCAGCACGGAGAGACGCTGGCCTTTGCTGACGCCACCTGGGGCACACAGGCTCAAGGAACAGGGAAGGACAGGGCTGGAGCGTCAGGTGCAGCTGGATCCAGGACCCGGTCCAGCCCGGTGACTCACAGGAGCCGGGCACGAGGCGATGTTTGTATCTGACTCATCCCTGCCTGGAGTTGGGGCGGAGGGGGGTGGTGCGGTGCAGGATCCCTGACAGCCTAAAATATAAGCCAAGCAAATCGGCCCACTCTGGCGTCTAAAGTTAGCTGGGAGGCTCGGGTCCGGGCTCGCTGCCTGCCGCGGCGGGAGTCGTGCTGGCAAAGCAGGGCCACATACGGGGGTCCAGTGCAGGAGGTGTTTACGTGGGCTCCTCTAGCTGCTCAAGTGGAGTAAGTGACACAACTTTTAGCACCCAGGATGTAGTTCAGTGGCTAGACCATGTGCCCCGAATGAGAAAGAGCCCTGCGTTCCATCCCCAGTACTGAAACTAAACCTCCTTGGAAATAAGTGGAAAGTCAAGAGGGTTCGGCTTCAGGTACCGCTGGGTCCAGGAGCCTGGGCCCTCCAGTCTCACTCCACCAAACAGCTTCGCTCCATCAGATTTCTGCAGAAAGCTCGGACCCGATGGCACTGGGCTTCCCCGTCTCATCTGAGCAGCCCATGACCTGCCTCGGGGTCCTGGTCTGGCCGGTGGAACTGGCCTTGTCGGGACCCCAGCACCTCCTTCACGGAATCCCTGCCCCGGGGCACGGCGAGCTCTCCCCGAGGCGGGAGGATGCGGAGTTCCAGGCCGGCCTGGCCCGGGCTAGCAGGAGAGGTCCCTCTCAGAGGCCTGGCCTCCCCGCAAAACAGAACAAAGACTCCGAAGCTGCAGTGACGGGGACTGGCCACTGGGGGTCACCCTCGCAGAGGCTTCGGGTCCCTTTGAGCCAAAGGCTTTCCACGTAGAAAAGTCTAGCAAAGTCCTACCAGGGAGGCAGAGGGACTTCCTCCCCCCGCAGTGGCTCCCCTGCCCTCATCCATCCTCTGAGGCACCCGGAGGTCCCCCGAGGCTCACCTCCAACTCTGCCATCCCCTTGGTGAGCCCTGACCTGCCGGTCAGGGGCGTCCCCCCCAGGGCCACCTGCATCCTGTGACCCGTTATCCTGCTCTTGGGTCTTTCTCAGCCCTCAGGAACCCATTCGACCACAGGGTGGGGGGAAGGGCCCCAGGGACGGGTCCTGGGCTGGGACAGGTGGGACCAGGGGAGCAGATGGTCAGCCCCGGACCCTGGGCTGAGGACGCCCGCCTCCCCCACCTCATCTGCTCACTAAACCCTGCGGGGACCCACCTGCCTTGTCCCAGAACCTCGTCGCCAGGGATTCCCAGTGTCCCCTCCTGAGTGATCCCGGGGCGGGGGTCCGCAAGGGGCTCCGGAGGCCAGGCAGCTGCAGGCGCCCCTGGGCCTCCCCGGTTTCGCTCCCTCCGGTGTGTGTGCGGGGCAGGACCCCAAGGCCTGGGCGCTGCCACTGAGCGCTTTTGCTCAAGGCTGGCGCCCTACCGCTTGGGCCACAGCTCTGCTCCCCGCTTTTTGCTGGTCGATTGGACAGCAGGGTCTCAGGGTCTTTTCCTGCCAGAGGCCCCGGATGAGGGGCACTACCGAAGCCCGACTGCAAGGCCGAGTGCGGGGAGACACAATGGCCCCGAGCAGCCCCCCAGGTCGCGGGGTGTCACCAGTACTTCTGGGGGCCCCACCCCCAGGTCGCGGGGTCACCAGCACATCTGGGGGCCCCACCCCCAGGTCGCGGGGTCACCAGCACATCTGGGGGCCCCACCCCCAGGTCGCGGGGTGTCACCAGCACATCTGGGGGCCCCACCCGCCCAAGGCCTCGTCCTGGCCAGAGGACTCGGCAGATCCTCCCCCCGGGCTGGGTCGCACAGCCTCGCAGACCCCCGACACCCCCGGGCCGGTCCCGGGGCGCAGGGGGCGGCGGGCCTGGCCGCCTGGACCCCCGCACAAAGCCCTGCGGGGCCCGCGTTCGCTCTCAGCGGCTTGTTACCCCCCGACTACAACAGCACAACAATAATACAAGGAAAATTCCAGAAATGAAAGGAGACTTTGAAGCGGGCGGCCCCGCCCCGGAGGGCAACTCCCTAAACTGCGCACGCGCGCGCTTGCGCGTCCTTACCCACAATGCCCCCGAGCCGGCGCGCGCGGCTCTTCCGCCTTTGGCATCATCGCCGGCTCACTTTACGGCCCGGCGCACTTTACGGCTCTCCGCCTCGTTTCTCCCGGCCGGAAACCCGGTCTATGCCCCGCCCTCCTCCTCGGCGATTGGCTCTCCGTCTCGCGAGCCCCACACTGACTGGCTCGCGTGGCTGCCACTCCTTTTCGGCCTAGTGGCGCGTAACGCGGCGGCGGCGAGCCGCGGGAGCCAGAGCGGTGAAAGTGGCCGGGCCGCCCGGACCGCGCCGGCGACATGGTGAGGGCGAGGCGGCGCCGGCGGCCCGGGCCGCGCAGGGTCGCGGCGCTGGCGGACGCTCGGGCGGCGCCGGGGGGCGGGGCGGCCGCGTGAGCCCCGCCCCCCGCCGGAGGCGGGGAAACGGAGGCGGGGGCCTCGGCGGCCTCCGCGCGGGGCGGGCGGCGCGGCGCGGGGCCCGCCGGGGTTCGAGGCGGGCGCTCTGCCGCCCGAACCCCCGCGCGCTTCCCGGTGGTTGTGGGGACGGACGTCTCGGCCTGCCCTGCCCGGGCTGGCTTCGAACCGCCGTCCAGACCTCAGCCGCCGCAGCCTGGGAGGCCTCGCCCGGCGCCCCGGCCCGTGACCCCCGCGGCGCCGCCCCCCGGGGCCCGGCCTCGGCCCTCGGCCCTCCGGGGTGCGAGTAGTCATTTCCCCGGCCCTGGGTAAGGGCCGCGCCCGGCCGGGGCTGACTGTCTTGCCCGGGAGACCGTAAACAGGGTAATTAGAGGCCGGCCGGGGCCTCCCCCGGATCCGAGCCGGTGTCCCGCGCCGCTGAGGCCCGCGGGTGGAGGGCAGCCCGGCGCGGGCAGCCGGCGGCCCAGCCAGCGGTGCGGCCCTTGGAGTGGCTCGAGTCCTTCCCGCCGCGTTGTGCCCTCGTGAGGGCTCCGGGCTCAGGCTTCCCAGCTGCGCTGCCCGGAGGTGGGCACACGTCTCCCAGAGGGAGAGGCCGCCTGACCTCCGCAGGCCCAGCCGTGCCCCTGGCCCGCGTCTCACACCCCTGCTGCGTCTGGGGTCCAGGGTGTCCCCTCCCCCCAGGCTCCACAGGAAGAAAGCAGGTCAGCTGGGGTCAGGACCCCACTTGCTAGAAGGCCTTCTAGCAAGCTGTGCGCAGGATGTGGCTCAGTGCCGGCTTCCTGCCGACCTGGGCCTGGTGCTGAGCCTCTCAGAGGATCTGGGGGTGGACGGTCCCCTCCCGGGCCTGCCCTGGGCAGTCCAGGGCCAGGAGCTGCCGGCGAGGCGGAAGGGCCACCTGGAGCTGCAAAGCCTCAGCCTCGGCCTCCACCCAGCACCCAGAGGCGAACTGGACCCTCAGTAAAGATTCTGTTCTTCACCCGGCTTGTGTCACAGCTGGGCTTTCTGGAACCTTCCTGAGTCTGGCCTAGGGGCCCAGCTCACACATGGCTCCCACAAGCTGGGCTGGGTTTCTGTCCTGCATCCTCACCTCCACCTGGCAGGGTTCAGCCTGGGCAGGGGAGGGTTCCGGTGTGGAGCCTAGGGGCAGCTGCCACCCTGGTGTAGATGGCTCCTGGGTTCCATGGGGTAGATGAAGACACCGAGGTGCTGGGGGCCGTGGGAGGCAGCCGGGCACTGGTTACAAGGAGTGGGCCTGGGGCCTGCTGGTGTCCAGACCTATCACCTTGTAACACCAGTGGGGAGTCCCCACACCCAGGTGCACGCGTGGCACTGTCTGATGGCTTTCTGTGGCACTGCGGATGGGGGGGACATGGGACAGAAGGGACAGTGACTGTGGAGCCCCTCCTCCCCCTGGCTGGCGTCTAGCACCGGGTGGGTGCAGCCTGGAGCTGGGCTGGCCCTGACCCCTGTCTCCTTGCAGCTGCCCCTGTCCTTGCTGAAGACAGCTCAGAACCACCCCATGGTGAGTGGGAGCCCTTCCGCATGTCCCTCCACGGCCCGGCCTGGGGCCCCGGGCACAGCCCACTACCCTCTACCACCCTCTCTCTCCTGCAGCTGGTGGAGCTGAAGAATGGGGAGACGTACAATGGACACCTGGTGAGCTGCGACAACTGGATGAACATCAACCTGCGGGAGGTGATCTGCACGTCCCGGGTGAGCATGCGTGTGCGTGTGTGTGTGTGTGATCTGCAGGTCCTGGGTGAGTGCGCGTGCATGTGTGATCTGCAGGTCCCAGGTGAGTGTGTGTGTGTGTGTGTGTGTGTGTGTGTGTGTGTGTGATCTGCAGGTCCAATGTGAGCCTGTGTGTGTCTGTGTGATCTGCAGGTCCCAGGTGAGCATGCGTGTGCGTGTGTGCGTGTGTGTGTGTGTGTGATCTGCAGGTCCCAGGCGTGTGTATGTGTGTGTCTGTGAGCTGCAGGTTCCAGGTGAGCCTGTGTGTGTGTGTGTGTGTGAGCATGTGTTTGTGTGATTTGCAGGTCCCAGGTGAGCGTATGTGTGTGTATGTGTGTGTGTGTGATCTGCAGGTCCCGGGCGTGTGTGTGTGTGTGTGTGTGTGTGTGTGTCTGTGAGCTGCAGGTCCCAGGTGAGCGTGTGTGTGTGTGTGTGTATGTGTGTGTGTGTGTGTGTCTGAGTGATCATCTGCAGGTCCTGGGTGAGCGTGTGTGCATGCGTGCGCACATTGCAGGGGGAGGGTGGGGTGGGAGGAAGGGCAGGGTGGCCCCATGCTCACATGCCATGCAGCCGGCGTGGGTCACAGCCGTGGCTTGGTGTACGGGTGTTGGAGTGTTGCGGGGTCTGGGCTCCTGTGTGGCCCTTGGGTGAGGAGTGCGCAGTGCCGTGCCCCTGGTGCTCAGTGCTGCCCACAGTGCAGACCCGGGGCCGAGGTCGGGCACCTGCTGACTGAGGGCCTGGCGCATGGCAGGATGGGGACAAGTTCTGGCGCATGCCCGAGTGCTACATCAGGGGTAGCACCATCAAGTACCTGCGCATCCCTGACGAGATCATCGACATGGTGAAGGAGGAGGTGGCGGCCAAGGGCCGAGGGCGCGGCGGCCTGCAGCAGCAGAAGCAGCAGAAGGGCCGGGGCCTGGGCAGTGCAGGCCGAGGTAGGTGAGGGATGAATGAGGTGGGGGCACCACTGGCCGGCATGCCAGGATCCGGCCACGCCTCCCTGGCGCGGGCTTCGCCCTGCCCCAGGCTTGGTCTCCCTGTGTGGTAAGGGTCGGGCCATAGGCAGCCGTGGGGGCTGGTGGCAGGGACCAGGCCCCGGGGGACAGCGGGGGGCACGTGTCCCATGCTGGGTCTCTCTGACCCACGGTCCAGTCCCAGGGTGCTCCTCACGTCAGGGACAGGAGCACTGCAAGGTGGGGCTCGTGTCCCCCGTGGAGGCTGAGCGTGGGGCAACCTTGGCTGGAGCGCCCTCGCACACCGTGGCTGCCCGGGTGGGGTGCGCCCCCCCCCCCCCGTGGGGAGCCCCCACTCACCGCGCCCCTGCCCACCCCCGGGGGGAGCCCCCACTCACCGCGCCCCTGCCCACCCCCGGGGGGAGCCCCCACTCACCACGCCCCTGCCCACCCCCAGGGGGAGCCCCCACTCACCACGCCCCTGCCCACCCCCAGGGGGAGCCCCCACTCACCATGCCCCTGCCCACCTCCTGGGGGAGCCCCCACTCACCACGCCCCTGCCCACTCCCAGGGGGAGCCCCCACTCACCACGCCCCTGCCCACCCCCAGGGGGAGCCCCCACTCACCACGCCTCTGCCCACCCCCAGGGGGAGCCCCCACTCACCATGCCCCTGCCCACCCCCAGGGGGAGCCCCCACTCACCGCGCCCCTGCCCACCCCCAGGGGGAGCCCCCACTCACCGCGCCCCTGCCCACCCCCAGGGGGAGCCCCCACTCACCACGCCCCTGCCCACCCCCAGGGGGAGCCCCCACTCACCGTGCCCCTGCCCACCTCCGGGGGGAGCCCCCACTCACCGTGCCCCTGCCCACCTCCGGGGGGAGCCCCCACTCACCGCGCCCCTGCCCACCCCCAGGGGGAGCCCCCACTCACCACGCCCCTGCCCACCCCCAGGGGGAGCCCCCACTCACCATGCCCCTGCCCACCCCCAGGGGGAGCCCCCACTCACCGCGCCCCTGCCCACCTCCGGGGGGAGCCCCCACTCACCACGCCCCTGCCCACAGGTGTGTTCGGGGGCCGGGGCCGCGGCGGGATCCCGGGCACAGGCCGCGGGCAGCCTGAGAAGAAGCCGGGCAGGCAGGCGGGCAAGCAGTGAGGGCGCCTGGGAGCCTCTGGTGGGAAAGCCCATCTGCACCCACAGGACTAGGGGTCTGGCAAGTTTGTGGGCCCCGTAGCAGTTTCTGGAACGTTCCACACGGGTGTCCGTGGGTGTCTGAGTCCCACTGTGGTGGTGGTCATTCTCCTGTGGGAGCCACTACCTCCTGTGGCCGGCAGGGCCGGGTCTTTATTTTCAGCCGGTACCCCAAGACTGAGCCAGAAGGGTCCCAGTCACCCCAAGTTGCCTTCCACAAGCGCCGGTCCAGCCTGTACCTCCCCCTCTGTGGCAAAATAAAGCATCTATGTTGACTAAAGGGGGGTTGCTTTGCGTATTTATTTAGTGCTGGTGAGCTCAGGGCCTGCATGCTGTCCCTTTTCCCCTCAGGGCTGCTCTACTGTTGGAGCCTCAGCTCCATTTATGGCTTTTCGGTGGCTCTCTGGCTGAGTCTCACGGTGTTTCCTGCCCAGGCTGGCTTTGTGCCGCGATCCTCAGATCTCAGCCTCCTGGGTCCTGGAATTATGAGCTGCCAGTGCAGTGCGTGGTTTTAATTAGACACGGCTGAAAACAAAAAGCTTTCTAAAATCAAAAGCAATGTTTCCCCACCATTATTATAAGTTCGTTCCCTGCCTGCCTCCTTCCCGGAGTGGGGGGGGGGCGCACGTGGGTGTGGGTGTCCCCCGGTCTCAGCACCAGGTTGCGGCCACCCCTGCCCAGCACGGAGGCCTCTGCCTGGCAGGTTCCTGGTTCCAGGTCAGCCTGGGCCTGCCTGGAGCGTCCTGGAGGCCCTGCCTGCCCCCCTGTTTTTGTTGTGGTTGTTGGTCGTGGGGCTTGAACTCTGGGCCTGGGTGCTGTCCCTGCACTCTTCAGCTCAAGGCGAGTGCTCTACCACTTGAGCCCCAGCGCCACTTCTGGTTTTCTGGTGGTTTATTGGAGATCAGAGTCTCATGAACTTTCCTGATCGTGCTTTCTTTGAACCATGATTCTCAGATCTCAGCCTCCTGAGTAGCTAGGATGACAGGCGTGAGCCACCATCCTCAGCCCCTAGAGACAAGGCCCCAGGGCTGGCTCAGGCCCAGGCTAGAGGACCTGAGGATGCAGGTCAGCCTCCCCCCCCCCCCCCCAGGTCCCAGGGGCTGCCTGGGGCCACACACATGGTGTCAGTGCCTGCAGGGGCTGTTCCGGGGAGGTGTGGAGGCCGGGCCAGCCCCTGCCCAGCGCCCATGCAGGGGGAGGGGGTGCTGGGGCCTGCACCGGGCCTCGCAGGTGGTGCCCTGCCCTGTGCCCAGCTCACAGCCTGATGCCACCCGTTGGCCAGGCAGACACCCCACCGAGCCCGGGCTGTGGGAGAGACATGAGGGGGTGGTCAAGGAGGAGGGGGAGGGAGGCTCTGGGCTGGCTCCCTGCACAGCAGGCTGGGTTCAAAGCTCAGCCCCACCCACAGCTGACCTCACCTCCCTCCCTCCCTCCCCCACCGTGTCCCAACCCCAGACGCTGCCCCTCCCCCTGGCCGCCAGGCCCTGGGCCCAGAGGCGGGGGAGCGGGGGGAGGCCCAGGTCTGGCCTGCGTCATCCCAGCCTCCTGTCCCCACCCTGGGCTGCACGCAGGGCTCTGCCCCCTGCCCCAGGACAGCCCTGCTCTGAAGCCTGTTTCCAGAAGCTTCTGTGGGGAGCACAGGTCCCCTCTTCTCCCCCACTGGCTGCGGAAGGCCTCGGCGTCAGCCGGGAAACCGAAAGTGCAGCCACTTCCCCAACCTGGGCTTCCAGATCCTTCTGTCAGTGGGCCTGCCTGACACTAGACTGGGTCTCTCTTCCTGCCGGCCATCATTCGGGACCCGCCGCCGCCCACAGCCCAGGCCTGGCCCAGCCCCCACAGCCCTCAGCCCGTCAGACCTGGGGACCAGATGCAAGGGGGAGGGGCCATGCCAACCCCCCCTACCCCCCCCCCCCCCGTGAGCCCCTCGCGGTGAGCAGGGGGCAGGGAGACCCTGCTGTACCTGGCCCTCAGAATGGGCGGGCAGGCTGTGGGCCTTGGGGTCTGGGAACTCAGCAGCCGTCCAAAAGCCCCCCCAGCCGCCCCAGGGCCCCGGGATGGAGAGGAATGGGGGTGATGCCCCACCCCCAACAAGATCCCAGCAGCGGGGCCGGCCCAGCCCCCACTGGTTTTCTCCTGGGCTGGGAACTCTGGGAAGCACCCAGCCCGCCATGCCTGCCAGAAAAAACCACTCGGAAAGCAGGAGGCCCCCCACAAGGGCCACCCCCGTGCCTCAGTTTCCCGGCTGGCCCATGGGGCTTGAAGCACCCCTGCTGGGGTGAAGCCAGTGACCATTTCCAGACCGCTGTGCCCACAGGAGCGCCGTCCGCAGGCACCCCGCGACCTTCTGCGTCCTCCTCAGCCTTGGCTGGCCAAGGGCCTGGGCACCAGCCCCCCACCCCACACCTGAGCCCAGGGCCGCCTGACTCACCCGGGCCCAGCTGGCCGCCGCCCAGGGGCGGGCTGGGAAATCACTCAGGCCGCATTCAAACCTAAAAATACCCATGCCCCGCCAGCCACGGCCCCCAGCCCCCCTTCCACACTCAGTAAACCCCGAGGCCTGGCCTGCAGGGCGCACCGCCACACACACAGCCAGCACGCCTGTTCCCTCAGCCTCGGGAGGCGGAGAGCTGGGGATGATGGTTCCACACCAGCCCAGGCAGCCGAGTCTCATCTAGCCTTGAGCAGAGAAAGCCCAGAGTCAGCACCCAGGACCTGAGTTCAAGCCCTAGCCCCAGCTCACACAGACATGTGCCTGAAGGGGGACCCACCTGGGTGGGTCCCCAGTGGGTGGACTGTCCCCTCGGGCACCCAAGACCGCCAGCTGCAGGGAGCGACAGGTGCAAAGTCCCAGGGGCGGGCACAGTTGGGCAGCGCTGGCACTGGCTGGTACCGGGCGCGTGCCGGGGAGGGCCCCACCCCTCCTCCCGCAGGAAGGGTGACTCAGCGCCTCAGGCTCAGCCACCTCCCTGACCTCCCAGCCGGAGCCCTGGCTGCTCTCCTGGTCCAGTTGTTTTCTTTCTCTCTGATGGGTCCTGGGATTTGAACTCAGGCCTTGGAAACACTCTATCAGAGTTCATCTGTGGGGTCTGGTGGGCTGAGCAGCTTTGGGCTGAGGCCGTGGGGTTGCCCATCTTCTCCAGCTGTGGATCGTCCAGCCCCATTCCCCGGGGAAAGCGCCACAGTGCCCTCCCACTGTAATCTAGGCTGCTCAGGAGGCTGAGATCTGAGGGTCCGGGGTCAAAGCTCGGGCAGGAACGTCCCTGAAACTCATTTTTTTTTTGTTTTTTAGTTGGTTGTGGGTCTTGAACTCTGGGCCTGGTGCTGTCCCTGCACTCTTCAGCTCAAGGCTGGTACTCTACCGCTTGAGCCACAGCACCACTTCCAGTTTTCTGGTGGTTAATTGGAGATAAGAGGGGGAGGGGGCTGGGAAGGTGGCACAGTGGTAGAGTGCTCGCCTCGTATGCATGAGGCCCTGGGTTCGATTCCTCAGCACCACATAAGCAGAAAAAGCTGGAAGTGGTGCTGTCTGTGGCTCAAGCGAATAGAGCACTAGCCTTGAGCTGAAGAGCTGAGGGACGGCACCCAGGCCCAGATTTAGGAAAATGGAGAACGGAAAAGGAACAGGCCGGACTTGATCATCAACAGGTGAGGACTGTGTATTGACCTTCCCGAGGTTTGGAGGTTGCCCAGGGAGCTGGGATTGGAGCTGGGTTCTTACAGGAGGTCTGAGCAAGGAAGCAGAGGTTAGTGAAAAAGCCACTAGGTCAAGGAAGGTGGGGGTCCTTCAGCTGGATTCAGGTGGACTGCCCTGCCTGCACTTCAAACGAGTTCCCACATCCCTGGGATTTTGCCTGGAGTCTGAATGGGCCTGGGACAACAGGGTGGGGGTCAGGCCCTCACTGAGCTCAGGCCCCATGTGTGACCAAAAAAAAAAAAAAGAGCCTCATGGACTTTGCTGCCCAGGCTGGTTTTGAACTGCAGCCCTCAGATCTCAGCCTCCTGAGTAGCTAGGATGACAGCGGGGAGCCACCAGAAACATCTCCAATGAACCACCAAAACCCCTGATGTGGAGCTGTGGCTCAGGTGGTACAGTGCCAGCCCTTGACTGCAAAATCTAAAGGAAAGTGCCCAGGCTCTGAGTTCAAGCCCCAGTACCGGCAGCAACCCCCTCCACACACACACATTAAAAAAGTTGGCTGCGTGAAGAGCAGTGGGGGGGGTAGTGGAGGGAGAGATGGGGGGATGGAGGACTGGATGGATGGATAGATGGATGGATGGAGAAGTGGAGGGATGGAGGGATGGATGGAGAAGTGGAGGGATGGAGGGCTGGCTGGATGGATAGATGGATGATGGAGGGATGGGTGGGTGGATGGATGGAGGGATGGATGGGTGGATGGAGGGATGGATGGGTGGATGGAGGGATGGATGGGTGGAGGGCTGGATGGGTGGATGGATGGAGGGCTGGATGGGTGGATGGATGGAGGGCTGGATGGGTGGATGGACGGAGAGACGGACAGGCAGGTGCAGATGAGCCCTATAGGCTGTGGAAGCAACGGTGGTGGCTGAGTTGGCTCCACTGGGCACTGTGGTCACTGCCCACCGTCTCCCTTCTCCCCCGAGAGCCGGGGCCGAGTCTGTGGGGTCCCTGGGTGGGGGCGGGGTGCCGGGCGGGGGGCAGGCCGCCGCAGGGCCTGGGTACCAGATGCAGCTCCAGGCCTCTGCTGAGTCACCGTGGCCATGGCGACGGGGCCTGCGGAGGCTGGGCCAGGCAGCCAGCGCCCGCGGGGGCGGGGGCAGGGCGGGGGAGGGGGTGCCGCTGCTCTCTTCTCGCCCAAGTGCTGCTGGTCCACAGCCAGCCATGGGTCTTCCAGGAGGGGTGGGGTCTGGAGGCTGGGGGAAGAGTGGAGGACTCACGTCTGGCCTGACGTCCATCCGGACAGAGCCGGGCCACGTTGGAGTACAGCCACAATAAGGAGTCACGGGACACCCCCAAAGCTGAGCCTTCCCTGGGGAAACTGAGGCAGGGAGAGCACAGTCGTGGGCTGGCAAGGACTCAAACCGCTCCACACCCTGGTGCTGATCTGTACACTCCTGGGATTCTTCCTCCCCTCATCTCTCCAGGGCCCCACTCCTACAGACCTCGGGCTGCTCAAATCCCTCTCCCAGGGCCTTTGCACAAGCTACCTCAGCCGAAATGCCTGCCCTGCGGGGTTCTCCCGACACGGTGTCTGCTGACGCCACTCACCCTCCCCAGGGTCATTTCCTGATTTTTTTCTCTTCCCGTGGTGCCCGGGCTTGAAGTTGGGGCCTGGGCGCTGACCCGCAGCAGCTTTGACTTCCCGCTCTCTGCTGGTGTGTTGGAGATGGGGTCTCACCACTGGCTGGCTGGAACTGCGTGCGACCCCCATTTCTTAGCCTTCCCAGTAGCGGGTTAAGGCTACCCCAGAGAACACAAGGTGCCACACACTCCAGACCTTGCCTGTCGCTAGGTGACTCAGTTTACCCCACCGTGACCAGATCTAGAAGTAGGCTGGAAGACTGATGGCAGGACCCTGTCCTGAGCTCTTCAGCTTGACCCAGAGCTGTGGGGACCAGTGGTGGGGACCTCGGGTGACCCATAGCCCCCAGGGCAGGCAGGGTACAGCTTCTGGGGGGGGCCCAGGGCCCTGGCTTGGGGGTGCAGGCTGGTGGGGAAGGGGTTAACCAGGCTTTCCTTCCCCCAGGCCAGGCTGGGGGCAGGGGAGGTCCCAGGCCAGCGGTGGGAGGAGCGGGAGGGGAATCCCTAAGGCTGGGGAAACTGAGTCCCACTGGTCTAGGCTCCCCATGGTGCCAGCGTTTTAGGGGGGCTTCGTGCACCCCACATAAACATCAGCCAAGCCCCCATGTGATTCCCAGTCCACTCAGCTCCGCAGCCCCGCCCTGCCTCAGTCTCCCCCACAGCATCCCTTCCCCACCCCCACCCCCGCCTGGGCCAGCTCGGCCGAGTCCGGGCACACCGGGGCCCCAGGAGCAGCAGTCCCCTTCCCCCACTTCCTCCCCACCCCTCTGCTGGGGTGTGGGCAACCTGTGTCCTGGGGCCCCAGATCTCTGGGTCCCTGTGTGTGTGTGTGTGTGTGTGTGTGTGTTGTCTGTGTGTGTCTCTGTTGTGTCTGTGTATGTCTATGTTGTCTGTGTCTGTGTGTCTGTGTTTGTGTCTCTGTTGTGTCTGTGTTGTCTGTGTGTGTCTGTGTGTGTATCTGTGTGTATCTGTGTTGTCTGTGTGTGTCTGTCTGTTGTGTCTGTGTTGTCTCTGTGTTGTTTGTGTCTGTGTCTGTGTGTCTATGTTGTCTGTGTGTCTGTGTGCCTGTGTTGTGTGTCTGTGTGTGTGGCTGTGTTGTGTCTGTGTGCTGGTTGTGGGGCTTGAACCTGGGGCCTGGGCACTGTCCCTGAGCCCTTTTGCTCAACGCTGGTGCTCTACCACGTGAGCCATAGCACCACTTGTGGCATTTTGCAGGTTCACTGGAGATGGGAGTCTCCAGCACCTTCCTCCCTGGGCTGGCTCTGAGCCTCCACTCAGACCTCAGAGTCCCAGGCCGGGCCACCTTGCCAGCTCCTCCCCCTCAGCAGTGCACCCGCCCCATCTTGTTTGTAGGGTGTCCCTAAGTCCATACTCAGGCCAGGCCCCCTTCTTCTCTATTGTGGGACCTGGGCCCACTCTGGGGCCACTGAACCCACAGGGCTCCCACTGAAGAGAGGCCCCAGCCTCAGTTTCTCTGTCTGGCAGGCCCCTCCCACTCCCCTCCTAGGATAAAATACCTGGAGGGGGTGGAGTTCCCATGAAGGAGTGGGTTGTTCCGTACTGGCCAACGCATTCATTCCTTCACAGGTTCAGGAAGTCATTCATTCCTTTACTGGGACAGGAAGGAAGCCAGGCCAGCAGCCTGGGGTGGGGCGGGCCCAGGCCCCAGGCCCAGGTGGGGACATTTCCCCCAGCAGCCGCAGGGGCGGGGCCTGGTCTGGAACCCGGGCCTCACCTGGGGCAGTGGGGGCCTGGGACCGGTCCTCGGGTCTGGGCTGGCCTCCAGGGCCTGGCTGGCTCAGTGACCCCCAGACACAGACATGTCCTGGTGAGGTGCAGGCCTAGCCCCCCCACCCTGGGCCCCCAGGAGGGCATGGGTCAGGTTCTGTCCTTTGGAAGTTTCGGGTGGTCTCCGTGGTGCGTGGCTTTAGGGCGTGGTGTTCTGTTCTGGGTGACGGGCGAGTCCCAGAAGACAGGGTGACTGAGGTCAGCAGCGGACGGCTGTGCCCGGCTCCTCACAGGTGCCCAGCGGGCGGCCGGGCGCCCCTCTGCGTAGGCCCCCCCCAGCCTGCCCCCCCCCCCGCCCCGCTGCTTTGTCCCCTCTCAGTCAGTCCACCCGTGAACCTCACACATCCCCATGGTCCCTACTGGAGAGCAGCCAGGGCCTGGGGCCCCGGCTGGGCAGGCCCGCAGGGGGGCTTCACTGTAACCCGATCCCCAGGAATGCCGCTCCCAGCGCGGGTCTGCACCTGGGGCCCCGCCCCGGGCCCCTCGCCCCTCGGTTAACCCCTCTTCCCTCTCTCTGTGTGGGATTCCCGGTGTCTGCCAAGACCCTGGGAGGCACGGGTTGCTTTAAGCCAGAAGGTGGAGGCCGGCAGGCTCTGGGAGAGCCCACCTTCCTGGCCTCGGGCCTTGGCTTTTAACCTGGGAAATTGACCCGCCCCCGCGGGGCCCTCTCACCTGGTGGAGGGGTCCTGCCTCCCGCCTGGCCCAGGCCTCGGGTCTGGGGGCTCCGGCCCTGACCCAGGGAGGCAGAGGAGCCCTGGGAGGGGTGGCTGCTCCCCTCTGGGGAGGGTCTAGGAGGAGGCAGTGTGGTGGATTTTTTTTTTTTTCAATTGGTCCCAGGGCTTGGACTCTGGGCCTGGGCGCTGTCCCTCAGCTCTTCAGCTCAAGGTGAGCGCTCCACCCCTTGGGCCACAGCTCCGCTTCCGGTTTTCTGGTGGTTTATTGGAGATAGGAGTCTCACGGACTTTCCTGCCCAGGCTGGCTTTGAACTGCAATCCTCAGATCTCAGCCTCCTGAGTAGTGGGGATGACAGGCGTGAGCCAGCAGCACAGGCTAGCAGGGTGAATTTTGAAGGATGAATAGGAGTTTACCCAAATGCTCTCTGCCTAAGGCACGGGCTGGGGCTGAGAACAGGAAACCCTCGGTCCTGACAGAACTCACCGGGAGCCTCCCTGGGTGTCTGGAGTCCCTCGTGAAGCGGATGTCCCGGGGTGGGGGACTGCCCACCTTCCCCCGGCATCCATGGCCACTCAGACAGGGCTGGGGCCCCCTGCCGCCCACCGCCCCTCAGGCCTGGCTGGGCCCAGCATCGGGGTGGGTGGGGCTGGCTGTCCAGGGGGCCTGGCGGACCCGTCACCCCGACAGCCTGGAAGACTCTGGCTAGGATGGGAATGAAGACTGGGGCGGGCGCCCGGGGCACCCGTGTGTGCGTGTGTGTGTGCGTGTGTGTGCGTGTGGTCACCGTCTGTCACCCATGTGAGGGCACCTGTGTGTGTCACCCGTGTGTCTGTGTCACCCACGTGTGTCACCCGTGTGTGGTCACCCGTGGGTGCGGACGCCCTGGGCGTGGACCTGTCGGCCTTTCCGGGCCCCCCCCGCAGGCCAGGCCCCGGGGTCGGCGCTCGCTCACGGGTGGACGGCCGGCAGCGGGCCAAGCCTCAGTTTTCCCTCTGTAAAGGCCGGAAGCCAACTGGGGCGTTCGGTGTCCAGCTAGCAGCAACTTCCTGTAACTTCTGCGGGGCGGGCCCGGGGCCGCGAAGGGGAGGCGGGGCGAGGACGGCGGGGCCGGCGCGGGGCCGCGAAGGGGAGGCGGGGCGAGGACGGCGGGGCCGGCGCGGGGCCGCGAAGGGGAGGCGGGGCGAGGACGGCGGGGCCGGCGCGGGGCCGCGAAGGGGAGGCGGGGCGAGGACGGCGGCGCGGGGCCGCGAAGGGGAGGCGGGGCGAGGACGGCGGGGCCGGCGCGGGGCCGCGAAGGGGAGGCGGGGCGAGGACGGCGGGGCCGGCGCGGGGCCGCGAAGGGGAGGCGGGGCGAGGACGGCGGCGCGGGGCCGCCAAGGGGAGGCGGGGCGAGGACGGCGGCGCGGGGCCGCGAAGGGGAGGCAGGGCGAGGACGGCGGGGCCGGCGCGGGGCCGCCAAGGGGAGGCGGGGCGAGGACGGCGGGGCCGGCGCGGGGCCTCATTTATGCGCGGGGCTCCGCCCTCTCGGCCCGGACCGCGCGGGGCGTGGCCTCGCGGAGGGCGTGGCCGCTCGAAGGGCGGGGTCCGGCGCAGCGAGGCGGGAGGGAGGGAGGCGACGCGAGGGGGGCGCGCGGGCCCCACTCCGCGCTGCCCGGACGGGGGTGGGCGGGCCCGGGCCCCAATGACGTCAACCCACAAGGCAGCGCGCTGTTGTGTCGTTTACCGCGCGTTGCCCAGGCAACAGGGGCCGCGCAGGCGTGGAGGGTCCGGCCCCGCCTCTATATGCAAATATAGACGTCACCCGGACCCAATGGGGAACGAGGCCGGTGAGCTCATCGCGTCGGGCCGAGGCTATAAAGGGGCGGCGGCGCGGCGCGGCGCAGGAGCCGCCGCCAGCGGAAGGCCGGGCGCAGCGGCCGCGGCCGGGGCGCGCGCAAGGCCGAGCGATCTGGGGGGGGCGCGGGCCCCCCGGGCGGCGGCGGCGGCGGCAGCCGCCACTCCCCCCCGGGCCGGCGCGGCGGGGGAGGCGGAGAATGGAAACACCCTTCTACGGCGATGAGGCGTTGAGCGGCCTGGGCGGCGGCAGCAGCGGTGCCAGCGGCAGCGGCGGCAGCGGAGGAGGGTTCGCGTCTGCGGGCCGCCTGTTCCCCGCGGCGGCCCCGACGGCGGCCCCGACGGCGGCCGGCGGCATGATGAAGAAGGACGCGCTGACGCTGAGCCTGAGCGAGCAGGTGGCGGCCGCGCTGAAGCCCGGCGCCGCGGCCCCGCCGGCGGCCCTGCGCGCGGACGGCGCCCCCGGCGCCGCGCCCCCCGACGGGCTGCTGGCGTCGCCGGACCTGGGGCTGCTGAAGCTGGCGTCGCCGGAGCTCGAGCGCCTGATCATCCAGTCCAACGGGCTGGTGACCACCACGCCGACCAGCACGCAGTTCCTGTACCCGAAGGTGGCGGCCAGCGAGGAGCAGGAGTTCGCCGAGGGCTTCGTCAAGGCCCTGGAGGACCTGCACAAGCAGAACCAGCTGGGCGCGCCGCCCGCCGCGGGCCCGAGCGCGGGCCCCGGCCCCGCGGGCGGCTCGGGCGCGGGCCCCGGCCCCGCGGCCCCGGGGGAGCTGGCCCCCGCCGCCGCCGCGCCCGAGCCGCCCGTCTACGCCAACCTGAGCAGCTACGCGGGCGGCGCGGGCGCGGGGGCCGGCGGCGCGGGGGCCGTGGCCTTCGCGGGCGGCGAGCCGGTGCCCTTCCCGCCGCCGCCCCCGGGCGCGCTGGGGCCGCCGCCGCCGCGCCTGGCCGCGCTCAAGGACGAGCCGCAGACGGTGCCCGACGTGCCGAGCTTCGGCGAGAGCCCGCCGCTGTCGCCCATCGACATGGACACGCAGGAGCGCATCAAGGCGGAGCGCAAGCGCCTGCGCAACCGCATCGCCGCGTCCAAGTGCCGCAAGCGCAAGCTGGAGCGCATCTCGCGGCTGGAGGAGAAGGTGAAGACGCTCAAGAGCCAGAACACCGAGCTGGCCTCCACCGCCAGCCTGCTGCGCGAGCAGGTGGCGCAGCTCAAGCAGAAAGTGCTCAGCCACGTCAACAGCGGCTGCCAGCTGCTGCCCCAGCACCAGGTGCCCGCGTACTGAGCGCCCGCCCCCGGACGGGGCGGGCTCGGGGCTGCGGGCGGCCCGGGCGCCCGCCCCGGGATCGGCGAGCCGGAGCCCCGCGCCCGCCCCGGACTCGACGAGCCGGACCCCCGCGCCCTCGGGGGCGAGCGCACGGCCCCGTCCCGCCGCCTCCCCGCCTCCCCTTTTTTACTGCTGCCGCGGAGAACGGAGGCCCGTCCGCCCTATTTATGTCTGTTCTCGGGATCAAGCGCCGGCCGGAGCGCGTGCGCGTCCTGCGCGGGTTTTTGCAGAAGTGGGAAGCAGCCGCAGACCCCGCCCGCCCCCTGCCGCCCGCCTCGCCCGCCGCCCCGGCTGTTGTTGTCTGGTTTTGCTACGAGGCCACATTCCTGTTTGTAATCCTCGGTCCGCCCGGTTCTCTGTTTTCAGTAAAGTCTCGTTTCGCCAGCTCGGCTGTCCGCCTCCTTCTTCCCCCGCGGGGCCCCGGGGCGGGGCGGCGCCTGGCTCCAGCCCCGGCCACGCCCACCGAGGGCCACGCCCACGGCGGACTCCGACGTCGGCCACGCCCACCCCTGGCCGCGCCCGGGCGGCGGCGCGCGCCCCCTGGCGGCGTCGGGCTCTGCTTCCCTCACGGCCACGGGACGGAGGGATGGACAGACGGACTTGTGGGCCTGAGGGCGGGGAGAGAGACGCTTTAGTTCCGGGCGTGGGCGAGGGGCCAGGCTGGCGTTGTCCCCGCGGGCCTGGCCCCCGCCCGGCGCTCCCGCCTCTCAGGTGCGTCGTGCGGTTTCCCCGGAGCCCGCCCTGCCCTGGCGCGGGCTGCCCGGGACGCGCGGGCGGGCGCGGGGTGGCGCGGGCGCGCGCGGCCTCCCGCAGCCGCTGCCTCCCCGGGGTTGTGCGTCCTCTGCCCCGGCGCCGCCCGTCCACCCGGGCTCCACCGCTCGCCTGGGCCCTGGGTCTGCCCGGTGCCGCGGGCCGGGCCTGCCCTGCTTCCGCAGCGCGGGTGGCCGGGTCTAACCCGAGGGGGACCTGTCGGCCTCTCGTTCTGGCAGCTTCGGAGGGTGGCCCCGCCAGGCTGCGCCGGCCTTGGCCTGACCAAGCAGTGAGTCACCCGGGCCAGGCCTCACACCCCTGAGGGCTGCGGTTCCCGTTAGATCCAAATCCTGGGCTGTCAGGCCTGGCCCTGCCCTGAGGAACCCCAAACTGACCCGCAGGACAGGGCAGAGCTGGCCCTTCCCTCTAAGACCTCTCCTGGCCCCTCCAGCCGCAGCCTTCCCCTGGGCCTGAGGCCTGCCCTCCCCACGGGGCCTTGGCACCGGGGGTATCCCCTCCCACACCTTCCTCCCGGGTCTCCCCAGCTCCTCCCGCGTGCCCTCTCCCCTCCAGCCTCTGCTCTGTGATTGGTCCATCCCCCCCCTCTGTGATTGGCCCACTCCCCTATTTGGTTTCTTTCTTCCTAGCAGCTGCGTCTTCATTGTTATCTTTTTAGGCAGGAACTCACTTTGTGGTCCAGTTTTCCATCAAAGTCCTGACCCTCCAAGTGCAGGTATCACAAGGCCTGGCCCTGTTTAAGCTTGTTTGTTTGGCCGGTCGTGGGGCCTGAACTCTGGGCCTGGGCGCTGTCCCTCAGCTCTTCAGCTCAAGGCTAGCTCTCTACCAGTGCCATTTCCGGCTTTTTCTGCTTCTGTGGTGCTGAGGAATCGAACCCAGGGTCTCATGCATGCAAGGCAAGCACTCTACCACTGAGCCACCTTCCCAGCTCCCCTCTTTAAGTTTTTGGTAGCCCCAGGCCAAGGTAGCAAAGCGCAGGTACTCAAAGGGGCAAAGGCAGAAGCTGCCTCCAGAGGTAGACTGGAGATTGGAGGACCCTCTGCTCAGAGCTGGACTTCCTGCTTGGGAGGAGCCGGGAATGGGTGCCCCACCCATGGCCTCTGCCTTCTAGAATGTGGTCCCCCTCTTCCCCCACGGCGGGGATTGGTTGGAACCCTGTGAGTCACAAAGTTGCCAGGTATCAAGGTCCAGCGTTCCGGTTGGCGGGCTTAACTTCGGGGACCGGTGAGTGGGACCATGGGGTACACAGGGATCTGGCCAGGTTTCCGAGGGCCTTTGAGTGCCTGTGTCCCCCCCCCCCCCCCCGTGCCCCAATGGTAGCAGAGCAGGCATGGGCCCCCAAGGCCTTACATGGAGGACTAGTGACCCTGGGGAACCCCAGTTGGGGTCAGTCTGAGTGTGTGTGACAGATGAGGAAAATGAGGCTCTGGCATTTTCTCAAAACCACCAAACCAGACTCTGTCTGTGTCCGGGCCCCATTTTCTTCCTCCCCTGTCCACAGTTGGCCCAGGCCAGGTTTGCATGAAGATCCTCATCTCTCAGCCTTCTGTGCAGCCCATTGTGTAGGGTGACAGGGCTGGGGGAGGGGTCTCCTGGGACACAGCCCCTCCCCCAGGCTCCCTCCAGTGCCCGAAGCCCTGAAGCCTGCTGGCCGGCTGCAGGGCGGGTGCATCACCAGCTGCACTAACAATGCCGATTGTGATCACTCTTCACAGGCATGGGGCGGGCCAGGGCTCACACTGTGTAGATAGGGGAGTGGAGCCAGAGGAAGGGGCCACTTGGGGCAACTCTGAATGCTTCAGAGCGGGAGACTCGGTGAGTCGGCCCAGCTGTGGATCTGGGGGTGCCGTGTGCAGGGAGCTCCACGGCTCTGAGCCTCAGTTGGGCCTTCTGCCAGTGTTGGCTCTGACGTGGAAGTTGATGAGCTCCCCAAACCCCCCCCCCCCCCCCCCCCGCCTCCTCTGGTTTTCTGTCTTCAGAGCGAGGAGGCTGCTGAATCCCGCCACACCAGCGTGGACTGGCCTGTTTCTTTCCATAATTCTACCCATGTGTTCTATTTCTTTTATTTTTTTGGGTTGGTCCTGGGGCCTGAACTCTGGGCCTGGGCGCTGTCCCTCAGCTCTTCAGCTCAAGGTGAGCGCTCTACCACTTGAACCACATCGCCACTTCCAGTTTTCTGCTGGTTCACTGGAGATCAGCGTCTCACAGACTTTCCTGCCTGTGCTGGCTTTGAACCATTATCCCCAGATCTCAGCCTCCTGAGTAACTAGGATGACAGGCATGAGCCACTGGCACCTGGCTCAACCGATGTGTTGTTTATACTCTTTATATATTTTGCAGCACTATTACTGGGTGTGTGTATACATCAGACACTGTTTTGTCTTCTTGTAAAATGACACTTCAGTTAATATAAAATGTAACCCTCGGGCTGGGAAGGTGGCTCAGTGGTAGAGCGCTTGCCTTGCATGCCTGAGGCCCTGGGTTCGATTCCTCAGCACCACATAAGCAAAAAGAAAAAAGCCGGAAGTGGCGCTGTGGCTCAAGTGGTAGAGCGCTAGCTTTGAGCTGAAGAGCTGAGGGACAGCGCCCAGGCCCAGAGTTCAGGCCCCATGACCAGACCCAAAAAAAAAAAAAAAAAAAAAATGTAACCCTCATGATAGCCCATGTCAGTTTTGTTTTTTTTTGTTTTTTCTTTAACATGGTTTATATTTTAGTGATTTTTTTTTTTTTTTTTTTTTTTTTTTTTGTCGGTCGTGGGGCTTGAACTCTGGGCCTGGGCGCTGTCCCTCAGCTCTTCAGCTCAAGGCCAGCGCTCTACCACTTGAGCCACAGCGCCACTTCCCCCATGTCAGTTTTGATAAGGATATGAGCATAGAATATAATTGGCATTGGCACACACACGCCCCTTTTTTTTTCTGTCCTGGGGCTTGAACTCAGAGCCTGGATGCTGCCCCATCTTTTTGTTCAAGGCTGATACTCTACCACTTGAGCCACAGCTCCACTTTCAGCCTTTTGCTCACTGATTAAAGATAAGAGTCTTACAGGCTGCTTGGTCTGGGCTGGCTTTGAACCAGGATCCTCAAATTGCAGCCTCCAGAGTAGCTGGGATTACAGGCGTGAGCCACTGGCGCCCAGCTTTCTGATATTTTAGTGTGTCTTGTGCATGGACCCTGTATCATTCCTCCTTGTGTCGGTCTTAAGGACAGTGCCAGCCCAGAGCAGTGTTGCATGGACTGAAGAGCTAAGCCAGCGGACGCTCCAAGGTTCGCTTCTGAGATTGAGCCTTCTCTGCTCTTCATCCAGCTGTATGAGCTTCGAAGGTGAGAAGATGGGCTGTGTTCCCCACCCTCATGAGGGATGGTAGATGGACGAGGGGATGGACGGATGGGTGGGTGGATGGCTGGGTAGATGATGGGTGGATGGCTGGATGGTTGGATAATAGGTGGATGGATGGGTGGGTGGATGGGTGGAGAGGCAGATGGGTGAATGGATGGGTGGATGTGTAGATAGGTGGGTGGATGGGTGGGTGGATAGATGGTGGGTATGTGGGTGGGTTGGATGGTGGGTGGGTGGATAGGTGGGTGTACAATGTTTTGTGTCTAGTACCAGGGTTACTAGAAAGTGTCCACACTCTCTGAAGGCTGCCTCCTCCATTTCACACCCAGACCCAAGGGCTGCAACGGAGACACAAGGACTCCATCGGTGTGGGGACCACATAACAATAGCCCACATTCAGACAGACCAGTGGGGTTTGTAAAACAATGTGGCTGGAACTCACTGGGTAGCATGAGATTGGGGTCAGTGTGGAGAGCAGGCATGTTGGGCATGAGGACAGGAGGCTTTGTGTGTGCCAGTGCAGAGAGCAGAGGTTCGTGAGGGAGACATTGGGAGGTGGGCAGGAGTGGAGTGGGAGGGCAAGATCAGTCCCAGGGACAGCACTCTCCCCAAGTCACAGAACCCAACCCCTGCCTTCCCCCTATCATCCATCATCCAACATCTACATCCACCATCCATCCATCCACCCATCATCCATCTATCCACCTCATCCATCCATCCACCCACCCACTCCTGCATCCATCCATCCATCCTCCCATCCATCCATCCATCCATCCATCCACCTATCCACCCATCCACCCATCCATCAATCCATCCACCTATCCACCCATCCACCCATCCATCCATCATCCATTCATCCACCCACCTATCCACCTATCCACCCATCCACCCATCCATCCATCCATCCATCCATCCACCCACCTATCCACCTATCCACCCATCCACCCATCCACCCATCCATCCATCCATCCATCCACCCACCTATCCACCATCCACCCATCTGCCCATCCATCTATCCACCTATCCACCATCCACCCATCTGCCCATCCATCCATCCACCTATCCACCTATCCACCCATCCACCCATCTGCCCATCCATTCATCCATCCATCTACCTGTCTACCCATCCACCCACCCATCCATCCATCCACTCCCCCGTCCAGTCATCACCCATCCACCTACCCACCCACCCATCCATCCATCCACTTATCCACCCAACCACCTACCTGCCCATCCATCCATCCACCCATCATCCATCCATCTATCCACCTCATCCATCCATCCACCTATCCACCCATCTATCTGCTCATCCATCCATCCATCCACCTATCCACCCATCTGTTCATCCATCCATCCATCCACCTATCTACCCATCTGCCCATCCATCCAGCCACCTATCATGCATCCACCTATCCACCCATCCACCACCCATCCCCCCTTCCCCCCTAGTTGACCTTTGCCCTCCTCTCATCCTCCATTCCCCTCTCCCCGCAGGCCTGGCCCAGCTGCTCAAGAACCAAGACAATGCAGCAAGCGACACAGCTCCCTGCCACACACCAGCTGCCGCCCACCGGGCCATGCTTCCCCGTTTCCCCGCAGGGGCCTGGCCTCCTGGCAGAGCTGGGGATCCCCCCTCTCCAGCCCCAGCCCGCGCCCTCCCAGTCCAAGGCCCACACCCTGCCGGTGGCAGCTCCGAACCAGCCGGAGCCCCTGCGCGTGCCCCACCTGCGCGCCGTGGTCGAGAGCCAGGCCTTCAAGAACATTCTGGTGGATGAGATGGACCTGATGCTGGCACGGGCGGCCACGCTCATCCAGGCGAGCTGGCGGGGCTACCTGCTGCGGCAGAAGCTGGTGTCGCAGATGTCGGCCGCCAAGGCCATCCAGGAGGCCTGGCGGCGCTTCCACACACGGCGCCTGCTGCACTCCAGCAGGGCGGCGCTGCGCAGGGCCCCCGGCCCCGAAGCCGACGCCGACATCCCCTACCATGCGCCGCAGCAGGTCCGTTTCCAGTCACCCGGCGCCGAGTGCCTGGCCTGCCCGCCCCTCATGGTGAGCAGGGAGACTCAGTGTCCCTCTTGGGACTGCCTGGCTACCTGCGTCCCGCGGCCCGCACCGCCGCCATCCCCGGCCGCTGCTCCAGGTGCCGGCCGAGCCTGCAGGGCCACCTTTCCACAGCCTGCCACGCCCGCCGGGCTCCCGGGCCCCTGCGGTCTGGAGCCGAAGTTCCAAAGCGGCCTGCTGACCAAGACGGCGAGGAACACCTCCGTGGTGCGGCAGACGGGGACAGAAGTGGTCAAGACAAAGCCGGCGGCAGCCCGAACCGCCAGAGCCCCGGAGTCCCCTCCCTGTGGGAGGGGGGCCCAGGCCAGGCCCAGGGGGCTCAGGGTCCCGACCCAGACCCCTGCGGATGCCGAGGACCCCAGGCCGCAGCCCCACCCGTGCCCGGCACCCCCCTCCGCCAAGACCTTCCTCAGGCCCTGCACCGGGCTCTCCACGCTCAGGCCCCCGGCCCAGGGGGGCACGGCACCCACCAGCAGGACGCTGCCGCAGAAGTGTGCCACATCCGCACCTGCACCACCTCAGACGTGCCACGAGCCCGCCACACCCAGACCCCCGGCCCACACACACCTCCTGGTGTCTCTGACCAGCACATCCACGCAAACGCGCGCACCCAGCGCCCTGCTAAGGCCATCCGTGCCCGTGTGCCTGCTCTCCTCCACCAAGACCCCCGCCCAGCCTCGCCCTGCAGCCGCCGGAACCAAAGCCCCCGCCTCACCGTGCCCGGGCGCCCCGGGGAGGACCGCGCCCCAGGTGCGCCCGGCGGTCGCCCCCTCCCGCAGCCCGGCCGTGGGGCCCTCCAAGTCCTCCTCACAGACGGGGCCCCGGCCCCCGCCGCAGGCACGCCTGGCCGCCATGCTCACCAGGACCCCTGCCCACATCCGCAACGTGGCCACCGTGCTCAAGACGCTGTGCCTGGTGCACCCCAGCACGGGGACGCTGAAGGCCCCGGCCTGCGCCCTGCAGTCCTCTGGTGCCCCCAAGCCCAAGGGCGCCGTGAGCCTCAAGCCGGGCGCGGGACCCGCGCGGCTGCCCTCGCAGTCCTGCCTGCCGGATGCGAAGGCCCGGGCCGGGCCCCACCCACAGGAGGACCTGGGGGCGCCGAGGGCCCCAGCCAAGGCCTCCTTGGACATCGAGAAGACGAAGATCAGCGCCCCCAGACTCGCGAAGCCAGAGATGGTGTCCAAGTCGAGCATGACGCTGGCCATGAGCACTGTGGCGTCGTGGTCCAGGGTGGCAGAGGCTAAGCCCAAGCCCGGGGTGCAGACCCAGCAGACTGAGATCATCCGCGTGCGGTCTCGACTGCTGGTGCCCGCGGACTCGTCCGTGGCTCCGCCACTCACCAAGGCCACAGCACACACGCAGACGCCCACTGGACAGAGCAGGGCCACACTCCAGCCCCGGCCGGCCACCGCCCCGCCCTTGCCGGGCCCCTACCCCACCAAGACTGCCCGGCAGGCCAAGGCGCTGTGCCAGGCCCAACTCACCTCCTGCCTGAGCCGGCCGCACCGGCCGGCCGAGCTGACTGTGGTGCTGCCCACCACCTGTCCACCCCCGGGGCAGCCGCAGCTGGCCACCTGCTTCACCAGAACCGCGGCGCACTTCTGCCCGCCCGCCACGCAGACCCAGGTGCTGTCGCAGGCCACGCGGCTCATCAAGGTCTCCTCCCAGCTCTACTCCTCCACCGAGCCGCACCGGGCCCCGTCCAGCCCCGCCAAGCTGGCCAAGGCCCCGTCGCTGGCCCATCTGGTCACGTGTCTGACCCGCGTGCAATCCCACACCCACAGGCCGGCGGGGCTGGGCGGGGACATGGCTGGGTGCATCTACACCGCCCGCCCGCCGTCCACCTACCTGAGCAGCAAGGCCCAGTCACAGCCCCTCCTGGTGGCCTCCAGGCCGTCCACCCTGCCCAGCCAGGACCCAGGGCCTCCTGGGGCCGTGTCCGGAAGCCCGTCGGACGGCAGAGCAGCGCCCATCCCACCACGCTGCCTCACTCCGGGCCCCAGGCCCCGGCCGGCTGTGTCGGAGGCCGCTAGCACGCTGGTCCCGCTGCTGGCTGCGGCCAGCTGCACCTGTCGTGGGGACGCGTGGGGCGACGGCCGGGAGTCGGCGTCACGCCCGCGGGCGCCCGCAGGAAGCCGTCCCGAGGACACGGCCGCTGCCCAGATCGCCGCGCTGTGCGCCGAGCTGGCTTCTGCGCTGGGCTCCCAGGAGGACCTGCGCGGCCTGCTGGCCCGGGCGCTGTCCCAGGGCGAGGTGCGGGCGGCCCTGAACCAGGCACTGGGCACCACCGTGGCCCGGGCGCTGCCCCACGGCGTGCTGAGCACCGCGCTCACGCGCGCGCTGTCCTGGGGTGAGCTGGGCGTCACGCTGACCCGCGTGCTGTCCCGCGGCGAGCTGCGGACGGAGCTGGCCCGGGCTGTGCAGGGCAGGCTGGCCGACGTGCTGGGCAAGGCTCTGTCGGACGAGGAGCTCCTGGTGCTGGGCCAGGCTCTGTGTCCTGGGGAGCCGGGCATCCTCCAGGGCCCAGCCGGGACGCAGGTGACCCGGAGGCCCACGGCCGCCCTCCCCAAGGCCCCCTCGAAGCCGGCCAGAAGCAGGATGACAGTGCTGTCAGCACCGGGGGCCCTGGACTGCCGCGTGGACCCTCCGCCGTCGTGGGGCGTTGCCGTGAGCTCCGGGAGGCTGCCATCCTGCAAGGTCAGGGCCAGGCGCGCGGCTGTCGGGGGCTACACCGCCGCGCTCGTGTGGGCTGGGGGGGACGGCACCGCGTGGGGGGGGCCACCCTGCTTTTCCACGGCCCCCTGCGGCTCGCTGGCCGCCGCCGGCCCTCCCCGGGGTCCTCTTCCCATCGTCCCCGGCCCCATCCCATCGGGGGACCCGGGACCACGTGGCAAGGTTGTCTCTGACCTGTGTCTGCGCCCCAAGCCCGGAGCCTTCTGCCTGGGCCCCGACTGGCTGGCAGGAGGAGAGGGCCCCCACTGGCCCCAGTCCCCCCGGTCCCGGCCACCCCCCAGCCCAGGGTGGGTCCTCACCGCCAATGGCATCGGCCCCAGCTCCAGCCGGGTGCCCGAGAGCAGCGGCCCCGGCCCCGGCCCCCCGCGGTCCCCCGTGGCCAGCAGGGTGGCCCCTCAAGCGTGGATGCCGGTGGGGGAGGACAGCGTGGCGTCGCTCAGGGCGGGGGGCGTGCGGAGTGCCCAGGGCCCGCGGGCGGCCGCGTCCCCTCCCAGCTCTACCTGCTGGTGCCAGAGCGCAGGCCACGGCAGGACGTCCCCCATCATCTGCTCCTGCTCCGTGGCCAGGTGCCTCAACCACCTGTGCAAGGTCACGGAGGAGCACGTCAGGACGCACAGCCAGGCGTCCCCCCGGGCTCCGGAGGGCACGGGGGCCCCAGCCCCTCACCCGCGCAGGACCCCCGCCCGGCCCCCGGCCCCCGGCGCCCGACACGGGAGGAGTCCCAGGAGGAGCCCCCCCTCTGGCCCCCCGGCCCCCCGCGGGCCTGCGGCCCGGCCCCGCCGGCCTATGTCCCTGCTGGACGAGCTGGTGAGCGGCCTGCCCAGGCACCCGCGGGAAGTCCTGGCCAAAAGCTTCAAGCCGGGCGCGGCCCACAGCCCCGAGAGCACGTCGCCCAGCTCGGGCTCCAGCAGCTGCTCTGCTGGTGCCACTGAGCTGCCCACCAGGCTGGGGCCGCCAGAGAGCAGGACAGGCCGACAGGAGGGGGTGCGCCCCGGGCCCGCGTCCCCCTCCCGGCCCCCGGCCACCACCGCCACTGGGCCGCGCCCCCCACAGTCTCCCCGCTGTGGTCCCGTGGCCGACCATGCGGCCTCTGGCCTCCACGGGGCCCTGGGGAGAGACTCAGGGCGACCCGCGCCGACCCCAGGGCCGCCCGAGCCGGGCCGGGCCCGTCTGAGGAGGAGTCTGTCCCTGGGCGCGGTGGTCCCCCCGAGGGACCTTGGGCCTGACCCTTGTCCACCCAAGACCCCTGCAGCTGGGTCAGGAGCCCCGCGGGTACACCCCCCACCGGGGGCCCTGGGCGGAGCTGCGCCCCCAGCCCCCAGCCAGCCTGGTCCTGCGGCCCAGCCCTCGGAGCCCCGCAAATGGCCTTTGGGGTATACTCCCCCACCCTTGGCTGCTGGGGGGTTCCTCAACTTTGTCCAGCCAACCTTGGGGTGCGGGACATTCCCTGCCTTTGTACAACCATCTGTGGAGTGTGGGGTGTTCCCACATTTCGCCCAGCCGTCCCTGTCTGTCGGGGGACCCCCACATTTCTCCCAGCCATCTGTGGTGGCCGGGAGACCCTCTCACTTCACCCAGCCATCCGTGGCGGCCGGGGGACCCCCACATTTCACCCAGCCGTCCGTGGTGGCTGGGGGACCCCCACATTTCGCCCAGCCGTCCGTGGCGGCCGGTGGACCCCCACATTTCACCCAGCCGTCTGTGGCTCCTGGGGGATCCCCACATTTCGCCCAGCCGTTTTTGGCGGCCGGGGGACCCCCACATTTCGCCCAGCCATTCTTGGCAGGTGGGTTGTCCCCAGTCCTTTCCCAGCTGTCTGCTGCCAGTAGGGCGTCCTCCCGGGTCATCCAGACGCCCTCCTGCCTCCGGGCGGCCCCCAGGCTGACCCCAGCGTTCCTGGCCGGCTTCTACCCGGGTCTGCCCCAGCTGTCGGCCGCCCTGGGGGCCCTGAGCCTGGTGCAGCCCTCGGTGGTGTTCGGGGTGGGCCACGGCTTCCGGGAGCCGGCGGTGCCGGGCAGGGGCCGTGCGGACCCCGGGGGAGGGGGGCTGGGGGCTGCGGCCCCTCCCCAGGGCCAGCGCCCCGTCCCCGCGCCCTGCGGCCCGGCGCCGCCTCAGGCCTGGCGCGGTCGCGGCGACTCCCCGCCAGGCCTCGGCGGGGCCCCGGGGACGGCCGTGGAGCCCGGGCTCAACCAGGTTACCACGGCCATGCTCACTGGGCTGGGCGGGGCTCCGGCGCCCGGGAGGCCCGTGGGGCCCCCCGACGACACCTCCCGCCCCCCCACTGCCGGCCCCGGGGGCCTCTCTGAGGGCCTGGCGCCCCGATACCCAGCGGCCGCCCCTCCGGGCCGCGGCGCGGGCGTGCCCAGTGTGGGGCCGCACGCCACGCCTGGCAGAGCCCCAGGGTCTGGGACCCTCCGCCCCAAATCCTGGGTGTACCGGGGGGCTCCAGGGGATCGCGTGGCCCAGAGGCTCCCCTCAGAACCGGTGGCTGGAGGCGTGGCCGCGAGTCCCTCCCCCGGGGGCGTGGCTGGAGGCGTGGCCGCGAGTCCCTCCCCCGGGGGCGTGGCTGGAGGCGTGGCCGCGAGTCCCTTCCCTGGGGGCGTGGCTGGAGGCGTGGTCCTGATCCCCGCCCCCGGGAGCGTGGCTGGAGGCGTGGTCCTGAGCCCCGCCCCCGGGAGCATGGCTGGAGGCGTGGCCGAGAGTCCCTCCCCTGGGGGCGTGGCTGGAGGCGTGGCCCTGAGACCCTCCCGGGAGACTGTGGCTGGAGGCGTGGCCCCGAACCCCTCCCCTGGGAGCATAGCTGGAGGCGGGGCCTTGAGCCCCTCCCCCGGGAGCGTGGCCCCGAGCCCCTCCCTGGAGACTGTGGCTGGAGGCGTGGCCCCGAGCCCCTCCCCTGGGAGCGTGGCTGGGGGCGTGGCCCTAAGACCCTCCCTGGAGACTGTGGCTGGAGGCGTGACCCCGAACCCCTCCCCTGGGAGCATGGCTGGAGACGTGGCCCTGAGCCCCTCTCTGGAGATTGTGGCTGGAGGCGTGGCCCCGAGCCCCTCTCTGAAGATTGTGGCTGGAGGCGTGGCCCCAAGCCCCTCCCCCGGGAGCATGGCTGGGGGCGTGGCCCTGAGACCCTCCCTGGAGACTGTGGCTGGAAGCGTGGCCCTGAGCCCCTCCCCGGGGAGCGTGGCTGGAGGCGTGGCCCTGAGCCCTTCCCTGGAGACTGTGGCTGGAGGCGTGGCCCCGAGCCCCTCCCCGGGGAGCATGGCTGGAGGCGTGGCCCGAGGCCTGGCTCTGAGCGGCTCCGCAGTCCCTGTGGTGGAGGGCGTGCTGTTGTGTGGTGGTAGGCAGAGGCCCGGTCCGCCCGGCGGCCTCTCCAGCGGCGTGGCCGCCCCGAGCCCGCCCGGGGGCTCCATGCTGGTGGGCATTTCACCCCGTCCTTACCAAGTGGCCCCGGCAGTGGACGGACCCCCGGCTCCCACACAGGCGCCCCGCACCACTGGCCTGGCTCAAGGCCGCCCTGAGGCTCTGGAGGAGCTGTCTGGACCGGGGGCGGGTCAAGCTGGACCCGGTGGGCAGCCTGTGGGGACCCCGGGGCCTGGGACCACCGCCGGGCCCGCAGCGCGTCCCAGGCGCCAGGCGCCCGGGCCCACAGGCCATTCCCTGGGGACAGTGACCTTTCAGGAGAACCTGAAGTGGACACGGCCGGCCTGGGCGTCTCATTGGCCTCCGGGGGCCTGCGCCCGGGGGGAGGTGCCGCGCCAGCCCCGGGGGCCCGCGCCCGCCGCCCCCACGCCGCCTGTGCGGCCGCGTCCGATGGCCGTGTCCCAGGCAGGACGCTTCCCCAGGGGGCCCCAGACAGCACAGGGTCCCGAGACACGCCCCGGCCACCCCCGGCCGCTCAGCCTGCTGTCCGTGCTCCTGGGGGGGGTCGTGGCGGGCACATCGCCCGCCTCGCGGGACCGCCCCGGCCCCGGCCGGGCCCCCGCCGGCTCCACGGCTGTCGTCCCCCGCGGGGAAGGCTGCCGCCGCACCGGGGACCGCACTGTGCCCCCGCGGCCCCGCCGGATCTCCCTGGGCTACGAGACCACGTCCAGTGGCTCCTGGAAACTCCTTGATCCGCGCCCTGCGCCGCCCCGCGCCGCCCCCCAGGGAGAGCCCGGCGTCCCCTGCGCCCCCTGCGGCCCCGCGCCCCACACCGCCGCGGCCTCCCTGACTCCCGCTGTACTCCAGGGCCCCGTGGATGCCGGCGCGGCTGGCGGCCCCGCGTGGAACCCCGCAGCTGCCGTGGTGACCAGCAGGCCCGTGGACCACCCCGTGGCGCTGGGCGCACGCCGGTGGGCGGCCGCGGGCAGCGTGGCGGCGGTCGAGCCCCGGCAGCCCGGCGCGCTGCTGGTGTCGGTGCACGCGATGGAGAAGATGGTGGTGCAGGCGGCGGTGACCATCCAGGCGTGCGCCCGCGGCTACCTCGTGCGGCGGGCCATCAAGGTGTGGCACCAGTGGGCCACGGTCATCCAGGCCGCGTGGCGCGGCCACCGCGTGCGGAGGAACCTGGCGCAGCTCTACCAAGCCACCACCGTCATCCAGGCCGCGTGGCGGGGCTACCGCAGCCGCCGGGAGCGCGCGCGGCCCCGGCCGCTCCCCGTGCTGTGGGCGGAGCCGGGCCCGGTGCGCCTGCTCCGTCCCCGCGGCCGCCTGGGCGCCTGCCGGCCGCCCTCCGAACACCGCTGCTTCCTGTCCTGCCAGCCGGACGTCTGCGGCCTGTGCCGGGCGCTGAGCCCCGGGCTGCCCGCCACCCCCAGCGTGGTGATGCTGGTGGGCTCCAGTCCGCGCACCTGCCACATGTGCGGCCACACGCTGGCCACGCGCGTGGTGCAGGGCGTGGGCCGCGGCGTGCCGGGCCCGGAGACCGAGCCCTGGGCCTGGGCCGCGCCCGCCGGCCTGCGGCTGCGCAGCCAGGACCGGGCCGCCACCGCCATCCAGTCGGCCTGGCGCGGCTTCCGCACGCGCTGCCTGCTCCGGCGGCAGCAGCTGGCCGCCAAGGTGCTGCAGTCCACGTGGCGCGGCCACTACACGCGCTCCTGCCTCACCACCGACGCGCTGCTGGGCCCGCCCGGCCCGTGGGAGGCCCCCGGACGCCCCCCGCCCCACGCCGCACGCTGGCCCGGGGTCTAGGCCTCCGGCCTGGCTCCCCGCATCGGATGAATAAAAACATCCTCAGCCCGAGTTCCGTCCGTGCCTCTGTGACCACGACGAGGTTGTGCTGGGGCCGTGGGGCCTGGTGTGGCGGCTGTAGTCATTGGTCTGTGGTGATGGCCGCAGAATGAGCTCCGGGGATGGACAGGCCACGGGCGGGGACAGGGAGGCAAGTCCTCCCCGTTGTCCCTACCCTCGAGGGCCGAGGCTCAATCTGGACACCGTGGAATGACCCCGTTTCCCATCCTCACCCCAAACCCGGCCCCTCCCTGACTCGAGCAGACACCCCGCAGGAGCAGCCCCGTGACCCCGGGCCAGGGTCAGGGCCGGGTCAGGCGTCTGCCTGGAAAGCAATGGCGCGGCGCGCTCTCGGGGCGAGGGACAAGGGACGCCCACGAGGCCGCCAGGCCTCAGTTTCCCCGGGGGCCGCGCGCCCCTCCCGCATGGCTGGCGGCTTGGGACACGTCCCCAGGCCCTTCCCAGCCCAGCGCCCCCCAATCCGGGGCCCCAGGCCCCCCAGGTGCGGGGACTGGGGAGGGATGGCTGCGTCCGGGAGTGTCGCTGCGTCCATGCCTCAGTTTACCGTCAGGACACAGCGGCGCCCACCCCGCCGCTCCGGCTAAGCTTGGCGCTGGAGGGCAAACAGCCCAGGCGGAGCCCAGCGCCGCAGGCCTGTTTCTCTGTTGGACCCTAGGCGCACTGGGAGAGGCGGGAGCCCTGCAGGGCTGTACCCCGCTGGGAGGGCGACGGCACCCCGATAGTATAGATCCCCTCCACCTGCGCACGCGTGCGCTGGGCAGCCAAGGGTTCCCACGCCCTGCCCCTGCATGATGTCACGCCCATGTATCCGCCCTGCCACGAGACCAGGGCGTGGCCTATTGAGGGGGCGTGGTCTAGAAGGGGTGATGTCGAGTGGGAGTGGCCTGTGAGGGGGCGGGGCCTGTGTCGCGGGCGGAGAGGAGGTGCTCAGGACTATGGCCAAAATAGATGGGCGGGTCCTGAGCTGGGCGGAACTGGCGCTGTGGGCGGGGTCTAGAACACGGGCGGGGCCAGGTGAGTAACTGGATCCAGGAAAGGGTGGAGCCAACAGCCTGGGCGGGGCTGGCGCGCTGGGCGGGGCCCACCATCCGGTCCCCTCAGCTCCAGGCCCTGCGGCCAGGCTCGCGCTCCTCCGGACCGGTCCTCTGCGTTGGGGTGCGCGGCCTGGCCGGTGTCCTCCGGCTGCGGCTCTGTCACGGCCCTTACGATGCAACTGCTGTCCACGGAGCTTGAACACTGGACAAAGGGCTCTGGACCTGTTTCCCCGCCTGTTAGGGGAGTTGAGCCTGGCCGGCACCCGGCCGGTGGACTGACTGCAGGGTGACCGTGTGACGGCCGGGTTCTCCCCGTGGGACGGCGGCGGACCTGGGCTTCGGCCCCGTGCGTGACAAGCGCAGGCCTCTGTGGAGTCCCAGGTCCCCGGGTGACGAGGCCTAGCCAGCAGGGTCAGGCAGGGAGGGGAGAAGCCAAGCCAGCACGGTTCACGGAAGGGAAACTGAGGCACGGAGCGCTGGTTCCCGCGCAAGGCAAATCTGCCGCAGCAGCGCTCCCTGGTGTCCGAAGGAGGAAGTGCTGGCGGCCCCGCTGGCTGGGGCGGGGGGGGGGACAGTGGTTAAATGTGGGGCTCTGGGGCGCCCCGACGCCAGCCTGGGACCCTCGGTGCCCCCACTGCCGCGGGCACCGGGGCGTCCACACGGGGCCTCGCTGCGTGTCACACAGGCCGTTCCGGGCGTCCAGGTCTTGAGCTTGCAGGGTTCCCTTCCCGACTGGAGAGGCCACAGGCGGGCGCGCGCGTGCATGTGCGTGGGCCAGGCCCGGGCCGGTGCTCTACCACTTGAGCCACAGCTCCAGGGGGGCTTTTCCCTGGCTAAAGAGCCCTCAGCGTCTCGGACGTTCCTGCCCGGGCTGGCTTTGAACCGCGGTCCGAGGATCTCGGGGGCCGCGGGCAGAGGCTCGCGTCGGGTTTCTTCTTCTGTCTGAATTTCCGACCCTCGGCAGGGGCTCGGGGCCTTTGCTAGCCGAGCCGGGGAGAGGCCTTGGCTTTGTAGAAGCGGCTCCGCGCCTCCGGGAGGGGGGCCGGGCGGCCGTCCCCGCGCTCCGCCCCCAGCTCGGACCTCTCCCCGCGGTCTGCAGGGAATCCCCAGGCCTGTCCTGCGTGGCGGTCCCCGGTGTGAGTCCCCCCACCCTGTGGAGGAGGGCTCGGCGGCCTCTCCCGTCTCCCCGGTTCTTCTGCACCCCCACTTCGCCCTTCCCGGCCAGGGGCGCAGGGGAGGGAGGCGCCCAGCGCCGCCAGCCCCTTCTTGGCCGGGGAGGGGGCGCCCCGTCAGTATCCTCACAACTTGGAAAGGGGGAGGAGGGCTATTCAAGCCACGCCCCGGGGCGTGACTCGTCGCTAATTGGTCGGGGGTCCCCGACCCCTCCTGTTTGTCCCTCAATTAAACATTTTAACACTATAACCTGGGGGCGGGGGGAGCATAAAGCATCTCTCGGGCCACAGCTCCTCGTCTCGGAAAGCGGGGCGTATTCGGGGGATTCAGGCCGTACTGCCGGTAGTGGAGGGAGCGAGCGGCCCATAGGCCGGGGCCCGGGCTGGCTGGGACCGGCCTGCCCCGGCCTGGACCCTGCAAAGCCCGGCTTAGCCTTGGGCTCAGGCTCCCCGCCTCTCACACTCCTGAAAGCCCTGATTGGCCAGGATGACGGCGCTGATTGGCTGGGTGGCCCGCCGCTCGAGCGTTGAAGCCAGTGAACCGGCGATGGGCAGCCCCGCCTCCCCGAGCGGACGAGACGCGGAGCGGGATCGGAAGCCTCCCCCACACTATTGGATGCGCCCATATGGCCCCGCCTCCCCAGCGCGTCAATCTGCTCTGAAGCCTCGCCCCCGAGGCCTGGGAGCGCGTCTGTGGCCCATCTTCCGGAGCGGGCCCGCCCCCGTTTGCGTCACATCTGTATTTGCATGTAAGGCCCCGCCCCGCTCATTGCAGGACGTCACCGCGGACTGCAGGGGCCCGAGCCGCCGCCGCCGCCGTCGCCGCCGCCGCGCAGCCCCGCGTCCGCTCACCGGGGTCCTCGCACCGCCGCCGCCCCGCGCTACCGCCGCATCGAGCAGGGCAAGGTGAGCGCCGGGCGACGCGAGGGGCGCAGGCTGCGGGCACCTGCATAACCTTCATTTGACTGATAGGCTGGAGGGGGCGGGGGCCGGCGGGCCGGGGCGCGGGGGCTGCGGGCCGCGGGGGCGAAGGGCGCGGAGGCCGCGGGGTGCGAAGGGCCGCGCCCGGGGCGCCCCCCGCCCGCTCGCGCGCTGATCCGCGGCCCCCCGCACCCCGCGGGCTCCGCTCTGCGGCGGAGGGGGAGGGGAGCCCGTGCCTTGCGGGGAAGCGGTGCGCGCGGGGCTCCTGCGTGCGCGTGCGCTGTGCACACGCGTGTGCGCGCTTGCCCGCCCCGCCATCCGCGGGGCCGCGCGGACACTGCGGGGGCGCCGGGGGTCTAGACCCGGGGGCGCGCGGGCCCGGCGGCGGGCAGACCTGCGCAGACGCCGTGCGCGGGGCCCGGCGCGGGGACGCGCGCTGGCGTGCGCGCGCGCGCGCGTGTGTATGTAGCCCATATGCATGTAATGGGCTGCGGGTGGAATGCACGCGTAGTGCGCGCGCACGGAAGCCCCAGCGAGTCCTCATTTCCGCGGGGCAACAGTAGCCCACGCGCGGGGCCCCTGCCCCTCAGGAATTGCGTGAAGGCGCCGGTGTGCACACTCACGCGTGTGGGCTCATGCACGTGTGGGCCTGCCCAGCCGGGGTCACGTGACGCAGCTACGGAGGGGCGGGCGGGACTCCCCTCCCCCTCCCTGGCCCCCCGCGGAGCGCCCCGCCCTCACGCGCGCCCCGCCCCCCCAGATGGCCTCGGCCACCGACGCGCGCTATGGCCAGAAGGAGTCTGCGGACCAGAACTTCGACTACATGTTCAAGATCCTCATCATCGGGAACAGCAGCGTGGGCAAGACGTCCTTCCTGTTCCGCTACGCGGACGACTCCTTCACGCCCGCCTTCGTGAGCACCGTGGGCATCGACTTCAAGGTGAAGACCATCTACCGCAACGACAAGAGGATCAAGCTGCAGATCTGGGTGCGTGCCCCGGCGGGCGGGTGTGGGGCCTGCGGCGCCGCGGGGCGAGGCCTGGCCTCCCTGCCGCCCCTTCTCTTAGCGTCCTCTTTCTTGAGAGGACGGGGATTCGGCTGCGTGCTTAGGTGGTTTTGATGTCGGTTTGTTTGCTGAGGATCGTGGGTCTTGACTCCGGGCCTGGGCGCTGTCCCTCAGCTCTTCAGCTCAAGGCGGGCGCTCTACCACCTGAGCCACAGCACCGCTTTAGGTTTTCGGGTGGTTTATTGGAGATCAGAGTCTCACGGACTTTCCTGCCCGGAATGGCTTTGAACTGTGGTCCTCAGATCTCAGCCTCCTCAGCTGCTAGGATGACAGGCGGGAGCCACGGGCGCATTATTATTATTATTTTTTTTGCCAGTTGTGGGGCCTGAACTCTGCGCCTGGGCGCTGTCCCTCAGCTCTTCAGCTCAAGGCGAGCGCTCTACCACTTGAGCCACAGCGCCACTTCTGGCTTTTTCTGTTTATGTGGTGCTGAGGAATTGAACCCAGGGCCTCATGCATGGGAGGCAAGCACTCTACCACTGAGCCACCTTCCCAGCCCGGCGCATTATTTTTAAAAGTGTTGGCTTTTGTTGCCCAGGCTGGCCTTGAACTTGTGGTCTTCCAGCCTCAGCTCCCTGAGTGCTAGGATCGCCGGGGTACCTCTCCACGCCCAGCTTCTCCCGATTTAGGGCTTTAAGCCCTGGTTTCCCTTGCTCTCCGCCGCTCCCTCAGGCCTGGTCCCCCAGAGGCTCCTCTGCGGTGACTCCACCAGCGCGGCTCCCGCGGGACAGGCTCCCTGAGTCTTAGGGCCCAGGTTCTTGGAATGAAGGTGACCCCCTGGCTGCCCCCCGTCCCCCCGCAGGACACGGCTGGGCAGGAGAGGTACCGCACCATCACTACCGCCTACTACCGCGGCGCCATGGGCTTCATCCTCATGTATGACATCACCAACGAGGAGTCCTTCAACGCCGTGCAGGACTGGTGAGCCTGCCGGCCACGAGGGCCGTGCCCTGCGGGCTCAGCGCCGTCCAGCCACGTGCAGCAGTGCTGACGTGCAAGGGGGGTGGTGGTGGTGGTGGTGTGTGTGTGTCTCACATTCAACACCAGCATCAATGTGGGACCCCGAAACCGGGTCCAGGCCCTCACCCCCCCCCATTCCTGGCCCCTCAGGTCCACTCAAATCAAGACTTACTCCTGGGACAATGCCCAGGTGCTGCTGGTGGGGAACAAGTGTGACATGGAGGAGGAGCGGGTGGTGTCCTCAGAGCGTGGCCGCCAGCTGGCTGACCACCTCGGTGAGTGCCCGGCAGCCAGGACCCCTAGGGGGAGGAAAAGGGGAAACTGGGGACCCGGAGCACTCACTCCGAGGCCCCACGCATGGCACCAATTCAGACAGGCGAACCAGCCACCACACAGCTGAGGTGGGTTTTAATGGATGTGTAGGAGTTCACCATGCAGAAAACCAGCCACCCCACTTTAGGGGCTTTTGTGCAGAGGTCAGAAGTGAGGTCTCAGCCAGGTGCTGAGGCTCCTGGGTACAGAGGGGAGCATGTTGGGGTGCGGCGGGACGGGTGAGGATGAGAACTGCTGACCCCACCAGATGTAGCTTTTTTACAGGACTTGTCAGAGCCTTGACCGGGGCAGGTTGGCTGGGGTGGCTCCTGCTGAGGGGCGGTGGTGTCACTCCCTCCCTTTCTGGACGACAGGGTTTGAGTTCTTTGAGGCAAGTGCAAAAGACAACATCAACGTGAAGCAGACCTTCGAGCGCCTGGTGGACGTCATCTGCGAGAAGATGTCGGAGTCCCTGGACACCGCAGACCCCGCGGTCACCGGGGCCAAGCAGGGCCCGCAGCTCACTGACCAGCAGGCACCCCCGCACCAGGACTGCGCCTGCTGAGGCCCGGCCCCCCGGGCTGGACCCCCCCCGCCGGCCCCCCCTTATTTATTATTGTAGCTATTTATTTATTGACGGTGTCCCCAGGGTCCGGCTCCCGCCCCGCCCCTTGTACATAAGACCCCGCTGCCGTGGCGTGTCGTGGTCACCGCTCACCCTCCTACTAACCCCAGCACAGTCGTCGGTTGTGAAGAAGGGGCCGGATGACACCCCAGAGCCGGCTGAGGGCGACAGGCGCGTGGCCGGGCCGCGGCCTCCGGGCTCCTTCGGGCGAGGCCACCTGCCGCGCTTCTCCCAGGTTCCTTTTTGGGGTGGGTGGGGTGCTGGGGGGGGTCTGTCCACCACTTTGTCCCATTCCCCGAACCCGTTCTGGTGTCACGAGTGCCCAACGTGCGCCCCTGCTCCCCTGAAGATGTCATGACACTACAGAAACCCCCAATAAAGCGAATGGACCACGCAGCGCTCTGGTGCGTGCTCGGCACCGCCCCCTCCAGCAGCCACACCCACCGGCGGGGCCACGCCCCCACAAGCAGCCAGGCTGGCCAATGGCCACACTGCAGCGGCTCCGCCCACTGCCGCTCTGGGGCCTGGCCCCGCCCCCTGGCCACTCCAATGCGCGGCTCTGCCTGCTGCCACTCCAGAGGTCCCGCCCCCGCGGAGGCCCCGCCCCCACCGCTCTCCCCACACAGGATTCGGAATCAGAGCATTTAATGGCTGTCCCACAGTCTGCAGCGCTGGGAGGCCGGAGGCTGCCCGGCCTGGTCCCGAGCTTGGGGTGCTCGGGGCGGCTTCCCCTTGCTTTGGTCCTACCCAGGGTGGGCTGTGGCGGCCATGCAGTCCCGCCCGCGTCTGGGCTGGCGATGTCGCGGTCACGGACTCCGTGCAAAGACCGACGTATTGGACGCTGGGTTCAGTTCAGGCGTGGAGTCCTGGTGCGGCCCGGAGGCGGCGCAGAACCCCATCCTGGTCGGGGCTCTGGGCGGGTCCCAGCAGCAGCCTGGCGGCTCAGTCTGCGCGCGAGTCCAGGGCCATGCAGCCGGGGGGCGTCAGGGGCCCGGGGATCTGGGCGCACAGGAGGGCGGGTCAGGGGCCTGGCGGGGGCGCCCGCCTGCCCCGCGCCCCCCACGCGCCCCGCGGGGTCGGGGCAGGCTGCACCTCCGCCGGGAAGGCGCCCTCCGCCCCAGCGGGCGGCCCGCACGCTCACCCGGTACTTCAGGTAGGACAGGTACGTGTCCCAGCCCAGCGTCAGGCAGTTGATGTAGGTGACCCGGAACTGGGGCGGCACGAAGAGAAAGTTCACCAGCTGCGCGGCGGGCCACACGCACCAGTCGGCCTGCGGGACGCAGCGGGGCAGAGGGTGAGGAGGGAGGGGGGGAGAGAGGGGACGGCCCCTCGGGGCGGGGCTGCCAGCGCGGTGGGCGTGGTCAGCGCCTCGGGGCGGGACCGGCAGCCCAGAGGGGCGTGGCTCTGCTGGTGGGAGGGACCTGGGCTTAAAATGGGCGGAGCACCTGTGAGGACAGTGGGAGGGGAGTGGTGGGGCGGCGGTGGGCGGGGTCTTGGGGGCGGGACTCCCACCTTGTAGAACTCCCAGAACTTATCCCTCAGCTCCCGGCGGCTCTCCTCCAGCGTCTGGCCCTCCAGGCAGCCGATGCCTGGGAGGGAAACCAAGAGTAAGAGTCGGAGTAGGGGCGGTTGGACCTCCCAGGCACCGGGGTCCGGGCCGAGGGGAGCGGGAACGGGGCGGCCAGGGGAGGCGCCCCGCTGGAAACCGTGTCCCTCCTCCTTCACCGGGTGCGGTGAGCGGCTCGGCCCGGCCAGCTCCGCCTCGCTTCGCGCCCAGGCCCCGGGGCCTCGCGCGGCCTCCCGTCCGTCAGTCCCCGTCGTGCCCCCGCCAGGCCGCGGCTTCTCCCGAGCCTGTGTCGGATTCCGCCCGGCGTCCCGGCTGGCTCCGGCCCCCGGCCCCGGAGGCCTCCCACCCCGCCAGGAGAGGCAGAGCCCCAGGTCCGAGGCGCTTCTTACCCAGAAAGTACCAGGCGCCCAGCAGGGGAGAGGCGACCAGCTGGTCCACCAGCACCTTCTTGAGCACGTTGGGGAGGCCGCGCAGGCCAGCGGCGGGGAGGACGCGGTCCAGCCACAGGTACCAGTAGTGCAGGCAGGGGCCCATGCTGCAGCCCACCGCAAACATGCGGGCTGAGGGCGCAGTGCGTGAGGGCCGGCCAGGCGGGCGGTCCCCCGCCCCGGCCCGCCCCGGGGCGCCCGCCCGCGTCCCCCGCTCCTGCGCCCCGCGCCGCGCCCCGTGCGCACGGGGGTCTCCCGGATCTGAGGCTCCCGGAGTGCCCGGGAGTCGGCGAGCCGTGCTCACCTGAGCGCCACGGGTCGACCCTCTGCCCCGGCCGGACGCGGATCTCCCAGGCCTGACGAGCGCCGTCGCCGGCCGCCATGAGCGCGCCGCAGCCCAGCGTGTTGGTCAGCAGCAGCGCGCGGCCCTGGAACAGGGGCCGCCCCGCGAGCCACAGCCCGCGCACCCAGCGCCAGCCGCCCTGCGCCATCGCCGCCGGCCGGGGAGCCCGAGTGACGCCCCGGCCCGGCCCGGCCCGGCCAATCGCGAGCGAGACCGACCACACGCACCGGCGCTGACCAACCACGGGCCGTTCTCCCGCCCGTCCCAGAACCAAATCAACCAATCGCCGACCATCGCAGAACTCCACCGTGCCCAAACTGGGACACGCCTCCTGGACGGGCCGACCAATCGCTTAGCGATTCATCACGCATGCACTACTGACGCCTTGACCTTATTTCCCCGCCTCTTTCTGCGCTCGCCCGGAGGTAGCCGCCGCCACACTCCTGCCGGCAGTGCCAGTCAGTGGCAGAGCGACGTCCCGGAGGGCGGCCCCGCCCACTACACTGAGCTGCCCAATCCTGGCCAAGCACCGCGCTCTTGCGTCTGGTTGACAGCCGGGTTTCCACATCTGGCTGTGGGCCCGTGGGCCGCTGTTTGCGCGACTGCGGGAGGCGGAAGTCGGAGTCCGCGGCGCCTCCCGGGGTGTGTGGGGGGGATTAGACATCGACCTTGGCTCTGACCTCTGCCCCGCGTGCGGGCTCTGTGGGTTACAGATAGCAAATCAGTGCGGAGGTGGCGGTCCTGGGTTTGAACTCCGGGCCTTGGGGGGCGGCTCCTTTATCCCCAGATCTCCTGGCTGGGTCTGTTAATCTCTTTTGCCTGGATTGGACTCGAACTGAGAGCCTTCAGCCCTCTGCCTCCCGAGCAGCTTGGATGATCACCTAGTGGCCAGCTCTTTTTAATTGTAATTTAGAGAGTGAGATAGCAGTTAACTATGAGCAAGGGAATACAGAAAAATAATGGAAATGGAGGGGGGAGTTGAGGGTCTCTGGGTACCGAGGTTTCTAGGCTCACAGGTAGCTTTGTCTAAAAGCCACAGTCACCTCAGATTCTGGGAGCAAAGAACATCTCTATGGCCTGGGTGATTAAGCTGTGATCCCGATAAGAATCTTTACAGCCTGGGATTAAAGGGCCCTGCAGGAAGCACCGGGAAGATAGGTGTCCTGTGAAGAGGCTAAGCCCTGGGCCCTGGGAGGCCATGCAGGAATCAGTACTATTCCCCAGCGGAGGCCCGCCGGGCTGCAGAGACCAACTGAAGCCTCGCGCTGGAGATGGGGCTGACTGGAGCCTGGGGTCACAGCATGATCATCCCACGGCAGCCCAGTAAATTTCTGGCTAGGACTGGGCATGGCTGAGTGCTGGAGCCCAGCCAATTCAAGGCCCAGCGTTCAAACCCCAGGAGTGCAAAATACTACTACTACTAATTAATAATACTGTTTGGTATATCTGCATTTAAGAAATTAAAAAAAAAAAAAAGGCTGGGAAGGTGGCTTAGTGGTAGTGTTTGATTTGCATGTATGAAGCCCCGGGTTCAATTCCTCAGTACCACATAGCAGAAAAAGCCAGAAGTGGAGCTGTGGCTCAAGTGATGAGTGCTAGCCTTGAGCAAAAAAAATTTAAAAAAAAAATAAAGTTGGGCATTGGTAGCTCAAGGAGGCTGAGATCTGAGGATTCAAATGGAAAGCAAGCCTGAGCAGTTAAGTCCATAAAACTTTTTTTTTTTTTTTTGGGTCCGGTCATGGGGCCTGAACTCTGGGCCTGGGCGCTGTCCCTCAGCTCTTCAGCTCAAGGCTAGCGCTCTACCACTTGAGCCACAGCACCACTTCCGGCTTTTTTCTTTTTGCTTATGTGGTGCTGAGGAATTGAACCCAGAGCCTCAGGCATGCAAGGCAAGCGCTCTACCACTGAGCCACCTTCCCAGCCCAAGTCCATAAAACTCATTTCCAATTAACCACCCAAAAATCAGAAATGGAGCTGTGGCTCAAGTGGTAGAGAATCAGCCACAGTGGAAAAGCTCCAGGAAGCCCTTGGGCCGTGAGTTCAGGATTGTGAGCAAGCACACACCAGAGCAGAGTGGTGATGCACCTATCAACATTAACTATGTGTGTGTGTGGGGGGAGATGGGAGGAGATGGGAGGGAAGGGATGGTAGGGGAAAAACAAAAGGGGTAACAATGATGGATAGGAAATGTACTCATTATACATCCATGACCACGCCCACCCAAGCAGCCTTCCATTTATGCAAATGTGCAACCATGACCAATCCTACCCAAGCCTGTCCTGGGACCCGGTGCCTCCATTGCTCTGCTTTGGAGGGGGCCGGGTGGACACTCACTGGACAGGGCTCTTGGGTGCCCAGCCTGGATATCTCCAACCTCGCTCCCCTCCCACGCCTGCCGGCTGGAGCCACAGCTGCAGAGGTAGGGTGAGGGGGACACAGGACCCCTCCCTCCCTCCCACCCAGGCAGGCAGTGTCTGCCATGTGGCAGCCTGGCACCTGCGTCCCTCCTGGGAACATCCTGTGTGCCGGTCCTTCCCGCTACCCACTCTGCTAACCAGTGACCCACTCTGCTAACCAGTGACCCACTCTGCTAACCAGTGACCCACTCTGCTAACCAGTGACCCACTCTGCTAACCAGTGACCCACTCTGCTAACCAGTGAGGCAAATGCCTGTTTGTACCCAACCATCCTGAAATTTGTTGTGGTGATTGTCGGGCTTGAACTAGGGTCCTGGGCACTGTCCCTGAGCTCTTTTTGCTCAAGGCTGGTGCTCTATCACTTGAACCACAGCACCACTCAAGGATTTTTGGTGGTTAACAGTCTCCCGGACTTTCCAGCCCGGACTGGCTGCCATCTTTGACTCTCTGATCTCAGCTTCCTGAGTAACAGGATTTCAGGTGTGAGCCACGGCACCTGCCTCCTCTGTTTTGCTTTTCTTGCCACTTCTTGGTTGAGATGGGCCGTCTGGTGGGCTGTGTCTGTCTGCGGCCCAGGCCGGCCTCCCGTGCCTGGGCCTGCGATCCTCCAGCCTCAGCCTCCTGGCAACGGGAGCCCGGGCAGAAGCTGTGAGACTTTTGTGTTCCCACTAGGGCTGCCTTTAACCACCGGAGCAGGAGTCCCGGTCTGCGCCCAAGGGGCTGGAGCTCACCCGAGCTTCTCTGGGACCCTCGTGGTCTGAAGCCACACTCAGCACGTGTCCCGGAGCCTCGGGCGGGGATTCCAGCTCCAGATCTTACTCATGGCCAGGCCTGGCCCCCACTTCCTCTTTCCTGGAGGAGCTCTGTCACCCTTAGAGTCCCCCTCCAACCCCACTGGCTCCTGTCCCTGTGGGAGCCACTCCCAGGGCTGGGGGTGTTTGCTGAAGGCACAGATCCTTGTTCTGCCACACAAACTCCTAGACACGACTCTGAGCTCTGAGGATGGCGGTTCTAAGCCAGCCCAGGCAGGAAAGTCGGGGAGACTCACCTCCACTCAACCACCAGAAAACCGGAAGTGGAGCTGTGACTCAAGTGGTAGAGGGTCAGCCACGAGCAAAAGACCTCAGGGACAGCGCTGAGGCCCTGAGTCCAAGCCCCAAGACTAACCTTTTGTTTTGTTTTGTTTTTTGGGGTCCAGTCGTGGGGCCTGAACTCTGGGTCTGGGCGCTGTCCCTCAGCTCTTCAGCTCAAGGCGAGCGCTCTACCACTTGAGCCATAGCGCCATTTCCGGCTTTTTTCTTTTTTGCTTATGCATGCAAGGCAAGCCTCTACCACTGAGACACCTTCCCAGCCCCAACTAACCATTTTTTTTTTAAAGCATTTTCCTTGGGAGGTTTTTGTGGTTTGCCAAATGAGGCACAGTCCCCAGCGGGGTGGGGTGGGCCCCTGAGGTCAAGGCCTGGTTCCGGGGAGGAAAGGCTCCACCCCACAAGAAATAAATCACCGCAAGACAAAGCTCCCCGGCTCCTCCGAGCGTACATTTAGCACCGTTTGTTCTGAGAGGCGGGGCCCTGGCTCTGGCGGTGGGGTTTTCTGGGCTGGGTTTTGAGGGCCGGGTAGGAGTGGTCACTTGCGGCAGACATCTCTGGGGGCGCGGGGCACGTCTCTGGGGGCGCCGGGCACGGCAGAACACACGTCGGGCTTGGGCGCGCCCTGGTACAGCTGGCACACCAGGCTCAGGAGCTGGCTCAGGTCCTTCAGAGGCTTCTGCAAGGAGGAGCCGGGGTTTGTGCGGAGTAGGGGGGGGTCCCCGCCGGCCGCCCGCCCCGCCGTGCAGACACTCACCCCGTCCACGACGACCCACGGCACGTACTGGTGCGGGGGCTGCAGGGCGTCGGTGAGCTGCGCGTTGCGGTGCATGAGGTCTGTGCCCCGCTCCCCGGAGGCGCACGCCAGGACCTGCTCGGGGCTCACCTTCGGGGCGTACAGCTCCAGACACTGAGGGGGAAGGGGTGTGTGTGGGTCGCCAGCCAGCCCCCCACTCCCCGCAGCCCGCCCCCAGCAGTCTCCGCGCTTCCCCGCCCGCCCGGGGCGCCCCGCACCGGTCTGAGGTTTTTCTCCATGTCATCCATCTCCTCCAGACACACCACGGCCAAGAAGGCCGCGTCGGGCGGCAGCAGGTCCAGCAGGCAGGCCTGGGGTGAGGCGGTGGGGGGGTCGTGGGTGAGCTGCGCCCCGCCCTGGCCCCGCCCCGGCCCCCCCCACCCCTCCCCCGACCCCCCATGCCCCGGCCAGGCCCCCCACGCCCCGCCCCCGGCCCCGCACGCCCCTCCCCCGGCCCCCACACCCCGCCCCCGGCCCCACGCCCCGCCCCCACGCCCCTCCCCCGGCCACACGCCCCGCCCCCGGCCCCCACGCCCCGCCCCACGCCCCGCCCCGCCCCCGGCCCCGCACGCCCCTCCCCTGGCCTCCACGCCCCTCCCCCGGCCCCCACACCCCGCCCCCGGCCCCACGCCCCGCCCCCGCCCCCACGCCCCTCCCCCGGCCACACGCCCCGCCCCCGGCCCCCACGCCCCGCCCCACGCCCCGCCCCGCCCCCGGCCACTCACCTCCACCTTGTTCAGTGCACACTCGCGCTCCCCGTGCTGGCACTCGAACTCCCACGAGCCGCTCACGTTGCGCTCCTGGGGACCCGCGCTGCGTGAGGGCGGCCCGCGTCGCCGGCCCCCGCCCCCCGCCCCCCCACGCCCCCGGCCCTCCACGCACCCGCGCGTTCCCGTAGGGCACCAGCGTGACGTTGAGGATCTCCAGCACCATCAGCCAGGTCGGGAAGAGGCCGCGCACCAGGAACCCGCGGCAGCCCCCGCACAGCGACTCGTAGTAGAGGCTCACGTTCACCGCGCCGGCCGAGCGCGCGCGCGGGGCGCCGCGCAGGCAGAAGCCCTGGGGCTGCAGAGAGGGTGAGGGGCGCGGCCCGCGGGACCCCCGCGCCCCCCGCGCCCGCCACCGCGGCGACTCCGGAGGCTGAGCGCGGCGGGAAAGCCCGGAGGCCGAGAAGGCGGCACCGCGCCCCGGGCTCCCTTGGGGGGACTGGGAAGTCCCCGCGCCCGGGCCTGGGATCGAGCCCCAGTCGCGCGGAACCGCAGACTTCCCGCCAGCCGCGGCCCTCCCCGGGGAGCCGCAGACTTCCCGCGAAGTTCCTCCCCTCCCCCCCGGGGAACCGCAGACTTCCCGCCAGCGAGGCCCGCCACCCCGAGACGGCCCGGTCCCCGCAGGTGCGCGTCGGCGCGGCCCGGCCCCGCCTTCGGCCCGCGCGGGGCGTCGCCGGAGCCGCTGCTCCTTATCGCGACGCCCGCACCCCGTGTTTGCCCTTCCTCCCGCGGGCAGCGCCGGGCCGCGCTCACTTCCGCCCGGGGCCCCCGAGGCCGCGGCGGGCCTACCGGACCTGCGGCCGGCCGGCGGGTCGGGCGCCCCTCACCCACGGGGACCCCGCGGACGTCCGGCCCGGGACGCCGGCGCGGGCAGCGAGGCCCGGAGTCAGCCCCGCTGGGACGCGGGCGCTGGTCCGGGGCCGCCGTCCGCCCGGGGCACCGACGCCCCTACCTGGCAGGCGTCCGTCCCCTCGGAAATCGCTTCCACGAAGTCGGCCCGCGCCGCGGCGAGGACCCCGAGCAGGAGCAGGAGCTGCGGGAGCAGCCGCGGGGTGAGGAACCAGGCCATGGCAGCAGGCCGGGAGGGGCGTGGAGGCCGAGCCGGGGAGGCAGGGGCGCGGAGGCTGGGCCCGCCGCCCGGGAGGCGCCTTTAACCCGCGCTGGGCCCACCCAGTCGCGTCACCGCGAGACCACGCCCCCTCCTAGCCACGCCCCCGGTGAGCTGCGGGCCGGGACTGGATCTCCGCCGCCAGCCCCGCCCCCGCGGCCCCGCCCCTCCAGAGGCCTTCAGCACTTGGACCCCGGTGCGGGGCGGGCCTTCAGAGGCGGTGACGGCGGGGCTGGGGCCAGGCGGGACCTTGCGGCACCCCGGTAACCCGGATCTACGTCCCTGCTGTAGTCGGCCCCGCAGGAGCGCGCACGTCGAGGGTCCTCGTTCCCCAGTTCTTGGGGTGGGGACCCAGCTGGCGCCATCCTCCGCCGGGGGATGGGGGTGCCCAGGGCTGCTGCCGGCCTCCTGCGTGCCCGCTTCTCCGCAGTCGCCGGGGACGGGGCGGGGCCCCCGCAGCAGAGCCCCGGAGGGCCCGGGCAGAGCGGGGACGCCCTCCAAGGCCGGCCGAGCCAGACCGTCAGTCCCGTGGAGAGGAGCCCGCGTCCCTGGGGCGCCCCGAGTGCGGGGCCTCCGGCCTCCCTTCCGGGGTGGCACCGGCTCTCCGGGCGCCCAAGCGGCTACGCGGGGCGCCAAGGGCCCGGGCCCGCACCCCGTTCCTCCCAGCCCTGTGCGTGGTGCGCTGGGCCCAGACGCAGAGCGGCGGCGCAGATGGAGCCTGGCCGGGGAGGCCGGCCCCGAACCCACGTCCTCGGCCCCCTCCCGCCAGCAGCCCTGGGTCGGGCTTCCTCCCGGGCCTCTCCAGGCCGCCCCCCCCCCCGCCCGGGCTCAGGGTCCCCTGGGCGCTGGGGTTCCCACACACAGCAGCCGCCAGGGTCAACGGTTTATGTCGTACCAGTGACAACGTACCGGCCGGAGTCGGGCAGTGGGCCCTGGCCCCGAGGGAGGAAAACATGGGGCGTCACAGTCCGGGGAGAAAAGTACAGCACGGTCCGGCAGGACCGAGGCCTGCGGGACCGGGGGTCAGGGTGACCAGGGTGTGCGGGGCCCCGCCCGGGGTCGGGGGCTTCTCCCCAGCGGCTGGTTTCACTTCAGCCTTGGTAGGGGAAGTTGGGGTCCGGCGGGCGGGGCGGGGCGGGTCCCGCCCGGCCCCAAATGTCACAGCCGAGGTTCTCGGCAGCAGTCGGGCCAAGTTCCTTCCTGGCCCCACCTCGGGCCTATGGCTTAGAAACGGGCTCCCAGGCCGGGGCCTCTGTAAACACGGCGGGAGAGGGGCACCGGGCGTGGCGGCGGCGCCGGGGGCCGGGGCCGGTCCTCAGCGGGCGTGCGGCGGCGGCGGCGGCGGGCCTGGGCCGGGCGCGCGCACCGGGTGGGCCAGCGTGACGGGCAGCGCGTCGTTGTGCTGCACCAGGGACGCGTGCTGGTAGTGCAGCACCAGCTCCTTCAGCGACGCGTACAGGTTGTAGGGCTCCGCGAAGCCGAAGCCCGTGGCCGTGCGGTAGATGACGCAGTGCTTGGTGTCGCCGTCCACCCTGCGGGCCGGACGCGGGGTCAGCGGGCAGGCGCGGCCCCCACAGGCAGGGGCCGGAGGGCGGGGCCGGGGCCTGCCCGGGACACTCACACGACAGAGCATGCGTAGCAGCCGCGCTGGCTGCTCTCCCGGATGAGGAAGGTCCCGTCGCGCTTGCCGCTCAGCATCTCCTCCGCCTGCGTGCGGTTGATGCTGCCCACGTACCAGGTGCGCTCCTCGTGGTGCGGCAGGTCCTCCTCGTCCTCCACCAGCGAGTACTGGCTGCGGGAGGCAGGCACGGCCATGGCCACGCGCCCGCCCACCACCCCGCCGATCCCCCCCTCCCCCCGCCTCCCCTTGTCCCCCACCCCCGTCCCAGCCCGCTCACTCCTCCGTCTCATTCTTGATCCCTAGCCACTCGTTGATCTTCTTCTGCCGGGCGCCTTTCTGGGTCAGCCACCTGGGAGGGGAGGAGGGTGAGACGTGCCCACCCAGAGGCCGGGCCCGCAGGGCAGGGGAGAGGCTGCGGCCCGGAGGCCACAGTCGGAGTCCCTGGCCTGGGCAGAGGTGGCTTGGTTGCCCCAACTCTGCACCAGCCTTGGCTACTCTATGACAAAAAGCGCAGACCAGAGCGGGTGGGCCCAGGGGGCAGTGCGGCCAGCACCCTCCCTCTGTCCCACACCCCAACGCCCTATCCCACCGCTCACACGAGGTACTGGTCCCGGATCTTCCGTAGCTGCATGAGGTCCGGCTTGAGGCTGTTCATGCGCTTGTCTGTCTCGCGGTTCTGGGCGGCCTGAGCCCGGAGGTCCTGCTCCAGCTTCGTGCGGCTCTCATGAATCTCAGCGATGCGAGATTTGAGCCTTTCTGAATTGAGGAGGATCCTGGGAGCAGGACAAGTGCAGGCTTTTCCAGAACCCTCTCTGGGCGGGAGCCTCAGCTCAGTGACTTCTGTTGAATTTCTATTCACCCTCCCAAGGCCCATGTCGTTCCCCCCCCCAACCCTGGCTGGACTCCTCCCCGCCTCCTCTGTGGCAGCAGGTCAGGTGGGGGGGGGTGGCTCACCTCTGCATCTCCTTCTCATTGCCTTCCCTCCGGAAGTGCTCCAGGTACTCCTTGCTGTATTTCTCCTGGGTCTGGCCCTGTTCCTCAAAGATCTTGATGGTCTCATTGAAGGCTTCGATCGCCGTGCGCTTCATCTGCAGCTCCTAGAGAGAGGGGTGAGGACAGGTGTCCTTTCTCCCGAGACTCCCCCAGACCCCACTCGAAGGGTGGAAGGCAGATTCCAAGTCTTGACCAGGGAACATAACACACAGAATGAACTCCTACTCTGTCATCAACACTCAGTTCCCAGACCCCTTCCCTCCGGAGCCTCCTTGCTAACCACAGGGTCTTTCTATCACTGTGGGGAACGTGGGCCCGCGGGCTCCAGCCGTGGAAGAGTTCTGGTTTCTCTGCATCATGGACGCGGGGAACCTCAGTATTCGTCCCTGTGAGGATGTGCTGTGCGGAGGGTGTGCCTGGCAGCCTGGCTGGCCCTGGCCTGGGGTGGGTTCTGAACATCAGCAGGTATGCAACAGCCGCTTGGGCCGCAGTTCCCCAGCAAGCACTGGCTCTGAGCAGCAAACTAACAACCGCATGGCCGGGCACCTGGGTTTTCTGAGCAGCCTGGGTGCAGAGCCGGCTGTGACCTGCAGCTGTAGTGGACACACTCTCCTGGTTTCAGCCCCTCCAGCCTCAGTTTCCCCAGTACCTGGGAGGTCCGTGTGTATTCCTCGTACAGCTGGTCGTACTCTCGGCTCTTGTCCTGGTACTGCTGGTGGTAGACCTTCAGCTGGGCACCCACCGCCTCCACGCTGTCCTCCTTGACCACCTGGTCCTGGGCACACAGGGCAGGTCAGGGGCAGCAGGAGGCCGATGGGGCCCAAGGCCTTCCTGGACCGCTCGCACCTGCTGGTACTTGGACACCGGGTAGAGCAGCCGTGTGTCCAGCTTGGCGTTATACTGGGCCAGCGACTCATGGCGGTAGTGGGTGATGAGGTCCACCACGGAGCCGAAGGCCAGCGGCTCCGAGAAGCCGTAGTGGCCATCGCGGTGGAAGACCTTGATGAGCTTGTTGCCGCCACCCTTCCTGGGGGGGAGGGGAGGTCAGCGGCCCGCATGGGGGGAAGCGGGGTGAGGTCGGCGGCCCTGCCCCGTCCGCACCTGAGTGTGAGCGTGTACTCGCCGTGGATCTTGCTGGACGCGTCCCGTACCAGGAACGTGCCGTCGGGCGTGTCCCGGAGCTTCTCATTCACCTCCTCCCTGGGGGACACAGGGTGAGGCAGGGCCCCGGCCCCCCGAGCCGCCCGGGCCCCCGCGGCCGCCTACCTGGAGATGTCGCCCCAATACCACTCGGCGTCCTGCAGCGAGGCCGGGCCGCCCCCGTTGGCCAGGCCCGCGGGCCCGGGCTTCGCCTTGGCCGGCTTGGGCGGCAGCGCTGGGCAGGGGAGGGCACGGTGAGCTCCTGCGGCCCGGAGGCCGCCCCCTCCCCTCCGGCCGCGGAGTCACCTGGGGGCAAGGCCTCCCGCTCCTCCACGTGCTCCCGCAGCAGCGTCTCCACCAGCAGTGCGGGGAAGTCAGGCCCAGACTCGCTCCTGGGGGGACGCGGAGGGGAGGCAGGGAGGCCGGGAGGCGGGGCCTCAGCCGGGGCGTGGCAGGAGGGGACGCCCCCGGGGGAGGGACTCCGCCCCGCCCCGCCCACACAAGCCCCATCCTCCCTTTTCCACAGGAGGGCTTCTCTCAGGCCCCGCCCACACAAGGGTAACCACGCCCCACTCCCCTCGACCCAGATTCTTCCCGGGTCACGCCCCCAACCACTCACTAAACCACCGGCACCTCCCCTCCTATGGAGCCTCTGAACACGCCCTTCAAGCTCCGCCCACCTGATAGACCACGCCCACCCACTCACGGCCTTTTCTCCCCCTCAGGCACCACTTAGGAGCTCCGCCCATTCAGGAGCTCCGCCCATCCTTCTTCCGGGCCCCCCCCCCTGCCATTTCCTCTAGACGCCCGCCGGCTTGGTTTCCCTCACAGTGGAATTCCTCCTAAACCTCAGCCCTCTGCCAAACCTCAGTTCCCGGCAGAGCGCGCCCCGAACACTCACTAACCCACACCCGCTCCTCCCGCCCGCCCGCGGCCCCGCCCACTCACGCTAACCCACACCCGCTCCTCCCGCCCGCGGCCCCGCCCACTCACGCTAACCCACACCCGCTCCTCCCGCCCGTTGGCTGCCCCACGGCCCCGCCCACTCACCCTTCCGACACGCCTCCCACCGAGGAGGGGGGCGGCGCGCCCAGCAGCAGAGGCCCGAAGGCGGCGCCCAGCGCGCTCAGGGCCGAGCCGGGCGCGGGCGCGTGGCCGGCGACGCGGCTCAGGTGCTGCAGCAGGAAGCGCAGCGTGAGCGCGCGGTGCAGGGGCAGCGTGGGCGGCTCCAGCACGGGCCCCACGGGCCCCGCGGCCTCTGCGGACACAGGGCCGGGGTTCAGGCGGGGCGGGCGGGAACCCGCCGCCCTCCCCCCCCCGTGCGCCCCCCAAGCTCACCCCGCAGGGCCCGGTGCGCCTCGGCCGCCGCCTCCGGGGTCACCAGCGGTGCGGGCAGGGCCAGCAGGAAGCCCTTGACGGCGTCGCACAGCGCAGCCGCGTCCCACTGCTCCAGGTCGGTCAGCGCCCAGTCTGTGGGTGCAGGGTCAGGGCCCGCCCGCGCCCGCCCGCGCCCGCCCCCCGGGCCGCCCCCTCACCTGTCCTGGGGGCCGGCGGCTCGGGCCGGCAGTAGGCTTCGCAGTCCAGCTCTGGAACGGGCACCGCCAGGCCGAGTCAGGCCCCACGCCCAGGCCGGCCAGGGCCCCCGCCCCGGCCCCCCCGGCCGGCCGCTCACCTGTCCGCTCCAAGGCCTCCGCCAGCTTCAGCAGAATGGGGGGCGCCGCGTCCGGAGGGCAGAACTGTTCCGGCAGGTCCGGGAGTGCGGGGCCTGGGGGAGCGCCGGCCTTAGGGGCCGCGGCCTTGGGGCCCAGCGCGTGCGCCCGGCGGGTGCGGGCCCAGGGCGGAGGAGGCGATCTGGGGTGAGGTCCCGCAGACCCCCGCCCTCCGCGCCTGGGCGTCCCGGCCTGGCCGGGGCCTTTTCGGACACACGGCCTCCGCGGGAGCCGCGGGACAGGTTCCACCGCCGGGGGTTGGTAAGGAGAAGCCACTTAGCGCCTGGCAGGCCGGAAGTCCCCGCGCAGGGGGCACGCGGGGAGCCAGGCGGGAGCCCCGCGCCCTCCTCCCTGGCAGAGCTGGGGCGACCCGGCTTGGGGCCCGCGGCGCTCCACCTGCAGCCGTCCAGTCTGGCTCGGTCTCGCGAGCCGCGGGGAGGCCCCAGCAGGGCAGCCCGGCCAGGGCCCGAGGCCGCTCCCAGCAAGGCCAGGCGGGGCCTCAGGCTGCGGAGAGCCCCGCAGCACAGAACATGCTCCCAGAGCACGCGGGGGTGGGGTGGGGGGATCGGACTCTGCACCTCGACCCTGCAACTGCGGAGGGGCCTGGGGCTAGGCCCCGGCCTGAGGCTCGGAGAACGCCTGTGCATCCCGGAGTGGCTGGGCCCCATAGCAAGGGGGAAGCTGGGGCCTTCCCCGAGGGGCCCGCAGCAGGCGCGGCTGGGGACGCGTGGGGCTGGTGCGGGCCGCCCCCCGGCATGCGCTGTCCGGAGCCCCCGAGCCTGGCCGCCGCCTCGGCGCTCCAGCCTGTCCGACCGGGTGCAGGAGAGGCCCCGGGCAAGGGGCCGGCGCTGCGGCCGCTCAGCCTGCAGCCCCCAAGACACTGGCTCAGACACCAAGGGCACCTCCCGCAACCCAGCCTCAGTTTCCCCAGACGGCCCCCCTCTGCCTCGGTGGAGACCCTTGGGGCTCTGCAAGGGCCCCGCGGCGTCACGGCGGCTGCGCATAGCCTCAGTGACTGTCGGTAACCGGCTAAGGCGGGGAGGAATCCTCACCAACCCCACCAGGGCCTTCCCACCCCAGGCCCTTTGCTCTGCCCTCAGTGCCTCCCACGAAGGGCTCCATCTTCACAGCCACCTGCCAGCCCCGCCGGGCAGGGCCAGGCCTCCCGGCCCCGGCTCACCTGGCTCAAGGGGTCCATCGCGGGGCCTGGCGGGCAGCGGCCGGGGGCCCCGAGGCCGGGGGCCGGGCCTGGACACGGGCACGGGCCCCAGGAACTCCACGTAGGTGCCCGGGAAGTCTCCGCGCTGCCGGGTGCGCTCGTTGAGGCCGGGCATCCAGCCCACGGCCTGCGGCCGGCGCTCGCCGCCCTCCGCCACCCCGAGCGCCTGCAGCGCCGCGCGGCTGACCACCAGCACGTCGCCGGGCAGCAGCTCCAGGTCCTCGGGCCGCTCCCGGCGGAACGGGTACAGCGCCCGGTACTGGAAGCCCTGGGCGCCCGCCATGGCGGCTGGCGGTCAGGCGGCTGCTGCGGGCCCCGTGGGCCGCATGGGCCGGGCCGGGTACACGGGGGGAGCTCGGGGCGGGAGCCGAGCCTAGCGGGGGCCGCGCCCGCGCCGTCCCATGACGCGGGGTCCTGGCGAAGGCGGCCGTCGGTCGGGGTCCCGGTCACGCCGCCGTGGCGCTGCCCATCACCGGGCCCGACCCCGCACCATGCCCGGGCGGGTGCTGCGATGGCCTGCGGGAGGAGGGCAGGGCGGTGTCAGCCCCGGAGACGCGGGGTGCCCCGGGCCGCCCCCTCGGACACGGGCAGCGGGCACCGGTCCGGCCCTGCTCCAGACCCAGGCGGGCAGCTGGGGGGGACCGAGGGGAGGTGGGGCCGGGCCAGGCCCACGGCGAGGAGGCACCGAGGGCGGACGGGGCGCAGGCGGGGGCCGGCGGGGAGCGCAGTGTGCGGGGCGCAGGCTTAGGCCGGCCCCGGGGGCGGAGGCGGCGCGGGGGGCGGCGGGGGGGGCAGGGGCGGGGGGGGGCAGGGGCGAGGGGAGCAGGGGCGGGGGGAGCAGGGGCGGGGGGAGCAGGGGCGGGGGGGGCAGGGGCGGGGGGGGCGGCGGGGGGGGCAGGGGCGGGGGGGGGCAGGGGCGAGGGGAGCAGGGGCGGGGGGGGCAGGGGCGGGGGGGTTACCAGCTGCCCCAGCAGGACCCAGCGCAGGGGGGGAGGGAGGGGCGGGAGCTCAGCCCTGGCGGGCCCGCACCCCACAGATGGGGAAACCGAGGCGGAGGGGGGGCAGGCGGGGCGCAGGGCTGGCGGGTGGGCGCCTGGGTCCGCGCCCGGAAGCGGGAGGCCCAGGCCCTACCCCCCCCCCGGGCCCGCACGACGCGGGACGCCCGCGTCCCCCGCCCCGCCCCCCGCCACGCAGACGCTTCGGGCCCCGGGGCCCCGCGGGCCAGCGCCCCCCGACGGCCCAGCCGCCGCGTGGGGCCCGAGGCCTCCGCGTCTGGGTCGGCCCCGCGCCGCCCACTTCCAACGACGCCCGCGCTCGGCGCGGCCCGGCCCCCGCCGCCGGGGCCCGCCCCGACTCACCGGTGGCGGCCGCCGCCGTCGCGGTCTCGCCGGGCCGAACGCGCCCCGTGGCCGCACCGCGGCCGCCTTCGCCGCAGCCGTGGGTCCTCGCGTCAGCCCCGGCTCCGAGCGGCCGGGCCCGCCCCCGGCGGAGGCAGCCGAGCGCGCTCGGGCCGCAGGGCGCTGGGGGCGGGCCTGCGCGGGGCGGGGCCTGCGGGAGGACGCACGCGCGCGCGCTCCCGCGGAGGCGCACGGGGCCGCGCGGAGACGGCCGAGCCCCGCCGGGAAGAGCGGAGCGCTGTAGGCCTCGCGCGCGCCTGGAGCTGGGCTCGGCCCGAGCGGAGACGGAAGCCGCGGCCGCTTCGGGCCGGGCGGTTCCAGCCAGACCGGCCGCGGAAAGCGCGGGAGCGGGGGAGGCGCCGGCCCCGACCCGCCGTGCGCAGCTGCCGAGCGCCACGCAGCCCCCCGGAAGCGGCGGCCGCGTTCCCATGGCAACCGCCGGCGTCCCGCACGTCCCCGAGCTGCGCAGGCGCGGCGGGCGACGGACGCCCGGATACAGCTTTCTTTCCGGCAATAGTGGCAGAAGCTCTGACGGGGGCTTGGCCGGGACTTCCGGGAAGGGGTCCCGCGGTCCCGGAAGGGGCGGTTCCGCGCCGCGCCCGCGGGTTGTGCGTAGCGGTGGCCGGGTCTCCGGGGACGGAAGGCGTCTGGTTCTTTGCGGCCGCGCCCGAGGCTTCCGTGGCGACCCCGCGCCGCCCCCAGCCCCACACACCACACGGGAGGCGCTCGGTACGGGTGGGCTTTTATTCGCTGCCGGCCCCGGGGCGAAGGCGGGGCGAGTCATGCACAGCCTCGGCTGCCGTCCGGCCGGCGGCGCGCACGGGGGCGGGGATGCCGAGCCCCCCTCCCGCAGCGTCCCGAGAAGCCCCGCGCACGGGAGGCGCCTCGCAGCCGTTAGTCTTGTAAACACGAGGAAACTCAGGCACAGGGTGGGAAAGCCGCTTTCCCAGAGCCACACAGTGAAGCTGCGGTTCCGACAGACTCCTGTTCACCCGCCACGGCCCCGGCTCCCTCTCCTTCCTCCAGGCGGACACCAGCGAGGCAGCCTGGGCGGCTGCGTCGCGCGGACTCCCCAGCGGCCTCGGGTCCGGGGACGGGCTCGGGTCACACAGACACACGGACAGGACACACAGACACAGACTGGTCGAAAGTGCTTGTCTCGGCCCGGAGCGGCGCGTGCGCGCGGGCCGGGCCGCCGTGGCTCGGAAGAAGTAATAAATTAGTGGCAGGCGCGGCGCGGGCGGCGGCTATGTACAGGGCCGCGGCGGGCGCGGGGCGGCGCGGGCGGCTCAGTGCGGGGCGCCCGGGCGGTGCACGGCGATGTGCGGCACGGGCGCGGCGGGCGCGGGCTGGCCCGCGGGGTCCCCCGCCTCCGCGGGCTCGTCGAAGCTCACCTCCTGCACCGCCTTCTGCTTCTTGAAGGAGTCGCGGCGCTCCGACAGGTGCAGCCGCCGCATCACCACCAGCTCGGCGTCCGCGCCGCGCGCGCGCCGCCCCGCGTCCGCGTCCGCGCGCTCCGCGCAGCCCAGCCCCAGCTTGTCGGCCGACTGGCCGCGGCGCAGCAGGCGCGGGGAGCGCGCGGGGCCCAGGCCGGGCAGCGGCGACGGCGAGCGCGGCGCGGGCGCGGGCGGGCAGGCCAGCGGCGACGGCGGGATGCTGCTCGTGGACTTGCGGCGCCCGGAGCGCGGCCGCGGCGGGCCCAGCTTGGCGGCCAGGCCGTGCAGCGAGCTGGGCCGCGCGTAGCTGGCGGCGGGGGACGCGGGGTTGCTGGCGGCCGGGGAGGCGCTGGGCGGGGAGGCGGCCTCTGCGGGGGACAGGCGGGGCGGGTGAGGGCGGCGCAGGCCGGACCGGCGCTGGGGGTGGGGGGCACCTTCCCGCCCCAGCCGACTCCTGCTCGTCTGGCGTGGCCCACGCCCGCCCTCCCGCAGCCTCACGCACCCGCGGGCGCCTCGGGCGCCGGGCTGCGGCTCGGCGTGGTGGGGCTGGCGGACAGGCTGTGGGTGGGCGAGCCGGGCAGGCTCTCGCCGGACGACAGCGAGTGGTGGAGGCCGGAGGAGAAGCTGCGGCTGGTGTGCAGCGCCGAGGTCTGCTTGGAGATCTTCTTGAACAGCGACTTCCGCCTGGCGTGGGGGAGGGCGCGGGGTGAGGGCGCGGGGTGAGGGCGGGGGGGGGTCGTGGGAGGACGGCCCCCTCCCCCGTCCCGCCCGCCGCGCTCACCGGTCCTGCGTCTCCCGCCGGCGGCCGCGCTTGCTCCTGCGCGCCATGCGCCCCTTGGCGGCCCTGCGCGCCGGGCCCACCTGGATGGACGTGTTCTCCAGCGCCGTGGTGCGCAGCGAGATCTTCCCGCCGCTCTGCGGGGCGGCCGGGCCGCGTCACCGGGGAGTGCGGGCACCCGCCCGTCCACCGACGCGGGGCGGGGTCTGGGGAGCCCCCCCCCCCCGCCGGGTCCCGCTCGGCACCTTCAGCAGCAGCTCCACCACGTCCACGTGCACCAGCCCCAGGACCGACTCCCCGTTGATGTGGGTGACCAGGTCCCCCGCGCGGAGCCCGGCCTCCTGCGCGGGGCTGCCCTCCTCCACGCTCTGCGGGCAGGACGCGGAGTCAGGGGCCCCTCCGGCCCTGCACACGGCGCCCCGAGGGCGGGCGGCCGGGCCGGGGCGGGGCCGGGGCGTGCCCGGGGCGGGGCCTCACCCAGACCACGTGGTGCACGGTGTAGACATCGCTATCGCCCAGGTAGACGCGGATGGCGCGCAGGCTGAAGCCGAACTTCTTCCCCGAGCTGTGGATGACCACGGGCGGCCGCAGACTCCCGCACACGGGCGACGGGTCCCGGCTGGGCGATGAGTCCCGGGATGAGGGGTTGGAGGACAGCGAGCGCGGGGACAGCGGGCTCATGAGGGGGCCGCCGCTGCCGTCATCTGCGGGGTCGCGAAGGGCTGCGTCGAGCCCCGGGCCGCCTCCCGGCCCCGCCCCAGGCCCCGCCCCCATGCCGGCCGGCCCCGCCCCCAGGCCTATCAGCGGCTCTGACCTCTCCTCATCCCAGCCTCTCAGATCCTCCCACTGTCCCAGCCCTGCCCCCACCGAAGCCTGGCCTATCAGCTGCTCCGGCCCCGCCCACTGGCCTTCTGGCCACACCCCCGCTCCTACTGGAGCCGCCCGGCCGAGAGCCAGGGCCACTGCGGTGCGGGTCACCTGCGGTGATGATGAGCGACAGCGCGGACACCGACGCTGACTTGGGCACGCGGCCGCCGCCGCTGCCGCCGCCGCCGGGGGAGGCCCGGGACTTGTCGGGAGCCGCGTCCCTGGGGCCCCCCAGGCGGCGGCCGCGGCCGGCGTCCAAGGCCCGCGCTGTGGAGTGGCGCGCGCCGGTGCTGTTGCTCCGGAGGCGGGCGTGGCTGAGCGCCGCGGCGTCGGCTGCGGGAGGCGGGGAGGCGGGGTCAGCGGGGCGCCGGTGGAGGGGCGCCCCCAGGTGACCCAAGCCGCCCCTCCGTCCCAGCCTCAGCCCCGACCCCGCCGTGGAACTGAGGCCTCTCTCAACGTCTGCCACTCTGGAGAACTCCTACTGACCCCACTCGGCCCCACTCCCCCACCTACCCGAGAGGCTGCAGGGCTTGGGAGGGACAGGGGTGGAGGACGGAGGGGCATCAGGCTCCCCGAGGATGAAGACCGGCTTCCTGGGGTCCTCACGGCCTGGGCCTGGCGCCTCATCCTCGGAGGAGAAAGCGAACTTGGGCACCGTGTCCAGACTGATGGTGCCCGGGAGAGCCGGGGTGGGGCCGCGTTCGGGCTGCGAGGGGCCAGTCCAGGACCTCAGCCTGCGGGGACCAGCGGCCGTGTCACCCCAGCCCCAGCGTGGGCCAAGCTCGCGGGGGCAGGGGGGAACTCCTATTCCTCCGGTAAGACCCAGCCTTCGACTCCCACTTAGCAGACACTGTGGAGGCTCTGGGATTTGAAGGCTGAGTAAGAGTTGGTTAGCAAAGGGATTCAATGATGGTGTGAACAAGAGTCTAGCAGCACGCGGCTGCCTGGTTTGTAGCCAAAGGGAAAAGGGTGTCTGGGGCCTGAAGAGGTTTCCCGCTTTTCTACTGGCCACCAGGAAGCTCCTCCAACATCAAACTGTGCATCCCTCGCCTGGTGCTCACCGGATGTCGGCGCTCAGCCGGCGGCCCTGGCGGCCCATCTCCCGGTCGCCGCTGCGCTCCCAGGCTTCCTCGTGGTCCTCGCTGAAGGTCCTCTCGGAGCCCGTAGGCCCGGGCTGCACCGCCAGGAACTCAGAGCTGCTGTACACCTGGGGGTTGGAGAGGCAGGAAGGGGCTAGGGCAGCAGCCGTTCGAGGAGAGAGGCGGACCGGTACTGGGGTTCAGGCCACCCTGGGCTGCCCTGAGACCCTGGCCCAAAAGACACTGGAGCAGCCGGGCACCCATCGCTCAATCCTGCATCCCAGCTGCTCAGGAGGCTGAGATCTGAGGATCACGGTTCAAAGCCAGCCCCGGCAGGAAAGTCCATGAGACTCTTACCGTCAATGAATCAACAAAAAGCCTGACTTGGAGCTGTGTCTTGAGTGAAAAAAGCTCAGGAACAGCGCCCAGGCCCTGAGTTCCACCCCCAAGACCAGCAAAAAATAAAATAAAAATAAACAGAAAAAGCAGAGCAAAGCTGAGACTGTGGTGGGAAAGGAGCGGTTCAGGTGGGATTGCTAGTGGTGTCCCCAAGCCACCTCTAGCCCTGACCACGGCAGCCTGAAGCCACTGCTCGAAGCCGAAGCAGACGCTGTGTGGACCTCGGGGATCCTGTGTGGACGCCGGGTGCCACAGACAGGTCTTCCCGCCCTCAGGATGCCCCTCCTACTGCCGGGGCTCAGGTTACACAGGAGACATTTCAGGTGAGCTCACAGGCTGGGTGGGTGGCTGTCACCCTGGGGAGCCCGGCACGGGCTCACCTCAGTCCACACCCACAAGGGAATATTACTCAGCCGTGAAAAGGAACAAAGCTCTGGCACAGAGTGGCAGCAGCCAGGCACAGAGGCCACGTGGTGTGAGACTGTGGACAGGAAACACAGGAGCCATGAAGCCACAGAGCTGGGACACGGAGCAGCAGCTATGGAGGGCCAGGGGTGGCCTGGGAGGGACAAGGTGTCCTTTGGTGGAGAGAGAGAGTGATTGTACAACACTGGAAAGGGGGATGTGGGGGCTGGGCTCTCCTGTAGAACAGTGAGAACCATAGACTTTGCTGTGAGGCGCGGCAGGTAGACCATACCCAGCCCCAGCCCCAGCCCCAGCCCCGCAGGCCCCGCTGTGCCAGTCCCAGGCAGATCACACCAGCACCGGCCACGCCAGCCCTGCCCACCTTGCTGAAGCGGTGGGAGCAGGACGAGAACTGTGGAATCTCTGTGGATGACTCCTCGTCGTTGGTCTCCTCATCCTCGGAGCCCAGGTGCCGGTACCGCTCCGAGCGGGCTGTTGGGGGAGAGGCAGGGCAGCCCGGGCTCCTGGAGCTAGGCAGCCAGTACAAAGGCCCTGAGGTGAGCAGGACCCAGGGTGCATGGCATGGTGGGGGGGGGCATAGCCTGGGGGTGAGGCAGAACATTCCAGACAGAGCTACTGATGGAGCAGGCTGGCTTCACGCTTGGTGGGAAGGGGGACAGGACACGTCTGCGCACAGGCACACCCGTGGGTCCCTGCTTAGCCAAGCTCTGCCGCACCTGGCTTCGGTTCCCCCTTGAGAAACCCCAGTGGGCCCTGCCCTGAGAGGATGGGGGTTTCTGGGACCCCCTCCCAAGGTCAGGCAAGGGGCTTGGCTTGAGGGGAGCCGGGACCCACGCGTCCCCACGTACTGTCGAAGTAGCTGGTGTCGTCATCTGCTTCGAGCTGAGGCACAAACTCAGCTTTGTGCCGCAGGAGCCCGGCCCAGTCCAGGGCCCAGAAAAAGGGGTGCTGCTTCACTTCATGGGTGCCACCTGCAGACACGTTGTTGAGCCTGTGCCCCCCACCCCTGCTGACCCTCGCCCGCCCTCCTGGACGCCCCTCGGCCGCAGCAGTACCCGTGCCCAGGCGCTCCATGGGGCTCTGACGCAGCAGGCGCATGATGAGGTCCTGCGCCTGGGCCGGCAGCGCCTCCTCCCCGTCGGGCCACACGATGTCATCTGTGGGAGGCCGGAAATGAGGGGAGGCCGGGAGAGGAGGCTGGGAGTGAGGGCGCCCCCCCCAACGGCCGCCAAGCCAGGGCTCCCGGCGACGCACCGCTGACCACCTGGCCAAACAGCTCCTCGGGGGTGTCTCCAAAGAAAGGCACGCAGCCCACCAGGAACTCGTACAGGATGACGCCCATGGCCCACCAGTCCACTGGCTTCCCGTAGCCCTGGCGGAAGATCACCTCGGGCGCGATGTACTCCGGAGTCCCGCACACCTGAGCAGGCCGGACAGGGAAACTGAGGCCTCCCGCACCGGGAGACAGGCTCCTGAGAGACGGGGACACATGGGCTTCCCTCCTCCGGGCCCTCCCACCCCGCTGCGCCCACGCCCTCTCTTCCACCCAGGACCGGGGCTGCCCACCTGCTTGTCCATGAACTCGCGAGCGTCCTTCTCGATGTGGCCTTCGTAGAGGTTGGTGGCCATGTTCATGAGCCCGATTTTGGACAGGCCGAAGTCGGTCAACTTGATATGTCCGAGCGACGTGATCAGCAGGCTGCGGGCAGGGACGGGGCCGCTGGGTCAGCACCCAGAGCCAGGCCGCGCCAGGCCAGGCCCAGGGCACCAAGGCCCAGTGCTGACTGCCGGCCTGGCAGAGGCCTTGCACTGTGAAGCCCCGCCCCCGGGAAGGCCCCGCCCCGACAGCCGGACCACGCCCCAGACACGCTGAAACTGCCCCAAATTGCACAACTCCCTGACCACACCCCAGTACACGGGCCCTGCCCGTGTCCTGACCACATTCCAGGCCCTCTGGTGCTGCCCCAGATTGGACCAACCCCCATGGCTGTGACCACGCCCTCAGCGCACCTGCCCCGCCCCGGCACCCTGACCCCGCCCCGATATCCTGACCCCGCCCCCAGCTCACCGGCCCCGCCCCAGCTCCCTGGCCACGCCCCCAGCTCCCTGACCACGCCCCCAGCTCCCTGGCCACGCCCCCAGCTCACCGGCCCCGCCCCCAGCTCACCGGCCCCGCCCCCAGCTCCCTGGCCCCGCCCCAGCTCCCTGGCCCCGCCCCAGCTCCCTGGCCACGCCCCCGTCCCGCTCACTTGTCCGGCTTGAGGTCGCGGTGCACGATGCCGTAGTTGTGCAGGTACTCCAGCGCCAGCACGGTCTCCGCGAAGTACATGCGCGCCATGTCCACGGGCAGCGGGCCCATGTTCTTCAGGAGCGTGGCGCAGTCGCCGCCTGCGAGGGGCAGGGCGGCGTGGAAGCTGTGCCCGGGAGCCCCGCCCGCCCCCCACCCCCGGGACGCGCGCCCCACTCACCCTCCACGTACTCCATGACCATGCAGAGGTGGCGCCGCGTCTCGAAGGAGCAGAACATGCCCACCACGAAGGGGTTCTCAGCGAAGGTGAGGATGTCGCGCTCCACGAACACCTGCTGGATCTGGTTGCGCAGGACCAGATTCTGCTTGTTGATCTTCTTGATGGCGAAGCGCTGCCGGGTCTCGCGGTGCCGCACCAGGTACACGGCCCTGCGGGGCAGGAGGGGCGCGGGGTCGGGGCTGGCCCGCGCCGCGCCCCCCTCCTCCAGGGTCACCCTCCGCTCCAACCCCCCCGCCGGGTCACCCTCCCCTCCACCTCCCCCCGCCGGGTCACCCTCCCCTCTCTCCACCCCCCCTGCCGGGTCACCCTCCCCTCCACCCCCCCCCCCGCCGGGTCACCCTCCCCTCTCTCCACCCCCCCCGCCGGGTCACCCTCCCCTCCACCCCCCCCCGCCGGGTCACCCTCCCCTCTCTCCACCCCCCCCCCCGCCGGGTCACCCTCCCCTCCACCCCCCCCGCCGGGTCACCCTCCCCTCCACCCCCCCCCCCGCCGGGTCACCCTCCCCTCTCTCCACCCCCCCCCCGCCGGGTCACCCTCCCCTCCCCTCCACCCCCCCCCCCGCCGGGTCACCCTCCCCTCCACCCCTCCCCCACCGGGTCACCCTCCCCTCTCTCCACCCCCCCCGCCGGGTCACCCTCCCCTCTCTCCACCCCCCCCCCGCCGGGTCACCCTCCCCTCCACCCCCCCCGCCGGGTCACCCTCCCCTCCACCCCCCCCGCCGGGTCACCCTCCCCTCCACCCCCCCCCCGCCGGGTCACCCTCCCCTCCACCCCCCCCCGCCGGGTCACCCTCTCCCCTTCCCAGGACAGCGCCTCGCTCCCCCAGTGTCAGACGTGCAGGTGGAGGTGTGCGGCAGGCCCAGGCACCCTGAGCCGCCGGAAGCGGGGGTCCCCAGGACTCACCCGTACGCCCCGTTACTGATGAGCTTAATGGTCTCGAAGTCGCTCTCCCGAGGCTTTCTCCGAGCGGGGCCGGCCAGGGCGCGGTTCTGGGGGCGGGAGGAGAGGCTCAGGCCTCCCCAACGACAGGGCCGCGCCACGCTGGCCTGCCGCAGACCCCGCACTCGGCACCCCACTTTCCCAGCTGCTCCTGCCAACTGCGACACCCCATTCCCGATCCTCCCCAACCCCTGCGGCGGGGTCAGCCCCGCTCCTCCCTGACATTCACTCAGCTTTCCTCGACCTCCCCGGAAAGCACTGGGGAGGGGTGCAAGCGGCTGCTCACCTGGGGGGAGCCGGGGGACCCGGGCGCGGGGGGCGGTCCCTCGTCCCGGTCGCTCAGAGGCACAATCTCTGCGGGCGGAAGGAAGAGCCTTTTTCCCATCGCCTCCGGACCTGGCCTCCCTTCAGACCCAAGCTGGCCTAGAACTCACAGTCCTCCCGTAGGCTGGGGTCCCAGCACCCAGCCTGGGCCAGCAGCCTTCGGCAGGGTGTCCAGCCTGGCCCCTCCTGGTCTAGGGACAAGGTTCCTATGGCTGGATAGCCAAACTGAGGACCACAGAACACTCTGGAAGGCTGTATGTAGGCCCTTTGGGCTTCCCATATCTGAGCACCTGAAACGGCCTGAACGTGGAGGCCTCGCCCAGCTGCAGGGCGCTACCTGGGGACCCCCTTACTTCCGAGACCCAGACATGCAGAGGGCCAATTCCTGGTGAGCTGTGAACACAGACACTGCAACAACGCAACCAGGTCCTGTGGTCACAAACTGAGGCAGGCACCAGGAGTAAGGACCTGAGTTCGAGTCCAGCCTCTCTCCATGCTCTTGTACCCTTCGTCCCAGGGCTGTGTGGAGGCTGCCTCCACAGGCCGGGCCACCGGAGCCGGGCACTGTGTCCCCTACTCTTCCACTTGGGTCACGCCCCCAGCCCTGCTCGCTTCATTTCCTGAAAGGTCCCTTTTGCCCAGGGCTCGGAGCTGCCCCAGGAGCCCCGGGGAACACACGCGGGAGCCGCTCACTCACACCCGAGCTGGAAGCCAGTCTCTGCGGCCAGGCTGCGCTTGCGCTGGGGGCCCCCAAGCTCGCCCTCGGGGCCCCGACCGAGCCTGGCTTACCTAACTAGTGCAGTCCCTTCCGTCTTCTTCTTGAGGCGCTGGGGATGGAACCCAGGGCCTGGCAGGTGCTAGACAAGTACTGGACCTGCACGACACCCCTGCCCGGGCTCACCCTCCAGGGGGTCCTTGGCCAAGCCGAGCTGTCCGATGATGTACTGCGGCAGGTCCGTCTTGATGCCCTGGCTGTCCCGGGCCTGGCCCTCGGCCGCCTCCAGCAGGTGGTAGAACTCCTCGGGATCAAACTCCTGAACGCACAGGACCGGAGCGGGCCCAGAGCTCAGGGTCCGACCCGGCGCAAGGCCCCCAGCCCCGGCCCCCGCCCGCGCCGCACGCACCCGCGCACGCGCGGAACTGCCGCCCAGGCCTCACCAGGCATTCCAGGAGCCGCGCAGGCCGGGAGATGATGATGAGCAGCTTCCGGACCAGCTGCACGATGAAGCCCACCTCCTCGCTGTCCGAGCGCTCATGAGCCTGCCGAGGGGCGTGGCGTCACCAAGGCCGCGCCCCACGGCCGGCCCGAAGTAGGGCAAGCGGACCCGGCCCCCAGGCGGGCGTGGAGGCTCGAGGCCCCGCCCACCCCGGGATGGGTGTGGCCACTCCAAGTCAGGAAGTGGTTCGTGCCCCGCCCACCAAGGCCCCGCCCCAACAGCCCTGCCTTGCATAGGCCCCGCCCACCAGACGCATCTGCAGAGCCCCTCCCGCCCACAAGAAGCCCCTCTGGCCACGGCTCCGCCCACCACACACATCCTGCAGCAGGCGCTCCAGCTTCTCCTGCATCTCTAGGAAGTAGCGGGAGGTGACCAGGGCCTCAGCAGACTTGGCCAGGCAGTCCCGGGCCAGCTCCACGATCTGGTGGTGGATGAAGCCTAGGACGCCATCAGCTAAGGCCAGACGGGCGTCGTCCGGCGCATAGGCCGCCAGGAAGTCCTGCAGGCGGCCCTCCATCTGGGCCGTGGCCTGGGCGGGAAAGAGGGCAGTGTCGGGGTCAGGGCTGGGAGGAGTGATGCGCAAAGGGCGAGCGGGGGCCTGGGCGCGCAGAGGGCGGGGCACGGTGAGGGGCGGGGCTGGGAGTTGTCCCATGCAGTCCCGCTGAGGGCGGAGTCTCGCTCAGAGGGCGGGGCGAGGGGCGGGGCTGAGTGGCAGGATGGCAGTCTTGCTCAGGGCAGGGTGAGGCAGGGGGAAGGCCAGCCCTCCCACCACCTGGCCACCCCAGCACGGCTCACCTTGGGGAACCTCTCCCGGTACACGTGATTCATCATGGCGATCTCATTGTCAAAGGTCCCTGACGTCCGTCCTGGGCTGCCAAGGGACAGGAGGGCGGGCTTGGGACCCGGGATCTGGGCCAGAAGCGGAGGGAGGCCTGGGAAGGGCCGGGGTGGGGCTGCAGGCGCACCTCAGGCTGCGGGAGCGGGGGCGCATGCGCGGGGAGCGGCCCCCCTCGTCGTCCACCACGCTCTCGGAGCTGCGGAAGTGCTTGGACAAGAAGTGCAGCTCGTCTGGGGTGGGCTGGAAGGGGAGCTGGTGGAGGCGCTCCCGGGAGGACGAGCTCGACTGCGGGGAGAGGCGGGTCAGGACCCGGAGCCGTGCCCAACTCCTGCCTGTCTCCTGGGCGCTCCTCAGCGCCCCATGCTTGCCCCCTCCCTGCCTGCAGCCCCAGATCTTCCTTTCATCAAATTCCGACTTCAGGAGTTAAGGACGTCCGTGTCCTGTAGATTGAAGGATCTCAGGGTCAAGGGGACCCTGGGGCAGGGGGAGGGGCAGCCAGGGCAACTACCTAACACCCTACACAGCACCATGTGTGAGTCCGCCCACCCCGGAGCCAGTGGTACCGAGACTGTGGAACTGGGTGTGTTGGTGCCATAGCCAGAGGACGGGAGAGACGCGAGGGACCATCTTCTGCCGTCTGCCCTGCAGGGGATGAGGAGAGGAGATGGAAGGACAGCCAGCAGGTGCCGGGGCTCCGGAGGAACGATGGTAGACACCAGCCGGCCCGAGAAGTCCTTCCACAAGCGCCTCCCTGGCTCAGGCCCGACGTCGCTGTGTGCGTGTGCGTTTCCCGGCCCCAGGATGCCCTCCTGGACAGCTCTGGTCCTGGCGCTGGCCTGTGACGTGTGGCTGGCGGCCTTGGTCCCAGCCCTGGCTGCAGAGACCCATCTCCTTGCCCAGAAAGAGGTGAGCACACAGCAGCCTGCAGCCATGGGTTGATGGTGTGTCCCCAGCTTCCTCCTGCCCCCCCCCAATGTGTGCAGTTACCTGTCCATGCACAGCAGGTGTTCCAGAGGCAGGAACTACTAAGGGTCCACCAGCAGACAAGCCAGGCTGTGGAGGTGTGGAGGAGAGAAGAGGAGGAGAGGGAGCGGGGAGGGCCCTGTCCCAGCCTTCCCCACTTACCTCCGGGCGAAGGGGAAGCTGAGGGCAGCTAAGTTCCGTGGACTGTCCAGGGGGCTGCTGCCTGCTAGGGGAAGGTGGAGAAACTGAGTCAGGGGTGGAGATGGGCCGCAGGCATGGCCCCCGTCCCCGCTGCTCACACACTCACCCGTGGGGACCGACAGAGGAGACAGGGGCCGGGAGAGCGTGGGCGACGGTGTCCCTACCACCAGGCTTTTGCGGTTTCCACTGCGGCAGCTGTGGAGACAGAGACGAGGTGGCCGGTGGCCTGCAGGCTCCCTCCCAGCCAGCTGTCACCGTGGACAGCTGTCCTGCACTCCACACCTTCCTAGCTCACCCCCAAAGTGCCAGCTGGGTGCCCCCAGCGCGTGCAAGGCAGCCTGCTTCACCACGGGGCCCTCTCTTTATTGTAAGGGGTGGAGTTGAAGTCAGGCCTGGGCGCTGTCCGTTAGTTTGTCCACTCAAAGCCGGTGCTCTACCGCTTAAGCCCCGGCTCTACTTCTGATGTTTACGGTGGCGTCGTGGACAGGAAAGTGTGTCACAGGTTTGTCTGCCCTGAGCTGGCTTCCAAACACGATCCTGAGATCCGGAGGTCTGCGAGCGCCGCACAGGTTTAGGACACACTGGGTCTGGGGCCTGCCACCTTTCCTTCTCTGCGGGTGCCCAGCCACCCCCGGGCCTGGCCCTGCCTGGCCTCCCCTGGCCCCGCCCCGCCTGGGGAAGTCGCCCCCCCCAGCAGTCGCCCGGCAACGGCTCCGCGGGTGACAAGCGCGGCCCACGCGGCCCCAGCAGCCCACAGCTGCTGAGCTCCGCTGGCTGGGCGGGGCCCAGGGACAGGGACACAGCCCCGGGCGAGAAGGTGGCCTAGGGTAGGGGACACGAGGTGGCAGGGGGACACGAGGTGGCAGGGGGGCCCGGCCCATGTGCGGAGCCTCAGTTTCCCCTCCCCACCCTCAGGGGTGTGGAGTTAGGGTCCCACAAACCCGTACATCTCTGCACGGCAGTCCCGCGCCTGCGCCCCGCGCCTGGGCTCACAGGCTGCCCAAGTCTCCGGTCCTACCCACCCCCCACCCCCGACCCAGGTCTCAAGCTGGGAAACTGAGGCCGCCGTTGTCAACAGCACAGCGCAGAGACTCAGAAGTACAAGCGAGACTCGGTGGTCCGCAGGAAGTGCTGCGGGGTCTCCGCACCCGGGCGCGGTGGCGCGGTGGCGCGCGCACGGCGGCCGCTATAGTCGCCCTCCTCCTGCCGGGCCGGCCCAGCAGGGCTGTCACCCAGCCCAGGCGCCGCGGCGTGCGTCCCGGACCCGCGTGCCAGGCGCGTACCCGCGCACCCCGAGGTGTGCGTCCCGGACCCGCGTGCCAGGCGCGTACCCGCGCACCCCGAGGTGTGCGTCCCGGACCCGCGTGCCAGGCGCGTACCCGCGCACCCCGAGGTGTGCGCCCCGGACCCGCGTGCCAGGCGCGTACCCGCGCACCCCGAGGTGTGCGCCCCGGACCCGCGTGCCAGGCGCGTACCCGCGCACCCCGAGGTGTGCGCCCCGGACCCGCGTGCCAGGAGCGTACCCGCGCACCCCGAGGTGTGCGCCCCGGACCCGCGTGCCAGGCGCGTACCCGCGCACCCCGAGGTGTGCGCCCCGGACCCGCGTGCCAGGAGCGTACCCGCGCACCCCGAGGTCTGCGCCCCGGACCCGCGTGCCAGGCGCGTACGCGCACACACCAGACCCGGGTGCCAGGCTTGTACCTACGCACCCCGCGGCGCGCACGCCAAACCCGAGTGCCAGGCGGGTACCCCAAGGCATGCACCCTGGACCCGAGTGCCAGGCTCGTACCTGCGCACCCCAGGGCGCCCAGGGGTCAAGGCCCCGCATCCAGGCCCCAGGCCAACCCCAGCTGGTAGACGCCAAAGCCCACACGTGCCACACAGCCTGGCAGGGCTGAGCTGGATTTGAACCTAGGTCAGCAGGAGCCCAGCTCCGGCCGGGCCTCTCAGAGGAGGAAGCCGGGCCTCCAGCGGGGCGAGGGAGGCAGCCTCTGCCACCGGGGTCCGGTGTTGGCGTCGGTCCCACACTGCTAACGGCAGCGAGGGGAGGGCAGACCAGCCACGGGCTTCCGGGCCGACTCCGACCCCGCGGGGACCCCGGCCGGCCCGGCCTACCTCTTGGAGCGCTGCAGCAGCGCGCCCTTGGCCAGGCGGCTGCGATGGCCCGGGGCCGCCACCGCCGTCCAGTAGCTGGGATCCGACATGCCGCGTCCCTTTGTGCCGCCGCCCCCGCCTGGGACCCGGGACGCGCGGGGGCGCAGCCGGCGGCGGCGGGACGCGGGTCGCGGCGGCGGGGCCGGCCGGGAGCCTCGTGGAACCGGGGCCGGGCGGGGGTCGCCGGGGGCTCCGCGGCCCGACCCCGGGCGCTCGAGGAGGAAGCGCGCGGCCGGGAGCCCCGCCCAGTCGAGCCGGGGGCGGGTCCTGCGGGGGGCGGGGCGAGCGGAACGGAAGCGAAGAGCGCGAGCCGCGTGTGGGGGAGTGGGTGGGGCGTTGCTAAGGCTGAGGGCGGGAGGGCGGGGCGTCGCCAAGACGGCGGCGGCCTGGGCGGGGCGTCGCTAAGGGCCCAGGCGGCGTGGGCGGCGCGTCGCGCACACCGCGGGTCGCGAGGACCGGGAATCCTGAGGGGCCCGGGCGGCCTAGGGCGGGGCACCGCGAGGGCCCGCGCCGTGTGGGCGGGGCGTCGCTAGGGCCCGGTGGTATAGGCGGGCCGTTGCTAGGGCCGGGCGGCGTGGGCGGACGTCGCTAAGACGGTGGGCGGGGCGTTGCTAGGGCCGGGCGGCGAGGGCGGGGACCGCCCGGCTCCTCCCGCCTCCGTCCCGGCACAGCCCCGCCCGGGGTCAGACGCGGACCCCCCCTCCCCCGCACTCCTAGGCCTCAGTTTCCCCATCTCCCGGCGCAGCCAGCGCGGCGCGGTGGCGGCGAACCCCGAGCCCTGGGCCCCGCTTCCTGCGGGAGGAGGCGACGCCGCGGCCGGCCTGGCCGCACCGGGGTTCGGGGTTCGAACTCCGGGCCTGGAGAGGCGCGGCGCGTGCAGGGCCGGCCTCGCACGCACGAGGCCCCGGGTTCGAGTCCTGGGCGCCGCGGCTCCGGTGGTGGAGCGCCAGCCCTGAGCCGAGGGACGGCGCCAGGCCCCGAGTTCAAGGCCCACGCCCGACAGAACTCGGGGAGCCCGGCGGCAGCCCGAGATCCGGGCGTCCGGTTCAAGGCCAGCCCGGGCAGCCACGTCCTTGAGACTTAATGTGTTTGTTTTGGTCAGTCGTGGGGCTTGAACTCAAGGCTCCACCACTGGAGCCGCACGCCACTTCCGGGACACTGAGGTCATTGGAGATTCGAGTCTGCGCAGGCTGGCTTTGAACCCCCAGGATGACAGGGGTGAGGTCCCAGCCCCCAGGCCCTGAGGTCAAGTTTTATGACTGATGGAAAAAGAAAGCCTCTTGGGCTTTGCTGCCCAGGCTGCCTCCCGTCCTCAGGCCTGAGCCACAAGGTCTGGCCTCCAGCCCTGCTTCTATCTTTTGTTTGTTTGTTTTTTTGGGTCCAGTTGTGGGTCCTGAACTCTGGGCCTGGGCGCTGTCTCTCAGCTCTTCAGCTCAAGGCTAGCGCTCTACTGCTTGAGTCACAGCTCCACTTCCGGCTTTTTTCTTTTTTGCTTATGTGGTGCTGAGGAATCGAACCCAGGGCCTCAGGCATGCAAGGCAAGCGCTCTACCACTGAGCCACCTTCCCAGCCCTCCCTGCTTCTTGTTTTATGTTGGTCTGGTGGTCCTGGAGGTTTGAGCTTACAGCCTGGCTGGTTTGAACTTACAGCCTGGCTGCTTGAGCCTCACCTTCAGCCTGAAGATGGTTCTAGACTTCCTAATGAAGAAGGGAAAAGAGGGGTCCCCTATCAGCCGGTGATCTGCCCTGAGGCCTGGGCAAGGAGGCACGGTGGGCCCCCAGGGCCGCAGAGGCCTGTCCCAGGCAGATCACAGGCCTCAGGGCCAGAGCCATGGGGAGTCAGTGCAGGGAGGGCTGTGGTCTGAATGGCCCTTCCCAGACCCCCAAGTCTGCTGGGGGGCCTGGGGGGATAATAGGAAGGGGGAGCAGAGGCCCAGGGGACGGTGAGGCCCGATTTGAGAACCAGCCATGCCCCTGAGGGAAGAGCCCAGCACGGGACAGGACCCCTGTGCTGTGCCCACAGCCCCTCCCACTGGCCTTGGTTTCCCCGTCCAGGCACTGCAGATAGCCCAGAAGGCCCCTGCCCAGCAGGGGTCAGTTCTGAAGGCTGACCTGCGATCCCCTGCAGCCACACGCCCTCTGTGGCCCCCTGAACCCCGCCCGGGGTGCCGGGTAGAAGGTTCAACTCCACCCTGCTCCCCGTCCACCAGCTGGGCCCGGCCTGGCCAGCTCCCTGAACGTGCAGAGAGCCAGACCAGGTGTCCACCTGGAAGCCAGGTGGCCGGCAAGTGCGGGCCGGGTGAGGTGGCAGCCCAGGGGCAGGGGTTAAACTCCAGACGGTTAGAAAATCACCTAGGGGGGGACCTCTCCAGCGTGTGTCTCTGCGGCCCCCCACCGGCCCGTCCCTCCCGGGTGCAGCCCTGGTCGCCCCCCCTCCCCCGGCCCAGGCTGCTGCCTCCACCGGCCCCCACTCGCAGGTGCCTCGCTCTGGCCTTAGGCCTGGCCTGGGAAGGGTCTCCTCGGGCCGGCCTTGCTCCCACGCTGCTCCAGGACAGCAGCTAGGAGGGTCCTTCTCCCCACACTCAGATGGCGCTGACTGCTGCCCCTCACCCGTGGGCGACCACACAGGCTGAGAAAGTCTCTGTCCCGCCTCGGTGTTTTGGGACTTTTTGGTCACTTGTGGGGCTTGAACTCTGGGCCTAGAGCTCTTCAGCTCTAGGGGAGCGCTCTACCACTTGAGCCACAGCACCACTTCTGGTTTTCTGGTGGTTTATTGAAGAGTCTCCCGGACTTTCCTGCCCGGGCTGGCCTTGAACTGCGATCCTCAGATCTCAGCCTCCTGAGCAGCAGGGATGACAGGCAGGAGCCACTGGCGCCCGGCTGGCCTCAGGACGTTTGTACAGGCTGTGGCTACTTTTTTTTTGGGGGGGGGTCCGGTTGTGGGGCCTGAACTCTGGGCCTGGGTGCTGTCCCTCAGCTCTTCAGCTCAAGGCTAGCGCTCTACCACTTGGGCCACAGCGCCACTTCCGGCTTTTTTCTTTTTGCTTATGTGGTGCTGAGGAATCGAACCCAGGGCCTCATGCATGCAAGGCACGCTCTACCACTGAGCCACCTTCCCAGCCCTGTGGCTACTTCTTGACATCAATCTTCCCCTGACTCTGCCTCACTGGTCGGCACAAACACCACCTCTGCTTGAAGGAACCTAGCTGATCCATTCATACTTTCAGTGACACCTTGGCTCAGCCCCAAAGCTCCAGAGGGAGGCTCTGCTCCTCCCCTCCGCAGCTCCACCTAGCCCAGGCACCTGCTACACTCCTGCGGGCGGGCACTCGGGGCGGGTCCTATGTTTCCTCCCCTCCCTCTCTGTTCCATTCTTGCTCTGCTTTTGCCCCATTCCAGTCCAATACACAGCTCATTCATACTATGGTGTAAATGACTGCAAAACACACCCGGTGAGAGTCTTCAGTCTTTCCCCCGGTAGATGGCGGGACTCCGGGACCCGCACCCTTGCGGGCTGCGACACCACCAAAGCAGAACAGGCTGTTCCGATCTGGGCCTCAGTTTCCTCCTCTGGGAAGCTGGATGGGGCGGAGCGCCTCCCGCGGCCCGCCCGGCCCACGCCGCGCCGGCCGCCTGGGAACGCAGCACCTGTGCGGGCGCCCCGGCCGAGGCCCCGCCTCCCGGCCACCTGTTCCACGCAGGGCCGGGCCGCAGGCTAGGTTTCCCTCCCCAGCCCCCCAGCGGTAAACTGAGGCCGGAGGGCGAGGCCCGCGCGCTCACTCACCTCCAGGGCCGCAGGCCCGGGCCCGGGCTGGCGGGGCTGCATGGGGAGCCCGGGCTCAGCAGGGCCGGGCTCTGGCTGCTCGGGGACAAGCTGCAAAGGAAGGCCGCGGACGGTGACCCCGCGGCCGCGCTGCGTGCGGGTCCGCGCGGGACCCGGGTGCGGAGGACCCGGCGGGCTCCCCCGAGGCGGCGGCTGCGCGCGCGGGGTCGCTGAGCGGGGAGACGCCGCCCCCGCCACCCCCGGGCCCCGACTCACTCGAGGGTCAGCGCGGGGATGCGCAGCCGGTCCCTGCGGAACTGCATGCCGGGGCCGGGGCCGGGATCCGGGCGCCAGCGCCGGGCTGCGGCGTCTCCGCCCCGGGGCGGGGCTCCGGCTGCACCTGCGCAGGCCCGGCCCGCAAAGACCGCCGCGCGCGCAGGCAGCGCCAGCAGCCCCGCCCGCCGAGTTCACGCGCCCGCCCCGCGGCCAATCAGCTCCGCCTCATCTGCTTTTCCACGCCCACTTGGTCGATATCCCCACCCACCGGCCTCTCGGCCCCGCCCACCGACCAGCCAGCAAGGCCAGACAGACCTATCAGCACCGTCCTCGTTCCCTATTCCGCCCACTCGCCAAAGTGCCACGCCCACCTGTCGCTCAGCCCTCGCCACGCCCACCCCGCCTGCAGGACGCCCGGCGCGGCTCTGTCCGCGGTCCTGCGCGGCCCCGGACCGGCCCCGGCGGGTCCTCAGCCTCCACCTCCCCTCTCCCGACCCGGAGCACGGCGTGACCCTGGCGGCCTCACATCTCCGCCCTCCCGCCCGCACCTCCTGCTCCCGGGGGTGTGCCGGGCGCCCCGCGCAGCTCTAGGCCGTGGGTTCTCTGATGTCAGGCTCGGCCCCGCAGGGACCCCTGGGTCAGTCCGCACCCCTTCGCCCCGGCCCCGGCACTCACCCGCGGCCACGGCGAGGCAGACTCAGCTCCTTCTGAAACAGACACAGAAAGGGGCGATCAGCCCCGAGGACAGCCCGGGACCCCGGGCCTCCGCCCTGCACCCCCAAGCCAGCCCCTCCCCTGCCGCGTTCCTACCGACCCCAGGGCCTTTGCACCCACTTCATCCACATGACGACCTTTGACCTCTCTCCCACAGATAACGTGACTCACACCTCAGGCTCTAAAGGACCAGCTTGTATTAGAACCCAAAGGAAGAGGTCACTCCAAAGAGGGGGCGCCGCTGGCCGCGTGCGCCCGGCCCCGGGAGGCTGGGGCCTCAGGCAGCCCCTAGTCACCTGGACGTGGAGCTGGGGCTCAAGGGATGGAGCGCCAGCCCGGGGTGAGAACGCCGAGGGACAACCCGGGACAGACAGACAGACAGTTCACTGAAAATAACAAATGACTTTATTCATAAAGTGGCTAAAAACCAACGACAGCGCCGGCCTCGCCTGCGCTCGGGGTCACGGGGCTCCGAGAGCCCCGCCGGAAGCGGAGGTCGGGGGAGGACCCCGGCTCAGAGCTGGCCGCGCCGCCCCTCCGCCCGCCAGGGCAGCAGACCGGGTCTGTCTGTCAGTCTGTCTGTTCCCCCACGGCCTCGCTCCAGCCAGGCTGCACGTCCAGGTTTTCGGGCTCCCTGGAGAAAACCCCGGACCCCGTGCGGCTGCGCCCCACGGTCGGGCCTGGGCGCGCGGGCGGGGAAACCGAGGCTGGGGGGGGCGGCGCCGTCCTGGGGGGGGGAGGCCCATGGCCGGCCGTCGCCATGGCAACCGGTGACGCCGCGGACGGGGCCTAGGCCCCAGGGTGAAGGGGGCGGGGCCTGGGGGTCCCGGGCCCGGTGTGGGGGTCCCAGGCCGAGGGGTCCGGGCGTTTCGGGGGTTGGGGGGTCGGAGGCCCAAGGGCGCCGAGCCCGAGGCCCAGCCACTCCTTTCCACCCACATTCGCGGGCCCCCACCTCCGCTGCAGCCACCCCGTGCCTCAGTTTCCCCGTTGGGCAGCAGGCAGGAAGAGCCAGCTCCGGGCCTGGCGTCGCAGCGGGACTTCCCAAGGGGACGAGGACGCCAAGGACCGGAAAGAGGGGAACGGGGGCGCCCCCCCCCCGCGGGGCCGCCGGAAGTGGGCCCGCTCCGCGCCGGCCCGTCCGCGCGCCGCTCCCCGCACCATCTGCTTCCGCCCGCGGCCTCCCCACGCCCGCTGTTCCCGCCAGCGAGAGGCTCCTCCCCAGCGCAGCCCCGCCGTCCGTCCCGCCGCCCGGGTGGGTCTCGAACTCTCTGCCCTTATCTGCCCTTTCTTCAGCCCAGTGGGCCCAGCCTCGCCCTAATGCTCCCCCACGTTGGAGCCGACCCCGGGGCATGACACCCCCAATGGAGGGACCTCCTCCAGGGAGGGACCGGGGAGGACTCCTGGAGGACTCCCGCCGGACCCGCGCCCCCGGCGGGGGAACGGCCTCTCGGGGACAAGGGCTCCACTGAGGCTGCGGTCACTTCCCCGGTCCCCGGGAACGCGGGATTCGGACTCTCCCCCGCCCGCGAGGCCCCGCCCGCGGGTCAGGCTGAGGCTGCGGGCGCACCTGCCAATCACCACGCGGTTTTATGAATCGAGTCTCTGACCTCCAATCACGCTCCTCGGCCTGCACGAGATCTGATTGGCTGTCGCGGGCAGCCCGCCACCCGATTGGCTGCGGGGCTGCCCCTGGGGGCCCGGCCCCCCGCGGGCCCGGCCGGGAGCGCCGCGGGCGCCTGGCGGCGCGGAGGGGCGGCCCGGTGCTTCCGGGGTGCCCCGAGCCCCGGAGCGCCGCTCCCGCCCCGCTCCGCGCGTCGGCCCGGCTTCCGGCCCGGCCTTCCTGCCTTCCTGTTCCCCTTCCTGACCCTGCCGCGCTCGGGGCCGGACCCCCGAGCGCGGGGCTCCCTCAGCCCCGCGGAGCGCCTCAGCCTCCGGGGCGCCTCTGCCCTCCGCCCGCCGGGTCCGCACGCCTTCCCCGCACGCCGGCCCGCAGTGCAGCCCGCTTCTGTGGTCGCCGCCCCCGCCCCCGCCCCCGCCCCCAGCCGCTGCGTTTCCGAGCCTCAGTTTCTCCTGTGGGGCGGACTCGGCGTCGGGCGGGCCGCGCCCCCGCGGGGAACCGGCCGCTGCTGACGTCGGCAGCGCCCGCCGCCGGCCGGAGGCGGCTTCTCTATTTTAAGAGGCCGAGGCGGGGCTCGCTTCTAACCAGGGCTCCAGGCAGGCCCGCCCGCCCCCCGCAACAGCCCCGGACCCGCCGCCCGACCCCGCAACAGCCCCGGCCCGCCCGCCCCCCGCAACAGCCCCGGCCCGCCCGCCCCCCGCAACAGCCCCGGCCCGCCGCCCGACCCCGCAACAGCCCCGGCCCGCCCGCCCCCCGCAACAGCCCCGGCCCGCCCGCCCCCCGCAACAGCCCCGGACCCGCCGCCCGCCCCCCGCAACAGCCCCGGACCCGCCGCCCGACCCCGCAACAGCCCCGGCCCGCCCGCCCCCCGCAACAGCCCCGGCCCGCCGCCCGACCCCGCAACAGCCCCGGCCCGCCCGCCCCCCGCCGGCCCGGCCCGAGCGCTGGGAGGGCCCCCCCCCCCCGCGAGCTCCCGAGCTGACCGCGGCCCCGCGGAGCCGGCCTGAGGTCTGAACGCCCGTGGGGAACCGCAGTTGGGGACGCTGAGGCACGGGCTCTGCGGAGCGGCCGCCCAGGACCCGACAGCCCCGGCCTCACAGGCGGCTGCGCTCCGCCGGCGCCGGCGGTGACCCAGCGGGGCGACACACGGGGAAACTGAGGCGGGGGCCTCCCTGCCGCACGGGACACGCCGCGGGCCGACCCCGGAGACCCGCACGGTGCCCGCCGGGCAGCGTCTGCGGTGCGTCCCGGCCTGACCGGTGCGCAGCCCGAGCCCTGCCCGGCCTCAGTTTCCCAATCTGACCGGTGCGCAGCCCGAGCCCTGCCCGGCCTCAGTTTCCCAATCTGACAGCTCCAGCCCGGAGCCCCGTGCGTGGCTGCGGACGTGAGCGGGGCTGGGCTGGGCAGGTGCGGGGCGGCCCCGCTCGTCCTCAGGTCGGGAGGGGGACGCTGCCCCTTCTCCCACAGTCCCTGGGGCCTCAGTTTCCCGCATGTTACCGGGGACACCCGCTTCCACCATGCGCGTCGATCCGCCCTTCGGCGGAGCGAGCCGGCCCGGCGCCCCGGACACGGCCTCCCCTGCCTCAGTTTCCCCAGCCCCGCACGCCCCCGCGCGCGAAGGCCTCACCTGGAGCCCGCGGCGCCGCAGGAGGCTCGGCTCGTCCATGGCCAGCGAGTCCCCGCGCCGGCCCCGCGCCGGCCCGCCGCGCCCCGCCGCCCGCCGCCATTGGCCAGGCTGGGTCAGCTGACGCGCGCCGGCCCCCGCGCCGGCGGCAGGCCCCGCCCTCCCAGGCGGCAGGCCCCGCCCCGCGCAGCCAAGTCAATAAACAAATCCCCCCAGCCGGGGTGCGCGCGGGCCGGCGCGGGGCTGCGGGGCGGGGAGGGGACCCCGAGCCCTGGGCGCAGACACCGGGCGGACCCAGACGGCCCCGACGGGGCCGCGGCCACCCCCGCGGGGGCCGCGAAAACCACCCGGTCGGCTACTGGAAAAGGCGCCCCTGAGAATTCCAGCACATTCCACCCCATCGGGGACCCCTGCCCCCCATCGGGGACCCCACCATTGGGGACCCTTGTGCCCCTGCTCCCAGGCCCCTGGCACCCACAGATCTGCCTCCTGTCTCCGTGGTTTTGGTGTTCTGGAAGCTTCCAGCACATCCACCCCCCCCCCCAGGATGCCTGTCCCTCCCGGCCCCTGGCACCCACAGATCTGCCTTCTGTCTCTCTGGGTTTGCTGTTCTGGAAGCTTCCAGCCCATGGTCCCACACAGCACTGCGGCTTCTGTCACTGAGCGGCGTGTTCCTGACTCATCTGAGCAAAAGCCAAGCTGCGTTCCTGTTTGTGGCCAAGTAATGTTCGCAGGGTGGGGGGCCTGGGCGCCCCGGGCAGGTCCTGGGCTCGATGGGGGTCTGAAGGCCAGCCCGGAGTGCCTGGGGACGCACGATTGCTATTCTCTTGGGAAAGTGCTAGAAGCGGACTTTCCTGGCCATATGCTGCTTCTGTTCAAATCGCTGAGAAGCTGTGTTCCAAAGCAGAGGCCCTAAACTGGAATCTCAACCAACAGTGAATCACGTTGTGTAGACGCCCCATCTGGGCGGTGGCCAGGCTCCGAGCTCCTGGGCTCAAATTCCAGCTGAGCTGGCGGGGTGGCGCTCTCCTGCGGTCCTGGCGGACCAGGAGGCTGAGGTTTGAGGATTGTGGTTCAAGGCCAGCCCAGCAGGAACGCTCCTAAGGCTCTGATTTCCAATCAACTACCCAGGAAAAGCTGCAAGCGGCACTGGCACCGTGGCTCAAGTGGTAGAGCGCCAGCCTTGAGCCAAAGAGCTCAGGGACAGCGCCCAGGCCCTGGGTTCAAGACCCACGACCTACCCAAAAAAACAGCAACAAACAAAAACAATTCTAGCGAGCTGGGTGAGCCTGTCCTGCCCAGAACGCGACCAGAGCCGACTTCCGCTGCACCCACTTCTCTCCCCGGCAGGAATCAACACCGCCTTGGGACTTGAGTTTGGAATCTTGAGAAAAAGAGGTTTCCTGACGCAGACACGGGTGGGTGCCGGGCCCTGGGGTCTCTAGCAGCTTTCCTTGGACAACACGCCACCCAGCAGGCAGCCGTCACTCCACACACAGGGCCTGCGTCTGAGGGAGGCAGTGGGCAGCGGCCCGGAGGGCGCGTGGGGCCCGGAACCCCTCACAGCACAGAGAAGAGGGCAGCCAGGGCTGTCACCACGCCTCCTCCCAGACTCCCCAGGCTGCGAACCCGGCCTTCAGGCCCTGGGCTGGGGACCTGGCGCAGTGGTCGAGCGCCCACCGAAGCCAGCCTGCGGCCCCAAGTTCAAGCTCTGACACTGACACATACACACACAAATACACATGAAACATGTTTTTATGGCAGAATGTTGCCTGCCAGTGTGTTTCCAGCACACAGATGTCTTCCTTAGGAACTCCTACCCACCCTTCAACACCCTCTGCAGATGCCCCTTAGGGGAGTGAAGCAGGCTCACTTGAACTTCAGGTTCTTCCACTCCAGGAGCAGAGGCGGAGGGGTGGACGCCCTGCGGTTCCTCTCTTCCTTCCGGGCCTGGGCCCCGTTCCTTCCTGCTGCCCGCCCCCAGCCTGCGGGGCCTTGGGAACTGGGGCAGCCCGGGCCTGCTCCGGTGTGACCCGGGCACCTGGGTGCAGTTCTGTCTGTCTGTCTGTGCTGCCCTGCAGCCCCGGCGGTGGGCAGACATAGCAGTGCGCTCTGCAGGGGGATAAACTGAGGCCTGGGAGCCCCGGCAGGGGCTGCCCCTCGCTCTTCACACTCAGCCTGCGCTGGGCCTGCCTCAGTTTCCCCCTTTGTGAGGTGTGGTAGGTGGTGGTGTTTGGGCGTGGGGGAGGGACGGGGAGGAGGAGTCCTCCCTCCCACCCCCGTGCCCGGCACTGCCAGCCACGCCATGCCAGGCCCAGACACTGGCGCTTTGTCCTCTGGCCGTTGACCTCACGGCCTCTGGTCGCCTGACACGGCCGGCCTGCTGGCCTGGGACCCGGCTGCAGGGAGGAGGGGCCGGTGCCAGGGGCTGAGCCTCAGTTCCCCTGACCCGTGTGCTCGCCTCCCGGGGGCTGCACCATGCACCCCTGGGGCTTGAACTGGGGACCAGGCTTTTTTTTTCCTCTCAAGGCTGGTGCTCAACCCCCTGAGCCACA